>NC_138768.1:83694082-85186582 GCF_965119305.1 Pelophylax lessonae
ATTCAGTTTTTCCAATGAGGAGAGAGAGGGGGAGAACAAGGCTGGGCCGGGGCTCCATGTTTGAATGGACACAGCTCAGCTTGGGTGCCCCCCTAGCAGGCTGCTTGCTGTGGGGGCACTCAACAGTAGGGAGGGGCCAGGAAAGTGAAGAGGGACCTGAGAAGAGGAGGATTCGGGCTGCTCTGTGCAAAATCATTGCATAGAGCAAGTAAGTATAACATGCTTGTTGTTTTAAACAAAAAAAAAACTGAGGCTTTAGTATTACCTTAAGCTTCTAGATGCAGTTATTACATGAACCTGTTTTTAAGGGGCGAACACAGAGACAAAGAGTGCACCTATTTTAGGCATGGTGAAGCAGTGCAACTGGTTTCCAGCAAAGTACACCTAGACAGAAGAGCTGACAATACCTGCACGGGGTTGGACCTGTTGTCAAGCCGACAATGAAGCCCTGCAGGTTACAGTGAGAAAGTATATCAGCTTTGATCATCTACAGGACTGAGCTGAGCAGGTCCTGTTATACAGTGCATCCGGAAGTATTCACAGCACTTCACTTTTTCCATGTTTTGTTATGTTACTGCTTTATTCCAAAATGAATTAAATTCATTATTTTCCTTAAAATTCTAAAAACAATACCCCATAATGAAAACGTGAAAGAAGTTTGTTTGAAATCTTTGCAAATTTAACCACGTAAGCCCCAGAAGATTTTACCCCCTTCTTGACCAGGCCCTATTCTGCGATTCGGCACTGCATGACTTCTTTAACGGACAATTGCGTGGTCGTGCGACGCTGTACCCAAATGAAATTGACGTCCTTTTTTCCCACAAACAGGGCTTTCTTTTGGTGGTATTTGATCACCTGTGCGATTTTTACTTTTTGCGCTATAAACAAAAAAAAGAGCGACAATTTTTAAAAAATAACAATATTTTTCACATTTTTTTATATGAAATTCCCCAAAAAAAATTTAAAAATCAAAATTTTTTAACATTTTAGGCCAATTTGTTTTCTGCTACATATGTTTGGTAAAAAAAATTGCAAGAAGCGTATTTTGATTGGTTTGCGCAAAAGTTATTGCGTTTACTAACTAAGGGAAAGATTTTTGTCATTTTTATTGTTTTTTTTTTTTTAACAAATAATGGCGGCGATCTGCGATTTTTTTTGTGGGACTGCGACACCCTTGACTGACATTTTTGACACTTTTGGGGGTACCAGTGACATTACTACAGTAATCAGTGCTATACATATACACTGTTACTGTAAAAATGACACTGGCAGGGAAGGGGTTAACTTTTTTAGAGATGCAGGGGTTAAATGTGTCCCTAGGGGCGTGCTTCTAACTGTAAAGGGGTGTGGCTTTTCATGTAACCACAGAGACATACGATCCTACATAGCAGGATCGTATGATCTCTGCAGTTACACCAGGGAGAATGACGGGCGGCTTTGTTTACATCAGCCGCCTGCCTTTCTCCCTCTCCTGCGGGAGATCGCGAGTGACCGGCGGACATCTGTGCTGCCGGTCACTCGCGCTCGAATGTCCGTGAACGAGCGGGGGCGGGAGTGCGCCTCCGGCGGCGCGCTTGCCCCCGGCCACGCGCGCTCGCCCCCTAGAGGCTCGCAGGCGAGCAACGTAGTACTACGTCACTTTGCCTGTGCGGGGCTGACTGCCGCTGTAAATAGTCATGCGGCGGTCGGCAAGTGGTTAATAAAAATAAAAAAACAAAAAAATCACATGTACTTAAGTATTCACAGCCTTTGCCATGGCACTCAAAATTGAGCTCATGTGCATCCTGTTTCCACTGATCATCCTTGAGATGTTTCTAAAACTCGGTTTGAGTCCACCTGTGAATAATTTGGAAAGGCACACACCTGTTTAGATAAGGTCCCACAGTTACCAATGCATGTCAGAGCACAAACCAAGCCATGATGTCTTGAAGGAATTGTCTGTAGACCTCCGAGACAGGATTGTATCGAGGCACAGATCTGGGGAAGGGTACAGAAAAATTTCTGCAGCATTGAAGGTCCCAATGAGCATAGTGGCCTCCATCATCCGTAAATGGAAGAAGTTTGGATCCACCAGGACTCTTCCTAGAGCGGGCTGTCCGGCCAAACTAAGCAATCGGGGGAGAAGGGTCTTAGTCAGGGAGGTGACCAAGGACCCGATGGTCACCCTGACAAAGCTCCAGTGTTTCTCTGTGGACAGAGGAGAGCCTTTCAGAAGAACAACCATCTCTGCAGCACTCCATCAATCAGGTCTGTATGGTTGAGTGACCATACAGAAGCCACTCCTCAGTAAAAGGCACATGACACACCACCTGGAGTTTGCCAAAAGGCACCTGAAGGACATTCAGATCATGAGAAACAAAATTCTCTGGTCTAATGAAACAAAGATTTAACTTTTTGATCTGAATGGCAAGCGTCATGTCTGGAGGAAACCAAGCACCGCTCATCACCTGGCCAATACCATTCATACAGTGAAGCTTGGTTGTGGCAGTATCATGCTGTTGGGATGTTTTTCAGCAGCAGAAACTGAGAAACTAGTCAGGATCGAGGGAAAGATCAATGCAGCAATGCACATTCTTGATGAAAACCTGCTCCAGAGCACTCTGGACCTCAGACTGGGGCAAAGGTTCATCTTCTAACAGGACAACGACCCTAAGCACACAGCCAAGATAACAAAGGAGTGACTATGGGACAACTCTGTTAACCTTCCTAGCGGTATTCCCGAGTGTGACTCGGGGTAAGATTTTTGAGCCAAAAGCGGTAACCCCGAGTCACACTCGGGGTAGCGCTAGGAAGCTCGCTGGATCCTGGTGGAGGTTTCACTTACCTTTTCTCCGGGATCCAGCGTTGTATGAGAGCGGTGTCCGGCGGCGGATGTTCCTCTCGATCGTCTGTAAGCCCCGGCTTCCGTCTCCGGCGACGTGACGTCCGCCGGGGGGTGGAACCGGCGGCAAATTCAAAAAGTATAAACACCAAACACACTGACACACTGTAATCCTATTGGATTACATTCCCAAAATATAATAAAGTGACCTTTTTATGCCCCCCAGTGCTTTCTCCATTGCACTTCCTGCATTATTTCCATACTTTGTATCTGGATTATTGCAGAGCGACCATGGCCTCAAGCAAGCGTGCCGCAACATCAAAAGTGATGTATGACCTGCTGGGCGATAGCGACAGCGATCCCGAATCACACGGAGAGTGGAGTGACAGCGATGCATGGGAAAGCTCATCATCCGACGAAAGTGAGTTTGGTGATGATGATGTGCCGAGCGATGTGCGTACTTGGTGCGTGATCGACTGCGGTACGGAGCACGTAGCGCCCCCAAGGTTCCCGTATACCGGAACGCCTGGTCTCAAAGTTGATGTTGAGGAGGATAACCCCTTGGCGTATCTGCAGCTTTTTTTGACCGATGAGGTCATCGAAAAAATTGTTGTGGAGACCAACCGGTACCAGCAACAACAAGCCGCAGCACATCGGCGGTTTTCCAGGAGCAGGATGTGGGAACCCGTTACCAGTGCGGATATCTAGAGATTCCTGGGCCTTATTATTCTGCAGGGAGTGGTGGGGAAACCCCTGCAGAAGTGGTATTGGACCACCAACAAATTATTGGCCACTCCTTTTTTTGGAACCATAATGTCGGAGTACAAATTTTCCCTTATAATGCGATATTTGCACTTTGCCAACAATGAGGAGTTTGATGAAACATCTCATCCGGCTCCGAAGCTGAAAAAGATCTGGGACATTTATCAATTAATTTTGAAAAACTTCCAGCGGTCCTATGTCCCAGAAAGAGACATTTGCATTGACGAAAGTCTTATGGCGTATAAAGGGAGACTTAGCTGGATCCAATATATTGCGTCCAAGCGAGCACGCTTTGGAATAAAATCCTTTATGCTGTGTGAATCCAGCTCTGGCTATATTTGGAACTCGGTCCTATATACCGGAAGAGGAACTAAGTTCAACCCAAGGTTCAGCAGCTATGGGATGGCAACTGCTTCAGTTCTGACGCTGATTGAGCCTCTGCTGGATCAGGGGTATTGTGTCACTACAGACAATTTTTATACCTCCCCAGAACTGTTTGAGTTCCTCCTACAGCATAAGACGGATGCTTATGGGACCGTCAGAGCAAACCGGCGTGACATGCCCCCCAGCTTTGCCAACAAAAAACTCAAGCCTGGAGAGTTAGTTGCCTGGCAGAAAGGCAAAATGTTGGCACTTAGATGGCGCGACAAAAAAGATGTCTGCCTGATGAGCACCATCCATAACACTGCCACTGTCATGGTCCATACAAAAGGGGGAAAAGATTTGCTGAAACCGCAACTGGCCCTGGATTACAATAACACCATGGGAGGTGTGGACAGAGCTGACCAGGCCATGACCTTCTATCCAGCAATGCGGAAACAGCAGAAGAAATACTATAAAAAAAATTTTCAGACACCTCCTGGAGCAGTGTTTATGGAATGCCTTCATTCTGCTGAAAAAGAAAAGCGACCGGCCTATGATCCATGCGGACTTTGTGTGGAAAATTGCAGAGCTGATTTTTCTCAGGCACCAGACACCAACTGTAAGTCGATCCGGACGCCGTGCGGCTGGTTTCGTGAACCCCAAACGACTGACCGGTCGTCATTTTATGGACCTCATTCCGCCGACGGAGAAGAAGACTGCACCCACAAGAATGTGTGTGGTGTGCTGTTCCAAGCAGGACGACACCGGGCGGAAAATAAGAAAAGAAACACGGTACTACTGTCCAGACTGTGATGTTGGACTTTGCGCTGTACCCTGTTTCAAAATTTTCCACACCCGGGACGTTTATTGAAGCAGTATGAAGAGTAATATTGCATCCTTTTTGGGAAAAAAAAAAATATATTGCATCCTTGTTTGACAAAAAAATGTCAGTGTTTTTGATTACATGATTTACTATCATTTATTGAATAAAAACTGTTATTTTTTGGGAAAAAAAAAAGTGTTATTATTATATTATTATTTTATAGTTATTTATTATATTATAATTTAGGATTTTGTGTTTCAAACTTTATCATACTCGGGATGTTATAAAGAAGAACACACGGTAAAAAGAAATCATTAGTAAATAGCTGGTTTGGGCTGCTCATTCTCCAGAATTGCAAGCAAAATAATGGTACCGCTTTCAGCACCTAAAATCCGAAAGAATCATACCGCCAGGGAGGTTAATGTCCTTGAGTGGCACAGCCAGAGCCCAGACTTGAACCCGATTGAATATCTCTGGAGAGATCTGAAATTTGTTGTGTGCCGACACTCCCCATCTAACCTAATGGAGCTTGAGAGGTCCTGCAAGGAAAAATGGGAGAAACTGCCCAAAAATAGGTGTGCCACGCTTGTAGCATCATACTCAAAAATACTTGAGGCTGTAATTGGTGCCAAAGGTGCTTCAACAAAGTATTGAGCAAAGACTGTGAATACTTATGTACATGGGATTTTTTCGTTTTTTATTTTTAACAAGTTTGCAAAGATTTCAAACAAACTTCCTTCACATTGTCATTATGGGGTATTGTTTGTAGAATTTTGAAGGAAATAATGAATTAATTCCATTTGGAATAAGGTTGTAACCTACCAAAATGTGGAAAAAGTCCTATGAATACTTACCGGATGCACTGTATGTATTAAAGCGGTATGAAACCCAAAATCAAACATTTAATCTTTTTTAGGCTTTCTTTCCCTTTATTTAACCTGGTGACCTGGCCAGTAACTGTCTTCTCCTGTCCTGTGTATGACCCCGGCTTGCCTGACCACAATTCTGATAGCTGATCTGCTGACCACTTGCTTTCTGACCTCTGCTATCGACCCCGACTATGCCTTCTGCTGTGCCCCATCTGCTGTGATCCTGATCCCCCTTGATGCCTACCTGCTGTACCCAGCCTGCAGTATCTATCTACAGTACTCATCTGCTGCTCCAGCCTGCAGTACTTACCTACTGTATCCAGCCTGGTGCACTTACCATTGCAACCTGTTTCCTTCTGTGTGCTGCCTGCACCATCTTCAGCTCTCCTCGGTCCTACTGCACATCTCATCTGGTATCCACCTGCAGAGAGATTTTCACACCACCATCCCTCATGTGTGGCACAGCGGGCAATTCCTGCTCCTTTGGGCTTTGTGTACCCTGTTATCATCTTTAGGGGCACGGAGCACTCAGCCGCAAGGATTTTGACTTCAGGACCAGGTGCGTGAGTGACACAGTGGGTGTAGACTTTTTTTCATATTCTGTAAAAGTACTGTTAACCGCTTGCCGACCGGCGCACGACTATTTACTGCGGCGGTCAGCCCCGTACAGGCAAAGTGACGTAGGACTACGTCGCTAGCCTGTGAGCCTCTAGGGGGCGAGCGCACGCCGCCGGGGGCGCGCTCCCACCCCCGCTCGTTCCCTAACAAGTCCACGCGTGTGACCAGCGGACCCGATGTCCGCCGGTCACTTGCGATCTCCCCGTGGAGAGGGAGAAAGGCAGGTGGCTATAAACAAAGCCTCCTGTCATTCTCCCTGATCTAACTGCAGAGATCATATGATCCTGCTATGAAGGATCGTATGTCTCTGTGGTTACATGAAAAGCCACACCCCTTTACAGTTAGAAGCACGCCCCTAGGGACACACTTAACCCCTGCATCACCAATAAAGTTAACCCCTTCCCTGCCAGTGTAATTTTTACAGTAACAGTGCATATGTATAGCACTGATTACTGTAGTAATGTCACTGGTACCCCCAAAAGTGTCAAAAAATGTCAGTCAAGGGTCCGATCTGTCCGCCGCAATGTCGCAGTCCCTCAAAAAAAAAAATTGCAGATCGCCGCCATTACTTGTTAAAAAAAAAAACACCAAAAATGACAGAAATCTTTCCCTTAGTAAACGCAATAACTTTTTCGCAAACCAATCAAAATACGCTTATTGCGTTTTTATTTACCAAACATATGTAGCAGAAAACAAATTGGCCAAAAATGTTAAAAAATATTGATTTTTACATTTTTTGGGGGGAATTTCATATAAAAAAATGTGAAAAATATTATTTTTTCAAAATTGTCGCTATTTTTTTGTTTATAGCACAAAAAGTAAAAATCGCACAGGTGATCAAATACCACCAAAAGAAAGCTCTGTTTGTGGGAAAAAAAGGAAGTCAATTTCATTTGGGCACAGCGTCGCACGACCGCGCAATTGTCCGTTAAATTCACGCAGTGCCGAATCGCAAAATAGGGCCTGGTCAGGAAGGGGGGAAAATCTTCCGGGGCTTAAGTGGTTAAAATGCATTTTGTAGGGCATTTTTTTTTTTTTTGCAAGTGAAACAATTTTCCTTTAAAGGAGAAGTACAGTTAAAGCTCATTGGCTGTTCTTCTCCTGTGGATCACAGGAGTGCAGATCGTTCTGCACTCCTGTGACCCGTTTTTAGCAGCTATCGGCTGACATCACAGAGCGGATCCAGGCTCGGGCAGGATCGTGCCCATATGGTCGGGGATCTGCCCACATGCCTGGACCGGCTCAGCCTCTCAGCAAACCGCTAAGAGCCCTTAGCTGACCGTTCCCGCCCCCCACAGCCCAGCACTCCAGTGAGCACGGGGGGTAGAGCAGGTGACTGACAGTCAGCGGCTCTCTGCTCAGGGAGATCTGAGAACCGAGTGATCAGCGGTGATTGATTACTCCAGTTTCAGTCTTAGAGCCGGTGGGGGAGATCCATCTAGGTAAGTATGACTAAAAAAAAGAAAAAAATCCTATACTTCTCTTTTAACCTTTTCTATATTAGAACAAAATAGAACATGCTTTTGAGGGTTTTTTTGCATTCCTATGCCTCAGCAGCAGGTGAGGGTCCTGAGAATGCGTTTTTATGCAATATATTTAGATTGGTCTTTTTGGTTGAACTGTCTTTTTTAGTATTTTTTGGTTAACTATTTAAAGGGATTGTAAAGGCAGAAGGTTTTATTATCTTAATGCATTGAGATAAAAAAAAAACCTTCAGCATGCAGCAGCCCCCCCTCAGGCTCGGCTCGGGTGCCCCCATAGCAAGCTGCTTGCTGTAGGGGCACTCAACAGGAGGGAGGGGCCAGGAGCACTGAAGAGGGACCCGAGAAGAGGAGGATCCAGGTTGCTCTGTGCAAAACCAACTGCACAGAGCAGGTAAGTATAACATGTTTATTATTTAAAAAAATGAGACTTTACACTTTAAGTGCAAGATGCACTGTGCACCGACAGTAAAACCTTACTGGCTAACACCACTGGCCCTCCTTCTCTTACATTGAGTCCTGATGTATGGGGGGTTAAAGGAAGCTGAAATAAAGTTAGATTTAGGTACATGTACAAGCAGTAAAATCATAGTTGATGTTTTTACCAGACATACACCCACACTAAAAAAGGTCTCCTTTATATTTGTCTGAAACTTAGCTTTAATAACTCCCATGTGTCCTTTTAATAAATGCCATGCAGTTTTATTTTCTCAATCAGCCACCCACATGTAAATGCATATGTTCTTTCTGTGGCTGGTGATAATTATGCTCAGCTGAAATTCTGTGCAAGTTTTACTCTGACTACATCTGTCAACTGTTAATGTACATTGGAGCAGACTGAAATTGGCACTTAATAAGCAAGAAGTAAAGTAAGATCATTGCTTGCTGGGGCACTGTAACAATTTAACTAGATTGTTGCACTGGATATGCTCATATAATAGTTAAGAATGCATTTTGTAAGAATAAGTGTTGAGATATTTCCGTAACTTACGAAATGGCTTTGTGTATGGTATTCTATAATGTGCTGTGGATGCTGGCACTATAAATAGAATATACCAAAATTACTGATTAGGGGCATGGTTTGGCACCAAGTAAGGCTGATTTTTTGAGAAGACCCAAAGCTCTAATAATTTCAAATACTAATGGTCCCTATATCCCTCCAGCGAAACCTGCTACCCACAAGCGCAAAACTTTACATCATTTCATTTTGTATGTGTTTGGAATTCTGTAACTACCATCTTACTCCAGATATGGTATTATGTTCTTGGATTTTGATGGTAGAGCTACCATTGCTTAACCACCCTAACATCATCGCTGTGATATATCATTCCTCACCTTGGAATGTGTTTCCTACCCCAATGTAATGACTCTCCTGAATACTCCAAGAGACTAGGTACTGTTAGGAAGCAACACCCAATGTCACTTTTTATACCACTATGTGTTTCACCTCTTAACTCCTCAACTTTTCATAGCATAGTAAAATACTGTAACATTTTATTGGTGACACACATGACAATCTTCACTTATAGAATCTTTTGTTCCTCAACAATGTATGACTTTTTTATGCTCTTTTTTTCATGTTAATAGTATTCTAATTTTGACAATCCTTGGGTCACAAGCCCTGGGGACAACCTGGGATGCACTACTAATCAAGGTCCAGGAATATCTCATGGCGCGATTACAGGCATGACTTCAATGAGCCACCCATTAACATCTGATACCACAATTCGACAAGTTGCTATCTATATAGACATTATCAGATTATGACTTTGCCCAACAATGTTTAGAAGGTAAAGCCCAATCTGACTTACCCACCTGTAATGCAATCTGAATCCTACAGTTCCTCTGGCAGTACTCCCCACAATCCAGATACAGCAGTTAATGCTCACTTTGGTAAATTAGCTTGTCCAAATAATATACTGTTCATTCTGCATGCACTTGTCATATGTTTGAATCAATCTCAGCAAAGTTTACCTTTCCTGTTGCAACAACATTTACCTTTCCTTTGACTCCTCGTTCATATCAAATTCCCCCTTCAATACTCCCTACATTCTCTCTCAAAATTTCCCCACATCCTTCTAGATATGTCACACCTCATACACCCCCCCCCCATCCCCCACTCCTTTGTATTCCAGTGACATGATGTACAAGGACAGACTTTTTACTTGACCAACTTCTTTCTTCTCTTCCCAAGACATAACCTCTACCCCTTCCTCCCAATCTTTTGAATGGCCACTTGACAATGCCACCATCAATGACCCACTTTCACAACCTGCAATGGAAGCTCCTCCCTCTGAATGTGCAGGGACATATTATTCCTTGAAAAAAGATCACAAATGTTCAGAGTGCTTAGTGCCCATAAAGTGCATGTTGCATTACTAAAGAAAGCCCACTTTCGACATGGTTCCATACCAAGGATTACCTCCAAGAAATTCCCAAATCATCATCCCTTCAGTGCCACTACCCCATTACAAGAGTTTTCCCCAGAATCATAAAGTTGGTAAGAGACGTTAAGGTCCCACTCAATCACCTTGTAGATTCATCCTCAGGCACCTCTACAAAAACCATCTCTTTTTTTGAAAAAGTGACTCAATCAATTATCATTCCATACTTCTAACTCTTAAACAAGATCTCCAAACATGGATTAACCTAATTTCGTATGGTTTAAAAGAGCCATCATTTAAAATAAAATGAACATCCTACCCGGTATCCCCTTCCTCTTCTAGACCATTCCCATAGCCCTTTCCAAAGCCCTTTTTGCATCAATATGATCATTATTTCAAAATAGGGAAAAGGAGAATTAGTCTTCCTACCATAATAGCACCTGAGTTACATTTGTTTATGTTTGTTTGGTTTTCTTTTTTTTCCCTTTTGGCTTAGAGATTGTTTTTTTTTTTCCTTCCATTCTGCTAAAACTTTTGTGAATCAGTACTCCTTGGATCTTGATGAGGGGGACATACCCCGAAAGCTTGTCCTGAAAATTTGTATGTTAGTGCAAATAAAAAAAGTATCACGGACAGTACTCAATTTATCTCTGTCGCAAGTGCACTAACAGGGCTACAATCACCTCTAACAACTTTAGTGAAACAAAAATGTTCCCTAAGTGTTTCTAATATAAACCACAAGGGCTGATGAAATATTAACCTATTTCTCTGAGTCCTTGGAATTGTCCTGCCCTCTGGTCATTTGTCTAGAACAGTGATGGCGAACCTATGGCACGCGTGCCACAGCTGGCACGCAGAGCCCTCTCTATGGGCACGCGAGAGCTGCCGCCACTGCCCGCACTGTGACAAGGGGAGTGAGCGTGGGCTGTCAGTTTATTTCCCCTGCTCGCCCCCCTTCTTCTGTCAAGAAGCACGGGACAGGGACAGAGCGGCGCTTGCAGAGATCGCGCCCACTCTGATTCCTCCTGCCTCCTCATTGGCTGAAGCCAAGGACCAATAACAAGCCAGGACAAGAGCACCATGGGACATGGAGTCCTGGAAGACTATGGCTCCATTTTAATAAATTAAAAAAAAACTACAGCCCCAGAATGCCCTGAGAAAATAAGAGGATGGAAAGCCTGGAGCCCGGGAAAAAAAAGGGCTCAGAGAGAAGGGAGAGCAGGGTGAGAAGAGTGTGGAGACAAGAGTGAGAGGAGGCTGAGGTGGTTCAGGAGGGAGAGAGAGCCCAAGCCACAACAGCCCCTGGAGTTGAATCAACCAGAGAGGAGCAAGAGGACAGTGATGAAAGGACATCATCAAGCGTGAGGAGGGTGATCAAAGGCCCCAACAAAAGGAAAAGCTGCTGCCAGGCACACCGATACTGGATGCCGGAGCCGGGTGAGTGCTGACTTGACTACAATCTCTCTTGGAGTGTGCGATCTGGTGGCTGGGTGTGTGCAGTTTAATTGCAGTGTTGGCACTTTGTAAACAATAAGTTGCTTTTTTATGGCGTTTTGGTACTCGGGCTCAAAAAGGTTCGCCATCACTGGTCTAGAACCACGACAGTGGTCACATTGCCCCTGCTGAGGGTGGGGTGTTCATAAAGGGGCTTTGCCTAAATGATGATCCAGCCATTCAGGTTGCTATCCTTGCTTAAACGGTATTTAGCAGCCAAATTCGGATAACACCAACTTTAGAGTTCTTGCATGTTCCCCTTTCACATTGCAAAACCTAAAAAAATAGAAAAAACAATTGTTGCTTACCTTTTTACTTGCTTTACAATCACCTTTACTTAGCTTTTATTTTCTATTTAATGCTAAGACGGAGGCTGGGGAGATATATTTACCATAATTACAAGTGTGCACTGTGCTGGCAGATCTTCATTATCAGTTCTAAGCTAGATGTGCACACTGCCTGCCCAAACAACAGATTTTAAGGCTTGGGTAGTACAATGTATGCTAATGCACTTTTAATCCAATCTCTCCTCTGACTGCACAATGCAATTTCAAACTGCCTTTATAATCCTATGTATAAACCTACTCCAAACAAACAACTAGAATTGTAATAAATACATACTTTTATAATTACTTTTAGGCATGCTGTGTGAATGGGAACATGTAACAAATACAGTATATAGTGTGTGTGTGTGGGGGGGGGGGGGGCTCTCAAATTTGACTGCATGTGATTGGGTATTCTTTGAAATGTGAAGTTTCACCTAATTTACTAAGCTCTGGGGCAACTGCACATTCTATTTGCCTTTAGTAAATCAACCCCTTAGAGTAAAAGAGGAAACTTTTTGAGTTTGGAATACATACTTGAATATAATTTTTTTAAACCAAAGTTTAGTTTTACCTTAGGTACATAACTATTCATTATTTTCCTTTCTTCATATTGTACATGAACAAGACAACATTTGAATGTTTTGCTGAGAGCTGAACAAGGATAAAATTGCAGTAACTGCAAACCAAATGCTGAATGACTTCCTAATCCCCTAAGTACCCTTGACTGCTTTTGCAATTAAAATGTGCTCAGTTATCCTATTAAAGCAGACACTTTTGTTCCCTCTTTTTCCCATTTCCATTAATCTTCCATGAACTATGCGATTCATATTCTTGACAACTATATGCTTTTTAGGATTCTTCAGCTACATCTATAACATTATTACTTTGCTTCCACACACATCAGCAAATTGTGGCTACCCCTCCCTTACTTCCGTACATAAATTTGGTCAATGGTTTGACCTTTTAATAAAGTGAATCCAATTTCCAGCACTTTTAGTACTGATCAATAAAAATAGATTGGCTCAGATCATAATCACTTTCCTGTTTGCATATTAAGGCTGAATAGCATTTCTAAACACAGGATCATCTTCTTGTCTGAATGTTATCATCCAGCTATCCTAAGAATAAAATGTAACTATCGGTAAAATAAAAAAAAATACTTGCAGCAACCTGTTTCTAGAGTTTTTGTTATTCCGAATCCTGACTGTCACATACATTTTTTGTTTGTTAGTTCTGCAGATTTGTTATTTCTCCACTTTCTGTGATAGGGTGACAACTGTTTCTTCTGAAGTGAAATCACACAGCAGCGCTGTCACCATGGGTGTGCACAGACTATTCCATTAGGAATAATACCTGAAAACTCAAGCACATATGCGTGCATGTATATATATATATATATATATATATATATATATATAAGGACAGACACACACACTTATAAATGTAAATAAAGGTAGCACTGTCCCCGGTAGGGCTTGCTGTATGATGACTTGTTGGGCCCCCTCTGATTATATGCAGACAATCACTAAGGGACAGTTCACTCATTCATCCTTACTCCCAATGGCTCGTTGCTCAATAAACAGTCCATGGGTTGAAGTTTTATATTTATTGTGGAACTTGGATGGGAGAAGGGAATAGTGGGATACTCCAACTGGATCTGTTCACAGTAGGCAAGTATAACTCTCACCTGGCCTCTCCAGATTGCTTGTGAAAGCAGACACACTGCTTGACCATACTGCCACGTGTATGGAAAGAGTTAAGTCTCCTTGCTCTCTTTCAAGCAACAGACTTTGTGATCTACATTTTCTTCAGGACACTCTCTAGCATCCCCTTTACTGACACCTGTCCACTGACTCTTCTAACTGCAGGGGTGGCCCCCCTCAGGTCAGGCCCCTTGACACAAATCTGTACTCACTGTATGCAGAATCAGATCCTTCAGTGTCTCTCTTCCAGTCAGCTCTACAGGACCTCCAGGTTCAGTTCCTTTCTGACTCTTTAGGCCCTCAGGTCAGCTACCTGAGGCTGCATGGAAACTTTTACGGAAGAGGGGCAGCAGCCCCTCCCTCCGGGACTCCTCTCTCCAGCTGAAAGACCCCAAACACATGTGTGCCTGGCATTTATACTGTACCCCAGCATTCACTAAGACACTTTCCTCTGCCAATCACCAGGGCTGTACTAAATGCCTGTGCACTTATTTGTCAGGTTTCCTCCCACTGTTCAATATACCTCCCTATTGGACCAGTGTGAAACACTTCAGACAAACTGAGCTGCACCTGAGCCCATTAAGCAGACCTCACTAGCAGATCCTGCTCTTTGGTAGGCAAAAACAAGATAGATTTACCCGGAAATCCTTCTGGTAACCAGAAACGATCCAAAACTGTACTCTTTCTCTCTCTAGCACCTACCTAGGAGGGTGCTACACACATATTTTAAAATGTATTAAAATGTGGATCATGTCTAAAAAGACCCCTGATGTCTCACTTTTGCAACAGAGAAAGGAGCGAAGGACGGAGATTCCCCAGTCCCTTTCTCTGCACCATCAGCTGCACTGGACAGTGAATGAATTGGAATTGCTCTGTACTGAGCAGCTACCTATTCAATCACAAACTGAAGCATAGCAGACAAGTAGGTCCTAGAGGGACATTTATTTTTAAATGAAAAAAACAGTCAAGTTAAAACCTAATTTCGATTGACATGTTCTAATTTCTTTCACATTTCTTTTATAAAAAAAGGTTTCTCTCCTCACTCTCCTCACTAGAACTGTTTTTGCATTTTTTGCAAATATGGTTAAATTAATATTTTGGGCCTGAAGATTAGTTAAAACCCCAAACATTATATATTTTCTGAAAGCAGTGACCCTGGAAAAAGAAGGGGATATTTGCAATGTTTTGGGTAACATGATATTAGCACCTACGTTTATCAAACCCAAATATACCGTATATAGTAAAATATTATTATTATTATTATTAATATTATTATACAGGATTTATATAGTGCCAACAGTTTGCGCAGCGCTTTACATGAGGACAGACAGTACAGTTACAATACAATTCAATACAAGAGGAATGAGAGGGCCCTGCTCTATAACCACTTCAGCCCGGAAGGTTTTACCCTAATTTCTGACCAGGTCATTTTTTGCGACACGGCACTGCGTTGTTTAACTGAAAATTGCGTGGTCGTGCAATGCTATACCCAAATAAAATTGATGTCTTCCCCCCCCCCCCCCCCACACACACATAAATAGAGCTTTCTTTTGGTGGTATTTTTTTTTTTTTTTTTAGTAAATCATTTTTATTGAAGTTTATAAAACACGACAAAAACTTGAATGAATACATTTGTGAAAAGAATATTACAAAAATGATGAGATGTGAATATCAACAACTACATAATGCATGAACTATAAACGAATAGTAATAGCCAGTTGCATTAAACATTAATAGTATGTATAGACACGAGTGCATTTCAGTTGGAACAAAGGTGTTTTTCTTTCGCCTTTCAAGAATCGGCTGAAGCAGGCAGGAAGGGACCTGGGGAGGACAGTAGGTGCACTCATGGGCATTCGAAATATGTGATTAAGAACCCAAGGGCACCACGCAGGGAGGACCCAGACCCCAAACACCCAAATGGGAACTGCCTGTGTCCAGAGCCCTGGCCCTCCTGTGCAGGCTTGCTACACTGCCCCCCCAGCCCCCCCCCCCCCCCCCTCTGTAGCAATGGATTCAATCCAGACATGTTATCATCCTACAGAAACTAGTTGAGTTGAACTCTTAGTTCTTAAGATTTTTCCAGTTGACCAACGTGACCATGCCTTCCTACATTTCCCATGAGACATATTAGACATTACAATCATGTGTTTGAACAGGCAATTCTGACTAACTTGAATTTCCACATCAGACCGATTTGGGGTCAAAGAGGACTTCCAATTCCTCATAATTAGTAGTCTGGTTGTGAGAAGGATGTGGAATCACTGTGACTGTTCTGAGCTCCAGGGGTATGGAGTCGATACCCAGGTTAAGAAGTGCTAAATCTGCATTGGGCTTGATCAGACCTGTGCAAGAGGAAATGAGTTTGAACACCTGATTCCAGAGGCTAGTAAGGCTAGGGCAGGACCATAAAGAGTGGAAGAGGTTGCGAACTTGGCCAGATCCACGTGAATAGAGCGGAGATAGGGATGGGGACATCTTTGCTAGTCTATATGGAGTATAATATCATCTGTTCAAGATTTTAATAGAGAGTTCTCTATGTCTGGAGCAGTGTGACACCCGGGATGCAGAGTTAATGGCTAGTTGCCATTCTAGTCATGAGTAGGAGTGGTTAAGGTCTTTTCCCATTTTATCATGAAGCAAGTCTTAGAGAAGCCTGTCTTGGAGTGGAGAAGGTTATACAATAGTGAAATAGTTTTTTTTCTAGGTGTGGTACTATTGATGAGGTCCCATATTTTGGGATGCAACTCAAGTTTGGGAGGGCCATGGGTCCTTATGTAGTGGTGTATTCTCATATCTGTAAACTGGGCCTGTGGGGGTAAGGAGAAAGTACTGGAAAGTTCTAATGACGAGGGGGCATTATCGGAAAGGATGTCTTCCAGGTGTTTGATACCTTTATTGTAGAGATCGGGGATTAAAGATTGGAAAATCTAGATTTTTAAGGGAACCGGCGAAGGAGGGAGAGTGACAGGGTCCAATACTTTAAAATGTCGCCATGCTAACAGAGAGGCTTTTGTGGTAGGGGCAAGGTCTTTTAAGCTGAGGTTTTTCCACAGGTCGGCATATAGGAGTAGTTTTAAGTCATCCATACAGTTCATGGCTGCTTCTAATTCTACCCATTTTGGAGTTTCACCGCTTGAGAACCAATGTTTAATTTGATCCATCTGGGAAGCCCAAAAGTGATCCCCTATGTTCAGAAGACTACCGCCTCTCATGCTGGTGTGTTGTATTAGAGTGGAGTGGGGACACCTAGCTTTTTTACCTTGCCATATGAACATTTTAAGGGCACTCGACAATGCATCAATGTAATATTTTGCCATTGGAAGTGGTAGGGATCTGAAGATGAACAGAATTTGGGGGGTGATGAACAGCTTTCGCACTGCAGTTCTGCCAAACCAGGATATCTCATGTTTTGAAATTCTATCGAGGTCTGTCAGTATTTTGGATAGAAGGGGATTGTAGTTCACCAAGAGAATGGATGGTATGGAGTGTGTAAGGGTAATGCCCAAGTATGGGATCCCTTCATCCTGCCACGTGAACGAAAGGATTTTCTGGAGGGCTTGTTTGGTGGCTCTGGTTACTCCCAGATCCAAGATCAAGGATTTAGAGGCATTAACCTTATAGAATGAAATGTCCCCAAAAGTGGAAAACGTTTGATATGCCGTGAAATGTGTGAGGGCTAGTAAGGAATAAAATAATATCATCCGCAAATAAATTGATTTTATGGCAGGAGTTTTTTAGGTGGAAACCCTGAATGTCCAGATTTGATCTAATAGCTTCTGCCAGAGGCTCGATCATTAGGTTGAAGATAGTCGGGGATAGAGGGCAGCCCTGCCGGGTGCCATTCGATATTGTGAAATGCCTGGATAAGATGCCTGATATATTGACCCGGGCCGAAGGGTTATAGTATCGGGCCATAATGGCCATCAGTATTGGACCCCGTATGCCAAATTTCTGCAAGGCTGACTCCATGTAAAACCAGTTCACCCTATCGAATGCCTTCTCTGCATCTAAGGCTAAAATACCACCAAAAGAAAGCTCTATTTGTGGGAAAAAAAAGACATCAATTTCATTTGGGTACAGAGTCGCACAACCACACAATTGTCAGTTAAAGCAACGCAGTGCCGTATCACAAAAAAATGGCCTGGTCAGTAAGGGGGTAAAACCTTCCAGAGCTGAAGTGGTTAAACAGTGCCCCCAGAGAAAGCTGCTTGCCCTGGAGGCACCACTGCTGTATGCATCCATAGGACACACAGAGCTGCTGCCACCCTCCCCCGCTCTCTCCTCATTGGCAGCAGAGGGAGCCCATGGAGAGTCCCGGGACAGTCAAGGTTATTGTAATCATCGCTGGATTGGAGGGAACTCAGGTAAGGATCAGGGGGGGGCTGCACACAAGGCTGTTTTAGAATGCATGAAGGTAATAAAAACCTTCAGGCTTTACAGCCACTTGAATTTTTACCTGGTGGTCCAGCCAGTAACACATTTCCTGCCTTACTGTGTCTTCACTCGCTATGGGGGAGCAATGGAAGTCACCTTTGGACAGCAGCATTGTCCGTCTGGGGAGAGGGTGGTGTGGTGTTAGATGTACTAGCAGATCTAAAAAGTTCTAAATTAAGTTGAACTCCAGATAACACTTTTTAGGCAGTTACACCAACAGTTTTTGTTTCCTTTTGGGATTAACAAATAAAGCCTGACCATTGCAAGCACCCCTGTAAGTGGTAAATGGTTTGTCTCCAATCTCTAGCTAACACTTTTGCTGAACAGCTTGGTCTGATAGAGAAAGGTGATAAATAACAGATGAACTGCCTGGATGACCAGGTAAAAATAAAGGGAAAAGCCTAAAAGAGAAAACCAATGCAGCCACCGCATCGAAAAATTGATAAGCAGTATAATGCATTTTGGTGTTTTGTTTTTATTCGCATTGCACATGATTGGGCATTTTGTGGCAAAGTGGAAAATTGAAAGTAAAAACGCTTTACTCTTTTATTAAATCAATCTATTTGAAAATGTTTTCTTATTTGTATTGAATATATTTCAGAAATAATGTTCACTGCTTTGACATTTCATTCTATAACATTATCCAGTCAACAGATATTTTGTTTGACCCATCCATCACTGGACTTTGTTCTTCAAAAATCATACAGCTAAGCCATGAGTTTTTTTTTTTTCATTGATTTGATATCTCCTGGATCCTCGTGGCTCATGGGTACTCCATGGGTAATATGTTGTGAATCATGTTGATTATTGGTAGATAAATATTCAGATGACTGTCTAGTAATGAAGCCCCCGTACACACATGGTCAATTCAGGATGAAGATTAAACTTAGAAGATTATTTTCTATTTAAACTTGTCCTCTTTTTTGGCTACACCTTTCGATATTTCAAAATTACTGCCAATGTTGACACAATCTAACAAAAGAAGCCTTCATTTTCCTTTCACCCATGGGCATAATGAACCTAATCAGATTCTATTTCATTTCAGACCATACAGGGCTGTTTGTTCAGAACATGGCTTTATTGATCTATATAAACACAATTGTTCAAATATTTATCTACAAACATGAACCTTGAGAAATATATCTGTACTAATAAAACATGTTGTTCTTGACTTGAATGCCACCATTGATTGCACTGTACTTGTAGTACATTCAGATAATTTGGAAATAATTAATAATATACATATTTAAAGCCGGGTTATTATTTAAATGGTGATAGCTTACCCTATCTTTTACATGGCTGTCTGACATATAACGTTACCTTTCTAGATATACTTTAAACAAATGGCATGGGTTAGGCAACCTTTCAGAGGTTGAGATCTATCTGGACAACATTGAGGAAACGTTGTGTTGTCTACTACTACCAAGTTCCCAATAAAAAGACAGCATCACAGTCCTTTGCCCCCTTTACATCACCCCCCCCCCCCACTGTAGTGTTCTCTGCCCCCTTCCCCCACAGTAGTGTCCTGTACCCCCCAATGCTGTGTCCTCTGCCCCCTTTACATCACCCACCCCCCACTGTAGTGTCCCTTGCCCCCCATAGTGGTGTCCTCTGCCCCCCTCCTCTCACAGTAGTGTTCTGTACCCCCCAACACAGTGTCCTGTGCCCATTCCTATTCTCCCCCCATTGTAGTGTCCTCTGGCCCCCTCCCCCCACAGTAGTGTTCTGTAATCCCCCCAATGTAGTGTCCTCTGCCCCTTCACATCACCACCCTCCCTTCCCACACCCTGTAGTGTCCTCTGCGCCCCACAATAGTGTCTTGTACCCCTCAATGCTGTGTCCTCTGCCCCTTCACATCACCCCTCCGCCCATTGTAGCTTCCTATACTTATAGTCCTGTATAAGCATGTGCATTTGACATATTTTACGCATGTTATTTACCTCTAAAAGCCTTCATTGTGAAGACCTCCAAAAGCCTTGACACTGTTGCTGGGTTCCGCCATTTTTGATGTGATGCCAGCCGACTCAGAGCTGTCAATCAAGTAACACCCTATAGTATTCCCCTTCCCTCATCTTTTTTATTATGCATAATACTAAATGTAGTGATGTCGCGAACCTAAAATTTGCGGTTCGCGAACGGCGAACGCGAACATCGGCAAATGTTCGCGAACCGGCGAACCGGGCGAACCGCCATAGACTTCAATAGGCAGGCGAATTTTAAAACACACAGGGACTCTTTCTGGCCACAATAGTGATGGAAAAGTTGTTTCAAGGGGACTAACACCTGGACTGTGGCATGCCGGAGAGGGATCACGCAAAAAAAAGTTCTTAAAAATTATAATTTTTTGATAGAGAGCCAATTATTGGAAAAATTAAAAAAAAATAAAAATAAAAAATTTCTTTGGATTTAGCATCTGGGGGGTCTAAAAAGTGTACCTGTGAAGTTTCAGCTCTGTAGCATGTCCAGAACCCCTAAAAAACAGCATTTTTCTTATATTTTCAGGAATATGGCTTCTCTGCGGCTGGCTTTTTCTCTTGCAGGCATTTATCGGGCATTTTTTTAGGCAGGCATGTCATTTTTTGTATTTAGTGTCTGGGGGGTCACAAAAGTGTACCTGTCAAGTTTCAGCTCTGTAGCATGTCCAGAACCCCTAAAAAACAGCATTTTTCTTATATTTTCAGGAATACGGCTTCTCTGCGGCTGGCTTTTTCTCTTGCAGGCATTTATCGGGCATTTTTTTAGGCAGGCATGTCATTTTTTGTATTTAGTGTCTGGGGGGTCACAAAAGTGTACCTGTCAAGTTTCAGCTCTGTAGCATGTCCAGAACCCCTAAAAAACAGCATTTTTCTTATATTTTCAGGAATACGGCTTCTCTGCGGCTGGCTTTTTCTCTTGCAGGCATTTATCGGGCATTTTTATAGGCAGGCATGTCATTTTTTGTATTTAGTGTCTGGGGGGTCACAAAAGTGTACCTGTCAAGTTTCAGCTCTGTAGCATGTCCAGAACCCCTAAAAAACAGCATTTTTCTTATATTTTCAGGAATACGGCTTCTCTGCGGCTGGCTTTTTCTCTTGCAGGCATTTATCGGGCATTTTTTTAGGCAGGCATGTCATTTTTTGTATTTAGTGTCTGGGGGGTCTAAAAAGTGTACCTGTCAAGTTTCAGCTCTGTAGCATGTCCAGAACCCCTAAAAAACAGCATTTTTCTTATATTTTCAGGAATACGGCTTCTCTGCGGCTGGCTTTTTCTCTTGCAGGCATTTATCGGGCATTTTTTTAGGCAGGCATGTCATTTTTTGTATTTAGTGTCTGGGGGGTCACAAAAGTGTACCTGTCAAGTTTCAGCTCTGTAGCATGTCCAGAACCCCTAAAAAACAGCATTTTTCTTATATTTTCAGGAATACGGCTTCTCTGCGGCTGGCTTTTTCTCTTGCAGGCATTTATCGGGCATTTTTTTAGGCAGGCATGTCATTTTTTGTATTTAGTGTCTGGGGGGTCACAAAAGTGTACCTGTCAAGTTTCAGCTCTGTAGCATGTCCAGAACCCCTAAAAAACAGCATTTTTCTTATATTTTCAGGAATACGGCTTCTCTGCGGCTGTCTTTTTCTCTTGCAGGCATTTATCGGGCATTTTTTTAGGCAGGCATGTCATTTTTTGTATTTAGTGTCTGGGGGGTCACAAAAGTGTACCTGTCAAGTTTCAGATCTGTAGCATGTCCAGAACCCCTAAAAAACAGCATTTTTCTTATATTTTCAGGAATACGGCTTCTCTGCGGCTGTCTTTTTCTCTTGCAGGCATTTATCGGGCATTTTTTTAGGCAGGCATGTCATTTTTTGTATTTAGTGTCTGGGGGGTCACAAAAGTGTACTTGTCAAGTTTCAGCTCTGTAGCATGTCCAGAACCCCTAAAAAACAGCATTTTTCTTATATTTTCAGGAATACGGCTTCTCTGCGGCTGTCTTTTTCTCTTGCAGGCATTTATCGGGCATTTTTTTAGGCAGGCATGTCATTTTTTGTATTTAGTGTCTGGGGGGTCACAAAAGTGTACCTGTCAAGTTTCAGATCTGTAGCATGTCCAGAACCCCTAAAAAACAGCATTTTTCTTATATTTTCAGGAATACGGCTTCTCTGCGGCTGTCTTTTTCTCTTGCAGGCATTTATCGGGCATTTTTTTAGGCAGGCATGTCATTTTTTGTATTTAGTGTCTGGGGGGTCACAAAAGTGTACCTGTCAAGTTTCAGATCTGTAGCATGTCCAGAACCCCTAAAAAACAGCATTTTTCTTATATTTTCAGGAATACGGCTTCTCTGCGGCTGTCTTTTTCTCTTGCAGGCATTTATCGGGCATTTTTTTAGGCAGGCATGTCATTTTTTGTATTTAGTGTCTGGGTGGTCTAAAAAGTGTACCTGTCAAGTTTCAGCTCTGTAGTATGTCCACAACCCAAAAAAACCAGCATTTTTCTTATGATTTTTAGTAGAAAACTAATGCAGTGTCTTTCCAGCTGTCTTTTTTTCTTTCTGGCAAGCTGAAATATGATATGCCAAGGCAAACATGCCTATCAGTTGAGCTATGACACAGACAACACTGCACACATGGGGAAATATGTAAAACAAAAAACAGGAAAAGGAAATTAGGTGACGGTAACAAAACATGATATTGTGATTGGCCAAATAAAAAGTCACCTCGCGATGAGGTCGCGCCAAAGTCGCGCTAAGTCGCGCCAAAGTCGCACTGGAAGCGACGCTACTTTAGTGGTAGCGGCAGTGTAAACCAGCACTAAAACATCCAGTGTGTGAATACGATCAGGTATGATGTTTTATCGGTCAAGTAGTGTAAGGGTTACGCCCGTTGCCCGCTTCACAGTGACAGACCAAACTCTGACAGACCAAACTCCCCGTTTAACAGTCAGTCAGTCCATTTGCACAACCGCAAACTCCCAATTTGCACAAGGTTGGATACCAAGCTAGCCATGTCCCGTTCCTTGTCCTCACTGACATCATTGAAGGTCTCTTCCTCCACCCAGCCACATACAACACCAAGGGTCCCCGAAAGGTGAGAACAAGCCCCCTGGGACGCCTGCTGTGGCTGGTATTCCACCTCCTCAAAGCCACCTTCCTCCTCTGACTTCTCTTCTTCAGACTCCTCTCTCTGCGTTGCCACAGGTCCAGCAATTGACAACGACAAGGCTGCTTCTGGTGGTGATGAGGACCACAACTCTTCCTCTTCATGCTCATCTACAGCCTGATCCAGTACTCTTCGCAGGGCACGCTCCAGAAAAAACGCATATGGGATGAGGTCGATGATGTTGCCTTGGGTTCGACTGACCACCAGGGTTGTCATCTCCGCAAAAGGACGCATGAGCCTACAGCCATTGTTCATGAGCATTCAGTAACGCGGCCAAAAAATACCCAGCTCCGCAGAAAGAATGAAAGAAAATGAATGTTTTTTTTTATGAAAAATTATCCTGCGGATCGCTTTTGGTCTGTACACAATGAAGCAACGACCTTATCATCTGGGGTGTGCCAACACAATCCTAGAGGTGATCGCTTCATTGTGATACGCAAGCCCCTTCACCACGACAAGGTAACGATCACGAAGGGGAATTGACACATGTATGTGCCTTTTTTTTTGTTTTTTGTTTTTTTGCAGCCACAGTGTAGCACCAGAGGCCAGAAAAATTAGGCATGTACACATGCATGAAAAAGTAGGTATTGTTGCAGCCGCTGCTGTAGCAGCGGCCTGAAAAATTGAGGTTTTAAGGCAGAAAGTGCACTAAAACATTGCTGCTTGAACCGTAGTTGGTGGCGGAGACGTCACGTAAGTCATCCGGCATGCAGAGAATGATTATATACAGCAGCGTGTGGACCATTTTTAGGCCAAGGCATCTCAGTCATCACCAGGCCTTTTTTAGTCAAATGCATCCCCCACTGTCAGTCCCTTCGGGATCCATGCCTCATTCATCTTAATAAACGTGAGGTAATCAAGACTTTTTTGACCTAGGCGACTTCTCTTCTCAGTGACAATACCTCCTGCTGCGCTGAAGGTCCTTTCTGACAGCACACTTGAAGCGGGGCAGGCCAGAAGTTCAATGGCAAACTGGGATAGCTCAGGCCACAGGTCAAGCCTGCACACCCAGTAGTCAAGGGGTTCATCGCTCCTCAGAGTGTCGATATCTGCAGTTAAGGCAAGGTAGTCTGCTACCTGTCGGTCGAGTCGTTCTCTGAGGGTGGACCCCGAAGGGCTGTGGCGATGCATAGGACTAAAAAAGCTCCGCATGTCCTCCATCAACAAGACGTCTGTAAAGCGTCCTGTCCTTGCCGGCGTGGTTGTGGTGGTAGGAGGAGGATTACTTTCACCTCATCCCCTGTTGGATTCCCGTTGTGCTGTGACATCACCCTTATACGCTGTGTAGAGCATAGTTTTTAACTTATTTTGTAGCTGCTGCATCCTTTGCGACTGCCGGTAATTGGGTAACATGTCACAGACTTTCTGCTTATACCGGGGGTCTAGTAGCGTGGCCACCCAGTACAGGTCGTTCTCCTTCAGCCTTTTTATACGAGGGTCTCTCAACAGGCATGACAGCATGAAAGACCCCATTTGGACAAGGTTGGATGCCGAGCTACTCATGTCCAATTCCTCGTCCTCACTGATGTCATTGAAGGTGTGTTCTTCCCCCCAGCCACGTACAACACCACGGGTACCAGATAGGTGACAACGAGCACCCTGGGATGCCTGCTGTGGTTGGTGTTCCTCCTCCTCAAAGCCACATTCCTCCTCTGACTCCTCTTCCTCACACTCCTCTTCCAGTGTTGCCGCAGGTCCAGCAATCGATGGTAAGGCTGTTTCTGGTGGTGGTGATGGTGACCACAACTCTTCCTCTTCCTCTTCACGCTCATCTACGGCCTGATCCAGCACTCTTCGCAGGGCACGCTCCAGGAAAAAAACATATGGGATGATGTCGCTGATGGTGCCTTCAGTGCGACTCACTAGGTTTGTCACCTCCTCAAAAGGACGCATGAGCCTACAGGCATTGCGCATGAGCGTCCAGTAGCGTGGCAAAAAAATACCCAGCTCCGCAGAGGCTGTCCTAGCACCCCGGTCATACAAATACTCGTTGACCGCTTTTTCTTGTTGGAGCAGGCGGTCGAACATTAGCAGTGTTGAATTCCAACGTGTCGGGCTGTCGCAAATCAAGCGCCTCACTGGCATGTTGTTTCGCCGCTGAATATCTGCAAAGTGCGCCATGGCCGTGTAGGAACGCCTGAAATGGCCACACACCTTCCTGGCCTGCTTGAGGACGTCCTGTAAGCCTGGGTACTTCTGCACAAAACGTTGCACAATCAGATTCAACACATGTGCCATGCACGGCACATGTGTCAACTTGCCCAAATTCAATGCCGCCAACAAATTGCTCCCGTTGTCACACACCACTTTGCCGATCTCCAGTTGGTGCGGGGTCAGCCACTGATCCACCTGTGCATTCAGGGCGGACAGTAGTGCTGGTCCGGTGTGACTCTCTGCTTTCAGGCAAGTCAACCCCAAGACAGCGTGACACTGTCGTATCCGGCATGTGGAATAGCCCCTGGGGAGCTGGGGGGGTGCAGTTGGTGTGGAGCAAGACGCAACAGCAGAAGAGGACTCAGCCGAGGAGGTTAGCATAGAGGATGGAGTAGGAGGAGTAGAGGAGGTGGCAGCAGGCCTGCCTGCAAGTCGTGGCGGTGTCACCAACTCCTCTGCAGCAGAGCCACGCATTCCATGCTTGGCAGCCGCCAGCAGGTTTACCCAATGCGCAGTGTACGTTATATACCTGCCCTGACCGTGCTTTGCAGACCAGCTATCAGTGGTCAGATGGACCCTTGCCCCAACACTGTGTGCCAGACGTGACATGATTTCTTTTTCCACAATAGAGTACAGGTTGGGGATTGCCTTTTGTGAAAAATAATTTCGGCCGGGTACCTTCCACTGCGGTGTCCCAATAGCGACAAATTTTTTGAAGGCCTCAGACTCCACCAGCTTGTATGGTAAAAGCTGGCGGGCTAAGAGTTCCGACAAGCCAGCTGTCAGACGCCGGGCAAGGGGGTGACTCTGCGAGATTGGCTTTTTGCGCTCAAACATTTCCTTCACAGACACCTGACTGTGGGCAGGTGACGAGCAGGAACTGCTGAAGGTGAGAGGCGGAGGGGCGGGTTGTTGATAGGGGGCATGGAGGACAGCAGTGGTTGACGTGGCTGAAGATGCTGGACCAGGAGGAGGATGGTGGCTTTCAGTTTGTGTGCTGCTTTTACTCATGTGTTGATCCCATAGGCGTTTGTGATGTGAGATCATGTGCCTTCGCAAAGCAGTTGTACCTAGGTGGGTGTTGGACTTCCCACGACTCAGTTTCTTTTGGCACAGGTTACAAATGGCATCGCTGATATCAGAGGCAGACACACAAAAAAAATGCCACACTGCTGAGCTTTGCAAGGACGGCATTCTGGTGGTGGCAACAGCTTGCGTTGATTGGCGTGCTGTCTGGCTGACCCCGGGTGCCGAATCTACATGCTGTCTGACTGCGCCACTAGCTCCTTGCGATGACCTCCTCCCCCTGCTTCCAACTCGTCTCCTCCTCCTCTCTGTCTCCCCATCTGAACTTTCCCCCTCTTCTTCTGCTCTTCGAGCAGGCACCCAGGTGACATCCACAGACACATCGTCATCATCAGCCGCTTCACTTGACAACTCAGCAAAGGCAGCAGCAGCAGGTACAACATCATCATCATCACAATGTACGTCCATGTGTATAATGCTGCCTGACTGAGACATATCCCCGTTATCTACATCCTCTGGCACTAATAGTTGCGCATCACTTATTTCTTCAAACTGATGTGAAAATAACTCCTCTGACGGATCAAGTGAAGCGGCTGTGGTGCTAGTGTTGGTGGTGGTGCCGGCGGGCTGGCGAGTGGTAAATTGAGAGGTGCCCGAAGCTGAGCTGGAGGAGGATGGTGCATTAAGGTTCCGAGCGGAAGCTGTAGACGATTGGGTGTCCTGTGTAAGCCAGTCAACTATGGCCTCAGAATTTTTTGAGTTCAGGGGCTGTGGTGGCCTCTGAACACTGGGCATTATTCTAGAGCCTAAGGAAATCACAGCACCACGACCACGACGGCCCTTGCGGGGTGGCCTGCCTCTGCCTGTCATTTTTTTTTTAATGTGTTGTTACTGTTGTACTATGAGTGCAAGCTGCTGTGCCACCTTATATATCAGTGGTGGGTGGGCAGTGGCACAGTACACTCTCTGTGGACCTGACAGCAGTCACTGGCACCCAGGCAACTGCAATTTAAAAAATATATATATTTTTTTTTACTTTGCAAGCTGCTGTGCCACCTTATATATCAGTGGTGGGTGGGCAGTGGCACAGTACACTCTCTGTGGACTTGACAGCAGTCACTGGCACCCAGACAACTGCAATTTAAAAAATATATATATATTTTTTTACTTTGCAAGCTGCTGTGCCACCTTATATATCAGTGGTGGGTGGGCAGTGGCACAGTACACTCTCTGTGGACCTGACAGCAGTCACTGGCACCCAGGCAACTGCAATTTAAAAAAATATATATATATTTTTTACTTTGCAAGCTGCTGTGCCACCTTATATATCAGTGGTGGGTGGGTGGGCAGTGGCACAGTACACTCTCTGTGGACCTGACAGCAGTCACTGGCACCCAGGCAACTGCAATTTAAAAAAATATATATATTTTTTTTACTTTGCAAGCTGCTGTGCCACCTTATATATCAGTGGTGGGTGGGCAGTGGCACAGTACACTCTCTGTGGACCTGACAGCAGTCACTGGCACCCAGGCAACTTCAATTTAAAAAAATATATATTTTTTTTTTACTTTGCAAGCTGCTGTGCCACCTTATATATCAGTGGTGGGTGGGCACACAGTGGCACTGCAGTGGGCACAGTACACTCTGTGGACCTGACAGTCACTGGCAGCCCAGGCAACTGCAATAATAAAAAATATTTTTTTTTTCAATTTATTGCAACAAGATGCTGTGCCAACGTATATATATCAGTGGTGGGCAGTGCACTGCAGTGGGTACAGTGCACTCTGTGGACCTGACACAGCACTCACTGCAATTATGACAGAGAAAAAAAAAATATTTTTTAAAATGCCAGGTACTGTGCCTGTGCCACCCGAAATGAGTGTGGTGTGCACACAGTACAGTCTGTGGTAGGTCTGTGGCCTCTCACACACAGCGGGCAGGCAACTGCAGTGTACAATAGATATATATATATATATATATATAAAGAAAAAAATCTATTACCTTACCAGCCCTTGAAAGGGCTTTTGGGGACACTATATATATATATGTATATATATAAAAATAAAAAAATCCTCAATTACCAGCCCTTAAAAGGGCTTTTGGGGACACTAGATAGATATAGATATATATATATATGAAGAAACAACTCAATTACCAGCCCTTAAAAGGGCTTTTGGGGACGCTAGGTATATATATATATATATATATATAAAAAAAAAAAAAACCACAAATACCAGCCCTTAGAAGGGCTTTTTGGGGTGCTGATATTACAGCAGTAGTGGACCAAGAACACTGCAAGACCAGGAACACTGACTAACTGTCCCTAGCTTAACAGCAGCAGCAGCAGCAGCAGCTCTCTCCCTATTCTCACTACACACACTGCTTCAGAATGATCTAAGATGGATGCTGCCCTTGCTTATTTATAGGAGGTGGGAGGGTGTGGGAGGGAGGTACGCTGATTGGCTGGAAATGTGTCTGCTGACTGTAAAGTTCAGGGTCAAAGTTTGCCTCAATGATGTCTTATGGGGGGCGGACCGAACATCGCATATGTTCGCCGGCAGCGGCGAACGCGAACATGCTAAGTTCGCCGGGAACTGTTCGCCGGCGAACAGTTCTATACATCTCTAACTAAATGTAACACCCTCCTCTAGTTGGGCTGTTAGGCTAAGTTTAGTTTTTGACATCACTTCAGTCAGTGGAGCAGTGATCTATTGTTTTTGACCTGTCAGGGTTTTCTAGCTAGGTGTTTGACTTCTCTCCCCTGCTTCTGGGGGAAGCTTCCGGAATATAGGGCAGGAAGAGTTAAATAATCTGTGCAAATATTTATCATTCTCCAGCCAATCCATGGAAGGAGACATTCAGAAGGTGGCTGGGAAGGTGATACATGTTTTGGAGGGCTTTACAAAGGGTTTTTCTTTTCCAGGGAGGGTTTCAGTTCTCCTGGGGCTGGTACCATTGGAAGGGAGCTACTGACAAGAATTGAAGTCTGAGCTTCAGCTGGAGCTGGGCTGAGGACTTGGAGAAGGATTATTTGCTGGAGGGTACTGTCCTAAAACCTGGTCTATCTCCCTCACTAAGGATCAGTGGCTGCTGGATGGCAGACAGAACCTGGGACATTGTTAGTAAGACCTGATTTTTGACTGTAGTTTGTTCCTGCTCTTGTAGGGATTTTCTACTAAGAAGTTTGTCCTATTTATTTCTGTTATCGTTTTGGGGTATCCTGTGACCCAAGGCCCTATCCTGTTCAAGTTCTACAGCAAAAAATAGTAAAAAAGACACCCCTAGACTGAACCATTATTGTCAAGGTGCATGAGACTGGTGATCTCTGTACTAGCAAGGGAGAACTGACATATATTCAGTAGCCTCTCCAGGGGTGAGCGCTGCATACATAATAAAAATTAAAGCATAAGCCATGCAAAATATCTGTGTTATAGAACTTTAACCACTTGCCGACTGCCTAACGACTATTTACGTCGGCAGTCAGCCCCTCACAGGCAAAGCGACGTAGATTTACGTTGCTAGCCTGTAAGGATGTGGGGAGCGAGTGCGCACCGCCGGAGGCGCGCTCCCACTCCCGCTCGGTCACGGACACCCCCGCGCGTGTGCCCTGGGGACCCGATGTCTGCCGGGCACTTGCGATCATCCGTGCCAATGGGAGAAAGGCAGGCGGCTAGTGTAAACAAAGCCGCCTGTCAGTTCTCCCTGTGAAAGAACGATGATCAAACGGTTGTGCTATGTAGGACCGTTGATCATTGTTCTTACACACACAGCCACAGCCAATCACAGTTAGAAGCACGCCCCTAGGACACACTTAACCCCTCCCTCTTCAATAGAGTTAACTCCTTCACTGTCAGTGTCATTTTTACAGTAACAGTGCATATATATAGCACTGATTACTGTAGTAATGTCACTGGTAACCCCAAAAGTGTCAAAAATGTCAGTCAAGGGTCCGATCTGTCCGCCCCAATGTCGCAGTCCCACAAAAAAAAATCGCAGATCGCCGCCATTGCACGTTAAAAAAAAAAATCAACAAAAATGACAAAACGCGATAACTTTTGCGCAAACCAATCAAAATACGCTTTTTGCGATTTTTTTTTACCAAACATATGTAGCATAAAATAAATTGGCCAAAAATGTTAAAAAATTTGGATTTTTACATTTTTTTTTGGGAATTTCATATAAAAAAAATGTGAAAAATTTTGTTATTTTTGCAAAATTGATGCTCTTTTTTTGTTTATAGCGCATGATCAAAAAATCGCACAGGTGATCAAATACCACCAAAAGAAAGCTCTGTTTGTGGGAAAAAAAAGGACGACAAATTTGTTTAGGTACAGCGTTGCACGACCGCGCAATTGTCTGTTAAAGTCACGCAGTGCCGAATCGCAAAATAGGCCCTGGTCAGGAAGGAGGTAAAATCTTCCGGGGCTTAAGTGGTTAATAAATGAAAGTGATACCACACACAATCCGAGGTTCCAAAATTGTACACAGGTATCTCTGCCAGCAAAAACTTTCTTTCATGCAGAAAATGCACGTCTAAATGTTTGTGAGATTTTTGTGAGTGTGCGCTAAAGTGGAAAATAATGGAAAAAAAGTATGAGCAGGCACACTTTATTGCAGAAACTTTTCTGTTCCGCAAAGTTTACAGCAAAGTAAAATAAAAATTATAATGTTTTTAGTGTTTTTTTTTTTTTTCATTGTAGCCAAGAGGACAAGACGTTCTCTAGAGCAGTTTGGATCTCAGTGTTATTGTTGATGTGACTATTTGCTGTAAATTCACTTATGCATTATTTACCATGGAAGCTAAAGATAGATTCCCTGTAACACTGTTCAGTTCTTTTGGAGATCAAATGTATGAAATTAAATGAGGATGAAATTTAAAATGCATGTATCCGTGGGTAAAAAGATTGTATTATATTTGCGGTTATTGTAAATATATATGCAGCTTGAGATCTAATACTTATCAATATCATAATCAAGATGTATCTATAGTCATATATATATATATTTTTTAATTGGATAGATTAGAGTAGGGTTAAAACTTCTGCCATGTTATTTTTATACTGTCTGTGTACCATTGGTTAAATTTCTCATCACTTCCTGTCCCAGAAAAGCAACAGGAAGCTAGAGGTGAGAGAAGGGAGTTGTCCTCTTAGTTGAACATGAAATAAGTGTCTTTATTAGAAGACCCCCCCCCCCCACCCACCTCCTTTTCTAGTGACAGCTCTAAAATTTTGGATGTCATTTTTCTGGTGATAAAGCCATCAGTACAAATAGAGTGGTGAATCTCCCTACTATGGACACAGACAGCAATGAAAACCTAATAGGTTACCCTTCCTCACTTTATCCAAAACAAAAAAAAAAAATGTTTGCCTAAAGCAACCTTTTTCAACCAGGGTGCCCAGGCACCCTGCAGTGCCTTGAGGTTTCTTCAGGGGTGCCTTGGCAAAATGCCAAAAAATAGCCGACAAATTGTATACAAGCTGGCATGTGAATGAAAACTGTCTTTTTAGATACACAAAGTCACAGGTTTTCATTATGTACCATTACAACCTTCTAGCTGCCAGCGTCCTAATGACCAATGGCATCATCAGTTGATGAGGAGGATGTCAGTTGCCTGCATACCATCCTTGTTTGACCCTCCCCTGCCCCTCTCCATCAGCGTTGGGGTTACATTAGCTGAGTGGAGGAAAAAACTGAGGGGGATGAGAAACATTGGAATACTAGTTAGTACCACTGTGCAAAAGTGTATATGCTTTGGAAGAATAAATCACCTCCAAAGTTGGGTGTCCTCCTTGGACTTGTGGATGTTGCTGAATTTTGTAAAACTATTAGAATAGTCCCTACACTTTAGAATGGGGTGCCTCAAGACGGTCTTTAAATTTTAAAGGGTGTCTCGAGACTGTCCATGATTTTTAAAGGGTGCCTCGAGATTGTCCATGATTTTTAAAGGGTGCCTTGACTGAAAAAATGTTGAAAAACACCGGCCTAGAGTTACCCTTTAATTATAAATGGTTTGATTAAATATAACCATAAAATCGAATTTAAATTCACATTTTAAGTTAAACTGCATAGGGAGTTCTTTATGGTTAGAGCGGTATGAATATGGAACTCCCTTCCACAATCGGTGGTGTCAATGGGAAGATTTGAGTCAATAATTTTAAAAAGCTTTTAGATGGGTATCTCAGCGAACACATTATACAGGGATAAAGGAAGTGGTAGAGACATAGAGAATTAATACATACAGTTGTGCTCATAAGTTTACATACCCTGGAAGAATTTATGATTTCATGGCCATTTTTCAGAGAATATGAATGAAAACACAAAAACGATTTTTTCACTCATGGTTAGTGTTTGGCTGAAGTCATTTATTATCAATCAACTGTGTTTACTCTTTTTAAATCATAATAACAACATAAACTACCCAAATGACCCTGATTATAGTTTATATACCCCAGTTCTTAATACCGTGTATTGCCCCCTTTAACATAAATGACAGCTTGAAGTCTTTTGTGGTATTTGTGGATAAAGGTTCTTTATCTTCAAAGATGGTAAGGCTGAACATTCTGACAAAAAGCCTCCAGTTCCTGTAAAATTCTTGGGCTGTCTTGCATGAACTGCATGTTTGAGATCTCCCCAGAGTGGCTCCATGATATTGAGGTCAGGAGACTGAGAGGGCCACTCCAGAACCTTCACTTTATTCTGCTGTAGCCAATGACAGGTCGACTTGGCCTTGTGTTTAGGATCATTGTCATGTTGGAATGTCCAAGTACGTTCCATGCGCAGCTTCCGGCCTGATGAATGCAACTTTTCCTCCAGTATTTTTTGATAACATACCGCATTCATCTTGTCATCAATTCTGACCAAACTGTATCTTTCATCCACACCCACATAGGATGGACTTGTGTCTTTATGCAGCCTTACTAACTATTTTTTTACCTTTTCATGAAAAATGAAGAGAACTGACTCCAAATATCCTGGCCACCACTCATGACCCTGCTAACCATAGTAGCCCTAATGTCCCAGGCTACCAGTATAATGATCCATACACACTAAAGAGCCATGGAGTGAGTATCCATCATAATACTCGCAATGGATAGTGCTCATTAGTTATGTGACTACGTGACTGTGCTAACCATTGAGAAGCACTTCTTTCTGCTGGGGCAACCTATCGGAAGAAGAAGCTTTAAATGTGTTTCACATTGGTTAGCATAGTCACGTGGCTGAGATAACCAATTGCCATTGTGAGTGTGAGGTGAGAAAGTATAGTTTTGAGCTGTGTCTTCTTACCAGAAGAGCTGCAGGTAAATCTATATAGTTTTCTTCCTACCAGAGAGCAGGATCTGTTAGTGAGGTCTGCTCATTGTGCTCAGCATGCAATTCATTCAGTCTAGAGAGTGTTTCACACTGGTCCAATAGGGAGGCATGTTGGACAGTGGGAGGAAACCTGACGAATAGATACATGGGCTTTTGATACAGTCCTGACGATTGGCAGAGGGAAAGTTGCCTCGGTGCATGTTGGGATACTGTATAAAAGCCAGGGGCACATGTGCTTGAAGGTCTTTCGTTGGGGAGCAGAGAACCCGAAGGGAGGGGGCGGCCGTCTCCTCTTCTGTAGAGGTGCCATGCAGCCTCAGGGGGTCATCCTAAGGGCCAGAAGAGTGGCAGTGAGGAGCTGAACCCGCAGGTCCAGGGAAGCTGACTGAGAGGGGAGACACAGGAGGATCTGTCTCTGCAGTACAGTGAGTACAGAAACTCGTGTCAAGGGGCCTGACCTGAGGGGGGCCACCCTTGCTCCTAGCATAGTCAGTGGACAGGTGTCAGTGGGAGAGAGAATGCTAGGGAGAGTATCCTGAATATAGATTATCCCACATCAAGTCGCCTTGTTAGAGAGCAAAGAGAACAAGAGACGTAACCCCATCCACCTTAGTGGCAGGGTGGATTAATAGCCTGGCTGTTCAATACTTTCCAACAGAACTCTGAAGAAAGAAGTCCTCAAACAATGTGAATAGGTAAATTGTAGTATCCCACTATTCCCTTCTCCTATCCCAAATTACCAATAAACAACAAAACAAACAACACCCCTAGACTGTTCATTCATGTGACGACCCATTGGGCCAAGGAAGGATTCAGAGACAATATCCAGCAGTTCCTGCGGGAGTAGGTGTGATCTTTCCCTGCCAGCCAACCAGCTGGTTAGTCCTATTGTCACAAATAACTTTGCCTAGTTTAAATGGCATTTGGTCAGTCACCTCTTGGCCTGTTCTGGCATTTGCCTAGGCTTGGAGAGATGCCAAAATATTTAGCGCCCAGTAGTTGTTGCCATACAGGCATATCAGCTGCAAAACAGCATAGGAGCACTTTGTCTAGGATGTTGTATATGCTCTGGGGCACTTGGGGATACTATTGGTTCTGAGGATTAGGAAGGTGAGGTAAGTGAGGAGCATGGGGTACAGATAGCTTTGCTGTCATCAATATACAAGACTTGGGGTGACGCTACTAATTTCAGCAGTGTGCCCCATCATGCATCCTTTCTAGCCATTAGCAACTTGACCTAGTGTACCATGAAAGATATGGAACATCCCTACCCATGCTTACTAGACAACCTGTCTATGATCATATGGACCCTGATTCTAACAGCATAGTCCAGAAACACAGACCCATTACATTTCACATGTTGGTGGAGAGCAGAAAAGGCCTCCTAGGTAAAATAGTAGCGGCCGGGTACCTGTCATTTTCATGCAGCATAACATAAACATAAACTCACGGAAGGGGGCTAATTACACAAGCTGTAGTAATGGTAGCATCTGCAAAACCAGCAGTTTTGCCAAGCTGGCATTGGGGCACTGGGCATAGAGTGATTTGGGTAAATGTTTTCTCTTCTGCAGGAGAGGTCAACATGGTGAAGGAGGGTAGTAGAACTGGCTGGGTGGCTGTTGGAGAATCATGAGATTAAAGCTTTTGTTTTACCCTACCCAGCGTGTCCCCCATGATGACAGTCTTTATTGCTTAACCTGGCATAACCTAAGACTCCTAAACCATTTATGAGACTTCCCTTCCTGTCGCTAGAGGCTGTAGATATTGAGGTACTAGCATCAGGAAAATTTTCTTGGAGGGGGTTTAAATGTAGAAAGCATTGAACAAAAAGGACTAGGAGGAGTGTGAGCCTTTTGCTGCCAAATGGTTTGTTTAAGGTGATGCTCCCACTGAGCTTTGTGGTGCAGTCATGTGTCTCCTCATTCATGTGGTAGACAAATGGCTGGAACTTTTACCACAGCTGATATGCTGCAGGCCAAAAAGGTGCTGTCAGCAACAGATATGTTTAAAAAGAGACCCACACCAAAAAGCTCTGTGGACCAGCCCCGGGGATGACACTGGCCTGTACCTGTGGGGCAGTGCTGCCAGATGGATGAGGATGGTTGCTCTCTAGCCCTCTGAATATAGCCCCTGCCTTTGGATGAAATCCTCCTTCCTCGCTGTTCTGGCTCTTCCTTAGAAATTTACTCTCTCTGGTGGAACCAACATATGGTTTGCAACCTCATTATACACCTGCATCTCATCACAGGAGTCAATTAGGGGCCCAACCCAATCCCTGAAAAACAACCCTACACCATAATTCCCCGTCCATCAAATGATTTGGACCAGTGCACAAAGCAAGGTCCATAAAGACATGGATGAGTAAGTTTGAGGTGTAGGAACTTGACTGGTCTTGACCTGATAGAACACCTTTGGGAAAAATAAGAGTGGAGACTGCTGGGCAGGCCGTCTCGTCCAACATCAGTGCCTGACCTCACAAATGCGCTTCTGGAAAAATAGTCAAACATTCCCATAGACACACTCCTAAACCTTGTGGACAGCCTTCCCAGAAGAGTTGAAGGTGTTATAGCTGCAAAGGGTGGGCCAACTCAATATTGAACCCTACGGACTAAGACTGGGATGCTATTAAAGTTCAAGTGCGTGTAAAGGCAGGCGTCCCAATACTTTTAGTAATATAGTTTATGTTGGATCTGATCCTGAATATCATCCCTAGAGATGTATCACTGTTTTCATAAAAATGCATCAGCAATGCATTGTCATCTTTGTTGAGAGGTTTTTATTTGCATTTTGCTAGTTTCTCTTTTAATATGAAGATGAAGCACAGTCTTATATTTTCTTAATGCGTTCATTTTACTTGATATGTCAAGACCTTAAAGGGTATTAAACAGATGAATTAATGTTGGCGATTTAGAAGAGATGAAAATAATACCATAATTCACACTGAACATCTGCAGAATAAATATTTAACAAGGTCTGCATAATTTAGAAGGTGTTGCTTCAGCCACTTTGTTTACAATTCAGTATTTTCCTCTTCAGGCTAATCTGTCACGTACCCTGTGCACAAAGGTATAAATAAAACCTTATGTGATTTTAAAGTGAAGTTTAACAACTTTTGGCACAAACAAGTACTGCTTTTAAAATGTATGGGTCTTATTGTTTTGCTCAATTACCCTGCAAGCAAAGTTGCTAGCATATACACTATAATAACAAAAGTTTTGGGACGCACGTGAAATTTAATGGCATCCCAGTCTTAGTCCGTAGGGTTCAATATTGAGTTGGCCCACCCTTTGCAGCTATAACAGCTTCAACTCATCTGAGAAGGCTGTCCGCAAGGTTTAGGAGTGTGTCTATGGGAATGTTTGATCATTCTTCCAGAAGCGCATTTGTGAGGTCAGGCACTGATTTTGACGAGATGGTCTGCCTTGCAGTCTCCGCTCTAATTTATTCCAAAGGTGTTCTATCGGGTTGAGGTCAGGACTCTGTGCAGGCAAGTCCCTCCACCCCAAACTCGCTCATCCGTGTCTTTATGGGCCTTGCTTTGTGCATTGGTGCGCAGTCATGTTGGAACAGGAAGGGGCCATCCCCAAACCGTTCCCACAAAGTTGTCCAAAATGTCTTGGCATGCTGACGCCTTAGGAGTTCCCTTTACTGGAACTAAGGAGCCAAGCCCTACTTCTGAAGAACAATTCCACCAATCCCAGCTCCACCAAATGATTTGGACCAGTGCACAAAGCAAGGTCTATAAAGACATGGATGAGTGAGTTTAGGGTGGAGGAACTTGACTGGCCTGCACAGAGTCCTGACCTCAACCTGACAAAACACCTTTGGGATGAGTGCAGGCTGCAAGTCTGGCCTTCTTGTCCAACATCAGTGCCTGACCTCACTAATGCGCTTCTGGAAGAATGGTCAAACATTCCCATACACACACTCCTAAACCTTGTAGCCAGCCTTCCCAGAAATGTTGAAGCTGTTATAGCTGCAAAGGGTGGGCCAACTCAATATTGAACGCTACGGACCAAGACTGGGATGCCATTAAAGTTCACGTGGGTGTAAACACAGGCATTCCAATATTTTTGGTAATACAGTGTATATAGTTCCTATTTGCTTTTCATTTTATTTTCTTATTATAGAAATTTGCCTGCAATTTGTCTTTTCATCTTTTGCCAACACAGGGTCACTGCTAAACAGAAGACAGCCGGTAAAAGAAAGTAAATGCATTTATCATTCTGGCGGGCGGTGCGTTGAAAAGCCGCTGCTTTGCTGCTCCCCAACCACTGCAAATATTTGAGGCTTCCAGTGGGTCAAATTCATCTGTCTGTCTGTCTGTCTGTCTGTCTGTCTATCTGTCTATCTGTCTATCTATCTATCTATCTATCTATCTATCTATCTATCTATCTATCTATCTATCTATCTATCTATCTATCTATCTATCTATCTATCTATCTATCTATCTATCTATCTATCTATCTATCTATCTATCTATCTATCTATCTATCTATCTATCTATCTATCTATCTATCTATCTATCTATCTATCTATCATTAAAGCTGAAGTTTAGGTATTTTTACATTGTTACAGTTTGGTCGAATGTAAGTAAGTATGTGCCAATGCCATACCTGTGGAAACTGGAATCACTGAAAGCCACCACAATTACAGTGATCCCGATAAGCTTCAAGTTCCCCTGCCCAGCAGCAGCCCAGCTGCTTACTGAACACAAGAGGTCACCCGTTCAGAACAGGAGCCATTCACAGAACACTTTGCATTTTTTCAACGAAAGCAAAGTTTTCTCTGATTGGATGCGTTGGAGATTGTGACATTACCACCATGCTTCCAACCAGAGAATGCTTAATTGCAGAAATAAAAAAGGCTAAAACTGGAGGCTATAGTAATAGCAGTGCCTACTAAAGTGATTTCCAGCATGCACAGGGATCCCACAGGTATGGCTAACACTGACTTCATCAAGAAAGGTCTAAGATCTACCAATCATCTTTATTGAAAAAAAAAAAAAGCATTACAAATTTCACCTTCAGTCATCCTCATGTTATTTTTTTTAGTTCTCATTATAATAAAAAAATAAATAAAGTATGTGCAGATTCACTATGCATTTTTTTTTAAGAATAAAAGAGTTTTCTTTTAAACTTTTAAACTCAAAAACTTTCTAGAATATAGAAGCATGTAGTATTCAGTTCCACTCTATCATGGTAGAAAAGATTAAAGGATTGCTTTTTTATTACTTAGCTTTACACAATAAGAAGTAATAACATCTTGTAACACTGTCACCCATTGGGAATAAAAGTCTGCACCTTAACCTAAATTGAACATAATAAAGGCATCTGTGGTCTACGTGCAATTTAACACATATTAACGTTAATAACACATCTTTGTTATTATTATTCTGTGTTATTGCTGATTTCGTTTGCTTTAACTAGAAAATCCTGCCCTAAAGGCCTTAATTTAATTTATCTTGTAGTCAACGATAAATCACAAGAGCTCAACTATTTTTAATCTAACTTTTGAGATTCTCATGTTTTTTCATGATTTTCCATTTCAGAACTTGTCCATGACAAGTTATTGACTATGCCACATTTCATTAGACATACCAAAGGAATTATAAAATGATGATGGACAACAAAGGAAAAATTTCAAAGCAAGAACAGATATAATAGCATACGAGGATGCCGAATGGGAAAAGTCACAGTAACTACCTAGATCACGTCCTTAGGATTCTCATTTAACATGCTGCATACAGATGTCTTTATTGTATCTTGAGAATCAGGCATTTATAAAGTAGCGATAACTACCTGATAATGGACCCCTATTGTTGTAAAAATGGAACATGTACATCAAAATTGCAGAATGCGCAATTTCTGAAAGTAATAACAAGAAAAAGAACAGCAAGTACTGAGCCTTTCTGCTTAAAAGACTATGGGAAAACAGCTGAATCTTTGATTTCTGGCTCATTTCTGAGATATTAGAAGCATGGACACCCAGGTGACCAACAATTCATGATCCACACAGCTAGAAACCAAAGCAGATACTTTAAAGAATTCCAGGGATGAATATTTTTTATATAGTTTCATTGGTCCAGCCTGAACCAATGTATATAGCATACCCATGGAATCTCCCTGGAATCTGGAAATCACTAAAGTAGGCACCGCTATTCCAGTGTTCTCCACTAATTTCCATGTCCCTTGCTGAGCACTTGCCCTGCTGTATTGGAGGTTAGCCACTTGGCAGAGGTGCCATTAACCAGTTGCCGACCGCTTATGTTATATTTATGGCGGCAAGCTGACTCCTACAGGCAGAATGACTTAGGACTACTGAAGGCTGCTAGGGGGCGAGTGCGCGCTGCCACTGGCGCGATCTCGCTCCCCTCCCGATCGTCAGCGGGGAAGCTGGCACGTGTGTCAGGCGGCTCAGATTGCCGCCTGACACCCTCGATCTCTCCCCGTTGAGAGAGAAGGACGGTCGGCTGATGTAAACACAGCCGACCATCCTTCTCCCTGAAATGATCACAGAGCTCATGTGATCCTGCTATGTAGGATCGCATGTTTCTGTGATCATTTAACAAGTCCAACCCCCATACAGTTAGAATCACTCCCCTAGGGTCACATTTAACCCCTTGATCACCTATACTGTTAACCCCTTCCCTGCCAGTGTCATTATTACAGTAACAGTGCATATGTTTAGCACTGATTACTCTAGTAATGTCATTGGTACCCCCAAAAGTGTCAAAAATATCAGTCAGGGGTCAGATCTGTCTGCCGCAATGTCGCAATCCCATAAAAAATCGCAAATCGCCGCCATTACTATTAAAAAAAAAACGAAAAATGACATAAATCTTTCCCGTAGTTAGTAGACGCGATAACTTTTGCGCAAACCAATCAAAATATGCTTATTGCGATTTTTTTTACCAAAAATATGTAGCAGAAAACAAATTGGCCTAAAATGTTAAAAAATTTTGATTTTTAAATTTTTTTTTTTAGAATGTCATATAGCAAAATGTGAAAAATATAGTTTTTTTTTTATTTATTTTTTTTTTTTTATTTCAAAATTGATCAAATACCACCAAAAGAAAGCTCTGTTTGTGGGGAAAAAAAAGGACATAAATTTAGTTTGGGTACAGCATTGCACTACCGGGCAATTGTCCGTTAAATTAACGCAGTGCTGAATCGCAAAATAGGGCCTGGTCATTAAGGGGGCAAATCCTTCCCGTCCAGAAGTGGTTAAGAGAATGCTTTGCATTTTGATTGAATGCAAAGGATTTTGTGATTGAACGAGGTGGAGAGCATGATATCACTGCCCGACTTTCCACCTTCTCCAGTTAGAGGACTCTTTGAATTTATTGGGAAAATGATAGTTATTTATGAATGGCACCCATGCCGAGTGGGCGATCTCCTGTGATTCTGTCTGCTCCAGTTTTGATAAATTCCCCCAGTATGTTTTCTCATTCATTTTCAGTGTTGGGGGTAACGAGTTACAAAGTAACGGATTACAGTAATACTTTTTTTGGCAACGAAGTAACGTAACTAGTTACAATACTAATATTGGTAACTACACTACTTTACTAGGCTATAGGAACGCGCTTTCCTGCGTTACCCAAGCTGTGCGATACAATCTTTATTTCAAAGAATAGAGAGGGATGAAGTTTATGACTTTTTGTTGAACTTTATGTTTTATTCTGTTTTTTCAGGTTTTGTTCTCATGTTTCCAAAAGCCTGTGTTTATACAATAAACTCTATGCAGAAAGAGTGTCATGTATCTTCTTCTACACGGTCAATTAAGAAAGAGGAAAGTAAAGTAATAAGCAGTGTTAATTTCGTCGACTAAAACCGACTAAAACGTTTTTGTCGACTAACACAATTCAGATGACTAAAATACAACTAAAACTAAAATGGCATTTTAGTCTTAAGACTAAAATACGACTAAAACTAAAATGGCATTTTAGTCAAAAGACTATAACTAAAACTAAATCGAAATTTGCTGCCAAAAATTAACACTGGTGCATGCTCAAAGCATAAATAATAACATATTAGATTTTTCACTCCAGGACCAGCAGTAGTATATAATGAGTTTGGAAATTGTAGAGAAATGCTTAAATAATGCATTACAAATTACAATTGAACTACACCCATTTGATTATAGATGACTAAAATGAGTTTTAGTCGACTAAAATGTAGGGCGTTTTAGTCGACTAAAATATACTGGAGTTTTAGTCGACTAAATACGACTAAAACTAAAACACTTGCAGAAGACTAAAATAGGGCTAAAACTAAAATGCCATTTTAGTCCTAAGACTAAGACTAAAACTAAATTGAAATTTGCTGCCAAAATTAACACTGGTAATAAGTAGTGAAGTTACTTTTCAAATGCAGTAACGAATAAAGTAATCTCGTTACAATTTACAGAAGTAACTACTAACTAGCAACTAGTTACATTTTATGAGTAACTACCCCAACACTGTTCATTTTCTATCCAGCAGTCAATTAAGCCTACCTTCAACCAATTTTCCTTTTTTTTTCCCCCTCAATAGAGGAGTCCCTTTAACACCTATAAAAGAAACCATGGAAACAGTAGTCACCTGGGCAGGAAGATACGGGCAACATCAAAAACATTTTCAAAAGTTCCAACCCTTAATCTCTAAAAATGGGTTTTTACTTGTGTCCCTTCAGCAGAGAGTTCCCGTCACTTCCTGTCCTGACAGGAAGTGACGGGTAAATATCTTCATAAGGGACACATGCACTAATAAAAACCTGACAGAGGCTCTAACTCTTCCCTTCTCCATGTAAAACAGAATAAAATAGTGTGGCTGTTAATGGGCTTTTTAGTGCTCTTTGCACTGTTGGGAATACAGGTAGACACTAGAGCCAAAACCTGTGAATATGTATTTGTAGTATGATAATAAAACAAAGAGGAAGAGCCAAATACAAATGTAAATATCCCAATAAATACAACGTGTATTTTTTTTCAGAAAAACGTTTCGATAACAACTAAAAGAAAGCTGCAATTTCTTTTTCAGTAAGTTTCATGGTAAAAGTGCACAAGCGGAGTCGTCAGTCCATGCTGAGTTCTTCGATAAATGTGTGACTATAAGAAGAGGAAATAGATCCTAAATACACAATAGTCATCTTGTCTAAACAGAAGCAATATACAGGTAGTGGAGTGTGTTGTGAAACAAGGGAAAGGGAATTAGAATAACATCTGGTAGTTAGAACAACTAAAGAGTAAATAACAGACAGGAAAATAAAGTGGAGTACAGCTTGTTACGTCCGGTAAATGACTGGTGAATGGAAAGGGGGTAGATAGCCTTCAACATGAACTGAATCAAAACACGGAGTGCTATATCACCGTATTTGCATTGTCAAACAAGGAAATCCTATTTTATGAAGAATATCCATGGCTGTAATATTTATTTATTTTTTTGCAGGGAAAATCCCCAGTCTTTTTTCAGGGTCAGCTTCCTGCATCTAGAGTTCCAGCTAAAAAGCTTCAGTCCTTATTCTGCATTACAGTTCTTCTTTCTTCTGGAATCTCCATAACATTATAAAACATGATATCCAAAATACAGCACAAAGGCACGTCCTTGAAATGTCTAAATGGAACATGTAAAGCAAGGAACACAGATGTAGAGGTCGTTATATCAGAGACCTCCAGGAAAAAATAGGTGATTCAATATACAGTAGTGGTTCAAAAACAAAATAACAACATGGGGGGTGACTGATCTTGTAACCACTTCAGCTCCGGAAGGTTTACCCCCCTTCATTAGCAGCCCCTCTTTTGCGACACGGCACTGCGTTACTTTAACTGACAATTGGGCAGTCGTGCGATGATGTACACAAATATAATTGATGTCCTTTTTTCCCACAAATAGAGCTTTCTTTTGGTGGTATTTGATCACCTCTGCGATTCTTCTTTTTTGCACTATAAACAGGAGCGTTGCTAGATAGGAAAAAGACCAGGGGCTTCAGGCTGAAGGTACATTTTATATCCCCTTTCACATTTTAAAATAAGTCCTGCCCAAGCTACACCCAATGCCCCCCCCCCTTACCCCTGCCCAATGCCCCACCATAAAATGTTCTATGAACCCATTATGACATCAGATCTTGGAATTGTTATTACCAAACGTATTGGGACACCTACCTTTATACGCTCATGAACTTTAATGGCATCCCAGTCTTAGTCCGTAGGGTTCAATATTGAGTTGGCCCACCCTTTGCAGCTATAGTAGCTTCAACTCTTCTGGGAAGGCTATTGCTAGATTTAAGAGTGTGTCTATGGGAATGTTTGGCCATTCTTCCAGAAGCGCATTTGTGAGGTCAGGCACTCATGTTGGACGAGAAGGCCTGGCTCACAGTCTCCACTCTAATTCATCCCAAAGGTGTTCTTTAAGGTTGAGGTCAGGACTCTGTGCAGATCAGTCAAGTTCCTCCACCCCAAACTCGCTCATCCATGTCTTTATGGACATTGCTTTGTGCACTGGTCCAAATCATTTGGTTGAGGGGGAATTATGGTGTGGGGTTGTTTTTCAGGGGTTGGGCTTGGCCCCTTAGTTCCAGTGACAGGAACTCTTAAACTGTGAGCAAGACATTTTAGACAATTTCATGCTCCCAACATTGCGGGAACAGTTTGTTCCAACATGACAACATGCTCAAACAAGGTCCATAAAGACATGAATGAGTGAGTTTGGGGTGGAGGAACATGACTTGCCTGACCTCACCCGATAGAATACCTTTGAGATAAATTAGAGCGGAGGCTGCGAGCCAGGCCTTCCTATTCAACATCAGTGCCTGACCTCACAAATGCGCTTCTGGAAGAATGATCAAACATTCCCATAGACACACTCCTAAACCTTATGGACAGCCTTTTCAGAAGAGTTGAAGCTGTTATAACTGTAAAGGGTGGGCCAACTGAATATTGAACCGTACAGACCAAGACTGGGATGGCAATAAAGTTCATGAGTATGCAAAGGTAGGTGTCCCAATGCTTTTGGTAACATAGTGTGCATGCAAAAAATTCTCCTTCATCCTCCTATTGCTGCTAGTGTTGCGTAAATAAGCCTGTATAGACTTACATATATGTGTATAGTACTGCATTCAAACTTCACATTTCCACATTTTTTACGACGGTATTGCTGCATTATGGATCTTTACACAGCTGCGTGCATATTACCCTGGACAACAACTCACTTGTGTTCAGTTCTGCATAAAGAATGCCACATGACTACAAATGCTCTGTTTTTTTCGCCCCTGTGAAAAAGGCCTTATATTCCCCCTGTCCTAAGATAACAAAGCTCACTTACAGTACCTATGGAGGAGCAAGCTAGAGCAGGAGCTGTATTAGGGCTACAGAACACCAACCACTCTCCTCTCTCTCCTCTACTTCATAACAGGGTGTTCTGTAGTCCACAGAAATGCTGATTACAGTCAGCAGATGCCAAGAGCACAGCTTGCTAGTTTTCGGGAAGGATCAATAGGATTTTTTTTATTTGCACTGTCAATGTTATATTTATCAACCTAAAATGGAGCAAACAAGAATTAGTTGATTGTTAGGGACCTAGTGGTAACAGTGACAGGCTGCCCAGCCTAAGCCGCCTCACCTCTCAGGCTTAGGCAGGTGCAGGTGTGTGCAGCAAGCCAGGTGAGTCGGTGGACAGCTCCTCAGACTTGCGGTGGGTCAGGTGCTCAATTTACCCTGTGTGCTCCCTTCCCTCGGCTTCAAATCGCACTGCTGGAGAAGATAAAGGCATTGGAGGGAGATGGGTGGAGCCCATTCTAGGCGCGGAGGAGGAATTGAAATACTCCTCTGCTCTGAATGATGGGGTCTCGCTCTCTCCTAGCTGTCACGAGACGACGGTGATGTCACTAGTTGCTAGACACCAGGCAGCAGGCGATACTAGCAAGCAGTGGAGCGAGCAGGGCAGTAGAGGCCCAGCAGAGCGGAAGATCCGATCGGCCCTTGCCTGGACTCACTCGGGGCTAACAATTATGAAGTACAGCCCCTCCCCCAACGCTACTGGCTATAAACAATAAAAGACCACCAATTTTGAAAAAAAAAAACACATCCAATTAACCACTTAAGCCCCGGAGGATTTTCCTGCTCAAAGACCAGGGCCTATTTTGTGATTCGGCACTGCGTGATTATAACTGACAATTGCGCGGTCGTGCGACGATGTACCCAAATGAAATTTATGCCCTTTTTTCCCCACAAACAGAGCTTTCTTTTGGTGGTATATGATCACCTGTACGATTTTTATTTTTTGCGCTATAAACAAAAAAAAGCATCAATTTTGAAAAAATAACAATATTTTTCACATTTTTTTATATGAAATTCCCCCAAAAAAATGTAAAAATCAAAATTTTTTAACATTTTAGGCTAGGTCAATTTGTTTTCTGCTACATATTTTTGGTAAAGAAAATCGCAATAAGCGTATTTTGATTGGTTTGCAATTTTTTCTGCGGGACTGCGACATTGCGGCGGACAGATTGGACCCCTGAATAACATTTTTGACACTTTTGGGGGTACCAGTGACATTACTACAGTAATCAGTGCTATACATATGCACTGTTACTGTAAAAATGACACTGGCAGGGAAGGGGTTAACTTTATTAGTGATCAAGGGGTTAAGTGTGTCCCTAGGGGCGTGATTCTAACTGTAAAGGGGCGTGGCTTGTGATGTAACCACAGAGACATATGATCCTACATAGCAGGATCGTATGATCTCTGCTGTTACACCAGGGAGAATGACAGGAGGCTTTGTTTACATCAGCCGCCTGCCTTTCTCCCTCTCCAGCAGAAGATCGCGAGTGGCCTGCGGACATCGGAGCCGCCGGTCACACGCGCGGGGATGCAGGGGAACGAGCAGGGGTGGGAGCGTGCCTCCGGCAGCGTGCGCTTGCCCCCTGCAGGCTCCTGGGCGAGTGACATAGTACTACATCGCTTTGCCCAGAAGGGGCTGACTGCCGCAGTAAATATACTGTGGGCGGTCGGCAAGTGGTTAAAAAAAATGTATGAAATCAAATTTCTTCATAAATGTAGGCCTATTTGTATTCTGCTACATATTTTCGCTAAAAAAAATCCCAATAAGTGTATATTGACTGCTTTGTGCAAAAGGTATAGCGTCTAGAAACTATAGTTTTTTTTTTTTTTTATGGAATTCTTATTAAAGTGCTTTATTAAGTGCTCTAAAATGTATCTTGTACTTGTTTTCTTCAATTCAAAATAAAGTGCAATTTTCACTTCAATGCCACACTCACCAGTCATCCATGACCCCTTAGTATGTTAGGCGGGTCTATTTGCATTCAAGGATCTCTCCTCTAAGGCTCCTCTTTCTCCCTCATGGGCTGTGTCCAGGTATCCCAGTATCACACCTTCTCCTCCAGAGACCTCAACATAGGTACATGGAACAGAACCAAGGGTATACTGCAAATAGTGTATTATTGCGTTCAGGTGGAGAACCCCTGGGGGATTCCAGAATGGAGAAGGATCTGGGGTCCTAATAGAAGACAGACTGAGTAATATCATGCAATGCTAAGCTACAGCAAGCAAAGGCAGCAGAATATTAGCTTGCATTAAAAAAAGAGATTTACTCCAGAGATAAAACTATAATCCTGCCATCTTATAAAACTCTGGTTCGGCTGCATCTGGAGTATACAGTCCAGTTCTGGTCACCAACTCTCAGAAAGGATGTGCTGGAGCTGCAGAGAGTACAGAAAAGGGCTACAAAATGAATATGGGGACTGGAGGACCTCAATTACGAGGAACGACTACAAGCACTAAATGTATTCTCCCAGAAGAAGAGATCAGTGTTAATTTCGTCGACTAAAACCGACTAAAATGTTTTCGTCGACTAACACAATTCAGATGACTAAAATACGACTAAAACTAAAATGGCATTTTAGTCTTAAGACTAAAATACGACTAAAACTAAACTGGCATTTTAGTCAAAAGACTATAACTAAAACTAAATCGAAATTTGCTGCCAAAAATTAACACTGGTGCATGCTCAAAGCATAAATAATAACATAGATTTTCACTCCAGGACCAGCAGTAGTATATAATGAGTTTGGAAATTGTAGAGAAATGCTTAAATAATGCATTACAAATTACAATTGAACTACACCCATTTGATTATAGATGACTAAAATGAGTTTTAGTCGACTAAAATGTAGGGCGTTTTAGTCGACTAAAATATACTGGAGTTTTAGTCGACTAAATACGACTAAAACTAAAACACTTGCAGAAGACTAAAATAGGACTAAAACTAAAATGCCATTTTAGTCCTAAGACTAAGACTAAAACTAAATTGAAATTTGCTGCCAAAATTAACACTGGAAGAGATGCTTGAGAGGAGATATGATAGTGATTTACAAATACCTCAATGGTGATCCCAGTTTAGGTAGGAAACTATTTAGTCTCAAGGAGTGTAAGAGGACATAGGGCCACACAATGAGATTGGAGTAAAAGTGATTTAACCTTAAGCTGCGTAGGGGGTTTTTCATTGTCAGGGCGGTATAGATATGAAACTCTCTTCCACAATCTATGGTGTCAGCAAGAAGTATTGATAGTTTTGAAAGACTTTTGGACGTGCATCTTAGCGAACACAATATACAGGGATATGGGAAATTATTATCTACACAAACACACATACATTAACAAAGGTTGAACTAGATGGACTATTGTTGTTATTCAACTTTATCTACTATGTAATTATTATGTAACTTAAAAAAAAATGTTCAATAAAACATAATAAAATAATTGGTACCAACAATGCTAAATGTAGATAGGAGACATTTCACTAGCAAACAGAAGAAAGTATGTAGCAATAAGGATATCACATGATGTTTGGAGGATAACATTTTATTCCAAGTTCCACAAGACTTGATTCACTGATATCTTACTAAAGGATCTGTTTCCACAAAAACAGAATTGCAATTTCTTTACTTCGAACGAAAAAACAAGGTGTTCTAAAACATACTGAAGGAAGTCAATAGGAGATTAGCAGAATAATCATAGCCTTGTCCTGACTGTGTAAATATAATTTATCATTATTAAGCTGCCAATATTTTGTACAATCCTATTGTGCAATGTCTGTCGAGGTAAAAAGTGTCTTTAACACCTTAAACAAGAGATGTGGAAGCTAAAAAACATTTCTACATAACTTCCCTTGTATAATTAAAGTGTTTCTAAAGACAAAACTTTTTTTATTTCTAGTTTTGGATAGGGTTGTTATAGCACACATTTGGCAGTCGTATTAGTTTTGTTTTAACCACTTAAGCCCCGGAAGATTTTACCCCCTTCCTGACCAGGGGGTATTTTGCGATTCGGCACTGCGTGACTTTAACGGACAATTGCGCGGTTGTGCGACGCTGTACCTAAACGAATTTGACGTCCTTTTTTTCCCACAAACAGAGCTTTCTTTTGGTGGTATTTGATCACCTGTGCGATTTTTTGATCATGCGCTATAAACAAAAAATTAGCGTACATTTTGCAAAAATAACAATATTTTTTACATGAAATTCCCCCAAAAAAATGTAAAAATCAAAATTTTTTGACATTTTCAGCCAATTTGTTTTATGCTATATATGTTTGGTAAAAAAAATTGCAAAAAGCGTATTTTGATTGGTTTGCGCAAAAGTTATTGCGTTTACTAACAAAGGGAAAGATTTTTGTGATTTTTGTTGTTGTTTTTTTTTACGTGTAATGGCGGCAATCTGCGATTTTTTTGCGGTACTACGACATTGCGGCGGACAGATCGGACCCTTGACTGACATTTTTGACACTTTTGGGGTTACCAGTGACATTTCTACAGTAATCAGTGCTATACATATGCACTGTTACTGTAAAATGACACTGGTAGTGAAGGGGTTAACTTTATTTGAGAGGGAGGGGCTGTGTGTGTCCCTAGGGGCGTGATTCTAACTGTGATTGGCTGTGGCTTGACCTGTAGGTACAGTGATCAACGGTCCTACATAGTAGAACCGTATGATCACTGTTTCTACACAGGGGAGAATGACAGGCGGCTTGTTTACATCAGCCGCCTGCCTTTCTCCCTCTCCACCGACGATCGCCGAGTGACCGGCGGACATCGGGTCTTCCGGTCACAAGCGCGGGGGGGGGGGGGCGTGACCGCGCGGGAGCGCTCCTCCAGCGGCGCGCTCTCGCTCCCCAGAGCCTCACCCATACGTCACTTTGCCTGTGAGGGGCTGACTGCCGCAGTATATGTACTTACGGCGGTCGGGAAGTGGTTAAGGATTGCATACTTCAGCATCCAAACATACACCAGCTACATGCAAAAAAAAATTACACGTTCTCTAAATTTTTGGGATCTGCAAAATCTGATATTTTGCATTGTAAACTTCCTGCATGAACAGGACTAGATAAAGTGCACTGAAATCATGTTGTTCGGATGGTACCACAATGAATGCAACATGCACTGAATTGCAGGATTTGACATTGACAAGCGTACATACAGTACATTATTTTATATACTGCTGGTTCGGCGTGGAAATTTTCGAATCATAGAAACCCATACACATGCATTCTTGTTTGCATTAGCAGCATGACGTAACAGTCTTCTGAAACCTTTGTACAGTGGGTACGGAAAGTATTCAGACCCCCTTAAATTTTTCACTCTTTGTTATATTGCAGCCATTTGCTAAAATCATTTAAGTTCATTCTTCTTCCTCATGAATGTACACATAGCACCCCATACTGACAGAAAAACACAGAATTGTTGACATTGTTGCAGATTTATTAAAAAAGAAAAACTGAAATATCGCATGGTCCTAAGTATTCAGACCCTTTGCTCAGTATTTAGTAGAAGCCCCCTTTTGATCTAATACAGCCAGGAGTCTTTTTGGGAAAGATGCAACAAGTCTTTCACATCTGGATTTGGGGATCCTCTGCCATTCCTCCTTGCAGATCCTCTCCAGTTCTGTCAGGTTGGATGGTAAACGTTGGTGGACAGCCATTTTTAGGTCTCTCCAGAGATGCTCAATTGGGTTTAAGTCAGGGCTCTGGCTGGGCCATTCAAGAACAGTCACGGAGTTGTTGTGAAGCCACTCCTTCGTTATTTTAGCTGTGTGCTTAGGGTCATTGTCTTGTTGGAAGGTAAACCTTCGACCTAGTCTGAGGTCCAGAGCACTCTGGAGAAGGTTTTTGTCCAGGATATCCCTGTACTTGGCCGCATTCATTTTTCCCTCGATTGCAACCAGTCGTCCTGTCCCTGCAGCTTAAAAACACCCCCACAGCATGATGCTGCCACCACCATGCTTCACTGTTGGGACTGTATTGGACAGGTGATGAGCAGTGCCTGGTTTTCTCCACACATACCGCTTAGAATTAAGGCCAAAAAGTTCTATTTTGGTCTCATCAGACCAGAGAATCTTATTTCTCACCATCTTGGAGTCCTTCGGGTGTTTTTTAGCAAACTCCATGCGGGCTTTCATGTGTCTTACAGTGAGGAGAGGCTTCCGTCGGGCCACTCTGCCATAAAGCCCCGACTGGTGGAGGGCTGCAGTGATAGTTGACTTTCTACAACTTTCTCCCATCTCCTGACTGCATCTCTGGAGCTCAGCCACAGTGATCTTTGGGTTCTTCTTTACCTCTCTCACCAAGGCTCTTCTCCCCCGATAGCTCAGTTTGGCCGGACGGCCAGCTCTAGGAAGGGTTCTGGTCGTCCCAAACGTCTTCCATTTGAGGATTATGGAGGCCACTGTGCTCTTAGGAACCTTAAGTGCAGCAGAAATCTTTTTGTAACCTTGGTCAGATCTGTGCCTTGCCACAATTCTGTCTCTGAGCTCTTCAGGCAGTTCCTTTGACCTCATGATTCTCATTTGCTCTGACATGCATTGTGATCTGGAAGGTCTTATATAGACAGGTGTGTGGCTTTCCTAATCAAGTCCAATCAGTATAATCAAACACAGCTGGACTCAAATGAAGGTGTAGAACCATCTCAAGGATGATCAGAAGAAATGGAAAGCACCTGAGTTAAATATATGAGTGTCACAGCAAAGGGTCTGAATACTTAGGATCATGTGATATTTCAGTTTTTCTTTTTTAATAAATCTGCAACAATGTCAACAATTCTGTGTTTTTCTGTCAGTATGGGGTGCTATGTGTACATTCATGAGGAAGAAGAATGAACCTAAATGATTTTAGCAAATGGCTGCAATATAACAAAGAGTGAAAAATTTAAGGGGGTCTGAATACTTTCCGTACCCACTGTACATTGCATTTGCATTTCATACCTGATTGTTACATTGTAGGTATTGTGTTTTTTTTTTATTTAATAATATAAGATCTTATACATCTTATAATTATCTTAACAAGATAAATTCAGGTACAGTTCAGCTTTTTTTCGTTGTTGGTTGCACTGCAACTTGAGATCACAATGGATACAATTATCAATATGAAGATGTAGGTGCATGTAGAATGCATATTCATATAAACCCACATCAGCAGCATACCAATTATCTTCCTTGTGTTTTCTCCCTGTTCTTGTACATTTCCTTATAATAAATTAGGCTCATAGACTTGCACTGTAAATCTGGCTAAGCACTGCTCCAATTTTGTTTGATTCTTGATAAATCAGCCAAAATTCAAGTTGAGGGGTACCCTGTAGGCTCAACAATAGACAATTCCAAAATTGAAGGAGCTGAGTGGAAGATTGTTGGCTGAACAGTGACTGCATCCAATTAGATGCAGTCACTGTTCAGAAGTTAAGACCGGCATGAGTCTTGTGGCTGTCTGAATACAATAGCCGGCAGTGTATATTCCTAAATGTTTAGCATGAACGGGGAAATTGACTGTGATTGTGCACAGCTAGCCTAAGGCTGGCAATACATTATACAATTTTCTTACAGTTTTCTGTACAATTTTCTTGAAATTTACCTTCAACTATGTAGTACAAAGGCCTGTCTAATTGGATATCATTGAAAGTGTTGTTTAGCTTTGATCTCATATTATATGGTTTTTGGTAAATCTAACAGAAAATTGTACAAGAAAATTTAACATGTATGGCCAGCCTTAGAAAGAGTAACAGAGAACAACCTTCTCCTAGTACTGCAGAGTAGGAAGAAGAGCCTGTCTATGTAATGTGCAAATATGGCTGCCTCCATGTATATACAATACCTATATGGTTACAAATAGTGTTGAGCGAACACGGACTGTATTATTCGTGTTCGTACCGAATAATTGGATTTTTGTTACCCGAACACGGACCCGAAAACTTTACAGTATGTTCGGGTTTAAAATCCGTGTTCAGTCATTTTATTTCCTGTTTTGTATGTAATGGCGCGCTTTTAATGGCGGGCTTTCAACAGCCAATCAAAAAGCGTTTAACTGGTGTGCGCCATCACAGCCATGCCTACTAATGTATTAGTAGCTGTGATTGGCCATCTGAAGCATGTGACCATGTCTTTATAAGTTCGAGAGCCCCAGCGCGCCGCGTCATTCTGCTGTAGTTTAGGGAGAGAGCACACATCATACGTGCTGGCTGCTGATTAGGGACAGACAGTGATTCTGTGAAAAATTGTGTCCGAAAAGAATGCAGGGACAGGTCGGAGTGCAGGCAGGGAAAGTTATTAGAGCATTTTAGGGCGAGGCTGGAGATTAGGCAGGGTCAGTCTTCTACATCGATTTTGCTGTGTGGGGGGTGGTGCAGTGAACAATCTTATTGAGCATATTAGGGACAGGCTGGAGATTAGGCAGGGACAGTCTACATTGATTTTGCTGTGTAGGGGTGGTGCAGTGAACAATCTTTTTGCCCTCACTTGAGCCCACTGAGTAGGAGGAGGAGGAGAAGGGAGAAAAAAATCTATTTTTATCAGTCTGTTGTGTGCAGCGTTCAGCTATATTTCACTACAGATTGCTGTTCTAATCTGCTATTAAAAAATTAATTTACAGGGGAATTTATTTTTAAGAGCACTTGCCATGCTCTTAACTACATTTTGCTGACATTTGCAGCACTCTAGCCCTTTCCATTGGTGTTTTAGAGCCATTTTAGTGCCTGAAAGTTCGGGTCCCCATTGACTTCAATGGGGTTCGGTGTCCGGGTAAGGTTCGGAAAAAGTCCGGGACACGGACCCGGACTTTTTTTTCAAGTTCAGCTGAACCCGCCGAACACGGACATCCAGGTGTCCGCTCAACTCTAGTTACAAACCCTACAAAGAAACAAGGGTTTTAAAACAGTTGATACAATTACATCAAGATGGTCTATTTTATACTTTTTTTTTTCGAAAATCTTAAAAAGAGAGGAACAGTCACACATTTTTAAAAAAATATATACCGGTAAATGGTTATTACAGAATATTATTGTTCGCCCCTTCATGTCTAAGCCTTTTTCTGACATTTGTTGCTAACAAGTAAAATCAGTATTTTTTGCTAGAAAATTACTTAGAACCCCCAATTATTATATATATATATTTAGCAGACACCCTAGAGAATAAAACGGTGATCATTGCAATATTTTATATCACACAGTATTTGCGCAGCGGTCTTTCAAATGCAATTGTTTTGAAAGAAATAAACTATCATGAATTATAAACAAAACAGTAAAGTTAGCCCAATTTGTTTGTGTAATATGAAAGATGATGTTATGCAGAGTAAATAGATACCTTACATGTCATGCTTTAAAATTGCGCACACACGTAGAATGGTGACAAACTACGGTACTTAAAAATCTACATAGGTAAAGTTTTAGAAATTTTTAATGGTTACCTGTTTAAAGTAACAGAGGAAGTCTTGTGCTAGAATTATTGCCCTCGCTCTAATGATCATGACAATACCTCAAATGTGGGGTTTTAACACCATTTACGTATGCGGGCATGACTTGCGTATATGTGTTTGCTTCTGCGCGAAAGCACGGAGGGACAGGGTACTTTAAATTATTTTTTTCTCATTTAATTTTTTTTTTTATTTATTTATTTATTTTTATTACTTTTATTGCTGTTACAAGTAACAACAGTAATAGGCAGTGACAGGTACTCTTTATGACTACCAAACCCCTCCTTTACACTTAAAATAATTCAAAACGCCAAGTTTGGCTGTTTTGAATCTTGGATTTATTTTTTTTTAATCTGGCGCCATTAAGGCTCTAGTAACCAGAAGTGGTCCCATCAAAGCCGAATTCGGCTTTGTTCGGGTTTTCGGTGAGCCAAAGGATGTGCTGGCTGGTCGCTCGGGCCTCCAAGAGGGCAAGCCGTGGAAGGCGGAGGGAGGGGGGGGCCGTCCCCTTCCGCTACCTGTAATAGCCGCATCGGTTGTTATTACAAGAAAGCCAACTGTTGGCTCTAAAATACAGTACCGGGTTGATGCCTCTAGCTGCATGCATCACCTGGGTACAATCCTTTAAAGCCGAGGCCGCATATTTGCATTGCGTCAGCGGGAAGGGGTTAAAAACATCCATAAAATCCTGAAAAAATACTCGAAATGGACTATTTAACCACTTTACCCCGCCCACCGTGCATATACTGCGGCACTTAGCCGCTGCTGGGCAAAGCGACATATCCGTACGTCGCTCACTCAGCCGCCTGTGGGAAGCGTGCACGCGCCAGCGCGCTCCCTCCCCCGCTTGTTCCCTGGGGAGCTAGTGCGTGTGACCGGCGGCTCTGATGGCCGCTGGTCACTCACAATCTCCCGCAGCAGAGGGAGAAAGACAAACGGCTGATGTAAACACAGCCGTCTGTCATTCTCCCTTAGATCATCACAGAGGCTATGTGATCCTGCTATATAGGATCGCATGTCTCTGTGATGATCTAACAAGCCACGCCCCCTGACAGTTAGAATCACGCCCCTAGGGTCACACTTAACCCCCTGATCACCAATAAAGTTAACCCCTTTCCTGCCAGTGTCATTTTGACAGTAACAGTGCATATTTATAGCACTGATTACTGTAGTAATGTCACTGGTACCCCCAAAAGTGTCAAAAATGTCAGTTAGGGGTCCGATCTGTCTGCTGCAATGTCGCAGTCCCGCAAAAAAAAAAATCGCAGGTCGCTGCCATTACTAGTTAAATAAAAAAACAATAAAAATGACAAATCTTTCCCATAGTTAGTAAACGTAATAACTTTTGCGCAAACCAATCAAAATACGCTTATTGCGATTTCTTTTACCAAAAATATGTAGCAGAAAACAAATTGGCCTAAAATGTTAAAACATTTGGATTATTACATTTTTTTTGAGAATTTGATTTAAAAAAATGTGAAAAATATTGTTATTTTTTCAAAATTGTCTCTCTTTTTTTGTTTATAGCGCAAAAATTAAAAATCGTACAGGTGATAAAATACCACCAAAAGAAAGCTCTGTTTGTGGGAAAAAAAAGGACATCAATTTTGTTTGGGTACAGCGTCGCAATTTCTGTTAAAATCACGCAGTGCCGAATCGCAAATAGGGCCTGGTCTTTGAGTAGTCAAATCTTCCGGGGTTAAAGTGGATAAGCCATATAGTAGAACCACAAGTAGAAACATAAGTACATTATTGCTATATATAGTATTCCAAGAGAATTGACCTCTTGCCAATTAACAACATGATAAAACCAACACAACACAGAACAAAAACAGTGTTATTTAACCCATGTCAAAATGATGGCAAACAGTTTCGACACAGCTGTCACCAACAGAGACAAAGACGTGTTTGTATGCAGATTAAGAAGAACTCATCAAAAGTACATTTCAAAGTAGGGTAAATGTCAAGGCCAAGTCCTTGGGCTTGAACAGCTTAAATGGATAGCATGGTACTTTTCCCACAGGTCTTATGCTTTATCTAAGAGGCCTTCTGTCCACTAAAAGTTCTAGGCTAGGTAAAGAGAGCAAACCAACTTCAAAGAGATGGAGGTACTGTGCAATAGATTGCCAAAAGGTTGTAGATGCCTGACCATCACACCTACTGTATATGATCTTCTCAGACATCACATTTCAAATTCAGGCCATTATTATGTGGTTATTTGGGCAAGGGCCTACTTTTGAATGGAATTGATTATTACCTTGTGTCCAAAGGCGTGCGCACAGAGTGTGCCTGGTGTGCCTGGGCACATCCTAATCACCCTGTGCTGGGCAGAAGTCCCCTGCTGCTTGGCTTCAGAGAAAAGGACTAGGGAATCTCTGTCCTCAGTCCCTTTCTCTGTCTCAAAAGTGAGACATCAGGGGTCTGTTTAACCACTGATATTTCATGAAAGCCCTTAAAATTGTAAAATAGTAATAATAATAATAAAAAAAAATAAGAAAATTGAACAACGGACACCAACTTCTGCCCTACTATATATATATATATATATATATATATATATATATATATGTATATATATATATATATACACACACACACAGACACACACGCAGGTGTGTATGAGCTTTGGGGTGCAAACCTAATGCAGTAGGCTGCACACACCTATGCTTGTGTCCATGCTTCTCAACAGATATGGTAATGGTGAATGTAAAGTGAATCTGCAGTGAATTTTCAATGTGATAGAATGGCCTACCTCTGCATTTACCATCAGCTAAAAATCACTACTTTCTCCCTTTATTGACTCCTACATTTACTTCACCAGACATGATTTACTGATATCAAAACTGATATTGAAGTCAAAACTATATTTTTTCTCTTGATGTTTATAACTCAATAGATTTCCTTTATAATGATTCTCACTGGTATTTTTAAACACAGTTGAATGCAAAGTTTTCAGAGACTGCATGCCTGCCACATAAAATGGTCAGAAACTGCCAGTGATGGAAGTAACTGCGTTTAAGTAAACGGCGTTACTTAACGCAGTTACTTTTGAGGGTAACGAGTAATCTAACTGAATACTCGTGCCCTCCCTGTAATGCAATTGCCGTTACATTCGGCTGTGTTACCGCAGTTACATCTACCGCCACTAGATGGCAGTAGTGTAATTGTAATCCCCCCTCTCCTCTATGACAGCGGCCGGCGCTGTCCACGAAACTGGAGACAGTGGAGAGAGAGAGGAGGAGGCGACTTGAGGAGAGGCGAGCAGCAGAGTACAGCGCACCAGGCCCAGGAGGGCAGAGCATGGGACCAGTTGACCATGGAAAAGTAAGTGTTTGTTTGCATTGTATCTTGTCCCCTCTGCCACCTTCTCCAACTAAAACACAATTCTGACTAGCCAGCAACTGACCAAAAAGAAGGCACAGATGCAAGTCAAAAACATATATCCCAATATAAATGAGTAATTCAGTAAAGCTGGCCATAGATGGGTTGAAATTCGGACTGTTCAGACCTCTGTACAACCAGCTTGATCAGCACAGAATGGTACAGCCAGCAGCAGCACTGATCAGTGTATTCTTATAGAGGGAAAGTCTCCCTGCCATCAGTAAACAATATCTCTGTAGGGAAGATTCCCTATCCACATCGACTGTGTGGAGGGGAGAAATTAGTCATTTCCTTTTTCAATCAACCTGTTGGCTGGAATAAAATAAAAAAAATAAAGACTAAAGCATGATTTTTGGTTTTGTATATGGCAATGCTATTTAGAACTGAAAGAAACAAAAGCCCATCTAAACCCAAGAAAAAAAATGTAATATATTGCCACCTATCAATCAGATGTGGCGGCTGCATTTGTTTTCTTTTTTACAGGACTTTTCCCTTTATGTTCACCTGGTGATCCTAGAAGCAATCCCCAATTATACTATATCTAAGGAGGAGCGACATTGTCATCCTAAGAGGGAACACCTTTCCTTCTTCTCTTTTCCATAATAAGGGGCTGTTCTGTGTTCCTTAGAGAGAACAGCTTGGAAAAGTAACTACTAAAAGTGCAGCACAGGTTGAGTGAAAACGAGTTAATAAGCTCACATGTTTTCTAGTAGGATCAGTGTGTCACACCGCCACCACCACCAGTGTGCCACACCGCCACCACCACGTGTGCCACACCGCCACCAGCACCACCAGTGGGCCACACCGCCACCACCACGTGTGCCACACCGCCACCAGCACCACCAGTGGGCCACACCACCACCACCAGCAGCCAGCCACTCCAGGCAGCAGGTACCAAAAAAAAAATACAGTTACTCACACAGTCAGGAGGACTCAGACCCCCACAGTGTGCTACACCGCCACCACTATTAAAGATCGTAATTGTATTATAGAATAGTAAAAAAAAAAGTCGCAGTTACTTTGCTGAGTAACTAATTACTTTTTCAATGTGGTAACTGAGTCAATAACTCAATTACTTTTTGGGAGAAATAACTTGTAACTGTAACTAATTACTTTTTTAAAGTAAGATGACCAACACTGGAAACTGCAGACATATCACAGAAAATGATCAGAGGCTGTAAACTTGCTATAGGAGTTGCTGGAGACTAGACACATGCTTCAGGAGATTGTTAGACTGGAGACACATGAGACTGTTAGAGACCTCTTCCATTACAGCTCTTTTTAAATGCTTCCACATTTGTGCTCCCTGCAGCCCTTTTACCAGTTACTTGTGTCACAAGTAGGCAGGTTCCTAATGCGTTAATAATTATGTTCCTTGGTGTGCCTCCTCCTCTATTAGTCCCTTCCTGTTTTTTGGGGTGATAAATACAGAAGGAAGGTCTTTTGGGAATCGGTTGTTAACTATATATTGTGAGATGTAACTGTGGATTATTATGGACGCCACCCCTAAATCCCCATACACATAAGCAGAATAATGGGTGATTTAATAGAAACCCACCAAGATTCGTCCCATGTTTATGGCAGCTGATTTGACAAAAGCCAGACAAACATCCAGCTTCTGTGGAAGGGGCATGACCGAGAAAGGTCTGCCAATCGACATCCGATTAGCGCTCTCAACCAATTGCTAAGAGCGTTGACGGGAAGAAAGGCACATACGGTGCACACCGCTCCAAAGCAGTAGTGAATAAGCACTGATGTGTTAAACACGTTTACTGGCTGCCCTGGAACTATGTGTTTTTTGTTGCTTTAGCTGGATTTTTTTTTCAATAAATAAGTTTCTTTTTCCACTTCGGAGTGCTGCCATCTTCATCTTTCATCTTCATCCATTGAGAGTGCTGACTGGTGTGCCCTGGCAGGGGGGGGGGGGGGTGTCGGGGGGTTAACCCTTTGGATGACAAAGAAGTGGAGTTACGGGAAGGAGGAGCAGTCACCTTGGGAGCGGAAGCAGTGGTGGCTGGGAGACAGAGGTCCCATAGGAGGAGTAGACATGCAAGTGGGGTTCACCTTTCTGACCTTTTAAGCTGGTATTTTAGGGCCCTGTTGCAGAATAGAACCGGTCCTAGAGACCCCACCTTGAACCACAATGTTCAAGACCTCTCGATGTGTGCAGTGACTCCCCTCCTAGCATTACCGGGTTGAAGCTGTGTAGTGGAAGAGCTGGTGTGGAGAGACAGTGCTCTATACTGTCACTCCTGAAATGATGGCACAGGTGTCATTGGCAGATGAAAAGATGGTATTTTTCCTTTGCCAAGCTTGCAATATGGCCCCTAGCCATGAGGGAGTGCTAACCCACAAACAAACACACATTTGGCATTTCCTTCAGTGAAATTTATTAAAATACAAACATAAAAAGAAAAATTAAACAAACTCATTTAATTACCAGAAGCCAAAGAATCTTTTCATTCACTGGCCATAGTAAGCACTGAAACACAGAATAGTGGCTGCAGGGACCATGAGGACCACACAATATTTGCAAACGTCCACTTGGGCTGCAGGTTGGGTACCAGGGATTTAACTTTTAAAGATGTATCATGATATAAACACATGCACTAACCTTAATTAGCCTGGGGAATCTCTGAAAATGATGGCCTAACCATGCATGTTATATTATACTGCATGTTAGGCTCCATTCACATATAAGCGTTTCGGATCGTGGACAGAATTGCTGCAATTCTGCCCACGATCCCCAACCATTGCAAGTCACAGGAATCGCACGGGCGTCCCGTGCAATGGCACCCAAAATTATCGCCCGACGAATCGCGGTAAAATCTCGCAAACAGAATTGCGGGACGCCTGTCGCCCAAAAGAAGTTCTTGTACTTCTTTTGGGCGACAGGCGTCCTGCGGTTCTGTTTGCGCGATTTTACCATGATTCGTCAAGCAACGATAGTGGTAAGATCACACCGTCTTTGGGGTGCCATTGCAAGTCACCATGGGTACGTGGTAACAGAATGGCTCAACTGGGAGTTTTACTGCCCCCCAACCTCTTGTGTGAACAAGCTAGTCTTTCAACTGACCACCAATGTAAATCCATCTACAGCTTGCACTGGTATTTTATTTTAAATTTGAAATTAGTTCTTGCTATCTGTAAAGCAAAAGCATACAAGGTCACAGATTTTCCCTGATTTGCATGTCTTAGTTAATCAGTAAATTATATTCAACAAATTCGCAATTATATTCCTGTTTCATCACTCTCCGTATTATAATTTTATTTATAATACATTCTAAGGATGGTGTCACTGCATGGTTGGTCTGTATAGAATTCCCTAATCCAATCTGAAAGAGTTTCGTGATTGCTATGATTAGTATCATTTTACATTGTTTGTTATATGTGCCTCTGGTCCAGTACATTTGAGTCAATTAGTAAGCAATTGAAGAATCACAAACTTTCCTAGCAATTAACACCAGGTTTTTGCATGAACAATTATCAGTATTAAAACAAATAATTAAAATTAGTTCTTTTTTTTAGTTTATAAGGTTGAAAAATACATCTGTCCACCTAATTCAACCTTTGTGTGTGAATAGGTGCGTGTGATTTGTTTTTTTCCTAACAATTCCCATAGCCCTGTATATTCTTCTTTTCTAAAGGAAGACAGCTAAAAGTTTTTTCAAAGTTGTAAACATCCTTAGCTAGTACCCTGGGGGGAGGGAGTTATTTTCTGCTCCAACAGTAAAGAACCCTTTCTGAAAATTAAGCTTAAACCTTCTGTCTTCTAATTCCAAATTGTACACAATGGTAACAAGTGCTTTGTCACATATTTAACCAGAGTCCATGAATAAAAAAAGTCATTTGTGGCACAGGGGAAGAAAAAGTCCACCATATAGGGCAGCCATGCAGAAAACAAAGCCAAGGGGTTCCACAGGGCTACAACAAAAGACAGACAGAGGCGCCTCTAAGTGTAGACTTTTATATAACAAGTTTAATTAATACAATTATACACTCACATTGGTAAGCATACATTCATGCCCATAAACAAGGTTCCAGTGTAGAAAGTACATCATCCGGCCCTACAGATCCATCCTGCTTGAGCCGAGGTCCCTTCGCCGTGGCCGGCTTGTACGGCGGGGTTAAAACCAGGAAGTAGGCTCAGTGTGTTTAGTTGGCAGCGAGGCTTGGTTGATGGTCGAACCGGGATGACGTCATCTGCATGCGATGCATTTCCGAGCGTGCGTGCTTCCTGGGGGAAGGGGGGCAGCAGCGCTCTTTCTTCAAAGCAATGGAATAGCAAATGACAGAGGTATACGTATAAATAATGAAATGGGAGGGGAAATGCAAATGAGCCAACGGAAGGGGGACATGTCGAGTCCATAGTCTAGTCGAGTCATAGTCACCGTAATTGCATGGACTATGGACTCGACATGCCCCCTTCTGTTGGCTCATTTGCATTTCCCCTCCCATTTCATTATTTATACGTATACCTCTGTCATTTGCTATTCCATTGCTTTGAAGAAAGAGCGCTGCTGCCCCCCTTCCCCCAGGCAGCACGCACGCTCGGAAACGCATCGCATGCAGATGACGTCATCCCAGTTAGACCGTCAAGCAAGCCTCGCTGCTAACTAAACACACTGAGCCTACTTCCTGGTTTTAACTCCGCCGTACAAGCCGGCCACGGCGAAGGGACCTCGGCTCAAGCAGGATGGATCTGTAGGACCGGATGATGTACTTTCTACACTGGAACCTTGTTTATGGGCATGAATATATGCTTACCAATGTGAGTGTATAATTGTATTCATTAAACTTGTTATATAAAAGTCTACACTTAGAGGTGCCTCTGTCTGTCTTTTGTTGTAAATTCAAATTGTGATCATGTGTTTTCTTTAGTGACCTTGGAATAAACGATTTATTTGTGCTACTGTGGACTCGATTATTGGTTGGTACACTAATATTAATGTCTCATTTTTTTTGGCTTTCTTATTTAAATAGCAGCACTGAAATATATAACACAATAGGAGATTTTTTTTAAATCCTAAGCACAGTGAAATACCCAACATTTTCTAAACAGTTTATTACAGTTACAGAAATCACCTTTGATATATTTATACAGTGTAATCATGACATCCTTTTAGTTCCTCTTCTCCAGAGTCAAAATCTGTAATCTATTAAACCAATCCTCATAGCTGAGTTCCTCCATTGCGCCTATTTATTTTGGTGCCTTTCCCGAGACTCTTTCTAATTCGCCAATGTCTTTCCTGAGGATTGGTGACCAGAACTAACCTGATATTCAAAATGAGGCCAAACCAGTGTTTTGTAAAGGGGTTTGACTATTGATTTATCTCTCAAATGAACACCCTTTTTAATGCATGATAGTATTTTGCTAGCCTTGTTAGCTGTGGCTTGGCATCAGTGTTGCCAACCTACCAGATTGAAATTTACTGACACGACACCCAAAATGTACTGGCACAGCCAAGTTTGTATTCACATTTCAAGTCACGAAATTACAGTTTTAAGTGCAAACTTCAGTATTTAGGCTACAAACAAGTACAATATGCAATTAGTGATGTGATTTAAGGTAGATTTGTCTTTATGGACCTTGCTTTGCACACTGGTGCACAGTCATGTTGGAAGGATGGGGCCATCCCCAAACTGTTCCACAAAGTTGGAAGCATAAAATTGTCCAAAATGTCTTGGTATGCTGATGCCTTACGTGTTCCCTTCACTGGAACTAAGGGGCTAAGCCCAACCTCTAAAAAACAACCCCACACTATAATCCCCCCTCCACCAAATTATTTGAACCAGTGCACAATACAAGGTCCATAAAGACATGGATGAGCGAGTTTGGGGTGGAGGAACTTGACTGGACTGACCTCAACTAGATAGAACACCTTTGGGATGAATTAGAGTGGAGACTGCGAGCCAGGCTTTCATGTCCACATCATTGCCTGACCTCACAATGCGCTTCTGGAAGAATGGTCTCTATTGATCCAAATCTTACCTCCGGCAGAAATAATCTCCCCCCCACCCCCAAGTCACTCACCTAGCTCAAATCCTCCCTTTCTCCAACCCACCTTCTCTAGTACTAACCCCCTCTTCCCCCTCATCCCCCCCTCCTAGCACTAATCCTCTTCTTACCCTTCCCCACAAATTCTCTCCATCCAACCCAAATCCTCTCCCCTCTGAAAATCCCACCTCCCTACAAAAAGTCCCCCAAATTCCCTCTGCTAGCATAATTCACCCCCCCCCGATCCCCTCTTCCCCAGCACAAATCTTCTCTAGATCAAATCCTCCCCCCCCCCAGCACAAGTCCTCTACTCCCTTAACCTCCTACATTTGTTCCTCCCACTCCGCAAAATTTCACACTAACTCTAATTCTCTCATCCCCAAATCCCCTCTCCTCTCCCACAAAATCAAATCTTTTCCCTCACATCCTTTCCTGCAGAACTTAATCATAAATCTACACAAATCTCACATCCAAGCAGAAATATTATCCCCCCCCCCCAAATCCTAGCACCACTTCTCTCCTCCCCCAACAACCCACTAGTATTACCCCTCTCACCCAAATCCTCGCTCCTAGCACTAATCATCTCCCACCTCCTCCCCCTTCCCTATATCAAATTTTCTTCTCCCAACACAGATCCTCTACTTTTCGAAATCCTCTCTCCCTAATCCACAAGCTCCAGTATTTCTCCCAAAATCTCTTCCCCCCAGGACTTAATCCTCTCCCACCCTCAAATCTCACTTTCCAGCACAAACAGTGGTGTAGGGTCATGATGTCATGATGTCAAGGACCCAGAAAGTGCAGGGCTTTTGCCATGAGTGGCCAACATTTGCAACTCCCCCGGCCCAGTCCATCCAAATCTGCTAGTACATCTTCTCCCCAAAATGGCAATAACGGTGTCCAAGGTTGTCTCCATTGCTCCACTATCCAAAGTAGAAAGACCGTAACACAGAAAGGGTGTTACTGGACAGATTACCAGAGGAAAATGAAGGAAAAAAGCCTAAAAAAATAAAATAAAAATATTGCAGACATATTTAGGATGGGTGAGCTGCAATAGTTTACATTTTTGTTTTTGGGTTTAATAGCACTTTAAATTTGCACCACACACAAAAAGCTAGTGTTAATGTAACAGTATGCACTGATGGGGGCTTAAGTCACCCCCCCCCCCCACCATCCTCGGACACCCCATCTACTTCCATCTTCACATGGAAAAACCGTAGAGTATATGAGTGCTTCTCCCACAACACCATTTATGGGAACTACTAAACTTAAATAAACTTAAATCAAAGTATTGAAGAACATAGTCCAAAAAAAGTGCAAATCCACACAGGAAGGGTATTGGGAACGATCCGCCACCAAAGGAAAAAGGATGATGATGTCTGTGTATGACAAAACGCATCGGGAGGAGGCTGGTCACATGATGTCACCATGCTGGATAGTCGGCCATACTATCGGTTGGAAACATTATCAATACCATGATGATTTACATGCTATTTTAATGCTTCTGTTTGTAAATATTTTGGCTCTTTTTATTAAACTTTTTGTGAGTAATACTGCGCAATGAAGCTTCTTCCTGCTTATCCCCACATGCATATGCCGTGAGAGTCTATCTATGGTGGATCGTGTCAGTATGTTATAGACCATTTACGCCATATGAGTGGAGAGTTGGAGTGAGATACTTCTAAGCTTAGCTGACTACTTTTGACCAAAGTAGTCCATCACTTGGGGTAAGGGTCAGTATAAAGTTTTTCCTTTGGTGACAGATGCTTTCCAACAACCTTCCTGTGCGGATTTGCACTTTTTTTGGACTATTCCCCTTAAAGATGTTCTTCAATACAGTTTGGACTTTATCTATGTCTTAAGCGCTGCATTTTTGTGGTATCACTTTTTATGTTTTTGACCAGAAGAATTGTGTTAGCAGCTTTTGACAATTTGTTTGAGAGATAGTATTTATATATTTGTTAACAAACACAGGTGATCTGTTGTTTTTTTTTAAATCAAAGTATGCATTTATTGTTCTGATGTCAACAGTAAGAATTACTATATTCTTCATGCAATATTAAATTTGGCCACTAGATGAAGCCCTGAATAAATGTACTGTTTTATGGAAGCTAGAAACTGTTTAGTTTTCTTAAAAGCTCCCATCACCCCTCATTCTGAGAAAAGGAAACAGGTGCCTCCTGGGAGCTCAGACCAAATCTTAAAGTGTTACTAAATCCAGGACCTTGCATTCACTATATCTGGTCTCCCACAGTACACAGAACATGGACATTCAATAGTTTTAGTAAATATAAACTGTTATATACCTTTTCTTCATCAGCAATACATAGCAGTCTTGTGACTTCTATCAGTGTCTGTTTAACCACTTCAGCTCCGGAAGTTTTTACCCCCTTAATGACCAGGCCATTTATTGTGATTCGGCACTGCGTTACTTCAACGAAAAATTGCGCAGTCATGCGAAGCTGTACCCAAATACAATTGATTTTATTTTTTTTCTCACAAATAGAGCTTTCTTTTGGTGGTATTTGATCACCTCTGTGGTTTTTAGATTTTGTGCTATAAACAAAAAAAGAGCGACAATTTAAAAAAAAAAAAAACACAATATTTTTTACTTTCTGCTATAATACATTCCCAATAAAAAAATTTTAAAAATCATATTTTTTTTATCAGTTTAGGCCAATTTTTATTCTGCTACATATTTTTGGAAAAAAAAAATGTCAAAAAACGTATTTTAATTGTTTTGTGCAAAGGTTATAGCATTTGCAAACTACGGGATAGATTTTTGGACTTTTTTTTTATTTTTTTGTTTTTATTAGTAATGGCAGCGATAAGCAATTTTTAATGGGACTGCAACATTGCGGCTGACAGATCGGACCCCTAACTGACATTTTTGACACTTTTTGGGGACCAGTGACATAAATACATTAATCAGTCCTAAATATTATGCACTGTTACTGTATAAAGGACACTGGCAGGGAAGGGGTTAACCTAATAATGCTTACTGACTGTGTGGGGGAAGGGCTCTGTGACAGGCACAGAGAGATCGGAGTTGAAGCTTAACTGAAACCCCTGACCTCTCCCTGCCTGTGTGACAGAAGACTTGCCTGCTTTGTTTACATAAGCAGACGGGTCTTCTGTCAGTTTCTCTGACGATTGCAGGAGGCCGGCGGCAATCTCTGCCGCTCCTCCCGCTGATTGACTCCCGCTGTGTCTAATCACAGTGGGAGCGCGTCCTCCTACGCGTTGCGTCAGCTAGTCATGATACTTCTTCGGAGTCTAGTTCACGTGACTAGTGATACAATGCGTAGGAGGAGCCATTGACGTCAGCCTTGTCTGTCCACAGTGCAATCCATGTTGGGCGGTCGGGAATTGTAGCTGCACATGAAATGTAGAGATGAGGATCTTTAGCGTTTTTTTTTGTCTACATAAGTGTGAGTGTTTTGGATGAAAATCTTTTATTGAATAAGTGTTTTTAAATACCTACTACACTATGAAATCATTCTTTTCACATACATATAACCGTGGAGCATACCCAGTCTGATTTATGGGGAGGATACCAGGGAAATCATAGGACTCCCCCAGGTGGATTGGCTTACTATATACTGCACATTACCTTTGTGCTGCAGGTGAGCGCGCATTGCACTCAAAGGTGGACACCTGGTGCATGAATTTAGCACATTGAGCACTGAAGTTTTTTGAAGAAGTACTGCATGTTAAAAGTGATTCACAGATGTGCAATTTATTGGATAATACTCTTCACAATACGTTGTCATTTGTTGTCTATTTGTATGAACTTATTCACACCTACTTTGGATTGCACGGTGCATGATTGGCACATATATGTATATACTTATATATTTTAATTAGCTGTGTGAGTTTGAATATTCTTTTGCAAATTGATTAGCACTTTTATTTTTATTCTCATCTTTCATTATATTCAGAATAGCGCACCACCTTCACATGAATAATTAATCTCATACTCAAGGTTTGAGTACTTGATTTTGGTGGTAGCAGCAATTCCCATTTTTTTAGTCACCACATCACATGTGTCAAACACAAGGCCCTGGGGCCGAATCTGGCCCTCCAGGCCATTTCATGTGGCCCTTGCAGCCAGGAGTTTTTTTTAGCCAGAAAGTGGTGAAACTCTATTCCACTACCTCTGGCTCAGGCCCTCTGCTCCCTGCTCACCGCTATCACTTGTAAACACAGAAGCCTTCTGTGTTTACAAGGACAAATTACCTCTTGACAGCTCGCGGCTCTCACATACACCTGCCTGCCCTGCATGCACTCATGGCGGGGACAGATGACAATCAATAATTTCCCTGCAAGTATACAGTACACTCCTTAACTCTCCACACTGTACACAGTACACTCCATAACTCTGCACTCTATACACAGTACACTCCCGAACCCTGCACTCTGTATGTAGCACACTCCTGAACACTGCATACACAGTCTTACAGATAAAACTAGCCCTTTGAGGGAAATCATATTGCCGATACGGCCCTCGATGAGATTGAGTTTGACACCCCTACGTCTTCACCCCTGGCATTTTCACATCACCTAGGTGTAGCAGCACACTAGTGTCTGTATATTTTGTATTCATTTGGCTACCAATATTAACAATGCTGTTATTCCGTGTCTATCTAAGGATTGTTACGAAAAATACTTCCAATTAGAGACAACAAATGTCAATCTTCATCATAGAATTGAGCAAACCATAGGGACATTTGGGTCACATGGGCTTCAAAGCAATTGTCATACAGGATATGGAAGTGTAAAGACACTTTAAAAAAATGTGATCTTTATGCATCTATTATAGAGCTCTTGAATTTCCATTAGCAGGAAATAATGTCTTGAAATTCCTTACATTTACAGTCAGAATTGAACAATAATGGAATATCTGAACATCCTCTTCTGTATCTCAGAAATACAGATAGTGCTTTTCTTCTGTCATATGAAGAGCGGGCACACTAGGAATACAAGGTACTCTCAACAATGATGCTACAAGTAGGAGATACATTATTAATGAGCTAACCTAATGACATTGAGAACATAGCTGAAGATATTTTATTTTTTCTTACTCTTCCACCAAATATACAGACTGAGCATTCTACCCACATACCTCCCAACCCAAGGACTTCTTTTTACCATCAACATTTTTCTTCAAAACACTATTTTTAGGTTTAAAGGGTTGTTTTACCTTTAGGCAGGGTTCACATATATGCGATTTAGATGCGGATTTCCCTGCATCCCATTCACATGACATGGGAGTGTGATTCTCAATGGAGTCGGTTCACACAGGTTCTTGGTGGTCGCGGAGCCAATTTCAAAAGGGCTCTGTGCGTGTTTGGGTCCGGTTCAGGTGCTATCAGGTCTGAATTTTTGAACTAGTAAACAGACATACCTTGCGGCCGCACATGTGTGAACCCGGCCATTAAATGTTCCAAAACCAGGAGCCTTTCATTAACTATATCTGGTCTCCCATAGTACACAGAACATGAAAATGCAATTATTTTAGTAAATATAAACTGCTAAATACCTTTTTTTCATCAGCAGTTAGAGCCGTCCTGTGACTTCTATGAGTGTCTGGGTAAAGCTTGTAGAAGGAGTTTTCTTCCCCCAACGATTGTCTAATGAGAATGCAGGACCCCTGACCCTCTGTCTGGACAGTGCTGATTGGCACTGTGTTGATTACATGAAACAAAAAAAAAAACTCTCTAGCAATACACACCAAACTGAGCATGTGCAGTCTGTCCCCTGGCTCTGTAAATATCAGGTTATTTTTTTGGAGACAGTGGAAGAAGGAGTTGATCAGAGAAGACAGGATCAAACAGCCTTTTTACACAATGTGCAGGATTATTCCCTTATGTTCCACAGTGAGTATAACAAGCATGCTTTAATGCATATAAAAGACTGATATTACTGTTGTGGGTTTAGTAACACTTTAGTGACCATTTTCCAATAACATTTCCATACGTTCCAGTGTCCCCAGCACATTACATGCAATGCCTCTGCTGTTCGAATAGTTGCTCTTGTGCCTTTCCATTCATGTAGGCCATTGTTTTGTGTGGCAGAGCTGTGTGTACCCCAGAACTGGATGGACAGAAATACAAATCCTTTAGCAAGTAAAACAACTGTATATGCATTCATCTGTGCATTCAGCTTTTTTCTGGAGTTCAGCTTTAACATTAGTATAAGAAGTCTGGTAATTGTGGACCTTCACCCCCTTTTTCTTCTTTAAAAAACACTAAGGCTCCATGAACACTGGCTTAAAAATCGCTGATTCTACAGGAGTTTTGTGTATTGCCTATAGAAGCAGATCAATGTTATCCTATGTGTCCATGCACATTAGGACGATTTCAGGCATATTTTGAGCGCAACGTTTAGAGGCAGGAAAAAAAACCTTCTGGTTTGCGTTTCTGATTGGAGCTTTCTGGCAGAAAAAAACACAAAACTCTTCTAAACTCGTCTAAACTCTGTACAAAAAAAGCTCTATTTGAACATTTTTTTTCTGCCAAGGGAACTGGCATTTTTTTAAGCCCAGTGTGCATGGAGCCTTAGGCCCCTTTCACACAGGCGGACCGTTCAGATCCGCCTGTCCATTTTTTTGGCGGATCTGAACGGTCCCCCCATGCATCTCTATGGGGGATCGGATGTCAGCGGAGACATGTCTCCGCTGACATCCGATCCGATCCGTCAAATCTGGACAGGTGGAAACCCTATTTTCCATCCGTCCAGCGGATCAGATCGGATGGGATCGGATGAGAACGGACCAACGGTCCGTTCCCATCCGATTTCCCCCATAGAGATGCATGGGGAACTGACAGCTGTCTCTCCGCACACAGCGTGGAGACCCAGCTGTCATCCTCCTGCTCAGCGGGGGATCGGCGGCTCGATCCCCCGCTGAGAAAAACGGAATCCGTCCGACGGACGGATAGTGTGAAAGGGGCCTTAAAGGTATTTCTTGTGGAGACATATGGGGCCTATTAGACCCCTATGTCACCTCTGCCCTCGACTTCATCTAATCAAAGTACTTTTACTAAACAGTCAACTGTTGGCTGAGAAAGATAACACCAAGCTTATATCTGCAGCTGCAGTGATGAGCTGGTTTTAACCACTTCAATACCACCATGTTTTAAAATTGCCTAAGGGCGTGAAGTGGTTAAAGAAATGCAATCTAAGTGGGGGATATAATGCTTCCTGATCCCAAGTAGCAGGCACATCACACCACCTCGGTGAAAGCAGATGGGGGCATACCAGAGCTAAAGGGACACTAGCATAATGGTCAAAATACTTTTGACATTCGGGGGGAGGGGGGGGGCGAGCAGTATGGACGACTGATCAGATAGCTCCCGCACCGACCAGAGAACTAAAGCAGGAACACCACTCCACAAACGACATCCACTATCTCCCGAGGACATCCACATCCAGGGAGACCAGCCACAAGAGAAAAGAGTACCAGCAGCTCCAAAAAACTGACAGCATTCTTCACACAGCTGGCGAGAAGAAATAATCGAAATGGCGCCCACGGCACTGCAGGCGATTCAGCAGACTACTACACAGACCTACCAGACCCTGAGGATCCAGAAAGGAACACCTCTAAAAACACAGCAGGTGCCCTACCTTCATCACTAACCTCCTGTGCAAGTAATAGCCCTGTAAAATTGTGGATGCGCTTGGATTCTGAGTCCCATGACTCTCAGGTGAGCCATTCATTTGATCTAACACCTATGGAATCTGCACAAGCATCACCTATAGCACTATACCCTACTTCAAATAAACCGGTGCTTGACCCCACAATGAAGGAGATGCTCATTTCACTACATAGCTCTCTTCACAATGCTATGTCCTCAATGTGCACAAAATTCTCCTCAGAGATGCACTCATTATGGAAAAGAGTGGTACATATGGAAAATCAAATGGACAACATGACAGATACCGTGAATGACCTAGTAGATGCCCATGATCCCACACATGATGAGCAGCAATAGATGAGAGCCAAGATGGTGGACCTGGAAGATAGCACCCGCTGTAAAATTGTAAAACTAAGGGGCATTCCTGAAAACATCCTTCCATCTGATCTCAATACCTATGCTAAACAGCTAATCTCTTCCCTGCTTCCAGAGATTTCTCCAATGGAATATATTGCATACCGCATTCACCACCTACCCAAACCACCGCACCTCCCTGAGGAAGTCCCCCGAGATGTTTTAATGAGAATTCATTTTTATCTTACAAAAGAGCAGCTTTTGGCAAAAGCGAAGCAATTTGGGCAATTTCCAGCCCCATATGCCAAGCTGCAGCTATATGCAGATTTGTCACAATATACCCGCCAACTTAGACGCCAACTGAATACCATAACCAAACCTCTTAACAACCACAACATTTCCTATCAGTGGTGTTTCCCTACAAAAATAATTGTTACCAAAAACAGGATGAAATATAACATCCATAATGTGAGGAAGGGCTCAAACTACTCCAAACATGGGGTATCATCCCTGACATCCCAGAACAAGCTCAAGCCAAGCACAGGGGTTCTACCCAAACCACTTCTGGTCATTACTTCGCAAACAACAATGCTCTCATACCAAAGTGAGTGTTTCCATTACTATATAAAATACAGTTTCACATTCCTGCTCGGTGCTCTGCTCGTTGCATTTGATTTGACAAAGTCCTTGACTGTACACTGGATAACACCAGGTATACACTAGTGAAAGTGTATGCACCCAATTCCCGACAAATCAAGTTCCTAGCAAAACTTCTAAAATTACTCCACAAATTACGGCATGGACATTTAGTCATGTGTGGCGATTTTAACATAGTACCCAATAACCTACTTGCTATCTCTTCCCGTTCCAATATACTCCCCTCTGTAATTGGAACCTTCAAATGGTGCCCTTTGCCCTTTAGGTCCTTTTTATGATGTTGGGCATAATGTTTGGACTCACTGTGACTCTTCAATCCCAGTCTAATGTTGCCCACATATTCATCCAAACGGACATGCAGTGTCCTACTAGGCGGGCACTGTATGAATATATGCAATGAGCACTTTATTGCATTATTTTGCACCATCTATTGTAATACTGATTATAGCGCTACGCAGTTTGGTTTGTAAATGTTGTACATTTTGTATCTAAGTATTGTGTTAGATTCGTATTTTTGGGTTTATTTAGGCTCTAGTGTGAATTTCTTTTTTCTCCAGGAATCTTTATTGGCAAGAATAATAACGAATTTGAATTTTATATTCACTTTAATTATTGCAGTTATTTATAAACTAAAAAAAATGAGTGTGAATGTAATCCAATATAGACCAGAGTGTGCGGACAATTCATCGCTTTACATTCACAGTTTAACCACTTTACCACCGGAGGATTTTCCTGCTTAACGTCCAGGCCACTTTTTGCAACTTGGCACTGCACGACTTTAACTGGCAATTGCGCGGTCATGCAACACCGTACCAAAACGAAATTTACGTCCTTTTTTTCCCACAAACAGAGCTTTCTTTTGGGGGTATTTGATCACCTCTGTGCTTTTCATTTTTTGCGATATTCATAAAAAAAGAGCGAAGAGTGAGAGGCGGCCGCAGGTCCGGGTGAAGGTCCCGTGACCTGCGACCGCCTCTCACTCTTCCGGGTTGGTGGACCTGATGCACGCCTGCTTGCAAACTCTGCAGATATGCGCTGTTATTTTCTTCAAAAATGTGAGTTGTTTACTTATATGGATTAAAGAGTGCTTGATTGCATACAGAGAGCATTAGATCGTTCTTTCTTTTCTCCTACACATATTGGTAACATTGTTTGAGGAGCTGACAGTGCATCGGAGGTGTAATCATTTACTACGCTTAAGGAAGGAAGTGTGAGGATGCTTTGATTTTGAGATGACATGCTGGTTGACCCTGTAGGGTCTCTTTGTTAAGGTGAGCGGCAGTGTGAACAGGTGGTGGGATTGCATGAGCACTCGTGGAGACAAGCACCTTATGGAATTGCCCTAGGACCACTTTACATTGGAGACTTTTATCTGTTTATATGGACACCTATTAACATTGGGACTCTGCATGATTATATGATTTATTAATTTACCACTAGGATTGCGCTGCACTATTTTTCTATTATGTATTCAGAAGGTGTTTTGGAGATATTGCCCTTGAGTGTTTAGCTGCTGGTCCATTTATTAGTGGTGTGTACAAGAGTCCAGCACTGAATATTTTTCTTTATTTGATATATAACATTCCCAAAAAAAATGTATAAATCAAATTTCTTTAACATTTTTGGCCAATTTGTTTTCTGCTACATATTTTTGGTAAAAAAAAGTCACAATAAGCATATTTTGATTGGTTTGCGCAAAAGTTATTGCGTTTACTAACTACGGGAAAGATTTTTGTCATTTTTATTGTTTATTTTTTTTTTTACTAGTAATGGCGGCGATCTGCGATTTTTTTTGCGGGACTGCGACATTGCGGCGGACAGATCGGACCCCTGACTGACATTTTTGACACTTTTGGGGGTACCAGTGACATTACCACAGTAATCAGTGCTATAAATATGCACTGTTACTGTAATAATGACACTGGCAGGGAAGGGGTTAACACTGTTGGTGATCAAGGGGTTAAATGTATGCCTCATGCCTACTGACGTGTGTGGGGAGAGTCTGGTGACGTAGGTTTACGTCGCCAGATGGTAACGAGCCACTTTGCCGCAGTAGCAGCTCAGTGAGCAGTGGGCAAGTGGTTAATAATAGTCATCGTGTAGATGGATGCTTCCTAAGGCTTTGGAGGCCTAGAATTTAGATTAATGATTTTTGCTGCTGTAATGGATGTGAAGTGTGGCTCCGACACAGGCCGAGGCACAGATACAAATCACATTGTAAACAAGGATGAAGAAATTATTCTGTTCCTTAAGACATCAAGTTATCGGAGCATGAAGAAAACAGCGAGTGCCTGGGAAATATGTGATCACTTAAAGTACCACATTTTCAAGAGGAACGTACACTAGATAAATATGGACTCTGCACATCTTGTTATAATAAAGGATGATTGTCAAGGAAGGGAGATGAGATATAATATTCTTCTCTGAACAGTTGTATATTGTACATAAAATAAAATTGACATTGGCATGCCTCCCAACTTTTTGAGATGGGAATTAGGGACACCTATTAGCAAAAGTATGTAGGCATAGGACACACCCCCTGCCATGCCCCCTTCAAGGAGAAATATACAAAGAATGATTGGTTAAACACACAAAAGCAAAGTGTTTTTTTTTTTTACCACTCCTATTCCTTTATGTTGGCTTTTGAAATTTATAAATACAGTCATTTAGAAATTGGGATGAAAGGTTTAGCTCTGTGAAACACTTTTTGAAAGATAAATAGTGCATTTTAAATACAACTATATAGATCAGACCAAATTGGGGGACAAATGTGGAGGAAAGAGGGACAGAGGGACTTTGTTCCAAATCAGGGACAGTCCCTCAAAATCAGGGACAGTTGGGAGCTATGCATTGGTAGTGCAGAATCTCACTGCTATGTAAACACTTTGTCAATGCTGGTACTATCTGAAATTATTTCAAAGCTAAACTCCAGGAAAACCGCTAAATGCACAGAGGAAATGCATATAAGGGAGCTGTTTTACCTGCCAAAGGATTTGGGTATCTGTCCACACAGTCCTGAAATTTGCAAAGCTCTGCTCCACAATACAGCCTTGTCTGGCTGTGCAAGAGACCTGATTTATTTCTGCTACAGTTCAGTAATACTTACAAGTCTTGTCCTTCCTCCAGCCTGTGACTAGACAGCGAAAGGAGACTCAGCAGACTGATGGACTGATGAGTTCATCTCTTTGTCATTCTGCATCATTCAGCATGTTCCATGTCAGCACATTTGCATTCAGCACATGTCACCCACATACTGGCTTGAAAAAGAGGCGTGGGCCTCGAAACATGTTACCATGCCCCCTGATGGCACTTCCTGTTTCCTCACTTCCTGTCCTCTTCTGTGCTCCATCAATGTTCAGTTTTTCTGTTTAAAAAAGCGGAACAAAATGGCATCCCTTTCAAATTCTATGTAACTCTTCACACTGATCAGTTGCACTTCAGTTGCATAAAAAAAAAAAAATTGCTTGCCACATTTTTGGTGCATGTATTGTCCAGGAAAAAAAAAATGCACCAAAAACACATCCATCCATTAACCACTTTACCACCGGAGGATTTTGCTGTCTTACGTCCAGGCCACTTTTTGCAATTCGGCGCTGTGCGACTTTAAACGACAATTGCGCGGTCGTGCGATGCTGTACCCAAACGAAATTTACGTCCTTTTTTCCCCACAAACAGAGCTTTCCTTTGGTGGTATTTGATCACCTGTGCGATTTTTACTTTTTGCGCTATAAACAAAAAAAGAGCGTTTATTTTGAAAAAATAACAATATTTTTAACATTTTTATATATGAAATTCCCCCCCAAAAAAATGTAAAAATCAAAATTTTTTACAATTTTTGGCCAATTTGTTTTCTGCTACCTATGTTTGGTAAAAAAAATTGCAATAAGCGTATTTTGATTGGTTTACGCAAAAGTTATTTCGTTTACTAACTAAGGGAAAGATTTTTGTCATTTTTGGTGTTTTTCTTTTTAACGAGTAATGGCGGCGATCTGCGATTTTTTTTGCGGGACTGTGACATTGCTGCGGACAGATTGGACCCTTGACTGACATTTTGACACTTTTGGGGGTACCAGTGACATTACTACAGTAATCAGTGCTATAAATATGAACTGTTACTATAAAAATGACACTGGCAGGGAAGGGGTTAATTTTATTGGAGAGGGAGGGGTTAATATATGCCTGGTGCTTACTAACATGTGTGGGGGGAGGTGACTGAGTGACACAGGGACAGATCGCATGTTCAGTTATGCTGAACACTGCAATCTGTCACTGTTTGTCACTTAGGAGATCCGCCCGCTCTGTTTACACAAGCGGGCGGATCTCCAGACTTGATTCCCCGACGATCGGGGAAGAGCAGCGGCGATCGCCGCCGCTCCTCCCCTGGCCCGACTCCCGCTGTGACTGAAAACAGCGGGAGCGAGCGCCGCCTACAGGGGGAGGAGTCCAGCGACGTAGCTCTATGTTGCTGGACAGAATCGAACCACTTTGCCGCAGTACAGTCCCAGTGACTGGTCGGCAAGTGGTTAAAATGAATATAAATCGCAAAAAAAAAAGCAACGCACCTGTGGGAAGTTCTCAAGCCCAGGTTCACAGAATCGCATGACAAGAAAAATCACATTATATCCAATGGTGCCCCTCTAATCAACTCAGCACAGTGCAATTTTGGATAGGTTCCTGGTGGACTTCAGTGCGATTTCACAGAAGTTGCATCAGCATAGATAAGAAGCATTCCTATGTGACTTGATGGATTCAGTGGTTTATTTCTATTTTTAACCCTAACCCTACAATATAATGTGATTTCCCTTGTCATACAATTCTGTGAACCCCAGCTTGAGAACTTTTAAAGCTATACTGGAAATCACATGGAAATCGTATTAGAATAGTGGGAATTGATATGGGGAAAATGCGAACGTGGCAAAAATGCATCAAAAATGCATAATGTGTTGCATTCAATTTAATGCAACGCGGCAAAAGCACAGCAAAAATGCATATGCGATTTTGATGCGTTCTTCATATAAAGCAGCGTGAAAGTAGCCTAAGTGTACTCCTGTGACCCACTAGAGAAGTATGACCAAAAAGCTTTTGCTATACTTGTATTTTAAGATTGTTGTTCAGATTGTAACATTCACAATAAGTATACGGTTGGCACACTGGAGAACTAAGCAGTTCAGTTCAGAACAGCTTTCAATATTATATTACACTGTAATGTTGCCGGAGGACGATGGAAAGGGGGCGATATGATGCACAAATGAATAGCAAAAACCCACAGGAGGGAGTCCTAGAAAGATTTTTCAGTATCAGACAGTGTCCCTCATGCTGCCCCCACTCCTCAGGAACCTTTCCCTATGCTAAGCACTGTCCCTAACCAGCAAGTTCCTTTCCCTGACCTGCCCACTCACTCAGAACGCACCCAAATGAGGTGGGATCACTTTTTTAGGGGCTCCTTTGTTAGGATGTAAAGGTAATTACCGCGCTTAATGTCCAAACCAAACAGCAGCCAGCACAACACTTGAACAAGGGCAAATAATAAACCATATAAAAAAATATGCAGCGCTAAACATGAATAACATATATTAAAAATGATGAACCTAAATGAGGTGACAAAGGTAAATTAAATCAATAGTGAAAAGTATGTAAATGTGATACACAAATACACAATGAATCAAAAGTGAAAAATGTCCAAAGAGTGTTCTTATTGCCACAGTGACCGTGAAACCAAAATTCTTCAAACTTGTGCTGCAAACGGTGACTCTAGACAAAAATTGTTGTGACCCAATCCACCACCAATCGTATGAAGAGGCTTACCGAAGTGAGTGAACCCAGTTTGGCATATGCCTAGTGGGTCGACTCATGCGTTGGTGTATGTACACCTGGTGTGCCGAGGACGATATTGAAGGGCACCTCACATCAGTCACAATCCCGGTTCCTTATATGGTCGATTCCTGTCCAAGCGGATTGAAGCTGTATACAGATAAATTTGGATAAGCGCTCTCTATTCTACCTGACTGTAAGTGTTCTGAACATTTTAATAAATACCGTTCCCTTATGGTTTTGCACTATGTGGAGCATTTCTCTTTCCTTTTCGTAACATTTTGTGGGAGAACATATATCCATTCTACACACTCTGATGGATATAAGTGTAGCACCCTCCTAGATAGGTACTATGCAGGTGAAATATAGTTTGCTGTTTGCTTATCAGGGGAGCCTGATTAATAGTTATGCCTGTTGCATGGGTCCATGTGTGATTCATCTAGTCTGAAGGAGTGCCCCCACTGTGTCCAACAGGGAGGTATGTTGGACAGTGGAGGAAACCCAGCCAGTGACACACAGGCTTTTGTAGCTGTCCCAGTGGGTTGGCACAGACAGTGCTGCATCCTGGGATAGGCTATAAAAGCCAAGGGCACATGTGGCAGGTTGTCTTTGGGCGGGAAGCCAAGTCCCAGAAGGAGGGTGACATTTGTCTCTCCTTCTGCTGCTGTGGATGGTGGTCACAGGTGGTTGGCCTTGCGAGCCATTAGTGTGGAGCTAAGCCAGGAGGTCCAGGAGATCTGACTAGTGGAGTTGGAGGCAGAGCAACCTTGGAAAAAACAGTGTCAGTGAGTACCGGGAAACTTGCTGAGGGTCTGCCCAGGAAGGGGACCACTCCAGTGGAGAGTCAGTGGATGGGTTGCCAGCACACACAGCAAGTGAGAAAGGGGGTGCTAAGTTAGAACGAGTTAGAAAGAGTAATTTTAGCAGGAACATTTGATCTATCTTCACTTCAGTGGCAGGGTGAAGCAGCAGCCTTGCCGCATTCTAAAGTAAGTTGTCCTCATCATTGTGAATAGTTGTCAGTTGGAGTATCCCACTCATCCCTTCTCCTATCCAAGTTCTCAATAAAACCACAAAACCAACATCCCCTGGATTGATTATTGACTGAGCCAAGAACTTTCATTGCTGTTTATCTGTTGTCAGTTGTTAAGGGTAACCAAGCACAATCCAGAAAGCGTAATGCTCAGCAGTCCTCTAGGGGGCAGTGCTACATAAGGAACCGGGATTGAGACTGATGTGAGGTGCCCTTCAATATCATCCTCGGCACACCAGGTGTACATACACCAACGCATGAGTCAACCCACTAGATGTATGCTAAACCGGGTCCACTCACTTCGGTAAGCCTCTTCATACGATTGGTGGTGGATTGTGTCACCACAATTTTTGTCTATATTCACAAGTTTGAAGAATTTTGGTTTCTTGGTCACTGTGGCAACAAGAACACTTTTTGGACATTTTTGATTCATTGTGTATTTGTGTATCACATTTATATACTTTTCTCTATTGACTTAGTTTACCTTCGTCACCCCATTTAGGTTCATCATTTTTAATATATGTTATTCACGTTTAGCGCTGCACATTTTTTTACATCCTTTGTTAGGATGGCCACCTGAAAATTTGAAGGAATTTGGTATCCAGTCGGGTACCTGCTTACCCAGAGAGAAAACTAACAAAGTCCATAATAAGACAATTTTCCCTTACCAGATTCCTCTTGGATTGGATAACTGCCATCCACAGGTGAGAGGAATACCTGCACCTACCTACAAACCCATTCCAACACATAAAAACAGTAAAATCACTGCCCAATCATTTGTTTTTACTACCCCCAACCACAAGTATAAACAAAACCATATCAGGCGCTCTTTGAAGTCTGTGCGGTATGGTATGATGTCATTTCAGGGCTGTCAAGCCAACAGATTACACTGGGTCAGCGGCTCTGCCAGTGTAGTTGCTGGAGCTCCACTGACAGTGTTGCAGCCTTCACTCTCTGCACCAGGAGAGCTGCAGTTATCCTAATACACAGAGTGCTTGGAGCTGAAAAGAAGTGATATTTTCATTTGATAATTCCCAGGAATTGGTTTTCCTCTAGCAAGTTACAGCAGAGATCATTAATGATGACTATTCAAACATTTAGACACATTTAGGGACTATACAAGAATTAACTGACTACGCTTTGGTGAAATATAAGATCTGTATATGAGAGGGGAAGCTTATGCCAACATTTCATTTCTTCTTGGAAATTCCTTTTAAATTAGTGAAAATATCAAAATCTCTTCCCTATTGTTCCTTTGGACAAGCATGATTAGAATTATTTGGAAGTCTGCTATTTTTAGTTTTCCTGTTTCAACTATTTGCATATCTTTTACTGAAATTCTTGCAGACTTGCAGAGTAGGTCATCTATGCCATCGTTTGTACTTGTTCCAAACTAAATCTGGACTACAATTTCATGACATTTTCTGTGATTAGAAGTTTAGCGACTGCATGGAGAACCTGATTACATCTATCTGATGTAAGTGTGTCTAATTATTTAGTTGGGAACAGATTCTCAAAAGACAAGAATAAAGTATAACATGGTATGTCATTAAAATCAATGCTGGTGCAGCACAAAGCAAAGCCCCGCACATGTTGTTGTTGGTGTACAATGGCCTCCCACCACAATATCCATGTGTGGCTGAAGTAAGAATGGGAATTCCATGAAAAAGACCTACTGACTAGGGATGATCGAACGGTTTGGGTCGACCATCGTTTCGACCCGGACATTGGGTGTTCGAAATTCGGCCGATTTTGTGGTAAAAGTTTGGAATTCGGCTCACCCGAACCGCCCAAAATGCAATGGGAAAGGAAGTGGGCTTTAAAAGCCCGTGATTGGCCCAGAAATGTCAGTAAAAGCCAATGAGGGGGCAGGAGTCTGCTAGGAATGTGATTGGAGTGACTACGGGGACCAGAGGCCAATCAGGAGTGAATACACCCCCCAGTATATAACATAGCCCCGCCTAACCTCTAGCACTGTAATACAGAGGCTTTGGAAGAGACTGGAAGCATTTGTGTTTCTCCTGCTGTGTTAAACAACGTTTGCTGCATAGCCGATTGCTTGTAAAGCTCCATATCAGCAGAAGAGCAGTCAGCTTACAGAAAGATTGTCAGTGTAGTTAGAAATACAGCGATTGTGCTGTTTGAGTTAGAAAAAAAAAATTTTTTAAAGGGACAGTGTCAGTTAGAAATTATCTTCTGCTGTATGGAGCTGTTCTTTTATTGTGAGGAAAGGGATATGCAGTGTAGTTAGGGTACTATATACCACTATAGTTAGATTCAATAATCTAGTTTTTGTAGGGATAGTCTTAAGTGTCAGGGTTCCATCTAGTGAGCATGTTGCACTGCTGATATATCTACAGCAGGTATACGTGCTTGCTAGTCAGCTATTGTGCAAAATACATTTCAGCGATACACACATCTGCTGTATTTAGCGACAACTTTGGGTCGCATAGCAGTGTGCGTTTTGCAGGTGAATTTCACCACGCAGAGTTGCCAAAGCCTCAGTGACAACTTAATGGCTGTTCTTGTTGTAAGCATTAAGTCCACTGCAAAAGGCTTTGCTAGTCTGCGTCACACACATCTGCTTTATTTAGCGACAACTTTGGGTTGCATAGCAGTGTGCATCTTGCAGGTGATTTTCACATCGCACAGTTGATAAAGCCTCAGTGACAACTATGTCAGGTAGACCAAGGAAAGGCATACGTGGCCCGCTGCGGAAAGAGGCACAGCTTCTAGGGTGTCTAGAGGCAAGGGTGGACGTGGTGGTCAGTCCTCAGCCAGGCCACCATTTCGATTGTTCTCCCGCAGTGGCCAAGCTATACGTCCACAGTACGTACAGGAGGTGGTGGACTATATTACCAAACCCTCATCATCATCATCATCAGCAACTACAGTGACCCAGGCAGAGAAAAGTGGTCAGTCTTCTGCAGTTGGCAGAGCAAATAAAGATGAGTCCATGTCCACCTTAATTCCTCCCTTAGACCCAACTTCAGACATGGCAGAGGAGTCAGCTGAGCTGTTTGACCACAGTGTCGGCCATCTACTCCTGCCTGATGCTCAGTCCTTTATGGAGTCTGATGTTGGGTCTGAGGTTCATGAGGAGGCAGAGCAAGCAAGAGGGGAGAACAGACGACCCACTCCATCTAAGGCCGCACCTGTTGTCTCCCGGGCCACTATACAAACCTCTTCTTGCTGGGCCTTTTTTCAGACATCTCATGCAGATCGAACAGTTGCGATCTGCAAGATTTTTCATAAGGGAATAAAACGTGGCAAAAAGGTTAACCACTTGGGTACAAGCTGCCTAACCAGGCATTTGACAACCCACCACCCTGGGTCACTGTAGTGGCTGATGATGCCAAGCCTTTTGCAGTGGACTTAACGCTTACAACAAGAACAGCCATTAAGTTGTCACTGAGGCTTTGGCAACTCTGCGCTGTGAAATTCACCTGCAAAACGCACACTGCTATGCGACCCAAAGTTGTCGCTACATAAAGCAGATGTGAATGACGCAGAGTAGCAAAGCCTTTTGCAGTGGACTTAACGCTTACAACAAGAACAGGTGTCAACTTGTCACTGAGGCTTTATAAACTGTGGGATGTGAAAATCACCTGCAAGACGCACACTGCTATGCGACCCAAAGTTGTCACTAAATAAAGCAGATGTGTGTGACGCAGAGTAGCAAAGCCTTTTGCAGTGGACTTAACGCTTACAACAAGAACAGGCGTTAACTTGTCACTGAGGCTTTATCATACACATTGGCTTTGCAGTTGATTAGGAGCAAAAGAAAGGCGTGGTTAAGCAAAAAAGTCATTTTTGAAGGTTTGGCATGCTATAATTCTGGTTCTGGACATGCTACAGAGCTGAAACTTCACAGGTACAATTTTTAGACCCCCCAGATGCTAAGTCCAAAGCAATCTCATTTTTTTTCCAAGAATTTTTTCAATAATTGGCTCTCTATCAAAAACGACAATTTTTAAGAACTTTTTTTTGCCTGATTCATAGTCCCTGGGGCATGACCCAGACCCCTAGGCACTTTTTAGGGGCATTTATTAGGTTTTAAGGCTTTAAAATGGTGTTTTTTGATTCCCAAGGTTCGGGTCCCATTGAATTCAATGGGGTCTGGGAATCCGAACCAAACTTTCGGTAAATTCGGGTGTTCTGGTCGAACCGAACTTTTCAAAAGTTCGATCATCCCTACTACTGACCCATCCTTCTAGACATACTTGTTGGCTACCATGCTGATCCAATAGCCTAAAAAGACCCAAACCATACCTTTTAATTACTGATCGACGGATATCGTTTTTTCAGTGCCGACACCGATACTGATATTTTGGTCTTCGGATATCGGTATCGGCTGATATTGGCAAAGACCCCAAACCCCTCCTCTGCACTTAAAAGTATTCAAAACGCCAAGTTTGGCTGTTTTTGAATGCTCACATTTTTTTTAATTTGCCTCCGAGTACCCGGAAGTGATGTCATGACATCACTTCCGGGTTTTTTACATGGAGACCCGATCAGAGCCAAAATGTGGCTTTGATCGGGTCTTCTGTTTGGCGGGCGTGCAGGTAGGATGCTCGGGTCTCACGGTGGGACGGGATACCCGGGCAAGCCGCGGAAGGCGGCGGGAGGGGGGAGACGTCCCCTCTCGCTCCTTGTAATGACAGCCGAGTGGCTTCTCGGCCGCATCGGGTTGTCATTACAAGACAGCTGACCGTGGAGCTATGGACGCCAGTACCGGGGTGATGCCTCTAGCTGCAGGTATCACTCTGGGACAGCACTTTCTCGAAATATCGGCAATATCGGTAACCTCAGGGACCAATTCCGATATATCGGGGAAAGTGCAAATCGGCCCCTGATATATCAGCATTGCCGATAATCGGTCGATCCCTACTTTTAATATCTCATTATTGATGCCTGTAAATAAAGTCTGATAAAATAATTTTATTACATCATCTCTCCTGGTAAAGCTGCCAAGTCAAGCGTAGATTGTAGCTTTCAAAACTGCGAAGGACTGTTTGTACCTTCAGAATTCTCATCCTAGTTTATCCGATTGGCAGGTGCAGTTAGCTTTCCCACCTGTAGGTGGCTCTGTGGCATTATTGCATGGGAAACAGAGTCTCATAAGGGAAATGATCCCTTAGTTATTCCATACAGTACCCCAAGAGAAGAAGTGGTCTGATTGGACACAGAAACCACTGGTTGAACTAAAAAAACGGATTCGTCCATGGGCAGATTTATTCTAGACTAGTGACAGGAAGTATTGAAGAAAATGGATCCGTATGAACTCCTGTTCATTTTGCTTACCATGTTCATATAATTTCAAAAATCAATTTAAACTTTTTACATCTGCAGCTATTCCAGTTATGAGGTGGCAACATTGTCATTGTTCCCTCAACAGTGCTTCTGCATTGTCACCCTGTCATATATATGGTAATTCCAGTGGGTACTACAGGTGGCTGTGCCAAGATTCAATATACAGGCATGTTTCTCTGTTGTAACCATCAGGAAGTCTGGCCTGAGCAATGCCATGTAGCCAATACTGCAGTGTTTGTTGAAAAGACATAACTGCAATGAGGTTGTAGGAGATCATCATTTCTGAGATGCAACAAAGAATGCAAAAAAAAAAAAGCTGAAAACAAATAGGAAAAAAAAAAATGGTAATTTATGACAAGCAGAACTTTAGCAAGATTTTTTCCATTAGGAATAGCATCTAATTTACTATCACAAACAGACAATTACTGTATTTCCCAGCACACATACTCACGAGCCTGCAAAAAAAAAAAAAAAAAAAATATCCCTTTCTAACAATTCATGTTAAAAATAGAGGGTTTAATTGCACACAATTGCAAAAACATGCAGAAGCCGGAGTGCCTATATCAAGTCTCCTCTGTATACTGCAGTCCTAACTCTATATTTTTGAGAATCTCAAAGCTGGAGCACATATAGCAATAGATAAATTAAGAGCAGGGTTGCCTGGAGGGAGCCCACTCCTCCTTAAAGGTGCAGGGACACATTGGATCCAGTCCAGGCCCAGCAGGAGCACAATGGCAGCTAAAAGCCTCTAATGTGTCCCCTTGACTAATTCAGCGAACAATGTTTACAAAAAGATGTCAATCACCTCAATTTATAACTAGTCTCTGTAGAAAAGGGTACATGAAAGGGCAATGCACATCATAACTATGGGCAGGACAAGGGGTGGGAAGGAGGGTCAGCTGCCCTGGGCACAGTGAGGCTAGAAGGCAAGGAATGGACACAGGGTGGTACAGCCATTTTAAAGCATATATTAACAGTGAGGGAGGGGTGCCCAATTGCAGATCCTTGCCCTGGACACAGGACAACTCTGTCCCGGTACTGATCAGAACAAATAAAAACTAACCAGCACATATACCAGCTAGCCTTCAAAAAAAAAAAAATAATAATTGTCCTTGTTTAACAATTTATGTTAAAAACAGGGGGTTTAGTTGCACACATTTGCAAATACATGTGGAAGCAACATCTACTTATTATCAATTTCTGAAATCCAAGTTGAGAAAAAAAAAAAGATAAATGAGGTATTTTACCATAACATCATTAACATTTATCACTAATTAAGGGATCTTACATTGAGCGGCTAGACATTATTTGGAGAGACCATCTGGTGTAAAGATGAATTCATGTACCCTTTAATATTCTACTATAAACCACATTGATATCCTTTTTATATTATCATTTATGTGTCTTGGTGACAGTATGTAACTGTTAGACAAATGAACTAATCAAACTTGCTTATATTGTTTCTTATACCATCTGGATATAATAAAATCATTTCAGGGCCAGATGTATTGCCAGAAATGTTATCCCTACATTTCATTTTTTTTTTTTTTATGAGAGTCATTTAGTTTGTGACAGTTGTAAACACCTAAAACTAAGGATATAAAGTAACAATTGCTATTGTCTATGAGAACTAGACAGAAAAATAGAGAGCTGTTGTCTGTAGCAACCAACTGTGGGGAATGTACCCAAAAAATTAAAGTGAAACTCCAGCTTTTAAAATAAGAAAATTGGCTTTCTCTGCAATACTCACCTTGTCTCTAATATTGCCCTTTGATGACTCATTGCTCCGAGGTCCAGCCCCACTTCTTTTTTCAGGCTGGTTGATGGCCAGCGTCCATAAAATCCCCTTCCTGTGTGCCCAGGTTGCTCTGGACATTCAATATAAATGAAAAACGTGATGCGCCAGATGTGCACAAAATAATATTACTGAGTGTCCGTATAAACAATAAAATTGTCCATATATACAGTTCAAATAATGCTGTGCTCAAAGTGCAATTCAAATAATGCTGTGCTCAAAGTGCAATTCAAATAATGCTGTGCTCAAGTGTCCATAATAGTACTCAAGGAGCCTTGATCCCGTGAGAAATGGTAACAAACACCAATGTGTCAAATCCCTCCACCAGGAAGATTGGCCTCTCACCTCAGCATAAGACCCAAACGGGCCAGCATTAGCCTGTATGAAGACAAAGGACCCCAGGGAATGACTCTCCAGCCTCTCACCTCCGGAGGTCGCCGGGACATGCAGTAGAGATATAAGGAAAAAATCTAGTGCTCTCTGCTTTAAATATTTTGCAGGCTTTATTAGAGATATGAAATATTACTCACATTTATCAGGCACTAAGCTGTGCCTGCTTGTATGGCATTCAGTGTATAGCGCTACCCGGAAGATAGTCGGCGTCAGGCACGTAGGCTCCGCCCCCTATACGCGTTACGTCAGAGCATACAGCTACGTTGACTTCTTTCGGTAGGGGCCCTGGACATTTCCCCTGGTGGTTCGTCACCATATTCACCTGGATTGACAGTACAATAGTGCGGAGGATGACACTGATGTATTGAGGACTGACCACAATCAGCATAGGGAAAAGTGAAAAGGGTTTTTATTAAAAGATGGTTTGGGCGGGCAGGGCATCAAGGTTTTTTTTTATATACTTTACTTTTTCTGCAGCCTAATTTTGGTGTTTTTTTTTTATTTTTTTTTTATTTCATGTTGATAAGGCCTTTTTTTAACCACTTTAGGAGCGGAAGGATTTGCCCCCTTTAATGACCAGGCCCTATTTTGCGATTTCGCACTGCGTTACTTTAACAGACAATTACGCGGTCGTGCAATGCTGTACCCAAATAAAATTGATGTCCTTGTTTTCCCATAAATAGAGCTTTCTTTTGGTGGTATTTGATCACCTCTGCGATTTTTATTTTTTGCGCTATAAACAAAAAAAAAGCGAAAATTTTGAAAAAACAATTTAAAAAAAAAACATTTTTCACATTCTGCTACATATAAAAATTAGCATAGCTTCTGATTCTGGTCTGCAATCTTCAGGATAACAGCAAGGGTTACAGGTAACCTCCTCCGGAAAGACCCAAATCTAGCTATTTTGAGTATAGGGGCACAGGATATTCATCCCACTATCAGACCAATTACACTGTAAACCTGTTCGTTGCTAGGGCAATCATAGCTAAAAAATGGAAGTCAGAAACTTCCCCCACTATATCTGAAGCGATCTGTTTAATGAAAGAGATACATGTTTATGAAAGGCTCATGGCTGCTAAGGAAGGTTCAACAAAGAAAATGGCTGCCAATTGGTTAGCTTGGTGTCAATATCTCAAATCAGGAAACGTAATGTAATGTATTTAAATTTTAATGTCCTTCTGGTACACTGATGTCTTTTTCAGCTCTTATATATCCTTAAAATGGTTTGTTATCTGCTCATGTTATTACAATATTTAATCTATGATTACGCATACGTGCTTTTTTTTTATTTAAACCCCGTCAGATGTACGTATTTTGTAATATGACTATTATGCTGACAATACTGTGTTGATGTTGTCAAACGTACAATGTTTCTACGTGTTCTATGTGCGTGTTCAAATTCTATTGCTGTTTTTTTGTATACCTGAAAACCAATAAAAATATTGTTAAAAAAAAAATTTAAAAAATTTAAATTTTTTTTACATTTTTGGCCAATTTGTTTTCTGCTACATATTTTTGGTAAAAAAATTGCAATAAGCGTATTTTGATTGGTTTGTGCAAAAGTTATCGCGTCTACTAACTACGGGAAAGATTTATGTAACTTTTATTGTCTTTTTTTTTTTTACTAGTAACAGTGGGGATCTGCGATTTTTTGCGGGACTGCGACGTTGCGGCGGACAGATCGGACCCCTAACTGACATTTTTGACACTTTTGGGGGTACCAGTGACATTACTACAGTAATCAGTGCTAAAAATATCCACTGTTACTGTAATAATAACAATGGCAGGGAAGGGGTTAACAGTATAGGTGATCAAGGGGTTGAATGTGACCCTAGGGGAGTGATTCTAACTGTGGGGGGGCGTGGCTTCTGAGATGACCATAGAGACATGTGATCCTATATAGAAGGATCACATGAGCTCTGAGATCATTTCAGGGAGAAGAACGGTCAGTTGTGTTTACAACAGCCGACCGTCCTTCTCTCTCAGCAGGGAATGATCGCGGGTGTCAGGCAGCAATCAGAGCCGTCTGACCCATGCATCGGCTTCCCCTCATGCAAGCCGACGAAGATCTACATAGATTTGCCCAGGAGACCCACCCTGCTGCAGTAAAAAGGCGGCGGGTGGTCAGTGATTAATGAGAGTTTGATAGAGATCAGACAGTATCAGGGAGAATAGGGGCAGTCACAGGGAACTACTGCCAAAATTATATCTGCCGATCAAAGCGGGTCCATAATCGTTAGATGAAAAAGCAGGTGTTACTACTAAGGCTAGGTTCACACTTGTGCAGGCCGTGTGGTCCACATTTGCTCGGGCACTACAAATTCAGGATGGACCCTCTGCACACTGCTACACTCTTTCCAGCAAACTTTGCAATGAAAAACAGGGATTTTTAGTTCACGGATATTGCAAAAAATGCATAAGCTGGCTAACTGTGTCAATGTAATCCCTCTTATGGCCAGTCCTACACTGCCTTGCCACTGCAAATCCTATGATGGACAACATGCAAACATGTGGCATAAAGACCCAAGGTGGGGAAGAGCTACTAGGTTCAGATCTGGTTACTGACCTGCATTACAACAGAGAAAATATATACCTGTGCTAAAATCCCAAAAGCTTGTACATGTATTTAAACTACCACGTACTAAAGGGGTGTAATCACATGCTAACACTACAAATTCTGTCTGGATGGACCCTCTTCACACTGCTATACACCCTTTCCAGCAAACTGTGCATTGAAAAACCTAGTTGCTCTCCCCCCACCTTGGGTCTATATGCCCCGTGTTGGCATGGTGTCCACCACAGCATTTGCAGTGGCAAGGCAGTGTAGGACTGGTCAGAAGAGGGATTACCTTGACGCAGTTGGTCAGCTTAACCACTTAAGCCCCGGAAGATTTTACCCCCATTCCCGACCAGGGGGTTTTTTGCGATTCGGCACTGCGTGACTTTAACGGACAATTGCGCGGTCGTGCGACGCTGTACCTAAACGAATTTGATGTAGTTTTTTCCCACAAACAGAGCTTTCTTTTGGTGGTATTTGATCACCTGTGCGATTTTTACTTTTTGCGCTATAAACAAAAAAAGAGCGTCAATTTTGCAAAAATAACAATATTTTTCACATTTTTTTATATGAAATTCCCCCCCAAAAAAAATGTAAAAATCAAAATTTTTTAACATTTTCGGCCACTTTGTTTTATGCCACATATGTTTGGTAAAAAAAAAATCGCAAAAAGCGTATTTTGATTGGTTTGCGCAAAAGTTATCGCGTTTACTAACAAAGGGAAAGATTTTTGTCATTTTTTTTTTTTTTTTTTTTTTAACGCGTAATAGCGGCGATCTGCAATTTTTTTTGCGGTACTGCGATATTGCGGCGGACAGATCGGACCCTTGACTGACATTTTTGACACTTTTGGGGTTACCAGTGACATTTCTACAGTAATCAGTGCTATACATATGCACTGTTACTGTAAAATTACACTGGCAGTGAAGGGGTTAACTTTTTTTGAGAGGGAGGGGTTATGTGTGTCCCTAGGGGCGTGATTCTAACTGTGATTGGCTGTGGCTTGAGCTGTATGAACAGTGATCAACGGTCCTACATAGTAGAACCGTATGATCATCATTCATACACAGGGGAGAATGACAGGCGGCTTGTTTACATTAGCCGCCTGCCTTTCTCCCTCTGCACTGACGATCGTGAGTGACCGGTGGACGATCGGGTCCGCCAGTCACACGCGCGGGAGCGGGAGCGCGCCTCCGGCGGCGAGCACTCGCTCCCGAGACTCTCACAGGCTAGCGACGTAGTACTACGTCGCTCTGCCTGTGAGGGGCTGACCGCCGCAGTAAATAGTCGTGCGGCGGTCGGCAAGCGGTTAAACATGTATTGCAAAATGTATGAACTAAAAATCCTTGCTTTTCATTGCATAGTTTGTTGGAAAGGGTGTGTAGCAGTGTGCAGAGGCTCCATCCATTTGTAGTGTTAATATGTGGTCATACCCCTTTAGCACCTGATAGTTTAAATACAGGTACAAGCTATTGGGATTTGAGCACAGGTACAGTCAGGTCCATAAATGTTGGGACATTGACATAATTCTAATATTTTTGGCTCTATACACCACCACAATGGATTTGAAATGAAACAAACAAGGTGTGCTTTAACTGCAGACTTTCAGCTTTAATTTGAAGGTATTTACATCCAAATCAGGTGAAAGGTGCAGGAATTACAACAGTTTGTATATGTGCCTCCCACTTTTTAAGGGACCAAAAGTAATGGGACAATTGGCTGCTCAGCTGTTCCATGGCCAGGTGTGTGTTATTTCCTCATTATCCCATTTACAAGAAGCAGATAAAACGTTCAGAGTTCATTTCAAGTGTGCTATTTGCATTTGGAATCTGTTGCTGTCAACTCTCAATATGAGATCAAAAGAGCTGTCACTATCAGTGAAGCAAGCCATCATTAGGCTGAAAAAACAAAACAAACTCATCAGAGAGATAGCAAAAACATTAGGTGTGGCCAAATCAACTGTTTGGAACATCCTTAAAAAGAGAGAACGCACCAGTGAGCTCAGCAACACCAAAAGACCTGGAAGACCACGGACAACAACTGTGGTGGATGACCGAAGAACAGTGGCGTAGCGTGGGGGGTGCAGGGGGGGCGGGCCGCACCGGGCGCAACATCTTGGGGGGGCGCATCCGCAGTGTCACTCTGTCTATCTGACTATGACATACACAGTTCACACACTGTCTGTGGCTGCCTCCATCTTTAGGCTGGGAGATGTCCAGTGCGGCCGCCCTATGGCTGAAAATGGCGGGGCGGGGAGGGGCTGGACTGTGCCTCACCTGTCCATTGGTGTAGGGTGGGGTGGCGTTGCAAACCAAGCCCTGCCAATGCCACCTCTCCTCACTGCTCAGTCAGTTTAGCAGTGAGTGAGTCAGCAGCCTGGCGCTGTCACAGAGTGGGTTTTTTAGAGACGCTCTAATAGGCTTCAAAAAAGGGTGACCCGGGGCGCAGAGCAGTGTGCCCCGAGCCCACCCATTGTGTGACAATAGCGAATGAAAATTCGCTATGGTCACATGGATCCTCCTCCTGGCCAATCAGGAAGCGGGTCCAAGACCTGTTCCTGATTGGCCGAAAGGAGGAGGGGGGAGGACTCTAGGAAACGCGGGGAACTTAGGAGAAGCCGCCGCTGCAGGTAAGTCTCTTTGCATTGAAGGGGGCACGCTGGTCTGTCTGCATTAAAAGGGGGCACGCTGGTCACTCTGCATTGAAAAGGGGCACGCTGGTCACTCTGCATTGAAAAGGGGCACGCTGGTCACTCTGCATTGAAAAGGGGCACGCTGGTCACTCTGCATTGAAAGGGGGCACACTGGTCACTCTGCATTGAAAGGGGGCACGCTGGTCTCTCTGCATTGAAAGGGGGCACGCTGGCCTCTCTGCATTGAAAGGGGGCACGCTGGTCTCTCCGCATTGAAAGGGGGCACGCTGGTCTCTCTGCATTGAAAGGGGGCACACTGGTCATTCTGCATTGAAAGGGGGCACGCTGGTCACTCTGCATTGAAAGGGGGCACGCTGGTCTCTCTGTATTGAAAGGGGGCACGCTGGTCTCTCTGCATTGAAAAGGGGCACGCTGGTCTCTCCGCATTGAAAGGGGGCACACTGGTCATTCTGCATTGAAAGGGGGCACGCTGGTTACTCTGCATTGAAAGGGGGCACGCTGGTCTCTCTGTATTGAAAGGGGGCACGCTGGTCTCTCTGCATTGAAAAGGGGCACGCTGGTCTCTCCGCATTGAAAGGGGGCACGCTGGTCACTCTGCATTGAAAGGGGGCACACTGGTCATTCTGCATTGAAAGGGGGCACGCTGGTCACTCTGCATTGAAAGGGGGCATGCTGGTCATTCTGCATTGAAAGGGGGCATGCTGGTCATTCTGCATTGAAAGGGGGCACACTGGTCTCTCTGCATTGAATGGGGGCACGCTGGTTATTCTGCATTGAAAGGGGGCACGCTGTTCTCTCTGCATTGAATGGGGGCACGCTGGTCATTCTGCATTGAATGGGGGCACGCTGGTCTCTCTGCATTGAATGGGGGCACGCTGGTCATTCTGCATTAAAAGGGGCACACTGGTCTCTCTGCATTGAAAGGGGGCACGCTGGTCATTCTGCATTGAAAGGGGGCACGCTGGTCATTCTGCATTGAAAGGGGGCACGATGGTCATTCTGCATTGAAAGGGGGCGCGCTGGTCTCTCTGCATTGTATGGGGGCAAGCTGGTCTCTCTGCATTGAAAGGGGGCACGCTGGTCATTCTACATTAAAAGGGGACACGCTGGTCTCTCTGCATTGAAAGGGGGCACGCTGGTCATTCAAACTTGTATTTAGATGCATTTTACTTTAATTACATCAGTATTTTCATAACAAACAATACATGTGCTTAGGGGGTAAGGGTTTCTTTAACTAATCTAGTGGAAGAGACTCGAGTGCTAAAATCCCGCGGGTTAGGGGGCGCAAATTACTTGCCTTGCCCCGGGTGCTGACAACCCACGCTACGCCACTGCCGAAGAATTCTTTCCCCGGTGAAGAAAACACCCTTCACAACAGGTGGCCAGATCAAGAACACTCTCCAGGAGGTAGGTGTATGTGTGTCAAAGTCAACAATCAAGAGAAGACTTCACCAGAGTGAATACAGAGGATTCACCACAAGATGTTGTCATTGGTGAGCCTCAAAAACAGGAAGGCCAGATTAGAGTTTGCCAAACAACATCTAAAAAAGCCTTCACAGTTCTGGAACAACATCCTATGGACAGATGAGACCAAGATCAACTTATACCAGAGTGATGGGAAGAGAAGAGTATGGAGAAGGAAAGGAACTGCTCATGCTCCAAAAAATACCACCTCATCAGTGAAGCATGGTGGTGGTAGTGTCATGGTGTGGGCATGTATGGCTGCCAATGGAACTGGTTCTCTTGTATTTATTGATAATGTGACTGCTGACAAAAGCAGCAGGATGAATTCTGAAGTGTTTCGGGCAATATTATCTGCTCATATTCAGCCAAATGCTTCAGAACTCATTGGACGACGCTTCACAGTGCAGATGGACAATGACCCAAAGCATACTGCGAAAGGAACCAAAGAGTTTTTAAGGGAAAGAAGTGGAACCAGACCAGAAGATGGAAATCTTAGCCTGCTGCCCTACTTTTGGGTTCATTCTGCATCACCCCAAGAATAGCAGTGCTACATTTTCTGTACCCAATGCAGAGCCAAATAAGATTTTTGAGCTATGGTTTCCCCATAGCAACCATAAGAACAATTTGGATTTTCATACTGTGTTGAATATGTTTTCTGTGGACTGTCTTTTTAAGAAATGGAAAGGAGAGCTGTACTTTTTTGTGCTGAAAGTATATTTTGCTTGAGAGAAAGCATTTACCACTTTGACCTGATGATTCATTTATGTAGGAGTTTTGCCTAGAGACCTTATGGTGGGAAGACTTGGGGCCAGAACTGTGAAAACTGTGAAAAGAAAAGAAGGCCAGAGACATTGGCCTCTTGTCAAACATTCTATGTATTTGGAAAAGAAAAAAACAACCCACACAGAGCACGTACAAATATAGCACACTTATTTGGCTGTTCACAGATATCAGGATCAACCCGACTGAGTAGCCCAGAGTCATGAGAGAGGATGGCTGATATCAGAGGAGATCTACAGATAGATATGAGTGTAAGGATAGAGCCTCGCAGAAGTTATGCTCTTTGCACAGTGCAATAGATCAAGCCCATAGCACAAGTGTTTGTTACCCATCAGCATAAGTGGGTGCAGCCTATTGCATTAGGGTGTGCACTCCAAACCTTAAACACATATGCCTTTCTCTGTAGCCTCAGCTGCACTGGACAGGGAATGAATGGGATGTGCTCTGTGCTTCCTGTTCATTTACAAACTGAAACATATTAATAAAGTTTACTATGCTTTAGTTATAATTGAACACAGTGTGTGAGTTAGTTCACTCTGTCCATTTAGAAAAGGAAGGCATTGGTAAATGACATATTTACTAGCCCCTTCCCCTGCTTTCCATCCTGAAACATCCCCTGCAATCAGGGGGGAAAAGAGAGGAGGGAAACCAGCAGCACTGCTGGGCGGGGGGGGGGGGGGGGGCAACACGGGGAGAAGCCAGGGCAGTAGGGGGAATCGGCACCGCACATGGGGATTAGGGTGTGCCCAGGCACACCTTGCACACCCTCTGCACACACCTATGCCCAGCAGGTTGAAAAAATATATATATTCAAATCCCCCCCATCCACACACTCTGTGGGTGAGGGAATCCTCCCCACTGAGCTATTGTATTCTGACAGCAGGGCAGACTTCTCTGCTATCAAAATAAACTGATCAGCACTGTTGGCTATAGTGGGGAGAATTGAACAGGGTGGTTGTACAGAAGTCAGTCTGTAGATGGACTTCTGTACAACCAGCCTGGCTGTAGGCAGGTGCAGTTTTTGTTTTTTACACTGCAGGTGGTGCTCTTCCAAAATGGCACTGTTGTGAGAGAGGAAGCCAAGAAGATTAACTTTCCTCTATGATTTCTTGGGCCACTGGGAAAGCTATCCTATTGGATGTTGCCACCCCATGAAAAGGAGGGCAAAACAATTTGGGCTCGACAGCATGGGCATGCGGTCGCCCTTCCCTCTATTTAAATGTTAAAAAAAAAAAAATAATGATAATAATTTTCCTCAGAAAAAATATTTGGAGTTAGGCAGAAAAACAGGGTTAAGCTGGAAGGAGAGATACCACGTGACCTTTAGAATATTTGGGAAGGTCACGTAATACAAAGGAAAGTTCTGGGAAATGGGGCTTTAATATATAATCCCCCCCCCCCGCTTTGAGGTAGATGCCAGTGGGTCTGTGATGGCACGACGAGCTCCACCTGAGCTATAATACTGGGAGCATCTCGCTGCTGTCATGACCTTGGAGTCCCTGGTTCGCCTCAAGCGGACGGGTAGCAGCGGGGGTGAAGAGTGGCTCCGGCGGTGCCTCCAGATGGCTGAAGAAGAAGTACTGCAGCAGTGAGCAGAAGAAGAGGGAGCCGAAGACTTACCAGATAGCCGCCAGAAGAGAGGAAGCCTGCCACTGAGGAGTCCGCAGCAGCGCTGACAGAACCAGCGGGGACCCCCAACAAGTCCACCCCCCAAGCAGAGACCCTGGAACTGCTGCCAGAAGAGGCGGCTTCAGTGGCTCGACACAGGAGAGCCAGCCAGAGGAATAGAAAGAAGCGCAGGATTCTTTCCCCGTCACCGCCCAGAAGAGGAAGAGGGTGAGCCTTTCAAGAGGAGCCAATCAGAGAACAGGAGGCGGAGTCTTTCACAGGAGCGGTTGCTGGGCAACAGGCTATACCCTGCTCCAGGCAAGTAAGTCAGGAACGCAGCATAATGATGGAACCTGGGCAGGCAATACCCTCACACTGCTTCTACACACGACGGCTCATCAGTACCATCTAAAGGTCCCTAATTATGCGTCAGTATGGGCTAGCAATACAAGTAATGTTAATATAGTGGAGGACAGTAGAAACACTAATAGTGCATTCAATTCTGTTTGAATTCTGTAATGGGAATGCCTGTTGCCTCTAATATTACTCTTACTAATTCACCTTTTCCCGAAACCTGTATGAAAAAAGCATTACCGCCTGAGATCTCGCCGCTGGGCTAGAAAGGGTAAAGTTTATTGACATATTGTCTTTGCTACCATCATCTAAATAAATTATAATAAAAGCGGAAAAAAATCTGATGATGATAGACGTAGGCCAGTGGCGAGATCTTTCTGCAATTGGCTTCAGGCATTCACAATATATGCAAGTGTTCTGGGGGAAAAACATCCAGCATTTTGCTGTGGACTTTTTCAGCACCTGGAACACATATTGGACGTATACAAGAATTTTGGTGGATTAGGGTGGTATAATTACAAGGAATCGTTCAAACAAAAATTGTCAGTCTATCCTTCATTGAGGTGGGGAATGAAGGATGTTGGGTTGTGGCTTGATTTAATATTACCACAAAAACCTGCGTTTACTAGGCCACAGCCTCCATCCTTCGTCTCCCCTTACAAGAAAGGTTTTTGTTACGCATTTAGGGAAACCAATGTAAATAGGTTAGTGCCTGTAAATATAGGCATGAATGTCCTCACTGTTCAGGAACGCATCTGTTTCTTAGGTGTTTAAAAAGAAATAATTTCCAAGGACAAAGGGAGAATACCACAAAAGGCGCTCACACCAGTGAGATTAGCAAGAATGCTTCAATGGCTGGAAATTTATCCAGACCAGGAGGCAATCAAGTTTTTAATTAATGGCTTTACCTGCTTTACCTGTTTTCAGTGGTAAGAGTTGTACTATTGTTTCAAACCTTAATTCTGTATCACTATTTCCTCATATTGTTAGAGAAAAATTAAATAAGGAAATAATCGAGGGACGTATGGCAGGTCCTTTCGTAAGGCCGCCTTTATCAACTTTAGAATCTCCCCATTAAGGATTATCCCCAAAAAAAAAACTAATTTGTTCCGGCTCATAGATCATCTCTCATATCCAAAGGGTTCTTTATTAAATTATGAACATTTAGCTTCAGTGTCCTATTTTTGAAAAGCCAGTTTTAAAATCAGAAAATTTGGAAGAGCAGCTTTGCTAGCCAAAGCGGATATCAAGGCTGCCCCCACTGCATATAACTTGTTAGACATTAATTTTAAAGGGGAATTTTACTACGACATGTGTCTTACTATGGGCTTCTCAATACCTTGTGCCTAATTTGAGAAATTTGCCACCTTCCTAGAATGGGTAGTGTCATTTGAGTCAGGATATGTTGGCATCTTACATTATCTAGATGATTTCCAATTCATAGGTCCACCAGGCTCTCCAGTTTGTTTGTTTTTTGCTCCAACTTTTTGGGAAAATTTCTGAACATTCCTTTGGAGGCGAAAAAAACAGTTTTGCCTTCTTCTTCAATTGAATTTTTAGGGATAAACATTGAGACAGAGAAATTGGAATTCAAATTACCTTTAGATAAAATAGAAAAATTTTAATGTACAATAGCTAATTTTTTGAGAAGGAAAACATTTCAGTGAAAAGAATTACAGTCGTTATTAGGCCTGTTAGCCTTTGCTTCCCAGATAATGCCAGTAGGAAAGGTTTTTCCACGTCGCCTATATTTGGCCATTTCAGGCCTCAAATCCCCATTTGCACATATCAGGCTAACTTCTGAGTTAAAAGAAGATTTGTCAGTATGTTTAAGATTTTTTGACAGCTATAATGGCCGTTCGATCTTTCAAGATAATTTCATATTTGCAGCTGATTTTGAGCTATTTACTGATGCAGCTGAGTCCTGAGTTTTCTCAGTGGTATGGAAGACATATTGGTGGTGTGGGAAATGGCCTACTAGATGGGTAAACATGAAAGCGACAAGGAATATAGTTCATTATTCATTTATTAGCTCATTCATTATAGCATTAGAGATTTGGGGTGAACAATTTGCCAACAAAAGAATTCCAATGCAAGCAGATAATAAAGATGTTATATACACGGTAAATTGTTTATCGTCCAAATCATTATTAGTAGTTAAATTACTTAGACATTTGGTATTTCTATGTTTGCATTTTAACATATGGTTAAAGGCTAAACATCTGCTGGGAAGAAGAATCAAATTGCAGATGCTTTATCTCGATTCCAGGTTTCCAAATTCCATCATTTACTACCCAAAGCCAACTTGGAAGGTATAGAATGTGCGGAGAACCTTTGGGAACTAATTTAGAAATCATCACAGACTATATTAAAAAATCAGATGCCACTAGCACATGGGCAGAATATTCTGGTGCATGGAATAGATGGATACATTTTGCAAGAGATCTGAATTTCCACTTTGATTCACCTTCAGAACATGTAATACTAGCATTCTTGTGCTCAATAATGCATAAAGAGTTGTCTTATTGCCATACTGTCAAAATTCTAGCAGGAGTATAATTTTTTTCTGAAAATGGAAGGTCTACCTTCATGTACAGCATTTTTCTCAGTACAACAGGCACTAAAAGGTTATAGAAAGAATAATTTTACCGCTGATACTATGAGACCTATTTCAATTGAATTGTTGAAGAAAATGTATAAGGTAACTCCTATAGTGTGTTTTTCTGAATTTGAATCCACATTATTTAATGTGGCATTTGTGCTAAGTTTTTTTGGTGCAATGCGAATTTCTGAATTGCTACCAAACAATAAGTCTTCTCCTGATGGTCTTTTGTTTAGGTATGTTGATTTTTTGGATACAGAAATTTGATTATTTATTCCCTTTTCGAAAACAGATAGGATCGGTTGGGGCAAGTGGATTAATCTTCAGACATGTGACAAAATTATATGTCCTTTTGCTATTGTTAAAAAATATATGAACATCAGGCCACAAGGTAGTAGCCACTTTCTTCTTCATGCTGATAGTTCTCCTCTAACGAGGTATCATCTTAATTTTATTTTGAAAGGCTGCAGGAAGAAGTTAGGACTGCAACATTTCACGGTTACATCCCATTCTTTCAGAATTGGGGCGGTTACTGAGGCTGCAAGAAGGGGACTTGATGATTTAGGCTCCATTCACACTACCGCGACTTGTCAGGCGACTTGTCAGGCGACTTGTCAGTCGCGGTGTACGGGACTTCACAGGTCGCCCCCCAAGTCGTGCAGAAGTCGTGCCGCTGCAGTGTGAATGAGGTCTTAATCATGCAAAGGTTGGGCAGAATGGAATTCTCAATATTTTAAAATGTATATTAAACCTGACCTCTCTGTTTAATTTATAGGTCATAGAAGAAATATTTGGATCCTTGGACATTCATTAATTTACTGGGCTAATAAAAGAGCTACACTTCGTTGCTACACATATAATTTGTCCTTGGATCCTGATAATTTTCAAATGTTCTGGACAGGCATTCATGGTCATCACTGGGTTAATTCGTTTTTTCCATATTTCTAGGTTGTGTGACGTTTGGCCAATGCCCAACATTGTCATCATCCATCTTTGGGGAAATGATTTGGGCAAAGTAAACACCTTGGATCTAATGTTCAAAACAAAGCGGGATTTTCACCGCTTCTCTCTTTCATTCTTGAATACTAGAATTGTATATTCAGAAATAGCCCCTAGACTTTTGTAGTTATGTGATCCTAAGCTTAAGAATTTTAAAAAAATTAGATGGAGAATAAACAAAACAATTTAAAAGGTTATGTCTGTTATAGGCAACTTTTCATACAGATGCTTGGATCTTGAAGGAGATTTTAGTGGTTTATACAGATCAGATGGAGTGCACCTATCCAAAGTAGGGTTAGATATTTTTAACCTGGGTTTACAGTCTAGTATTGAGATGGCTGCGGTAATGGGGTGGGGCCGGACTTGAGTAGTCAAGTGCTGCTGGTGGGGACTGGTTATGATTTATGCTTTTTGTGCTTGAGTCCTTTATGACTGAGCAAAATTGGAATTTTGCATTTAATAAAGTTGTAAGTAAAAACATTATTGAATGGTCAAAATATGATGTTATTATTCTTTGAGAGTTTATTTACACCAATAAACGTGCCGCGACCATAAATTTTGCCATCCAAATATTGTGTGTCTGTGTTTTATATATATATTAAGAATTAATTTAGTATTTGGGAAAGGGAATAAGCGCGGCCTGCATTCCCATTAAAAGGAGGGCAAAAGAATTTACATTTTAAAAAAACAAATAAATAATACTTTTCCTCAGAAAAAAATGCACCTTTAAATATTTAAGAAAGGGCATAGGCGGGAAAACAGGGTTAGGTGGGAAGGAGAGGTACCACGTGCCCTTTGGAAAATTCAGGAAGGTCATGTGATACAAAGGAAAGTTCTGAAGTGGGGGGGCTTATTATATAAAGGCCCCTCTGCTTTAAGGTAGCTGCCAGTGGGTCTGTGAGGGTGCAACGAGCTCTCGACCCCCCTCCCTTTTTGCAAGGCACGTTTATGTGGTTTGTCACCCATTTTATTGAAAGGGGGGGGGGGCTGGTTATGATGTATGCTATCTGTGCTCGAGTCCTTTATGACTGAGCAAAGTTGGAATTTTGCACTTAATAAAGTTGTAAGTATAAATATTATTGAATGGTCAGAATATGATGTTATTGATATGCGATATGCAAACTAATCTGGGGATGTTGTTAACTTTGTATTAACACTCCCAGCAGTTTGCACATGGCAGTGGATTCGTAGGGTTCCCGCATCTCACCACTGTGAATTGGCACTAAATTTTGCCATTCAAATATTATTTCTGTGTTTTATTTATATATTAAGAATTTATTTTGTATTTGGGAGAGGGAATAAGTGCGGTCTGCATTCCCATGCATTTTGTGAGTCGTTGTCGTTAGAGTAGGGACAGGCACCCTGACTGTTAGGGACAATATTAGTGGTTAGGGAGATGCTTCTGACGAGGAGGGAAAGTGTTGGATCGTACGTTCTTGGACATCATCCCGCTTGGGCACAAGGTGACCAGGCTGCACTCTGATCTCTTTACAGATGCTGCCAATTTGGCTGATAGCCGCTCTCTTCTCATTGCTGGAAACCCTGAGTGTACCCAGTAGGGTTGTCTTCCAACTGAGTTAGTTGTGAAGTCTGGCTGTACTATTTCAATACACGATTTCTATCGCACTTGACTGTGTGAATTATTACTGCTGCACTCCACCCATATGCCCATACATGGACCCAAATTCAGCTGATCCCTACTGAACTGGATGAATATCGTTCATGTATGGTCACCTTTGGGATAACTGACTTCTGCCTTGGAAGGGCTACATGGTCTCTACAAATAAGTTCCTTGTGTTACAGTGACAGTCCCTCAGATTTTCTAGGATTGCATTACTCTGCGGAAATGCAGAACTGCCATTTAGTCAGTTATTTGTTCATCTTATCAGGAGATAGTGTGACAGACGGTATTGCATAATCAAGGAAAGTCTGCTTAGCTATATAAATACAGAGGATAAATACAGACTATTACAGTATTATCTGGTGGATAAAGTGAACTGTTTAGGAAGAGACTTCCTCAAGGTGAATCATTTTAAAGGGACCACAGGACCTGATGTTTATTTTAGTGTGTAATATCTTAAACAGACAGCACATTGGATACTACTTTGTTGCTTTGGAAAGAAATGTGTTTTCTGTGCAGTTTTTCAAAGCCCCAATGCAAAGCTGGACCAGGGTCAGAATGCAATAAAGATCATCAAGGCTACTGTTAGAAATCACAGAGCCCCATACAGCCTACCAGACAGGGACCCCCTCCCCCCCTTTTCCAGCCGAAAGTGACTGAGGACATTGATTTTATCAGTCCCTTTCTCTACAGCCTCAGCTGCACAGATGAATGAATTGGCTTCCTGCTCATTGACAACCTAAAGCATAGTAAACACAGTTTATTATGCTGCAGTAATGAATGAACACAGGAGTGATTGGTACAGATCGCTCACTGTTCATCCAGGAAAGGAAGGGGCCAGTAAATGACATTTACTGGCTCCTTCCCCACTCTCCATCCTGAAACATCCCCCTGCAGTGCAGCCAGAGGGAGGGAAAGGAGGAGAAGCTGGCAGTGCTGCAGGGGGGAGGCAGACGAGGGTCGGTGTCTGCAATAAGACAGTACAGCCAGCCCTTCTGCTCAGCAAGTGCCCGGGCCCCCCTTTTGAACTGATGGGGCCCGTGCCCAGTACAGGAGGGCTGGCTGTACTGCCTTATCAGCAGCCCTGTAGATCATACCTGGAGTTTAGCTTTAAGAATTCACATATACTGTATGCACTTGCCTGAATGTAAGGTAAAAGGTTTTTCATTATTTAAAACACACATTATCTCGCTGCTTATGTTTGTTGTGGTGCTTTGCCAGCCATTCCTAAGGCCCCTTTCACACGGGCTTTCCGATCACGTCCGTTTGTTAGTTTTTCAGGCGGACCTGATCGGACGCTCCATGCACTGTCACAAGTTAGCCTATAGTTTTGTCTGTATATTCTTACCTCCTTGCTGCAGTGCTTCTGTTTTGCCTCCCTTCACATGTGGTGTTTGAGCTTCTCTGTTTCCTATGGGCGTCGCCTGCTCCACTGTGGGTTATATCCTGTTCCTGTCAATTACTTCCTGGGTCACCTCCCTGTTTGCTTCCCTATATATACACATGCTCAGTGCACTGTTCCTTGCTTGAGCAACTTCGCTGTTCTCTGAGCTCCCATCAGTGTTTTCCTTGGCTATTGTATCTGATCTCCTGTGTACCGACCCGGCTTTGTTTCTCCGTCTACGTTTGTCTGCTGCCTGTCCTGACCTCGGCTTGTCTCTTGGATCTCCTTATAGTCTCCTGTTTACCCTGCACATGCCAGCGGTCTCCACATTCTCAGCTGGGCCTACCTGGGGGCCGCGACCTGGTTCCAGTCTGCTGCAAGTTCATCCCCACCATCAAGGGCCCTGGTGAAGAAGCAGGCTGGGGCTTAGACTCCGCACCCTGGGGAATCCTGAGCTGGGGATCTACAAGGGCTCACTACCACAGACCCGTTGACATGCACCCCTACGGAGCAGCGGATGTCAGCGATGACATCTCCACTAACAGCCGCTACTATCCGATCTGATCCTTTCCGTGAAACCCTTTTTTCCATCCGTCTTAAGGATCGGATTGGATAGGATTGGATGAAAACGGACAGGCGGTCCATTTTCATCCGATCTCCCATAGAGGAGCGGGGATCTGACAGCTCCGCCTCTGCAAAGTAAGCGGAGACAGAGCTGTCATCCACCTGCTCAGCAGGAACCAGCAGATCGATCCCCGCTTAGCAAAACAGAGTCCGCCGGGCAGAAAGTCCGTGTGAAAGGACCCTAATGATGCACATCTACCATAAAAACAAGTGCTCTGTGCATTGCAAGGCATTGTTTGCCCAAAAAACAAACAAACAAAAAAAAAAAAAAAAACATGTTAAGAAAAAGGAATAAAAAATATTATTATAATTTTTTTTTTCATACTATCACCAGTCAGTATACCTGATTAGTGCCACACTAGCCATGTGGTGACGCTGTACTGCACTGGTGACACTATGTAAAAAAAAAAAAAAAAAAAAAAAATGTATTTAATTTCCTCATTTTCCAAAAATTGTGACAAAAAATACAACTTCAAAAAACGTGTCATGCCTATTACTAAATACTTTAGAATGTCTACTTTCCAAAAACGGTCATTTGGGGAGTATTTGTACTGTCCTAGAGTTTTAGGTCATCTGTGCACCAGGATTGATCAGTTTTCATATATACTGCACATGCCATAGCTTGTAGACTCCATAACTTTCACACAGAGAAAATAATATACTCTGATTTGGGTTATTTTTTACCAAAGAAATGTAGCAGAATAAATTTTGGCCTAAATTTGTGAAGAAAGATTATTGGTTTGCAAAATTTTATAACAGAAACGTGTTTTTCTTTTTCGGCATTTTCAGGTTTTTTTTTTTTTTTTGTTTATATAGCAAAAAAATTTAAAACCTAGGGGTGGTCAAAATCAACTAAAGAATGCTTTATTTGTGTGAAAAAAATTTAGATAAATTTTATTTGGGTACAGTGTTGCATGACCATCCAATTGGCAGTTAAAGTAGCGCAGTGCTGAATAGCAAATAATGATCTGGTCATTAACCACTTAAGCCCCGGAAGATTTTACCCCCTTCTTAACCAGGGCCTATTTTGCGATTCGGCACTGCGTGACTTTAACGGACAATTGCGCAGTCGTGCAACGCTGTACCCAAACAAATTTGACGTCCTTTTTTTCCCACAAACAGAGCTTTCTTTTGGTGGTATTTGATCACCTGTGCGATTTTTTGATCATGCGCTATAAACAAAAAAAGAGCGTCAATTTTGCAAAAATAACAATATTTTTCACATTTTGTTATATGAAATTCCCCCCCAAAAAAATGTAAAAATCAACATTTTTTAACATTTTCAGCCAATTTGTTTTATGCTACATATGTTTGGTAAAAAAAAATCGCAAAAAGCGTATTTTGATTGGTTTGCGCAAAAGTTATCGAGTTTACTAACAAAGGGAAAGATTTTTGTCATTTTTGTTGTTTTTTTTTAACACGTAATGGCGGCGATCAGCCATTTTTTTTGCGGTACTGCAACATTGCGGCGGACAGATCGGACCCTTGACTGACATTTTTGACACTTTTGGGGTTACTAGTGACATTTCTACAGTAATCAGTGCTATACATATGCACTGTTACTGTAAAATTACACTGGCAGTGAAGGGGTTAACTTTTTTGAGAGGGAGGGGTTATGTGTGTCCCTAGGGGCGTGATTCTAACTGTGATTGGCTGTGGCTTAAGGTGTATGAACAGTGATCAATGGTCCTACATAGTAGAACCGTATGATCACCATTCATACACAGGGGAGAATGACAGGTGGCTTATTTACATTAGCCGCCTGCCTTTCTCCCTCTCCACGACGATCGCAGAGTGACCGGCGGACATCGGGTCCGCCGGTCACATGCGCGGGGGGGTCCGTGACCACGCGGGAGCGGGAGCGCACCTCCGGGGGCGCGTCCTCGCTCCCTAGACCCTCACAGGCTAGCGACGTAGTACTACGTCGCTCTGCCTGTGAGGGGCTGACCGCCGCAGTAAATAGTCGTGCGGCGGTCAGCAAGTGGTTAAAGGGGTAAAACCTTCTGCTCAAGTGGTAATGTGTGTTATCTCATATGTTTTGTTGAATTAAAACATAATGTATATTTAGTATAAGTGGTTCATGGTTTTATATATACACTACTGTATATATAAAGTGTATATATATATATATATATATATATATATATATATATATATATATATATACACACACACACATATACACACACTCACACTATATTACCAAAAGTATTGGGACGCCTGTCTTTACACACACATGAACTTTAATGGCATCCCAGTCTTAGTCCATAGGGTTCAATATTGAGTTGGCCCACCCTCAGCAGCTATAACAGCTTCAACTCTTCTGCTCCCAACTTTGTGGGAACAGTTTGGGGATGGCCCCTTCCTGTTCCAACATGACTGCGCACCAGTGCCCGAAGCAAGGTCCATAAAGACATAGATGAGCGAGTTTGGGATGGAGGAACTTGACTGGCCTGCACAGAGTCTTGATCTCAACCCGATAGAATACCTTTGGGATGAATTAGAGAGAAGACTGCGAGCCTAGTCCAACCTCAGTGCCTGAGCTCACAAATGCGCTTCTGGAAGAATGGTTAAACATTCCCATAGACACACTCCTAAACCTTGTGGACAGCCTTCCCAGATGAGTTGAAGTTGTTATAGCTGCAAAGGGTGGGCCAACTCAATTTTGAACCCAACGGACTAAGACTGGGATGTCATTAAAGTTCATGTGCGCGTAAAGGCAGGGGTCCCAATACTTTTGGTAATAAAGTGTATATATATATATATATATACATATATATATATATATATATATATATATATATGCTTGTCACCAGAACTAGTGTCCCCATTGGAAGGTTTGCCCTCTAGTACTGTTCTGAGGACAAACCCAAAATTTCACCTTCCATGATAATGTTGAACATTCTAATCCCTCTCCACTCTGTCCTAACCCAAAAAAATGCCTTTAGTTATACTTTAATTTTTTTTTTTTTTTAAATGCAAGCAGTGTGTGTACCTGATGTAGACCAACCATTAGCCTCTTGCCGTCTCTGTATAGGATAGCTTGATTATGATAGGAAGGAGCAGTACAAGGAGAAAATTATTTTATGTGCTGACAAAAAGCATGCTAATCGGAGCGCAAATACACATCTTTTTTCAATCAGCACTTATGATTGTCGGAACACAACTTGTATTTGTAGCCGCTTAGAGGTCAATTTAAATAAGGTCACTGTACTTTATAGATCACTTTAGCAGCGCGCAGCACCATTTTTCTTTACTGTGGAGTAGAACTGCACGATTCTGGATAAAACGATTTTTTAGCTTAAAATAAAGATCACGATTTTCTCATGATTCTCAGGGTAACATCATCTTTCACATTATACCACAAAAATTAGGCTAATTTTAATGTTTAAAAAAAAAAAAACAATAAACAGTAAAGTGCATTTTTTCCCAAAAAAGTTGCGTTTGAAAGACCGCTGCACAAATATTGTGTGACATAAAATATTGCAACAACCGCCATTTTATTTTCCAGGGTCTCTGCTAAATATATATATATATATATATATATATATATATAATGTTTGGGGGTTCTAAGTAATTTTCTAGCAAAAAATACTGATTAAATCCCGGTTCACATATATGCAATGCGGGAACCCTGCGAATCCACTGTGGGTTCCCGCATCGCATTCAAATCGCAGGCAGTTCACACTGCCATATGCAAATCACTGGGGTGTCAATACAAAGTTAACGACATCCCCAGATCAGTTTGCATATCGCAGTGTGAACTGTCAGTCAGACATGCATTAGATCGCCTAGGTGTGGACACCTATGCAATCCTATTCTGCTGCAGGACCCAAAAAAGGGTCCTGTGGGTGTTGTGTCCAAATCCGATGAAAATTCAGCCATACAATCTGTATGGCTGAATTCACATCGCACAGAAATCGGATGTGATTTTCAGAGCAGTGCGCTCCAAATCAAATGCGATGTCTGTCATCGCACTGATGTGAACAAGGGGTTAAACTTGTAAGCAACAAGTGTCATAAAAGTGCTTAGTCTTTAAGTGATTAAACTGACCTCATTTATTCAATGTTTCTCTTTATCACTCAGCGCTGAGCAATGTTATGTTAAACTTTTCCGGCTGCTTTTTTTTCTGTAGCACTGCCCCCTTGAGGACTGCTGGATAATACACTCTCGGGTCCCCCTGGGTTACCATTAGCAACACTGGCATTCGCAGATTAACACTTTACTTCTTGGCTCAGTCAATGATCAGTCCAGGGGTTTGTAGTTGTTTTTGGTGTTTTATTTTAAACAGGGATGGGAGAAGGGAAGAGTGGGATACTCCAGATTAAACTATTCACAATAGATGAGGACTCCTGTTTGGAGATGCAGCCCGGCTGCAGATTCACCTTGCCACTAGATGAATTTAGGTTAAGTCTCTGTACAGACGACTTAGTTGGGTAGATTATCTTCAGGATACCTGCCTAGTATCCCCTTTTAGTCCACAGACTGACACCCGTCCTCTGACTATCCTACTCTTGGGTGGCCTCCCTCAGGTCAGGCCCCTAGACCCGACCCCCTGTACTCATAATATGGTTTTTCGAGGGTCTCCAGTGTCTCTACCCCTCCAGTCAGTTCTCCTGGACCTCTGGGTTCAGTTCCTTTCCTCTGGTCCCCAGGCCGACTGCCTGTGACCATGTGCCACTGCTACAGAGGAGAGGCAGCTGCCACCATCCCTCCGGGACTCTGCTCACCAGCCAAAGACCCTGCAGCAAATGTGCTCCTGGCTTTTATACAGTATCCCACAATGCACCGAGACAGCCAGTCTCTACCAATCACCCGGACTTTATCAAAGCCTGTGTACCCATTGGTCAGGTTTCCTCCCACTTTCCAACATGCCTCCCTATTGGACCAGTGTGAAACACTATCTAGAACCAATGAATCGCACACTGAGCACACTGAGCAGACTTAACTCACAGATCCTGCTCTCTGGTAGGCAGAAAGCAATATAGATTTTCCTGCTGCTCCTCTGATAGGCAGACAGAGCCAAAAACTATTCTCTCTCACTAGCACCTACCTAGGAGGGTGCTACATTTCTTTCACAGCTCTGAGCAGAGAACGGCTCTGCGCTGTCACATGAATTGTGGAAATGCCGGATTAAAGTGATTGTAAAGTCTCGTTATTTTTAAAATAACAAACATGTTATACTTACCTTATACTTACCTCCTCTGTGCAGTGGGTTTGCACAGGGCAGCCCAGATCCTCCTCTTCTCAGGTCCTTTTTCGCTGCTCCAAGACCCTCCTTCCTGTCGAGTGCCCCCATGGCAAGCAGCTTGTTATGGGGGCACCCGAGCCAAGCTGCAGCTCTGTGGGTCCATTCAGACATGGAGCTGTGGTTAGACACTGCGGCTGTTTTTCAGGCAGTCAGCAGGGAGAGCCCTGGACTGCCGAGGGACCCATGGACATCGCTGGACAGAGATGGGCTCAGGTAAGTATTAGAGGGGCTGGGGGGGGCTGCTTCACACAGAAACATTTTTATCTTAATGCATAGAAGGAATGCATTAAGATAAAAACCCTTCCACCTTTACAGCTCCTTTAAAGTGGAGTTCCACCCTAAATTTATACTTACCTCCATCTTCTCGCTCCGGGTCACCTGAAAAACAAATGGATAATCGCAATTTTTTTTTTTTTTTTTTTTTTTTTTTTTTTACTTACCTCGTATAGAAGAATATATACTTACCTTACTTCCTTCTTCCTCCCCTCGGCGGCCACGGCGATTCATCACTTCCTGGCTTTGCAATGATTCCTGGGAGCTGAACGTCATCGCTCCCAGGAATCAATGCGCCTGCACCGGCCCCCGCCGTCACTTCCGGTGCATGCGCGTCATTCCCTTCTAAACAGCCTCTGGGCATGCCCAGAAACTGTGAAGGGATGACACTGCGGCACCGGAAGTGACGGTGGGGCCAGTGCAGTGCATCGTGGGACCGAAGAAGAAGGAAGAGGACGCAGAAGAGGATCGCGCTGGCTTCAAGCTGCCCACACCTGAGATGGCAGCGCTGGACAATACTTTTTCAAGGTAAGTATTTGTCCTAAAAGGTAAGTGCAACCCGGGACAGATCAGAGGCTAGCCATTGTGGAATGTACTAGCCCTGACTGTCCCGGGGGTATTTTTATTAAAAAATGTATTCCCAGGGTGGAACTCCGCTTTAAGATCATGAAGGGGGTTGAATCGAGATTGCGATTTTTTTTAACGATTAATCATGCAGCTCTACTGTGGAGTATGTTGCTGCGTTCTGGTCTGTAAGCTTAGAGACGAGTGCCCTGCTGTACTGTGCAGTGTTCCTGATATTGCACTGCGTACCAATAGCTGTGCAGTGATGTAGTGTAACCAGATGCCAAAGAGACTGGCTTCATGGTCCCCAGCTGTGAGGCCTTGAAGCTATGTCCAAACTATGGCCCTCCAGCTGTTCAGGAACTACAATTCCCATCATGCTTAGTTATGTCTGTGAATTTCAGATAATTACAATGCCTCATGGAAATTGTAGTTCCTGAACAGCTGGAGGGCATTACCTAAGGAGAAGACTGTCCTCTCACAGCCAATTGCTAACCATCTTTGCGTATCCCATGCCCCAACCCCTCTCCTGTTACAAGATTAATCAGAAATTATTTACAAAAAAAAGACAACCCCTAGATTGTTTATTGGAGTCAGAGTGAATGGACCGTTGCTTGGATGGATGGTGGCCTCTGTGCTATTTGGGAGATAACCAGTTAAAATCAGTGGCCCGAGCTACACATATATGAATTATCAGTTTTTTTTTTTTTTTTTTAAAGGCATGGGGGAGGTGTTAGAATCCCTGTCCAGTTTCACTGCTGTCCAGGACTCTGTAGGAGAGATTTCCAATTACTTTCTATATCTCTGACCTTTTTTTCTGTCTACGCCTGTAGTGCTTGATGCTTAGGCTCGATTCACACCTGCAGTATCTCACAAAAGTGAGTACACCCCTCACATTTTGTAAATATTTTATTATATCTTTTCATGTAAATACACTGAAGAAATGACACTTTGCTACAATGTAAAGTAATGAGTGTACAGCTTGTATAACAGTGTAAATTTGCTGTCCCCTCAAAAGAACTCAACTCAGCCATTAATGTGTAAACCGCTCAAAAATGTGAGGGGTGTACTCACTTTTGTGAGATACTGTATGCACTGATGAGGTAGCACTGATGGGCAGCCTTTATGGGCACTGATAGGCGGCAATGATTGGTACTGATAGGCAGCACTGATGTGCACTGATGGGCGGAACTGATGGGCACTGATAGGCAGTGCTGATGAAGAGGCACTGACAGGCATCACTGATGGACACTGATTGGCATCACTGGTGGGCATCACTGGGGGCATCTAATTATCAGTGCAGATCCCCCCTGTCAGGAGAGCCGCTTATCAGCTCTCTTCTATTTACGCCCTGTCAGCGTGAATAGAGGGATGCCAATAACCGGCACTTCCTAGTTGTGCTGGGATTGGACACAGGTGATCACATGGTAAAGAGCCTACGTCAGGGGCGTAACTACAGGGGTTGCAGGGGTTGCAATTGCTACCGGGCCCCATGCTCCAGGGGGCCCAGTAGCAAACCAGTGGGTGAACTTCCAGGATCTCAAAGGTCACACTTGCGACCGGGCCCTTGCATTGCTCCACTGTGGGGAGGCCCCAAGATTGCAGGAAGGGGGCCCACTGCAGAACTTGTGAAAGGATCCTGCTGCGGGACCAAAATAAAAGGCCATGCAACAAGAGTAAAGAGCCCCAGGATTAGTGGGAAGAGCCCCGAGCTTGAAGGGAAGGGCCCCGGCCAGGGGTCTGGGGGGCCCTTCATGGTTTCTTGCATCGGGGCCCTGAAGGTTCTAGTTACGCCTCTGGCCTACGTCATAGGCTCTTTACCGGGATCAGAAATGCCGTGTGCTGGAGCGAGACACCACACTACCGATCACCACGCTGCGCAACCCCAGGGGCGCACAGAAGCGATTTGTTCTGAAGGACGTCATATGACGTCCAGTGATAATGGGAGAGCCACCGTCATTTTGGTATAGGTCGGGCGAGATGTGGTTAACATAATTAACCCTGTCTGTACTGTGTTCACAGTTCTTCATTATCAGCTGTAAACTATATTTAAGCACAGCAATAAAAAAAGGGTTACAATTTTAGAAACTGCTGTCCTGCATTGCATGATAATGAAGCGTAGCTCACTCCGTGTGTGCACAAAGCTTTGACACCTTCTCTTCAGGAGAGAGCGAATTTCTTTCCTGCAATCAAATAAATTTGCCCGATTTCCCCATCAACACAGACAGATGTTTAAGGACCGCCTTTTCTTAAAGGGACAAGCTGGAAAACCAGCATCTGATCAGTGCTTGTAGCCAATGCCTGCAAGCGCTGATTAGTTTGTGTTCTGGCGGATAACAAAGGCACAACAGGAGAGATCACTGCACTAAAATCACTTATATTAACATTAATGTTAACATCAAACACCGGGTTGAACGAAAAAAACAAAAAAAAAACTGAATGTGTGTACTACCAGGCATTAGAAACATCTAAAGGAGAAAAATTTAATACATCATTTTTTTATTTTTTAGGTATGCTGTGTGAATGGGAACACACAACAAACATATAGTGTTTTTTGTTTTTTTTTCAAATTTGACTGCAAACGTGGAAATACCCTTTAACCATAACTTAGCCTGTGTGCACATATAATTAGTGTTGAGCGAACACGGACTGTATTATTCGTGTTCGTACCGAATAATTGGATTTTTTGTACCCGAACACGGACACGGACACTTTACTGTATGTTCGGGTAAAAATCCGTGTTCGGTCGTTTTATTTCCGGGTTTTGCATGCTTTGGCGCTCTTTTCATGGCGGGCTTTCAACAGCCAATCAACAATCGTTTAACTGGTGTGCCTTAAGCCATCCCAGCCATGCCTGCAAATGTCTCAGTAGCTGTGATTGGCCGTCTGAAGCATGTGACCAAGTCTTTATAAGTTCGAGGCAGCCGCAGCGGCGTCATTATGCTGCTTAGATTCAGGGACAGAGCACACATCAACGTGCTGGCTGCTGATTAGGGAAAGATAGGCAGGAAAAAACCATTTGTGTCCGGATAGAATTGAGGGACAGGTCGGAGTGTTTAGGCAGGGCGAGTTGTAGGCATTTTAGGGATAGAGTCTGCTGAATTATATAGGGTCAGTGTCTTCTACAAACTACAATCGATATTGCTGTGTGGGGGGTGGGGTGAATCTGCACTCAATCCTGATCTACGATCTCTTCTCAATCCTGTTAGGGACAGAGTCTGCTGAATTTTAGGGAAACTGTGTTCTACAAACTACAATCGATATTGCTGTGTGGGGGGTGGGGTGAATCTGCACTCAATCCTGATCTACGATCTCTTCTCAATCCTGTTAGGGACAGAGTCTGCTGAATTTTAGGGAAACTGTGTTCTACAAACTACAATCGATATTGCTGTGTGGGGGGTGGGGTGAATCTGCACTCAATCCTGATCTACGATCTCTTCTCAATCCTGTTAGGGACAGAGTCTGCTGAATTTTAGGGAAACTGTGTTCTACAAACTACAATCGATATTGCTGTGTGGTGTGGGATTGGAGATAGGCAGGTGTCAGTGATCCACATCCATTTTTCTGTGTGTGAGCTGCAGTGAACACAATCTTTTTGGGCTGCAGTGAACACAATCTTTTTGGGCTGCAGTGAACACAATCTTTTTGGGCTGCAGTGAACACAATCTTTTTGGGCTGCAGTGAACACAATCTTTTTGGGCTGCAGTGAACACAATCTTTTTGGGGTGCAGTGAACAAAATCTTTTTGGGGTGCAGTGAACACAATCCTTTTTGGTGTGCAGTGAACACAATCTTTGTGGGGTGCAGTGAACAAAATCCTTTGTGGGGTGCAGTGAACACAATCTTTTTGGGGTGCAGTGAACAAAATCCTTTTTGGGGTGCAGTGAACAACATCCTTTTTGGGGTGCAGTGAACACAATCTTTTTGGGGTGCAGTGAACAAAATCCTTTGTGGGGTGCAGTGAACACAATCTTTTTGGGGTGCAGTGAACACAATCTTTTTGGGGTGGAGTGAACAACATCCTTTTTGGGGTGCAGTGAACAAAATCCTTTTTGGGGTGCAGTGAACAAAATCATTTTTGGGGTGCAGTGAACACAATCTTTTTGGGGTGCAGTGAACACAATCTTTGTGGGGTGCAGTGAACACAATCTTTTTGGGGTGGAGTGAACAACATCCTTTTTGGGGTGCAGTGAACAACATCCTTTTTGGGGTGCAGTGAACACAATCTTTTTGGGGTGCAGTGAACACAATCTTTGTGGGGTACAGTGAACAGAATCTTTGTGGGGTGCAGTGAACACAATCTTTGGGGGGTACAGTGAACACAATCTTTGTGAGGTGCAGTGAACACAATCTTTGTGGGGTGCAGTGAACACAATCATTGTGGGGTGCAGTGAACTCAATCTTTGTGGGGTACAGTGAACACAATCTCATACTGAAGGTTTGAGGGTGCTGCCTGTTCCATACTCCCCCTACTCCTCATCTAGCCTTTTAGGGGTACAAACAATAGTAATTGGGGCCTAGTGTGGTTGTGTACGTGTGATATACATACACTTTTTTGGGATCATATTTTCTATTCCGCTATTTAATCAAAAACCTTTGGGGATCAGTTAAATTGGGGGATAGTCTGTGTTGGTACGTGTGAGAGAGATCCACCTTTCCAAGTTGTTGGGGTTCATCTCATACTTCTGAAGGTTTGAGGGTGCTGCCTGTTCCATACTCCCCCCTACTCCTAGCCTTTTAGGGGTACAAACAATAGTAATTGGGGCCTAGTGTGGTTGTGTACGTGTGATATACATACACTTTTTTGGGATCATATTTTCTATTCCGCTATTTAATCAAAAACCTCTGGGGATCAGTTAAATTGGGGGATAGTCTGTGTTGGTACGTGTGAGAGAGATCCACCTTTCCAAGTTGTTGGGGTTCATCTCATACTTCTGAAGGTTTGAGGGTGCTGCCTGTTCCATACTCCCCCTACTCCTAGCCTTTTAGGGGTACAAACAATAGTAATTGGGGCCTAGTGTGGTTGTGTACGTGTGATATACATACACTTTTTTGGGATCATATTTTCTATTCCGCTATTTAATCAAAAACCTCTGGGGATCAGTTAAATTGGGGGATAGTCTGTGTTGGTACGTGTGAGAGATATCCACCTTTCCAAGTTGTTGGGGTTCATCTCATACTTCTGAAGGTTTGAGGGTGCTGCCTGTTCCATACTCCCCCTACTCCTAGCCTTTTAGGGGTACAAACAATAGTAATTGGGGCCTAGTGTGGTTGTGTACGTGTGATATACATACACTTTTTTGGGATCATATTTTCTATTCCGCTATTTAATCAAAAACCTTTGGGGATCAGTTAAATTGGGGGATAGTCTGTGTTGGTACGTGTGAGAGAGATCCACCTTTCCAAGTTGTTGGGGTTCATCTCATACTTCTGAAGGTTTGAGGGTGCTGCCTGTTCCATACTCCCCCCTACTCCTAGCCTTTTAGGGGTACAAACAATAGTAATTGGGGCCTAGTGTGGTTGTGTACGTGTGATATACATACACTTTTTTGGGATCATATTTTCTATTCCGCTATTTAATCAAAAACCTCTGGGGATCAGTTAAATTGGGGGATAGTCTGTGTTGGTACGTGTGAGAGAGATCCACCTTTCCAAGTTGTTGGGGTTCATCTCATACTTCTGAAGGTTTGAGGGTGCTGCCTGTTCCATACTCCCCCTACTCCTAGCCTTTTAGGGGTACAAACAATAGTAATTGGGGCCTAGTGTGGTTGTGTACGTGTGATATACATACACTTTTTTGGGATCATATTTTCTATTCCGCTATTTAATCAAAAACCTCTGGGGATCAGTTAAATTGGGGGATAGTCTGTGTTGGTACGTGTGAGAGATATCCACCTTTCCAAGTTGTTGGGGTTCATCTCATACTTCTGAAGGTTTGAGGGTGCTGCCTGTTCCATACTCCCCCTACTCCTAGCCTTTTAGGGGTACAAACAATAGTAATTGGGGCCTAGTGTGGTTGTGTACGTGTGATATACATACACTTTTTTGGGATCATATTTTCTATTCCGCTATTTAATCAAAAACCTTTGGGGATCAGTTAAATTGGGGGATAGTCTGTGTTGGTACGTGTGAGAGAGATCCACCTTTCCAAGTTGTTGGGGTTCATCTCATACTTCTGAAGGTTTGAGGGTGCTGCCTGTTCCATACTCCCCCTACTCCTAGCCTTTTAGGGGTACAAACAATAGTAATTGGGGCCTAGTGTGGTTGTGTACGTGTGATATACATACACTTTTTTGGGATCATATTTTCTATTCCGCTATTTAATCAAAAACCTTTGGGGATCAGTTAAATTGGGGGATAGTCTGTGTTGGTACGTGTGAGAGAGATCCACCTTTCCAAGTTGTTGGGGTTCATCTCATACTTCTGAAGGTTTGAGGGTGCTGCCTGTTCCATACTCCCCCTACTCCTCATCTAGCCTTTTAGGGGTACAAACAATAGTAATTGGGGCCTAGTGTGGTTGTGTACGTGCGAGATACATACACTTTTTTTGATCATATTTCCTATTCCGCTATTCAATAAAAACCTTTGAGGATCAATTGAATTGCGGGATAGTCTGTGTCGGTACGTGTGAGAGAGATCCACCTTTCCAAGTTGTTGGGGTTCATCTCATACTTCTGAAGGTTTGAGGGTGCTGCCTGTTCCATACCCCCCCTACTCCTCATCTAGCCTTTTAGGGGTACAAACAATAGTAATTGGGGCCTAGTGTGGTTGTGTACGTGCGAGATACATACACTTTTTTTGATCATATTTCCTATTCCGCTATTCAATAAAAACCTTTGAGGATCAATTGAATTGCGGGATAGTCTGTGTCGGTACGTGTGAGAGAGATCCACCTTTCCAAGTTGTTGGGGTTCATCTCATACTTCTGAAGGTTTGAGGGTGCTGCCTGTTCCATACCCCCCCTACTCCTCATCTAGCCTTTTAGGGGTACAAACAATAGTAATTGGGGCCTAGTGTGGTTGTGTACGTGCGAGATACATACACTTTTTTTGATCATATTTCCTATTCCGCTATTCAATAAAAACCTTTGGGGATCAATTAAATTGCGGGATAGTCTGTGTCGGTACGTGTGAGATCCACCTTTCCAAGTTTTTGGGGTTCATCTCATACTTCTGAAGCTTTGAGGGTGCTGCCTGTTCCATACTCCTCCTCCTCCTCATCCATCCTTTTAGGTGTACAAACAATAGTAATTGGGGCCTAGTGTGCTTCTGTACGTGTGAGATACATACACATTTTTTGATCATATTTCCTATTCCGCTATTCAATAAAAACCTTTGGGGATCAATTAAATTGCGGAATAGTCTGTGTCGGTACGTGTGAGATCCACCTTTCCAAGTTTTTGGGGTTCATCTCATACTTCTGAAGCTTTGAGGGTGCTGCCTGTTCCATACTCCTCCTCCTCCTCATCCATCCTTTTAGGTGTACAAACAATAGTAATTGGGGCCTAGTGTGTTTCTGTACGTGCGAGATACATACACTTTTTTTGATCATATTTCCTATTCCGCTATTCAATAAAAACCTTTGGGGATCAATTAAATTGCGGGATAGTCTGTGTCGGTACGTGTGAGATCCACCTTTCCAAGTTTTTGGGGTTCATCTCATACTTCTGAAGCTTTGAGGGTGCTGCCTGTTCCATACTCCTCCTCCTCCTCATCCATCCTTTTAGGTGTACAAACAATAGTAATTGGGGCCTAGTGTGCTTCTGTACGTGTGAGATACATACACATTTTTTGATCATATTTCCTATTCCGCTATTCAATAAAAACCTTTGGGGATCAATTAAATTGCGGGATAGTCTGTGTCGGTACGTGTGAGATCCACCTTTCCAAGTTTTTGGGGTTCATCTCATACTTCTGAAGCTTTGAGGGTGCTGCCTGTTCCATACTCCTCCTCCTCCTCATCCATCCTTTTAGGTGTACAAACAATAGTAATTGGGGCCTAGTGTGCTTCTGTACGTGTGAGATACATACACATTTTTTGATCATATTTCCTATTCCGCTATTCAATAAAAACCTTTGGGGATCAATTAAATTGCGGAATAGTCTGTGTCGGTACGTGTGAGATCCACCTTTCCAAGTTTTTGGGGTTCATCTCATACTTCTGAAGCTTTGAGGGTGCTGCCTGTTCCATACTCCTCCTCCTCCTCATCCATCCTTTTAGGTGTACAAACAATAGTAATTGGGGCCTAGTGTGTTTCTGTACGTGTGAGATACATACACTTTTTTTGATCATATTTCCTATTCCGCTATTCAATAAAAACCTTTGGGGATCAATTGAATTGCGGGATAGTCTGTGTCGGTACGTGTGAGAGAGATCCACCTTTCCAAGTTGTTGGGGTTCATCTCATACTTCTGAAGGTTTGAGGGTGCTGCCTGTTCCATACCCCCCCTACTCCTCATCTAGCCTTTTAGGGGTACAAACAATAGTAATTGGGGCCTAGTGTGGTTGTGTACGTGCGAGATACATACACTTTTTTTGATCATATTTCCTATTCCGCTATTCAATAAAAACCTTTGAGGATCAATTGAATTGCGGGATAGTCTGTGTCGGTACGTGTGAGAGAGATCCACCTTTCCAAGTTGTTGGGGTTCATCTCATACTTCTGAAGGTTTGAGGGTGCTGCCTGTTCCATACTCCCCCTACTCCTCATCTAGCCTTTTAGGGGTACAAACAATAGTAATTGGGGCCTAGTGTGGTTGTGTACGTGTGATATACATACACTTTTTTTGGATCATATTTTCTATTCCGCTATTTAATTTAACTGGGCCTCCATGCGAGACCTGTGTGCCTTGTTGCGCTGTTTTGAGTACTCCACCAACATGGCCAGTGGCAATGACGCCGTTCTCAGCTTAACTATCCCACTTCTATGCCTCCTTGAAAAAACAATTCGGGCGATGATGGAAGAGGATGTGGCACAGGATGAGGAGGAGGAGGAGGATGAAGAGGTAACATTTCCAAGGCTTTCAGGGCAGTCATTCGCAAGGGGCTCCGAGGGTGGGTTCCTGCACACGCAAACGCCAGGGACGCAATTGTCCAGCAGGGGCACAGTTCTGGAGGATGAGGAGGATGAGGAGGAGGAGGAGCTGGAGGAGGAGATGGAACCATGTTCACAGCAGGGTGGCACCCAGGCCAGCTCATGGCCATCACTGGTGCGTGGCTGGGGGGATACAGAGGACACGGACCATACACCTCCCACAGAGGACAGCCTTTCGTTGCCTCTGGGCAGCCTGGCACACATGAGCGATTACATGCTGCAGTGTCTCCACAACGACCGCCGAGTTGCCCACATTCTAACTTGTGCTGATTACTGGGTGGCCACGCTGCTGGATCCCCGTTACAAGGACAACGTACCGTCCTTAATTCACTCACTGGAGCGCGATCGCAAGATGCGCGAGTACAAGCGCACGCTGGTAGACGCCATGCTGCTGGCATTCCCATCTGACAGCGGGGCCACAGTGGAAGCACAAGGCAGAGGAGGAGGAGGAGGAGGTCGCCAACGCAACCAGGGCACCGCCAGCACCTCAGAAGGCAGGGTTAGCATGGCCGAAATGTGGAAAAGCTTTGTCAGCACGCCACAACAAACAGCAGCACCAGCAGCTCAGATGGAACGTCTTAGCAGGAGGCAGCATTTTACCAACATGGTGGAGCAGTATGTGTGCACACGCCTACATGTAGTGAATGACGGGTCTGCCCCCTTCAACTTCTGGGTCTCCAAATTGGGCACATGGCCTGAGCTTGCCCTTTACGCCTTGGAGGTGCTGGCGTGCCCTGCAGCCAGTGTATTATCTGAACGGGTATTTAGCACGGCTGGGGGCGTTATAACAGACAAGCGCAGCCGCCTGTCCAGAGACAATGTGGACAAGCTCACGTTCATTAAAATGAACCAGGCATGGATCCCACGGGACTTTTCCGTACCTTATGCAGAATAGCAATGGATACCGACCTTACCCACCCATTGTTCCATTTTTGCTCTTTCTCACTCTTTTGGGGTGTACCCTCATTTAAAATTTGTGAAAAGAAGCAGTGTTGGCTACCTCGTCCTCCTCCTCAGGGCCAGATTAATGTAGGGGCTATTGGAGCTGCAGCTCCAGGCCCCTACCTTTTATATAGGCCCCGGGTTGGCCATATTCACTGTTACCGCTCTTCTGTCACTTGTAAACACAGAAGTCTGGCTTCTATGCTCGCTTCCCCAGGCAGCACCCTCAGAACCTCCCCACACAGCGTGAAGGCCGGACAAGGAGGGACAGTTGGCGATGCATGGATGTGTTTATGGGCTTCAGAGACAGCATCCCATGTTGAATTAGGCATGCATGGCTGCACCCTTCCTCCTCTGGGTGCATGGCAAGGCACGGCCCTAAGGCCCTTCAAAATCCTCAGCACCAAGCCCATGATGCTGTTAATCCGGCCCTGGTCCTCCTCCACCGCCGCTTCCACCTACACCGCCCATAGGTGTGCGCAGCCTATTGCATTAAGGTGTGCACCCCAAAGTTGAAATACACATGCATGTGTTTGCCAGCAGGGAGAGTAATGTATCGGGGCCATGTACCTGTAGGCAAGGAGAAATAGAGCAGAGCAGGTCCCAGGGAGATCTTTCCCATCTCCTCACTGGCAATGCTATGTGCCCTAGGTGATTAGGGTGTGCCCAGGCACACCCAGCACACCCTGTGCGCACGCCTATGTCACCGCCACATCCACCACCACCTCAACCTCCCTCCTACTCCATATGGGCCTCGTCCTTCAGAGATGAAGAAGAACATTGTTTTATTTTTCTGTTTTTTTTTGTTGTTTTAAGTTATTTCCCTATCCACATTTGTTTGCAGAGCACTTGCCATGCTCTTAATTACGTTTTGCTGCCATTTGCAGCACTCTAGCCCTTTCATTTGGTGTTTTAGAGCCATTTTAGTGCCTTAAAGTTCGGGTCCCCATTGACTTCAATGGGGTTCGGTGTCCGGGAAAAGTTCGGTAAAAGTCCGGGACACGGACCCGGACTTTTTTTTAAAGTTCGGCCGAACCCGTCGAACACGGACATCTAGGTGTCCGCTCAACCCTACATATAATAGAAAACTATATTTAATGTTAGGTCCACTTTAATCGCTTGTCGACAGTATACTGTATATATACGGCTGGAAGGCGGCTCTCCAGTACGTGATTCTGTACTTTTGTGTCTGAGGCGTGCGCCCCCCCCCCCCCCGTCCCCTGACCCGCTGTGGAGACACCGGCAGGCAATCAGCGGCTCAGGCAAATACGATGTCCACCGTGACCCACCGATTGTTCAGGACACAGACAGAACAGCGGTTTGCCTATGTAAACAAGGCAGAATGCCGTTCTGTGAGAAGGGAAGGTTGTAATCCTGTGTTCCTACAAAGCAGAAACACGGATCTCCGCCTTCCCACAGTAAAAGCACCCCCCATACAGTTAGCAAGCACTCCCTGGGAACACATTTAACCCTTTGATCGCCCCTGATATTAATCCCTTCCCTGCCAGTGTTATTAGTAAAGTGACAGTGCATATTTTTAGCACTGATCACTGTATTAGTGTCACTGGTACCCCCAAAAAAGTGTCACTTAGTGTCCAATTTGTCCGCCACAATGTCGCAGTCCCACTATAAGTTGCTAAAAGCCGCCATTGCTAGTAAAAAAAATCAGTAAATAAAAATTCCTTAAATCTATCCAATAGTTTGTAGATGCTATAACTATCAATATGGGCTCATTCTTTTTACCAAAAATATGTAGCAGGATACATTTTGGCCTAAATTAATGAAGAAATTATTATTTTTCCATTTTTTTTATTGGATATTTTTTTTTTATAGCAGAAAGTAAGAAATATATATGTTTTTCAAAATAATCAATCTTTTTTTTTAGTTTATAGTGCAAAAATCTGCAGAGGTGATCCAATACCACCAAAAGAAAGCTCTATTTGTGAGAAAAAAACCACAGCAATAAAAAAGGACTACTCAAAGGAAGATGGTGACCCCCTACTACTGCAGTGGATGAATACTGCCGCTACTGACTGCTGAGGTCTGCAAAGGAAAGGGCCCCTCATCACAGACCAATGGGCCACATGTGTCTGCAGGTTGGGCACCAAGGATCCAGTCACACACTTTAGTTGAGAGAGGAGTGTTGGTGAAAGGAATCAGAATAAACCAGTGGATGATCCATTACGGGCTGGCAGATAATATCTTCGTGATACCTGAGGTGGAGAGGTGAGCTAACCCTGATGAGGTCACCCGACCTTTTGGATTATTGTCAAAGCCTTGTTTAACCACTTAAGCCCTGGAAGATTTTACCCCCTTCCTGACCAGGCCCTATTTTGCGATTCGGCACTGCGTGACCCAAATTAAATTGATGTCCTTTTTTCCCCACAAACAGAGCTTTCTTTTGGTGGTATTTGTGCAATTTTTTGATCATGCGCTATAAACAAAAAAGGAGGGACAATTTTGCAAAAATAACAATATTTTTCACATTTTTTTTTTTATATGAAATTCCCCCCAAAAAATGTAAAAATCAAATTTTTTTAACATTTTAGGTCAATTTGTTTTATGCTACATATGTTTGGTAAAAAAAATCGCAACAAGCATATTTTGTTTGGTTTGCGCAAAAGTTATTGCGTTTACTAACTAAGGGAAAGATTTTTGTAATTTTCATAGTTTTTTTTTTAACGAGTAATGGCGGCGATCTGCAATTTTTTTTGCGGGACTGTGACATTGCGGCGGACAGATCGGACCCCTGACTGACATTTTTGACACTTTTGGGGGTACCAGTGACATTACTACAGTAATCAGTGCTATATATATATGCACTGTTACTGTAAAAATGACACTGGCAGGGAAGGGGTTAACTTTATTGGAGAAGGAGGGGTTAAGTGTGTCCCTAGGGGCGTGCTTCTAACTGTTATGGGATGTGGCTGTTTGTGTAACTACAGAGATATACGATCCTGCATAGCAGGACCATATGATGTCTGCACTTACGCAGGGGAGAATGACAGGCGGCTTTACATTAGCCGCCTGCCTTTCTCCCTCTGTACCGGATGATCGCGAGTGACCGGCGGATATCGGGTCCGCCGGTCACAAGCGCGGACTGCTTAGGGAGCGAGCGGGGGTGGGAGCGCGTCTCCGGCGGTGTGCGCTCGCCCCCTAGAGCCTCACAGGCGAGCGATGTAGCCCTACATCACTTTGCCTGTGAGGGGCTGACTGCCGCTCTAGATAGTCGTGCCGAAGTTGGCAAGTGGTTAATCAATCTTTGGTGAGTGTTTAACCCTTAGGGGAGAGGTCTCACATGGTTTGGTGACGGGACGGTGATCGTGCAGTTTGGACTACACATTGAAATGTTTATCCCCACTGACATTCCCTGGGAATTTTTTAAAGTGCCTTGTTGGACTTTTTTTAAAGGACTTTGATGATAGAGGTGCCTTTTTGTCCTATGTAAGCGCTGCTAATGTGGACATTGTTTACTATGATCTAATATGGACGATAGACGTATGAGTATATAAAATAAAAAAGGGCTACTGCGCAATTGTCAGTTAAAGTAACGCCTTGCCGTATCACAAAAAAATGACCTTGTCATGAAGGGGGGGGTTATATCTTCTGGAGGGCAAGTGGTTAAATACTCCAGACTGCCTCTTTCTGTGTGTTGATAGAATTGTCTTTATGTATGATCTATCAGCAGGAATTTCACAGTCCAGGATTCCTCAGCAGATCAGCTTCAATGGCTCCCATCTGTAGAGCAGTAAACCCGGCCTCTAGAAATATGCATGCCAGCAGCTGATGAGGAAAATGCACTTGAAAATAAGGAACTATTAGATTCCCCCGAGGCATATTTGAAAGTATTTGTATGAAGATTGCTGTGTGTCTACATACAGGAATTACAGGCAGGTTATGGCAAATCCGTCGCCATCTCTTGCCTAATGCGGCTCTTGATTTGTGGATTTTGAAGACAGGCCGTTTCCTGTCTTCCTAAAGCTGTTCTTGTAATTTTCTAAAGGAACTAGAGTGATAGACAGACAAAATATAAGATGTGCTATGTCAGTAGCTATTTACCTGTGTCAAGTATTTTTGAGCACTTTTTGGAATAAAAGCTGAAGTTTAAAGCAGTATTAAACCCAAAAGGAAACATTTGTAGCACTGCACCCGCAGGAACTGCTGGATACTATCTTTGTAGGCTCTCCTTGTTACCAGCACATATTTACTTGGGAAAGTCTCTGAATCCTTCCTGGTTCCCAAAGGCTTGACACACAAACAGTAGGGTGTTTGTTTTGTTGTTTTATTGTTAATTTGGGATGGGCGAAGGGAAGAGTGGGATACTCCGATTGAGATATCGTTTGAGGACTTCTATCTTCTGATCTCTGTTGGTAGACATGAATCAGCCAGGCTGTGGGTTCACCCTGCCACTAGGGTGAATGGGGTTAAGTCTCTTGTTCTGCTGGCTCTCTGACAAGATGACTTGATGGACGATAATCTATCCTCAGGACTCTCTCACTAGCATCCTCTTTCTGCTGACACCCGTCCACTGACTATCCTAAGAGCAGGGGTAGCCCCCCTCAGGTCAGGCCCCTTGACACGAGTTCATGTACTCACGATACTATAGAAACAGGTCCATCAGTGTCTCCCCTCTCAGTCAGCTTCCCTGGACCTCTGGGTTCAGCTCCTCACTGCTACTCTTTCGGCCCCCAGGACGACCTCCTGAGACCGCATGGCACCTCTACAGAGGAGGAGGCAGCCACCGCCTCGCTCCAGGACTCCGCTCTCCAATGAAAGACCCCAAACACATGCGCTTCTGGCTTTTATGTAGTATCCCAACATGCACTGAGGTGACCTGCCCTCTGCCAATCATCAGGACTGTTTAAAGCCTATGCGCCCATTCGTCAGGTTTTTTTCCCACTGTCCAACATGCCTCCCTATCGTACCAGTGTGAAACACTCTCTAGACTGAATGAGTTGCATACTGAGCACAATGAGCAGACCTTACTAACAGATCCTGCTCTCTGGTAGGCAGAGAACAATATAGATTTACCTGAATCCCCTATGGTAAGCAGACAGAGCTCAAAACTATACTCTCCCACTAACACCTACCTAGGAGGGTGCTACAGTTATAGCTTACCAATTCTTAGATGCGATGGCTGCATTCATTTTCTTTTTTGAGCTTTCTTTCCTCTATTTTCACCTGGTGATCTAGCCAGTAAGTCTGCTGTTTTTCAACAGAACAAGCTGTCCTGTAGATATAGCAGTTACAGGGATGAGGCAAACCATTAACCACTGACAGAGGTGCGCACAATGATTCGTTTTATTTACTTATGTAAAACCTTTATCCCAAAAAAGAACAAAATTGTTGCTGTAATTGCTTCAAAAGTGTTAAGTTCTTTCACACGGGCAGTTGTTGTGCCACTGGTAAAAGCATGTTTTGTTATTTTAAAATTCCAATACTCCTGGCACAACGATTACTCACATTTGTACATTGCGAATATGTGCAATTACTTGCGTTTACATGCGGCCGGGGTTTAGCTGCGTTAGCAAATTCTTGCCTTTTGTATAGCAACTATTTACTTCATTTTTCTTTGTACTGCAATTAACTGTATTTATATACAGATAGCTGCGGTACATCGCGGTACATCGCTCCTGGATGGCGCCAACTTTATTTTTCTTAAATGCACAAAACCGTATGTTATGAAAATGTTGCTAAACACAGTGTGTGAATGGGGTCATTGGGATGCATTGTCTGCATTTAGCTGCGGTAAATAAGTTCCTCTTATTGCAGCTAAAAGCTGAATTCTAGCCGCTTGTGTGAAAGGGACCTAAGTTGGAATTCAGCTTCAATTAGTTTTGTATATTTAAATCTGCTAATACATCTAACACTTCCCTTGCTCTCGACTGACAATGATGTAATCCCAAGGTTCCCCCTGTGCTCCGTCTTTCAGAATGGGAGCACTCTAATATAGGAGGTGTGTTACTGGCCACCAGGTGAAAACAGAAAGGAGAAAAACCTAAAAAAAAAGAAAACTAAAGCATCCACCACATCTAATTATTGGTAAGCTGCAATATATCACGTTTTTTGGTTTGGGTTTACTACCGCTTTAAAGAGGAAGTAAACTTCCTTTCTTGACTTTTACCTATAAGTAAGTCTATAATAAGGCTCACCTATAGGTAGTGTATATATATATATCATGCACTGTTTAGGTGATATCTACATTACATACAGCCAGTGACATCACCGGCGTATGCGCGCTGAAGGAACAGCCATGGGTGCCATTCCTTCTGAGCTCCTGTGCCGTGAATGGCAGCTCCTGTGAGTGACGTCAACCATCAGCCAGTCACAGAGCCGGAGCCCGCGAACCCGGAAGAAAGAAGGGTGAAGATGGAAGCGGCTGCAGCGCTGACATCCCGGCACTGGTACAGCTTTGTTTTAAGGTAAGTTTCAAATAATGTGCTAGTATGCATACTAGCATATTATGACTTTACCTTGCAGGGGAAAAAAAAAAAAGGGCAGTGGTATACAACCACTTTAATCTGCTTATATTTTGCCTGCGCTGGTTCCTCTTTCCACCTTCATTAACATGCTAATATGATTTTTAACCCCCCCCCCCAAGGCCATTACTTATACAAATACAATTACAATAGCTTTCCCTCCTGCAGTGTTCCCAGCTTAGAGACCCAAATCTAATATGTAGCTTTCTGTGTCTATGCAGTATTTCCATACAGACTTAAAGCGTAAGGGTACTTTCACACGGTCCGCCTCTGTCAGCGGACTCCGTGCTGCTCAGCGGGGGATCGATCCACAAGCAGGTGGATGACAGCTCCCTCTCTGCTCTGTGTGCAGAGAGGCAGGTGTCAGAGCCCCGCTGCTCTCTATGGGGGAATCGGATGAAAGTGGACCTCCTGTCCGAACGGATCCCCTGGACAGATGGAAAATAGGGTTTCCATCCGTACAGATTTCACAGGCAGGATTGGAATCGGATGGCAGCGGGTGTCAACGGACATGTCTATGAGAACTGATAGGAAAAGTGCACTTGCAGGGACATCAGTTTCACATCATCTGATTGTGCATAATGCATAATAAACTGCTGCAGTAGTGCACTCACTCACTGCAATAATTTTAAATCACTACTGCAGTGCAGTCAGTGCAAAACTGCTAGAAAAAAGCTAGACAACAGCTACACAGTAGATTGGACTGGAGTCAGTGGACTACCGCTGCAGTAGGGCACTCACTGCAACTACTGCAATCAGTGCAAAACTGATAGAAAAAAAGCTAGGCAACAGCTAGACAGTGGATTGGAGTTGGACTGGAGTCAATGGACTACTGCTGCAGTAGTTCACTTACTACAATGATTTACTGCAGTCAGTGCAAAACTGCTAGACAAAAAGCTAGGCAACAGCTACACAGTGGATTGGAGTCAGTGGACTACCTCTGCAGTAGGGCACTCACTGAAACCACTGCAGTCAGTGCTAAACTGCTAGAAAAAAGCTAGGCAACAGCTAGACAGTGGATTATATTGGAGTCAGTGGACTACCTCTGCAGTAGTGCACTCACTGCAATGATTTACTGCACTCAGTTCAAAACTGCTAGAAAAAAAGCTAGGCGACAGCTAGACAGTGGGTTGGATTGGAGTCAGTGGACTACCTGTGCAGTAGGGCACTCACTGCAGCTACTGCAGTCAGTGAAAAACTGCTAGAAAAAAGCTAGACAACAGCAAGACAGTGGATTTGAGTGGACACTACTCTTTTCAATACTCCCAGTTAAGTAGAACAATATTATACTGCAGAAAGCAGAACATTTCAGCATGTCCATGTTCACCTGTTAAAGGGCTTCTGTTTTGTTCATATAATGCTGCCACTTCATAATACATGCTCAGGAGGAGAGGAGGACAGAGGAGCAGAGAGAGAGAGGTATCTTCTAGCATGGGAAGCAAGTATTTTGTAGTGTGCCTCATTTTCTTTCCACCACTGAAGAGGATGACTTCTTCTGTCAATTACTGGTTCCTTCAAATAGAGATGAAGTTCATCATCCAGGCTCATTATTGAAGATTCAGAAGAAATTGAATCCTCCACATGAGGCCCCAATAAAGCACTGAAAATGTCCTGATCAATTTGACCATGATGAAGAAGATTCTCTTCTGTTCATTGACGTATTTTTGGACATTTTTCTGTTTTTGCAGCATGCTGCTATTTCATATTATTAAAATAATGATCTGGACTTGTCTTTTTGGCAGGAACCTCCTGCACCTCCTGTTGACTATCCTGTCAGCCATTGTTTTGCCTTTGCCAATACATCATCAGAAGAGAAAGCATGGTTCTTGTATCGAGGATTTAAAATACTTGCAAGCACATTTTTAATCTCTTCATGCTTCTCAAAACATATATCAATCAAAGCTCTTTGGCTTGACAGACCATCATTTGAAAGTTGGATGGTGTTGTGTACCATGACACTGAGGTATGACATATCAGCAAGCCTCATTCCTTTCCGCATGTTTGCTCCACTGTCTCGAAGTAGCACAAGCATCACTCGGTCTTTGTTGATTCTCCAGTCTTCAAGCATGCCTAGAAACATTTCTTTACTGTACTCAGTGTGGGATCCTTGCATCACTTTTGTATTCAACACCAATTTTCTTTTTGTCCATCCGCTGTCAATGAAGTGGCATGTAAGAATCATTAGTGACTCTGACTCTGTTTGTCCTGACAGCAGTCAGTCATGAATGAGAGTGAGTTGCCAGCATTCTCTGGTTGCAGCATAGCCTTTACTTTGTCAACGACCTTTTGGTGAATCTTTCCCAGCATTTTGGTTCAGTAATACTTCTCACTCTTCAGTGGGTAGCTTGGCTCAAGTATGGACATCAACCGCTTAAATCCAGAGCCAGACATTATTGTAAATGGCTGGTTATCAGTGACAATCATCTCTGTGATTACTCTGTCCAGCAGTTGGGATCTTCCATCTGAATCTAGACAGTGACATCTGTTTTTTTCAGAGACATATCTGTTATTGTTGCCTGGAATAGTGGAGGAGGTATTTCAAAATCACATTGATATTAATTTTGTTTTTTTCTGTGCTGTATGATATAATTCAATATGATGGGCCCAAAGATTTGACGTATTTTTGTTTTTTGCAGTTACTGATCAAATGCTTACATTGTTTGTGCACATGTTGCACGCTGCTGCTTTTCCTGGAGAAGGTTGAGATGAGAAATAGTCCCAGACCACAATTTTACTTTTTTCTCTACTCATCCATCTCCATTGCAATTTGAAAGAAAAAAAAGTTAAAAAAATGGCTTGCTGGCACCCTGTTGTGGGTCGGTTGGTGGCTGATGCCTGGCAGTGTGGGTGGCTCTCTGGCACTCTTGTGGGTTGGGGGCTGATACCTGGCAGTGTAGGTGGCTTTCTGGCACACTTGTGGGTTTGTGGCTGACTCCTGACAGTGTGGGTGGCTTGCTTGCTTGCACCCTGTTGTGGGGTGGCTGGCTGCTGACACCCTGTTGTGGGTCGGTGGCTGATGCCTGGCAGTGTGGGTGGCTTGCTTGCTGGCACCCTGTTGTGGGGTGTCTGGCTGCTGTAACCCTGTTGTGGATCGGTGGCTGACGCCTGGCAGTGTGGGTGGCTGGCTGGCACCCTGTTGTGGGTCAGTGGCTGATGCCTGGCAGTGTGGCTAGCTTGGTGTCACCCAGTTGTGGGTGGCTGGCTTGCTGGAACACTGTGGTGGGTGGGTGGCTGGCTTGCTGGAACATGGTGGTAGGTGGCTGGCTTGGTGTCAACCTGTTGTGGGTGGCTGGCTTGCTGAAACACTGTGGTGGGTGGCTGGCTTGGTGTCACCCTGTTGTGGGTGGCTGGCTTGCTGGAACACTGTGGTGGGTGGCTTGCTTTCTGGAGCACTGTGGTATGTGTCTGGCTTGGTGTCACCCTGTTGTGGGTGGCTTGCTTGCTGAAACACTGTGGTGGGTGGCTGGCTTGGTGTCACCCTGTTGTGGGTGGCTTGCTTGCTGGAACACTGTGGTGGGTGGCTGGCTTGGTGTCACCCTGTCTTAGGTGGCTGGCTTGCTGGAACACTGTGGTGGGTGACTGGCTTGCTGGAACACTGTGGCAGGTGGCTGGCTTGGTGTCACCCTGTTTTGGGTGGCTGGCTTGCTGGAACACTGTGGTGGGTGGGTGGCTGGCTTGGTGTCACCCTGTTGTGGGTGGCTGGTCTGCTGGAACACTGTGGTGGGTGGCTTGCCTGGTGTCACCTTGTTGTGGGTGGCTTGCTTGCTGGAACACTGTGGTGGGTGGCTTGCTTGGTGTCACCCTGTTGTGGGTGGCTGGCTTGCTGGAACACTGTGTTGGGTGGCTGGCTTGGTGTCACCCTGTGGTGGGTGGCTGGCTTGCTGGAACACTGTGGTGGGTGGCTGGCTTGCTGGAACACTGTAGTGGGTGGGTGGCTGGCTTGGGGTCACCCTCTTGTGATGGTGGGTGGCTTGGTGTCACTCACCCTGGCCTGTTGTGGGTGGCTGGCTTGCTGAAACACTGTGTGGTGGCGGGTGGCTGGCTTGGTGTCATCTGGGTGGCTGGTTTGCTCGCTGGAACCCTGTTGTGGGGTGGCTGGCTGGCTGGCTGCTGGCATCCTGTTGTGGGGTGGGTGGCTGGATGCTGGCCTGGCACCCTGCTCTGTTGTGGATCCGATGGCTGGCGGCTAGCATCCTGTGGTGGGTGGCTGAGGCCAGGGCCTGTGGGTGGATGGCTGGCAGTGTGAGCACCGTGACCGGACTGCAGCTGGCTGCACAGTGCACACGAGGCTGTTCTAGGCGTGGGAGGCGGTCTTAGAAGGCAAAACGTGTGCAGCACAAGGTGAAATTACGTCACATATGGGCCGCGCAGTTGTAGGAGGCGGTCTTAGAAGGCAGAACGTGTGCAGCGCAATATACGCAATGACGTCACGAAAATATCGGCAATATCGGTAACTTCAGAGGCCGACTCCGATTTATCAGGGAAAGTGCATATCAGCACACTTAGAGGATGACATCATTATTGCTGAATTTTACTTCACTTCACTGTAGGATTGGTACACCCATGGAGGGTGACACCATTACTGTTGATTTTATCATATTACATTTTTGCTCTAAAATATGTTTTTTCTTTAAAGGCACACCATTGTAGAAAATAGGAGCGGAGGGGATTACCTTCCTTCCCTTCCTATTTTTAGATGATTGTTTATAGGTAAGGTAGCGCTGCAATTTTTCTTTTTTTCTTGATTCATTTTTGATAATGAAGCCTTCAGCCTGCATGTGATCACTATGTAAAAAAGGTCACATGATCGGGAACCTCTCTAATTGGTTCCCAAATGTCAGTGGAGATCTGGCTGTCACTGACAAATTGTTGAGTCCTGGGTCTGAAGGGGGAAAAGCTCAGGGGAGGACTGGGCCAGGGGGCAGGGGGCAATTGCCCCCTGGGCTGCTCTGATGTCCTGTAAGAAGGCTGCACCGCTTCTGCCACAGACATGTCTAAAGGATTCCTGGTGAAGAGAAGTAAAAAGTCTCTGCCACTGACCTACTGAGTGCGGGATGTAGACAAGGACAGAGCACAGGCCTCCCTCCCCAGCATGGATGGTGTAAACTGTGTCTGAGCAGAGGCCGGTTCCATGACCCACTTGAAACTCTCCTCCCTTGGTCAGCCCCAACCAAGCTGTCCCGGCTCCTCCAACTGCCCCCTGCTGGCCAGGTTGGGAACCCGAATTCAGCCAGTGAGTAGAGAGTACCTGGAGCAGGGCTTCAACCTGGAATGGGGGTCAGGAGGAGGATAGGAAAAGGGAGAGTGGGATGGTGCACCATGGGCCTCTGGTTTGTACTGGCCCCCTGGTCTGAAAGTTGCCAGTCTGCCCCTGGAAAAGCTATAATATATTAACATATTTTCCAGGAAACCTTAAAGTGATTGTAAAGTCCAGTTTTTTTTTTAAATAACAAACATGTTATACTTACCTGCTCTGTGCAGTTAGTTTTTCACAGAGTGGCCCGGATCTTCCTCTTATTGGGTCCCTCTTCAGCTCTCCTGGCCCCTCCCTCCTGTTGAGTGCCCCCACAGCAAGCAGCTTGCTATGGGGGCACTCGAGCAAAGTCACAGCTCCCTGTGTCCATTCAAACACAGAGACCCGGCCTAGCCTGCCCCCCCCCCCCTCTCTCCTGATTGGCTGACTGATTCTGTACGACAGCTGCAGGAGCCAAGTGCACAATGCTGCTGTCTCAGCCAATCAGGAGGGGAGTCCAGGGCAGCTGAGATACTCCTTCAACATCGCTGGATAGATATGGGACTCAGGAAAGTATTAGGGGGGCTCAGGGGGGTCGCCGATCTCAGAAGATTTTTTTATCTTAATGTATAAAATGCATTAGGATAAAAAAAAAAAAAACCTTCTGACTTTACAATCCCTTTAATATACTGATTGCAGCAAGAAAGGGTAAATGGCACAGATCCAGCTCTTATGTGTTTCATGCCGCCACTTGCCTAAAAGTAAATCTTGACCTGGTAATGATCTTTGTGTCTCCATCAAAACTTAAAGTGATTCTACAATACTCTGTCCCTGCCAGCTGTGTTCACTTGACTTTACCAGTACCAGTGCACCTAATACTATTCCATCATGGTTAAAGTAGATGTAAACCCTAATTGGTTAACTTTTAGTTTGCTACATCACTGCATATTATTAAAAAAAAAAAAAACTTTTTTTCTACAAAAAAACAGTTTCCAATTTCTTTTTTTTTTTTTCATTCTGTAGTTTCCAGTAGGAGTTCATGTGACAGAGTGACAGCGCAGTGGCACAATTCAGAGACAGATGCACCCTATACCAGGAAATGCCTAAACTAGGACTTTCATTTTTATTTTTAATAAATGCAAAAGATTTAAAAAAAATGTAAAACACTTTTTGAAATTACATGAACACGTTAAAGTTCAAATGAAATTTGAGTGGCTGGGTTTAGACCTACTTTAAACATTATTAAAGCGGTTGTATAGACCGGAATTACAAACATGCAATACTTACATACTTAGAGCAGCCCCGACCCTCCTCTTCTGGAGTCCCCCACCGGCACTCTTGACACCTCCTCTACTGTGTCTGCCACCATAGCAAACTGCTAGCTATAGGGACAGACTTGCAGGCTCACACTCGAGCTGACCTGTGTACATCCATAGACACACACAGCGCAGCTTGGCTCTGCCTCCTGCTCTCTCTATACTCCCCCTGCTGCCCCTGTGCCTGTGAGGAGAGGAAAAGAGTAGAGAGCCACTATAGATGGTCACAGTGCTGGATCAAGATAGGACTCAGGTAAGTGTTACAGGTAAGTAAGGGGGCGATTTTGGTAAATTTTGGTGTCCTGCCAGCAAATTTCACTTCATGGGGTTGGCAGCACTGGACTGGTGTGAACACATCGCTCGATCGTGGGACAGTGTGTGAGCGTGTCTTTATTAACCACTTGCCTCCCGGGCACTTTCACCCCCTTCCCATCCAGGCCAATTTTCAGCTTTCAGTGCTCTCACGCTTTGAATGACAATTGCGCAGTCATGCTACACTGTACCCATATGAAATGTTTATCATTTTTTTCACACAAATAGAGCTTTCTTTTGGTGATATTTAATCATCTCTGGGTTTTTTATTTTTTACAAAAAAAAAGAAAAAAGACAGAAAATTTTGAAAAAAAAAAAAGTTTTTCTTATTTTCTGCGTGTAAATTTTGAAAATAAATACATTTTTCTCCTTCACTGATGTGCGCTGCTGAGGCGGCACTGATGGGCACTGATAGGCTGAACTGATGGGCACTGATGAGGTGGCACTTCTGGGCACTGATGAGGTGGCACTTATGGGAACTGATGAGGTGGCACTGATGAGGAGGTACTAATATGCCGCACTGATGAGCACTGATAGGCTGCACTGATAGGCGGCACTGATGAGCACTGATAGGTGGCACTACTGGGCACTGAGAGGTGGCACTGCTGGGCAAAGAGGTGGCACTGCTGGGCACTGAGAGGCGGCACTGACGGGCGGCACTGATGGGCACTGATAGGCGGCACTGATGGGCACTGGCGGGTGGCACTGATGGACACTGACGGGTGGCACTGATGAGCACTGATGGGCGGCACTGATTGGCAGCACCATCAGTGCCCACACTCAGTGCCCATAGTGCTGCCAGTCAGTGCTCATCGGTGCCTAGATGAGCAGGCACTGATGGGCACTGACTGGCAGCACTATAGGCACTGATTGTGGGCACTGATGGGGGGCAATGATGGAGGGCACTGTGGGCACTGATGGTGGGCACATTGTTTTTTTTTTTTACCTCTGTAGTAATCAGGGCACCGGTGATCAGTGCCCTGATTACATTGCTGTGTGTTCCCGACGGCTGATCGGCTCTGCTCCTTCCTCACACTGCAGTCTCCGTGTGAGGAAGGAGCGCTGGCGATGAGAGATGATCTCATATGTTTACATATGAGATCATCGCTCATTGGACGGCCCGATCACGTGGTAAATGGCCGCTGTGATTGGCTGTGTCCAAGGGACACGGCCAACACAGATTTTCCCCGATGCGCGCTCGCGGGAGCGCGCGGGGAGCCTGTCTCTGGGAGGCCGTTTAAAGACGGCCTCCCGGAAATGTGAGTCCGCGCTGCAGCCGTACTTTGGCTATAGCGCAGATTGCAGGTGGTTAAAAGCCAACAGCTACAGCTTTTTCATTTTCACTTCAGAAATGGGAACTCTGCTTTAAGGCTTGTGTCAATGGCATCCATTTGAGATGCTTCTCATTTAGAATTTAATGACATTGTGATGGGATTTTTTTTTGGTGAAAATAGCGGTTGGCTAAACATTTGCACAATTATTGCAGGGCCTAAAAAAACATTAGCACATTTTTTATTTCACAGGTCATGTGCTTTCAGAAAGTATATGGTTTTGGGGGTCTTTTACTAACTCCGAAAGCTGTATGTGAAAAATGATGACCAATTTAGAGTAAATTTTTTTATTTACAGTTTTGCGCACCATCCCTTTTCACCATTTCATAAAAAGGCGCAATTTAAAATTTACAAATATTTTATATCTATTAACTCAATACAGTTTTAGCTTTTATATTTTGTAGGAATTTGGCAGGAATGTTGTAAGTTTTGCTATGTTTGTATCTGCTAATAATATTGTTTAGATAAACATTTGCGCATATATCGCAGGGGACTTAAAATCAGTAGCAGCTTTTTTTGTATTATACTGGTCTTGTGCTTTCAGAAAATATATTTGAGGTTTAGGTTTGAGTGGTCTTTTACAGTCCCTGAAAGCTATAAGTGAAAAATTAAGACCTCAAGGTTTTTAGAGAATTTTTGGGGTACATTCAATTGTCACAATTTAGCAAAAAGAAGCAAATATTTTTTTTTTTTTTTTTAAACTCAATACAGGTTTAGCTTTTATATTGTGGCAGGAATTTAGCAGGAATTTTGTATGATTTGCTGTGTATATATCTGATAATAATGATTTTAGTGTATTTTTAGCGAAAATATTGTTTTGATAAACATTTGCGTAAATATCGCAGGGTCTTAAAAATCAGTAGCACATTCTATTTATTCTACAGGCCATATGCTTTCAGAAAATATATGGTTTGGGGTGTCTTCTACAAACTCTTAAAGCTGTAAGTGAAAAATTAAACCTCTAAATTATTTGAGAAATTTGGATATTTACATTTTTATGTGCGTTCGTTTTTCACCATTTTGCAAAAACGCGCAATAAAAAAATATTTGTTATTTATTAACTCAACACAGGTTCAGCTTCTATATTTAGTAGGAACTTTGGAGGTATTAAGAAAATGTGCTTTGTTTTTATCTCTTAATAATGATTTTAGTGTATTTTGAGTTAAAATATTGTTTGATAAACATTTGCACAAATATCCTGGGGCCTTACAAATTAGTAGCACCTTCTTTTTGTTCTACAGGGCATGTGCTTTCAGAAAATGTATGGTTTGGGGGGTCTTTTATAAACCCTGGAAGCTGTAAGTGAAAAATTTGAGAAATTTGGATATTTGCATTTTTATGTACGTTTGATTTTCCCCATTTTGCAAAAAGGCGCAATGTAAAATGTACAAATATTTGTTATTTATTAACTCAATACAGGTTAGCTTTTATATTTAGTAGGAGTTTTGTAAAATGTGCTGTGCTTTATCTGCTAATAATGATTTTAGTGCATTTTTTGCGAAAATATTGTTTGATAAACATTTGCGCAAATATCTCAGGGCCTTAAAAATCAGTAGCACCTTCTTTTTATTTTACTGATCATGTGCTTTCAGAAAATATATGGTTTGGGGGGTCTTTTATAAACTCTAAAATGCGTAAGGGAAAAACAAAAAAGCAATGGAAAAATTGCAAAAATGGTCTGGTCAGCGGAGTTTAAAAGTGGAGCGCAGGGCCTGGCAGCAAAAGGATTAAAGCCTTTTAAAGGGTTTGAACCCAACAGGTTAAATGAGACAAAAACTGCCAGCTCTGGTCAGAGCCGCTGTACTAACGATCAGATGTTAGTACAGCCATCTCCCCCACTGAGCTGTTGTGTTCTGACATGGGCATGGCCCCCCGCCAGAACACTCCGGTCAGCGCTCTTTGCCGTTGGTTGAGAGTCCTGATCAGGAGCCGGTCAGCTGCTGGTTTTCCAGAAGGTATGTACAACAAGCCCGCCAAACAGCTGGATTCTGTTGGACAGACTGACATATACATGGCCGGAACATCGGTCAGTTTTTATTGAACTGACTGAAGCCTCTCGACATTCGGCCCATGTGTACGGGATTTTAGGAGGATTTTTCATTCCCATAGTCTTGTATGAAAATGCAAAACCATTTATAGCAAACAAAAGCCTGTTGACACAGGACCCAATAAAGTCTGCCTTCTGATTATCAGCATGGAGACGTAAGTTCTCCTTCCTGACCTTATTCACCTTCCGTGATGGGCTCCTCTGCTCATTTTTGTGCCCAGAAGTACAGACTGCACTGAACGTGTCTATGCCTTTGTTTACAGGGTCAGCCCATCTTAAAGTTACAATCTGCTATTTTGGAAGACTGTGGATAGTTAAACACATGAAATTGGCTTATATCTCTCAGGGATTCTGTTGGTGGGATCTCTGAATTCTTAGATCTCTCTGCCAATCCCTACACTGGCTCCCGATTGCCCAGCGAATTAAATTCAAAATACTAACCACAACATACAAAGCCATTCACAACTCTGCCCCGAGCTACATCACCAATCTTGTCTCCAAATATCACCCAAACCGTCCTCTCCGCTCCTCTCAAGACCTCCTACTCTCAAGCTCCCTTGTCTCCTCCTCCCATGCTCGTCTCCAGGATTTCTCCAGGGCCCCTCCCATCCTCTGGAATGCTCTACCTCAACCTGTACGACTATCTCCTACTCTAGCTGCTTTCAGACGATCCCTGAAAACTCATCTCTTTGGGGAAGCCTATCACACCGCCAACTAATCTCCCATCAGCTCATACCCTACTGTTACAACCTCTTGTAACACCTGCCCCACCCCATTAGATTGTAAGCTCTTCTGAGCAGGGCCCTCTTAATCCTCTTGTATTTTATTGTATTGTAACAGTATTGTCTCCCTCTAACATTGTAAAGCGCTGCGTAAACTGCTGGCGCTAAAGAAATCCTGAATAATAATAATAATCTGCACACCTGCTGCTGGATTTTGTAATTTTTTTTATTTTGCAGCGAATGAAAAATTTCCCAGGTGGACAGTAAGGCTTCATTCAAGCTGTCAAACACTAAAAAATGATATGAGCATGGATTAAGCCCTTAGTTTGTGAATTATTGCAGGGAGATCTCAATGTTGGAATATCTGTGATATAAAAAAAATTAGGGATTGGCATAGTCCAACAGGCTCCAATTAAAGTTTGCTTTTGGGTGGATTGGACCTCTGAAGCACAGCAAGGGATATGGCAGAATTGTTCAGCTTCAGCTGGGCCACTACATCGTTCACTGCATCTCCTATACTCATGTATGCTCTTAATAGAAGATTAGTATAAGATTCAAACATTCATTAAATCATATTTTTTTAGCACAAGGGTGTGTATTCTAATAGTATACAATAATTTACACCCTAAGTGTATTTTAATTAAGGGCATACTGCTTATTTAATAAGATAATAAAAGGCATGGTCATTTGACCTAAATGCTTAATTAGTCATATATAAGTCACTTCCCTCAGGCTTGAGAATCAGGAGATCATGAAATGATTCATAGCAGTCATTAGCAAAACCTATAATAGGTAATTGTTTTCTTTATGTTTGTATGTTGATCTCCTGTTTATCCTGGGAATATTGTATGCCAAAAGGTATCACACTATATGCATTAACATTCTACATTTGTCTCTGCAATAAAAGGTGTGGGGGAAATCATCTAATAAGGATACCAGTGTAAGAAGAACCCTCTCACTTTGCAGACACGTTTTCCCACTTCCTTGGTAGGAAGTGATGGGAAATCACCACAAGTTGACTAAAACAGTTGTCGCACCCTCTAGTGTAGAGTGCTAGTTAGTGTAAATAGTTTTTTTTTTGTAGTGTACTTAAATTTAGGCTTGGCTGACAGCCAAGCCTGTGTTTGAATCTGGGTCAGGGTGAGTGACTCAGGGAGGCTGGGTGACTCAAAAAGCAGCACCTCTGATGCCTCCCCCTACTTTCTGGAACTTTTAAGAAAATTCCAGAAGAATGGGAGGGTAGTTAGGAGGAGCTGCCTGGAGTATTCATGAGGGCCCAAGCCAATCTCCAGAAGGACTGGAAGGAGACAGGCACCTTATATATATACTCATGATTAGTGCAGCAGGGGCAGTGGAGTTCTGGTGGAAGTTTTGACATGGAGTGCTGAGAAGGCTGAGAAGACTGTTGGAGGCTCTTGAGGGTAGGCCCCTAGTCTGGGGGGTGGAGTTACTTGGGGTCTGGGGCTTGGATGAAGGAGGGATCCTCCAACAACACATGGAGGAGTCTTGTCCAGAGGCACGGGAGCAGGTGTGAGGACAGCAGGAGCCAACGAGCATGTCAGGGAGATCTCCGGGGAGAAGACAGCTGGGTGGCTGGTGAGTGAGACAGTCGGGAAGGACTGAGAGACAGCCTGAGAGGACTGAGGATTGGCAATCTGGGATGGCTGTAGGGTCAGTCTGGCAGGACTGTGTAAGATTAGCCAAAAGGGACAACTGCAGCCAGGTGGGCTGGCAGACAGTGCATGAAGAGGTGCTGCTGAGATCAGTAGCCACAAGAAGGTAACTGGACACTGGGACTTTTCTATACATTAAAGAGGCCTGCGGTCCCTGCTTGTAAAAGGTTTTTTACTAGATCTGGCTGAGTGCCTTGTCAGATCCCCCAAACAGTGTTCCAGCTGGGTCTGAGTGTTTCTGCAAGTGATGTGCTGGAGGAAGATGATAAATGTGTAAAGTGAGTGTATATAGTCATAAGCTGTGCGGACATGGTATAGGAGGTGGTCATAGGCTGTGCAGATATGGTATAGGAGGTGGTCATAGACTGTGTGGACATGGTATAGAGGTGGTCATAGGCTGTCTGGACATGGTACAGGAGATGTCAGAGGCTGTGTGGACATGATATAGGAGGTGGTCATAGGCTGTGCAGAGATGGTATAGGAGGTGGTCATAGACTGTGTGGACATGGTATAAGAGGTGGTCAATTCATAGGCTGTGCAGACATGGTACAGGATAGTAACAGGAGGTGGTTAGAGGCTGCAGAGGGGTCCGGTCTTACCCGGCTGTGATGTGGAGAGGCGCACGCCACAGCCGAGACCGAGACGAGTGCCTTACATTTAAAAATGCCGCCATCGGCGCCATTACATCACTGCGCATGTGCCCGCCTGCCCAAAAATGGCCGAGCATGTGCGGGCTTTCCCAAGCCTGGCTAGCTTTGGAACGGCGCATGTGCAGTTGACAATTTCTCTCTCTCTCTTTCTCTCACCTCCCATTCCCTCGTCTTTCTCTCTCTCACGCACCCTTCCATTCTCTTTCTCACCCCCTCTTTCTCATCCCCCTCACCCTCCTCTCTCACTCTCCCGTCCCTCTCCTCCCCTCCCTATTTAAATACATTTGTTCAAATATTTAATTTGTTTTAACAAAAAATGTTTGCATTTTTATTTTATTTATTTCTTTAAAAGGCCCACCAAAATCCTCAGCACCAGGCCATGATGCTTTTAATCTGGCTTTGTGTATTTGTGTCCACTAATAATGATTTTAATGCATTTTTTGTGAACTATAGCTTTAATATTTTCTTGGGAGGGAGGGGGGGGGCTGTCAGGTAGTCTGTACTGGGACCCACAATTTATACTAGCAGCCCTGAGTGAATTGACCCCTTAGTTCTTTTTTGAAGAAGCATACCAAGGTCCTATACACGCATGTAAAGGAAGAATTCTGGTTGGCCGCACATCCAAAGAAATCATTGTTAATCCCCTATACACACAGACTGGAAATGCTCCAAAGGCATGCAATGCAGGATGTTAACAAACACAGGAGGATATGGCTGTTGGATCTAGGTAAGTATGCAATTGGTAGCTGGATCTAGGTAAGTATGGAAGAGGGCAAGATAGTTTTGGTCAGGAGAGGGAGACAAAAGGGACTAGAATTATGGAAAAAACAAAACAAAAAAAACAAAAAAACAAAAAGGACTAGTGCTCTTTGTTAGGTGTGCTTAACCATTAACCCAATCTATAAAATCTCAGGTAAGCTTTAACACGTTGGCTATGGGCAAAACAAGTGTCACTTCTTCTATGAGTCTATTAATTTGCTAATAACTTTACATTATTTTATTTTTTATGCAATCTATTAACAAAAAACTGTAACTAGAGTACACATACTAATACTTTGATCAGTATTATGCTGGCCATACACTATGTAAAAAAAAATAGGCCGGTCAAGTTCAGTGTAAACGATAAATCGGTTGTTTAGAGCTAACGACTCCACCATCATGCAGTTTCAAAGTGTCGATCGATAAATCATTAGATTGCCACACTATATGACGATTTAACGTTCGAGAAAATGGTTTGGGGAAGTATCGCAATATTTGACCTTTCACACCTGTACATTTCCTGTGGGGGTGGTCGATAGTTTGTGGTAGCAGGAAATATTGTATCGTGTTTGTTTGTGCAGCAAATCTTCCTTTATTCACTGTGGAATTTGTAAACGAAATACAAAAAAACATTGCTATTGCAATGCTGGGCCATACAAGAGATGGAGAAAGAGCCAAATAAAAGGAGAAAAATATGGAGCAAAGATTGGCTGAGGATCAGAGAGCGTTTTTCCACACATGAAATTACTGAAGGAATTGAAGCAGAATAATCCTGATGACTTTAGATACTATCTACGTATGCTAGATGACTGTTTTCAACATCTATTAGGATTAGTGTCACCCCTAATTACCAAACAAGCCACAGTTTTGAGACCCTCAATAACTCCAGACCAGAGGTCCTCATCAGAGAGTGTCCTTATTGGATCCTGCTTCCCATGGGTGTACTTGTGCGGGCTCGCTCCGGAGCCACCTTGTCTGCATCTAATACAGACAGGGAGGCTTGGCCCTGCCTCCTTCTCCCTCTTCAAAGAGTTTGATTGACAGCAGCATGATTCATTGGTTACCGCTGCTGCCAATCAAAGTCCATGAGCCAATGAGGAGAAAGAGGGGGCAGTGCTGAGACATGGCTCCGTTTCTTAATGGACACACAGAGCAGCGGCTTGGCGCAGTGCCCCCATAGAAAAATGCTTGCTGCGGTAGCACTCAATAGGAGGTAGGGGCCAGAAGTGGCAGGAGGGACCAGTGAAGAGGAGGATCAAGGCTGCTCTGTGCAAAACCACAACACAGAGCAGGTAAGTATATTTATTAGTTTTAAATAAAAAAAAAAAAAAAAACATCTGCAGATGAATAAAACGAATTAGATATAAAAGTAACAATGTTAGATTGTATCTCTCTACCTCTTGTCTGAACAATTTTTATAAATGCTATATCACATGGCCTGTGTAGCATTGCCCCCTAGAGGACTGCTGAATATAACATTTTCTGGATTCCCCTGGGTTACCTGTTGCAACTGCTTGCAGAAACTTATCACTTTAAGTACTTGGCTCAGTCAATGATCAGTCAAGGGATGTTGTTTTGTAGTTTTATTTGGAACTGGGATAGGAGAAGAGATGTGTGGGATACTCCAACTAGTAACTATTCACAGTATAGAGGAAATCTGACTTGAAGATGCGGCAAGGCCGCTACTTCACTCTGCCACTGGAATGAAGATAGAATAAATGTTCCTGCTTGTAATTATCTTCAGGGTTCTAACTTGGCACCCCCTTTCTCTCTCACTGTGTGCTGACACATGTCCACTGACTCTAAACTCTGGAGTGGTCCCCTTTCTGAGCAGACCCCCAGGCAAGTTCCTCTGTACGCACGGACACTGTTTTTCCAGAGTCACCGTTGCTCTTATCTCTACCAGTCAGCTTCACCTGCGCCTCTGGATTCAGCCACACACTCTGGTTCACTAAGCCGACCGCCTGTGACCCCCATCCACTGCTGCAGAAGAGGAGACAGCCGTCACCCTCCTTCTGGGACCTGGCTTCCCGTCCAAAGACCCCCTGCCTCATGTGCTCCTAGCTTTTATACCCTATCCCATAATGCATCACTCTTGATACTAAACCCATGGGATAGTATCAAAGCCTTTATGTCATTGACTGGGTTTCCTTCACTGTTCAATATGCCTCGCCATTGGACACAGTGGGTACTCAACTTCAGCCCAAAAGCATCGCACACACTGAGCGCATGGAACAGGCCTAACTATGAATCATGCTCCCCTGATAGGCAGAGGGCATCTATGTTTTGCCTCCTGCTCTCCTGATAAGCAGGCAGAGTCAAAACCACTCTCCTACCTAGCACCTATCTAGGAGGATGCTACACCTGTATTTGACAGCAGGACCTATTACAGCTGCTGTATTTATATAGCAACTCTTGGCTGTCATTTTCACAGCCAGTGTGAGGGGGCAAGGAGGGGGGCACAGAGGAGTATTTGGCTGTGTGTAGTATGTCCAGTGTTCTCAACTTGTCAAAGTAACACCTCGTAATCTTGCTATGATGTACTTGTTCAGCTATTTCTTTTTATAGGGGGACAGCAGTCTCCCAACTCTGTGTCTGCCCTGTCACCCTGTCACATATTTCTTGAGAACACTGAAAGTGGCTGTGTTGACATTCCTTGAAGACATAGTCCACCACTGTCACTATCAGGACGTTGGTCTAAAACAGGATTTCCAATGAGGGATCCTCTAGAGCAGTGATGGCAAACCTTGGCACCCAAGATGTTTTGGAACTACATTTCCCATGATGCTCAACTACACTGCAGAGTGCATGGGCATCATGAGAAATGTAGTTCCAAAACATCTGACGTGCCAAGGTTCGCCATCACTGCTCTAGAGGTTGCTAGGGGTTCCTTGAGCAGTTTCTGCCTTTCAGATAAATTCCCACTGACACCATATATCTTTTTAGCTATCTGTAAGTGATCAATTCTTTCCAATGCCCACAAGTGTAAAGAGCATTCTTCCCATTGACCATCACACTAATGTATCATGGGTTATAGATACAGTAATTTTCAGCAAGGGTTCCCTGAGACCGCTTGAAAGCTACTTGAAGGGTTCTTCTGTGTTGGCTGGTGATGTGTAGTTGAAACTGGAGATAGTGAATGTAGACAAGAAGTGTCTGAAAGAAGCTGAAGTAAATCAGCAACATCAAAATGCAAAAGTGAATGACAAAATAATTTTTGGAAAAAAAGACATTGCAGTTGTTTACGGTACAGATTTGCACAATCTGGTGCAATTGTGCATGGTAGCCAATCAGCTTCTAACTTCAGCTTGTTCAATTAGGCTTTGACAAAAAAAGAAAGCTGGAAGCTGATTGGTTTCCATGCAGAGCTGCACCTGATTTTGCACTCTGCAGTTTTAGTAAATCTCCCCCCCCAATGCTTCTAGCAAGCTAAATGCCATCCACTTAGGGATTCAATATACTTTAATATATTTGTCTGGAATTTAACCACTTGCCGACCGCCGCAAGTACATATACAACGGCGGTCAGCCCTGTACAGGCATAGTGACGTACCGGTACGTCACTCGCCTGCGAGCCAATAGGGGGCGAGCGCGCGCCGCCGGGGGCGCGCTCCCACCCCTGCTCACTCTGATCCCCGCGCGTGTGACCGGCGGACCCGATGTCCGCCGGTCACTCGCGATCGTCAGTTACAGAGGGAGAAAGGCAGGCGACTATTGTAAATAAAGCCGCCTGTCAGTCTCCCTTGTGTAACCGCAGAGATCATACGGTCCTGCTAGGTAGGACCGTAGATCTCTGCTGTTACATGAAAAGCCACATCCCTGCACAGTTAGAAGCACGCCCCTAGGGACACACTTAACCCCTCCTTCTCCAATAAAGTTAACCCCTTCCCTGCCAGTGTCATTTTTACAGTAACAGTGCATATGTATAGCACTGATTACTGTAGTAATGTCACTGGTACCCCCAAAAGTGTCAAAAATGTCAGTCAAGGGTCTCATCTGTCCGCCGCAATGTCGCAGTCCCCCAAAAAAAATCGCAGATTGCCGCCATTACTCGTTAAAAAAAAAAAAATAACAAAAATGACAAAAATTTAGATTTTTACAATTTTTGGGGGGGAATTTCATATAAAAAAATGTGAAAAATATTGTTAATTTTGCAAAATTGTCGCACTTTTTTTGTTTATAGCGCATGATCAAAAAATCGCACAGGTGATCAAATACCACCAAAAGAAAGCTCTGTTGGTGGTAAAAAAAAGGACGTCAATTTAATTTGGGTACAGCGTCGCACGACTGCGCAATTGTCCGTTAAAGTCACACAGTGCCAAATCACAAAATACCCCCTGGTCAGGAAGGGGGTAAAATCTTCTGGGGCTTATGTGGTTAAAGTTCGTAAACCTCAGACACGAAATATGAAAAAGGCATATTCCTCTGTAATGTGTACTTGTCTTAATCCAGAGCACTAAGTGCCATTTCTGTCTACTACTTTGTTCCTCTTCTATCAGCATGAATCACTTCTGACAAGTTTTCCTGACATCAAAAAATGGTGATAGGGGAGAGACCTCCAGTTGATTTAAAACTTCAGTTCTGTTCCTGTGTGCTGTGTGTGAAGGGAGGGGGGGTGTCCCTTCCCTCCAATCAGCTCTCAGAGCTCTCCTCACTGAGCTTGGCAAAGTGTAACTTCAGTGTTCGGCCCTTTTTTTCTGACAGCTCAGACAAGATTATATATTCAGAAATTTGAACAGATGTAGAGAGGACTGCAGATATACAAGTACAGCTTATGTAGGAAGATTTGTTTAACCTCTGAGGCCAGTCACTTCACTGGGTATTTGTAAGGGTTTACAACCACTTTAAAATTCATTGTATCAATATTCTATTATTCTACTAAAATGTAGAAGACAGAGTTGTTTCCGGCTTGCAGTGACAGGTCAATGTACACGTCTGCAGGAAGGAATTATCTCCACAAGGTTTAATCCAGGCCTAATAAGATTTGGTGAAACATGCTCATTAATGTCACAGCTCTGTAAATCTCTGCATTCCTGTATCACTTCAATACCAGGGATTAAAGAAACTCTTACATAAACTGCTTCTAGTAATGTTCAGTGAACCTAGGAGTTAGTGTGAGGACACATATGTTATCACTTCTCATTTAATGTGCCATGCATTTATAGAAGCAAGAGAAACTATTGCGTAACGAGGTCGACCCTTCCCAATATACCTGCAAGACACAAAGTAAGAGCCTTCCTGTAGCTGTCATGTACATTGTGTTCCCGACACCACACCCTGAACTTAGCCTACACAACTTGGCTACAAAAAGAAAAAACACCCGCCGCATAACACAAGGTTGACTCATGACATCTACTTACTAGCTGGAAAAAGTCCATATGGATTATGCAGCAGAATAAGTAAAAACAGCTATAGCCACAAAAAGGATACTGGTAGATTGTTACAGCCCAATTCCAGGCTCCCCCTACCCTTCAGTCCCCTATTGGCAATATTAGAGCCCTTTCACATGGGCTTTCCGATCCTGTCTTCCAGTCAGTTTTCCAGGCGGACCTGATTGGATGCTCCATGCAGCCCTATGAAGCAGCGCATGTCAGTGGTGAATTACAAGGCTGTAGAGAACAGTGCGCCATTGCAAACTTATATTCTGAGGTTTTAATTACATTATTTTAATATAGACAGTCGTGAACTAAAGGGGGGCGGTCTAAGGCATGAAACTCCAGGGCTGAAAATGAGTCCCACTCCGGCCCTGGTTTGTACAGTAAGCATTTGTGGGGAACGGTGTCAAATGCCTTTGCAAAGTCCAGATACACCACATCCACAGGCCTTTCTTTATCTTGATGGCAACTCACTTCATCGAAGAAGGTTAATAGTGACAAAAAGAATACACAGCGCAAATTAGGATATATCAAATAAAGTGATTGATGCTTCAAGTTATATATGTGTGGATAATAAATAAAAATAAAAATGTGCAAAAATGCAATAGAATATCACCTTAAAAAGAATTATAAAATAAAGTGCTTCAATAATGTAAATCAAGTACAAAAGCAGATTTGATAGTGCATAAATTGCAATCTATAAATCAATAAAACTTGCAATAGTGCATATATATAATTACTTGAATAAATAAATAAAGTCCCCAAAAAAGTTAAATTCTTTAAGCAAGTAGCCAGTGAAAGTGCAATGTGATTAGGTGCTTCTTAATGCAAATTGGTGCAATGGTGTGAGGGTCCACTCCCCATGGATACTTCCACTTACCAGACTGCCAGGAACCCTTAGCAATATTGCATATGGGTCAAACGCACTTAGTCCGGTGTGGAGTGGGATCTTTCTTGTAGGGCTGGTCTTTCAGACTCCAGTGATCAATCTTTCCTCAGTGGGCCAATATGAATGGGACCATAGGACCATAGGAAGAAAGACTAAGAATAGTGTACTATTGCAAGTTTTATTGATTTATAGATTGCAATTTATGCACTATCAAATCTGCTTTTGTACTTGATTTACATTATTGAAGCACTTTATTTTAAAATTCTTTTTAAGGTGATATTCTATTGCATTTTTGCACATTTTTGTTTTTATTTATTATCCACACATATGCACAGTTGCATAATTTTATTTATTATCCACACATATATAACTTGAAGCATCAATCACTTTATTTGATATATCCTAATTTGCGCTGTGTATTATTTTTTGTCACTATTTTTGAACAGCAGCATTTAGGATTGAGGGTTAATATATATCCATAGTGCAGTATTATTTATAATTTTTGTAGAAGGTTAATAGATTGGTCTGGCATGAATGATTTTTCATGAATTTATGCTGATTAGTAAGGATAATACTGTTTTCATTGCTAAAGTCTTGTATGTGGTCCCTTAACATCCCCTCCAAAATCTTGCAGACTAATGATGTTAGGCTGACTGGCCTATAGTTACCCGGGATATATCATGACCCTTTTGAAATATTGGTACCACATTGGCTTTTTTCCAATCAGCTAGCACGATTCCTGTCTGTAGACTATCCGCAAAGATCAAGAATAAAAGTCTGGCTATTACCTGGCTGCAGTGGCGTAGCGTGGGGGGTGCAGGGGGGGCCGGCCGCACCGGGCGCAACATCTGGGGGGGGCGCATCCGCTCCGCAATGTCATGTCAGATGTCACTGAGTCACTCACTCTGTCATAGGCTGGCCGCCGCCCGCTGAGTCTACTCTCGACTCTGCCCCTGGCTCACTGTCACTGCTTCGGCTTGGCAGCTCGGCTCGGCCGCTCGTTCCCCAATCCGATCCAGCCGGCGTCGCCCACTGTGGAGTGATGGTGGGGGGAGACAGGCCAGGCTTGCGCCGTGTGGTGCGGAGATGGACTGTCTGGGGGAGGGACTAACCAGTGCAGCGGCCGCCCAGCGCAGCGCGGGAGACGGGGAGAGAAGAACCACACCAGGCCAGCAGAGCAGCAGAAGAAGCCGGCGCGGCGAGGAGGAGGACGACAGGACAGGAGTCACAACAGGACAGTCAGCAATTTCAGCAAAGAAGGCAGATGAGACGAGGCTCCCATATAGATGCCCCCTTGCAGCAGGCCAGGGTGAGGTGAGGTCCCCCATATAGATCCCCCCTTACAGCAGGCCAGGGTGAGGTGAGGTCCCCCATATAGATCTCCCCCCTTACAGCAGGCCAGGGTGAGGTGAGGTCCGAGGTCCCCCATATAGATCCCCCCTTACAGCAGGCCAGGGTGAGGTGAGGTCCCCCATATAGATCCCCCCTTACAGCAGGCCAGGGTGAGGTGAGGTCCACCATATAGATCCCCCCTGACAACAGGCCAGGGTGAGATGAGGTCCCCCATATAGATCCCCCTCACCCTGGCCTGCTGTAAGGGGGGATCTATATGGGGGACCTCACCTCAGCCTGGCCTGCTGTAAGGTGGGAGATCTATGTGGGGGACCACACCTCACCCTGGCCTGCTGTAAGGGGGGATCTATATGGGGGACCTCACCTCACCTAGGCCTGCTGTAAGGGGGGATCTATATGGGGGACCTCACCTCACCCTGGCCTTCTGTAAGGGGGATCTATATGGGGGACCTCACCTCACCCTGACCTGCTGTAAGGGGGGATCTATATGGGGGACCTCACCTCACCCTGACCTGCTGTAAAGGAGGATCTATGGGGGACCTGCCCTGGTCTGCTCTAAAGGGCATCTATGGGGATCCTGCTCTAAAGGGGATCTTTGCCTTAGTCCCCCTTTAGAGCAGGATCCCCATAGATCCCCTTTAGAGCAGGCCAGGGTCCCCATAGATCCCCTTTAGAGCAGGCCAGGGTCCCCATAGATTCTCCACTTTAGAGAAATGTCCCCATAGATTATATGGGGACCATTCTCTAAAGGGGGATCTATGGGGAACCTGCTCTAAAAGGTGATCTATGGAGACCCTTCTCTAAAGGAGGTTCTATGGGGGATCTATGGGGACCCTGGCCTGCTCTATAGGGGGATCTATGGGGGACCCTGCTGTAAAGGGGGGATCTTTGGGGACCCTGCTCTAAAGGGGGATCTATAAGGACCCTGCTCTAAAGGGGATCTATAGGGACCCTGCTCTAGCTCAAGTGCTAAATTCCCGCGGGTTAGGGGGCGCAAATTACTTGCCTTCCCCCGGGTGCTGACAACCCACGCTACGCCACTGCCTGGCTGAGTTCTTTAAGAACCCTCGGGTGCAAGCCATCCGGTCCCAGTGATTTATTTGTGTTAAGTTTCTCTAATTTAGTTCTAAGTCTATCTTCTGTTAGCCATGGCGGTACTCCCGGAGGTGTATTATTTAATTTAGCATTACAAGCTGGTTAGTGTAGCCCCCCAATTATTTTGTGAAGACTGAAGAGAAGAAATTATTTAGCACTTTCGCCTTCTCTCTGTCCTCTGTGGCCAGATTCCCTTCATCGTCTTTTATTGGGCCAATGTGTTCTGGTCTCGCTTTCTTACTATTTATATACTTAAAGAATTTCTCTGGGGTTTTTTTTTTCTCTCTTCCGCTATATGTCTCTTGTGTTCTCTTTTATCCGCCTTGATTTTACCTTTACATTTCTTATTGCACTCTTTATAATATATAAAAACGGCGACAAAGCAATATGTAAAAACATACAAATATGACCAGTAGCGCAAAAAGTAGTAATGACCTCACACTACCACAAGGATAAATAGTCCTTCTATTCAACAGTAACACATGAGATCACTTAGACAAACAGCTATAAAAAGTCCATCATAACAACAGAATGTCCATCCATAAAAGTGCATCCACACATGTGAATCTTGATGGGATGTATATTTAATCAGTGGATGTAACGGGTCATCTCTTATCACCACCACCGTGAAAGTAAGGGGGAGTAGGTCACACTCATTGACAGTAATGTCTTAGCCACTCTCGTGGATAAGCGAAAACACCAAATGTCAGCAATTGTCCAACATAGATAATTCCAAAAGCTCTTCAGGATAAGGGAGGATCAGTGTACTCCATACCATGTGGGAAAAACAAAGCACAAAGCCCCACTAGTGCAATATTGTTTAACCACTTAAGCCCCGGAGGATTTGGCTGCTAATCGACCAGGGGGTATTTTGCGATTCGGCACTGCGTGAGTTTAATGGACAATTGCGCGGTCGTGCGACACTGTACCTAAACGAATTTGGCGTCCTTTTTTTCCCACAAACAGAGCTTTCTTTTGGCGGTATTTGATCACCTGTGCGATTTTTTGATCACGCGCTATAAACAAAAAAAGAGCGTAAATTTTGCAAAAATAGCAATATTTTTCCCTTTTTTTTATATGAAATTCCCCCCAAAAAAAATGTAAAAATCAAAATTTTTTAACATTTTCGGCCAATTTGTTTTATGCTACCTATGTTTGGTAAAAAAAAATCGCAAAAAGCGTATTTTGATTGGTTTGCGCAAAAGTTATTGCGTTTACTAACAAAGGGAAAGATTTTTGTAATTTTTGTTGTTTTTTTTTTTAACGCGTAATGGCGGAAATCTGCGATTTTTTTGCGGTACTGCGACATTGCGGCAGACAGATCGGACCCTTGACTGACATTTTTGACACTTTTGGGGTTACCAGTGACATTTCTACAGTAATCAGTGCTATATATATGTACTGTTACTGTAAAAATACACTGGTAGTGAAGGGGTTAACTTTATTTGAGAGGGAGGGGCTGTGTGTGTCCCTAGGGGCGTGATTCTAACTGTGATTGGCTGTGGCTTCAACTGTATGCAGAGTGATCAACGGATCTACATAGTAGATCTATATGATCATCTCTCATACAGAGGGGAGAATGACAGGCAGCTTGTTTACACAAGCTGCCTGACTTTCTCCCTCTCCCCCGCCGATCGCAGAGTGGCCGGCAGACATCGGGTCCGCCGGTCACACGCGCGGGGGGGTCCGTGACCACGCGGGAGCGGGAGCGCGCCTCCGGCGGCGCGCGCTCGCTCCCTAGACCCTCACAAGCTAGTGACGTAGCCCTACGTCACTTTGCCTGTGAGGGGCTGACCGCCGACGTAGATAGTCGTGCGGCGGTCGGCAAGTGGTTAAACACTTTATTATTGCATCCACTTAAACAAAAGAAAGCCACTCACATTTTAACATAATCATAACAGCGTATAAAATCCCATGGATGATATACTGCACCGTTCGGGGACATTTCCCAGGCTCCACGCCGTGGTCCGTGCTCCTTACGGGTCTGTTATCACTCCTAGCAGTAATACTGTGTGATAGGTAGGTTGGTTGACGACGACAGGTCACGTCTCGACTAGTTTCACCTTACCGACTTCATCATAGGGGGCGTGACACTGTCGGCGCGGCATCCAGTTAAATGCACCGATCACCCCGCCCTCTAGGGAGGAGCCGGCGCATCACCAAGCTCTATACCTATGTTAAACGTCACTTCCTGCTAGGATTGCTGTCTGCCACGAAGGTCATTCCCACAAATGCACAGCCCTCTATCCCATACTGCTTTAGTACGAACCTATAGGTGTAACCCAGATCCAACCAGAATGTTTGATTACACTGGCACCACAAAAGAGAGGATTAACACCCTCATCGCCATGCGTGACAACATAGCAACATAGCAAGATTCACTGGTGTCACTAGCAGGGAGTGAACTCAATCATCAATAATGCATTTATAAAATTATAAATTACATCTCTTCAACATAAAACAGTTGATTGATCTGGTCAGTAACACACTTCCTGTATTAGTAAGACACAACTCTGGATGAATGAGAACAGGAGGCACCGTAGACAGTAACACTGTCAGTCTGGGTGGAGGGTAGTGCTAAATGTATTGGCAGATTTCAATAAAGTAACACGTTGAAGCCAAACTCCGGCTCAGACTTTATAATCAGTTACAGCAAAAAGTTGTTTTTTTCATTTTGGGATAAAGGTTTTACATGAATAAAAAAGGCTGATCATTATAAGCACCCCTGTCAATGTTGAATGATTTGTCCCATCCATGTAAACTGCTACACTCTGCCGGAGAGCTTGTGCTTTTGAAAAACAACAGATTTGCTGGCTGGATCACCAGATGAAAATAGAAGAAAGAAAGCCTAAAAAAGAAAACAAATGCAGCCACCACATCAAGCTGAAATATAATAAATGCTTGCTTTTGTGTTGAATACTGCTTTAATTTTAGATGTTAGATTGGAGACAAGGTAACATTAGGTGTGAACTTTACCTAAAAAATGTATTTCATCACCACAAATCTTTAAAAGTATAACTAAACATTTTGCTTGTATGCTGTAGTAGGGATGGGCTTGATGTTCAAGTTGAACGTGAGTTCGACTCGAACATCAGCTGTGTGTGTGTTTGCCGAACACACGAACAAATGGGGCGCTCGGCGGGAAGTTTGCCTGCCGATGAGCGCCCCATAATGCACTGCCCTGGTGCAGTGAATTAACTACTGATGATTGGCCAAAGCATGCACCTGACCTGTATGCTTTGGCCAATCACAGCCTATGTCCTGTCAGAGCCATGATTTGCCAAAGGCAGGGTGACTTTAGCCAATCATGGTTTAGGGGCTAAGTCCAAGCCCCACACTTTATAAGGCTGCTGCTTACACGGCAGCCATGTATAGTGTGTTATAATAGAGATTAGGCTGGTAGTTAATGGACAGTGAGTTGAGTTTGTTTAGTGCAGTCAGTGTAGTGTACAGGAAAACTCCACTTTTATAATGTATAGATATGTTGTAGTCCTGGGTCCCCTCAAGTTTTGTGTCCCTGTCACTTATAGTTTGTGAGCAGCGGCATGCCAAGCTGACCAAGATGACGCTCTTGAGCTTTGTTATCTCTTTTACAGACAATGTGCTTTGGGGAAGAAACCCAAGGCACCCTCCCCATGTTAAAGGGCAAGCTGCCTGGTATGGTTTGGGGGGAGGGCATTCGCTCACCCCCCCCCCCCCCCCTTTGCTGACCACGAGCAAGTTTAAATGACATTTTTCCTTTAGAAATGTCAGTATTGCTGCAACAGGCTACATACATCATACAGATGTGCAACTTTACAGGCACATTAAGGGGATCCGCCAGGCATGATATTTAAAGGAATTTTTCATCTTTATTGTTTCAATTTAAGCATCATTAAAATCACTGCTCCTGTAAAAACTATTGTTTTTAAAAAATGTTTGCATTGATGCATGTCCCCCAAGGCAGTACCCAGGTCCCCATACACTTTTTATGGCAATAATTTGCATATAAGCCTTTAAAATTAGGACTTTTGATTTTTCATGTTCATGTCCCAAAGACTTTTATAGTGTTCACATGTTCACTAGAACTTTTGCCCCGTTCAAGATGTTCTGGTGTGAACCGAACAGGAGGTTGTTTGGCCCACCACTATTGAGTAGCTTGTATTGTAACTTTAATAACCATATTAACAGTAGTAGTGATGTTCTGCAAATGCTAGTCCATGGAATCAACTTGGGTTAAGCTGTAATTTGCAATAAAAAGTTTTAATGCAGATAAAAAAGATATAAAACTGCAAACAGGCGAGAAGTTCCCTAAATAGTTGCTTGACCAGGTCAACAGTGTCACATCCTATTCTGCTATTAGATATGGAGTAAGGAGATAATTTTCTACAATTTATTTGTGCATCTATCTTCAAAACATAATTATGTCAATTGAATTTGGAAATTATTGAATTTCTTTTGTTGTTTGCTTTTAAAGTATACAAATGGTATCTCTGTCTTATCTAAAGCACTTTATGCAATTTTGTGCAACTGTTTATTGAATAATTGTATCTTCAGGTTAGAGCAGGCCATAAATTATGTTATCTCCTTTCCTTCCACCATAGGTGGAAGGTAAGAAAATTGCTTGATTCTCCCATCAATACAGTCAGTGTTAATGGGGGAATCCCTCTCACAGCGCTATTGTGTTAGGCCAGAGGGGAGCCCTCCCTTCTGGCAGAACACAATGATAAGTGTTGCTGGCAATAGATTTATAGATCAACTTGTGTACAACCAGGGTTTGCATACATCAATCAAGATTTGACTGGTCCCTGCTGAACCACCTGAATTTGATCCATGTATGGGCGGCTTACGCCTCTAAATAGTGCCATGGTAAGCCCTTTGGAACCCAAGGTGAAGATCCCAACTGAGATAAATGGAGTTTGCACCTGTGTACTTACAGTGGCAGTGCCAGCATAGGGTGCAGAAAGGACAATCACTATCTGCCAATCCCACAGCTACCACCTGTTGGTCAAGGGACAACCAAACAGAAAGGCAGAGGTTCTGTGACATGGTGGAACCTATGTGATTTAGTCATATGCCGGAGGAGGAGAACACAGGGGCCACAGGAGGAGGTCACAGGGTTGGAGGGGGAGAGCACAGAGGGGGGCCAGAAGAGGAGGACATGGAAGACAGTCGGGAATGATCATTCCCATGGTGGGGACAGTTGCAAGCACCAATCTCCATGTATAGCTTTCAATGAAGTAGCTGACATCCGCTTCTCCTCCTGTCCCTCCGCGGCTGTCAGCTGCTTCAATAAAATCTATACAGGGAGATCGGTGCTTGCAACTATGTCACCCCCCCCCCCCCAATGCTGGACCAATTACCCCCCACTGTCAACCAGGAACAATCATCCATGGGCGCAGTGTGGGTCACAGGAACAGTTTAACATGCCCATTCCTGTACAGTGCATTAGACAGCTTAGGTGATGAAGAGGCAGGCTTCCAGCCAAGCTCTGCTCCCCTCAGCAAATGCCTCATCTGCCTCTGGCTCAGATACAATTTTCTTGCTTGTAAGTGGTTCAAATTGAGCCAGTTATGCGTTGCCTCAGACGGGAGGGTGAGGGTTAAAGTTTTTCCCTGTTCTTTTGTTTTGGTGGGTTTTCTTGGGTCTGACCCACGGATCCTGTGTTATAAGAGAGGAACATTGTCCTGGTGCAGAGAGAACTCCTAGGACAGGGAGTCAAAAAAGCTGCACTAATGAGGAGCGAGAAGTATCGCTAACTTCTGCAATTGCTGTGATGTAGGAGATCAGCAGGACCTGGGGTTCGTCCCCGAAGACACCAGCCACTGGGGAACGCCCCTGTTAGATCCCCTTTATTTCACAAGGTCTGTACCTTTGCAGGTATGCCGGGGCAGCATGTAGCCTGAGTAAGGAGTAGGGTTGCAGGGAAAGGACTGTTCTCACATGTTGGACTTTATGATGTTTTTGCACTTTTTCAAGTAAAGCTTTTGAACCCTTTTTCTGCCTAGTCTGAAGCTACTCAAGGGGTGTAATGCAAGTAATAGGAGTGTTTCTACAGCTTGGGTCACTAAACACATGGGGGTATGAAGATAATGGTACAAGGGGTAATACAGTGAGCAGATACAAGTGGTTACCAGGAGTAACAAAGTTTTCTCTAGCAGCCTGTTGTTAGGTGGCAGGTGAGATAGCTTTTTGCAGGAGGAGTTGTTGCCGACACTCTCTCCATGAGCAGGTCTGTCTCCCATAGCAACCAGAGCAGACTTGTGCAGAAGATTTTCTAAACCTGTACACAGGTACAGAAGAGTAAGAGTTAAGGTAAGTGCATGCATGAAGTCCATGGTAGGTGTACGGCGGGACCCCTTGCCATTACTGGGAGTGATTGTAACGCTCCTGCGTTTTTGTTATAGGCTGGATTTACAGCTGCAAAATCTCCACTCAGTAGTCATGTAGAGATGTGTTGAATACCAGATCCAACTCTCCAGGACTCCTCACCGTGGGCCTGTCAGCTTCAACATACAGATATATACACACTCAATGAGATGTTCCTGGAGTGATAGGATGTATATGATAGTATGAAGGTGATGTGCTGAAGGGACAGGTGTGAACAGTGACAAGGATGGTAAGCACTTGATAGGTTTGTACAGGAGAGTTCAAGATGGTATTTAGGAATGCAGATAGGTTAGTATCGAGTATGCTAACAGGTGGTGAGGACAGCAGATGACAAATACAGGATAGACTAACCCAGTGCAAGGATAGATAGTAGTAGACAGGAGAGCTAGCAATCTATGCAGCAGTGCAGATGATAGATGGTAGTAGACAGGAGAGCTAGCAATCTATGCAGCAGTGCAGATGATAGATGGTAGTAGTCTCAAGAGCTAGCAATCTATGTAACAGTGCAGATGATAGGATAGTATGGATAGGTAGTAACAGTCCTTAATGCAATAGTAGTAGTGTAAGTTATGGAGGTTTCCCCTGCGGGGTACTTATCACTATAGTATAGTAGTAGAAGGGTCCGGTGATGAGGAAGTGATCCAGTAGCGAGATACAGGGATCAGTAGCGAGGTTCGGGTCTGAGGAAGTGGTCCTGGTAGCGAGATACAGGGATCTGTAGCGAGGTTCCACAGCGAGACACGCTTGTAAGCATAGATGCAAGGCAGGTTGAACGAACATGTGAGTGAGAACGCCGGTGGTTGAAATAGCCGCTCTGCGGCGCTCAGTGATGACAGCATCGGTCTTAAAGGTGTATGCGCATCTACCAGAAGAGAATGGTGGGACGCATACACGGAATGGAAAGTGGAATAAGGGTACCAGAGGTACCAGAACATTACAGTACCCCCCCTTAAGGCCGGCTCCGGAAGGCCTCTAGAACTGTTTTTTCCGGGTATTTCGAGTGAAAATTGCGAATCAGTCTAGGGGCATGTATATCAGAGGTATCCAGCCAGGTGTCGTCTTGGGGCCCATAGTTCTTCCATCGTACTAGATATTGGAGTCTTCTTCTGTGGATACGAGAATCCAGAATCTCCTTTATCTCATATTCTTCTCCGCCTTAAACTTGTACAGGAGGTGGAGGTGGGATGGTAGGCCTTATTCCTTGGTTAGGAACATGTGGCTTCAATAGCGACACATGGAAGATGGGATGGATCTTGAGATCTGCCGGTAAGGTGAGCTGTACTGCAGCTTTCCAATTAGTTTCCTGATTGGGAAGGGTCCCAAGAATAAAGGCCCAAGCTTTTTGCTAGGGATCTTTAATCTTAAATTTTTTGTTGATAGCCAAACGAGGTCCCCAATAACATACTGAGGAGAAGGTCTTCTACGAAGGTCGTAGTACCTTTTTTGTTGACTATGAGCGTGTGATATGGTAGTATTGAGTAAACCCAAAGAGTCTTTTATTTGGGTAAGGTAATCCGAGGCTACTGGGTTACTCGATGGCAGGATGCGTGGTGGAAGAAGAGTGGGATGAAACCCATAGTTCAAGTAGAATGGACTTTGCTTCGTAGTACTGTGGGTTGCGTTGTTGTAAGCAAATTCCGCTAGAGGAAGGAGATCCACCCAATCATCCTGTAGGTATGATGTGTAGCAGCGTAGATATTGCTCAATGCACTGGTTGACTCTTTCAGTCTGTCCGTTGGTCTGAGGATGGTAGGGAGAAGTGAGCTTTCGCTCAATGCGTAAAATTTGACAAAGTGCTTGCCCGAATTTAGAGATAAATTGTGAACCACGGTTGGACAAAAGAGTCTTTGGAATTCCATGCAACTTGAACACATGTTTCATCAGTAGTTCCGCTGTTTGTTTGGATGAAGGTAGTCTACGGATAGCGATGAAATGTGCCATCTTTGTCAAGTGGTCCACTGACACTAGGATGGTATTAAATCCTTTGGAAGGTGGTAGTTCTACTATGAAATCTAAGGACACAACTTCCCATGGAACCTGGGGTATTGGTAGACTACAAAGTAGTCCAGATGGTTTTGTAGTGTCAATTTTGGACCTTGCACAGATGTCACATGAAGAAACAAATTTTTGTACAGACGTCTTCATATCAGGCCACCAAAACTGCCTGGTGAGCAAATTAAAGGTTTTCGTCATACCCATATGTCCTGCCATGGGTACATCATGAGATAACTCCAAGATCTTGGTGCGCATAGTCGGGGGTATGTAAAGTTTGTCATTGTAATAGAGGAAGCCTTCTGCATCAGTACTTAGTTGTGGTGGAGGTGAATCCATTCCTATACTGTGCAAAATCTCTTCCTTCAAGGATCGGACAACACCAATAATGCGTTCATAGGGTATTATGGGAATGGAAGGGATTTCGGCGTAGTTATCTTCGGTTAGTCGTGATAGCACATCCGCTTTTTTATTTTTGTCTGCAGGCGTATAGGTCACTAAGAAATTAAATCTTAAAAAGAATAATGACCATCGTACCTGCCGGTGGGAAAGAGTCTTGTTAGTCTGGAGGTATTGAAGGTTTTTATGATCTGTATATATGAGTATTGGTAACTGGGTACCTTCGAGCAGATGTCGCCAATTCTCCAGTGCCAATTTTATGGCAAGCAACTCCTTTTCACCCACTGGGTAATTCACCTCTGGGCTGCTTAGTGATTTTGAAAAGAAAGCAACTGGGTGGAGTGATGAAGTGTTTGTTGGTTGTTGGGAGAGAACTGCTCCTACTGCCATATTTGACGCATCTACCTCTAGAATATATTGGAGGGATGGGTCTGGATGGCGTAGTATGGGAGCAGAAGTGAAGCTTGACTTTAACAAGCAGAAAGCTTGATTTGCTTCTTCTGACCATTTGAACAGTTTTTTTATACTTGTCAGTTGTGTGAGAGGTCTCACAATGGCGGAAAAGTTCTTGATGAACTTCCTATAGAAGTTCGAGAATCCTAGGAATCGCTGTAGGGCCTTACGAGTTGTTGGTATAGGCCAGTCTAGAATACAGGATATCTTACTCATATCCATCTTAATTCCAGTTTTGGATATGAAGTATCCTAGAAATAATATTTCTTCTTTATGAAATAGGCATTTTTTTAATTTCACGTATAGACTGTGTGAGAGCAGTCTGGACAACACAAGTCTTACATGTTTTATGTGTTCAGGCATAGATCGAGAATAGATAAGTATATCGTCTAGGTATACTACAACACAGACATCAAGTAAGTCTCTAAAGATGTCGTTTATGAATCTTTGGAAAGCTGTGGGAGCATTACATAGCCCAAATGGCATCACAAGGTATTCGAATAGTCCGTATCTGGTTCTGAATGCTGTTTTCCACTCATCCCCGTCACGGATTCGGATTAGGTTGTATGCCCCTTTCAGGTCTAATTTGGTGAAATAAGTAGCCCCACGCACTTGTTCAATAAGTTCAGGGATAAGCGGCAAAGGATAGCGATCCTTTATCGTAATCGTGTTTAATTGCCTATAATCGATAATAGGCCTGAGACTGGAATCCTTATTGCGGACAAAGAAAAGTCCTGCAGCAGTGGAAGAAGTAGAGGGTCTAATGAACCCTTTTGTCAAATTCTCATCCAAGTATTCTTTGAGGTGAGAAAGTTCATCCTGTGAAAGGGGATAAACATGACCGAAAGGCAATTTGCTGTTAGGGAGTAGATCGATAGTGCAATCGTAATCCCTATGGGGAGGCAACACTTGAGCATTTTTCTCAAGGAACACTTCGGACAGATCCTGATAGCATAGTGGTGCAATTTCATCTGACACCACAGACAGAATCTTCCCATAAGATGGGAGGTTACACGTATTCTCACAATAGTGAGAAGGGAAAACCAAAGTCCGTTTTTTCCAATCTATGATTGGTTGGTGTGTGTGTAACCAGGGAAGTCCAAAAATAATAGGAAAATGGGGTGAGGATAGTATATCAAAAGTGATGGTCTCCACATGTGACTCGTTGGTAGTGGCAAGGAGTGCCTGTGTCTGGTTGGTGATTGGACCAGAAGACAGTGGAATACCATTAATGAAACTAACAGAAACAGGCTTAGATTTTGAAATAATAGGTATTTTATTTAAGGTAACAAAGCGTGTATCAATATAGTTTCCACAAGATCCAGTGTCGACCATAGCCTTGGTGGTGATCCTAGTTTGGTCCCACTGTAATATTAAATGAACAAAAAGATAGGGGTTAGAAAAGGAAGTCGTTAATCCTCCCAGCAAGACATGTGAACACTCACCCTCTTTTTTGCGAACAAGGGGACAGGTGCTTATCAAATGATCCGGGGATGCGCAATACATGCAGAGATTTCTGGATGTTCTTCTAGCTCGTTCAGTAGTCGTTAAAGGTGGGCGTATGGTTCCTACATCCATGGGAGTAGGGTCAACGGCCGAAATCCGAGAAGGGCTAGACAATGGCATTCCCATCTTTTCAGCCCTTCTTTCTCGCAGTCGTCTGTCGATGTTGATACTAAGTTGTATCAAGGCCTCCAAGGTGCCAGGTAAATCCGCTCGGGCGAGCTCGTCTTTAACAGCTTCCGATAACCCGAGTCTGAATTGAGTTCGCAAAGATGTGTCATTCCACCCTGAATCAAGGGTCCATCTTTTGAACTCAGATACAAAGTCTTCTACAGGTCTCCTTCCTTGTTTCAAGGCCCTCAACTGCATATCAGCAGTACTCTGCCTATTGGGGTCATCGTAAAAGCTGGTGAGTTCCGCTAGGAATAAAGAATAGGTGTTGAGAATCTGATCATTATTCTCAAAGAGAGAGTCTGCCCAGGCCCGTGGATCACCCGTCAAGTATGAAATAACGGTACAGACTTTTATTTGATCAGTGGGGTATGTACGAGGCTTTAACAAAAAAAGCAATTCAAATGCGTTTTTGAATTCCCGAAATTTTTTCCAGTCGCCTGTAAACACTAAAGGGGGGTTTATTTTAGGTTCAGGAGGCTGAACAGCAGTAAGCCGTGAGAGCTGGGTTACCTGCTGTGTTAAAGTCTGATTCTTTTCTTGTACGTCAGTCAGAGCAAGTATTAACGCTTTTACTTGTTGTGTTAATTGTGTCACTTGAGTGGGTAATTCTGCTGAATCCATTTTTAAGGTTCGTTCAATCTGTAACGCTCCTGCGTTTTTGTTATAGGCTGGATTCACAGCTGCAAAATCTCCACTCAGTAGTCATGTAGAGATGTGTTGAATACCAGATCCAACTCTCCAGGACTCCTCACCGTGGGCCTGTCAGCCTCAACATACAGATATATACACACTCAATGAGATGTTCCTGGAGTGATAGGATGTATATGATAGTATGAAGGTGATGTGCTGAAGGGACAGGTGTGAACAGTGACAAGGATGGTAAGCACTTGATAGGTTTGTACAGGAGAGTTCAAGATGGTATTTAGGAATGAAGATAGGTTAGTATCGAGTATGCTAACAGGTGGTGAGGACAGCAGATGACAAATACAGGATAGACTAACCCAGTGCAAGGATAGATAGTAGTAGACAGGAGAGCTAGCAATCTATGCAGCAGTGCAGATGATAGATGGTAGTAGACAGGAGAGCTAGCAATCTATGTAACAGTGCAGATGATAGGATAGTATGGATAGGTAGTAACAGTCCTTAATGCAATAGTAGTAGTGTAAGTTATGGAGGTTTCCCCTGCGGGGTACTTATCACTATAGTATAGTAGTAGAAGGGTCCGGTGATGAGGAAGTGATCCAGTAGCGAGATACAGGGATCAGTAGCGAGGTTCGGGTCTGAGGAAGTGATCCTGGTAGCGAGATACAGGGATCTGTAGCGAGGTTCCACAGCGAGACACACTTGTAAGCATAGATGCAAGGCAGGTTGAACGAACATGTGAGTGAGAACGCCGGCGGTTGAAATAGCCGCTCTGCGGCGCTCAGTGATGACAGCATCGGTCTTAAAGGTGTATGCGCACCTACCAGAAGAGAATGGTGGGACGCATACACGGAATGGAAAGTGGAATAAGGGTACCAGAGGTACCAGAACATTACAGTGATGTAGCAGTGATACACTGGACAAGTGGAGAGGGCATTGGCTCTGCATGTCCCTCCTGAATGAACAAGTGATCATTTTGGTTTATATGACATTGAGAGAGTTTACTAGAGTTTGCTTATGTTTGTCATTTACCGGGTTGTGAGCATGACTCAAATAAAGGTACTCAATGTACTAGGTGCCTAGCGTAGCCCAGAAGAACCCACCTAAGGTTGCCACCTCATCCCTTTAAAACAAAAAACGTATTAATTACACAGGTTCTGTGGCTGATCAAGCTGGTAATTAAACTCACTTAGTGCCCTATCTGCATTATATTAACCCCTGAACCTGTGTAATTAATATGTTTTTGGTTTTAAAGGGATGAGCTGGAAAACCTAAACCTACTCCAGAGTAGGTCTGTCAACTTCTCACGTACCTGACTGATGAGCCTGATAGTGCAGAGGAAGGCCTCCCTTACATATCTGACATGCGGCCCCTGGTAGAGCAGACAGGTGGCACGGGAGAGCAGAATACTATGAGGGCCTGGCGGGTCAGCTGTTTGACGGGCAGCTCCAAGGTCCCAGATGCTTTAAAGGAGACAACCAGCAGGTAAGAGGATCCGAACAGCAGGCAGGCTGAAGGCTGGAATGCCCGAGTCCACACTCACGCTGGGAGCACACAGGCAAACCGATCAGTTCATAGGCCGGGTCAACAACAGGCGGGCAGCGTGGAATCCAAAGAAGCGGGCAGGTTCAAGGTCAGAGGGGAGCCGAGGTCAGGTGTGGGCAGAAAGCAAGGGGAGTCCAAAAGTCAAGCCGGGTCGTACAGTAGATCAATCACAGAAGCAGGTAAACAGGAAGCTGCAGATCAGACAGCAAAGCCACAGTGCTGCTGAGGTGTTTAAATAAGGCAGCCTGTTGCCAATCACTGAAATTAGTCTGCAGACTCTGCACTAAGTTAACTCTTAGGTGGCAGACCCATGACAAGGCCTTTCATGTGACCCTTGCTTGACACCCAATGAGGCAGTAAACATGGAGGACAAACCTCCCATGACCCTACCCCCCCCCCTCTTAACATGCTGCCTAATATACACCTTTAGCTCAGGCAACAAGAAGAGGCCAGAGGCTGTTAGGTATGTTTGACTGGTCCTCCACTTTGGCACTCAGTTTACAGGGCTTTTATTGGTATGAAGGTAAGACAGAACTCTTTGCTCTCAGAATTCTCAAAAGAATTTCATGCCACACTATTAGGCCATCAGTTAGCGTCAACAGCCATCATCTACCAATAAGGCAGTTTGACTGGCATAGATAATTCAAAAGATAGATCTACTAGGCCTTACCCGGACAAAAGGGCTATTTCAAAGTAGTCTCCATGGGATAAAATTGTATTTTCTAATTTGTTTTATTCTTACATTTCTACAAACCAGGTTGTCCAAGACTCCCTCTTCTCAGCTGGACAAACAGCTATAAGTTTGGCTATCTACATAGAGCCTAAGCTCCATCATTTTCAAGTGGACAATGAAAGGGCAGACAAATCAGAGAAAATTCATTTATGAACAGACTATCAGATTTGCTGAAGTTTGGGAATCTTGATATAAGAAAGAAATGTGAAATTATGATAAAACAGGTTTCTCAACCTCCCAGGCCTGGACTCAAGCAGAACTTTCCACACTAATTCTGATCTGTTTTTCCTGTCTACCTTGTCATTGACATATGAGCTTATTCAGTAAAACTGAAACTATAGCATTGCCATCCATGCATCCAATTTTCTTTTAGGCTTGCTCTACAGACTGACTAATCACAATGTTTTTTTTTATATCTGCAATTCAATAGGGATTGAGATGGATGTTTTGCCTATGATTAATTCACATGTATATTTTTAACACCAAAGTATTTAAATACAACAGAACTTCAAATCATAAAAAGCAATTGGCTGACCAAGCCTGTCATGTTACACCTCTAATTAAAATACCACTTCAAGTGGACTGGCCTTTTAAAAGTTCCCCCGGGTGAACAGAAAAAAACAATCCTTTTCTGGTCTGTATTGCTGTATTTGACAGGCACCATGCTCTTACAATGCAAAGTGCACCACTCCATAGCAAGAAAAGCACAAATGTGCACACAGAGTCAGCATACCTATCTGATATGTTTACAGAATATTAAACAATTTGTCATACTCTTTAACTTTACAGCTGTTTTAAAAAACAACTGAGTTGGCATTACATAGAGGGCAACACATGAATGATGGAGCCACTCAGTAAAACATTCCAAACTAATGTAATACTCTGTGCCATGTCGCTCTGAGAGACACCTTTGATGGGGAGAAGGGTGCTGTTAAACTTTAACTCAAGTGTTCTGTTACAAGATGAGGAAAATGTGGCATGCTTGAGCCAGTTCTCATTGGTGTAACACACAACAAGCGTCCATAAAATGCTGTAATCGTTACAGTCTACTGAGCACCAATATTTATTCAATGTACGGCTTCACTGAACCATTTAGCTATTCATCTTGTTTTATATACCTATGTCTGCCATGTATGATCCTAAAGTGTGTCTTCTTAAAAATAAAGCAAAAACGAGTCTATACTGTATGTGTAACCATAAGCCTATTATGAAATAAAAGTGTATTTCCATTTTTGCAGTCAAATTTGAGAAAACCCCACTATACGGTATGTTTGTTACATGTTCCCATTCACACAGCATACCTAATCTTTTTTTTTTTTTTTACCTTTTTAGATGTTTAACCACTTCAATACAGGGCAGTTACACCCCTTTCCTGCCCAGGCCAATTTTCAGCTTTTAGCGCTGTTGCATTTTGAATGACAATTGCGTGGTCATGCAACACTGTACCTAAACCAAATGTATGTCATTTTTTTCCCCACAAATAGAGCTATAGTGGTATTTGATCACTGTAAGGTTTGTTCTTTTTTGCTACACAAATAAAAAAAAAACGAAAAGTTAAAAAAAAAAAGTTTTTTTTTGTTTATGTTATAAAATTTTGTAAATAGATATGTTTTTTCCTGCACTGATGAGCACCGGTGAGGCTGCACTGACAGGCACTGATGAGGAGGCACTGATGGGGTGGCACTGATATGCAGCACTGATGGGCACTGAGAGGAGGCACTCATGGGCACTGATATGTGGCACTGATAGGTAGCACTGATATGCAGCATTGGTGGGCACTGATAGGCAGCACTGATAGGCAGCGCTGATGGGCATTGATATGCAGCACTGATAGGCACTGATAGGTGGCATTGATGGGCATTTATGGGCACTGATAGGTGGCACTGATTGGCACTGATGGGCGGCACTGATGGGCACTGATAGGCTGCACTGGTAGGCAATAATGGGCACTGGTGGGCAGCACTGGTGGCAATAGATGGCAATGATGGGCACTGGTGGGCAGCACTGATAGATGGCAATGGTGGGCAGCACTGATGGGGAGGGCACCACTGGCAAGCTCCCTAAGCCCTGATTGCCATCCCTGGTGGCCATGTTGGGCATCCCTGGTGGTCATGGGTGGGCATCCCTGGTGGCCATGGGTGGGTATCCCTGGTGGCTCTAGTGGCACCACCTAAGGATCTGCACTGGTAATCAATGCTCTGATTACCAGCACAGACCCCCACCCCCTGTAAGAAGAGCCACAGATCAGCTCTCCTCTACTCGTGCCTGTCAGGCCCGAACTGAGGAAAGCCGATCAACGACTCTTCCTATTTACTATGTGACCAGCTGTGATTGAACACAGCTGGTCACATGGTAAAGAGCCTACGTCAGAATGACACACCGCAGCACTGATTGCCGCTCTGCGCACCCCCCGGGGGCACGCAGAGCGCATTATCCTGCACGCCGTCATATGACTGGATGTCAGGATAATACAACCACCTTCCCGCTGTCAATAGCCTATAGGGTGGGCGGGAAGTGGTTAACAGGAGGAGGTGTCATGGCTGACTGCAAGGTTTATTGAACAATGTTAGTGTGAGCTTTTCCCAGGTCTGTTCTCATTAACCAGATTTACTGTGGCAGGGCGGTTCGGCTGCGCATAATCACGTAGATCTACACAGTGATTAGACACAGCGGGAGCCAGACTGTGGGAGGAGCGGGCACAATTGCCGTAGGCCTCCCGTGATCTTCGGGGAAACTGACAGGAGAGCCGCCTGCCTATGTAAACTAAGCAGGTGGCTCTCCTGTCAGACAGGCACACTGAGAGAGATCCTGTGTCACAGCTAAGCTGAAACACCAATCTCTGTGTGCCTTTCACAGAGCCCCCCCCCCCACAGTTAGTAAGCACAATTTAGGAGCACACTTGACCCTTTGATCACCCCCCAGTATTAACCCCTTCCCTGCCAGTGTCAATTATACAGTAACAGTGCATATTATTTAGCACTGATCACTGCACTGGTGTCACTGGTCCCCAAAAAGTGTCACTTACTGTCAGATTTGTCCGCTGCAATGTAGCAGCCCCCCCCCCCCCATTACTAATAAAAAAAAAAGTAAAAAAATCTATCCCATAGTTTGTAAAAGCTATAACTTTTGTGCAAACCAATTAATATACGCTTTTTGGAATTTTTTTTTTTATTTTTTACCAAAAATATGTAGCAGAATACAAATTGGCCTAAACTGATAAAAAAAAAATTTGATTTTTTAAAAAAAAATTATTGGGAATGTTTTATAGCAGAAAGTAAAAAAGATTGTATTTTTTTCAAAATTTTCGCTCTTTTTTTGTTTATAGCACAAAATCTCAAAACTGCACAGGTGATCAAATACCATCAAAAGAAAGCTCTATTTGTGGGGAAAAAAGGACATCAATTGCATTTGGGTACAGCGTCGCACGACCGCGCAATTGTTAGTTAAAGTAACGCAGAGCCGAATCACAAAAAATGGCCTGGTCATTAAGGGGGTAAAACCTTCCGGAGCTGAAGTGGTTACCATACATTGCAAGAAGCCCATCATTTACACCTTTAAACCTCTGTAGGACAGACAGTGTTCAAATTTAGTTACAATTGATAATGAAGTTTGGCCTGCACAGTACAGACAGGATTAATTATGAAAAAAACTGCTGTCCATCCGCCTCAAACAAAGAGAACTATTTAGGATTTTTTTTTCTTGCTGGAGAGTCCAAATTAGAGCATCTAAAAAGGTAGACTGCAATTATTAGTTTTGTTTTAAATTATGCTTTTTGAATAGGGATATGTAACAAATATAAAGTAGGTCCCAATTTGAATGCAAAAGTAGAAATACACTTTCAAGCAGTATTAAAAACAAAGATGTAGTATATAGCAGGTTACCAATCCTTCAGTGTGGTGGCTGCTTTCATTTTTTAAGCATTTTTTCATTTGGTGATCTGGCCAATAACACATTACCTGTTTTAGCCAAGATTGACACAGATTTTTCATAATCTGCAGGATAAACACGCTGGTATTTAACAGATGCGCCAGGCCAGAGGCGTAACTAGAACCTTCAGGGCCCCGATGCAAGAAACCATGAAGGGCCCCCCCGGACCCCTGGCCGGGGCCCTTCCCTTCAAGCCCGGGGCTCTTCCCACTGATCCTGGGGTCCTTTACTCCACTTGCGGGGTCCTTTATTGCGGTCCCACAGCGGGTCCCTTTCACAAGTTTTGCAGTGGGCCCCCTTCCTGCCATCTTGGGGCCTCCCCACGGTGGTGGAATGCCAGGGCCCGGTTGCAAGTGTGACCTTTGCGATCCTGGAAGTTCACCCACTGGTGTCAGTAGTTTCTATTTTTTGGTATTTTAATTGTATTATTTTTTATCATTTTATTTTATTTTTTTTACAATGTCACTGACTATGACTCTGTCCATTTAGAGAAGCAAGGAGCTGGTAAATTACATATTTACTGACCCCTTCCTGGTTCTCTATTGTTACCCATCCCCTGCAGCAGCCGGCAGGAAAGGGGAGGGATCAGAGTGGGGGGGGGGACCAGGGGAGCACACAGGGGCCCAGAGACAGTAGAACACAAGTGAACTGGATAGGAGGAGTGGTGGGGGCAGCATACAGAGGAACCAATCTCCTCCATTTTCTTTCTGCAGCTACAGGAGGAAAAAGGAGCACAGTGATTTCTCTACATGCTGCCCCCCGCCGCCCCTCCTATCCAATGCTGGGCCTCCTGGAGCATTGGGCCCGGTTGCAATCGCAACCCCTGCAACCCCTGTAGTTACGCCCCTGCGCCAGGCTAACATTATTTCTTAATGACATTCCCCTTGATCAGAAAACACAGTATGTTTTTGGATGCACAAAACCACATGGTGCTGCAACACCAAGCAGTTCCATGCAGCTGGGGTTATAAAAAAGAGTCAGGGCCTTTTTTTCCACACTTTTCGCAGGTACAGTAACCCATTCAAATAGATTGCTGTGCCCACCCAAATGTATCCACACAAAACCGCAAAGATGTTCACCTAGGCTTAGAGTGGCTCCACTCTACTTGAGGAGCATTGGGGCAACGTTTGGACTACAGCATTGCCAGTCTGGGGGGAGGGTAATGTTACACGCACTAGTAGATTTGGATAGACTTGACCAATAGATTAAACTAACACTTTTTTTTGTTTAAAGCTGGATACACACTATCCAACTTTTGTGGTTAGATTTCCTTCAGATTTACCTTTTCTATGTAGTGCAAGGGCCTGCCAGATTGCATACAAATTGAAAGTGTTTAGGTTTGACCTCATATTATATGGTTTTGGTAAGTCTAAAGGAAAAAGTCTTCAGAAAATTTTATAGTGTGTATGGCCCATTAGGCTACGTTCACATCTTGGCGTTGCTATTACAGGCGGTTTTATGGGCGTTTTTGCAGGCGTTTTTACAGGCGTTTTTTGTGCAGGCGTTTTTAGATTGACTAGAGACCAATGGAAAACGCCTGTAATCTGCCCAAAAAGAAGCTTATGTACTTTTTTGAGCGTTGGGCGTTTTGCTCACCCCATCAAAACGCTCAGATGTGAACAGGGGCCATTGAAATGAATAGGATTTGTCTTGTTGGGCGTTTTCAGAGCTGATCCTAAAGCTGAAAAACGCCCCCAAAATGCCCCGAAATGCCTACATGTGAACGTAGCCTAAATGTTAACATTATTATTTTTCTATTTTTATTTTAATGTTTTCCAGGACTATAAGGCTCCGTTCACATGTAGGCGTTTTGGGGCATTTTTGGGGAGCTTTTCTGCTCTAGGATCAGCTCTCAAAACACCCAACAAGACAAATCCTATTCATTTCAATGGCCCCTGTTCACATCTGAGCGTTTTGACGCCGTGAGCAAAACGCCCAACGCTCAAAAAAGTACATGAGCTTCTTTTTGGGCAGATTACAGGCGTTTTCCATTGGTCTCTATTCAATCTAAAAACGCCTGCACAAAAAACACCTGTAAAAACGCCTGTAAAACGCCTGCAAAAACGCCTGAAAAAATGCCCATAAAAACTCCGGTAATAGCAACACCAAGATGTGAACGTAGCCTAACAGAGTGAGGCCCTGTATAACATTTGAGTATTGAATGGAACAGTTCAGGATCAACACATGGAAGTCATACACATTATATATGAGGTTGGGGCAAAAAACATATTTTCCAAAGGACCTTAGAGTCAGTTATGTAGTATGCACTAGAAATATGCTGAATTTGTATGGCTCATTGGTAATCAAAGATTTAGGGATCATAATTGGTTCCATAAGGGAACCATGTAATCATTAGGCAAATGTCAGACAAGTACAACTCTAAAGCCTCGTACACACGCACCAATTGTTGGCCGTGAATTTTCAGCCAACGTCCGATCGGCCAACTGTCGGCTTGTTAGTATGATGCTTCCGACAACCGACTGCGACTTTTCTGCCGAACAAAATCTGGTGTGCATGCTATAAAATTTTTGTTGGCCGTCAACAGCACCGCCGATTGTTCGTCAGTCAGTACAGATTTCGGCAGACAAAAATCAGATGAGCAAGACTGGGCATGCTCAGAGAAGAAATAACACACGGAAAGTAAACCAGAACATGACATCACTTCTGCAGTTGGTTGTTGTTGGCCGACAAAATTTGTGTGCAGCCTAGAGCAAATTTCAACCAACACAAAACTCTGGACAAAAGACGGCCGATCGGTCGGCCAACAATCGGTACGTGTGTACGAGGCTTAACAGTTGGACCCTGGCAACAATCCAGAGAGGGCAGTCTAGCTAGTTAGCAGCAAAGGACAGAGTAACAAGAGAAAAGGAAAAGAGTATCACCCAAGTATGTGGGTCAGAGGGAAGAAAAAGTAGGCAAAGGAGGAAAAGGAAGGCGTATAGGAGATTGGCAGAGAGCTGGATGGTCCGCCAGAAACAGTACACAAAAATAGAATTTTGCGTAAATGTGCAGGAGGGTATCAACGCAGAGACAGGGATCCCAAACCTGTTTGAAGATATGAGAGGACCATTCCTTCTAACAGTAAGCTTTTCCATGAATTTGACTTTCTTGAATGGGGGATAACTAAGTCTGTTCAGTCCAGTGAGTGGTGTGTGGCAGTAAGCACATGTACAAAAATGTTTATGGCATCTTTAGGTAAGGCAGGCTGATGAAGACTTAGCAGATATGAGGATGGATCAAGCTGGATTCTAATTTGCAGTAGGGTGTAGGCAAGGGATTCAACTTACTGCAAAAATTGCTGTATCTTGGGACAAGTCCAGAATGTATGGTATAATGACCCCTATTGGATAAAGCATCTTCATCAGAGGTCTGATATGTTGGGATTAGGGAAGTGTATAAAAGTAGAGGTGAGATGCTAGTGATAAAAGATTTTAAATTAATTTCTTTATAAACGATATGTTGTTTATAATGTTTCTCCCAATTCTCCATCGGAAATTCTTTATGCAGTATCCATTACCATTTAATCAAGTAATTATTTCTCGAGGGTGTTTCAGAGTGTGGGGTCACCATCAGTCTGTAAATGTAGGAGACTATCCAATCATAGGTCACACCATAATGCAACGTATTTCAAAGGGAGTACAGGAGGAGAAGATTAAATAAACTGAGTTTGATTGTACAACGTGTTTGGTTTGATGGTAGCTAAACAAGGCCTGCAAGGGTTACTAACGTGACTATTACAGTATAGCAAAGGGTAAGAGGTTTTCATCTTTGAATCAATTATATTACCAAAGAGTGATTTGAGTCTCCACGGTAACATCATGTATTGGGAGAAACTGTTATGGATAGCTGGTAAGTAGAGAAAGGAAACCAAAGGGTAAGTGTCAGACATCAATGAGAATTTGGCTTGGCAGACTGGATCCTTTGGTAAATTTAATCATGGGTAGATTTATATCTCTGAGTACAGGTCCTCAGAACAGGGAGTTGCAATGGCAATTCACAGCTTTTCAATCACAGGCAATTTGTTATATGTATATAAAGTGGATTAGAGCATCCCTGGTCTAAAATGAGATACGTCAAAGAACTCTATAACGTTGAGGAACACTACCCTAGCACGAAACGTAGAAGTTGTGAGAATAACTATAGCAACCCCGTGATGTCTGTGTTTACTCTAGAAAAACAAGAAAGATCCAGCTGAGTTTTTCTTAAGTTCAAGAGAGGAATCTTTACAAGAAGTGGTATAACAGTTTTGGCAAGATAGTAATTTTAATAGATGTGATTCTACCTAACCAAGAAATACAATGTGGTGTCCATCGACTCAAATGCTGTCCAATTTCTTGGAAGAGACTAGAATAGCTTTTGTAATACAAACTCAGGTTAATGCCAAGTTGGATGCTCTTAGAATTCCAGGAGTAGTGGTATGCAGACTGAAGCATGTTAAGCCCCTTCCAAACCCCTTGATGCATACATGTCAGGTAGGGAGAGTAGTCAAGGGTTGTGTGGCTGTCAGCAGTATATCAACTGCAAATAGGGAAGGCTTAAAGAAATGGCTATCAATGGAGATTCCATTGATGTCTTGGGTGTTGTAAATCATGGTAGTGAAGGGTTCTATACATAGGATGAAAAAGAAGGGGGAAAAGAGGCAACCTTGTTGCGTTCCATTCTTAAATGGGAAAGGACTAGAAGTGGTGTGCAGGAGTTTCACCCACTAGCATAAAGAGCATTATTGGCTCCTAATGAAGGTCCTGCAATGCCAGAATGTTGCAGTGTTGCAAAAAGAAAGGGTCAGCCAAGGCAGTCAAATACATTTTTTGGAGTCCAGGCTAAGGACTATACCCTCCTCAATTTTTCATTTCAAGATATTGATAAACTCTATGGTTCTGTGGTGCTGTCTCCAGTCTGGTGAAATGGAAGGAATTAAACTTGGTCTTTGAGAACTTGAGCTGGAAGAACCAGAAAATGCCAGTTTTCCAGGTTACTGAAACATACTGGAAATCTTGAGTTCAGCAGAGCTACAGGCTGAAAGTTGGTAAACTTGGATACATCCTTACCTTTTGTTTATGGATAACATCATAGATGTAGAAATGGGCACTTCTTTTAAAAAGGGTACACATACAGTATGTGGTGAGAATGGGTTGGAAAACTTTAAAATGAACATAGGTATGGCCTTCGAGGGCAGGGGATATACTGTTCGGGAGGACCTTGATTGTGCCTTGAATTGCTTCATGTGTAATTGGAGAGTGTAACATCTTAATGATCAAGTTTCAGAATGTTGATGGTAAAGAGGTAGTCACTGATTTAGGAAGGAGAGTGTCAGTGAGTTCACGGGAGGTGGTATTAGTGAGATTATAAAGATTTGTGTAGCAATCCCCGAATAGCTGGGCAATCCTAAAAGGATCATATTGTAGGTTGCCTCTTGAGTCTCGAATAGTATGAATAATTTTGGTTGCTGCTTTGTCTCTCAATTTTCTAGCCAGAAATGTATATATAAGTGTTATCACTTCATTCCTAATACCATGTTTAAGCAGGTGAGTTGCTTCTCTACTCTCTTCAAGGCTCATTATTTCAACTGAGTTCTAAGTGTAATGATTTTATAAAGGATAGAGGTAGATGGTAAATGAGACATATGGATTTCCAATTTCCGAGTCGATTTGAGCATCTTCTTTTGGAGTAAGGAGTCCCATTTTAGCTGAAAGGTGTAAATTTCAATGTAACATAAATGAAACAGTAGGGTAGTTTTGCCAAAAGCTGAGAGGGAACATGACCCTTTGGAAGTAGTGTAATTGTAGAAAAAGTTAAATTTTGTGTTATTAGAGAAACAGTATTCCCTTAAATAGTCATAGACATATGTTCTTCAATTAGCACTTGAAAGACTCTCATACGTTGTGACCAGGAACCCAGGGTGCTGCACAGCTCATCTGTGAGATTCAGAGACATGCAAAAATCTGGAATATTGCTGCACTCCTTGGTAACTTTATTGAAGTATTAAAATCACATCACAGGTATGACAGGAACATAAAAGGTAACGCACTTTACGCTAAAGTCAGCGCTTACTCAAACATTTGAAAGGACAGGGCAAGCTTCTAGGCTAGAGTTGACACCTAGATGCCAATAAAATGTTCCCTTCCATGCATACATAGGTTCTCACCTTCCAGAGGCCTCAGAGAAATTCCTAGTCATTTTGGCTACAAGAACCAGCAGGGGACAGTCAGAAGGCCCTAAACTGTCTCTCATAAAAGCTAAAATATTAGTTGCCGAGAGATGAAAACAATTCCTTCTGATGGCACACGTGTAGTGCTACATATACTGTACATGTAAATCTGTATTTGTAGAATCCCAGAAAAACACACAAAACCATTATATCTCGCCTGATTGCAGCAGCCAGGTAGTAATTAAAACTGTCGCGATTGGACAGATGCGCTGGTGTCGGAAATCTTATCCTTGACTCAGTCGAATGAGGGCCCATTTGATCCTGGTCACTTCAGAATGCAGAACATCCTGTGGGCTGGGAACATCCTCCAGGGTTAATTGGCCAAGGGCTAAAGTCCAGCCTACATCCATATTCCAATAAATTGTGGTGCATGGGAAATATGCGATGTAATTCATACAGAGCCAGTCCTTCTGAATGAGGAATTACGGAAGTTTCCGACTTGCTTCAGTCACACGATAAACCTTGGTAACGTTTATTTCTGCTTTTATTCCCTTGTATTTTCATAGTAAATAGCCAGCTGTGTATGTCTTTTCGTTCTTTTTTGTAATTCTTTTTCTTTGTATATATTTTATGCACTGCCCACTTTTGAGATCATAAATTATAAAATGAATAAATAACTTCTGTGTGCTAAGCTACGGCTCATGGATTGATTGTTGCATTTTAGTGTCTATGTGCTCGGTCTATGGTAATTGCCAATCTGAATGCAATTTCACTGTGTGTTTGCATATTGCATGCAGATTGTAACTAGCATATCTGCCAGATGAAGATTTGTGTGTGTGTGGTTGCCTAGCAGAGCAGTCAGTCAACAAATTGCTGGGTGGTGGCAAGCTACCTTTGTGTGTGTCTGGTGTGTGGACAGTGGGAAGAGTGATTAACATTGGGAGTTCCAGCTCCTAGTAGGGTGTGTTAATTGCTAAACTACTCCCCAACTCTCAGAGTGTACCAGATTTTATGCAAGTTTTGTATCTGCCTGTATCTAGTCAGCCAGCTGGATTGGAGTGGAGTCTCCCTCTAGTTGTGGCCAAAGCTAGTGTGGGCTGTGAAAGCGTATACCGGTCAGGCTTACTTGCTTAGCATAAGTCCCCCTCCTTCCCTCAAACCCAAAGTCATGGACCACGCACCGGTTAGCTAGCCGCTGCGGGCATGCATTCCGTGACAAGAGGCTATAATTTTGCATTTACCTCAGACCCCAGTAAGTGAAGAACAAGATGGTAGATCCAGCATTTTCTGAAAAGTAGTTGGAATGATGTCTAAAAGTTGCATTATAGAATGTTCATGTTTAATTTAGAAGTCGTTTAGTCACAACTGACAATATTTAGAGGATGATGGTGTGAGAATGTCAGGTTGATCGTAGTTTTGTATAACCATGTAAAAGAACCTACATCTGACTTGGAAAATAAGTGAAGCAGTGGAAGATTGACTAGAAAATATTCTATTCTTGTAGGGGTTTCATGGGGTCTTGACTAAAAGCAATGGAGCTTTTCTGATAGCTGATGAACTCGTCATACATCATAAAGAGAGAATGGTCTAAAGAGTTAGCAGAAGAGTTGAAGCATTTTTCCATCTTATGATTCTGGGTCACCATCCACTGTCTCCCATGAAGATCAGGAAGTGATTTGGGGGGTTTGGGGAGGGTAAAGTCAGGTAGAGTATAAAAAATATATATAAGTAAATAACAGCATAATAGAAACCAATGTAAATAACGCTAACAATACTGTAATAACAGTACAAAAACAAAAATGAAACTATTCTTTAAAGTCCCTCGTCCGCTATGAACGCTGGAGGGCACAGAGAAAATCTCAACATGGAAGGGAGCTAAAAGATGAATCATGTCCATGTTTGGTCAGTGACATCACCCTGGAGGCCCCGCCCCTTTGTTTACTGTCCGCTATGAGGACCTGGAGCTGTCATTTACATTTTTGCAGAAATTATGCAGTAGCATTAAACTAGTCAACAGGTCCCGGGTTTTTTTCTTTCAGCGAGTCAGCAGGTGTCACACAGTACACCGCAATTTACAAGAATCTGCATTACTGGATGATGTGATTGATTTTAATTGTGGGACATTTTTTTTTTTAAATAAAGGACTTGTCAAAAAGTGTGTATTTTTATTTACATTTTTTGTGAATGAGTTGGGGTGCTATGTAGTTCACTCACTGGTCACTTTATTAGGTACACCTGTTCAACTGCTTGGTAGCAAAAATTGCTAATCAGCCAATAACATGGCAGCAACTCAATGCATTAAGGCATATGTACATGGGGAAGACGATTTGCTGAAGTTCAAACTAAGCATCAGAATGGAAAAGAAAGAGGATTTAAGTGACTTTAAACGTGGCATGGTTATTGGTGCCAGACAGGCTGGTCTGAGTAGTTAAAAAACTGCTGATCTACTGTAATTTTCACGCACAGCAATCTCTAGGGTTTACAGAGAATGGTGGGGAAAAGAGAAAATATCCAGTGAACGTAAACACCTTGCAGGTGTCAAAGGTCAGAGGAGAATGGGCAGACTGGTTTGAGATGACAGAAAGGCAACAGTAACTCAAATAACCACTCGTTACAACCAAGGCATGCAGAATACCATCTCTGAATGCTCAACACATCGAACCTTGAAGCAGATGGGCTACAGTAGCAGAAGACCACACCGGGTGCCACTTCTGTCCGCTAAGAACAGGAAGCTGAGGCTACAATTCGCACAGGCTCACCAAAATTGGACAATAGAAGATTGGAAAAATGTTGTCTCGAGTTCAGCTGAAACATTCAGATGGTGGGTCAGAATTTGGTGTATACAACATGAAAGCATGGATCCATCCTTCCTTGTATCAACGGTTCATGCTGGTGGTGGTGTAATAGTGTGAGGGATATTTTCTTGGCATACTTCGGGTCCCTTAGTACCAAATGAGCATTGTTTAAACACCACGGCCTATCTGAGTATTGTTGCTGACCATGCCCATCCCTTTATGACTACAGTGCACCCATCTTCTGATGGCTCCTTCCAGCAGGATAATGCACCATGTCACAAAGCTCAAATCATCTCACCACTGGTTTCTTGAACATGACAATGAGTTCACTGTACTCCAATGTCCTCCACAGTTACCAGATCTCAATCTAACAGGGAGTGGTGGAAGGAGAGATTTGCATCTTGGATGTACAGCTGACAAATCTGCAGCAACTGAGTGATGCTATCATGTCACTATGGACCAAAATCTCTGAGGAATGTTTCCAACACCTTGCTGAATCTATGCCACAAAGCATTGAGGCATTCAGAAGGCAAAAGGGGGTCCAACCTGATCCTAGCAAGGTGTACCTAATAAAGTGGCCAGTGAGTGTAAGTAATAATACCGCTGGTAAATGTTTCCAGCTGTATTCTAAGATTCATCTTAGCCAAACACCAATTTAGTTTGGCCATTTGGCGAACCTCCGAACATACAAAATTCAAACATGGGTTTAGACCCAATCGGCAGCACATCCCTAATCTTTAAAAATAGTCAGTGAGGTCAGGTGATTTTGCTGTGATGATGTCATCAGTCTGCTCCAGACAGAAAGAAGAAGTCCCTCACTCTCCTTTCACCCAGTGTTCAGACTGCAACATTGAAACTTTGTAGCAAGTTACAAGATGAGAAGCTGTGGCAGGGGCTTAGCTTTGTAAGAAATATATGAACCCAACTAGACTATTACCTCTGAGGCCGGATTAACATATGTGCAGCCGCGGGTTCGTGCCTGGGGTCCGATTCAGGTCTGAATTTTTGCCTGAATTCTCACCTGAACCAGACCAAAACACGCACAGAACCCTTTTGCAATCCGCTCCCTGGCCGCCCCGGACCTGTATGAACCCACATCCAATTCACACATGTGAACCCAGCCTGAACCAGTATCTCCAGTCAGAAAGTAAATGTTCATCCTCTGCTGTGCTTGAACAAAGAGGGTGCCATCCCTCTGGAGAGAAGACTAGATGAAGGCATTTTCAAAGGGTACACTATGATCTTTGCCAGAGGCAATACATATCTTTAAGTGTGACACGTAGGCTATCCATACATGGTTTAAATTTGGCTGGTTGAGCAGGGAAGCAGCAACAGCTGAATTTTGATCCATGTATGTGCACTACCTATTAACTTCCAATCAACCACCCTGTTGGAAAAAAGCCACCTGATCAGTGTTGTAGGCTATAGGCTGCAGTGCTGATCTATGTATTTTGACAGCGGGGAAGTCTCCCGATCAGAATACAATGAAACAGCAGGAAAGATTCCCCCCATCAACATCAAATGTGTGGATGGCGGTATTGGGTCAGTTTCTTTAGTCCAACCTGTTTGAAAGAAAAAAAAAAGACTCATCTTTGGCCATCCTTACACATTACTCAGCATACATGTACGAGACATAAAAAAAGGCATCTGATGCTAGGACCACTCCACGCACTGACGCATTACTGAGAAATCCTAACTAATAAACTCAGTTTTAGTGATCTGAGTGACTGCACTCCTCTATGACACATACACAAAGGTAACATTTTTCTCCCTGATACGTCAATGGAATGCAACAGCTTTTAACTCTCTGATCTTTAATTACTGTAAAAGGCTCTGATAATAGACAAGTAAATTAAAAGCCACCAGGTCATTCTTAACATTTTCGCCTACATTTGTTCCATAGTTTTGCCATGATCAGTACTAACTTAGGAAAACTATGAGGATTTATAGAGCGTTCATTGTTTCATTGTCTCAAACTTAAGTTGCAACAATTGTCTTTCGAAAGACGAAACTGATTACTTTTGCTGATAATGTGCTTTACGGTAGACCATAAATATGAACGTCTGCATAAAGCCTAGCGCTACAAAAGGCAATGTATCTCAGCTGTCATTTCTCAAGTGGCTTACTTAAGATTGGAAAAGCCATTTGCAGCAAGTTCTTTTGTAGGTGAGGTGAGTCATTTGTTTTCACCAAAGACAAGCAAGAAGGGAGTGTGGGTGGCCCAAATGTTCCAAGCTTAGAGAAAAGAAACATTGAGATATCATACATATTGACGGCCCATCAGTTTACAAAAGTAGACCTAAACAAATGTCTCAAAATAGAAACTGAGAAGAAACAACCAACAAAGTCAAGCATTTAGAAAAAAAAATGGGTACCTGTGCTTACATTTAGGCATCTATTAATGGATTTCTTCATGCTCTAGAGATACTTGGAACCCAGGGTCCAGCCACAAGTTTAGCACTCTAACAGCGGCCCTGCTGCTTAGTGAAAACAGGAGCTCTCTTGTTCACCATGGGCCCCATTCAGAGAAACATTTTATTTACTTAATGGATGAGGTGGAGAGGCGGGCTGGTAATGTCACAATCTCTGCCTCATCCAGTTAAAGACAGTTGCTATCACTGACATCTACTAACTTTGGGAGAAAAGGGGTACAGCCAAAAGAAAAACCTACAAAGGTTATACCCCTCTATCTAAATGTTGGCAAGTGTTCCATTTCAAAGTATACATTTTTACTTTACATTACTGTTGTGTGACATAAACTTTGTTTTAGCCCCTTGTTAACTCTTAGTTAAGCCTGATTATTTTATTAACTCCGTCTTCACCTGCTTCTCTTTTTTGCTGACTTGTTTTATTTGATAGTGTGAATGTATATTGCATTTGTTCAATTTTTTTTTCATCATTACATTTTTATTGATTATAAAAGGAATGTACAATAAGACATGAGATAATGCATACATCTAGGTTAATTGTACAAAAGCATGGAGAGGATGAGTAAATCCTAGAACTATAGAGTATATACAGAAGGTACACCAGTTACAAAGGACGTGTATGTAAATACTGTGAAGAGAACCTAAGCCTAAGCGTGATACAACCTAAGATAAAAGAAAAGAATTCCCACTAAGTCTTCAAAATTGGATTTTCTGACCAAATTGCCCAATTGTGCTCAAAGGCCATCTTAGTAAGCGAGTTGATAGCTAGTAGGCGTTCAAAGGTATAATTTTGTTTAACCACAACCAAGACTTCTGGAATATTAAAGGAGTCCTGTGACTTCCATCTTCTGAGAATGATTGTACGGGCTGCTAAAAGAATGTCTAAAGAAGGTATGAATCAATACCAGTGTGGGGTATAGATGGGCCTGGGTTGGGGGGACTGGATGGGAGAAAATTACTTGGTTACCTGGTTCCAAAAAATCATCAAGCAAGGGCATTCCCATAAAGCATAAAGTAGATATCCTGCCTTGACCACATCCATGCCAGCATAAAGGTGAGGTGATAGGGAAGATTTTTGCTAATCTGTAAGGTGTGAGATACCATCTATAATCTATCATAAACGTTAACTCCCAGTGGTTGAAGCAGTGCGTTACCTTATAATTCTCTGGAAGCAGCTAGGTCTGATTCCCACTTAGAGATCGAGCTTGTCTTCCTGTAGATTGTTATAGAAGAGGGATATGCCTTTGCTTTCAAGCTTCTGGGAAGAGTAGAACTGCCATGCAGCTTCGGTAATATGAAGGTCAGGGATGGGAGACTTGTTTAAAAAATGTATAATTTGAGAACATGTAAAATGGACCGCGCTCTGGAGATTGTGTTCACCAGTCATAGCTTCTAGGCTCTTGGGCTTAAAGTTGTGTATGAAGTCTTGTAAAACATTCAGCCCATACTTACAAAGTGAGCCAGTGGAAAGAAAGGGAACCATGGCCTTGAGTACATTCAAAGGGAACTTTTAGCCCACTACTGGGGTTGGGGCTGTTTTTTGTTTGTGTAGATGGGGCCATGCCAGGAGTGAGGCATGTAACGTTGGTGATAGCGTAGATGCATCCCAAGGTTTCCTTAGCTCGCTCATGAGAAGTAGAGGGAGATCATTTGTGGGAGCCGTGGCTATTTCCACGTCCAGCCACAGCGGAATATTAGAATTTCTGAACCAGTGCTGGATTTGATCTAACCTGATCACCAAATAGTAGTCTTGGATATCAACCATACCTGCACCACCAATAGATCTGTGTGGAATTTAGTTGGAATGGGGGCATCTGGGTTTTTTGTCTTTCAAAATGTATTTCTTCAGTAGACTCCACCGGGTATTGAGGTGACAAGTAGGAATGGTAATTGGCAAGGTTCGGAATATATATAGAATTTGAGGCAGAATGATCATTTTAATCACTGCTATCCTACTGGTCCAAGAGATGTCATGAAAAGATATGTTTTTAAGTTGTGCCTTGATTTTTGCGGTCTGAGGCTTGAGGTTGAAAGCTGCCAAGGAAGATGATGTAGCAGTTAGAGTAATTCCCAAGTATTGTATATCCTGTGTACTCCACGTAAACAGTAGAGTATTCTGGTGGTGCGATCTGGTGGTGCGATCTGGTGGATTGCAAAATCCCCAAGTCTAGGATGAGGGATTTGGTCAAATTAACCCTGTAATATGAGACAGAGCTAAAACTTTTGAGTACTTGGTAGGCATGTGGGAGGGAAGTTAGGGGATTGGTTAGTATGAGGATAACATCATCTGTAAATAGATTGATAACATGTGATCTTGAATTAAATTTGAAACTGGTGCTGAGGGGATGCGATTGCATCATCTCCGCCAGAGGTAATTATAAAATTAAAGATGGTGGGAGAGAATGGGCAGCTCTGTTGAGTCCTATTGGCAATGTTGAATGTTTTAAAGCATTTGTTCGTTTTTGTAGCAAAGTGAAAAATACACTTTTTACAAGAAACCTAATTCAAGTGTTTTTATAAAAGTAAGAAATTGCAGAGTAAAATTTGCACTTGTAAGGGGAATAGAAATTACATTATTTCCCACAAAAAAAGATTATTTTGATTATTGTTAATGGGAATCTGGCTCTGTTTTACCATGCTCATTATGACTAGAGATAAGCTAAATGGACCTGAGTTTGAGTTGAAGTGGATTTGATGAACTGAAGTTTGAGTACTGAATCCAAACCCCACTAAAGTGGGTAAGTCTACAGAGTCTGTAGTAGTCCCCCTAGTTGTAGTATAACAGGCCCTGGTAAGGAGGAATGCTGGGCTCTGTAGTGCCCCGACTTACCAGGAAGCAGAGCTGCAGCCAGTTGTGGATGAAGTAGCGGTAGGTGTATGGAGCAGGGCTCGGACAGATCCTGGGTGATGAGCCTCATGTCGGGAATTTGGAGCTCGGACTAGTGCAGTGCACGGTACAGACAGAAAGCAGGGCCTCCTCGATCCCCTGCGGTCAACTCAGGCTGTCTGCCGAGAACCGCACCGCTACCAGAAGTGTACCGAGCTGGGAAGGCCACGACTTTTTGCAGCCGGGCTGTCAGAGCGGGCGGTCGGGCAGCAGCGTGCTAAGTGGGCGTGCCGTGTGTATCCTGGGGCCAGAGAGAGCACTGATAGCTCCGCTCTCCTCCTCTCCTCTCCCACGCCGTGAGGAGGAGCTCCGTATCCCACAAGCCCGGCCAGCGCCGCCATGTCACTTCTGTCCCCACCCCAGGAAGTGACGTCATTAGGTAATCGATTATTCAATCACCCCGAATCGATGCAGAATCGCGAATGGTCACATCGCGATGCATCGATTCAGCGATTATATTCAGCAGGCCTAACGCACGCTGATCTCTGCATTGGGGGCACCATGTACGCTGGTCACTGCATTGAAAGGGGGCATGTACGCTGGTCACTGAATTGAAAGGGGGCCTGTACTGTGGGGTTTGTGCTAGGGGGCCTGTACTGTGGGGTTTGTGCTAGGGGGTCTGTACTGTGGGGTTTGTGCTAGGGGGGTCTTTACTGTGGGATTAGTGCTAGGGGGTCTGTACTGTGGGGTTTGTGCTAGGGGGCCTGTACTGTTGGATTAGTGCTAGGGGGTCTGTACAGTGGGATTAGTGCTAGGGGGTCTGTACTGTGGGGTTTGTGCTAAGGGGCCTGTACTGTGGGGTTTGTGCTAGGGGGTTTGTACTTTGGGGTTTGTGCTAGGGGGTCTGTACTTTGGGGTTTGTGCTAGGGGGCCTGTACTGTGGGGTTAGTGCTAGGGGGTCTGTACTGTGGGGTTTGTGCTAGGGGGCCTAATTTTTTACTAACTGAAGCTGCAATTTTTTTTTTTTTTTTAGGGTGGAACTCCGCTTTAACCCATCTGCTCCTTTGTGCAAGCAGGAACAGGACCAGCACTCCCAAAGCCCTACAAAATTACACTCAGCAGGCCACTGGTGTGAATGTCTCTGACCAAACAATCAGAAACAGACTTCAAGAGGGTGGCCTGAGGGCTCGACGTCCTCTAGTGGGCTCTGTGCTCACTGCCCGGCACCTTGGAGCTCGATTGGCATTTGCCATTATACACCAGAATTGGCAGGTCTGCCACTGGTGCCCTGTGTTTTTTACAGATGAGAGAAGGTTCACCCTGAGCACATATGACAGACGTGAAAGGGTCTGGAGAAGCCATAGAGAATGTTATGCTACCTGTCATGTCATTCAGCATGACCAGTTTGGTGGTGGGTCTGGGGAGGCATATCCATGGAGGGACGCACAGACCTCTACAAGATAGACAATGGTACCCCCTGACTACCATTAGGTATAGGGATAAAATCCTAAGACCCATTGTCGGACCCTACGCTGGTGCAGTGGGTCCTGGGTTCCTCCTGGTGCATTACAATACCCGGTCACATGTGGTGAGAGTGTGCAACCAGTTCCTTGAGGGGGAAGGAATTGATACCATTGAATGGCCCCCATGCTCTTCTGACCTAAATCCAAAAGAACACCTCTGGGGCATTAAATTTCAGTCCATCCAACGCCACCAGGTTGCGCCTCAGTCTGCTTAGGAGCTCAGTGATGCCTTGGTCCAGAACTGGGAGGAAATACCACAGGACGTCATCCGTCCTCATTAGGAGCATGCCCGACGTTGTTAGGCATGAATACACGAAGCATATAGGGGCCATACAAGTTACTGAGTACAATTTTGAGTTGCTGCAATGAAAATTCAGCAAAATGGAATAGCCTGCTGCATCATTTTTTCACTTTGATTTTGGGGGTTTCTTTGAGCTATTGTTTTTTTATTTACTTTCCTTTAATTGCACTGAACTTATCTTTGTGCCATTTCTTAGTTTGCTATACATATGTATTTTTGGCTTCCACCTAAAAAGAGGCCAAATGTACAAAAGTTCCGGCATTCATCCAAATACCCAAACAGCCAAAGTTCATGCTGAATCTAGGTTCAAACAGAGCTATTGGCTCATCCCTAATTATGAATAAAACACACTGGTTTAACCACTTTCGATACCTTCTCTTATCCAGTTTGGTTGTTCTTAAAGACAGGCCCAAAGCAAAAAAAATAAAAAAATAGGCGTAGGGCCTTATGACAGGGGGACAGGGAAAACCGGGTATGATAGGGTTAAATATTATAAAAACAGAGTTATGGGGGTCACTCACAGTCATTGGTGGGTTTTCAGGGGAGGAGAAGCTGCTGGGGAGCATGCATGGTTTGAGATCCCAAAATGCAGCAAATCCTGCTAAGAAACAGTTGTGAAAGGATCCAGTAGAAGCTGTCCTCTGTCTGGTAGGGCCAGCTAGCCTCTCTTTCCTCATGGCTGATCTGGACCTCATATACGGTCAGCTGCAGTCGGCCACCTTCTCCCGGGGCACAGCCTGGCTGCACCGGTAAGTCTCTACAGTGCTTGGTGGAGAGCCATCTGCAGGGAGGAGAACCTCCTCGCCAGCACACTCAGAGGTCTCGGCCTCCGGATCACTTTAGCCCTCCAATGTATCCCGTAGCTCAGCACCACAATGGGAGCCCCTTCGGGGTCCCTCCAGGCCTGATGACACGGAGTCTCCCGCTGTCACTGGTGCGTGCCCTGGGAGGAATCGCCAGTACAGGCGGAGTTCTTCTAGGCGGGGCCATTCTACCACCAAGTCGTTGGTCCTGCCTATGTATCATGGGAGTCAGTATCGTGTGGCCACCCCTGCCGGTGATGTCCAGACCAGCAGGGCAGCACATCTTAAGAGAGTGTCAGCTGCGGGCATCAGCAAGTCAGCGCAAGTGGCTGGTGGCCCTCTCCTATGCATGCCCAGTCAGGTAGTGTTCTCTGCAATCAGTGTCCCCTACAGTGATCCCAGGCTCTGGACCTTGAACATCAGTAGAAAGAGGCCCAGGACATCAGGCAGCGGGTTGAGGCCTTCCCATCTCTGCGCAGGGGGGCGGATGGTTTGGACCATCGGTGCCACCCAGAATTCCCCAGGACGACCAGACCATGGAAGCTGCCGCCAGGTATGAAGAGGAGCTGTCTAGCTCCAAAAATGAGAAACTACCTGGACCCCTGCAATCGGTGGATTCTAGAGCAATGGCTGAGGGGCTTCGTCCTGGTCAGCCTGGCGAGTCCCTTTTATCTACTTGTAATTCTTTGCAGGCTGCCTTGAATAATGATTAAGCACACAGTCAGTGTGTGAAACGCGTCTACCTTGTCACGATTGTCATATTTGGATGTCCAGTCAATAAACCTGGATTTTGACTCAACCTGGAGTGCTGCCAATTCCTTTTCTTTTATCAGGCTGCCTTGAATGCTGTTTTAAATGTGGAATTAGGTCCGGGGGAGGTGGCGGGTTTGGTGGGTTCTGCCCTGACGGTACCAACGCTCTCCTCACGTAGCAGAATCTGGGTCAGCTGCATCCAGCACTAATTCAGGGCTGCAGAGATTGTTGGTGGGTCTGCGGACTTTGGTTCAGAGATTTGATATGGGATCGCATGCAGTAGAAACACCTGTGGCCGCTCGGGTGTCTGGGGCTGCCGTTAGGTTGTCCGGCAGGCTCATCTTCGGTTGTGCCAGTATTGCAGCCAGGGGCTTGGGCGACTGTGATATTGACTGGTGATTAAAGCGGGGGACCCCAAGGAAGGAGGTAAGTCTGCTGATGCCATCCGCTTGTCGGATTCGGAAAAATGCAAAGTATATGTATCTTTTGAGGGCCCCTTGGGAATGCATCTTAAGCCGGAGGTACGGGAGAAAATTTGGAGAGACGAATACTTGGAGATATTCATGTTGCACCCTTTGGAAAAATTCATCTTGGACAGGCTGAAGCCTGAGGAATCAAAGAAGGAGGGTGAGGAGAAGCGACGGTTTCGGTTGATCCCGCGCACTTTTAGCAATTTGTTGCAGGCGTTCGCGATCTTGGCCAGCGTGATAGGGGAGAAGCATCCGGAGAACTCTTAAGCTCTCTTTTGTTACTTGGATGCTATCAGCGAGGCCCATAGTGTTTATGAAGGTGTGGCATAGCTTCAGTACGACACGCAATTCCATCAACGCAAAGCCTTCTGCACGGCTTTGCGATGGGATCGAAGGACATCAGCCTATAGATGAAGCTTATGACATCAGCATGGGCTTCTTCGTCATTTTTTCCAAGTGGGGCAGGTAGTCCAAACACCTCGGGGCAATCGGCCACGAAGCGTGGGTGGTATTGCTGGCAATTCAATGAAGAGACCTGTTGTGCTGCTTTAAGCATAAGTGCTCTGGATGCAAGGATTCCCACGCTCTCTCTCGATGCTTTAAGCAAGGCAAGGGTCATTCCAGAGATACTGCAAGTGAAAGGGACGACCCCAGAGTGGGTGGAAAGGATGCGGCCTTTCTTAAATAGGTATCTGGATCAGGCAACTGCTCGGTTGTTGAAAGCTGGTTTTAGGGTTGATTTTGTCATTCCTTGCTCTTTAGCCTGCATTCCCCCCATGGCGGACAACTTGCGTTCAACCAGGGTGAATCCAGACGTGGTTTTGGAGAAACTCGCAAGTTATGTTGGGTGACATGGCTGGCTGTTCGCTCACCCCCCACTTGATGATTTTGTGGTCTCCCCTTTGGGCTTTGTACCCAAGAAGGAACCAAATAAACCAAGGAAGGAACCAAATAAATTTTGTATGATCCATCATGTATCCTTCCCTAAGCATGGTTTGGTTAATTATGTGATCGACCCAGAGGCCTTTGCGGTATCTTACACCTCGTTTGATGCTGCGATTTGTTGGGTGCGACACTATTCGAGAGGTGCCCTCTTGGCAAAAATGGACATAGAGTCTGCTTTTGGGTTGCTGCCTGTGCATACGCAGAGTTTTCACCTATTGGGTTACAGGTGGTTGGATTCATTTTATGTTGACCGCCGTTTACCTAAGAGTTGCTTGATCTCTTGTGCGTTTTTTTAAACGTTCAACTCGTTTGTTGAATAGGTGGTCCGTGAGGTGTCCGGGGTTAATTCGTTCATTCATTATTTGTACGATTTTTTGTGAGTCGTCCAATTTATGCGGCATTTTGCTGGCTGCAATTTAACATGTTGCTGAGCGTTTCGATATTCTGCTGGCGGAGGATATTCTGCTGGCGTAGGAATTCAACTGCAACAATTAATTTTTTGGGGATAGTTATTGATTCGTTAGCCATTGAATGCAGCCTGCCTGAGGACAAGCTGCTTGCCCCGAAAGCTGAGATTTGTTTGGTGGTCGGGAAAATTCAGTTGAAATGTGATTACACAGGGGTTGTGCAGAGTATTAATCGGCTTTCTGCCTCTTCAACACCGGTTATCAGGTTGTTGCGTCATCTGGTTTTACGCTGTCTACAGTTAAATGTATTTTTTATATGCTGTTTACCTACCAGGGGCTACTAACACATTGTGTCAGGGAAGAACTGGGAGATATATGCGTTAGCAATAGGTATGCGATAGGGCATTGGCGCACGCAACGGCACATTGGAGTTCGCCGCGGTGCGTGCTAATTAGTGCCAATTACCATCATTCACTGCCTATATAAACTCAGCACTGGCTACCATTCATTGCTGGATTATCTTCAGTACCTGTGTTCCTTGTACCTTGAACTTCAGCTTGATTACCCATTACCGACCCAGCTATCCTTGACCTTCTCTGGCTTATCTCCTGCCTCTGACCTCGGCTTGCTTTACGGACTTTCTCCTGCCTGCTCCTGATTGACTCCATGTGTTTGACCCTGGCTTGATCCCGACTACTCTACCTGCCTCTGTTCCTGAGTGACCTCCCGTGTTTGACCCTCGACCTGGCTACTGACCTTGACTGCATTGACCAGCCTGCACTTCCAGTGATCCAGTGGCAGAGACCACCTTATCCACTATGGATCCGATTCCTGAAGTAACTACACCTGCAGGCAACCCGTGCACCTTTGGGCACAGCACCCTCTGTCACCATCACAGCAAAGGAGAGCCCTCTCGTTACCTGAGCCTCCCACCTGGTTTGAGACACATTGGCTAACTCTTTGTCTCGGTTTTAGCTGGACAGGTTACGAGAGTTGGCAGCGGATGTGGAGCAACACGGAGTGCCTTGCCCACGGCGGCTGTGGCAAATTGCGTTGGAGTCACCGCCGGCTTGCCTCGGAACTCCTTAAGTGTGTCCACCTGGTCCGCATATTCCGAGGTATGACAGGGGTGGGGGGACCTTTTGTCGAGAGTTGGAGTTGGTATGGTCCATATAGACATCCGCTTTCTAATGCTATACTTCATCTGTTTAAATTTTGAACAAGGGATGTCAACATTGGCCATCAATCGTAACTTGGCCGGTTTGGCATTTGTGTTCAAATTATTGGGTTTTCAGGATTTCACCAAGGACTTTGTGGTCAGGCAGACCTTGAAGGGTTGTAGGAGGGATTTCCAGAGGCAGGACAGTCGCCGTCCGGTAACTTTTGCTATGCTCTGGGAGCTGTTGGATCAGATAAGTTCAGTATGTGCCTCAGCGTACGAGTCACTTTTGATCAGTACAGCGTTCATGCTGGCATTTTACAAGGCTCCCTGGATCAGCGAGTTGGTGAGTTCTTCTAAAGCGGTGCAGGATGGGGGGTGAGCTGTTCAGATTCTTTTTTGGTCTTGTTCGTTAGGCATTCTAAGACAGATGAGACGGCAAGGGATACGTATTCGCGCCTCTACAGAGTGTGGGATTCCCCTATCTGCCCAATTTCTGTAGTGGAGGAATTCTTGCAGTTACACCTGCAGTGGGAGGGATCCTTTCTGATTCATCAACATGGTTCTGCCTTGTCCAAATTTCAGTTTGTCATAATTTTCCAGCATTGCCTGTCAGCTTTGGGTTATGATGCTAAGAGTTACGCTTCACACTGCTGTGTGCTGTGTGGTCTTAACATTTTGGAACAGTTCATAATGTGACCCATCTAAGGTATGGCGTCCTCTGTTGTATCCCAGTTAATGGTGGATTAACTGGGAAGTGGTAACAAGAAGGTATCTGTGGTGCAGTGTGTTTGTCCCCGAGCCGGTGTTGCACGGCTGATGATCGTTAAGGAGTAGTGTTGAGCGAACACGGACTGTATTATTCGTGTTCGTACCGAATAATTGGATTTTTTGTACCCGAACACGGACACGGACACTTTACTGTATGTTCGGGTAAAAATCCGTGTTCGGTCGTTTTATTTCCGGGTTTTGCATGCTTTGGCGCTCTTTTCATGGCGGGCTTTCAACAGCCAATCAACAATCGTTTAACTGGTGTGCCTTAAGCCATCCCAGCCATGCCTGCAAATGTCTTAGTAGCTGTGATTGGCCGTCTGAAGCATGTGACCAAGTCTTTATAAGTTCGAGGCAGCCGCAGCGGCGTCATTATGCTGCTTATATCAGGGACAGAGCACACATCAACGTGCTGGCTGCTGATTAGGGAAAGATAGGCAGGAAAAAACCATTTGTGTCCGGATAGAATTGAGGGACAGGTCGGAGTGTTTAGGCAGGGCGAGTTGTAGGCATTTTAGGGATAGAGTCTGCTGAATTATAGGGTCAGTGTCTTCTACAAACTACAATCGATATTGCTGTGTGGGGGGTGGGGTGAATCTGCACTCAATCCTGATCTACGATCTCTTCTCAATCCTGTTAGGGACAGAGTCTGCTGAATTTTAGGGAAACTGTGTTCTACAAACTACAATCGATATTGCTGTGTGGTGTGGGATTGGAGATAGGCAGGTGTCAGTGATCCACATCCATTTTTCTGTGTGTGAGCTGCAGTGAACACAATCTTTTTGGGCTGCAGTGAACACAATCTTTTTGGGCTGCAGTGAACACAATCTTTTTGGGCTGCAGTGAACACAATCTTTTTGGGCTGCAGTGAACACAATCTTTTTGGGGTGCAGTGAACAAAATCTTTTTGGGGTGCAGTGAACACAATCCTTTTTGGTGTGCAGTGAACACAATCTTTGTGGGGTGCAGTGAACAAAATCCTTTGTGGGGTGCAGTGAACACAATCTTTTTGGGGTGCAGTGAACAAAATCCTTTTTGGGGTGCAGTGAACAACATCCTTTTTGGGGTGCAGTGAACACAATCTTTTTGGGGTGCAGTGAACAAAATCCTTTGTGGGGTGCAGTGAACACAATCTTTTTGGGGTGCAGTGAACACAATCTTTTTGGGGTGGAGTGAACAACATCCTTTTTGGGGTGCAGTGAACAAAATCCTTTTTGGGGTGCAGTGAACAAAATCATTTTTGGGGTGCAGTGAACACAATCTTTTTGGGGTGCAGTGAACACAATCTTTGTGGGGTGCAGTGAACACAATCTTTTTGGGGTGGAGTGAACAACATCCTTTTTGGGGTGCAGTGAACAACATCCTTTTTGGGGTGCAGTGAACACAATCTTTTTGGGGTGCAGTGAACACAATCTTTGTGGGGTACAGTGAACAGAATCTTTGTGGGGTGCAGTGAACACAATCTTTGGGGGGTACAGTGAACACAATCTTTTTGGGGTGCAGTGAACACAATCTTTGTGGGGTGCAGTGAACACAATCTTTTTGGGGTGGAGTGAACAAAATCATTTTTGGGGTGCAGTGAACAACATCCTTTTTGGGGTGCAGTGATCAAAATCCTTTTTGGGGTGCAGTGAACACAATCTTTTTGGGGTGCAGTGAACAAAATCCTTTGTGGGGTGCAGTGAACAGAATCTTTGTGGGGTGCAGTGAACACAATCTTTGGGGGGGTACAGTGAACACAATCTTTTTGGGGTGCAGTGAACACAATCTTTGTGGGGTACAGTGAACAGAATCTTTGTGGGGTGCAGTGAACACAATCTTTGGGGGGTACAGTGAACACAATCTTTTTGGGGTGCAGTGAACACAATCTTTGGGGGGTACAGTGAACACAATCTTTTTGGGGTGCAGTGAACACAATCTTTGTGGGGTGCAGTGAACACAATCTTTGGGGGGGTACAGTGAACACAATCTTTTTGGGGTGCAGTGAACAACATCCTTTTAGGGTGCAGTGAACACAATCTTTGTGGGGTGCAGTGAACAACATCCTTTTAGGGTGCAGTGAACACAATCTTTGTGGGGTACAGTGAACAGAATCTTTGTGGGGTGCAGTGAACACAATCTTTGGGGGGTACAGTGAACACAATCTTTGTGAGGTGCAGTGAACACAATCTTTGTGGGGTGCAGTGAACACAATCATTGTGGGGTGCAGTGAACTCAATCTTTGTGGGGTACAGTGAACACAATCTCATACTTCTGAAGATTTGAGGGTGCTGCCTGTTCCATACTCCCCCTACTCCTCATCTAGCCTTTTAGGGGTACAAACAATAGTAATTGGGGCCTAGTGTGGTTGTGTACGTGTGATATACATACACTTTTTTTGGATCATATTTTCTATTCCGCTATTTAATCAAAAACCTTTGGGGATCAGTTAAATTGGGGGATAGTCTGTGTTGGTACGTGTGAGAGAGATCCACCTTTCCAAGTTGTTGGGGTTCATCTCATACTTCTGAAGGTTTGAGGGTGCTGCCTGTTCCATACTCCCCCTACTCCTAGCCTTTTAGGGGTACAAACAATAGTAATTGGGGCCTAGTGTGGTTGTGTACGTGTGATATACATACACTTTTTTTGGATCATATTTTCTATTCCGCTATTTAATCAAAAACCTTTGGGGATCAGTTAAATTGGGGGATAGTCTGTGTTGGTACGTGTGAGAGAGATCCACCTTTCCAAGTTGTTGGGGTTCATCTCATACTTCTGAAGGTTTGAGGGTGCTGCCTGTTCCATACCCCCCCTACTCCTCATCTAGCCTTTTAGGGGTACAAACAATAGTAATTGGGGCCTAGTGTGGTTGTGTACGTGTGATATACATACACTTTTTTTGGATCATATTTTCTATTCCGCTATTTAATCAAAAACCTTTGGGGATCAGTTAAATTGGGGGATAGTCTGTGTTGGTACGTGTGAGAGAGATCCACCTTTCCAAGTTGTTGGGGTTCATCTCATACTTCTGAAGGTTTGAGGGTGCTGCCTGTTCCATACCCCCCCTAATCCTCATCTAGCCTTTTAGGGGTACAAACAATAGTAATTGGGGCCTAGTGTGGTTGTGTACGTGTGATATACATACACTTTTTTTGGATCATATTTTCTATTCCGCTATTTAATCAAAAACCTTTGGGGATCAGTTAAATTGGGGGATAGTCTGTGTTGGTACGTGTGAGAGAGATCCACCTTTCCAAGTTGTTGGGGTTCATCTCATACTTCTGAAGGTTTGAGGGTGCTGCCTGTTCCATACCCCCCCTACTCCTCATCTAGCCTTTTAGGGGTACAAACAATAGTAATTGGGGCCTAGTGTGGTTGTGTACGTGTGATATACATACACTTTTTTTGGATCATATTTTCTATTCCGCTATTTAATCAAAAACCTTTGGGGATCAGTTAAATTGGGGGATAGTCTGTGTTGGTACGTGTGAGAGAGATCCACCTTTCCAAGTTGTTGGGGTTCATCTCATACTTCTGAAGGTTTGAGGGTGCTGCCTGTTCCATACTCCCCCTACTCCTAGCCTTTTAGGGGTACAAACAATAGTAATTGGGGCCTAGTGTGGTTGTGTACGTGTGATATACATACACTTTTTTTGGATCATATTTTCTATTCCGCTATTTAATCAAAAACCTTTGGGGATCAGTTAAATTGGGGGATAGTCTGTGTTGGTACGTGTGAGAGAGATCCACCTTTCCAAGTTGTTGGGGTTCATCTCATACTTCTGAAGGTTTGAGGGTGCTGCCTGTTCCATACTCCCCCTACTCCTAGCCTTTTAGGGGTACAAACAATAGTAATTGGGGCCTAGTGTGGTTGTGTACGTGTGATATACATACACTTTTTTTGGATCATATTTTCTATTCCGCTATTTAATCAAAAACCTTTGGGGATCAGTTAAATTGGGGGATAGTCTGTGTTGGTACGTGTGAGAGAGATCCACCTTTCCAAGTTGTTGGGGTTCATCTCATACTTCTGAAGGTTTGAGGGTGCTGCCTGTTCCATACTCCCCCTACTCCTCATCTAGCCTTTTAGGGGTACAAACAATAGTAATTGGGGCCTAGTGTGGTTGTGTACGTGTGATATACATACACTTTTTTTGGATCATATTTTCTATTCCGCTATTTAATCAAAAACCTTTGGGGATCAGTTAAATTGGGGGATAGTCTGTGTTGGTACGTGTGAGAGAGATCCACCTTTCCAAGTTGTTGGGGTTCATCTCATACTTCTGAAGGTTTGAGGGTGCTGCCTGTTCCATACTCCCCCTACTCCTCATCTAGCCTTTTAGGGGTACAAACAATAGTAATTGGGGCCCAGTGTGGTTGTGTACGTGTGATATACATACACTTTTTTTGGATCATATTTTCTATTCCGCTATTTAATCAAAAACCTTTGGGGATCAGTTAAATTGGGGGATAGTCTGTGTTGGTACGTGTGAGAGAGATCCACCTTTCCAAGTTGTTGGGGTTCATCTCATACTTCTGAAGGTTTGAGGGTGCTGCCTGTTCCATACCCCCCCTACTCCTCATCTAGCCTTTTAGGGGTACAAACAATAGTAATTGGGGCCTAGTGTGGTTGTGTACGTGTGATATACATACACTTTTTTTGGATCATATTTTCTATTCCGCTATTTAATCAAAAACCTTTGGGGATCAGTTAAATTGGGGGATAGTCTGTGTTGGTACGTGTGAGAGAGATCCACCTTTCCAAGTTGTTGGGGTTCATCTCATACTTCTGAAGGTTTGAGGGTGCTGCCTGTTCCATACTCCCCCTACTCCTCATCTAGCCTTTTAGGGGTACAAACAATAGTAATTGGGGCCTAGTGTGGTTGTGTACGTGTGATATACATACACTTTTTTTGGATCATATTTTCTATTCCGCTATTTAATCAAAAACCTTTGGGGATCAGTTAAATTGGGGGATAGTCTGTGTTGGTACGTGTGAGAGAGATCCACCTTTCCAAGTTGTTGGGGTTCATCTCATACTTCTGAAGGTTTGAGGGTGCTGCCTGTTCCATACTCCCCCTACTCCTAGCCTTTTAGGGGTACAAACAATAGTAATTGGGGCCTAGTGTGGTTGTGTACGTGTGATATACATACACTTTTTTTGGATCATATTTTCTATTCCGCTATTTAATCAAAAACCTTTGGGGATCAGTTAAATTGGGGGATAGTCTGTGTTGGTACGTGTGAGAGAGATCCACCTTTCCAAGTTGTTGGGGTTCATCTCATACTTCTGAAGGTTTGAGGGTGCTGCCTGTTCCATACTCCCCCTACTCCTCATCTAGCCTTTTAGGGGTACAAACAATAGTAATTGGGGCCCAGTGTGGTTGTGTACGTGTGATATACATACACTTTTTTTGGATCATATTTTCTATTCCGCTATTTAATCAAAAACCTTTGGGGATCAGTTAAATTGGGGGATAGTCTGTGTTGGTACGTGTGAGAGAGATCCACCTTTCCAAGTTGTTGGGGTTCATCTCATACTTCTGAAGGTTTGAGGGTGCTGCCTGTTCCATACCCCCCCTACTCCTCATCTAGCCTTTTAGGGGTACAAACAATAGTAATTGGGGCCTAGTGTGGTTGTGTACGTGTGATATACATACACTTTTTTTGGATCATATTTTCTATTCCGCTATTTAATCAAAAACCTTTGGGGATCAGTTAAATTGGGGGATAGTCTGTGTTGGTACGTGTGAGAGAGATCCACCTTTCCAAGTTTTTGGGGTTCATCTCATACTTCTGAAGATTTGAGGGTGCTGCCTGTTCCATACCCCCCCTACTCCTCATCTAGCCTTTTAGGGGTACAAACAATAGTAATTGGGGCCTAGTGTGGTTGTGTACGTGTGATATACATACACTTTTTTTGGATCATATTTTCTATTCCGCTATTTAATCAAAAACCTTTGGGGATCAGTTAAATTGGGGGATAGTCTGTGTTGGTACGTGTGAGAGAGATCCACCTTTCCAAGTTGTTGGGGTTCATCTCATACTTCTGAAGGTTTGAGGGTGCTGCCTGTTCCATACTCCCCCTACTCCTAGCCTTTTAGGGGTACAAACAATAGTAATTGGGGCCTAGTGTGGTTGTGTACGTGTGATATACATACACTTTTTTTGGATCATATTTTCTATTCCGCTATTTAATCAAAAACCTTTGGGGATCAGTTAAATTGGGGGATAGTCTGTGTTGGTACGTGTGAGAGAGATCCACCTTTCCAAGTTGTTGGGGTTCATCTCATACTTCTGAAGGTTTGAGGGTGCTGCCTGTTCCATACTCCCCCTACTCCTAGCCTTTTAGGGGTACAAACAATAGTAATTGGGGCCTAGTGTGGTTGTGTACGTGTGATATACATACACTTTTTTTGGATCATATTTTCTATTCCGCTATTTAATCAAAAACCTTTGGGGATCAGTTAAATTGGGGGATAGTCTGTGTTGGTACGTGTGAGAGAGATCCACCTTTCCAAGTTGTTGGGGTTCATCTCATACTTCTGAAGGTTTGAGGGTGCTGCCTGTTCCATACTCCCCCTACTCCTCATCTAGCCTTTTAGGGGTACAAACAATAGTAATTGGGGCCTAGTGTGGTTGTGTACGTGTGATATACATACACTTTTTTTGGATCATATTTTCTATTCCGCTATTTAATCAAAAACCTTTGGGGATCAGTTAAATTGGGGGATAGTCTGTGTTGGTACGTGTGAGAGAGATCCACCTTTCCAAGTTGTTGGGGTTCATCTCATACTTCTGAAGGTTTGAGGGTGCTGCCTGTTCCATACTCCCCCTACTCCTAGCCTTTTAGGGGTACAAACAATAGTAATTGGGGCCTAGTGTGGTTGTGTACGTGTGATATACATACACTTTTTTTGGATCATATTTTCTATTCCGCTATTTAATCAAAAACCTTTGGGGATCAGTTAAATTGGGGGATAGTCTGTGTTGGTACGTGTGAGAGAGATCCACCTTTCCAAGTTGTTGGGGTTCATCTCATACTTCTGAAGGTTTGAGGGTGCTGCCTGTTCCATACTCCCCCTACTCCTCATCTAGCCTTTTAGGGGTACAAACAATAGTAATTGGGGCCCAGTGTGGTTGTGTACGTGTGATATACATACACTTTTTTTGGATCATATTTTCTATTCCGCTATTTAATCAAAAACCTTTGGGGATCAGTTAAATTGGGGGATAGTCTGTGTTGGTACGTGTGAGAGAGATCCACCTTTCCAAGTTGTTGGGGTTCATCTCATACTTCTGAAGGTTTGAGGGTGCTGCCTGTTCCATACCCCCCCTACTCCTCATCTAGCCTTTTAGGGGTACAAACAATAGTAATTGGGGCCTAGTGTGGTTGTGTACGTGTGATATACATACACTTTTTTTGGATCATATTTTCTATTCCGCTATTTAATCAAAAACCTTTGGGGATCAGTTAAATTGGGGGATAGTCTGTGTTGGTACGTGTGAGAGAGATCCACCTTTCCAAGTTTTTGGGGTTCATCTCATACTTCTGAAGATTTGAGGGTGCTGCCTGTTCCATACCCCCCCTACTCCTCATCTAGCCTTTTAGGGGTACAAACAATAGTAATTGGGGCCTAGTGTGGTTGTGTACGTGTGATATACATACACTTTTTTTGGATCATATTTTCTATTCCGCTATTTAATCAAAAACCTTTGGGGATCAGTTAAATTGGGGGATAGTCTGTGTTGGTACGTGTGAGAGAGATCCACCTTTCCAAGTTTTTGGGGTTCATCTCATACTTCTGAAGATTTGAGGGTGCTGCCTGTTCCATACTCCTCCTCCTACTGCTCAACCATCCTTTTAGGGGTACAAACAATAGTAGTTGGGGCCTAGTGTGGTGGTGTACGTGCGAGATACATACACTTTCTTTTTGATCATATTTTCTATTCCGCTATTCAATTAAAACCTTTGGGGATCAATTCAATTGCGAGATAGTCTGTGTCGGTACGTGTGAGATCCACCTTTCCAAGTTGTTGGGGTTCATCTCATACTTCTGAAGATTTGAGGGTGCTGCCTGTTCCATACTCCTGCTCCTACTGCTCAACCATCCTTTTAGGGGTACAAACAATAGTAATTGGGGCCTAGTGTGGTTGTGTACGTGCGAGATACATACACTTTTTTTGATCATATTTCCTATTCCGCTATTCAATAAAAACCTTTGAGGATCAATTGAATTGCGGGATAGTCTGTGTCGGTACGTGTGAGATCCACCTTTCCAAGTTTTTGGGGTTCATCTCATACTTCTGAAGATTTGAGGGTGCTGCCTGTTCCATACTCCTCCTCCTACTCCTCATCCATCCTTTTAGGGGTACAAACAATAGTAATTGGGGCCTAGTGTGGTTGTGTACGTGCGAGATACATACACTTTTTTTGATCATATTTCCTATTCCGCTATTCAATAAAAACCTTTGAGGATCAATTGAATTGCGGGATAGTCTGTGTCGGTACGTGTGAGATCCACCTTTCCAAGTTTTTGGGGTTCATCTCATACTTCTGAAGATTTGAGGGTGCTGCCTGTTCCATACTCCTCCTCCTACTCCTCATCCATCCTTTTAGGGGTACAAACAATAGTAATTGGGGCCTAGTGTGGTTGTGTACGTGCGAGATACATACACTTTTTTTGATCATATTTCCTATTCCGCTATTCAATAAAAACCTTTGAGGATCAATTGAATTGCGGGATAGTCTGTGTCGGTACGTGTGAGATCCACCTTTCCAAGTTTTTGGGGTTCATCTCATACTTCTGAAGATTTGAGGGTGCTGCCTGTTCCATACTCCTCCTCCTACTCCTCATCCATCCTTTTAGGGGTACAAACAATAGTAATTGGGGCCTAGTGTGGTTGTGTACGTGCGAGATACATACACTTTTTTTGATCATATTTCCTATTCCGCTATTCAATAAAAACCTTTGAGGATCAATTGAATTGCGGGATAGTCTGTGTCGGTACGTGTGAGATCCACCTTTCCAAGTTTTTGGGGTTCATCTCATACTTCTGAAGATTTGAGGGTGCTGCCTGTTCCATACTCCTCCTCCTACTCCTCATCCATCCTTTTAGGGGTACAAACAATAGTAATTGGGGCCTAGTGTGGTTGTGTACGTGCGAGATACATACACTTTTTTTGATCATATTTCCTATTCCGCTATTCAATAAAAACCTTTGAGGATCAATTGAATTGCGGGATAGTCTGTGTCGGTACGTGTGAGATCCACCTTTCCAAGTTTTTGGGGTTCATCTCATACTTCTGAAGATTTGAGGGTGCTGTCTGTTCCATACTCCTCCTACTCCTCATCCATCCTTTTAGGGGTAGAAACAATAGTAATTGGGGCCTAGTGTGGTTTTGTACGTGCGAGATACATACACTTTTTTGGATCATATTTCCTATTCCGCTATTCAATAAAAACCTTTCTAGGGCAAGATCTTAAATTACAGAAATATGAGGAGACCGTCAAATAAGGGCCGTGGCCTGGGTCGTGGTGCTGCTGGTAGAGCTCCTGTTGCAAGGAGAGGACGTGGTCGATCTGTGCCAGCTACACGCACAAGTGAAACACCTTCCTCAAGTGTGAGTAGGCGACAGAACCTGCATCAGTATTTGGTAGGGCATCAAACGCCCCTAGAAGTGATGAGGCCAGAACAAGTTGAGGCGATAGTAGATTGGTTTGCTGCTGACAGTGCCTCCAGTTCCTTCACATTGTCTCCCACCCAGTCTACTGCAGAAAGGTCAGAGTTGGCACCTGCAGCCAATGTCCAACCGTCTTTCACCTCACCCCCTTGCAAATCAGGCCAGCAGTCTGAGCCCCAAGCCATACAGCAGTCTCTTATTCTTTTTGAGGACTCTGTCAGCAGGGTTTCCCAGGGCCATCCACCTAGCCCTGCCCCAGAAGTGGAAGAGATTGAGTGCAGCGATGCCCAACCACTTATTTCTCAAGATGAGTACATGCAAGGATCATCGCAGCACGTCTCCGATGATGACGAAACGCAGGTGCCAACTGCTGCGGCGTTCAGCATTGTGGAGACCGACAAGGAGGGCAGGGGTGAAGACTGGGTGGAAGATGATGTGGAGGACGATGAGGTCCTCGACCCCACATGGAATGAACGTCATGCAGGTGACCTGAGTAGTTTGGAGGAAGAGGCGGTGGTCGCACAGAGCCACCAGCACAGCAGAAGAGGGAGCAGGGTGCAGAAGCGGAGCGGCCGTGCCCTAGACACTACGCCCGCTACTGCCCAACGCAGCAAGGGAACGAGCGCACCAAAGTCAGCTCAAAGGAGTTCTCTAGCGTGGAAGTTCTTTAGAAAATGTGCTGATGACAGGACACGAGTGGTTTGCACCCTGTGCAATCAGAGCTTGAAGCGAGGCATAAACCTTCTCAACCTGAGCACAACCTGCATGATCAGGCATCTAAGTGCAAAGCACGAGCTGCAGTGGAGTACACACCTTCAAAACCAAGAAACGTCTCTGGCTCATCCTGCTTCCTCTTCTGCTGCAGTCTCGGCCGCTCCAGCCACATCTGTAGTGATACCGGCACCTGCCACCCCGCAAACAGACGATCTGTCAGCAACACCACCACCTGGGTCACCAACAACCATCTCCACAATGTCCCGTGGAAGCGTTCAGCTTTCCATCTCCCAAACACTTGAGAGGAAGAGGAAGTACCCCCCTACCCACCCGCGATCCCTGGCCCTGAATGCCAGCATTTCAAAATTATTGGCCTTTGAAATGCTGTCATTCCGTCTGGTGGAGACGCACAGTTTTAAAAACCTTATGTCGGTGGCTGTCCCACAGTACGTCGTGCCCAGCCGCCACTACTTTTCCAGGCAAGCCATCCCTTCCCTGCACAACCAAGTGGGGGAAAATATCAGGTGTGCACTGCGCAACGCCATCTGTGCCAAGGTCCACCTAACTACGGATACGTGGACCAGTAAGCACGGTCAGGGGCGTTATATCTCCCTAACGGCACACTGGGTAAATGCAGTGGCGGATGGGCCTGAGGCGGATAGCAATTTGGCGCATGTCCTTCCACCACCGAGGATTGCAGGGCGCTTCAGTTTGCCTCCTGTTCCTAACTCCTCCTACTCCGCTTCCTCATCCTCTACCGCCTCCTCATCCGGACAGCGTAACACCTTCACCACCAACTTCAGCACGGCCAGGGGTAAACGACAGCAGGCAGTTTTACAACTTGCCTGTTTGGGGGACAAACCACACACCGCGCAGGAGTTGTGGAGGAGCATGGAACAGCAGACAAATGAGTGGTTGCTGCCAGCGAGCCTCAAGCCCGGCCTGGTGGTGTGCGATAACGGGCGAAATCTCATAGCAGCTCTGGGCCTAGCCGGTTTGACGCACATCCCTTGCCTGGCGCATGTGCTGAATTTGGTGGTGCAGAGGTTCCTTAAAAACTACCCCGATATGTCAGAGCTGCTGCAGAAAGTGCGGGCCGTTTGTGCGCACTTTCGGCGTTCTCACCCTGCTGCTGCTCGCCTGGCAGCGCTGCAGCGTAACTTCGGCCTTCCCGCTCACCGCCTCATATGTGACGTGCCCACAAGGTGGAACTCCACCTTGCACATGCTGGAAAGACTGTGCGAGCAGCAGCAGGCCATAGTGGAGTTTCAGCTGCAGCACGCACGCGTGAGTCGCTCTGCGGAACAGCACCACTTCACCACCAATAACTGGGCCTCCATGCGAGACCTGTGTGCCTTGTTGCGCTGTTTTGAGTACTCCACCAACATGGCCAGTGGCAATGACGCCGTTCTCAGCTTAACTATCCCACTTCTATGCCTCCTTGAAAAAACAATTCGGGCGATGATGGAAGAGGATGTGGCACAGGATGAGAAGGAGGAGGAGGATGAAGAGGTAACATTTCCAAGGCTTTCAGGGCAGTCATTCGCAAGGGGCTCCGAGGGTGGGTTCCTGCACACGCAAACGCCAGGGACGCAATTGTCCAGCAGGGGCACAGTTCTGGAGGATGAGGAGGAGGAGGAGCTGGAGGAGGAGATGGAACCATGTTCACAGCAGGGTGGCACCCAGGCCAGCTCATGGCCATCACTGGTGCGTGGCTGGGGGGATACAGAGGACACGGACGATACACCTCCCACAGAGGACAGCCTTTCGTCGCCTCTGGGCAGCCTGGCACACATGAGCGATTACATGCTGCAGTGTCTCCACAACGACCGCCGAGTTGCCCACATTCTAACTTGTGCTGATTACTGGGTGGCCACGCTGCTGGATCCCCGTTACAAGGACAACGTACCGTCCTTAATTCACTCACTGGAGCGCGATCGCAAGATGCGCGAGTACAAGCGCACGCTGGTAGACGCCATGCTGCTGGCATTCCCATCTGACAGCGGGGCCACAGTGGAAGCACAAGGCAGAGGAGGAGGAGGAGGAGGTCGCCAACGCAACCAGGGCACCGCCAGCACCTCAGAAGGCAGGGTTAGCATGGCCGAAATGTGGAAAAGCTTTGTCAGCACGCCACAACAAACAGCAGCACCAGCAGCTCAGATGGAACGTCTTAGCAGGAGGCAGCATTTTACCAACATGGTGGAGCAGTATGTGTGCACACGCCTACATGTAGTGAATGACGGGTCTGCCCCCTTCAACTTCTGGGTCTCCAAATTGGGCACATGGCCTGAGCTTGCCCTTTACGCCTTGGAGGTGCTGGCGTGCCCTGCAGCCAGTGTATTATCTGAACGGGTATTTAGCACGGCTGGGGGCGTTATAACAGACAAGCGCAGCCGCCTGTCCAGAGACAATGTGGACAAGCTCACGTTCATTAAAATGAACCAGGCATGGATCCCACGGGACTTTTCCGTACCTTATGCAGAATAGCAATGGATACCGACCTTACCCACCCATTGTTCCATTTTTGCTCTTTCTCACTCTTTTGGGGTGTACCCTCATTTAAAATTTTTGAAAAGAAGCAGTGTTGGCTACCTCGTCCTCCTCCTCAGGGCCAGATTAATGTAGGGGCTATTGGAGCTGCAGCTCCAGGCCCCTACCTTTTATATAGGCCCCGGGTTGGCCATATTCACTGTTACCGCTCTTCTGTCACTTGTAAACACAGAAGTCTGGCTTCTATGCTCGCTTCCCCAGGCAGCACCCTCAGAACCTCCCCACACAGCGTGAAGGCCGGACAAGGAGGGACAGTTGGCGATGCATGGATGTGTTTATGGGCTTCAGAGACAGCATCCCATGTTGAATTAGGCATGCATGGCTGCACCCTTCCTCCTCTGGGTGCATGGCAAGGCACGGCCCTTAAGGCCCTTCAAAATCCTCAGCACCAAGCCCATGATGCTGTTAATCCGGCCCTGGTCCTCCTCCACCGCCGCTTCCACCTACACCGCCCATAGGTGTGCGCAGCCTATTGCATTAAGGTGTGCACCCCAAAGTTGAAATACACATGCATGTGTTTGCCAGCAGGGAGAGTAATGTATCGGGGCCATGTACCTGTAGGCAAGGAGAAATAGAGCAGAGCAGGTCCCAGGGAGATCTTTCCCATCTCCTCACTGGCAATGCTATGTGCCCTAGGTGATTAGGGTGTGCCCAGGCACACCCAGCACACCCTGTGCGCACGCCTATGTCACCGCCACATCCACCACCACCTCAACCTCCCTCCTACTCCATATGGGCCTCGTCCTTCAGAGATGAAGAAGAACATTGTTTTATTTTTCTGTTTTTTTTTGTTGTTTTAAGTTATTTCCCTATCCACATTTGTTTGCAGAGCACTTGCCATGCTCTTAATTACGTTTTGCTGCCATTTGCAGCACTCTAGCCCTTTCCTTTGGTGTTTTAGAGCCATTTTAGTGCCTTAAAGTTCGGGTCCCCATTGACTTCAATGGGGTTCGGTGTCCGGGAAAAGTTCGGTAAAAGTCCGGGACACGGACCCGGACTTTTTTTTAAAGTTCGGCCGAACCCGTCGAACACGGACATCTAGGTGTCCACTCAACCCTATTAAGGAGTAACATAGATACACAACCTGAATTTGGTTATTTGGTGCCTCCCAAGACCGGCAACCTTTATGTTACGGGTACTAGAATATGTTTATTGTTTCTGTTTTAAGTTATTTTGTTTAATTGTTCATTTGTTTAATTCCTAATAAATGGCCAAACAGGCCAACATTTTTCTCCAGTTCAGTGTCATTCGTCATATAGACGTAAGTTGGAAGGTTTCATGGGTACAAGGTACCAAGCGGGAGTCATCTGTGGTACCCTAGTCAAGCAAATAAGGAGCTAACTCTTGGATAAATGAACAGTAACTATCATTTCGGCACTCTGATCCATCCAGGCTACTGTACATGCAGCTGTGTAAGCTCCATCCATCCATCTTCAACTTAGTTACTTAGTGAACTTACACCAGCACTGTATATACCAATCAACATCTCCCCTGTACCTCTTCACTATGTGACTGCCCCATTACCCCACAGCTTTTGTCTGAAATCTTTACAAATCCGATGAATTCTAACAGCACATGTGTGCCATGGCCTCCATAAATACAGTGGATAGCCTTGGTTACCAACCAGACTACAGACAGGATTTCATTTGAAGTGAATGAAGACCACAGAATGCACATGCTAGAATGGTTTGTAGGATTTCAGAAGATTTTGACCACTGGCTGTGCACTGTGCCAAAAATAATATATAGCTATTTATTGTGTAATTTACATTCATGGACTGGTTTCCCAAAAGAGTAAATGCATATTTTCCTCTACTGACACCAATTTGCCAATTAACCTCTAGACTTAATTTCTAAAGGAAAGCAAATAAATCATAATTCCCATTCTTTTGTATGTTTGGCAGCTTTAAAGGTTATGCTCTAAATTCTAAATTGAACAAAACCCTGGGGTAAAACACTTGCATGACTCTTCCTGTTTCTACTGAAGATTCTAGTGAAGTAATGAAAAAAAAGATTTAGTTTCCAAAGATGACATATCCCTCAAAAGTAATATGTATTACAATGTAATTTACTCAGGACCCAATGTCCGACAATAATGTATCAAAATAATATTTGAAGGAAATGTACAGTTGTATCAATTTATATATAATATATTTTCTTCAGCTGTGTATTATGTTTTGAACAATGGGTACAGTGAGCGCTAAGTAATTTTCAGCTGCTCACATTAAGAGGTAACAATGTCTCACTTGGGCATTAATACAAAAATAGTGCACAACTCCGCAATATTATGAAAAAGTTAGCATGTATGAATATCTCACCATATACAAAATAATCTTAAACAAATAGTGCAAAATATACTTAAAGTGCAAACAACAGTGCAACGATGCAAATCTATAGATTTGTTTTGTAACAAATATACTAAATACAGTGCAAAAAGTGAAAAAAAATGTCTCTTAAATGAAAGTTCATATATTAAAGTGTCCAAGTAAAGATGCTTCGAACATAAGTGCTCCTTGGTGCGTTGATGAAGACACACGTGTATCCAAAAGTGCACTAATTCCACCACACTATGCACTCACCAGAGCAAACAAAGAAATCCACCTGATATAGTTAAGACAACACTTAGGGCCTCCTTCTGTCAGGGCTGGGCTCGAAGCAGCTCTCTTCTCTGTGCTCAGGATGCTCCGCTGTCAGATAATTGTCAGCACTCATTGTTTCCTCATTGGTTCACCTGGTTATCATTATCTACTCGTCACCGTCAGTCCCGCCTACAGCCAGCCCCTTCTGGCTATTTAAGCTGCCTTTTTCATTCCTTTCCTGCCTTCGCCTTGTCAACATAACTGGAGTTTCTCTGCTGTGTTCCTGTGAAAGACTTTGCCTGGCTGACGTCCCTTCTAGTTCCTGATCCTGTTTCTCTGCCTCCGACAACACAGATTTTTGGTTTCATGATCACTGACTCGTCTGACTTCCTGTTTTGGCTTCCCACCCCTGGTTTATGTTTTGACTACATTTACTTTTCTGTACCAATTTTTACCTTTGCATTTAAGGTGTGATTTTTACTGCATTTTCTGTCTCAGTCTAATTCATGTTTCCTGACAGTAGACAAAGGCCATGAAATCACAAGACGCAGGCAATCCATCTAGTGGTAATATTTTTTCAAAATTAAATAAGCAGGACCACTGCATGGATTTGTTTACCATAGCGTTACAGATGCTCCTGATTCATACTGCTCACCTAGATCCTCCCACTGTCCATCAAACAGAGAACGAGCACTGTTGCCGATTACACCATTGAATTCCGTACCCTGGCAGCAGAGGTTGCTTGGAACAATGAGGCCCTCGTGGCTGCTTTTTTTCATGGTCTCTTGGATAACATTAAAGATTACATAGCAGCCTGAGACATACCTACGGATCTGGAGAAGTTAATCACATTTGCCATTCTCATTGACTCCAGACTCCAAGAGAGACCTTCCTTTAAGGACGACTTGCAGAAGCCTCCTGTACGTTTGGCTCCGAGCTTTGCATTCCCACCCTTGCCTCTATCACCTCCCATGCTTCCTGGTACTGAGTCCACCAGTGAAGTAGAACCCATGCAGCTGGGCTTGTCCTACCTGTCTGGGAAACGCCCGCACCTGAGGTCCTGTAGGGGACAGACATTAGGTGGCATTTTTGCATCCCCGGTTATCCTGCAGGATAAGCCTCTAATTCTGGTTACCCTTTACCCTGAGTTGTCCATTGATACACAGGCTCTAATCGATTCTGGGGCTGCAGGCTTGTTAATAAATAGTGCCTTTGCACTCGATTCTGCTGCAGCTGGGTGCCACTTCACTTGCCATTGAGGCTATTGATGGGAGATCTTTACAGCCTGCCAGTGTGACTTATGAGACTGCTCCATTGACCATGGGCATAGGGTCTCTGCACCATGAGATAATCCAATTTCAAGTAGTTTCCTCACCTCGTTACCCGGTGGTCATTGGTTATCCTTGGTTATAGAGGCATGTGCTGAAGTTCTTTCCTGGTTACCACAATGCAGTAAGAAATGTTTTCAGAAAGTGGTTAAGGTCTTGTGCACCTCTGGCGCTTTTCCACTGCATTGTACAGATCGGGTTGGCTTGGTTTGACGCTTTTCCACTGCATGGTCCCGCATGGAACGGGTTAGAAAGGTTCGGTAAGGTTTGGTACAGCGGCGCTTTTCCACTACATGGTACGGCGTCGGTACTTAAACAGTATTACCTCGGTTGGGGTTCCAAGCAGGCCGTACTGATACCATATCCCACAATCCTTTGCATGCAGCATTGATTGTTTGTCACTACTAGCCACTGATTGGTCAGAGAATCGTTGTAATCCCACCCACTTACTACTAAGTACTACAACAGTGGAAAAGCAAACCAGGCCGAGTAGAGCCTATACAGTGCTGAAAGGTGCCGACTCGTACCACACAGTGGAAAAGCAAACTGAGCCGAGCTGGGCCAAGCAGTGCCGAGTGGAGCCGAGCCGGTACTTGCAGTGGAAAAGTGCCAATATTAATTACACAGGTTCTGTGGCTGATTGGTGCCTTATGTGCATTATATTAGTCTCAGAACCTGTGTAATCATTATGTGTCTTGGATTAAAGGGATGAGGTGGCAACCCTAATGTGAACCCAGCCTAAAGGAAAACTATAGGGGCTGATCACATATCCATTTCAATCAGCAGGGGATCAATGAACAAATTCCTTGCTGGATTGGAGCAGAACAGAGCAGATGCCACTTTTGTTACATTCCTGTCTGTTCAGCTTTTTACCTCTTATAATGGAAGAGGCAACAGAGCTTAACAAACCTGTAAGAGCTATGGGCAGACAGATGTAAACTGACGTGCATCCATTTACATTTTTTACTCATGATCTGTCATGTTTATTCAAAACCTTTTTTTTGTGGGGGGATTTACATCTGCCTGACTATGGACTAAAACTGGATACACACTATACAACTTTTGTTGGTAGATTTCCATTAGATTTACCTTCATCTATGTAGTGCAAGGGCCTGCCTGATTGCATACAAACTGAAAGTGTTTAGGTCTGATCTCATATTATATGGTTTTGATAAGTCTAAAAGAAAAACTCTAAAGAGAAATGTATAGTGTGTATGCAGCTTAACCCTTAGCTTCCATTCAGATCTGACTTAAAAAAACTGACAGGTGGATCTGATCAGAACGACCGTGGGATAGGGGCCTAATTGCTTGGGGTTATTTCTATCCTTATTATTAAAGGTTATACATTTTTAAACCATGTGTAGCAAGGTTTCCAGGCCTGTGGCCTGATGTGGGTCTGCCACTAGTACCGGTACTCTCTCCAGCCCATGTGAGCTGTGACCCTGGGTGTGACAACTGAAGCAGCGACAACTCCGGCATCTTTGTCTGTGGTTTTTATTTGCAATTTCCCACTGGGCCGATCTGATCCCCCCAGAAAAGGGCACCGCAGCATCAGCTCAGTTTCTTCAGTAAGTTTCACTTACATGGTGACTGGCCGGCGCCGGCCCCGAGACCCATTTGTTCCTCCGCCCGGCCCTATAGTCTGAGCTAGACTGGTTGCTAAAATCGCCAGCCGCCTGGCATCTAGCAACCAGTGACGTCACGGTCCTGAGGAGGAAAATGAGGCTGAGAAGGGGACCCAGCATGCAGAGTGGAGGAGGATCTTCCTCATCCTCCTTCGTGCTTTTTACTGGCCCCACCCATTTTCTCCCTCCATCTTCCACTGTGCGGCCATTGCAGAAGAGAAGGGGAACTGGCAAAATGTTTGCCTGCATCACTGCCTGCAGGAATCCAGGACTGAAACTTAGGGAAGTAAAGCATGAAATTGCCTCACATGATAACGGAGCTCACTGCACATTAGGCTCAGCCTTCCTTACTGCCAGGCTGACATAGATATCTCGATCTCCCGATGTTACAGAGGAGCTCTGCTATCTCGATCTATCCCTGTACTGCTTCTTCAACTTGTCTCCAGTTGCTGAGCCTGAGTTATACTGTCACTGGCAATAAATAAGGCTGAGCCTGAGTGTGCAGTAAAGGTTCTGTTATCAGATGAGGAGGTTAACCCTTTACTTCCCTGCATTTGTTTGGTTGGCTCCTGTTAATGCAAGCTGGAGGAGAAGGATCACCTCCTAAAACCAGGGCTGGTGCTCCATGCTTTTGTAGATAATAAGCACCTACCATTTAATAATTTGGCTTTTACTTAGGTGCCTTATTATTACAATACTTTTTAAGTGCTAAGGAATTTGTCTGTTTGGTGATCTTTTGATTGGCCTTCTTATGTGGACTTGACTGATGGACTGAAGTAATGCATATACTATAAAGACTTTCAATGAAAAGAGAGAAGGTCCTCTCCTAAACAATCCAGTCCTCACCTAGACATCATGGCATTTTTCAATAATAAAGACCAAATGGGATACTTTTCTTTAAAGGTCTCATTCACATGTGTGGAAGTGACTGTTACTCTTCTGAAAAGTGAACCATGCTTCGATTGCTTTTCAGAGCTGTTTAACCCGATAGTTATGTACTACCATGTAACAGTCACATGCAGGGTGGTTGCAGGTTGGCCACATTAAACTACATTATTTGCATTCAGTGGCAGCACTGCCCACCAAAAGCAACCTGTTTATACATGAATTTAGGATTTTGTTTCTGTGGGAACATACACTTATACCACACTGATACCTCACAGATCCCTTATATTAGTTAGGTCAGGGCTCAAAATTTCAAGCCATGAGCTACTAGCCAGGCCTTAAGAGTTACTCGCCACTTGTTGCCCCACCCAAACCCCACCCTGCTCCGCCCCTAAACACGCCCTCTACATTGCAGAGCGCCCACAGCATGTCCCCTTAAATTGCAGAGCGCCCACAGCATGTCCCCTTACATTGCAGAGCGCCCACAGCATGTCCCCTTACATTGCAGAGCGCCCACAGCATGTCCCCTTAAATTGCAGAGCGATCACAGCATGTCCCCTTAAATTGCAGAGCGATCACAGCATGTCCCCTTTCATTGCAGAGCGATCGCAGCATGTCCCCTTAAATTGCAGAGCGCTCACAGCATGACCCCTTAAATTGCAGAGCGCTCACAGCATGACCCCTTAAATTGCAGAGCGCTCCACAGCATGTCCCCTTAAATTGCAGAGCGCCCACAGCATGTCCCCTTACATTGCAGAGTGCCAACAGCATGTCCCCTTTCATTGCAGAGCAATCACAGCATGTCCCCTTTCATTGCAGAGCGCCCACAGCATGTCCCCTTACATTGCAGAGTGCCCACAGCATGTCCCCTTTCATTGCAGAGCGATCACAGCATGTCCCCTTTCATTGCAGAGCGCCCACAGCATGTCCCCTTAAATTGCAGAGCGATCACAGCATGTCCCCTTTCATTGCAGAGTGATCGCAGCATGTCCCCTTAAATTGCAGAGCGCTCACAACATGTCCCCTTAAATTGCAGAGCGCTCACAGCATGACCCCTTAAATTGCAGAGCGCTCACAGCATGACCCCTTAAATTGCAGAGCGCTCCACAGCATGTCCCCTTAAATTGCAGAGCGCCCACAGCATGTCCCCTTACATTGCAGAGTGCCAACAGCATGTCCCCTTTCATTGCAGAGCAATCACAGCATGTCCCCTTTCATTGCAGAGCGCCCACAGCATGTCCCCTTACATTGCAGAGTGCCCACAGCATGTCCCCTTTCATTGCAGAGCGATCACAGCATGTCCCCTTTCATTGCAGAGCGCCCACAGCATGTCCCCTTAAATTGCAGAGCGATCACAGCATGTCCCCTTTCATTGCAGAGTGATCGCAGCATGTCCCCTTAAATTGCAGAGCGCTCACAGCATGTCCCCTTAAATTGCAGAGCGCCCACAGCATGTCCCCTTACATTGCAGAGTGCCCACAGCATGACCCCTTTCATTGCAGAGCGCCCACAGCATGTCCCCTTTCATTGCACAGTGCCCACAGCATGTCCCCTTAATTGCAGAGCGATCATCACAGCATGACCCCTTTCATTGCAGAGCGCCCACAGCATGTCACCTTTCATTGCACAGTGCCCACAGCATGTCCCCTAATTGCAGAGCGATCATCACAGCATGTCCCCTTAATTGCAGAGCGATCATCACAGCGTGCACTTACCTGCAGCAGGCGGCTTCTCATCAATCCTGTGCGTCCTCCGTGTCTCCCGAGTCCTCCTCCTCCTCCTCGGCCAGTTACAATCGTTCGCCTTTTGGCCAATCAGGAAACACCTGCCTCCTGATTGGCCAGTAGGAGGATCAGGAGGAGAATCCCTGTGACAATAGCGAATACTCATTCGCTATTGTCACACAATGGGTGGGCTCAGGACGCAGTGCTCTGCTCCTAGAGCCCATCCTTTTCTAAAAAAGAAAGTAAAAGTAATCGCCGGCTGCTGTTAATGGCGGCGGCGGCATGCACAGCTCGCCATCCTCAAAATTCCACTCGCAAAATGCTAGTAGGCGAGTGGAATTTTTGAGGGCTGAGTTAGGTTATATATATAAAGAATCTCTGTATACATAAAAGTTTATAAGAGTGACTGCAGTGTCACTCCTGTCAACAGGGTTTTTGTTTTTTTTGTCTGCAGCGGGGTAGTACACAATTCCACTACCTCCAGCACTGCCACTGTTCTCACTGCAGTCATTTATTCTAAAAAAAAAAAAAAATCAGATTTCCTCTGCCAGTTTCTGTGTTTACAAGTGACAGTGTGCCTCCTATACAGAGGACTGGGTAAGTATCTGGGGGTGGAGAGGGCGGAAGGGCTATGTATGTGGGGGTTTTAAGAAAGAGCTTTATAGTATGGGGAGGGGGGTTTGAGGGGTTGAGTGAACAGCTTTATATGGGGGGATAGGGGGGGTAGAGCTTTGTGGTGGTGTTCACCACTGACATTTTTTCATTCCGGTCACTCCGCCGACTGGGGTACATTTTTTAATTTCAGTGACACCGCTAATGCAGACAATTTTTTTTTCCTTTTAGTGACCCACCAACCCAGGGACAATTTTTCAATATTAGTCCCATACTGGTGCACCAATTTTGAAAGGTTTTGGTTTGCAGCAGTGTGCCTCAAATAATGGTACTATTTTGTGGCATGCCACAAACATTACAAACATTTTGGCGCATGGCACCATATTGGCACCACCCTCTTCTCCATCCAACAGGGAGCAGGGGCTGGTGGGGGGTGATAGACGGGGGGTGCAGTTTCCCATTTTTTCCCTGGGCATTCGGTGACCGTGTCCTGGCACTGCTCTCCAGAGTCAACCTGCTGCCTGGTGAGGTGGTCGGGAGCAGAACAGTGAGTGACAACAAATGTGTCATGTGGAGCATTGCAATATTTCCCTGCTACCCCTTGGCACTATATACCTGTCCCATACCTGTATATTGATGTCTAGCTGCTCCAGGCACTATATACCTGTCCCATACCTGTATAATACAGGTATGGGCAAGTATATAGTGCCAGGAGCAACTAGACATCAATATACAGACTGTATACAGTCCAGTTAAAGTTATTGGGTCCCTGAAGTCCCATAGGGCTCTCCCTTGTGTCATGGGATCATGAGCTGGCAGCAGAGGAGGAGGTCACATGATTAGATCTCAGCCAGGGTTCAAGCTAGGACATGTAGTCCTTTGCTTTTGGGGATGTAACCCCTCAGAGCACAGCATGTGTCACACATGCCTGATCTCCCAACTAATGAAGGACTACAGGTCCCAGTATGAGCCCCTCAGAGCACAGCATGTGTCACACATGCCTGATCCCCCAACTAGTGAAGGACTACAGGTCCCACTCTCCCAACTTAACCACTTTCAGACCTCCCACCGCATATATACTGTAGCAAGGGGGCCCAGCTGCGCAAAAACACGTACTGGTAAGTGATTTTGTGCACGGGTTCTTGGGGGCGTACGCATGCCGCTGGGGCGCCGCTCCCCCTATGATTAGACACTGCGGGAGCCAATCAGCGGGTCCGATGGCCGCCAGCCACCCGCGATCATGCAGGAGAATGACAGAATGGCGGTCTGCCTTTGTAAACAAGGCAGACGGCTGTTCTGTCACAGAAGAAGATGGAGATCTTGTGTTTCAGCTAAGCTGAAAAATAGATCTCTCTTTTCTTCTAGTACATCCACTCCTCGTACAGTTAGAAAGAACTCCGTAGGAGCACATTTAACCCCTTGATCACCCCTGGTGTTAACCCCTTCCCTGCTAGTGTCATTTATACAGTGACGGTGCATTTGTTTTAGCATTGATCACTGTATTGATCACTGTATTGGTGTCACTGGTCCCCAAAAAGTGCCACTTAGTGTCAGATTTGTCCGCCGCAATGTCGCAGTCCCGCTAAAAATCACTGATCGCTGCTATTACTAGTAAAAACAATAAAAATATATATATATATAAATAAATGTATCCCAAAGTTTGTAGACGTGATACATTTTGCGCAAACCAATCAATATACACTTATTAGGATTTTGTTTACAAAAAATATGTAGTAGAATACATATTGGCCTAAAATGATCACATTTTTTAAAATTTTTTTATTGGGAATGTTTTATAGCAGAAAGTAAAAACTATTCATTTTTGTTTTCAAAATTGTCTGTCTTTTTTTGTTTATAACTCAAAAAATAAAAACCGCAGAGGTAATCAAATGCCACCAAAAGGCTTCTGTATTTTCTGAAAAAGTTAAGTGTGAAGGTTTATCGATTATCCCTAAATGTATCACATATTCTTTAAGTGTATTGTGTACATACATTACTTTCATTTGTTAAAACTGTAGATTTTATTTTTGTTAAGCCACCATTGTTGCTATTAAAATTAAATGATGTTACCACATTGTATCATATTTGTCTTGCTATATAACATCAATATCCATTTTAAAACCAGGTAGGCATGAATGGTGAGCTGATTCACTGGTTCAATGGGCCACTTGACTGGACTTGCCCCCCAGGCCTAAGGCTGCCAGCCCTCCCCTGCTCCTGACACTGTTGTGCTGTAGAAGTCACTGAATACTGTCCCCTACTTTGACTAGCTTGAGGTAGTATATAGTAGAACTCTGTATAGCTGTACTTGCAACTGACACACTCTGTACAGTTCAGGGCCCATATGCAGGTGCCCCCTTTAACTTGAACTCTTGAGGGTCCACTGACTATGTACCCCCCCTGTAGCTTCAGGGTCCTCAACCTAGGTTCCCCTTCTTTACAGCTAGCTGGCACTGGATCCCAGAACCTCTTCCGGAGGGGTCCCCTCAAACTTCAGGCAGACCCCTCAGGAGCAATCCTCAGTACTCACGACCTGTGTAGGCTTTCCTGGGACTGGAGCCCTCTCTCTCTCCGCAGGTTCTCGGCACACCGGATCCCCTCAGCTCACTCAGCATGCTCTGGACTCTCAGGCGACACCCCGAGACTTCCACCTTCCTCAGACAGAAGGAGAGACAGCCGCACTCTCCCTCCTGGGACTCTGCTCCCGCCAAAGACATTGTGTCATGTGCCACCCCCAAACTTATACCCACTCCCACTCCTTTGCAGCACAATCTGCCTCCTGGGGTAGTTACAAGCCTGTCCCCTGATTGGGTTTCCTCCACCGCCCTATGAGAAGCCTCTCACAGGAGCCAGTGGGGAGACTCCCCCTTTCAGCTGGCACACCTGGAAACCATGACACCCTGACTATTAAATCACAGTCCTTCTGTTAGGCAGACAAGGCCAACTATATCTTTACCTAGCACCTACCTGTAGGGTGCTACACATGTTTTATTAGATTAGTTTTATTATTTATGAAAATCTTTTCTTTACAAATAAATGTTTAGCACAGGGCACTCCATAATACTGGTGTAGCAAAGCTATTAGCTCTCAGAACACCTTACAGAGAGCTTCTAAGTGGAAGTGTCTGCTTTCAAAATAATTGCACACTCACTAATTGTATATTGTGATCCTATTGCAGTGAATGCCTTGACTTCTTGCAAAAGCAGTTAGCTAATTAACGTAGGGGGGGATTCTGGCGAGGCCTGAACAAATACAGTAGTTGCAAGAAAAAAAAAATGTGATTCTTCTGACAGTTGTATAAAATAATAGTTATTTCAGATCGAACTAAAAATTTATTTTTAATAGCTCTATGATAATAAAATTGCTTGTTTAACAAATACACTATATTACCAAAAGTACTGAGATGCCTGCCTTTACACGCACATGAACTTTAATGGCATCCCATTCTAAAGGCCCATACACACGATACGAAAATCAGAAGTAAAATTTTGTCTGACGAACGATCTGCCAATTTTCGGATTGTTAGTATGGTGCTTTCGACAGCCAATTACGAATTTTCGGACGACAAAAACTGAATGGGCAGGCTATAACATTTTTATCGTATGTCAACACAACGTCCGATTTTTGTTTAGTTAGTACAGTTTTCATCTGAAAAAAATCGTAAGAGCAAGACTAGGCATGCTCAGCAAAGAAAGAACACATACAAAACAATTCAACACATGACATTACTTCTGAAGTTGAATTCTGTCTTACGGGAATTTCCGTATGAAAGTAACCTCTTCACTTTTGACATGAGACTAGCATGCAACAAAAAAACGAACAAAAGATCGTCCGATAATCTGATCGTGTGTACGAGGCTTTAGTCCATAGAGTTCAATATTAAGTTGGCCCACCCTTTGCAGCTATAACAGCTTTAACTCTTCTGGGAAGGCTGTCCACAAGGTTTAGGAGTGTGTCTATGGGAATGTTAGACCATTCATCCAGAAGCGCATTTGTGAGGTCAGGCACTTATGTGGTCGAGAAAGCCTGGCTTGTAGTCTCAACTCAAATTTATCCCAAAGGTGTTCTATCAGGTTGATGTCAGGACTCGGTGCAGGCCAGTCATGTTCCGCCACCCCAAACTCACTCATACATGTCTTTATGGACCTTTCCTTGTGCACTGGTGCGCAGTCATTGTGAACCAGGAAGGGGCCATCACCCAAACTGTTCCCACAAAGTTGGGAGCATGAAATTGTCCAAAATGTCTTGGTATGCTGACACCTTAAGAGTTCCCTTTACTGGAACTAAGGGGCCAAGCCCAACACCTGGAAAAAAAAAACCATACCCTAATACCCCCTTCACCAAACGATTTGGACCAGTGCGCAAAGCAAGGTCTATGTGCGTGTAAAGGGAGGCATCCCAATACTTTTGGTAATATAGTGTATATGCGTTTTCCCAAATGGAAAAAAAAGCTACCTTAGGCCTCTTTCACACGATTGGACAAATCGGGCCACCCATTGTACTCTATGGGGAGGCGAATGTCACTCACCTGGCATCCGATCCAACAACCCCCACTGAAAACAGACGTATAGCGATACATTCATCATCTGTTCAGTGGGTCGGATGGAATCGGATGAAAATGGACAGGCTAGAGGAGAGCGGGACTCTGATAGGTCAATCTCTGCACAGTAAGTGAAGACGGACTTGTCATCCGCCTGCTCAGCAGGGATCAGCAAAGTGATTCTCGCTGAGCCAGCGGAGTCCGTCAAAACAGATCCGCCCCTTAAAATACTATTTTCTAAACCTTTGCACTTTTTTTTTTTTGCTACTGTGTGAATGCTGGTTAAAATATATAGTAAACAACAATAGATATATTGTAGCTGGCTGTAGGAGGTATTTGTTACAATGTATCATGTTCTTTTTCATGGGAGTTACAAACTTGCAGGCTAAATTTTTTTAAATCAAAGCATTTTCGTCTTAAAACCTGATTACCCTTTGTAATCCCTAACCAGGGATTAGCATTTATTTTTATTTTTTGCAAATATTTGATGCTTAATTTTTTTATACTATATGTTTTAAAGTAACTATTCCCCCTACCGGCCCCCCCCCCCCCCCACTGGCAGCCATCTAACAAATTACTATTTAGAACCATTCATGAGCTCTGCAATTGTGGCCCTGTTCAGTGCCATACAGCCTTTGCCCAAGTACAAACCAGCAACTAATATGCATGGGCTGAGCAACGAACATGTGCAGCAGGAGCTAGGCCAGGCTTGGACCTTTTTCTTCAAAAGATGGGTAATGCCAAGCTGAGCTGAACAGTGAAAAACCTGGGAGCAGGACTAAAGGTGATTATTTTTGGTAGGAGGTTGCCAATCTGGGAGGTGTGGACAGGGCCAAATAAAGGAAAACTACACTAAAAGTGTACTTAAGAAGAGCTTCCAAGCAAGTAGCACTCCTCTTCCTTTTACGTCCCATTTCTACAGGGCACAATTAGACATAATATATGTGTATTGAGGTCCAGATACATGAACATGCATTTATTTATTTACAGTCATTTCACGTTCCCTAGCAAATTTCCAAATTCCTAGAATATGTTTAAAGCTGAAACAAACCCCAGCATTTCTGTTTTTATAACTCTCTGTGATAGCACACATGAAATGCATGTAATTATTCCCCACAGACCCCAACACAAATACTTCATCTGCCTTACATTATAAATGCTATCAATAAATAAGCAATTTCTTTGCATCTCATGCCGCGTCTAACTTATAAACCAAATCTAAGCTCCACACAGTCCCAGCATGCGGTTTAAAGTATTTTGTTTAAAAAATGTAATCATTCTGTTAGGCTGGGAATCACTAGGTTCACCATTTCACAGGAAGATAGATGTAAAAGTTATTGATTTAAAATATCAGATAAAAGCTTACAGGCATTTCAAAATATAGAAGAAAAATTGTGCGATCTTGAAGAACAATTCCATGCAATGAGTCAAACCGGTTAGAGAAACTAATGCTACTTAGCAAACACTGCACTACTAAAATCAGCGGAATCTATAACTAATTGAAATCATTGGTGAGCCACTGCATCCACAGGGTCAGTAGGGGGGCATTTTGAGTGTTTGTTAATGAAGCTTGTGCTATTTACCCACTTCAATATAGGGCACTTTAACCCCCCTTCCTGCCCAGAACAATTTTCAGCTTTCAGCGCTCTCACACTTTGAATGACAATTACTCAGTCACAAAACACTGTATCCGTATTAAATTTGGGTCCTTTTTTTCCACACAAATAGAGCTTTCTTTTGGTGGTATTTAATCACTACTGTTTTTTTTTTTTATTTTTTGCGCTGTAAATAAAAAAAGACAGAAAATTTTGTGAAAAAAACAAATTTTTCTCTCGTACAATTTTGCAAATTAGTAATTTTTCTTCATACATTTTGGCCAAAAGTTATACTGCTACATATCTTTGGTAAAAATAACTCAAATACGTGTTTATTATTTGGTCTTTGTGAAAGGTATAGAGTTTACAAGCTACAGTGCCACTCATTGAAAATTGATCACACCTGATGTACTGAAGGCATATCTCATTTCTTGACACACTAACAAGCCAGGAAGGTACAAATAACCCCCAAATTATCACGTTTTGGAAAGCCGACATTCGAAGGTATTTAGAAAGAGGAATGGTGAGTTTTTTGAAGTTGTAATTTTTCTCACAATTCTTTGCAAAATTAAGATTTTTTTTTTTTTACAAAATTGTAGTAATAACAGGTTATTTCTCTCACACAGCATATGCATACTTGCAACTACACCCCAAACCACATTCTGCTACTCCTCCTGAGTATGGCGATACCACATGTGTGAGACTTTTTCACAGCCTAGCCACATACAGAGGCCCAACATGCAGGGAGCAACGTCAGGTGTTCTAGGGACATAAATTACACATCTAATATCATGACGACCTATCGGACTTTTGAAGGCCCTGGAGCACCAGGACAATGCAAAACCCCCATTTTGGAAAGCAAACGCCCCCAACGTATAATCATATAATCAACGTATAATCATATACATATTTTGTTTTAATTGACTCTTTTTTTGTTTATAGCTTGAACATCGGCCCATCCCTAAAAACAAGGTTGCTTTACTAAAGGAAAATAAGCTTTTCACTTTGCAAGTGAATTTTCCCTAGAGCTTAGTGAATGATGTGAAGCTCTGCTGACTTTCATCATCCAATCATGTGCAAATATTCCTTGTACGTGATTGGGTATTCTTTGCAAAGTGAAACTTCACTACATTCACTTAGCTTTGGAGCAAATTTTCTTGCACAGTAAATGGCCTAATTTCCTTTAGTAAATCAACCTCAGAGTGTTAAGAATAGGTCAGCCCTAGGTAACTTACAGTGAGTTTTAGGTTTGTCTTTGGAGATGAAAGGTCCACATATGTGAAGAACAAGGGTTTTGGCACCTCACCATAATGAAATGCTGCTCAGGGGCCCTCCTATGGTATCATTGTTAGATCAGAACCAAAATATTATTTAGTCTGAAAATATACAAACAAATCTAATCATTTGTTTTTAAATGCTCAGAGCTTCCAAATTTTTTTGTACTATTTGGGTATTTTGTTATTTGTGAAGTATCTGAGAGGTGCCAAACAGGTAATATTGACTTGTATTGGGTTCTTCCATTTTTTTAAATTATAGAATGATGTTTGAGGTCTATTAGAAATTAGAATATTCAAACTCTCATCTATTTTGATCACTGCTTTATACCACTATGCTCACTGTGTCAGGCTCTCGATGTGATCCTTCTGAGATATTTCCTCACTTTCTACCTGTCCACTTGGGAGTGTTGGGTGTAAAAGTAAGAATGGGATGGTGGAGTAAGAGTGAGAACTCCTCAAAATGGCCAAAGCTTATTTGCAGACTCAGGAACTCAGAACCAAGAGTTCTCATAAATAGAATTCCCAGAGAGAGGTAAGGAAACGTCAAAAAGTTGAAGTGCCTGTGTATTTTCTATTTTCCATGTGAAGAGTATTTTTTTCTTATAAACCACAATGTAGTAAAAGATGACAAAGGTTACTTCTTCTTAAATCTAATAACTAGGAAATCTGCTGCATATTGGTTGCCAACATTTGCAGATAAGATGAAGACATTCAAATTCCACAGCTTTACGTCCAAGAGACTTATGAGGGATTGATGGAAAAATACTATGCAAGCCTGGTCACCATCCAGAATTGCATAATGCATAAATATGCTATTAAAAAATATGTTCACATTTTAGAAATGTTTTCCTAAGATAATATATCACTATTGAAATAGCTGCTTTCAATGCGCAAATAGTCATACCATAATATAAATAATCTAAAAATATATAAATTATTTTTAGATAAAGATTTGATTTTAAAAATGCCATAGGATATTATTGTGTTTGGGTTTAAAATAAATAAGACTGAGGCTGGGTTCACATATGTGCAGCTGTGGGTTTGTGCATGGGTTCTGGTGTGTGTCTGTTCACTGGTTCAGGTGCGATTCAGGTCCGAATTTTTGCCTGAATATGCACCGGAACCGGACCCAAACAGGCACAGGACCCTTTTGAAATCCGCTCTTTGGCCACCCTGGACCTGTGTGAACTGGCTCCATTGACAGCCAGTCACACTTGCATGTCATGCAGATTGAATGCGGGAAAGGAAACCCTATATATACAGTGCCTTGCGAAAGTATTCGGCCCCCTTGAACTTTGCGAACTTTTTGTCACATTTCAGGCTTCAAACATAAAGATATAAAACTGTAATTTTTTGTGAATAATTAACAAGTGGGACACAATCATGAAGTGGAACGAAATTTATTGGATATTTCAAACTTTGTTAACAAATAAAAAACTGAAAAATTGGGCGTGCAAAATTATTCAGCCGCTTTACTTTCAGTGCAGCAAACTCTCTCCAGAAGTTCAGTGAGGATCTCTGAATGATCCAAGTTTACCTAAATGACTAATGATGATAAATAGAATCCACCTGTGTGTAATCAAGTCTCCGTATAAATGCACCTGCACTGTGATAGTCTCAGAGGTCCGTTTAAAGCGCAGAGAGCATCATGAAGAACAAGGAACACACCAGTCAGATCAGAGATACTGTTGTGGAGAAGTTTAAAGCCAGATTTGGATACAAAAAGATTTCCCAAGCTTTAAACATCCCAAGGAGCACTGTGCAAGCGATCATATTGAAATGGAAGGAGTATCAGACCACTGCAAATCTACAAAGACCTGGCCGTCCCTCTAAACTTTCAGCTCATACAAGGAGAAGACTGATCAGAGATGCAGCCAAGAGGCCCATGATCACTCTGGATGAACTGCAGAGATCTACAGCTGAGGTGGGAGACTCTGTCCATAGGACAACAATCAGTCGTATACTGCACAAATCTGGCCTTTATGGAAGAGTGGCAAGAAGAAAGCCATTTCTTAAAGATATCCATAAAAAGTGTTGTTTAAAGTTTGCCACAAGCCACCTGGGAGACACACCAAACATGTGGAAGAAGGTGTTCTGGTCAGATGAAACCAAAATCAAACTTTTTGGCAACAATGCAAAACGTTATGTTTGGCGTAAAAGCAACACAGCTCATCACCCTGAACACACCATCTCCACTGTCAAACATGGTGGTGGCAGCATCATGGTTTGGGCCTGCTTTTCTTCCGCAGGGACAGGGAAGATGGTTAAAATTGATGGGAAGATGGATGGAGCCAAATACAGGACCATTCTGGAAAGAAACCTGATGGAGTCTGCTAAAGACCTGAGACTGGGACGGAGATCTGTCTTCCAACAAGACAATGATCCAAAACATAAAGCAAAATCTACAATGGAATGGTTCACAAATAAACATATCCAGGTGTTAGAATGGTAAAGTCAAAGTCCAGACCTGAATCCAATCGAGAATCTGTGGAAAGAACTGAAAACTGCTGTTCACAAACGCTCTCCATCCAACCTCACTGAGCTCGAGCTGTTTTCAAAGGAGGAATGGGCAAAAATTTCAGTCTCTCGATGTGCAAAACTGATAGAGACATACTCCAAGAGACTTACAGCTGTAATCGCAGCAAAAGGTGGCGCTAAAAAGTATTAACTTAAGGGGGCTGAATAATTTTGCACGCCAAATTTTCAGTTTTTTATTTGTTAAGAAAGTTTGAAATATCCAATACATTTCGTTCCACTTAATAATTGTGTCCCACTTGTTGTTGATTCTTCACAAAAAATTACAGTTTTATATCTTTATGTTTGAAGCCTGAAATGTGGCAAAAGAAGGTCGCAAAGTTCAAGGGGGCTGAATACTTTTGCAAGGCACTGTATATACTTATATATATACATATATATATATATATATATATATATATATATATATATAACGAGCAGGGCCCTCTAGTTCCTCCTGTTTTGAATTGTATTGTAACTGTATTGTCTTCCCTCACATTGTAAAGCGCTGCGCAAACTGTTGGCACTATATAAATCCTCTATTATAATAATAATAATAATATATTTGAACCCGGCCTTTTTTTATTAGACCCTTCCTGTTGCCTCAAGGTTTTCCTTTAAGTGGATGTTTCAGCTGGAAGGTGGAGGTGACTTCCAGATCACTTGATCACTATGATTGGCTGTAACAGTGGTCACATAATCAGGAGCCCTTCTAATCGTAAATAGTGACTTGGAGCTGTCAGTGACAGCTTGGTCAGTGTGCTGAGAGCAAAAGCCCTCATCCCTAATGCAACTAGTTAGTTGGCTCTCGGGAGGAATTATGTAAATGTAGCACCCTAGGTGATAGGTAAATGTATAGTGAGCCTTGTCTGCCTAACAGCAGGGCTGTGATTTATTTAGTTAGGGTGTCAGGGCTTCCAGATGTGCCTGCTGAGGGGAGAAGTATCCCCACTGGCTCATGTGAAAGGTTTCTCATAGGGCAGTGTGGGAAGCCCAATCAGGGGACACATCCAAGCTTGTAACTACCCCAGAAGGCAGATTATGCTGCTAAGAATTCTGGGAGTGGGTATAGGTTTGGGGGAAGTGCGTGACAGGGTGTCTTTGGTGGGAGCAGAGTCCCAGGAGGGAGAGCGCGGCTGTCTCTCCTCCTGTCTGAGGAAGGCAGATGTCTTGGGGTGTCACCTGAGAATCCAGAGAGTGCTGAGTGAGCTGAGGGGATCCGGTGTGTGACGAGAGCCTGCGGAGCGAAAGAAGGGTCCATTCCCAGGAAAGCCTACACAGGTCGTGAGTACTGCAGATTGCCCCTGGGGGTCTGCCAGAGTCAGAGGGGATCACTCCGGAAGAGGATCTGGGATCCAGTGCCAGCTAGCTGAAAGGGGGTACCTAGGTTGAGGACCCTAAAGTTACAGAGGGGGGTAAATAGTCAGTGAACCCTGAAGAGTTCAAGGTTAAAGGGGGTACCTGCATATGGGCCCTGAATTGGACAGAGTGTGACAGTTGAGAGTTGAAGCTTTATAGAAATCTACAGTGTACTACCTCAAGCCAGTGCAAGGCGGGAGGGGAGTATTCAGTGACTTTGCAGTGCGGCATTTTCAGTAATTCTACAATTCACAGTCTTGGGTCTTCTGGACTTATTGTCGAGGATCCAGCACTTCTATCAAGCTACAGTGTGTTCTCAGTGTTAGTGAGCGTTCGCCAGCCGACGCCAGGCTGGCGTCAAGGAAGCGCCAACTGGCATTTTTCTAGGATTAAGTCCCAAGTGTAATTAGTTAAGCCTAAAGGAGTATCTCACTCATTCCCTTCTCCCATCCCCTTTTCTACAATAAAAACCCCAAAACCAAGATGCTGGAGTCGTCCATGTCTCAGTTCTCACACCCAGGGTCGCAGCTCACATGGGCTGGAGAGGTAACCGGTAACAATGGCAGACCCACATCAGGCCACAGGCCTGGAAAACCTGCTACATAAATATTAAAGTGTATTGATGGGTTGGTGTCAGTCTGGAGGAGTGGACATTCCTAGGCAGGTTGTTTTTGCATGCAGACCACCCTAGGTAATATCTATATTTTGACTATAATGATCATTTAGATGTCGTTTTTAAGACACCTTGGACACCCAGCTTCTGTGATCAAGCCCTGATCTACAAAATTACTTTTGTAATTGGATAATCTTCCAAAAGGGTTACAGACAGGGGTTTGAACCCTAGGGAAAAAATGTATAGCACTACTCCCTTGGGAGCTGCTGGGGACGGGTTCCCCTGGGTTACCCATAGCAACAGTACAATAATTCAGCAACTTCAAAGTGCCTGGCTCAGTCAAGAAACAGTCTAGGAGTTTTGGTTTTTGTGGTTTTATTGAGAACTTGGATAAGAGAAGGGAATGAGTGGGATAATCAAACTTGAAAAAACTATGCACAATTTGCTGGGACGTTAGATATAACTGAGTGCAGCAAGGCCGCTGCTTCACCTTGTCACTAGCGATGAAGTAGTAGTTTATGAACCACTTTAGATAAGCTGTACTGTACTGCAGAACACTCTTCAGGGCCCTTCCTGGCACCCCCTTTGTTCCTATTTTTCAGGGCTTTCTACATGGCACCCCCTTTACTGTCATACTCTCCATGTGAGCTAGCTCCTTGATCCCCTGACTTCACTGGAGTGACTCCCCTTCCTGGGCCAGACCCTTTGGCAGATCCCTCAGTACTCACAGACACTGTTTTTCCCAGGAGACTCTCCCAGCACCTCCACCATCAGTTACACGGGATCCTCTGTAGCTCAGCTCCACACTTGGTTCACTAGGCCGACCGCCTAAGATCACCTTCCTCACACACTGCAGGAGGAGTCAGGCTGCGTGCATCTATTGACTCACACACAGTGTGGCTTGGCTCTGCTCCCTGCTTCCTCCTCACAGGGTTTGATTGACAGCATTAGGAGCTAATGGCTGCTGCTCCCTCCATGCCCAGTGTGGAAAAAGAGATAGAGCAGCTGGTATTGGGCACAGCACTGGACCGAGATCTGGCTCAGGTAAGTATTTGGGGGGGGGGCTGGCCACTTAAGATTTTTTATCTTAATGCATGGAATACATTAAGGTACAAAGATCTCAAGCTTTTACAACCGATTTAAGATAGGGATATTTGGCAATGTTTCTACTCCTTGTGCACATATTTCTTTAAATTTCTATTATAATTGTACGTGTTTTTGTAGTACTTTAATAGGGGTGGGGCACATTTGGCTTGTTAGCAGAGAACCAAAGAAGATGTTAGTCATGTATCTTAGAGCATAATAATAGGGGAAGAGCGGGGAAGAGAGCCAGCTGGATCCCTACATTGAGCCATACTATGCTTCTTGAGGCACATAAAATCCCAACACATACAGGGCTGGCTTCATTTCACCCAAAATCATATCAGGAAATGACTCACATTATGTACATATTCAGACTGTTGGCTGATTGATACTATTTTGATTTGTGCTTCATAAATAATATGCGGACGATTCATATTTTAAATTGATTTCTTCCACATCAGCAGTGTTTTGCTTTGATTTATTGCAAATGTTTCTTTTGTTCAGGAAGCGTAGGAAGACATAACTGTGCATATTGCTTTTCAGATTTCCTAAAGCATAGGACTCAGTTCAGAGAAGATTAAGCATTGAAACAGTTGGCTTAAAGCTAAACTTTAGGCAGATATTAAAGGCACAAATTAATTCAGCTCTATAATCATTAATACACCATTAACCTCCCTGGTGGCTTTCCCGAGTGTGGCTCTGGGTTAATATACAGTGGCAAAAGCGGTAACCCCGAGCCACACTCAGGATTACCCCACAATCAAACTTACCTTCCACTGCGATCCCCCGCCGTCCTCCAGCCATCCTCCCGCTGTCCTCTCTGTGTGATCCGGCCGATGCCGTCACCTGTCTACCGGTTCCCTTCCCTGCTAGCGATGCAGGGGGGTGGAACCGGCGGTAAATTCAGAAAAAAAATAAAATAAATGACATGATACAGTGTAATCTCTTAGGATTACAATTTTGTATCATGCCATTTCACCTAGTGGCTTTTCCAGTTCCCTGCCTGTACTTTTTGCGGTTCTTTGTGCATGGAAAATTGAGAACGTCCATGGTGTCCAAAGCTTAACAGCGCTTTTGGGCGAACTGGAAAACAGCAACTGTGAATCAGAATTATTTGAAGAACTGAGCAATATGGATTTGTGGGAAAATTCGTCATCAGTCATCAGGTACTAAAAGTGACGACAGCGACGATTCTGCAACTGAGCTCAGCGATGTGCAAACTTGGTGCTCTATTGACTGCAGTACGGATCAGGCAGTGCCCCCAAGATTCCCATTTACTGGAGCACCTGGTATGAAAGTTGACGTTGACCATGACAACCCCTTGGCATACCAACAATTATTTCTGACCGACGAGGTTATTGAAAAAGTTACCGAGACAAACAGGTACAAAGAGCAACAATTGGCTACGCATTTGAAGTTTGCAAAATGCAGAAAGTGGGAACCAGAGACCAAAGATGACATTTGGAAATTTCTGGGCCTAATGATTCTTCAGGGAGTGGTGGGGAAACCCCTGCAGAAGTGGTATTGGACAACCAATACATTACTTGCCACTCCATTCTTTGGCACGGTCATGTCAGAGTACAGATTCTCCCTCATAATGAAATATCTCCACTTCGAAAACAATGAAGGATTTGATTAAATTTATTAGATTATATTATAATTTATGATTTCGTCTTTCAAACTTTATCATACCCGGGATGTCTACTAGACTCTTGTTTGGACAGATTTAGGTTAGTTATTCCTAAGAATTACAAGCCTAAAATATAAAACATATTTCCATGCAAAACAATGTACCGCTTTTGGCACAAAAATTCTGACATAATCAGACCGCCAGGGAGGTTAAATGTATTTTTTAATGCAAGCATAAAACTAGGTCAAACAATTGATAATTGCCCTAATGAGAGTGGTGCCACACCCCTAACCAGCTTTGCAAATGGAAAATTTATTGGTGGGATTTTACAGGCACCAAGAAAGTAATACAACCATTAAAATATGAAAAGTTTATTGTACATCATCATTAAAATCAAGTACAGACATTAAAAGCATAAGTCCTTCGTGCAATTTCGATCACATGTATGTATAAATACGTTAATACCCCAAAGAACCACATGAAAATGTTGGATAGGGGGTGTACCCCAAAAGTACTCCAATGCGTTTCAACCTTCATTGTCTTCCTCATGGGGTAAAACAAAAGGAGCAGATTCTACAAGAGATCAACATATTAACACAATGATATACAAAAATAAATAAATACTGAAATATACAACAACTATAAGAATAAACTTATAATGCTAATAACAGGGGCTAACCCATATACTGTATAGAGCAACCTATGTGTCCAGGGGAGACCAGACACACCAGGGGGTAGGACAGTGCACAGAATGACTTAATAAAAAATATGGACACTGTTATAAATTCCATGATGCCTCGGACCTGGATTTAAATCTCTCAGAAGCCCAATGGAAGTGAATCTGTACCATAGCACACAAATGTTCCCTGAACGTTTCCGCTCAGGAGAATAATTATAAAATACTAACCCGATGGTACAAAACGCCTTCCCTCCTCCATAAAATAAACCCAACCATCTCAAACAAATGCTGGAGATGCAACTCTGAAACAGGGTCAATGCTTCATCTTTTCTGGTCCTGCCATCGCATACAGCCTTTTTGGAACCATATTCACACTATGATCTCATCTATCACTGACTATACACTGGAATTTTCCCCAGCCCAATTTCTTTGACACCATTCAGACATCCCTAGTAGTGTTGAGCGAACACGGACTGTATTATTCGTGTTCGTACCGAATAATTGGATTTTTGTTACCCGAACACGGACACGGACACTTTACTGTATGTTCGGGTAAAAAATCCGTGTTCGGTCGTTTTATTTCCGGGTTTTGCATGTTTTGGCGCTCTTTTCATGGCGGGCTTTCAACAGCCAATCAACAATCGTTTAACTGGTGTGCCTTAAGCTATCCCAGCCATGCCTGCAAATGTATGAGTAGCTGTGATTGGCCGTCTGAAGCATGTGACCAAGTCTTTATAAGTTCGAGGCAGCCGCAGCGGCGTCATTCTGCTGCTTAGCTCAGGGACAGAGCACACATACGTGCTGGCTGCTGATTAGGGAAAGACAGGCAGGGAAAACAAATTGGTGTCCGGATAGAATTTAGGGTCAGGTCGGAGTGTTTAGGCAGGGCGAGTTGTAGGCATTTTAGGGATAGAGTCTGCTGAATTATAGGGTCAGTGTGTTCTACAAACTACAATCGATATTGCTGTGTGGGGTGGGGTCTGCACTTAATCCTGATCTACGATCTCTTCTCAATCCTGTTAGGGAGAGGCTGCTGCTGAATTATAGGGTCAGTGTGTTCTACAAACTACAATCGATATTGCTGTGTGGGGTGGGGTCTGCACTTAGTCCCGATCTACGATCTCTTCTCAATCCTGTTAGGGAGAGGCTGCTGCTGAATTTTAGAGAAAGTGTGTTCTACAAACTACAATCGATATTGCTGTGTGGTGTGGGATAGGAGATAGGCAGGTGTCAGTGATCCACATCCATTTTTCTGTGTGTGGGCTGCAGTGAACACAATCTTTTTGGGGTGCAGTGAACACAATCCTTTTGGGGTGCAGTGAACAAAATCTTTGTGGGGTACAGTGAACACAATCTTTGTGGGGTGCAGTGAACAAAATCTTTGGGGGTACAGTGAACACAATCTTTGTGGGGTACAGTGAACACAATCTTTGTGGGGTGCAGTGAAGACAATCCTTTTGAGGTGCAGTGAACACAATCTTTGTGGGGTACAGTGAACAAAATATTTGTGGGGTACAGTGAACACAATCTTTGTGGGGTACAGTGAACACAATCTTTGTGGGGTGCAGTAAACAAAATCTTTGGGGGGTACAGTGAACACAATCTTTGTGGGGTACAGTGAACACAATCTTTGTGGGGTGCAGTGAACAAAATCTTTGTGGGGTACAGTGAACACAATCTTTGTGGGGTGCAGTGAAGACAATCCTTTTGGGGTGCAGTGAACACAATCTTTGTGGGGTACAGTGAACACAATCTTTGTGGGGTGCAGTGAACAAAATCTTTGGGGGGTACAGTGAACACAATCTTTGTGGGGTACAGTGAACACAATCTTTGTGGGGTGCAGTGAAGACAATCCTTTTGGGGTGCAGTGAACTCAATCTTTGTGGGGTGCAGTGAACAAAATCTTTGTGGGGTACAGTGAACACAATCTTTGTGGGGTACAGTGAACAAAATCTTTGTGGGGTACAGTGAACACAATCTTTGTGGGGTGCAGTGAAGACAATCCTTGTGGGGTGCAGTGAAGACAATCCTTGTGGGGTGCAGTGAACAAAATCTTTGGGGGGTACAGTGAACACAATCTTTGTGGGGTACAGTGAACACAATCTTTGTGGGGTGCAGTGAAGACAATCCTTTTGGGGTGCAGTGAACACAATCTTTGTGGGGTGCAGTGAACAAAATCTTTGTGGGGTACAGTGAACACAATCTTTGTGGGGTACAGTGAACAAAATCTTTGTGGGGTACAGTGAAGACAATCCTTGTGGGGTGCAGTGAAGACAATCCTTGTGGGGTGCAGTGAACAAAATCTTTGGGGGGTACAGTGAACACAATCTTTGTGGGGTACAGTGAACACAATCTTTGTGGGGTGCAGTGAACACAATCTTTGTGGGGTACAGTGAACACAATCTTTGTGGGGTGCAGTGAAGACAATCCTTGTGGGGTGCAGTGAACAAAATCTTTGGGGGGTACAGTGAACACAATCTTTGTGGATTACAGTGAACACAATCTTTGTGGGGTGCAGTGAAGACAATCCTATTGGGGTGCAGTGAACACAATCTTTGTGGGGTACAGTGAACACAATCTTTGTGGGGTGCAGTGAACAAAATCTTTGGGGGGTACAGCGAACACAATCTTTGTGGGGTACAGTGAACACAATCTTTGTGGGGTGCAGTGAAGACAATCCTTTTGGGGTGCAGTGAACACAATCTTTGTGGGGTAGAGTGAACACAATCTTTGTGGGGTGCAGTGAAGACAATCCTTGTGGGGTGCAGTGAAGACAATCCTTGTGGGGTGCAGTGAACAAAATCTTTGGGGGGTACAGTGAACACAATCTTTGTGGGGTACAGTGAACACAATCTTTGTGGGGTGCAGTGAAGACAATCCTTTTGGGGTGCAGTGAACACAATCTTTGTGGGGTACAGTGAACACAATCTTTGTGGGGTGCAGTGAAGACAATCCTTTTGGGGTGCAGTGAACACAATCTTTGTGGGGTACAGTGAACACAATCTCATACTTCTGAAGATTTGAGGGTGCTGCCTGTTTCATCCACCTCCTCCTCATCCGTCCTTTTAGGGGTACAAACAATAGTAATTGGGGCCTAGTGTGCTTCTGTACGTGTGAAAAACATACACTTTTTTTTTATCATATTTCCTATTCCGCTATTCAATTAAAACCTTTGGGGATCAATTAAATTGTGGGATAGTCTGTGTCGGTACGTGTGAGATCCACCTTTCCAAGTTTTTGGGGTTCATCTCCTACTTCTGAAGCTTTGAGGGTGCTGCCTGTTCCATACTCCTCCTCCTCCTCATCCATCCTTTTAGGTGTACAAACAATAGTAATTGGGGCCTAGTGTGCTTCTGTACGTGTGAGATACATACACTTTTTTTGATCATATTTCCTATTCCGCTATTCAATAAAAACCTTTGGGGATCAATTAAATTGCGGAATAGTCTGTGTCGGTACGTGTGAGATCCACCTTTCCAAGTTTTTGGGGTTCATCTCATACTTCTGAAGCTTTGAGGGTGCTGCCTGTTCCATACTCCTCCTCCTCCTCATCCATCCTTTTAGGTGTACAAACAATAGTAATTGGGGCCTAGTGTGCTTCTGTACGTGTGAGATACATACACTTTTTTTGATCATATTTCCTATTCCGCTATTCAATAAAAACCTTTGGGGATCAATTAAATTGCGGAATAGTCTGTGTCGGTACGTGTGAGATCCACCTTTCCATGTTTTTGGGGTTCATCTCATACTTCTGAAGCTTTGAGGGTGCTGCCTGTTCCATACTCCTCCTCCTCCTCATCCATCCTTTTAGGTGTACAAACAATAGTAATTGGGGCCTAGTGTGCTTCTGTACGTGTGAGATACATACACTTTTTTTTATCATATTTCCTATTCCGCTATTCAATAAAAACCTTTGGGGATCAATTAAATTGCGGGATAGTCTGTGTCGGTACGTGTGAGATCCACCTTTCCAAGTTTTTGGGGTTCATCTCATACTTCTGAAGCTTTGAGGGTGCTGCCTGTTCCATACTCCTCCTCCTCCTCATCCATCCTTTTAGGTGTACAAACAATAGTAATTGGGGCCTAGTGTGCTTCTGTACGTGTGAGATACATACACTTTTTTTGATCATATTTCCTATTCCGCTATTCAATAAAAACCTTTGGGGATCAATTAAATTGCGGGATAGTCTGTGTCGGTACGTGTGAGATCCACCTTTCCAAGTTTTTGGGGTTCATCTCATACTTCTGAAGCTTTGAGGGTGCTGCCTGTTCCATACTCCTCCTCTTCCTCCTCATCCATCCTTTTAGGTGTACAAACAATAGTAATTGGGGCCTAGTGTGCTTCTGTACGTGTGAGATACATACACTTTTTTTGATCATATTTCCTATTCCGCTATTCAATAAAAACCTTTGGGGATCAATTAAATTGCGGGATAGTCTGTGTCGGTACGTGTGAGATCCACCTTTCCAAGTTTTTGGGGTTCATCTCATACTTCTGAAGCTTTGAGTGTGCTGCCTGTTCCATACTCCTCCTCCTCCTCATCCATCCTTTTATGTGTACAAACAATAGTAATTGGGGCCTAGTGTGCTTCTGTACGTGTGAGATACATACACTTTTTTTGATCATATTTCCTATTCCGCTATTTAATAAAAACCTTTGGGGATCAATTAAATTGCGGAATAGTCTGTGTCGGTACGTGTGAGATCCACCTTTCCAAGTTTTTGAGTTTCATCTCATACTTCTGAAGATTTGAGGGTGCTGCCTGTTCCATACTCCTCTTCCTCATCCTCCCTTTAGGGTAGGAGAAAATTTAATCGGGCCTAGTCTGTGTTTGTACGTGTGAGATACACAGTTTTTTATCCTATTCCGCTATTCAATACACACCCTTTTGGTGTAAAAAACATTAAATTGCGGCATAGTTTGCATATTTGACTGTGAGATACACCCGTGCGATACTGTTGTTCTTTTGTTCTGCTATTCAATAAAGACCTTTCTAGGGCAAGATCTTAAATTTCAGAAATATGAGGAGAGCGTCAAATAGGGGCCGTGGCCTGGGTCGTGGTGCTGCTGCTAGAGCTCCTGTTGCAAGGAGAGGACGTGGTCGATCTGTGCCAGCTACACGCACAAGTGAAACACCTTCCTCAAGTGTGAGTAGGCGACAGAACCTGCATCAGTATTTGGTAGGGCATCATACGCCTCTAGAAGTGATGAGGCCAGAACACGTAGAGGCGATAGTAGATTGGTTTGCTGCTGACAGTGCCTCCAGTTCCTTCACATTGTCTCCCACCCAGTCTACTGCAGAAAGGTCAGAGTTGGCACCTGCAGCCAATGTCCAACCGTCTTTAACCTCACCCCCTTGCAAATCAGGCAAGCAGTCTGAGCCCCAAGCCATACAGCAGTCTCTTATTCTTTTTGAGGACTCTGTCAGCAGGGTTTCCCAGGGCCATCCACCTAGCCCTGCCCCAGAAGTGGAAGAGATTGAGTGCAGCGATGCCCAACCACTTATTTCTCAAGATGAGTACATGGAAGGACCATCACAGCATGTCTCCGATGATGACGAAACGCAGGTGCCAACTGCTGCGGCGTTCAGCATTGTGGAGACCGACAGGGAGGGCAGGGGTGAAGACTGGGTGGAAGATGATGTGGAGGACGATGAGGTCCTCGACCCCACATGGAATGAACGTCATGCAGGTGACCTGAGTAGTTTGGAGGAAGAGGCGGTGGTCGCACAGAGCCACCAGCACAGCAGAAGAGGGAGCAGGGTGCAGAAGCGGAGCGGCCGTGCCCTAGACACTACGCCTGCTACTGCCCAACGCAGCAAGGGAACGAGCGCACCAAAGTCAGCTCAAAAGAGTTCTCTAGCGTGGAAGTTCTTTAGAAAATGTGCTGATGACAGGACACGAGTGGTTTGCACCCTGTGCAATCAGAGCCTGAAGCGAGGCATAAACCTTCTCAACCTGAGCACAACCTGCATGATCAGGCATCTAAGTGCAAAGCACGAGCTGCAGTGGAGTACACACCTTCAAAACCAAGAAACGTCTCTGGCTCATCCTGCTTCCTCTTCTGCTGCAGTCTCGGCCGCTCCAGCCACCTCTGTAGTCATACCGGCACCTGCCACCCCGCAAACAGACGATCTGTCAGCAACACCACCACCTGGGTCACCAACAACCATCTCCACAATGTCCCGTGGAAGTGTTCAGCTTTCCATCTCCCAAACACTTGAGAGGAAGAGGAAGTACCCCCCTACCCACCCGCGATCCCTGGCCCTGAATGCCAGCATTTCACAATTATTGGCCTTTGAAATGCTGTCATTCCGTCTGGTGGAGACGCCCAGTTTTAAAAAGCTTATGTCGGTGGCTGTCCCACAGTACGTCGTGCCCAGCCGCCACTACTTTTCCAGGCAAGCCATCCCTTCCCTGCACAACCAAGTGGGGGAAAAAATCAGGTGTGCACTGCGCAACGCCATCTGTGCCAAGGTCCACCTAACTACCGATACGTGGACCAGTAAGCACGGTCAGGGGCGTTATATCTCCCTAACGGCACACTGGGTAAATGCAGTGGCGAATGGGCCTGAGGCGGATAGCAATTTGGCGCATGTCCTTCCACCACCGAGGATTGCAGGGCGCTTCAGTTTGCCTCCTGTTCCTAACTCATCCTACTCCGCTACCTCATCCTCTACCGCCTCCTCATCCGGACAGCGTAATACCTTCACCACCAACTTCAGCACGGCCAGGGCTAAACGACAGCAGGCAGTTTTACAACTTGCCTGTTTGGGGGACAAACCACACACCGCGCAGGAGTTGTGGAGGAGCATGGAACAGCAGACAAATGAGTGGTTGCTGCCAGCGAGCCTCAAGCCCGGCCTGGTGGTGTGCGATAACGGGCGAAATCTCATAGCAGCTCTGGGCCTAGCCGGTTTGACGCACATCCCTTGCCTGGCGCATGTGCTGAATTTGGTGGTGCAGAGGTTCCTTAAAAACTACCCCGATATGTCAGAGCTGCTGCAGAAAGTGCGGGCCGTCTCACCCTGCTGCTGCTCGCCTGGCAGCGCTGCAGCGTAACTTCGGCCTTCCCGCTCACCGCCTCATATGTGACGTGCCCACAAGGTGGAACTCCACCTTGCACATGCTGCAAAGACTGTGCGAGCAGCAGCAGGCCATAGTGGAGTTTCAGCTGCAGCACGCACGCGTGATTCGCTCTGCGGAACTGCACCACTTCACCACCAATAACTGGGCCTCCATGCGAGACCTGTGTGCCTTGTTGCGCTGTTTTGAGTACTCCACCAACATGGCCAGTGGCAATGACGCCGTTCTCAGCTTAACTATCCCACTTCTATGCCTCCTTGAAAAAACAATTCGGGCGATGATGGAAGATGATGTGGCACAGGATGAGGAGGAGGAGGAGGAGGATGAAGAGGTAATATTTCAAAGGCTTTCAGGGCAGTCATTCGCAAGGGGCTCCGAGGGTGGGTTCCTGCACACACAAATGCCAGGGACACAATTGTCCAGCAGGGGCACAGTTCTGGAGGATGAGGAGGAGGAGGAGCTGGAGGAGGAGCTGGAGGAGGAGATGGAACCATGTTCACAGCAGGGTGGCACCCAGGCCCATGGCCATCACTGGTGCAGGGCTGGGGGGATACAGAGGACACGGACGATACACCTCCCACAGAGGACAGCCTTTCGTCGCCTCTGGGCAGCCTGGCACACATGAGCGATTACATGCTGCAGTGTCTCCACAACGACCGCCGAGTTGCCCACATTCTAACTTGTGCTGATTACTGGGTGGCCACGCTGCTGGATCCCCGTTACAAGGACAACGTACCGTCCTTAATTCACTCACTGGAGCGCGATCGCAAGATGCGCGAGTACAAGCGCACGCTGGTAGATGCGATGCTGCTGGCATTCCCATCTGACAGCGGGGCCACAGTGGAAGCACAAGGCAGAGGAGGAGGAGGAGGAGGAGGAGGTCGCCAACGCAACCAGGGCACCGCCAGCACCTCAGAAGGCAGGGTTAGCATGGCCGAAATGTGGAAAAGCTTTGTCAGCACTCCACAACAAACAGCAGCACCAGCAGCTCAGATGGAACGTCTTAGCAGGAGGCAGCATTTTACCAACATGGTGGAGCAGTATGTGTGCACACGCCTACATGTAGTGAATGAGGGGTCTGCCCCCTTCAACTTCTGGGTCTCCAAATTGGGCACATGGCCTGAGCTTGCCCTTTACGCCTTGGAGGTGCTGGCGTGCCCTGCAGCCAGTGTATTATCTGAACGGGTATTTAGCACGGCTGGGGGCGTTGTAACAGACAAGCGCAGCCGCCTGTCCAGAGACAATGTGGACAAGCTCACGTTCATTAAAATGAACCAGGCATGGATCCCACGGGACTTTTCCGTACCTTGTGCAGAATAGCAATGGATACCGACCTTACCCACCCATTGTTCCATTTTTGCTCTTTCTCACTCTTTTGGGGTGTACCTTCATTTAAAATTTGTGAAAAGAAGCAGTGTTGGCTACCTCGTCCTCCTCCTCAGGGCCAGATTAACGTAGGGGCTATTGGAGCTGCAGCTCCAGGCCCCTACCTTTTATATAGGCCCCGGGTTGGCCATATTCACTGTGACCGCTCTTCTGTCACTTGTAAACACAGAAGTCTGGCTTCTATGCTCGCTTCCCCAGGCAGCACCCTCAGAACCTCCCCACACAGCGCGAAGGCCTGACAAGGAGGGACAGTTGCCGATGCATGGATGTGTTTATGGGCTTTAGAGACAGCATCCCATGTTGAATTAGGCATGCATGGCTGCACCCTTCCTCCTCTGGGTGCATGCCAAGGCACGGCCCTTAAGGCCCTTCAAAATCCTCAGCACCAAGACCATGATGCTCTTAATCCGGCCCTGGTCCTCCTCCACCGCCGCTTCCACCTACACAGCCCATAGGTGTGCGCAGCCTATTGCATTAGGGTGTGCACCCCAAAGTTGAAATACACATGCATGTGTTTGCCTACATGTACATGGCCCCGATACATTACTCTCCCTGCTGGCAAAGAGAAATAGAGCAGAGCAGGTCCGAGGGAGATCTTTCCCATCTCCTCACTGGCAAACAGAGCGATAATGCTATGTGCACTAGGTGATTAGGGTGTGCCCAGGTACACCCGGCACACCCTGTGCGCACGCCTATGACACCGCCACATCCACCACCACCTCAACCTCCCTCCTACTCCATATGGGCCTCGTCCTTCAGAGATGAAGAACATTGTTTTATTTTTCTGTTTTTTTTTGTTGTTTTAAGTTATTTCCCTATCCACATTTGTTTGCAGAGCACTTGCCATGCTCTTAACTACGTTTTGCTGCCATTTGCAGCACTCTAGCCCTTTCCATTGGTGTTTTAGAGCCATTTTAGTGCCTTAAAGTTCGGGTCCCCATTGACTTCAATGGGGTTCGGTGTCCGGGAAAAGTTCGGTAAAAGTCCGGGACACGGACCCGGACTTTTTTTTAAAGTTCGGCCGAACCCGTCGAACACGGACATCTAGGTGTCCGCTCAACCCTAATCCCTAGTCATAGATACCGCAAAATCCTGATACCACACTTACTTAACGATGCAAAAGCATGTATTCCTTTACATTGGAAGTCACCCAATCCCCCTACCAATCCCCCTACCATGCAGAGTTGACAAGATAGCAAAAATGGAAGAACTGATCTCCATAGCACGAGATTCGACAGTGAAGTATGCACATATCTGGGGTCCCTGGACCCACTTCCAGAACTAAAACCCTGATTGAACCTACAACATAGTGACCTGGCTGACGGCCTCTATAAAATATCCTATTCCCTAATGATTCGACCCTGCGTTCAAGATTAATTTCGCAATTAGCGGTAATGTTGTGAGGCTGGTCCCTCTCACCCCTAAACAAGGGATGAGTGTGAGAGGCTCCTTGCTTCCATCATCGCTTACCTCTTCACCAATGCCGAAACCTACCTTATGATATTCTTAAGACGCCATATGCTTTGAACCCGTTTCCTCACTGATTTAAGGCTCGCTTGGGGCAGAGACCGGGAGAGGTTCACCCTCCCCTCTCCCCCAACCCCTACCTTTCCCTTCCTCTTTCCTCTTCCCCTTCCTTCCTTTTCACCAATCCACATAAGACAGACACACTATAGATGGGATTGGGGGGGAGGACCGGTCTCTCTCATGGGTGCGCGGTGTTCCTCCCTAGCCCTGCATCTGATCATAAAAACAGCAATATCATCCATGTTCCCTTAGCTGGAACCCAACAGCAATTTCAAAGGTTCCTCACAGATTCTCTTCATTTTTGATCACTCATAGACTTGCGAGAAACCCCAGAGAACATCAGATCGCTCATCACTTAACACTAGTCTCTCTATTTGATCAAAATATTAATAACCCTAATAATTTCCTGATTACATTTACTTAATATATCCCTTTGCTATACCGAAGTTATGTCTATATCTTGTAGTTCTTTGATTCAAGTTGTATTTTTCAGTAGTTGAGTTCTGTATTAGAAGATTCTGTTCTGACGACTGGATTTCATTGCTTACAAATGTTCACATACGTTTTGTCTTTTTTGATTGTTACTCCTGTTTTTACCAAATAAAAATATTTTGGGAAAAAAAATAAATTCCATGATACAACATCAGGGTATATATAAGGACATATAACCCCACACAAGGGGGTAGAGACTTACATATAGTCGAGACAGGACCAAAAATTCTCTCACGGCAGATAGGATGTCAGAAAGTCAACTATAGGTATTGCAAAATTATACACAGAAATGGATTGTTGCTTCCAGAAGGATCTGTGAACCTGAATATAAAGATAGTTACTATAGCAATATTGTGATGTAATGGAAAATAGACAATTGTTTAATCCTTATAGAAATACTAAATGTATACCTAGAGCTGGATATGGTGCATTTTAGAAGGAGACCTAAAGATCCCAATGGGAAGCAAAAACCTCAAGTATAGGAACCCTGCCAAAAGGCGGAAGTCTGCCTATTACAATTTTTTTGGCAGTTAGGCTGTAGCAGGCCTAAGCTCTGATTGTCAATGTGTCTGCATTCGTTGGGTTTGCCCTAAGCCTAGAATATTGTTGACTTTTGCCTTCTTCCAGGAAGTATTCTCCATCTGATAGAGCACAAAGATAGAATGTTATGGGTTATGCATATTTGTCTCGTTCTAAACAATCACTATGATAATTGCCAGTGATGTAGCCTGGGAAAAAAAATATATATAGGGAATCTATCTAGAAGGGTCCTTAGCCTCTCCTGCTTAACCTGGAGAGGATGCAGCATTGGAGGGCCCTTTGCTTCCCACAGTAGCAGTAAGACAGGGAGATGGAGAAGCAACACAAAGGGAGAGATTTACTAAAACTGGAGCACTCAGAATCTTGTGCTGCTGTGCATGGTAGCCAATCAAATTCTAACTTCAGTTTGTTCAGTTAATCTTTGGCAATAAAACCTGGCAGCTGATTGGTTTCCTTGCAGATGCATCAGATTTTGCACTCTAAAGTTTTAATAAATAAACCCCAAAGAGTCAATCAGAGCTCGGCCACATGGTAAAAGGATGAGAGACTAGAGTTAGTAGAGTTGACTACTTCTCAGTGTATTGTTGATTCTTCTTCCAATACTCCTAATATGTCATCTCAGCATTTTTATTAGACAACGTAGACCTATATATATTTTAGTTTCAGCGATTACTTATGATGATGAACATTGAGAAACACACCCTTATCATCCATGTTATGCTCACCCTCCATTTGTTCCTCGGTGGGTCTCTGCCAGTTCCACCCCTTCAGCTCCTGGGCTAGACATGCTTTGCCACCACCTTTTAGGAAATCAGCTTTTGGTGCCTTGGCTCAGCCGATTTGTAAGTATGGGGTCCCCTCACCAGGGTCCTCTTTTATTTGCTAGATGATACTAACCATTGTGATGTATATTTTAAAACTGATATTTTATCTTATAGACACATCGTACACGCATCCACTCCTGAAGAAGCGAGCAGCAGCTCGCGAACTCCGTTGAGTTTTAAAGATAACTGTTTATCATCCTGTATCAAGTATTGTAAAAACAATTTTCAAGCATCAATATACCATGTATTTATCAAATTGGTTTGGCATTTATGTCCATGTATTTTTTTGTATGATGATTGTTATATACTTTTAATAAATGTAGAAACCATGTTTACTCCATATATATATATCCATTGGCCCCGTGTTCACCTCATTTAAAGTCCCAGGGCGAAATCCCAGGTTTTGCAGGCAACCAGCACATTGTGTGTACAGGGTTTTTGTTTGAGATTTGACTAGTTTTGATAGGTTCCATTCTCCTCAGAGGTCCATGAGGCTGCATGAGAACAGCTAGAGTTGTGCATGTATAGCTAACATCTTTGGTGAAACAGACAGAGGCACTAAACCTGAGGGCAAGAGCAGCAACACTGCAAGAGTAAGCTAGGAGCCTGTAGATGTGGTGTATCTGGATTTGAAAAGGTATTTGATACAGTTCCCCATAAACATTTACTGTACAAACTAAGGTATGTAGGCATGGACCATTGGGTGAGTACCTGGATTGAAAACTGGCTACAGGGGCAAGTACAAAGGGTGGTGATAAGTGGCAAGTACACGGAATGGTCTTGGACTGGTGTGGAAAGTAGGGTCCCCCAAGGATCTGTCCTGGGACCAATCCTGTTTAATTTATTCATAAACGATCTAGAGGATGGTGTGCACAAAATGGGTGCGCTAAATGTGAACAATGTGTGTTGAACCAAAAGGAAAAACACAATGAACAAAATACCTAATATATAAATATACACAGATATTATAAATGGTGCACAATGTGAACATAAACGTGCTATATAAATATGAGCGGTCCAAAACAAGTCCAAAATGAAAAAAAGGCTGAAATCTTCTTGATGGTGAATGAAGGTGAAGAAGAGGACGTGCAAACACCAAATCCCTCTTGGCACCCACGTGTGAATATAAGAGCGGTAATACCCTTACCAACTCAACATATTAAAACAGACCAAAATTGTTTAGCTCATTGTACAAAGAATATATTTGTATTTATGGGTACCTCATCCCTAGTAGAATAGCAAAGATTTAGGGGTTTGGGGCATAGGTTGGGACTTTATAGGGTACCGTTGTAGAACCAATAAATATGGTAAATTAAATATATTAAAATGTACTTTTATTCATTATATATAATCCCCCAAGAAAGAGAGGGGACAGAAAACATTACACAAATTAAATCATATAAACATATATAAATCAACAACAAGACATATACACTTATTTAAAAATATCAAAACAAAATCACATCCTTGTTGTGTAGGTGGGATCATCAGAGACTACAGCTGGGCCAGGGTGAGGCGGTACCAATATGTATTACTCTAATTGATCCCCTTCCCACTACCCGACATGTTTCGCGGTGTGTACCGCTTCTTCAGGGGCGCAAGGGTATGGAGCTTGTAGCAGAAGAACTGCGAAGTAGTTGAAAAAATACATAATTAATTACCATACATATATCAATATTGCATATATTTAGATTCCATAAAAAGGTGTATCCGATGTATGTGTATGTCGGGTATGGAGCGATTGAGAAGAACTCCTCCATCTTACGACATACACATATCATATACTACATCACATAATTCAAAGTGCAATACATGTACAGTGGGTACGGAAAGTATTCAGACCCCCTTAAATTTTTCACTCTTTGTTATATTGCAGCCATTTGCTAAAATCATTTAAGTTCATTCTTCTTCCTCATGAATGTACACATAGCACCCCATACTGACAGAAAAACACAGAATTGTTGACATTGTTGCAGATTTATTAAAAAAGAAAAACTGAAATATCACATGGTCCTAAGTATTCAGACCCTTTGCTCAGTATTTAGTAGAAGCCCCCTTTTGATCTAATACAGCCAGGAGTCTTTTTGGGAAAAATGCAACAAGTCTTTCACACCTGGATTTGGGGATCCTCTGCCATTCCTCCTTGCAGATCCTCTCCAGTTCTGTCAGGTTGGATGGTAAACGTTGGTGGACAGCCATTTTTAGGTCTCTCCAGAGATGCTCAATTGGGTTTAAGTCAGGGCTCTGGCTGGGCCATTCAAGAACAGTCATGGAGTTGTTGTGAAGCCACTCCTTCGTTATTTTAGCTGTGTGCTTAGGGTCATTGTCTTGTTGGAAGGTAAACCTTCGGCCCAGTCTGAGGTCCAGAGCACTCTGGAGAAGGTTTTTGTCCAGGATATCCCTGTACTTGGCCGCATTCATCTTTCCCTCAATTGCAACCAGTCGTCCTGACCCTGCAGCTGAAAAACACCCCCACAGCATGATGCTGCCACCACCATGCTTCACTGTTGGGACTGTATTGGACAGGTGATGAGCAGTGCCTGGTTTTCTCCACACATACCGCTTAGAATTAAGGCCAAAAAGTTCTATTTTGGTCTCATCAGACCAGAGAATCTTATTTCTCACCATCTTGGAGTCCTTCAGGTGTTTTTTAGCAAACTCCATGCAGGCTTTCATGTGTCTTACACTGAGGAGAGGCTTCCGTCGGGCCACTCTGCCATAAAGCCCCGACTGGTGGAGGGCTGCAGTAATGGTTGACTTTCTACAACTTTCTCCCATCTCCTGACTGCATCTCTGGAGCTCAGCCACAGTGATCTTTGGGTTCTTCTTTACCTCTCTCACCAAGGCTCTTCTCCCCCGATAGCTCAGTTTGGCCGGACGGCCAGCTCTAGGAAGGGTTCTGGTCGTCCCAAACGTCTTCCATTTGAGGATTATGGAGGCCACTGTGCTCTTAGGAACCTTAAGTGCAGCAGAAATCTTTTTGTAACCTTGGCCAGATCTGTGCTTTGCCACAATTCTGTCTCTGAGCTCTTCAGGCAGTTCCTTTGACCTCATGATTCTCATTTGCTCTGACATGCATTGTGATCTGGAAGGTCTTATATAGACAGGTGTGTGGCTTTCCTAATCAAGTCCAATCAGTATAATCAAACACAGCTGGACTCAAATGAAGGTGTAGAACCATCTCAAGGATGATCAGAAGAAATGGAAAGCACCTGAGTTAAATATATGAGTGTCACAGCAAAGGGTCTGAATACTTAGGACCATGTGATATTTCAGTTTTTCTTTTTTAATAAATCTGCAACAATGTCAACAATTCTGTGTTTTTCTGTCAGTATGGGGTGCTATGTGTACATTCATGAGGAAGAAGAATGAACTTAAATGATTTTAGCAAATGGCTGCAATATAACAAAGAGTGAAAAATTTAAGGGGGTCTGAATACTTTCCGTACCCACTGTATATAACAGATTGTAACCTACATTGACACACAGGCCGAGGCAAACGTGGACACTCCCACCCAGGCCACTGATGGTAACAGATCAAAGGTGGGCTATGCTGGAGGCCAACTAATTCCCCCCCGGCGGACATGGACGATCAAAAGGCAAAATGTAGCTGGAACAGTGTGTCAGGCCTAGATGGTGATTAGAAAAAATATTAATAATAGATCCATGAGGGATATAGTGTAAAAAATATATATATAGTACATTTTACATAAGTACATTTTAATATATTTAATTTACCATATTTATTGGTTCTACAACGGTACCCTATAAAGTCCCAACCTATGCCCCAAACCCCTAAATCTTTGCTAACATATTAAAACACTTGAGAAGATGACACCAGCCAGTGTAATAGATATAAAGTCCTGACCTTTCACTCTTCCACCCGATATGTGGTATATCAAAACTCTTACCAAAGGCAAGTATTTCACAAGTCAGATGGTGAGTGATAATGTTCTGCAAATCATCAGGCAAATTATCCAGACTAGCAGGCAGTGAATTTTCTTGTAAATCTTGTTCTGACTCCTGTTGCTGTGTGGGGGTTGTTTTTTCTCCTATACCCCTCAAACTCAGTGACAGATAGTGCCCAAAAAAGAATGGAACAGGCAATAGTGCATTACCTCTTAAACAACTTTATTAAAAAAGGTAGAACACTTACAGTTAAATGGTCCGGACAGGAAATAAGCATAATTTCCGGGTCCCGAGTTTACCAAGTCTACCTGTTTACCTTCCGGGTCATTTTGTGTACACAGGAAATGATCCGGTCAGGAAGTAAGCATCACTTCCGGGTCCCGAGTTCCCGAAACAGGAAGTGTTCAGATTGGCAATATAAATACTTTTGACATAAACACTTATACACACTCACGCACATTATAGGTTGAACTGGATGGACTGGTGTCACCAACTGTGTCACCAAATGTAAAGAGGCTAAATAGAGTTTTAGTGTTGCTTTGTAACAATAAAGAAAGGAATGCTGAAAACTCCTGCAAGGGTAACATTGTTTGTGCTACAACTCAACTTTCCTTGAAAAAAATGGACTAGAAATCCCATAATAGGATTATCTGGTGAGTGTCTGTGCCCTCAAAAGTACTTCACCTGTGAACCCCACAATGTATATATATATTTGTTGAGGATATGTGCTGTATTTTTTTTGCATTACTTTACATCTTGCTACCTGTACAACAAGTTAACAATAAGCACATTGTCTACATTGTCATGCCTGTATTTTTTGGCTTGGTATTTGGAATTTGGTAACGTAAAGGCGGGAATAAAGTGCCTGTCTCTGAAATAGGTGCCATGATAAATATATATCGCACTCAGCAGATTTATTTAGGCACAGGAATCTTGGCTGCAATTCCCTGTAGTGGGCACACTGTTATCAAAAGAACGTGACTAACCCGTAAAACATACAATTCTAAATTCTGAAGAATACAAAGGCTGAATAGGCTGCGGAATGGAAGAGATGCGCTATATGTAAGGACATAGGAAATTAGTAAAATGCTAAACTGTATTGTGCTATAACCTGCAAGGTTTTAAAATCTATCTTGTTACCATATTATATGTAGGTGATCTGTACCTGTATGGGAATTTCTTTAGGCTTCAGCTCCAGGGCTTCTTTTTGCCCTTACTAACCAGAATTCACATGATCCTGAGTGTTTTCCTGGAGTTCCACTTTAAAAACTGGCCTGCTCAAGTGATATAGTTATGTTCAATCATGCAGTGTTCATTCCCGTAGTAAAACTACGCGGTTTCAGCATCAAGTCCTTTCATGCTTGGAATTCATTACTCAAAAGATTTCTATTGTGGCGCAATCAGAAAATAAGTGTGCATAAGGTAGTCCAATTACTGTGCCCTACTGCTATTGTTATGTCATGTTTAAATATGAGATTGCAGTAATACGTCACCTAGAACTGCCTTGATCTTCCACCTTTATGAAACTGTGGACACAATTAACCTTTGCAGTGAGTTACATTTGTGCCTGCGGGCGATACAGTTTATTTTAGTCTTTGCTAAAGTGAGACTCCAGGTTAACATGCAGTCGAAATACCTATTTTTTCTGTTTTATCTGCTAGAGGATTTGCAGTTCTGTGCAATCAATCTTATGAATTATACACCTTTTCTACACTATTCCTGATTAAGCAATCCATCTTCCTGGTTCAACAATTCAGCTTCCTGTGTTGCCTCTCCACTTCTAGTGTTTTTATTGGATAGTAAATCAGGATCATCACCTCTGTGAAGTGAGCAAGGAGCCACTCCAGGATGCAAGTATTATAAAGCAGATAGCAGCAGAGTAATCTTACTGAATAGCAGAGCTGTGTGTATCATAAGAATGGCAAGTCAGAATTACAAATCCTTTGGTAAAGCAGTAAACCTACACTATATTGTCAAAAGTTTTGGGACGTCCGCCTTTACACGCACATGAGCTTTATTGGCATCCCAGTTTTAGTCCGTAGGGTTCAATATTGAGTTAGCCCACCCTTTGCAGCTATAACAGCTTCAACTCTTCTGGGAAGGCTGTCCACAATGTTTAGTAATGTGTCTATGGGAACCATTCTTCTAGAAGCGCATTTGCGAGGTCAGGCACTGATGTGGATGAGAAGGCCTGGCTCGCAGTCTCCGCTCTAATTCATCACAAAGGTATTGTATCAGGGCTCTGTGTAAGCCAGTCAAGTTCCTCCACCCCAAATTCGCTCATCTATGTCTTTATGAACCTTGCTTTGCACATTGGTGCATAGTCATGTCGGAACAGCAAGAGGCCATCCTCAAACTGTTCCCACAAAGTTGGGAGCATGAAATTGTCCAAAATATCTTGGTATGTTGATGCCTTAAGAGTTCCCTTAATTGGAACTAAAGGGGCTTTTCCACTGCATGGAACCGAACGGTTCAGCTCACTTTTGTGCTTTTCCACTGCTGGTAACGCATGGTACGGTGTAGGAACGGTTCGGTACGGTACGGCGGCACTTTTCCACTACATGGAGCCGAACGGTACGGCTCTCTAAAACAGTACCACCTCGATTGTGGTTGCAAGAGGTACCATACCAGTAACATATCCCACAATCCTTTGCATGCAGTCACTACTAGCCACTGATTGGTCAGAGAATCGTTGTTATCCCACCCACTTAACTTTAGTACTACTTTAGTGGAAAAGCAAACCATACCAAACCGTACCGAACCGTTCCAACACAGTACCATGCGGTACCAGCAGTGGAAAAGCAAACCGGGCCAAGCAGGGCCGAGTAGAACCAAGCCGGTACTTGCAGTGGAAAAGTGCCATAAGGGGCAAAGCCCAACCCCTGAAAAACAACCCCAAACCAAAATCACCCCTTCACCAAATGATTTGGACCAGTGCACAAAGGAAAACTGGGATGCCATTAAAGTTCATGCGTGTAAAAGCAGGTGTTCCAATACATTTGACAATATAGTGTATATGTATTTCAACTATATGTTGGGACCCTACCTTAGGCTGGAGTGCCCCTAGCCCAAATCTAGTGTTTGCAGCTAGGCCGTAGCCAGCCTGAACATTATTTGTGTTATCTGGGTTTGTTAGGTTTCTCCTAGGCCCAAGGACATTGTTTACTTCTGTCTGCTTCTGGGAGGTATTCCCCTGCAGATAGAGTGGAAAGATATGATGTATTGGGCTATGAATATTTATTCTGCCCTGGCAATTCACTGATGGGCTCATGCCAGTATTATGGGCTGGGAAAGAGGATACTATCTGAAGAGACCTTCTAAAAAGGCCCTTTCCCTCCTAGGCTTTGCCTGGAGAGGAAGAAACGGTGGAAAGTAGTTTCCTTTCCAAGCTGTTGCCTGGGCAGAGTGTAGCTGTGAAGAGGGCCCAGTCCTTCACTTCCAGGCCCCTTGCCTGGAGAAAGAAGCCAGAGTCAAGAGTGCTTGTTTCCCTGCTGACTTTCTAGGCCTTAAAGGTCTAGTCTGTGACGGAGACCATAGAAACTGAAAGGCTGCAGCCCATCCAGGTTTACAGAGTCCCCATTAGCCTGTGGCAGAGATGAAAGAAGTTCTATAATAGCATGTGGCAGAGATCAAAAAGATACTGAAAGAAAATAGCCTATCTGAGCCTAAAGAGATAATTGAGAAGTTAATCAAGAGGAGGGAATTTTTGGTTCTGTTTTTTTGGTATCCTGTACCCCTAACCCTCTCTCCCCAAGGAAATTGAGCCAATAGTTCACAAGATCACAAGGAAACTTTTGAAGGATTGAAAATCTGTCCACTTGTTGCCAGTAGTGGGTACAGCCACTGAGCACATCAGCGATAGGGAAAGCAGAAAAGTCCATTGAAATCCAACAGGTCCTAAGGGGTCCTTGCTACACAATAATTTAACTGTTTTCCCAGAGGTCTACTTTAAAGAGTAAATATATATACAAAATACCATGTGTTAGAGCTTTTAGCAACACACACTGGATATACAGTATATGTAGAAGTTTTAGGGTACATGGCAGGAAAATTTCAAATATACAGTACAGACAATATCCTATCCAATACCCCAAACAAAGAAAACAGCTGTGTTGCTGACTTTTGTCTTTAATGGAAGTTCACATACAGTAGTAGACTTTCCAGGAAAGATCAATCAATCGCCAGATTTAGGTACAAGTGTGTAAACTGTACATATGTAGCTTTAAGTGTTAGTAGCTTCTCCAAATAATGTAATACATAATGTTGGGATCCATCTTTGTTCCCACAGCAACATCTCTTGATGGAGAAATCATGTCTCACAACATAGATACTGTCTGCTTTTATATCATAACATCATATTATATAATCCTGTATCCAGATAATTTATGAGGATGGGTCACGGAGATACAGAATTGAAGTTTATGGTTGTCAATCATATGCTTAGATGTAGAAGGGGCAGTGATTGAATTATAGCATTAAAGAAAAGGAACAAGGTTTTCTTGATTCATCAGTTGGGCACACATTCTCTGCAAGGGTTGAATCATGACTGGTTCGCATTTATTTCCTTAATCTCACTTGTTTATTTTTAGGTGTATCCAAGTTTGAGAGATTCTAAAATGCAAATGATTCCTCTCCTGTTAGGTGATTTTATTTTGGAAGTTTGATTGATTTTGTTTTATACTATGTTATACTCTTCTGGATTCACTGCTATATCTTTGTGTTACATCATATGACTGTTTAGCTTGTTAAAAGGCATGGATACACAATAGCTTGCTTGTAATGTTACTATATTATTAAGCATTAAGTCCCGGTTCACACTTGTGCGATGCGGGAAGGCTGCAAATTCGCAGCCTGTTCCCGCATCGCAAACGCACCCCTGGCAGTTCACACTGCCATATGCGATACGCAGGGGGTGTCAATGAAATGTTAACGACACCCCCAGTTTGATCGCACATCGCAGTGCGATCTGACAGTTCGCACAGGATCGGATCGCACAAGTGTGAACCACTGTGCGATCCGATCCTGATGCGGCTGGAAAAAAGGGTCAGGTGCGTGTTTGGTGCGGATACAGTGCGAATTCAGCCATACAAAGTGTATGGCTGAATTTGCATCCGCACCTCCGATCGCATGTAATGAAGGAGCAGTGCGCTCCGAATTACATGCGATCGGCGCACTCCCAGGAATGTGAATCGGCCCTAAAAAAAGCTCAACCCTGGGTTTTTTTTTTGTCAGCATCCACAAAGTGCTGTCTGCCCTTTTGTATTGGACTATATAGCCTTTACAGGTCATCAGTTTAGAGTTAAAGCGGAAGTCCAGTCAATCCTAACTATACTTAAACTAAGCCTATTATAATTACCCTGTAAAGGAAAGATGTCTATACTTTTCTATGCTGATGGTGCTTCAGTCCAGTTACATGATCTCTCCAGGGCCAACTTCAGTGAAGAGAAGAAAATGGCAACAATGGCTGCAGACTCTTGCCGGGACGTCACCCATTGGCTTACTATGGGGCAGTCATTGTTGGCTGTCACTAATCTACATTAAAGCCAGGGTGGGAGCCATTCACGTAATCAGACAGGAGCACCCTCAGCATATGTAAGTATAGACATCTTTCCTTTACAGGGTATTATTTGTTTTCTAAAGTCAGTTTGTGGTGGATTTACTTACATGCTTATGGTCAGGGTCCTGCGGCACCAACCAACTTCTACTAAGCTTCAGCTGGTGGAAAACCACCCTGACATTATTCTGTTGGATATTTTGGTAAAATTGGTAATTCCGTTTTTCCTCAATGATGGAAAGTGGTTCAGTCCCCGAGGCAGCAAAACATGCCCAAACTATGATGTTCCTTCCACCATACTTCACCACTGGGGTGATGTTTTGATGTTGGTAAACGGTGTCCTCTTTGTGCCATACATAGAGCTGGGTATCTTCCTAATAATTTAACTTTTGTTCCAACAGTCCACAAAACACTTTCCCATTAGCATTGCAGTTTGTCAAGGTGCTCTTTGGCAAGCTTCAGGTGCACAGCAATGTTTTTTTTTTTTTTTTTTAGAGAGCAGCAGTTTGCTTTGCGGTGTTCCGCCATGGACACCCTGCCTGTTGAAAGACTTTATACGGTAGATTTGTGAACAGGGATGTTTGCCAGTTCCAGTGATGTTTGCAAGACTTTAGCTGTTACCTGTGGGTTCTTCTTTAGCTCACTGAGGGCCTTAGGCACTTTGTCTTCATTTATAGACAATTTGCCTGTCAACTAATGGATGTCTAAACACTTTGGGATTGCTTTGTATCTCTTTCCAGCCTTATGCAGATCAACTACTCTTGGTTGTATGTTTACAGAAAGCTCCTTTTTGAGAGGCATGGTTCAAATTTCCTGATGCTTCTAATGGATTGCAATCTTAAAATCTCTGAGTGTCTTTCATCAATCTAAGTAGCTCTAAACCACACCTCCAAATTGTTTAATTTATTGGACTCCAGGTGTGTAAACTACTGACTCCAATTATCGTTCATTGAAGTAATTATTCTATTATTATTATTATTATTATTATTATTATTATACAGGATTTATATAGCGCCAACAGTTTGCGCAGCGCTTTACAATTTGAGGGAAGACAATACAGTTACAATACAATTCAAAACAGGAGGAACTAAAGGTCCCTGCTCGTTAGAGCTTACAATCTATGAGTTCACTTCGTTTTTTTTCCAACACAGTGGATGTTTAATGTGTGTGCTTAATAAAGACACAGGAAATTAGAATGATTTGTGTGTTATCAGATTATGTACATTGTGTTTGTCTATTGTTGTGACTTAGATGCAGTGGTGGCTGGTGCTCAATTTCCTTGCAGGGGTGGCCCCCACCAGCCAGCTAAGCGCATAACCCACCGCCCCGGTCGCTCGCTCGATCGCCTGTCAGGCCCCCGCCAGCCCCTGCACTAACCCCACGCATGTGGCGGCTTCTACTCATGCGTCTCATCCTGAGTCCTGGCGGTTACTTCTCCTCCCGGCCAATCAGGAGTTAGGACTCGTGGCCAATCGGGTCTTAGGACTCCCGGCCAATCGGGACTCAGGACCAGCTTCCTGATACTCAGGACCAGCTTCCTGATTGGCCATGATGTTACACAACTGGGTGGGCTTTGGGCACAGTGCTCTGCTCCCCGAGCCCACCCTTTTTGATGTCAATTAGAGCCTTTGGCTCTAATTGGCACATGGATTAGGGGGGGGCGCCCCTGTGCCCCTAATGGACAGGCCACCACTGCTTAGATGAGGATCAGATCACATTTCATGGCACATTACTGCAGAAAATAAGTTAATTCCAAGGGAGTCACCTGCTTTTTCTTGCCACTGTATGTGCATGTACAAAGGGGCTTTAATCCTTTTTTTTATAATTCATTTTATTTCCCTTGAAAGTTTTAAATGTTTTTATTACTATCACATAGGGGGCTAATGTGTCCATGTGGATGCACAGTGGAAATATCAAGTTCTCTTTAGTGAGATATTAAAGTGGAACAAAACTGCACCTGAGAACCACTGTCAAGTACCTGGTCAGAGACAGGAGTGCTGAGAGGGCTCCCCTTGTGGCTAAGTGCAGAACACCCCTGGAGGTGGTACAGGAGATGCAGTGCCCAAAGAAGCACGGATTGCCAGTTGTTATAGTCCGCAGAGCTGAGCACCAGATGGCAGCAGGGACAGGCAGGATGCTCTGGAGGGCTGGTGTCCTTAGCGTGCTTGGCAGCAGGGCAAGCAGGAAGCAGAACTGAAACAAGCTGGGGTCATACACTGTAAGCTGGTAATAGCAGAGTCAGTGAGCCAAGCTGAGGTCAAACACAGAGGATCAAGCAGAAATTCAAGCCAACGGCCAGAGTCAGGTATCGAGGTGAATCAGGTCAAGGCTGTCAATCACAGCTTGCATATCAAGGACACCTCAGTTCCTCCTGTGACAGTCTTATGTTCCTGTTCTCTGATGACACTGGCACATATAACTTCTTTATTGTTCTCATCCGTTTGTGCATGGGCATTAGCATTGGTGAATTTCTGTTCGCCAATGCGCGATTCTGATTGCTATTGACAGATATTCCAGTTCTTCTATGGATTGTTCTCTGACAACCACAGACCGAAAAAACGCTGTTTAATTAATTTTTAATATTCAAAGCAAACTCACCCGTCTATACATGTCTCCATGCTTTATTTTGTTGAGAAATCCCTCTGAAAAGCACACCCTAGCAGTTATAGTATATCTGCAACCTTCATGAGTAAGGGCAATGATTTGTGTAGCATTTACTTCCTAGAATTAATCTGTTCTTAGCTCAGGAATGCAGGCAGGAGGGTGTGCTTAGCTGAGAAAGCTCCTCCTCCCCTTCGACAGATGAAAGAAAAAAAAATGCCATGAAGGCTCTTGGGATGTATGACATCATTTTGGCCTAGGTCAGAAACCAGGAAGCAACTGAAGAAATGTAAAACAAGTGACAATAATATACCGTCATATCTATTTACTAGAGCTAGTAGAATAATGATTAAAAATAGTTAATGCTGACTAAGAGAGTTTGGTTCCACTTTATGGGTCTATTAGGTCTCTAATGTATCCCCAACACCCACTGAAGCTAATTAAACACAGATCATGCTTGATTAGCTTCTTCCTGGCCACAGCAGCCAAGGAATGACAGCTCTGAAACATGAAAAGATAAACTGCTTGTATCTTCCAACTTTATTCACTGCAGATGTTTGGTAATCGTTTCTGCTCTCCCTGCTGACACCCACTATGAATATCACAGGCACCCAGAATTTTTTTTAATCTTTGGTAGCGAGAGCTCATGCTGTTGATTGATCTATCTATTTGAGGGCCAGGGATGGTCTCTGGAGACCTTTTCAAGTATACTACTGCCTTGGCTGGAGCCCTTCTCTACACACAAATGTGATGCTGGTTTATTGTTGGAAAGCGGTATCCCAAATACATCATAAGATACTTCCATCTCTTTGCCCCATGTGTAGTGGGAAGGTCCCATGGGCGGCAGTTGTAACCCTCCTTGGAGACTTTTTAATTCTTTCTATTTTATTATTCCTTGATGGTGCATATGGTAGCTATCAATCATTATTACAGTCAAGAGCTGTACTGTACTTGCTAATGTGGTCCTTAAGAAGCGGGGGCTCCCACAAAACGTTTTGACCAACTTACCATTGAACCTATACACGAACCTCAATTTCTCTACCAAGTATATTGTAATGCTTTGTAATGTATGGTATACAACTCTATGTTTTTAAGCCTTTTGGTGTTTTTTAAATAATATGTAAATCTAATAAAAAAAAAAAATATATATATATATATATTCTGTGTGCTGGGCTCTCAGTGGCATATATAAAATCCTGCTTCTATTTGATTTCTTCCTTTTTCTTGAGGCACCCAGAAGGCATAGTAGAGCCCAGGATGCATGGCAGGGGAAGGAGGGGTCAGGCGGAGGGGGTCATGGCATGTTACAGCACCCCACCTTGAGGTTTATTCTCTATGCTGGGTGGAGTGACCAGAAGCTCTGAGGGCAATATATCTATACTACTAAGACAGCTAAACAAATTCTCCTTACTGCACAGCCTGCAAAAAGTGATCTGTGACTAGTGACAACAATTCTGAAGTCTCCTCCTGTGCATCTAAAGTGTCCTGAACTGGAACTGTCATACCGAGTACACAATCAGTGTCAACAGCAATCTTTGCAATCCTTAATAAAACATTACTGGATTTGTGTTCTTTCTACATGCACACAGATTGCCTGTGTTTAAATGACCTCAATAGCCCCCCTAATAGGGCCCTCTTCCACCCCAGGCCCTATTGCGTAATGTGGGCTAACCTGTCATGGCTGTTGTTATGCCACAGATGCCCTGTAATACATGTACTCTGAAGGTGCAAAGAGTACAAAGGTGTTCTGTATTCTTTGAATCAATTTATTTTTACCCCCATACTGACATTCCACTTAAAGCAATCAAAATATTTCCAACATGACAAAAGTCAGCAGAAAATGACAATGGCCTAATATGGCTTACCTTTCGCATAGATTGGAATATTAAAAGAACTGTATTGTTGAACAATAGGACAAAAAACTCGAAATAAGCCCTTTCAGGAGCTAAGAGAACAGCCACTCCACCTTCGATAACGTCATCTCTGACGAAACGCATCAGGTCACGGCGTGCTGACGTCACCCTCATTAGCGTCTAGGAGTACTGGCGAGCGGAGCCGTCCGTCCGGCGGCTGCATTCCTCTCCCTTGCTGTTCTTTCTCGTCTGCACTGTAAGTGTGATTCCTTTTTTTGTTTGCAATAAATTGTGGGATTTTACACTATTGGCGCCCCCTCTTTTATTTCATGTTTGAACATTCACCGTATCCTGAGCCACCGCGGCCATAAGGTGTCTCCCATTCCGGCATACGCCAGTCATTGCTATTCGCTTGCCACCTATCATCATCTGGTAAGGTCGTTTAGGACATATGTGATACAGTCGCATGTTTGTGATCTTTGCATTCCCTATGGGCATTTTGGATATAGCTATCTGGTAAGCCGCAGTGCTGTCGGTAGAGGGGTCTGTTCACATAATTCGCGCTTCTTTAATTTCTACTTTTGGTAAGAAGTACCTATTGGATTTGTTGGTGGAGGTTTTTCATTCTTTCACCTTTCTTTTTCATTTGATAATTTTTGGTACTGTGGTGATTCACATCTCGAGATAGTGCTATCCACATTTTTTACTACCCCACTATTGTTGTTTGGTTTTACGCTATGGCGTTTTCACTTTTATCCCGCATATAACTACACCATCGAGGGGGATTGGTCTGGACCACGAGATCCATTGTGGAGTGTCCTTGGTGAAAACGTCAGGATTTGTGTTCTCATTTGGCACGTGTTTATTTGGTTTCTGGTAAGCCTCCCATTCATATGGATATTCCACAAGTCACCTTCTAACATTTGTTTATATGGACTTTATGGACAATTTATCTAAAGTTTGATACAATTTGAACATTGTTTGATCATCTTTAGCGCAACTTTTTAATATTATTTGTTCTTTGGGGTGTTAGTCACACTTGAAGTCGCTGCTTACACACATTTTGGTGGATTAGCGAGGTTGTTTCTTTTTATTCTACTCTGTCTGATGTTTACGGTCAATCACACATCAATCACACATCAATAACCATCACATATTACCATCTTTAATTGTTTTTTATGGGGGAATTTCTTTCCATCATTCATCAGTTATCCATTTTTTTTTTTGTTTCAGCCCTATTTGTGTCAAGCTTTTCTTTTCATTTAAAACTTTTCCACTCCAGTTTTATTCACACAAAAAAAAGTTCTTCCCAGTGAACTATTTACATTGCAACGAGTTTTACAAATTGTGTTGCATAGACCTACTTTTCCTGGTTCTGACGAGATTGATGTTTCCCTTATCATGTCCTTTCTGAACCCAACTGCTAACAATGAGGCTTTACCTTAATTATTGCCACCTAAGCAAAAAATAAATGTAGCATCTATGCTAAAATTAGGATTTGGAAGCCATTCTGTACTTAAATAGTGTAAGAAATACCCTTGAATTTCTATATTGTAAAGAAGAGTAATTTGAAATTTTTGACAATTGTAATGTAATAAAAATGGTTTTGGCAGCAATTATTTTTATTTTTTTAATGAACATGACAATCAGATTCTTCTTTCTGCACTACTTAGGAAAAAAAGATATCCAAATTCCATTTGGCTATTAGGGGTCAGGAAAAGGTTCAGCAACATAATACCGAAAATGCGTATTTCATTTGCCGTAACAGCCAGTCCACATACACTAATACCTGGAGTTTCCAGAATATGATGGAAACTATAGAATGCACAATAATGGATGTTATGAAGGTTTAGTTAATAGTTCACCTACAGCCAGGAAACATGCGGTGTCCTTTTCCAGGTAAAGCTTTTTGCTGTGACATAAAAAGTCCCACTAATTAACTTTGTTTTACACATGAAAGCATCAGATTCAACCTTTGCAGTAGTCATGCTTTTTTCTGGAAATATTGAGTCATGTGTAGTATGATATTTCAGACCAAAGAGGCCTTCCATATAACATTTACTAGAAGGAAATGCAACACCACGGCTGTCTCAATTTAAAATGTCTTGCTTTCGGGAATTAATCAAGTGTGTTGGTTTCAAGGGCATAACTAAATCTTAGCCCTTAAAATGATGGAGTGGAGATCAGCAGAAAAAAGAAGATGGTACTGCCTAATGTAAAATGACCACTGAGGACCCCACAGGATGGGAAATAGGGCTTTTTGCTCTAACCACATCAAGATGCTTCTACCTTATCCATATTGGTGGGGAGTCATGTCAAAGGAGATAAGAAGAAAATTGGAAGGCTTAAGGGGGGTACCTGATTCTTGTTACCCTGGTGTTGCTAGTCTTTTGCTGAGGCAGCAATTATCACCCTGCTTGCACTTTCTATATGTAAACTGTTGGTCAAGGTGTTTATTAGATTGACTGGTCATGCAGCTTTGTGCTAGAAGGACTGGCTTTAATAGTACCATTTTCTTTGCTGCTTCTAGTCTTTGGTTAGCAAAGGTTGTGCAGCGATGGGTGAATCATTTTGTTTTCCCAATATAACATCTGGACCACTCCTTATAAACATTGCATGCACAGTAAGCTATGTAATTATGATCCTGTGTCAATGTCATTATTTCCTTTTGTAACGGTTTTTATTAGAAGTTGTTGCTTGTTGGCTCCCGTGTCCCACAATTTATCCACCAAGTTGCAACATTTGCTAGATCATTTTAGCCAAAATGTATGCTTTCATAAAATTTATATCAAATTAGATTATTTTATAATGGCACAGTAGGTTACAGGCACAAGTTATATGCCTGCTTGACTGGTGGGTTTGGAAAGGTTCCCCTATCTTTCCAAGGAGTTTTGTAAAGCCAATGCAGCATCCAGAGAGCAGCTGTTGAGAAGATTATACTCACTCCTAGGTGGATGGGTAAGCCCAAGGGTTAACCTATGCATTTTCTTGGTGATCTGAGCCAGTGAGTGAGCTATGTAAGATGAAACGATTCTCCTGATGAGGCATGGAGGTGCTTTATGTGTACTTGCTCTCATGACTATTGACATGTCACTACCCACAAACCCAATAGCATGGGTCTGTTGCAGAGCACCACTCCTTGAGCAACCAATTTCACCTAGAGGGTTCTTCAGAGATTGCCCTGTGCCTAAAAGAGGGGTTTACAGCACAACAAGAGACGGTTTATTTCCAAGCCCAGTCTATTCTGTTCCGTCCATGATTGCTATTGTTCTTCAGTTCCTGTGGGAAAAATGTACAGCAGGGGTCTCCAATCTTTCCAAACAAAGGGCCAGTTTGCTGTCCTTCAGACTTTAGGGGGAAGGACTTTGACAAATGGAAGTAGAAAATTTGCTAGATCATAGGACGTAACCAATGCCCCATCATTGGTATCAGTGGGAAGAATAGTGCCCCATAATTGGTATCAGTGTTAGTAATAGTGACCTATCATTGGTGTCAGTGGGAGTAATAATGACTTGAATCCGTAGCAGGAATAGTAGTGCCTCATAGTTGGTGTCAGTGGGAAAAGGAGTGCCCCCTTGTCAATGGGAGAAATAGTGCCCCAAGGGCCAGATAAAGGCAAGCAAAGGGCAACATTTGGCCATTGGGGTGTGATTTGTAGACCTCTGCTGTACAGTGTTGTCTGTGTGCAGGCATTGTTCTGTTCTGGGATTTGCAATGGCTACCCATAATTTCTATAGTGTGTTTAAAGTAGTGTGGATCCACTGGACTAAATGGGGGCTATGTATAAAAAGACTAGGAAGTGCAAAAAAAGATTAAGTTGATTGGTCACATTGTTTTTCTCTATTCATGTATACATGTATATGCTCCAAATAATTTCTGCACTCCAATTGCTGCAATCTTCAGAGTCATCTATTCATTGTATCCATTGTGTTATCCCTAAGCCTCGGTTCACACTAGGGCGACCTGTGAGGCGACCTGGTCGCCTCACAGGTCGCCGCAGGTCGCCTCCCATAGGGAAGTTGCGGACCCATTCTAATAGGAGCGACACAAGTCGCTCCGACCTAGAAAAAGGGTCCGGAGCTTCTTTGGGGCGACCAGGAGGCGACCACTATAGACTTCAATGTTATGAAGTCCGTGGCGGCCGCTCTGAGGTCGCGGCGCGCTGCTCGCACCGCGATCTCGGAGGTCGCCCCGGGAAGTAGCGTCGCGGTAGTGTGAACCGGCGCTGAGAGATAATAAAGAGCCCCGCTCGAAGCACAAACATATGACAACTCAGTGGCTTCAATGTTGCAGGGTGCCGGCATCCAACAGGACTAAAGTAAATATCAAAGAAAATAGGGAGCAGCATACCAGATGCCAGCCCAAATACCATGTCTAGAAGAACATCTTCAGCTTGTTTCCTCTCATGCCAAACCTCTCTGACATGTTTCACCCTCCCACGGGCTTAGTCATTGAGAGCCTCCATGACCAAACCCATGGGAGAGTGAAACGTGCCAGAGGGGCGTGGCTTAGGAGGAGACAAGCTGAAACCATTTTTCTACACATGGTGATTGGGCTGGCAACTGGTGTGCAGCTCCTTATTCTCTTTGACAATGTGTTATACCATTGAAATGATTGGTAAAGCTGCTGATATCTGCAGTACCTTCACCTTCTACCACCATTCATAAAAAGAAGAGCTACATATATATATTTAGTGTAAATTTTCCAATTCTACATTTGCTGAAAAAAGAAACACTATGGGATTTATTTACTAAGGCTAGAGATGGCAAAATTAGTCACAATTCTTCAGAAAAACCAATCAGCTTCCAGGTTTCATTGCTAAAGCTTTATTAAGCAAGCTGAGGATAGAAGCTGATTGCTGATTCTCTGCAGAATTGTGACTAATTTTGCCTTTTTTAGCTTTAGTAAATAAACCCCTATATCACCAACTTTACAAGGTGAAAGAGATCAAACAAGTAAAATAGGTGCTATTGGAACTGCTTCACACTTCATCCAATTTTCTTGTTTTTCTTTTTGTTTTTTGTTTTGTTTTAGTTTTTGACCTTATATGTAACTGTATTTATTTTCACCAAAATGCTCTGACTCTTTGCAATGGAAACAGATTAGTGAAAAAAAGAGAGCATGAGCATATCTATTACAAAGATGTAAGTGTATAAACACACCAATTGTTCCAGTGTACTGTCAATAGTATAGGGATAATTTTTTAAGATTCTGTAAATAGAGGTCTTATTGTTTTGTAGAGTTGTATATACCGGATCCAGCAACCACACGTGAGAAAATTCCTCTTCTTTTGGGCCTGGAGGAGGATTGGCATTGCTGCTAAAAATCTAGAGGGAAGGGGAAGGTATATGTGCTCATCAATGTAGGAAGGGTTCTCAGCAGCAATGTTGCCAACATGTTGGAGGTGACTGGGAAGAATCAGGACAGGGAACAAGACTGGCACGTTGAAAAGACACATCACCTGGCTGGAGAGAGACTGCCTTCTGGTTACACTTACTTCGTCCTTCAATTTTTATAGGCTATATCTGTATCATTTAATGGTAATAATGATAATAATATTAATATGTACAGTGAAGTTGTAAGCATGAACAACCCTGGCTTTTATGCCTTCTTGATCAATTTTACACAAATAAACATATAACTATAAATATGCAATAAATATCTGCATTAGTGAAAAGTATGGTGTATTTTCAGTCATTTATATATTTTAGGTACATATTTTGAGTTAGTATTGCATTTTTATTTTTGTTTAATATCATTTTGATGTGACTCGTATTTCTACATTGCTGCTTTTTTGTTATTGTATTAAATATAAACATGTGAAGTTTAGCCACTAGAGGGAGCTCTGTATTTGAATGTACCTACCTGCAAAGCACTGTTGATATTATATTGGCCACTAAGAGTTAGGCATGGAGTTGACAGACAAGGGCTTGAATTGTGAGAAGGAGCTGTAAAGCACAGCTATTGTGTAGCAAAACACAAAGCAGAAATTGAATATGTAATGGTATCAGAGAAAATGGCATGTGTATATATAGTATGTGCATATAATTTCAAACTACGATCAGAAACAAGTTTTTTTCAATATTAGCTTGCAATAATAACAATCTTTATATTTACCCCCTTAATGACCAGGCCATTTTTGTGATTCAGCACTGCATTGCTTTAACTGACAATTGCGTGGTCGTGCGACGCCGTACCCAAATACAATTGATGTCCTTTTTTTTCCCACAAATAAAGCTTTCTTTTTGGTGGTATTTGATCACCTCTGCGGTTTTTCGTTTTTGCCCTAAAAAAAAATAAAGAGCGTCAATTTTGAAAAAACACCAGTATTTTCTACTTTCTGCTTTAAAACATTCCCAATAAAAAAAAAATTACAAAATCTAATTTTTTTTATCAGTTTAGGCCAATTTGTATTCTGCTACATATTTTTGGTAAAAAAAATTCCTAAAAAGTGTATAATAATTGGTTTGCGCAAAAGTTATAGCGTTTACAAACCACAGGATAGATTTTTGGACTTTTTATTATTTTTTTTTATTAATAATGGCGGCAATCAGCAATTTTTATGGGGACTGCGACATTGCGGCAGACAAATCTGACACTAGGTGACACTTTTTGGGGACCAGTGACATTAATACTGTAATCAGTGCTATATAATATGCACTGTTACTGTATAAATTACACTGGCAGGTAAGGGGTTAACTGTAATGTTCTGGTACCTTTGGGTACCCTAATTACTCTTTCATAAGTGTATGCGCCCCACCATTCTCTTTTGGTAAGGTGCGCATACACCTTTAAGACTGATGCTGTCATCACTGAGCGCCGGACTGGATGGCTATTTAGATCGCCGGCTCTCACTCACATGTGTTCGTTCAAACTGCTTTGTGCCTTGATGCTAACCTGTCTTGAAGCTCACATGCTTGCAAGCATACCTCGCTGTCGGAACCACGCTGCGCTGATCCCTGTATCCCGCTACCGGATCATCCGCTCTTGCCGAACCTCTCCTCTGCTACATTGCTATTAGTGATAAGTACCCCACAGGGGAAACCTCTATAACCTTTATACTAAAGCTTACACTATCTAGCTCTGCATACTAAGGACTATTACTACATCTGCATTATCTAAGATTGCTAGCTCTTGAGCCTACTACCACCTGTTCTTGCACTGGGTTGATCTCTCTTGTATGTCCACCTGCTACTCTGTCATCTACTACCATACATGATTGCTAAACCTATCTGCATCCCATCTGCTACTATCTTACTTTCAAGAACATTTCCTTTCAAGTGTCTGTCATCTACCATCTCTACCCAACCTGTCTCTTCAGCCTATCATCACTGTGTTACTATATACATAAGTCACTCCAGGAAACATCTTATTGAGTGTGTGTATTTACTTGCTGAATTTAGATCATCCACACATGATGAGTCATTGAGAGTTGGGAATGGTGTCTCAGCGTTTCTCTACATGACTACTGAAGTGGAATATTTCTGCAGCTGAAAATCCACATCATACGTAAAACGCAGGAGCGTTACAGATTGAACGAACCACAAATGGATTCAGCAGAAATAACCACTCAGATGACACAATTAAAACAGCAAGTAACTGCGATAATACACGCACTTGCTGAATTAAAAGAAGACAATCAGGCTCTGTCGCAGCAGGTAATTAGACTGACACAACTTACCTCTGCTCAGTCCCCTGAACCCAAAATAAATCCTCCTTTGGTATTTACAGGCGATCGCAAAAAAATTTGCGAATTTAAAAACGCATGTGAGTTACTTTTCTTGCTAAAACCCCGTACCTACCTTACTGATCACATTAAGGTTTGTACTATTATTTCTTACCTAACAGGCGATCCTCGGGCCTGGGCAGACTCTCTTTTTGAGAAAAACGACCAGCTTCTCAACTCCTATGCCTTGTTCCTAGCAGAACTCACTAGCCTATATGATGATCCCAATAGGCAGAGTACTGCCGATCTTCAATTAAGATCCTTGAAACAAGGTAGGAGACCTGTAGAAGACTTTGTCGCAGAATTCAAGAGATGGACCCTTGATTCAGAATGGAATGATGCATCTCTGAAAACCCAATTTAGGCTTGGCCTATCAGAGGCCGTTAAAGACGAGCTCGCCCGAGCGGATCTGCCAAAAACCCTGGATGCATTGATACAACTCAGTATCACCATAGATAGAAGACTACGAGAAAGAAAGGCTGAGAAAATGGGAATGCCATTATCCAGTTCTTCTCGGATTTCGGCCGTTGACCCCGTTCCTATGGAGGTAGGAACCATACGCCCACCTCTATCAACTATGGAAAGAGCCAAAAGACGATCTGGTAATCTCTGCTTGTACTGTGCATCCCCGGATCACAAGATAAACGTCTGTCCCCTAGTCTACAAAAAGAAGGGTGAGTGTTCACATGTCCTCCTAGGGGGATTGACAACTTCAATCACTAACCCTTACCTTTCTGTTTGCTTAACATTACAGTGGGACTAGAACAGGATTACTACTAAGGCCATGATTGACACAGGATCTTGTGGAAATTATATTGACATACGTTTTGCTGCTTTAAATAAAGTTCCTATTATTTCTAAACTTAAACCTGTCTCAGTAAGTCTTATTAACGGTGTTCCTTTATCCTCTGGTCCGATCACTGATCAGACACAGGCACTCCTAGTCACTACTAACGGGTCTCATATGGAGACCACTACCTTCGATCTAATACCTTCACCCCACTTTCCCATTGTGTTGGGACTTCCCTGGTTGCACACACATCAACCAATCATAGATTGGAAGGAACGGACCCTGGCCTTCCTCTCTTGCTATTGCGAGGGTACGTGTAACCTCCCGTCTTTCGGGAAGATCCTGTCTGTGGTGACAGATGAGATTGCACCACTATGTTATCAGGATCTCTCTGAGGTTTTTCTTGAGAAAAATGCTCAAGCACTACCTCCCCATCGAGACTATGATTGTAGCATTGATCTACTCCCAAATAGCAAATTGCCGTTCGGTCATGTTTATCCTCTTTCACAGGATGAACTTTCCCATCTCAAAGACTATTTGGATGAGAATTTGGAAAAAGGTTTTATTAGACCTTCCACTTCTTCCACAGCAGCAGGACTCTTTTTTGTCCGCAATAAGGACTCAAGTCTCAGGCCTATCATCGACTATAGGCAATTGAATGCTATTACAATAAAAGATCGCTATCCTCTACCGCTTATCCCTGAGCTCATTGAGCAGGTGCGTGGAGCTACCTATTTTTCAAAATTGGACCTGAAAGGAGCATACAATCTCATTCGAATCCGTGATGGACACGAGTGGAAGACTGCATTCAGAACCAGATACGGATTGTTCGAATATCTTGTAATGCCATTCGGGCTATGCAACACCCCTGCAGTTTTTCAACGATTTATAAACGATATTTTCAGAGACTTACTAGATGTCTGTGTTGTGGTATATCTGGACGATATACTTATATATTCACGATCCCTGTCTGAACACATAAGACATGTAAGACTAGTATTATCGAGATTGCTTGCACACAACCTTTATGTTACATAGTTGGTGAGGTTGAATAAAGACAAAAGTCCATCCAGTTCAACCTGTGTAGATGTGTGTGGCTGTAATCATCTTGCATACCCCTGAATGTTCTGATCCTTGAGATGTACGTCTAAGAGTCTTTTGAAAGCCACCATACTACCCGCAGAAACCACCTCATGTGGTAGAGAATTCCACAATCTTGTAGCCCTAACAGTAAAGAACCCCCCACGTTGCTTGAGGTTAAAACGCTTCTCCTCTAATCGCATTGTATGCCCCCGAGTTCTCATGCAATCCCTTCGACTGAACAGCTTTTTTTCTAAGCCTAGATCCCCATTTAGATATTTAAAAATTGCTATCATGTCCCCCCTCAGGCGTCTCTTCTCCAGGGAGAATAAATCAAGCGATTGCAGACGCTCCTCATAATCAAGGTCCTCCAATCCCCTAATTAGTTTAGTTGCCCTTCTCTGGACTCTCTCCAGCTCCAACACATCCCTTCTGAGGACTGGTGACCAGAACTGGACCGAATACTCCAGATGAGGTAGGACCAGAGTTTTATAAAGTGGAAGGATTATAGTCCTATCTCTGAAATACATCCCTTTCTTTATGCATGCTAATATTCTGCTAGCCTTGGCAGCTGCCGCTTGACATTGCATGCTGTTGCCTAGTCTATCATCAACCAAGACTCCCAGATCCTTCTCCATTTTTGATTCTCCCAAGGGTTCCCCTCCTAACGTGTATTGTGCTTTTATGTTTCTAGTCCCCAAGTGTAAAACCTTACATTTCTCCACGTTAAACCTCATTTGCCATGTCTTTGCCCACTCCGTTATTTTGTCCAGGTCATTCTGTAGGATATCTGCTTCATGCTGTGCTGTTATTGTCCTGCCTAATTTTGTGTCATCTGCAAAAACTGATATTGAACTACTGATCCCGTCCTCAATGCTGTTTATGAATAAATTGAACAAGGTTGGTCCTAGGACTGAGCCTTGGGGGACCCCGCTTACTACCTCAGACCAGTCTGAGTACGCGCTGTTTATTACCACCCTTTGGACACGCCCTTTTAGCCAGTTCCGTATCCAAGAGCAAACCCTGCTGTCGATACCTGCAGACCTTATTTTATAAATTAAGCGCTTATGGGGAACTGTATCAAACACCTTAGCAAAATCTAGGTACACCACATCCACTGGTCTGCCCCTATCTAGCTCACAGCTCACCTCCTCGTAGAATGTTAAGAGATTGGTTTGACAAGAACGCCCATTTGTAAACCCGTGCTGGTTACTACTGATGATGCTGTTGTCCTTAGCAAACTCTACGATATAGTCCCTTATCATCCCCTCCAGAAGTTTACATACTACTGATGTCAGACTGACAGGCCTATAATTTCCCGGTATATGCCTCTGACCCTTTTTGAATATCGGAATCACGTTAGCTTTCCTCCACTCCCCTGGTACATCTCCTGTCCTAATACTGTCCGCAAAGATCAGGAACAGTGGTCTGGATATAACCTTACTGAGTTCCTTGAGTACTCTTGGATGTACGCCATCCGGGCCTGGTGATTTGTTTGTGTTGAGTTTATCCAGCCTTTCCCTGATTTCACCCTCTGTTAGCCATAGTGGCAAGTCCTGTGTATTACTACTAACTATACAGTCATGGTCAGTGTACCCCTCCTTTTCCTGTGTAAAGACTGATGAGAAAAAAGCATTCAGTACGGTTGCTTTTTCAGTGTCCTCTGTAACCATCCTCCCATCATTGTTAATTATGTGTGCAATATGCTCTGCCCTAGTTTTTTTGCTGTTGATATACTTAAAGAATTTCTTTGGGTTTTTTTTGCTATCCTCCGCTATTTGTCTCTCAAAGTCTATTTTAGCCATCTTGATTTTGTGTTTACACTTCCTATTTGCCTCCTTGTATTGGTCGAAAGCCAATACTGTGCCCTCTGATTTATATTTCCTGAAGGCCAATTTTTTTCCCCTAATAAGTTTTTTAACGCTCCGGTTTAGCCAGCCAGGTTTGGCTTTGTCCCTTCTAAATTTATTTCCCATAGGAATGCACTGCAAGATGCCTTTGCTTAATATGTTCCTAAAGCATTCCCATTTTTCCTCTGTGGTCAGGGATCCCAGGGTTCGGTCCCAGTTTACCCTTTCCATCAACAAGTACAATTTTGGAAAGTTTGCCCTTCTGAAGTTAAGGGTTCTTATGTTCCCCACTTGCCTTGCTATATTGTTATTTACGCTAAATGTGATCATCCTGTGATCGCTAGAGCCCAGGTTGTCCTGGACTCCTACCTCCGAGATTAGGTCTGGGTCATTAGTGATCAATAGATCAAGGATTGTGTTTTCTCTGGTAGGGGAATCCACCAACTGTGACATGTAATTATCCTGTAAGGTTTCCGTGAATTGACGGCCCTTATGTGAGTGTGTAGTCCCCTCTCCCCAGTCAATGTCGGGATAATTGAAGTCCCCCAATATGATGACTGATCCTAGCTTTGCCACTTTACCCAAAAGTGCTAAAAATTCCAGCTCTACATCCTCCCCTTGTTTAGGTGGCCTATAGCAAACCCCCACAATTACTTTTCCCTTTTCTCCTTCCCTATGGAGTTCTACCCACACGGATTCTAACTCCATACTCATCCCTTCCGTAATGTCACTCCTCTCTATCACCCTTACATTATTCTTGACGTAGAGACATACCCCTCCCCCTCTTTTTCCTACCCTGTCCTTCCGGTACACTGAATACCCTTGGATATTTGCCAGCCAGTCATGTGAGGGGTCGAACCAAGTCTCCGTTATTCCCACTAGGTCTATGTCCTCCTCATGTACTAACATTTCCAACTCATCCATTTTATTAGCTAGGCTCCTGGCATTAGCATATACCCCTCTTAGTTTTACGGAAGTTAAACGTGATTGGTTATGTTTATTCCTGTTTGGTCTGCGGTTCTCCCGCACAGACCTACCAATAGACGTTGTGGACCTACTGTCGCTGCTGACCCTACAACTGCCTTCAGTCCTTTGCTCCCTCCTAACTGACTCTACTTCTGAGCCCTCCCCCCCGTCTCCTAGTTTAAAAGCTCCTCCAACTTGGTGGCCATCTTTCTCCCCAAAAGAGCTGTACCGCCCCCATTAAGGTGCAGCCCATCCTTACTAAAGAGCCGGTAGCCGACTGAGAAGTCAGCCCAGTTCTCCAGGAACCCAAACCCCTCCTTCCTACACCAGTTCCTCAGCCACTTGTTAAGTTCCCTAATCTCCTTCTGCCTCTCCTGTGTGGCTCGAGGTACAGGCAGTATTTCAGAGAAAACCACCTTGGAGGTCCTTTTCCTCAATCTATTACCTAAGTCCCTGAAATCGTTCTTAAGGATCCTCCACCTACCTTTAACTTTGTCATTAGTGCCCACATGCACCATGACCGCTGGGTCATCTCCAGCCCCGCACAACAATCTGTCTGCCAGATCTGCGATGTGCCGAACGCGGGCGCCCGGTAAACAACATACTGTTCGGTTCATGAGATCTTTTTTACAGATTGCCCTCTCTGTCCTCTTGATAATTGAGTCCCCCACTACCACAACCTTTCTAACCTTTCCTGAGTTACGGCCCCCCTTCTTCCTGGAGCCGACCCCCCCCTGGCAGCCTGGGGAGGGCGCATGCTCCAGCACTGCCACCCCTGAGTTGATATCCCCCTCAACCTGCAACTCGGCAAACATGTTGGGGTCTATCAACTCAGGACTGGCCTCCCTGACACTCCTCCCCCTAACATTCCTAACAGTCACCCAGCTGCGTACCTCTGCTGCTTGCGTCTCCTCCATTCCTCCCTCCTCTATGCTGACCCCTGCCAGCGCCTGATGGGTAAAGTCCAAGCTCCTTTCCAGGTTGTAGATGCCACGCAGTCTTGTCACTGTGTTCTTTAGATCCACGATGTGGGCTTCCAGAGCAACAAGTTGCTCACATCTCGCACAGCAGTATTCGTCCTCGATTGGATCATCAAGGAACGCATACATGCCGCAAGAAGTGCACTGAGTGGCACCCCCAATCCTGTCGGACATTATTACCCACTACTCTATGGGGATAATGTTAACGACCTGCTCTTCCTTACCTACCCTACCTCTAACTTCCCTGGTACTAAACCTGGGGTACTCACCAGTCTCTAATAAACTAACCAGTCGCTAAGATACTTACCAGTCGCAAAGATAGCACAGACGCAAAGATACTCACCAGTGGCAAAGATAGCACAGACGCAAAGATACTCACCAGTCGCAAAGATAGCACAGACGCAAAGATACTCACCAGTCGCAAAGATAGCACAGACGCAAAGATACTCACCAGTCGCAAAGATGCTCACCAGTCGCAAAGATACTCACCAGTCGCAAAGAATCTCTCCCGCAAGATACTCACCAGTCCCAAGATACTCACCAGTCGCAAGATACTCACCAGTCGCAAAGATACTCACCAGTCGCAAGAATCTCACCAGTCGCAAAGAATCTCACCAGTCGCAGATACTCACCAGTCGCAGATACTCACCAGTTGCAAATATACTCACCAGTCGCAAATATACTCACCAGTCGCAAGATACTCACCAGTCGGTCAGTCGCAGAGCACCGTCGGTCAGTCGCAGAGCAGTCTGTCAGTTGCAGAGCAGTCTGTCAGTCGCTGAAGGTCGCAAGCAAGGTCAGTCAGTCACAGATCCCTAAGTGGTCAGTCCGTCACAGATCCCTATGGTCAGTCAGTCACAGGTCTGTTAGTCAGTCACAGATCCCTAAGTGGTCAGTCAGTCACAGATCCCTATGGTCAGTCAGTCACAGGTCTGTTAGTCAGTCACAGATCCCTAAGTGGTCAGTCAGTCACAGATCCCTGTGGTCAGTCAGTCACAGGTCTGTTAGTCAGTCACAGATCCCTAAGTGGTCAGTCAGTCACAGATCCCTATGGTCAGTCAGTCACAGGTCTGTTAGTCAGTCACAATCCCAAGCACCGTCACAAGGAATAATGACCCAGCTGCAGAGATACTCACCAGTCGCCGCTGCTCCTCCTCCCCTGCTTCCGGGAACACTCGCCTCCTCAATACTGTGCGGGGTCCGTCCTCCACCGCCGTCCACTGCCGCAGCTTTCAGTCCCGGTCCCGCCGCTCTTTGTACCGGTCCCGCAGCCGCCGCTTACCGTCCCGGTCCCGCAGCCGCCGCTCTCTGTCCTGGTCCCCTGCACCCGCGCCGGCTTCTAGTGACCTAGTGCGGCTCCCCCGCACGTGTCACCCGGCTCTCCTCCACGCTCTCCTCCACACAGCTCTCCTCGCAGCTGCTGCTGCTTGCTCCTCCCACACTGCTTCCATGCACTTCCTGTTTCCACCTCAGCTTACGTGTCTCTACCTTGTGTGTCTATATGTGAAACTCTTTCTAGGCTACATCATATCCAAAACAGGAATCGAGATGGACATGAGTAAGATATCCTGCATTCAGGATTGGCCTACACCAACCACACGCAAGGCGCTACAGCGATTCCTTGGATTTTCGAATTTCTACAGGAAGTTCATTAGAAACTTCTCTTCCATTGTGAGACCCCTTACACAGCTCACTAGCATTAAAAAACCATTCAAATGGTCAGATGAAGCAAATAAAGCTTTTCACCTGTTAAAGACAGGGTTTACTTCTGCTCCCATATTACGCCATCCAGACCCATCCCTCCAATACATTCTGGAAGTAGATGCGTCAAACATGGCAGTAGGAGCAATACTCTCCCAACGACCAACTCACACTTCACCACTTCATCCAGTCGCCTTTTTTTCTAAATCCCTAAGCAGTCCCGAGATAAATTACCCCGTGGGTGAAAAGGAACTGCTTGCTATAAAATTGGCTCTGGAGAATTGGCGACATCTAATCGAAGGCACCCAATTACCAATACTTATATACACGGACCATAAAAATCTCCAATATCTTCAGACTAACAAAACTCTCTCGCACCGACAGGTACGATGGTCACTATTCTTTTTAAGGTTTAACTTCCTAGTGACCTACACACCTGCAGATAAGAACAAAAAGGCGGATGCACTATCACGACTAACTGAAGAAAACTACTTCGAAATCCCTTCCGTTCCTATAATACCTCACAAACGCATTATTGGAGTTGTCCGTTCCTTGAAGGAAGAGGTTTTGCATGGTATAAGTTTGGATTCACCCCCACCACAAGTAAATACTGATGCAGAAGGCTTCCTCTACTACAACTACAAACTTTACATACCACCTACCATACGCACCAAGATCTTGGAATTATCGCATGATGTGCCTATGGCAGGACATATGGGTATGACAAAGACTCTTAATCTGATTACCAGGCAATTCTGGTGGCCTGACATGAAAACATCTATACAAAAATTTGTCTCTTCATGCAATGTCTGTGCCAGGTCCAGAATTGACACTACGAGACCATCCGGTCTACTATGCAGTCTACCAATACCCCAAGCTCCATGGGAAGTTGTGTCCTTGGACTTTATAGTGGAATTGCCTCCTTCCAAAGGATTTAATACCATCTTAGTGTCAGTGGACCATCTGACAAAAATGGCACATTTCATTGCTATTCGCAGACTACCTTCGTCCAAACAAACGGCAGAACTCCTGATGAAACATGTCTTTAAGTTACATGGTATCTCAAAAACTCTTCTGTCTGACCGTGGATCACAATTTATTTCCAAGTTCTGGCAAGAACTATGTCACATACTACGGATCAAGCGGAAGCTCACTTCTCCTTACCATCCGCAGACCAACGGACAGACTGAAAGAGTCAACCAATGCATCGAGCAATATTTACATTGTTACACTTCTTACCAACAGGATGATTGGGTGGATCTTCTCCCTTTGGCAGAATTTGCCTACAACAACGCAACCCACAGTACGACCAAGCAGAGTCCGTTCTACTTGAACTATGGGTTTCATCCCTCTATTCTTCCACCACGCATCCTTCCTTCAAATAACCCAGTAGCTTCAGACTATCTTACCCAAATAAAGGACTCTCTGGGTTTGCTTAATACTACCATTGCACACGCTCATAGTCAACAAAAGAAGTACTATGATCTTCGCAGAAGACCTTCTCCTCAGTACGCTATCGGGGACCTCGTTTGGCTCTCAACAAAAAATTTAAGACTGAAAATCCCTAGCAAAAAGCTTGGACCTCTGTTCTTGGGACCTTTCCCAATCAAGAAACTTATTGGAAAAGCTGCAGTACAGCTTACATTGCCAATAGACCTCAAAATACATCCCATTTTCCATGTGTCGCTACTGAAGCCCCATGTTCCTGACCAAGGAATAAGGCCTACTATCCCACCTCCTCCTCCTGTACAAGTTGAAGGTGGAGAAGAATACGAGATAAAAGAGATTCTGCATTCTCGTATCCACAGAGGAAGACTTCAGTACTTGGTTCGATGGAAGAACTATGGGCCCCAAGACGACACCTGGCTAAACACCTCTGACATTCATGCCTCTAGATTAATCCGCAATTTTCATGCGAAGTACCCAGACAAACCAGCTCCAGAGGCCTTCAGGAGCCGGCCTTAAGGGGGGGGGGGTACTGTAATGTTCTGGTACCTTTGGGTACCCTAAATACTCTTTCATAAGTGTATGCGCCCCACCATTCTCTTTTGGTAAGGTGCTCATACACCTTTAAGACTGATGCTGTCATCACTGAGCGCCAGACTGGATGGCTATTTAGATCGCCGGCACTCACTCACATGTGTTCGTTCAAACTGCTTTGTGCCTTGATGCTAACCTGTCTTGAAGCTCACATGCTTGCAAGCATACCTCGCTGTCGGAACCACGCTGCGCTGATCCCTGTATCCCGCTACCGGATCATCCACTCTTGCCGAACCTCTCCTCTGCTACATTGCTATTAGTGATAAGTACCCCACAGGGGAAACCTCTATAACCTTTATACTAAAGCTTACACTATCTAGCTCTGCATACTAAGGACTATTACTACATCTGCATTATCTAAGATTGCTAGCTCTTGAGCCTACTACCACCTGTTCTTGCACTGGGTTGATCTCTCTTGTATGTCCACCTGCTACTCTGTCATCTACTACCATACATGATTGCTAAACCTATCTGCATCCCATCTGCTACTATCTTACTTTCAAGAACATTTCCTTTCAAGTGTCTGTCATCTACCATCTCTACCCAACCTGTCTCTTCAGCCTATCATCACTGTGTTACTATATACATAAGTCACTCTAGGAAACATCTTATTGAGTGTGTGTATTTACTTGCTGAATTGAGATCATCCACACATGATGAGTCATTGAGAGTTGGGAATGGTGTCTCAGCGTTTCTCTACATGACTACTGAAGTGGAATATTTCTGCAGCTGAAAATCCACATCATACGTAAAACGCAGGAGCGTTACATTAACACTGGGGGGTGGGGATCAAGGGGTTAAATGTGTTCCCTATTTGTGCTTACTAACTGTGGGGGGGAAGGATTTAACAGAAGCAGAGAGAGATCGGTGATCCGGCTTAGCTGAATCACTCAATCTTTCCCTGCCTCTCTGACAGGAGAGCTGTCTTGCATTGTTTACATTCCAGACGGCTCTCCTGTCAGTTTCCCCGAAGATATCGGAAAGCTGGCGGCGTTCGAGCCCGCTCCTCCCGCGGTCTGGCTCCAGCTGTGTCTAGTCACAGCGGGAACACGGCTCCGGCGGCGCGCATTGCCGAAACCGTGTGCACATAATCACATAGATCTATGTGCCGCAATAAATCTGGAGATGGATTAGAGCACCTGTCAGTTTTTTATTGCTGTCTGTGCCCCTGTTAGGGAGAATCACTCTCTCTATTTGTCCTGTTTACCATTATCATTAAAAGTGAAAGTAAAGAAAATCAAAAATTTTGGGTTGTCCCCAGAAAATGAATAGAGGGTAAATCTTCCAATGGGGACACTAGTTCTAGTGACCTGGGGATCGCCAAGGAATTCCATTAATTTGCAGGGATTTCCTCTCACTTCCTGTTTGGCAACGGGACAGAAAGTAAAGGGAAATCTCCTCAATGGAGCACAGATGGCAAAAAAAAAAAAAATCTGATAGGGGTTTTAACCCTCTCTTGCTCTATCCAAAATGAAAAAAACTTTTTTCCTATAGTTCTACTTTAAGGAATATGGTCTTTTCAGTAATTGAAATCATTGAAAATAGTATTGCAGGAATTTAGTAAAACTGGAGCAGACACAATCTGAAGCAGCTGTGCATTGTGACCACCAGTTTATAGCTTCAACTAATTCAATTAAGCTTTAAAAATGAAAGCTAGAAGCTGATTGGTTGCCATGCACAACTGCTCTCAATTCTGGTTGCTTTCAGTGTATTCCCCTCCATATTTTTCTTAAATGTACACCATAGTTACCACCAGCACGTGGAAAGACTCAGAGGGCACTTTATTGTTATTTTTTTTTTACATGGCAATGCACTTTAGGTGCCCCCGCTATAGCAAAGTGTGTTCCCTCTGGCTGGCGGCAGCTTTCACCAGATATCAGGCTACAAAGCAATTCAAAAACTGTGGGGGGAAAGGGGGGGGGGGAGTGAGCTAAAGAATGAGATACACTTGGCCACTATGGTACACTCATATACCTGAAAGAAACAGAATCCTCTCCTAATAGCAGACTGGACGCATTGGATTATGTCATTGCTATCACATATTGATCTTATTTCAAATCTGTGTCAGTCTGATGTGTTGTGATCCAGAAGATGCACATAAGAGCTTGTTCACAATAAAATATTTGTTACAGTGCATAACATTAGCTTATCAGATGTGTTGCATGTGTAAAATGTCTCCACATCAACTAATATGAAGAGCAAAATGCAAGTCCTACTAAGTACAAGGGCTTTTCTCATGGCCCTGTATTTTTCTTGCAGATACCACGAATGCATGCTTAGCAATACAACTTTCACCCCATCAGCATTTCAACAGGTGCATGTGAGCCATGGAACTGGAACTCAACTCTGGGACACACTATTTTGACCAGTGCATTATATGGCAATATCCATGTAGTAGAGAAAACAATGCCCTTACGGTGCACACTGGCAAACGTATTGGGGCCATGTTGCATGCATGCTTCCAGACTGATGGCTAGAGGTGATTTGTAGGGATTGGCTCAATGTTCGAGTTGAACATAAGTTCACTGAACACACGAACACCCAGGGGGCTTGGTGGGAAGTTAGCCTGCCAACAAGCGCCCCATAATGCACTGCGCGATTGAAGTGCATTAAGTGCTTGTGATTGGCCAAAGCATGCACCTGACCTGTATTCTTTAGACCAATCACAGCACAATGTCCTGTCAGAGCCATGATTGGCCAAAGGCAGGGTGCACCAAGCACAAAAGTATTGCACCCAAGCACCATATTTCCATCCCACACTCTATAATAAAAAGTTATAAAAACCCCATTATGTCTGAAAGGCCAACAAGGAGAGGCAGACACTCATAGGTCACTAAAAGATGGCAAGCAGCCTTTGTGTCAACAGTGAAAAGTGGTGGTCGCAGACATGGTGAATTCTCTGCAGGCGGGGGCACACTTGTCCTTTTTTTCCAGTGCTGCTGGAAAGAGTCACAACATGCAAAAGAGTTAGTGGAGTGGATAACTAAGCCATCCTCATTCTCTGTCACCCAGGCTCATACTAGTTTGCCTTCACCAGCAGCTGCCAAACTGGCCTATTCCTCAGGCTCCTTGTCCACAGCTACTTCTTCTGTAGCATCACCATCATGCATGGAGGAGTCACCTGAATTATTCGATCATAGTGTCAGTTACATGCTGCTGGAGGTTACGCAGCAATTTGAATACTCGGATGTCGGTTCCCAGCTTGAGGAATGGAATAATGTGAGCCCAGAGAGAGGGGTTGCCAATGATGTACCTGAAACTAGAAGTCATGTTCCCCCAGCTGCAGCATACTGCCAAGGGAGGGGATGATGAGGTCACCGACTGTACTTGGGTGCCTGAGAGAATAGAGGAGGAAAGTGAGAAGGAGGAGGAGAAACAACTCCAACGAGGCAGGATGTCCTCTAGGGGCCGGCTTAAGGGCAGCCACCCTATTGCATCACACCACAGAGCTCCAAAGGTGCAGGGCACTGCTAACTCCCTGCTGACTTCCAAAAGTTAATTGGAGTGTGCTTTTTTCAACACATGTGCAGTAGACTGCAGCGTTGATGTTTGCAATCTCTGTCTGAAGTGGATCCAGGGTGGCCAGAACACCAGCTGCTTGGGCACCACATGCTTGACAAGACATATGACGACCTGCCATGCAGTCCGTTGGTAACAGCACCTGAAAGACCCATAGCATAAAAAAACGCAGACTTCTTTTTGCTCCTCATCTGGGATCTTGACCCCTACTATACCTCAAGTTTTCTCAAAAGACTGCACTGAGAGGGATGATGGTATAGCAATGGGTGCCACAGGTACTTTCACCCAATCTGCTAGCAGTACACCACCTTTTGATTTGACTAACAGGCAAATTTCGCTACCCCAGTTGCTGAACCGTAAAAGAAAATACTGTCCCAGCCATCCACATGGTCGGCATCTACAGTAATTGCTAGCTTGGCAAAAATTGCTAGTACTGCAACTGTTGCCTTTTTATCTGGTAGATTCTACCCCCTTTTGTGAATTTGCGGAATGTGCTGTACAAAAATGTCAGGTTCCAAAAAAAAAAAAAAATTTTGGCCTTTGCAGCTCTGTACCATCATGTGGAAGGCAATGTTTTGGCCTCGTTGGACAGGGCGGTCAGCAGTAAGGTTCATATTACTGCTGACTCATACTCCAGCAAGCATGGTCAGGGACGTTACATTTCTTTCACGGCGCACTGGATACCTCTGCTGGCAGCTGGAAAGGACGCAGGACAGGGTTCAGTTCTGCCGCCCTGCCTCCAAAAAGTTGGTTGTGATTCTTCCACATCTGTCTGCTCCACCCCCTCCTCTTCTTCTTCCTCTTTGGCCTCTTCTGCTGAATTGTTCGCTGAACCAGCAGTGCTCCCTAAGCGTTCAAGGGACTTTGCAAGAAGTCAGGCTAAAAGATGCCATGCAGTGCTTCAGTTGGTCTGTCTAGGGGACAGGAGCCACACTGAGCAAGAGATTCTGTCAGGCAGAGACTAGCTCAGAGGTGGTTGACGCCATGGTTGATCCAAGAATGGTTGTATGCGACAATGGCACCAAACCCCCCCCCCCCCCTCCAACAGGGACACTTGACACGTGTTCCCTGCTTGGCACATGTGCTGAATTTGGTGGTGTTTCTTGAATAGGTACCCGGGCTTACATGATCTTTTGAGGCAGGCCAGAAAAGTCTGTGGCCATTTCTGGCAGTCATACAATGCCGGTGCTCGGCTGGCTGACATTCAATGGGAATTCAACCTGCCCACCAACCGCCTCATTTGTGACATGCCCACCAGGTGGAACTCAACATTGGCAATGTTGCAGTGGCTGCACATGCAGCAAAGGGCCATCAATGAGTACCTGTGAGAGTATGGTACAAGGACAGGCTCAGGGGAGCTTGGCTTCTTTTCACGACGCCAGTGACTGCTGATAAAGGATGCATGCACTGTCCTGTCATCATTTGAGGAGGCCATAAGGATGGTGAGCCGCAACGATACATGCATCAGTGACACTATCCCTCTAGTCTTCCTGCTGGATCACATGTTTTGTGGAATCATGGAGAGGGCACTTGAGGCAGAACAGTGGGAGGAAGAAGAGGACTTCCATACTTTATAAAAGAGGAGGACTTCCTTTCCTCACAAGGCCCCCTTTATGTATGCAGATAGCATTACTGTGGGGCCGCAAAACACACAGGAGGAAGAGGAGGAGGATTGTGGCAGCATGGATGTAGAGGATAACATACAGCAGTCTTCAAGGGATGAGTTTCATTTCCCAGAAACCCCAGGAGTTGTACGTGGATGGGGAGAGGTTGCTCCTGATAATGTCATCCTTAGTGACCCAGAGGACTCACAATCTCATGCCTCCTCAAACTTACTCTGAAATCGTGGTATTAGGGAGAGAGATAATTACTGGTTGGCAACCCTTCTTGATCTACGTTACAAAGGTAAAGTTGCAGAGCTCATTCTGCCTTCACAGAGGGAGCAGAGGATAAAACATCTTGAGGACACCTTAGAAAAATTTGTGCAACACCTTTACAGACATTGGGAGGTAACCATTTCCTGGACAACGTGTTTCTGAGGCATCGTTCGGTCAAAGGAGGAGTGGTGGAGAAGGGGGCCGGCTGACTGATGCCTTTAAACAATTCTTTAGTCCTCAGCACCCAGGGCTGTTAGGTTTAAGCAATGATCGGCAGCATCTGCATCATATGGTGCGGGATTATCTAGGGGCAAGAGCAGACTTGGGGACCTTTCCAACTGAGCATCCACTTGGTTACTGGGTCTTGAGGTTGGACCACTGGCCAGAACTTGCTCAATATGCAATCAAGCTACTGGCCTGTCCTGCTTCCAGCTTGCTTTATGAACAGACATTCAGTGTTGCTGGCGGTTTTGTGACGGCTAAAAAAGTTCATCTGTCCACAGACTCTGTTGACCGGCTGTCATTTATCAAAATGAATCAGTCCTGAGATCAACAGCGCCTATCAAGTCCCTGATGCTGATGTAAATGATTGAATTTGCTATGGATGTGGGATCACTTGAAGACTGCCTATGCTGCCTATCCTATCCCTGTATCTTGATTCTGCTAGCTTCCAACAATGTTTTTGGTTTAGGTCACCACCAACACCCAAGGCCCAATACTTCTGCACCTGTTTGACAGTTGCATGTAATTTCAATTTTTGTTTCAAATTATTAACAGCAGGGCCCGTTCCTGCGCTCAGCAACAGTAACTGTGAGGGGTTACAGTGTTCAGGCACCATCAACACCCAAGACCCATTTTTTTGCACCTGTTTGACAGGTACATGTACTTTTATTTTTTTTTTCTAATTTTTAACAGCAGGGCCCATTCCTGTGCCCAGCAAGAGTAACTGTGAGGGATTACAGTGTTCAGGCACCACCAACACCCAAGGCTCAATTTTTCTGCACCTGTTTGACAGGTGCATGTAATTTCAATTTTGTTTTCTAATTTTAAACAGCAGGGCCTGTTCCTGCGCCCAGTAAGAGTAACTTTGAGAGGTTAAAGTGTTCAGGCACCACTAGGGATGGGTGAATGGTTTGGGCCAAGCATAAGTTTGGCCTAAACATCACCCATTCAGGTACTCGCCTAAAACCTAAACTTTCTCGGCACTTAGCGGATGTTCGCCCACCGAGCGTAGTCAATAATTTGTTAAAGCTTCCCTGCTGAGAGCTGAATTTAAAAAAAATATTTGTAAAAAAGAAAATGTAAATAAAAAAAAATGGGGTAAAACAGCTTGTGTCTTAAGGGGAACCCCATGACAGAATTAAGAAAAAAAAACGCCTGGGGTCCCCACCAAAATCCATACCAGACCCTTATCCGAGCATGCAGCCTGGCATCCTGAACCATACCAAGCACCTTGGGCCTATTCCCAACAGCCCTGGGCTGTGGTTATGGGGGTCTGCGAGTGGGGTACTTATCGGAATCTGGAAGCCCCCTTTAACAAGGGGGCCCCCAGATCCCAGCCCCCCCCCATGTGAATGGGTAACAAGTGCATCGTACTCCTACCCATCATCAAACAATTGTGCAAATAAAAATAAAGCACACAAGACAGTTTTTGACAAGTTCTTTATTTAAAAATAAAAAAATAGTGTCCCCCAATATAAATCCATTGCCAATCAAGCCACCCACCGCATCTGTTGACCCGAAAAAAGAAAAAAAAAGCTCCGCTCTCGGTGACCGCTTCCTGCGGACTGCCTATTCGCGGTTTGACAATTCTTATATAGGGAATTGGCGAGGCCACACCAGTGACGTCACCCGCCACTCCTGCCCCTTGTGACATCACCGGCCCAGCATGCATTGGTCCGTAATGTCCTGAGGGGCGGGACCACCCGGTGATGTCCCCGGTGTGGCCCACCCATTCCCTATATAACAACTGTCAAACCTAGAATAGGTAGTCTGCGGGAAGTGTTCACCAAGAGAGGAGCTTTTTTCCTTTTTTTTTTCTGGTCGGTGGATGTGGCGGGCGGCGTGATTCATGATGGGTTTACATCGGATGACACTATCTTTTTATTTTTATTTTTGAATAAAGGACTTGTTAAAAACTGTCTCATGTGTTTATTGTATTTGTACACTTTTTTGGTGAATTGGTAGGGGTACGATGTGCCAGATACACATTCACATGGGAGGGCAGGATCTGGGGGCCCCCTTGTTAAAGGGGGCTTCCAGATTCCGATAAGCCCCCCCACCCGCAGACCCCAACAACCACACCCCAGGGTTGTCGGGAAGAGGCCCTTGTCCCCATCATGGGGACAGGGTGCTCTGGGTCGGGGGGCAGAGCCCCCCCTTTCCCAAGAACACCCCCCTCATGTTGAGGGCATGTGGCCTTGTATGGTTCAGGGGGGGGCGCTCGCTCCTGACCTGCCAGGTTGCTTGCCCGGATAAGGGTCTGGAATGGATTTTGGTGGGACCCCACGCTGTTTTTTTTTAAAACTTTGGCGTTTCCCGTTAAAGTCAATACCAGACCCGAAGGGCCTAGTTTGGACGGGGGGGGACACTACGCCGTTTTTTTTTTCCATTTTTTTATCTGTATTGCCGGGAGCCAACAATACATTATAGCCACAAGCAAGTTTAAATGACATTTTTTACTTTGGAAATGTCAATATTGCTGCAGCAGGCTCCATACATCGTACCGATGTACCACTTTACAGGCAGACTAAGGGGAACCCCCCCCCCCAGGCAAGATATTTAAAGGAATTTTTCATTTTTATTGTTTCACTTTAAGCATAATTAAAATCACTGTTCCTGTAAAAACAATGGGTTTAAAAAAAATATTTTTGCATTGATATATATCCCCCCAGGGCAGTACCCAGGTCCCCATACACTTTTCATGGCAATAACTTGCATATAAGACTTTAAAATGAGGACTTTTTATTTTTCATGTACGTATCCAATAGACTTTAGTGGAGTTCGCATGTTCCCTGTTCGAGATGTTCTGGTGCGAACCGAACAGGGGGGTGTTCGGCCAATCCCTAGTTAGTTAGCCCAGTTATTTGCTAGCTGATCTTACAGGCCAGAGTATAATGCAAAGGGTTGCTACCACCACCAGCCAATCTTGGTGTGAAACTTCACTCAATCTATGAGTAACAATATTTAGGTGGGGTGGGAAAACTCAATGGAAAAATTAGTATGGAGGAAGAGTTTAACTACGCATAGGCATCATACTCATATCTAAGTAATTTGCAGATTTGATCAAGTTTGTGCAGTAATAGCAACTCAACACTGTAAAAATCATTAGTTGCTTTATATACAGCAAAACAATGATGTTTAGAATGCCTAGAAGAACAAACAGGATCTTGGAACTTGCATTAGTAACTAGTAATTCCATGTGAGGAGAAGTTGCATTATTAACTAGTAATTCCATGTGAGGAGGGGCTTACAAGGGAAAGGGGCCACATTGCGTAACAGCTATGTTGTAAAGGACTGGATGGTTCTTTGAAACTTTCCTTCCCACTATACCTTTTTTCTTATATCTATATGATATACCACAGGACAATCCATATCTTTTTCATGGAAAAAGTAAAAGCAATACTGTTAGATAAATGTCTTTATTTCAGAACGTCAGTATGGGAATCGATAAAAATAGAAGTAAGGATGCTGAGCTAGTATATTATTGGCAAAGTGGTTTTAAGCAAAGTCTTACAAATTCTCCCAAATCTATTATTTCACTATCCTGTAGATATATCACTAGTTAGACCTGCTGAACACAGCAATTGTTTCGAAAGCTGAGCATTCAGCCAATTATATTTAAGTGATTTTGTTTTTTATTTTATTTAAAAAAAAAACTTGGAGCTAGGAAGCTGAAATTTGTTATATAGAATGTTATTTACTTTTGCATTAAAATTCTCTGCTGGGGCATACATTTTTATGATCTGCTCAATGGTTGCAGCAGTCATATAAGTTAACTGAACAATAGACATAAATATGCTGTGTTGATAGGTTGTGGTCCCCGAAAGCCTAATTAAAAAAAAACTAACATGTAGCAGAAATGTGCACCAGATCATTTGGTTTGCATGTGGTAATTTTAAAGGAACAAAATCAGCAGACCTTGATTATTACTTGAGATCTCCCAGTCCTTCAAATATTGTTCCACAACTCCAGAACTGTCCTGGGCACAACGCTTCTTGTGGAGAACCCTGCAATCGGCCAGGTAAGAATGAGATCAGTGTGTTTGCACTCATAACTGGTATTCATGTTCCAACCTCTTGTGCCTGCTAAAAAACAAAACACAACAGACCATGTCAACCCCTTTTAAAGGATAGGCAACACTAAATACTACTCCTGCCTTGCCATTATCTTTGCTGCCCCCTTTACCTCCCCCATTTTCTGGGCAGTCAGGGATTCTATTACTTACAGGTCCATGATGACTCAGCAACCTCCCTCAACTGAGCATTTGGGGCTGTGAACCCTATAGTTGACTACTACAGGCATGTCTAGTCACAGACTTGTAGGATTTGTGTTCTTACCAATTCATTTGGCTGTTCGACTAGTGACATGTTCTTAAGGGTCCTTTCACATGGGCTTTCCAATCAGGTCTGCCTGTCAGTTTTTTTAGGCGGACCTGATCTGACCCTCTATTCTCCCCTATGGAGAGTCGGATGTCAGCCGACACATGTCGGCTGACACCTGCTGCCATCCGATCCGATCCTGCCCGCAAAATCCAGAGGGATTGTAGTCCTATTTTCCATCCCTCTGGCAGGTCGGATCGGATAGATCAAATGAAAACGAACAGGTGGTCTGTTTCCACCAAATTTTCCCAAGGTGGAGAGCGGGACTGTGTCACAGCAGAGCAGACAGGACCTGCCATCTGCCTGATCAGCGGGGATCAGTGGAGCGATCCCCCGCTGAGCAAGTGGAATCTTTAAGACAAAGGTGCCCGTGTGAAAGGGGCCTAATGGGAATGGCAGACTAGAATTGAGCCCCGATGCTGACATAGAGTATAGCATGCTGAACTGACTTTGAACATGCTGCCAGCACATCTCAGCAACAGCCATGTAATAAGATGTATGATTTGGAAAAGGCATGCCAGACTCATTTGAAACAGCAGTCAAATTCAAGTGGCCTATATAATTCACAGGGTCGCACAATGTCTTCTGCAGCCCTCATCTACTTACTGTAATTCCAAAAAAATATTTTAGCCCTTTAGTAATTAGTACTATAGTTATAATTACAACTTAAAACATTGGGGGAGAGTTACTAAAGCTGGCGCACACAAAATCTGGTACAGCTGTTCCAATCAACCAATCTGCTTCTAACTTCAGCTAGTTCAATTAAGCTTTTACAATAAAACCTAGACGCTGATCAGTTACTATGCAGAGCTGCATCAGATTCTGTGTGCACCAGTTTTAGTAAATCTTCCCCACTGCTTCCCAGAAAAATGGGTATAAAACATTGCCTGTACTCAACAACAAAGAAAGAAAGAGACGGTTGAATTTTGCCCAAAAATAACACTAGTTTGACATGTGACGCTCTATCACGGATATATATAGCCATAGTGAGATGACTTTAATGCAGTTGACCAATTTAAAGTTATATTAATGATAACATTTAAAAAAATAAATAAATAAATCTTATACTTTTTTGCACAGAGCAGCCCTGATCCTCCTTTTCTTGAGTCCCCCGCCAGTGCTCCTGGCTCCTCCTCTTCACAGGGTGCCTCCAAAGCAAGCCAGTTGCTTTGGGGGTACTTGTGTGTGCTTGCTCCCAAGCCCAGCCCATGTGTCCATAAGTCACACAGAACGGGGCTCGGCCCCTCCCCTGCTCCCTCCTCATTGGCTGTGATTGACAGCAATGGGACAAAGGCAGTCGCTCTTGTAAAAGTCGCTGGATCGCAATAAGGCTTGGGTAAGTATTATGCGGTGGAGCTACATACTGAAGGTTTTTTACCTTCATGCATAGAATGCATGAAGGTAGAAAAAAAAATCTTCAACCTTTAGAACCACTTTAAACATGTATTGCAATATATGTCAACTAAAAATCCCTTTTTTCTTGCAAAGTTTGCTAGTTTGTAGAGGGTTCATCCACAATTTTTAGAAAATAAGGCAAGACATCAAAAGAGAACACACCATTCAGGGTGACTTGTAGAAAATGTCACCCATAGTATATTTCACCACAACTATGTCATAGCTCAATATTCCCCAAAACTTTTGTGACGCCCTTCAAATATGGTAGGAAAAGGTGTCCTGTTCTCAATGTAGACACCAGTCTTATGACCACATTCCTGTTTGACCAGTGAGAGACTTTTCTGTTGTTTTTGTATGTGCTGACTTTTATTTTTGAACAGATGTCTGGCAACTGCTTTAAAGTAGAACTGTGACCAGGTTAAAGACATTTGACTAATTACATATTTTAACAGGAAGTAAAAAAATAGTTAAAACAAGCCCTAACTGATTACTGTAGCTGCAGACATCATGGAATAATTCATTCTGGGGTGTTCTAAAAAAATACTCTTGCTTTCATTTTCTCTCCTTATCTTGTACCCCCCCCCCCCTTCCAGTAATGAGTTACCAACCTACCAGCATTCTATTCATAAATAATAATACATAGCTGAAGAAAATTAAAGGAACACTTTTTATCAGAGTATAGCATCAAGTAAATTAAACTTCTGGGATATTGATCTGGTAATCAGTTTCAGCTTCTTTGGTGTTAATGAAATTAACAACAGGTACACTAGATGGTCAACAATGAGACAACCTCCAAAACAGGAATGGTTTTATAGGTGGAGGCCACGGACATTTTTTCCCCTACTCATCTTTTCTGATTGTTTTTCTCTAGTTTTGCATTTGGCTAGGGTCAGTGTCACTACTGGTAGCATGAGGCGATACCTAGAAGCTATAGAGGTTGCACAGACAGTCCAACCCCTCCAGGATGGCACATCAATATGTGCCATTGCCAGAAGGTTTGCTGTGTCTCCCAGCTCAGTCTCAAGAGCATGGAGGAGATTCCAGGAGACAGACATTTACTCTAAAAGAGCTGGACAGGGCCGTAGAAGGCCCTTAACACATTACCAGGTCCGGTATCTTTTTCTTTGTGCAAGGAAGAACAGGATGAGCACTGCCAGAGCCCTACAAAATGACATCCAGCAGGCCACTGGTGTTAATGTCTCTGACCAAACAATCAGGAACAGACTTCATGACAGTTGCCTGGGGGCCAACATCCTCTAGTGGGCCCTGTGCTTACTGCCCCGAACTATGGAGCTTGATTGGCATTTGCCACTGAACACCAGAATTGACAGGTCCGCCACTGGCACCCTGTGCTTTTCACAGGTAAGAGCAGATTCCCTGAGCACATGTGACAGATGTGAATGGGTCTGGAGAAGCCATGGAGAACATTATGCTGCTTGTAACATCGTTCAGCATGACCGATTTGGTGGTGGGTCAGTGATGGTCTGGGGAGGCATATCCATGGAGGGATGCACAGACCTCTACAGGCTAGACAATGGCACCCTGACTGTCATTAGAGATCAGGTTAAAATCCTTGGATCCACTGTCAGACCCTACCCTGGTCCAGTGGGTCCTGGGTTCCTCCTGGTGCACGACAATGCCCGGCCTCATGTGGTGAGAGTATGCAGCCTGCAGTTCCTGGAGGATGAAGGAATTTATATCATTGAATGGCCCCATGCTTGCCTGACCTAAATCCTATAGAACAACTCTGGGACATTATGTTTTGATCCATCTGATGCCTCTAGGCTGCACCTCAGTCTTTTCAGGAGCTCACTGATGCCCTGGCCCAGATCTGGGAGGAAATCCCTGAGGACGCCATCCGCTGTCTCATTAAGAGCATGCCCCAACGTTGTCAGGCATGCATACAAGCACAGGGGGGCCATGCAATCTGCTGAGTACCATTTTGAATTGCTGTAATGAAATTTCAGAAAAATGGACTAACCTGCTGTATCAATTTTTTACTTTGATTTTCAGGGTGTCTTTGAATTCAGCCCTCTGTTAGGTTAATCATTACCCAGTCCATATCAGTGAAGATATCCAGCATGATATTTTACCTAATTGAGATCTGATGTGTTTTCAAAGTTTCCATTAACTTTTCTGAGCAGTGTATAAGAGGTGGTGTACAGGAAGAATGGATGGCAGGATGCATAGATATCACTGGATCTCTTGTGCACATTCTTAGGCTCCATGCACGATAGCATTTTTCTGCTCCTAGAGGCTAAATAGTGTTATCCTATGTGTTCATGCACACTACTTTAGGCTATTAGCATTTTTTTAACGTCACCATCAAGAAGCAGAGAAAAAATAGTTTTTGTAATTTTTCTCAGAGTGTTTTTTTTTTCAGCAGAAATGCCCCTAAACACTGGTAAATGCTTCTAAACACTTTTTTTTTTCCCCCTTTTTTTTTTTTTTACAGAAACTGCAAAAAAAAACTCCTAAACCTTCCTAAACACTACTAAAATGCTTCCGCAAAAGGCTATTAGAGCCTAAAGGAAGAATCGCTCCACAATGTCTGCAGCTACAGATGTTGGCGAGGGCATGTTTTACCATTAATTTACTAATTTTTAGAATTATTTAAATACTGTAATTTCAATAGCTTGGCTGCAGTTCCACTGTTATGTCTTTTAACATTGAGACTTAAAGTGATACTAAAGTCTCCTTTTTGTTATACTTACCTGCTCTGTGAAGTGCTTTTGCACAGAGCAGCCCAGATCCTCCTCTTCTCGGATCCCTTGCAGGCACTCCTGCCCCTCCCTCCTGTTGAGTGCCCCCCACAGCAAGCAGCTTGCTATGGGGGCACCCGAGCTGAGCCACAGCTCCCTGTGTTCATTCAGACACGGAACAGCAGCCCAGCCCACCGCCCCCCCTCTCTCTCCTCATTGGCTCACTGACATTGATTGATAGCACCAGGAGCCCATGGCCCCACGCTGCCATCTCAGCCAATGAACTACCCCAGAATCAGAGACCAGCACTTAAACAACAATAAATCACAAAATAACAGTTTAACCCAAGCTGGGTTACCTCTACTTTAACTGCCCCTATGAGTCCAGGCAGGAGGAGAGCAGAAGAATGACTTTCTCCTATGTCAGACTTCTCCCTTCTCTCCCCTGACACCACAGGCCCAACTACAAACTCTGTACCTAATTCAGTGCTTAGTGACTTAACTCCCAAGTCAGACTACCCTGCACATGCACTACATATACAGAGCCCTGAGTATGTGTGTGCATGCCCGTATGGCACCAATAACTTCAGTCCCTTAGAAGAAGGATGAGGCCTTGTATCTTCTGCTAGCCACTTTAGTTGGTGCACTTAGAACTCCTGCTTGGCAAAGTGTAACTGGGGTATGCTGACAGTATCCGGATAGCAAGGCAGACACTGTGACTGCTTAAAGAGGAAGTAAACCCTCCTCAGGAAGTTGTACCTATAGGTAAGCCTATATTAAGGCTTACCTATAGGTACTGTAAATATCTCCTAAACATGCACCGTTTAGGAGATATTTACCTTTAATGCAGCCAGTGACGTCACTGGCGCATGCGCTCTGAAGGAACGGCAGATCGTGCCGTTCCTTCAGAGCCCCGTGCCGTGACCGTCGGCTCCCGCGCGCGTGCGCGGGAGTGACGTCACCGCGGCTCCGGCCAATCAGATGGCCGGATGCCGCGATCCCGGAAGACGGGCGACTATACATGTCGCCCATCATACAGGTAAGCGGACGGCACGGCGGGGGCTCGTTCTAAGGTAAGTATTTCATAATGAGCTACTATGCGATGCATACTAGCTCATTATGGGTTTCTCTTTCAGGATGTAAAGAAGAGAAAACATTTTTTTCTTGGTGTACAACCTCTTTAACAGAGCTTCAACAAGACCCAGGTTCTGGCAGGTGAGGGGCAAAGTGAAGTAACCCTGTCTGTATGCAGTGTCCTTGTTTCCTGCAGATGGGCAAGTGCCCTCTCACCAATCCTGCGGTCTAGGCCGAAACGAATATTCTGGAACAGGCAGGCTCTTCTGGTAACCCAACTGGTCACCTCACACTGGAGTGCTTCACTCAGCTGATGCAGGTGCATCTGGACAGGCAACTGTGATTCCCAATTAATCAGGCTGGACCTCTGGAACACAGCAATGGACTGACCTGGGAGGCAACACCTCTCCCTTAAGTCCAGTCTCTTCCCCTGCCTCGTGGTGACTGAATTCTCCTTCCAGCTAAGATGGATGGCTCCTCTCCTCCTCCACTTCTTAGAGAATTCTAGGAAATGTAGTTCTGACATAACATAGATTTATGGAGCCATAGCAGGAGAAGACTACATGCCCCAGAATGCTTTGTACACTGCTGCTGAGTGGCTCCCTTCTTCCTGCCAATGAGGATGCAGTGGGAGAGAGCAGAACAATATTGAGTCACTGTCTCATGAGGAGAAAGAGGGGGAGGGGGAATCCCCGCAGATTCTGACAGGCTTTCTCCCTCATTAAGAGCCTCGGTTAGCCTGGCATGGCGTGGGAGATACAGAACACCTGCTACATAAGTATTAAGGGGGCTAAAGGGGAGATGCACACTGAAGGTTTTTTTACCTTCATGCGTAGAATACATGAAGGTAAAAAACCTTTAGCTTTTACAACCACTTTAATAACCCTACTTACTAATGAAATGGGGCAAATGTACTGTGCAATGTTGCATTACAAAGCCTGACACCAAAACAAAACCAACCAACTAGCTCATCCTACATTTGCTGGACATAATCTCAAATAAAAAACACAGTCAAAGCTGACAGCAAACAGGCTTTTATTTTTAAAGTTCTCAATAAGAAGGCTTTGTATGTTTAAAGTTCTGACAGGTAGAACACTTTTGTTATGATGATGAGTTGAAGCAAACTCCTAAATGTATACATGCTTTATCCCTATAGACACTGTAATTGTCTTCACTAAGTAACGCTGCTTTCTTTTTTTGGCTGCACATTACTGCAGTCTAAAAGCACTTATCAGCAAACCACCACAAGCTGAATTTTAAAGTTTGAAAATCAAATATAAACAGTATGTTCTCTAATACTCTTCAGCTGTCAAACTAATTTCAATGCCATGTTAAAAAGCAGACTGGGGAAATGCTGTATGAGTGGAGTGAAGGGCTAATTCTGGCATGCCTTGACTAATCAGTCTAATGCATTTGGGAATTCTTCCTCTGCAACGATGTATGTTCTGTACTATGGCTGTAAAAACATACTAAAATACCTTGTCATTTATTTCAACAAGCTAAAGATGGGCAAATTTGTACCCAGTGCAAATTATTCTCTTTTCAAAGGGTCTCTGCACATGGGCTCAGTTGTGTTTCACATAATTTATTATTATTATTTATTATTTCAGGTATTTTTTTTTCCAAATTCTTTATTTAAATCATAAAAAAAGATTACAGAAGTGCATCAAAGTACAATCAACAGCATCCGCAAACAGCAATCCTAGAAAATGCAAGGCATAAGAAATGTAGCCTATAAAAGAATTCACAATACCCGTATGTTATCATAAGTATAAATACATTCCTGTCCCTTAAAGTCAGGGAGTATACAATCAACATGGTACAGAACAATCACTGTGATCATCCCGAAGCGTACAAGGGCACTGCTTGTAAAAGCATGCACATGGGGTCTCAAACAACTAGAGTTTTTATACTGAAAATCGGGGAGGAGAGGGGAGAAGGGTAGGGCCAGACATCTGGAGGGAAAAAGGAAAGGGGGTAGGAGTGCGGGAATGAAGGGAGAGGGAAAAGAAAGCAGTAGGGATAAGTCCGGCACCGTGCCGGGGGATGGTGAAATGAAACGTTGGAGGTACAAGCAGGGACAACTAGTTGGGCCCCCTGAATGCCCTCCCGTGCGGGTGACCTCGCTGCCAGTCACGTCCCCTGCCCCGGGGGCAGGCCCTGAAGTGCCAATCCCTCATCGGAGAATATGAACATATTCCAGCAGGACCATGTTTTAGAGTACTGTTCCTTTCTACCCTGTGCGGTGAGCACCAGGTCCTCCAAATCGTTCATCCACTTGACCTTCTGTAGCCAGAGGGCGACCGTCGGGGGAGAGGGGCTCTTCCAGCAGAGGCTAATAAAGGATTTCGCCGCATCTGCAAGGTGTCTCAGCACCAAGATTTTATAGCATTTAGGGGCCATGCCCGTGCAATGCAGCAGGAAATATTTCAGGTATTTATATAGAGCCGTCAATTTACGCAACGCTTTACATATACATTGTACATTCACATTGGTCCCTACCCTCAAGGAGATTACAAATTAAGGTCCCTAACTCACATCCATACATACACATACTAGGGCCAATTTAGACAGGAGCCAATAAACCTACCAGCATGTCTTGGTAGGAAGCAGTTTGATGTCCTCTAAACACATCAGCTCTGATACACCAGGACCACCATTCACATCCACATCTTTGGTGAACACAAGCTGGTAAGTGTTGCAGTATAGGCTGGGGGACACAAACTGCACAAACGTACATCCTTGTTTCTGTTGAAGGCATTATAGCACTGATCTTGTGTCTAATGGCCAGCATTTAAGAATTTAAACTGTTATGGACCTGGGTGTAGCCTGACGATGGAAATGTGCAACCCCACAAACAACCACCCCAAATCAACCCACACTATAACCATCTGCCCACTCATAATAACAAAGTAAGCCCAGAAATTGAAGTGTGGAAAATTACGGTGGTGACCACTTTATTTGGATTTAAAACATAATATTATAACTTTTAAACTTTATTATACTATACCTTTGGAATTAACCACTTGCCCACTGCCCCACGTACGTGTACTGTGGGGCAGTGGCTCTATTGCGCGAAATCATGTACAGGTACGTCATTTCGTGCAATCGGTCTGGGGCGCATGCGGGAGCCAATCAGCAACTGATTGGACACAGCGGGAGCCAATCAGCTCCCGGGCGATCTACATAAACAAGAAAGATCCCCATTCTGTCAGAGGGGAAGATGGAGATCTTGTGTTTCTTCTAAGCGGGAACACGGATCTGGTCATGAAGTATTTAGTATGAAATCATGGCGAAGCACCTGGGGAAAATTGTAGTGGCACAGGCTTTGAACAGATTAAACAATAAATTAATTAAGTTGTCCCATCTCATTCCCCCACTACATTTCTACAAAGCAAGCAGTTCATCAGTTGAAAAAGAAAGGCTCTCTGGGTACATTTTTGCTAAAGCCATTTTATGAGTTAAAAGACAAATGAGAGGTGACTAATAGTTGTCCTGTGGACAAATTCTCCCACCTGAGCTGTGGATCTCTGCAGATCCTCCAGAGTTAGCATGGGCCTCTTGGCTGCTTCTCTGATTAATGCTCTCTTTGCCCAGCCTGACAGTTTAGGTGGACGGCCATGTCTTGGTAGGTTTGCAGGTGTTCCATACTCTTTCCATTTTCAGATTATGGATTGAACAGTGCTCTGTGAGATGTTCAAACTTCTGGATATTTTTTTTACAACCTAACCCTGCTTTAACCACTTTCCACAAAATCATGTACCTGTACATAATTTTGCTCAAGTGGTTGTACCAAGGTGATGCCTGGTACCGTTTTTTTAGAGCCGACGGTCAGCTTTCTTGTAATAACAACCAATGTGGCTAAGCAGCCACTCAGCTGTTATTACAAGCAGCGGGAAGGGACGTCCCCCCTCCCGCCGCCTTCCCCCGCTCTGCCTGGGTCTCCCCGGGTCTCCCTTCCCACCAATGCATTGGAAAGATCGCTGCATAGATACGGGTGTGACATAAAATAATGCAACAATCCCCATTTTCTTTTCTAGGGTCTCTGCTAGAAAAATATATATAATGTTTGGGGGTTCTAAGTAATTTTCTAGCAACAAATCCTGATTTTAACTTTGTAAAACTTTGTAAACAACAAATGTCAGAAATAAGGTTCTCTAACAAAACTCTGAGGGCTATACAGAACAGCTGTATTTATACTGAGAATAAATTACACCCAGGTGGACTCTATTTTCTAATTAGGTGACTTCTGAACGCAATTGGTTCCACTAGATTTTAGTTAAGGGTATTAGAGTAAAGGGGGCTAAATACAAATGCACGCCACACGTTTTAGACATTTACAGTATTTGTAAAAAAAAGTTGAAAACCATTTATCATTTTCCTTCAACTTCACAATTATGTGCCACCTTGTGTTGGTCTATTACATAAAATCCCAATAAAATACATTTATGTTTTTGGTTGTAACATGACAAAATGTGGAAAATTCAAGAGGTATGAATACTTTTTCAATTCACTGTAAACCAGGGAAACACTAAGGTTGCTGTGATTGGATTGTGTAGATACCCAAACAGCAGCAGAGAAGGAAGGTACGTATGACCCAAGTAACAGGGAGAGTGAAGAGAGTAATCCAACAATGGTACTTTCACATCCCCCTGTATTGCACCTACTAAGTGCAGATGAAGGTCCTGGTTCTTGCCCAACAAGGGGTGCTTGGCTCAAAAGAGCTGTGAAAGTAATAGACATTTTTCCAGTGCTGTTTATTGCTCAGTTATCCCTCTTTGAGTCTCTGGTGCTGATTGGGTGTTGGGACGTAGGGAGGCTAAGGCTTTCTGATCCTCTTGGGGGGATCCTGTATCTTGCCTATCCTATGCCTATCCTGGTGGTTGTCTATTCCCACGAGTGCAGACGAGGGTGCAGACAAGGGTTCTGGTTCTTGCCCAATAAGGGGGTGTTGTGAGTTGTGGCGGTAATATCCATAAAACTGGGGGTTGTTCATTCCCAGTGGTGTCAAGATGTGTGTCTCACTTCTGGTTCATTGACCTGTTAAGCCTCTTCCTGGGGTCCTTCCTCTGTGCCATTGTGAAAATCCTCACAGGTAGGTAATGATACTGTACATTTTGACCATGCTGCCCCTGACTCTGATAGTCTTCTCCCAGCCAACCAGCAACAGCTCTGTGCACACCCACAATTCACATATGACAGGCGGTAATTCCCAGCCGCGGCATATGTACATCACTGTAAAGTTCTGAGTTACATTGGTGCCCCCAGAACTGTGATATAGCTTTCCCAGAGAGCTCATGGGGCAATTATTGGCAATTTGGAGTCAGTAGAACAGACTCCATCTGATATCAGCACTGTGCAGCCAATCCAAGTGCCGAATGAATGGGAGTTCTACATACCGACCTTGGGTGTCGCAGCACATGTAAGCACCAGCTCCCACCAGTGTAAATGAACTCCAGACACAACATTTCTAATATATTTTGATTTGATATTGTTAAACTACCCATGTAGAATGGCCCTATTTACTGGCCTGCAGCGTTATCACAGTCTGGGTGTTTTGAATGAGAAAGAGCACAGAGTGTACCTGGGATTCAGCTTTAAAGCAGTCATGCATGGTAGGGATGTATTTGTAAGCATTTTTCTATTATTTATTCCTAAACAAGGGAGAAGGGAGCGGACTGAGCGTTCCAAACTTCCTAGAAGAGAAGGTACAAATCATTATATGTACAAATGTTAGAGGCTAGATGAATTCTTCAGTAGCAGAGTCCACAACATTTGATGTTTACCTGTTAAGTGACCCAATTTAAACTATGAGTCATTATTTTACATAGTATGTCATAACCGGGTCTAACTGTGACACTGAAGCTGTTCAATTTTACTTAGTAAATTAATCAATTGTATCAAGACCAGAAGTTCTCTTCTGCCCAATTAAAACAATCTTCAATATGTTTCACAGACCACTGACATTTGAAAAATGACAATGTTTGGTGTTAATTTGCAGAAAAGGGGGGTATATATGGCTTTTAATTAAGCATTTGTCAAAGCCTCTTCTTCAAAGTCTTATTCTTCTTTTTGTCATGCTTTAAAAACATTCGTTTTTGTTGTTCTGGACTTAAAATAGCTATTTTAATAGGACATTTAGAAAGGTTTGTTGACGAAAGGAAATATGAAGCTCAGTGAATTGTAACTTGCGCTTAAACAGATGTGGCTACTTATTTATTGTCACTAATTGTAATACAAAATCCAATTAGCAGAAAGATACTTTTTTTCAAGCACTTGTAAAGGTCACATTCTACATTTGGAAGCAGTCACTTTTTATGGACAGTAAGGAGTGATAAATATATGAAAATTAAAATCCTATAAATACACTCACCCTGCGCTAAAATAAATAAGAAGGCACAAGAATAAAATCAATAATAACGACTTGACGTCAAAGCAGCTGCTATAAAGGATAAGATCAACTACAAAAAGGTGTCCGATAATATTAAGAAGCAAAATAATATATTCAAACACTAGCAGCGCTAAATAAACAAACTAAGGAATAAAATCCAAAGTCCTTAAATGGGTATTTCCAGGTCATGTGGTGAGTTGGTTAGACACAATCCTTTTATCCCAGGGAGGGTGTGAGGGGTCCTGGCCGTAGCACCTGATTTCCACCACCACTTTGTGCTCCCCCCCCTATTCTTAAAACTCACCAGAGAATGGTGAATCAAGATCCTTCAAGGAATTCCGCCACTAGATTCCAACATTGGACACTGGACCACTTTTCCTCTATTAGCTGTACAATCTCCTCCGTTGCCAACAAACCATGTAAGTGAACAAGAGTGGGGCGACAATAGTGTAATTCCGCCAATAACGTTTATTAAACACTAAAAACAACCAAATGTAGCCCCGCTCCCCTCAGGATGTCTACTTACAGGAAATAATAAATAGTGAAGGCATTGAGTAAAAATGTAATGTAAATTCCGCTGGATCCCTCTGTACCAAACCTTGTGCAATCTGGAGAGGGCTCCGGCGTGTATGTAGATGTCCTTATGCGACCGCGCACGACGGCTCTGACGCGTTTCGTCCTCCGACTTCCACAGAGAGCCCGTGTGCGCGGCGCGGTCGTAAGCTATTTATAAATGTGCCGGCAAAGGCGCACTCGCGCCAAAACCAGCGTCACCCGGAAGTGAATGCCCATTACATACTTCCGGTAATGATCACTTCCGGCGTATAGACCCGCTCCGCCCCGCGTCACAGCGCGGGACTTGCGGCACGCCGGAAGTGCATCATTGATGTAAACATCCGGTCGGCTTTGATGACGATGCTAAAGGAAGATACCTCCCTGTGCTGAATGTCAAATCTCGCGTCTCACAGACACGAAATTCAACCCATCCCCGCTAAAGGGGGGTTGTCATCTAGCCGCATCCTTATACCAAATCACAGGAAATCCAGGATCTTTTGGCCTGAGGTGTTAGTTATTTAGAGACATGAATGCAAACATAAATTTCACTGAATGCCATTCACCTCACACAAAATATATGTCATTGTTAAAACCACACATATAAAACTCATAAATAATCACATAAAAAAGAAAGTTGATTGCAAGTATGTAATAGATAAGGAAAACTTCACATCCCTAATAAAAAACAGTTGGAATTAAATTGTCTCATTTATCTAAAATATAAAGTAATAAATCAAGATTAAAATTTAAAATTTACAATTAAAGAATTATAATTAAAAGTCACATACGGATATAACATAATAATCACCAAAGGTACCTAATTTTACGGTGATCTCATACACTCCCAACAAAAGAAAGTTAATAATACAGCACTAGTCAAGTATTACTTTAAATAAATGTGCAAAGCGAGACCTCATATCAACTACTGTCACGTGTTTTTTTACTGTTCCAAGTGAATAGATATATTCTCCCAGGACATCAGTAGTTGCTTATAAAGCAGTTAATGTCTAGGTCGACATTAAGTCCATTTGGGTGCAGACTATCAGTCTGGTAGATCCAATTGGTCTCGCGTTTCGATATTTCGCGGACCATGTTGGATCCCCTCCATACTGGATCCACCTTCTCCACACCCCAAAACTTTAACATAGTGGGATCCTTGTTATGCACATTTCGAAAGTGTAGGGATAGATTATGATCTTTGAAGCCATTTTTTATATTAGTAATGTGCTCCGATATCCTGACCGACAATGCACGTTTTGTCCTTCCAATGTATAATAAGTTACAAGGGCATTGAATGCAGTACACAACGTGTGTACTGCGGCAGGTGATTAACTCTTTGATTGTAAAAGTAAGTCCATTTGATGGTGAAGAGAAACTTGTGAAGTTTCTTAAATGGGTATTGACCTGTTTACAGGACTTACATCTCCTGCATGCAAAGAAGCCTGTAGAATTGTCCCAAAACATCTTCGGTCTTACGGGGGGGTCCAGCACTTTTTTGACCACCTCGTCGCCAAAAGTCGGTCCCCTTTTATATATGAAGGTTGGGCGCTCAGGAAGAAATTCTCTCAAAACTTTGTCCATACACAGAACCGGCCAATGCCTGTTCACAATCTCTTCTACTTCTCGGTATTGGGCACTATACTGTGAGATGAAACTCCATTCATGTGTTTGCGTTCTAACCTTCACCGAGTCTGTTAGACATTCATCTTGGGATAGAGTACCTATTTCCCTAATGGTGTTATCTAGTTTGCTCTCTTGATAACCTTTTTCCACAAACCTCTGCTTAAGAACTAGTGACTGTGTCCTATAATCCTCATCTAGAGTACAATTCCTTCTGACCCGAAGGAACTGTCCCCTGGGGATATTAGATAACCATTGATGGTGATGTCCACTATGGACAGGGAGATACCCATTTCGGTCGGTGGGCTTAAAGAAAACTTGAGTCCTCAGCCCACCTTCCAAGATGGATATCTCCACATCCAGAAAGTGGACACTCTCTCGGCTCCAATTAAAGTCCAATTTTATGTTGTTCCGGTTATCATTCAATTTGTCACAGAATGACTGTAGTGAGGACTCAGAACCAGCCCACAGGAAGAACAGATCATCAATATATCTGCGATATAAGATCAGCTCTTCATGCTGGGCTGCATAAATGAACCTATCTTCCCACTCTCCCATAAAGATGTTGGCCAAACTCGGAGCGAATTTGGCCCCCATGGCAACCCCTCTCTGCTGCTGGTAAAACACTTGATCAAACCAAAAGTAATTTCGAGATAGTAGTAATGTAGGTGTCAAATTACAGGAATTAATTTTGAAAAGAAAGAAATTAAAAATGAAGACTCTAGAAAAGAAGATTGCGGATTTGAAAAATGTTTTAGATAAGGATAAGGATTCACCAGTTGTTTTAAAATTTAATGCGGATATAAAGAAAAAATTACAGAAAATTGATAAAGATACACACAAAAAGAAGGTAAAAAAATATTATAGGGATTCAGGGGACTTTAAAAACAACTCTATATATCTCTGGCAAAATCCAGGGACAGTCTCTAATCAGAGACCACCCACTAATGAAAGCATGCCAAGTGGACAATCTAATGTCCAAGTAACCACTTCAGGACCTAGTACCCCTAGAGTGGTGTCAAGACCTGCCCCTGGCTCGCAAGATGTACGCCCAAAAAATCCCATTAATAGAGGAGCTGCAGTCGGGAATTGGAATCAACGATTAGACCCTGGTGAAAGACCGGGACATCAGTCTAATACGAGATGGGATTCCCCCTATAGGGTCCCCACTCAAAATAGATATGATCCCTTAACCCAATACAGTGAGTATAATCCTCCCCCCCCAAACCCTCCCCACCCTTTTCCATGGAGAGGTGGAAGAGGCAGGGGTGGGAGAAGGGGCGGCAAACCCTGGCGGGGGAAACCCCATTATTGGGGCCCTCCACAAACACAGGGAATTTACAACCCTCATTGGAGGCCACAATTGGATCTCCAGCCACCCATAAGAGACCGTCCGCGAGAGGATGTAGAGCAGGACGCAGGGAACAAAAAAAGAAGATTGGACAGCGATTAGATGGAATTTACAACTTGGCTGAAGTATCTCTGACTGATAAAGAAATTAACATTTTACATGCTGGTCTGAAGTGTGCTAAGCAAAGGCCCGTTAATAAGTTTAACGTGTACATAGATTTGCACAAGTTTGTAAGGAAGATTAACCTTAAAAAATACTATTTGAATCCCGCAAGAGTGATAGGAGCCCCCAAAGCTGGTTTGGCCAACTATACAGTGGGTACTGATAGCGGCCTTAAGAACAAATCGCTTTTTAACCCCCAACAGTCATCCAATCAACATATAGAGGTATTTAAAAACCTCGTAATTAAAGATCTGAGGCAAATACCCAATAAGAAGGGTGTAAATCCAAGGCACATACAAGAGGGGCTGGAGGCTCTTGAAAAAAGAAAGGATGTTATTGTACGGCCGGCAGATAAGGGAGGCGGGGTGGTACTGCTTAAGAAAGAGTTCTACCTTACCCAACTTTCCACAATGTTATCTGACAAGGATACATATAGGATCTTACCAACCGATCCCACCGTACAATACAGACGAGAGCTGGGGACATTGGTGAGTAGTGGATATGAAAATCATATCATAACTAAGAAAGAGAAACAATACCTAGTACCCAGCTTTAGCCGCATTCCAACCATTTACACGCTGCCCAAAGTCCATAAGGACCAGACTAATCCCCCAGCGAGACCGATAGTGAATGGAATTCAGTCAGTTACAGCTAGGCTTGGAGAATACCTTGACTCCTTCCTACAAACAAGTGTAATCCAACTTAAATCTTACTTGCGGGATACCAAAGCGTTTTTGTTAGCATTAAGAGAGGTGCAGTTACCAACTAACCAAGATGTTTTCTTGGTTACTGGAGATGTCTCCTCTCTATATACAATCATACAACATGACGATGCTTTATTGGCATTTAATTGGGCATTTAGCAAACGGGACGACATCCCAGATATCCAAAAGCGGTTTTTGAGGGATGCGCTAGACTTTTGTCTATCTCGAAATTACTTTTGGTTTGATCAAGTGTTTTACCAGCAGCAGAGAGGGGTTGCCATGGGGGCCAAATTCGCTCCGAGTTTGGCCAACATCTTTATGGGAGAGTGGGAAGATAGGTTCATTTATGCAGCCCAGCATGAAGAGCTGATCTTATATCGCAGATATATTGATGATCTGTTCTTCCTGTGGGCTGGTTCTGAGTCCTCACTACAGTCATTCTGTGACAAATTGAATGATAACCGGAACAACATAAAATTGGACTTTAATTGGAGCCGAGAGAGTGTCCACTTTCTGGATGTGGAGATATCCATCTTGGAAGGTGGGCTGAGGACTCAAGTTTTCTTTAAGCCCACCGACCGAAATGGGTATCTCCCTGTCCATAGTGGACATCACCATCAATGGTTATCTAATATCCCCAGGGGACAGTTCCTTCGGGTCAGAAGGAATTGTACTCTAGATGAGGATTATAGGACACAGTCACTAGTTCTTAAGCAGAGGTTTGTGGAAAAAGGTTATCAAGAGAGCAAACTAGATAACACCATTAGGGAAATAGGTACTCTATCCCAAGATGAATGTCTAACAGACTCGGTGAAGGTTAGAACGCAAACACATGAATGGAGTTTCATCTCACAGTATAGTGCCCAATACCGAGAAGTAGAAGAGATTGTGAACAGGCATTGGCCGGTTCTGTGTATGGACAAAGTTTTGAGAGAATTTCTTCCTGAGCGCCCAACCTTCATATATAAAAGGGGACCGACTTTTGGCGACGAGGTGGTCAAAAAAGTGCTGGACCCCCCCGTAAGACCGAAGATGTTTTGGGACAATTCTACAGGCTTCTTTGCATGCAGGAGATGTAAGTCCTGTAAACAGGTCAATACCCATTTAAGAAACTTCACAAGTTTCTCTTCACCATCAAATGGACTTACTTTTACAATCAAAGAGTTAATCACCTGCAGCAGTACACACGTTGTGTACTGCATTCAATGCCCTTGTAACTTATTATACATTGGAAGGACAAAACGTGCATTGTCGGTCAGGATATCGGAGCACATTACTAATATAAAAAATGGCTTCAAAGATCATAATCTATCCCTACACTTTCGAAATGTGCATAACAAGGATCCCACTATGTTAAAGTTTTGGGGTGTGGAGAAGGTGGATCCAGTATGGAGGGGATCCAACATGGTCCGCGAAATATCGAAACGCGAGACCAATTGGATCTACCAGACTGATAGTCTGCACCCAAATGGACTTAATGTCGACCTAGACATTAACTGCTTTATAAGCAACTACTGATGTCCTGGGAGAATATATCTATTCACTTGGAACAGTAAAAAAACACGTGACAGTAGTTGATATGAGGTCTCGCTTTGCACATTTATTTAAAGTAATACTTGACTAGTGCTGTATTATTAACTTTCTTTTGTTGGGAGTGTATGAGATCACCGTAAAATTAGGTACCTTTGGTGATTATTATGTTATATCCGTATGTGACTTTTAATTATAATTCTTTAATTGTAAATTTTAAATTTTAATCTTGATTTATTACTTTATATTTTAGATAAATGAGACAATTTAATTCCAACTGTTTTTTATTAGGGATGTGAAGTTTTCCTTATCTATTACATACTTGCAATCAACTTTCTTTTTTATGTGATTATTTATGAGTTTTATATGTGTGGTTTTAACAATGACATATATTTTGTGTGAGGTGAATGGCATTCAGTGAAATTTATGTTTGCATTCATGTCTCTAAATAACTAACACCTCAGGCCAAAAGATCCTGGATTTCCTGTGATTTGGTATAAGGATGCGGCTAGATGACAACCCCCCTTTAGCGGGGATGGGTTGAATTTCGTGTCTGTGAGACGCGAGATTTGACATTCAGCACAGGGAGGTATCTTCCTTTAGCATCGTCATCAAAGCCGACCGGATGTTTACATCAATGATGCACTTCCGGCGTGCCGCAAGTCCCGCGCTGTGACGCGGGGCGGAGCGGGTCTATACGCCGGAAGTGATCATTACCGGAAGTATGTAATGGGCATTCACTTCCGGGTGACGCTGGTTTTGGCGCGAGTGCGCCTTTGCCGGCACATTTATAAATAGCTTACGACCGCGCCGCGCACACGGGCTCTCTGTGGAAGTCGGAGGACGAAACGCGTCAGAGCCGTCGTGCGCGGTCGCATAAGGACATCTACATACACGCCGGAGCCCTCTCCAGATTGCACAAGGTTTGGTACAGAGGGATCCAGCGGAATTTACATTACATTTTTACTCAATGCCTTCACTATTTATTATTTCCTGTAAGTAGACATCCTGAGGGGAGCGGGGCTACATTTGGTTGTTTTTAGTGTTTAATAAACGTTATTGGCGGAATTACACTATTGTCGCCCCACTCTTGTTCACTTACATGGTTTGTTGGCAACGGAGGAGATTGTACAGCTAATAGAGGAAAAGTGGTCCAGTGTCCAATGTTGGAATCTAGTGGCGGAATTCCTTGAAGGATCTTGATTCACCATTCTCTGGTGAGTTTTAAGAATAGGGGGGGGAGCACAAAGTGGTGGTGGAAATCAGGTGCTACGGCCAGGACCCCTCACACCCTCCCTGGGATAAAAGGATTGTGTCTAACCAACTCACCACATGACCTGGAAATACCCATTTAAGGACTTTGGATTTTATTCCTTAGTTTGTTTATTTAGCGCTGCTAGTGTTTGAATATATTATTTTGCTTCTTAATATTATCGGACACCTTTTTGCAGTCACTTTTTATATTTAAAAAAAAACTATTTTGTATTCTTAAAGGGAATTTACTTAAGAGATAAAACTATAATTCTACCACATTACAAAACACTGGTTCAGCCATAGTTTGAGTATGACAGCCAGTTCTGGTCACCATCTTCAGGAAGGATGTGCTGTAACTGATGAGAGCCCAGAGAAGGGCGACAAACATTAAACTTATTCTCCTTGGAGAAGCAACACTCAAGAGAGGATATGATCTTAATAAACAAATATTTTGAATGATCACTCTAATATTGGAAGGAAGCTATTATTATTTCAAGCCCACTTATTAGCTCTTCACAGTTCTTTTCTGTGGGCTTTAGAACATCCCTCTATTTTTTGGAATTGGGGGGTGGGGGGATGTTCTATAATCTTATCCAAGTGCTCCATAGAGAAAGTACCATGAGTGAGTGCTGTCACCAGAGGATATGAACTGTGTCATGGGCAGAATCACTAGTTCAAAGTAAAGGAAAAAAAGTCCCCCAAAAAAACCAGTGCAGCCTCCTCATCTAAAGGCCTGGAAACGAAATAACCAAATTAATTGGATCATTCTCGATCTCTGGAGATATTACAATGCCTTAAAACAATTTTAGGTGGTGTGCAGAGTTTAAAGTTGATTAAAAGACCAATTCTTTTTCCTATTAGTACAGACCACTAGATAGTGGATATATTATATGAAAGATCACAATCTACACCATAGTTTCTGCTCTGGAAAGGATATGAAACCCCACTTCCCCTTACCCCCCCCTTTTTTGTTTTTTGACCTCCTGCTTTCTTCTGCTACCTCTAATCATCTCTTTATATCGCTCCTACATCTCTGTATTCTATCCCACTCCTCTCTTCCCCTTGCACCTACATCTTAACCAACTTCCCCGCTTACTATAATACCTCACAGTTGATTAGAATGTGCTTTAACCATTTACCTCTATGTGCAGGCCATATAGAGATATATATATTCAGATGTTCACGATTCAAATACCTACATGTGTCACCCTTACTTTTGACTAAGGAAACCTTAGCGAAATTTCGCTTGAGTAACGAACTACTTGAATATGGATACGTTTTTTCACATTTTTCATACTCAGATTTGCTTTGTTTTATGATATATACCATGACAGCTTTTCTCTTGTTAGTTAAAAGTGAGGATTATTACAATCCAACTCTAGTTACAGAACATGTTTACTTTGTTACAAAATAAGCCTGTTTTAACCTAAATGTATAAGTTGTTCCTAACTAATGTAAACTCTGTTTTTCCTTGGTAAATTTTCAATCAACTTTATGGGAAAAAAAAAAAAGCCCAATTTAAAAAAAACACAGTCCCCTGAAGACTTACTGAATCATGTTCATTTCCTGTTGCATCATTGAGGCCCACTGCCCCCACAGTATGGTGATATAGAGAGCTTTCACAAGGTCCTTCTTGTACCAAAACACCTACCTGGGGTTTAGCATGCGCAGGACTAGGTTGTGGCCTAGGGAGACAAAGCTGCAATTGAAGGTGCCTAGTCTCGCCAAGCCTACTTTCACATGTGTGTTTCATGTACAGTGGTGTTACCTCCATCAGTGGTGTGGGGCTCACTGTGCTCCTGATGCCCCAGATTGTGTATATGGGATAACGGAACCTAATACTTTAAATACCACTGCCGTTCATGGCAGGAGAACATCGTATATGCAGGCTCATCTCTCCATTAAGTAGCATGACCGAAGGGAGCATGACCTGCTAAGCTACCAGGAATCGTGCAGAGTTTTTTTAGGAGGAGGAGGAGCCGCCAAACTACCGGAAGTGACGTTGGAGATCGGAGCGATAACGCTCCCCACGCTGCATTGATACTTTATTTGCGAACAAATGATCTACAAATTCGCGGATTCTATTATCTTTCGGAATAAGAAAAAGCCTACATGGTACCCGGAGGCTAAAGCTTTATATACAGGCGCAATATACACCTTATTGAGGTGAAAATTTAGAACACCTAGATGTGACACCTGGTGAAGGCAGCAAGTCACAACACCCTTATTTTGCATGAGAGCACCTTTTTTTCTATTGATGTTATTGAAGGGAATTACACCCGATTCTGGATTTTTATATATGGACACTATGAACACTGCACTTTATTTATTTTAGATTGAAGAAAATAAGCACATAGCATTTTGAGTCTTTTGTGAAGTTTTATTTATATATTTATATTTTGTCTACAGCATATTTATTGACATCTTTAAGAAATTTAAGCACCCAGCACTTTTATTGTATAGAAGATACATTGAAACGTCTTATTTATATTGCTATTTATTTATATGATGGAATTAATTTGATCACCATGTTATAATTCAGTGACAACACTTCTTTACCACAAGAACACGTTGTATTACTTCAGTTTATATATTCACCATTTTTAGCTATAGTTCCACTTCTGAAGCGCACTACCCACCCAAATTGTACACTTTGTATTAACTGGTTCCTGGTACCAGTATTGTGGTGCAGCAGCAAGAAGGGAAACACACACTACCTCAGATAGCGCAGGAACCACCCATACATATAATATCAAAGTCTAATTTGTCTTAAAGTTTCTATGGTTTTTCCTATACTTTCCTTTAGTTCTAGTTGGATATATTTGTTAAGATACTAATGTGTTGTCATCTGTAGTGGCTCCTATGGTTCTCTCCTTTGGTGGGGCAAACTCTGAGACTCGCTATATTCACTGGATACATTGCTCTACAGAATACTATGATTGACCCTATGCAGTTGCATAGTCTGATTGCTTGACAGGCGATAGAGGTAGCTTGGCGACAACTGTTCAGGCCTTATTCCTTCCATGTTTTAAGGAACAGTGCTCTGTTTATTTGAAGTTTATTATATCTTTAGGCGAGTGGATTGAAGTGGCTTCCTCTGTCGCTGATTCACTTATGTTTTACTCTCAGTGGCAGATTGATGTTCCCCACTTTCCGGGGATATCACCATTCTCAGGTTTTTTGGTGGGAAGTGGCTGGACCTGTCCTCACCTGGGTGGGTTACCGGGGTTTTGGTTTCATTGTCTCTCTACTTGTTGTCTTGTATTCTTGTTGTCTTTGTTTCTCTAAGCTCTCCCTTTCCTATGGTCTGCCTGGAACCTCCTCTCCCATCAATTTTTAGGATTGAGACTTTTGAAAGGATGTGTATGCACTGCACGACAGGGCGACCTGTCTTCACTGGGTGAGATTTTTTTCTATTTTGAGTTGTCCAAACCTCTGATCCATAGCTAAATTTAAACCTTCCAATACAATCATACAGATTTTATCCCACAATGTACAGGGTCTCAATTCCCTGGTAAAACGGCAGAAATTGTTCCAATTATATCATACCCTGAAGACAGATGTTATTCTCCTACAGGAAACTAATTTCCCAATCTCCTACAAATCTCATTCCTTCACCAGAGCTTCCCCCAACTTTACCTAGCTAATGCCACAAACAAGACACGTTGAGTAGCAATTTGCTTTTACAAATGTTTATATTTCTCCCCTTCCAAAATACTAAGGGACCCGTAAGGTCGTTACCTGTTGGTAATGGGTATCATCGATGGAAAAATGTATACATTTGTATCCTATTACACTCCAAATAAAGGCCAAGTGGGATTTTTGTAAAAAGAAAAGAGGTAATTGGCGCTGCCTAAAAGGTATGTGGAAGATTAGGGTAAAACCAATAACTTATGTACAGGAGATCCTATTCTACAACAAATGTGCTTCTGGAAAAATGGTCAAACATTCCCATAGACACATTCCTAAACCTTGTGTACAGCCTTCCCAGAAGAGTTGAAGCTGTTATAGCTGCAAAGGGTGGACCAACTCAATATTGAACCCTATGGATAAAGACTATATAAAGTTCATGTGTGTGTGTAAAGGCAGGTGTCCCAATACGATTGGCAATATAGTGTATCTCTGAACCCATCAGAAGTACTTCTGGTTTTATATGTTGCCACTTGTGAAGAAACTAGGACTTTGTGAATATATCTTCCGATACCTGAGATATTCAATAAAATAGTTCAGACTTGATTCACAAAGTTCACAATACACAGGGTTTTGACTTCATTTTACAAATTGGTATTGAATCCCGTGATTTATGATGCTTCCATACTCTTCTTTTACTTTGCTCATACTTGTCTTCTTATCTGCAAATCTTGTTTTAATCTTTTTTTCAAACCTTACAAAACTATGTGTCTACCTTAGTAATACAAAAATACCTAGGAGAAAAAATAAATAAGTTAGAAAAGGAATGTTTTCAAAAGTAGATTATAGAGTACAAAAGAGGACATAGTAAGACTTGTTCTAACTATCTCCAAATGCAGAATGCCATAAAGACATTACTTTCACACATGATCTCTATAAGCAGTGCAGATATGTACTGTCACAATATACCTTAGACAAAAGAGAAGCTTTTATCTGTGGAAATTTCGATTGATGCCACAATTCATGTACATTGTCTACAGATAATTTACTTCAATAAAAGATTTTCTGACTGGAATCACAAATGCATTCTAAACAGTCTTTGACATCTAGCCAAAATGTTTCCACGACTTGAGAAACTTTTCACTAGATTTAGACAAACCATTTTCTATGGTTTTTAATACATAGTTATCAAGGTTAACCACTTGCCGACCGCCGCACGACTATTTACTGCGGCAGTCTGGCTCTCCTGGGCAAACCGAGGTAGGGCTACGCCACTCGCCCAGGAGCCTCTAGGGGGCGAACGTGCGCCGCGGGGGAGCGCTCCCGCCCCCGCTCATTCCCTGACATCTCCACGCGAGTGACCGGCGGCTCCGATGTCCGCCGACCACCCGCGATCTCCCGCTGGAGAGGGAGAAAGGCAGGCGGCCAATGTAAACAAAGCTGCCTGTCATTCTCCCTGATGTAACTTCAGAGACTACACGATCCTGCTATGTAGGATCGTATGTCTCTGAGGTTACATCACAAGCCACGCCCCCCCCCCCCCCCACAGTTAGAATCACGCCCCTGATCACCAATAAAGTTAACCCCTTCCCTGCCAGTGTCATTTTTACAGTAACAGTGCATATTTATAGCACTGATTACTGTAGTAATGTCACTGGTACCCCCAAAAGTGTCAAAAATGTCAGTCAAGGGTCCGATCTGTCCGCCGCAATGTCGCAGTCCCGCAAAAAAAAACGCAGATCGCCGCCATTACTAGTTTAAAAAAAAACAATAAAAATGACATAAATCTTTCCCTTAGTTATTAAACGCAATAACTTTTGTGCAAACCAATCAAAATACGCTTATTGCGATTTTTTTTACCAAAAATATGTAGCAGAAAACAAATTGGCCTAAAATGTTAAAGAATTTAGATTTTTACATTTTTTTTTTGGGGGGGGGGGGGAATTTCATATAAAAAAATGTGAAAAATATTGTTATTTGTTCAAAATTGTCGCTCTTTTTTTGTTTATAGCGCAAAAAGTAAAAATCGCACAGGTGATTAAATACCACCAAAAGAAAGCTCTGTTTGTGGGAAAAAAAAGGACATCAATTTCATTTGGGTACAGCGTTGCACGCAATTGTCCGTTAAAGTCACGCAGTGCCGAATCGCAAAATAGGCCCTGGTCTTTGAGTAGCCAAATCCTCGGGCGCTTAAGTGGTTAATAACAGATATGCAGCTATTTGAGGGAACTACTCCCAGAATGTGCAAGTTAGTATTTGAACTACATACACATATAGGCTAACATGTACAATACATATACACCCTTTTAGCTGACAAGGGCATTCTAAAATAATGCAGACAAGCTGGAGCTTGCCTTTTATTTAAGGAAACAATTTTCTTAGTACTTGTGAATTTGAATATTAGCATATTAAAAACAACCCACACCTACATGTTGATGGAGTGCACTGATTTTTTTTAAGCAAAATGGTTCACTTGTTTAAAACATAAAAGTTTAATTAGGTCATTTGAACTTGTACAATTAAAAATAGCAATGTATTGGGACCTTATATTACCAAAATTAGCATGTTTCCTTTGTCAAACTGTAATATGTTCCTATGTTTTCGTGCATAGGACGTGAAAAAAAAAGGCTAAGCGACTCAATTGTGCCCAAAAACATAGGAAGTGGCATGCAGACAAAGTGGCAGCAGGTGCCCTGAACTGCAGAATCAAAATACGAAATATTTGGCTGCAGCAGGAAGCTGTTTGTTCACCAAAGGGCTGGAGAGTGTTACAATAATGAGTGTCTGCAGGCAACATGGTGGAGGTTCGGTGCAAGTTTAGGGTGACATTTTTACAACTAGAAAGATGTAAAATGATGCACATTATTTTATGTATTTTGTTATTATTTTATGTATTTTGTTATTGGCACTATAAGCAACCTATATGTGTTATTCAGGCACTGTATTATTACAAATAACAACAGGAAACAAGAAAAATTCCCAGCTCAATTTACCAGCCAGAAACAAGAGAGAGCGCCGATCAATGGAAAGGATAGCGTGTGAAACGCATCAACCTTCCATTGTCTCTGTCGTCTGGTGTGTGTTTTATCATTTTTTCAAAATAAATGGACTTTGACTCCAGCATGGTGTGCAGTCATTCTTTTCACTTCAATTTACCAGCCAGCCTGCAACAAACCAAATCCTTCTGTCTAAGACCCCATTCACACTGGGGTGACGCTACTTGAAGTCAATGCAGGTCGCTCCGGGTCACCCCAAAGAAGCTCCGGACCCTTTTTCTAAGTCGGAGCAACTTGTGTCGCTCCTATTAGAACGGGTCCACAGCTTCTCTATGGCAGGCGACCTGTCAGGCGACCAGGTCGCCTGACAGGTCGCCCCAGTGTGAACGGGGTCTAACAATTCCCGTTAATAACAGGGTTTAGTTTGCACAAATTTGCAAATACATGAGTAAGCTGCTGAGGGCATGTCGCTGCACCCCAGTATTCAATTTGTTGCAGGCGGCCTGGTTAGTTGAGCTGGGAACGTTTCTTTGTTGTTGTTTAACATGCTTTGCCTTTCCATGTGCTCCTTGCTGTTAAGGCCAGTTATAGGTTGGGGCAGTTGCCATTTGTATCGTTGGTTATTTGGTGAGGGGGTGCACTGGACACCTTCGCTGCCATTGTGCTAGGTGTTCAGTGTGCCCCTGTGGCTTTAAGGAGGGGTGGGCTCCCAGGATACCTCCCCCAAATCTATATATTATTATATATGTGCTCCTACTATGGAGAATTTATAGAGTTAGAACTGCAGATAATGCTGGGGTGCTGTGATGTGGCCTCTGCAGCTTACGCATGTCTTTGCAAATGTGTGCAAACTAAATTCTTGTTTTTAATGTGAACTGTTACACAGGACAATTAGGTTTGTTGCCGGCTAGCTGGTAAGTTGAGCTGGGAATTTTTCCTTGTTGTTGTTTAACATGCATCGCCCTTCCATGTGCTCCTTGCTGTTAAAGCCAGTTATAGGATGGGGCAGTTGCCGTTTGTACCAACTGTATTGGTACAATTTTGATTCATCACACTAAGCAAAAACCAGGGGCGGCACAGCATTGTTTTGTTTTTTTGTTTTGTTTTTTTTCCTTTATTTTGTATTTCTGTAAATTGAGTTGAAGGTTTGGTCAGGATCAATGGTGTCCCCAATGCTAATAACACAGACAGATACTTATCCATCATGCTATACCATCAGGGGTGCATGTAAATGGCCCCAAATTTATTCTGCAGCAGGACAATGACCCCAAACATACAGCCAACTATCTTCAGTGAAAAGAAGAACAAGAAGTCCTGGAAGTGATGGTTTGGCACCGCAGAGCCCTGATCTCAATATCATCAAGTCTGTCTGGGATTACATGAAGGGACAAAAGGATCTGTGGCAGCCTACAACCACAGAAGTTCTGTGGTTAGTTCTCCAAGATGTTTGGAACAACCTACAACCTGCTAAGTTCCTTCAAAAACTGTGTGCATGTATACCTAGAAGATATGATGCTGTTTTGGCAAAGGTTTGATTTGATTTAGATTTCTCTTCTGTTTATTTACTCTCCATTATGTTAACTGATAAAAAGAAATGATTCATTTCTGAAAGCATTCTTAGATTACAGAATTTATTTCACAACTACCAAAAACATGTGCACAATACTGTTAAGCCAAAAAAGCTTTAGCCATATTTCTCTGTTATTTTTTACTTCTTTGATGACATCACACACTTTATTCTGTATTGGTTCTAATTTTTAATTCTCTGAAGAGTGTTTATATTTAAAGCAACTACCGTTAAACAGTCAAGTTTAAAGAGTAAGTCAACTTTTGTTGAGAAAACAACAATCATGGCGATCAATGTGCTTTGCAAGGATTTTAACAACTTTGTTGCAAATTCTCACCTGTTATTGCTCTGAAGGAATAGCTGTTTGTTAGACAATGTCCAGCCCACTGGTGTAGTGTCAGAGGTTACAGGGGTCACAAATGTGACCCGACTCATGCTCCAGGGGGTCCGTGTGGCCTTCTTGTCACATTGGGTTTTAGAGCAGTGTGGAAAAGTGCAGGCATGTTGCATTTTTCCACACACAGGGAAAACACCCACAGCAGGGGGAATCCTTGTGGACAGAAGGGGGTGATTGGTGGAATAACAAGTATCAATGCCCAGAATGGCTTTTGATGCAGCAGCTGAAAGCAGATTCTCTTTCTCTCCCTCCCATGGCTTTTAGCTGTTGCATTGAGAGCCATTCAGGGTACTGGTACTTAGAAATGCCCCCCACCACTCCGATCACCCCCTCCTGCCCCCCCCCCCCCAGGCTGCCCTGACCCCCTGTGCTGCTGGGGGCCCACAATGGCTACCCCGTCTATGCTCCAGGGGGCCCGTGTGGCCTCCCTGTTACATTGGCTTTTACACTGTGTCGCTGGGGGAAAGCACTTGCTGCGTCATCCTGAGTAAGTCCCAGGCCCTCTGAGTTTCCAGTTTCACCTACACAGGGTTATGGGGCAAGCCCAGGTGGGGTCTCTATGGGTTTCCTCTTTTACATATGAGCCCACCGCTTTCACAGAGAAGCTCAGAGTGAAGCAGCAGGTGGTAGTGGGGGGCCCCATGTCAATGGGGCTCACAAGCTTCAAGCTACACCTCTGGTATAACCACAGCATTTATGAATGGGAGTAACTATTTCATTTTAGTCAGCTGGTGTACTTTTTATCTTCAATGAGAAAAGTTGCAGTGTTTGCATGACTTTAGAGCTGATTAACCCTTAGGGAATATCTCACAAAAAATGGCATTTTTGTTGTAGAGGATGCCTGTCATGTACCTGGGTGTCCTTGAACTGGAAGGTTCATTGTTTTGTAGCTTGCAACCTTACCTGTTGTGCCACAGAGAAGCTCTGGAGTTTTGGCAGTGATTTTTCCAGCCTGATGCTTGCCTTGGACTCTCTAGCCCCACCTGCTGTCAGCTGCGAACAATGTACAATTTAACCAGCTGTGAACAATTGTACAATTTAACCAGCCTTTAAATAGCAGCACTTCCTGTTACTGAGTTGTTTTGGAATATCTTCCTGGGTGTGCTGCTTGCTCTTTGATAGACTTTCGTGTATGAACTTTTGCCTGTATTCGTGACCCCTCTTCAGCCTGCCGAATCTGTACTTCACCGCCAGCTTGTGTATGACTTCTGCCTGCCTGACCATTCTTTGGATTACGTTTGGATACCGCTTTGCCCGATCTGTTGCCGGCCTGATCTCTCTGACTTCGTTTTCGCCTGAATCCTCAGCACTCAAGCTCCACTTCAGACTTTACCTCACAGGTACCTAACAATGCCTACGTTCTTCACACAAGCAGTAAATTACATTTCTGGGGGTGTTTTGTACACCAACTGAATACAGAACGCCTCCAGATTGACATAAGACATTGAATTTAAAAGAAAATGACAGTGGCTGCCTTTTGAAAAGGAAGAGTCATTAAATTACAATATGACTTGTATATCAATTGTATATGCTATATTCATTTTTTTAATTTGCAATATTTTTTCCACGAAAGTGAAGTTACCCTTTAAAGTAACCCTGTCAGGTTAAAAAATTATCTGAACAAAAATGCCCTGAAATAAAAGCTTTTATATACACACTGCATGCACTGCTGGGACCTTTCATCTAAATAATAATTAATAACACAAAAGGGACTTCAATGCAGTAAAACCACCAACATTTAAATGATAAACACACCAAATAATATTTGACATTTCTGAACCCACAAACCAGGAAATATATACCCACATATCCTGTGTGTATGTCTGTGATAAAGGCTCACTGTTTCTGTTGTTTCAGAATTTCACATAAACAATAGTGAATATTTTTAAAACACATCACCATCCAACAATACATCTTTTTACCAATAAATTATCACAAAAGTTCCAAGTGATTGCATACTACATTTCAGGCAGCTCACCATTATAACTCATCCCTGGGGTGGGTAAAAGTATTACCCACAGGGAGGATGGAGACACTCCAGTTATACAATGTGCTGCTGACTCAAAAGCAGAGGTGTGTTTTACCAGGTTACCGCAATATTAAAGTAAATCTGTCATTAGTAAATCAACCCCAGGGTGTATGCAGCCTTACCACCAAAGGTAATAACCTGTCATCTATGGGCAAATGTTAATCCCCCCAATCCCATAGTTCCCAGTTTCTAGCCATTTACACATTTAAAAAGAATCTTCTTTACTCAGTATGCTGTCATGTGACCCTCTTTGATGCCTATTTTGGGGCTGGAGACTGCCAAACCAGATCTGTCCCTCACTATGATGTCATCATGCCAATGCAGTCTTTTGGAGTCTGGAAGAACCCACCACTGGAGAGCTACTGAAAATTGTCCACCAATACATTAATTTAAATACCCAAAGTTGACCCTTCCAGAGAATATGACCTGATAACCAGGCATACCATCAAAACCCAGTTAAAGGGGGGTGGGGGTTAAAAGGAAGTGGGATGGGGTGGTGCCCAGGGATCATTTTTAAAGAACACAAGGTAAGACATAGTCTGTTTCAAATGCCGCTTTATGCATTGACATACCTCCTTTGACCCAGTCTGTCTATCTGTCAGTCTGTCTATGATGCTGACTTGGTTCCATCCACAGGCAGCTTAACTCTTCATTAGGGCACAGAAGCTGAGGGTGGGGGGGCAAACTGCGAGGTGAGAACACACTCTTGGAAGTCTTGGTGGAGATGGCATGTCATTTGTTGGATACACTTTTTTCAACATTTGTTGTGAATTTTTATTATAAAATATTACAATATAACTCATATCACATAATTTCACCATAATTGGGTATATTCACCATATATGTTTTAAATACGGTACATTTTTTGGCACATTTTACTATATTATTTGTACAATAGCGCAGCATTTTTTATTTATTGCTGTTTTATCACAGTAAGATGATAGTTTATGTTTTCAGGTTTTTGGAGAAGTGCAGAGAGAGGTCACACAAAACCCTTGTAGGTGAAACCAAGCTGTATATTACATTTAATTAAATAAAAACAGATAAAGATAACACACGTAATAATATTGTAAAATGTAACAAGAATACAGCGAGGGTGGAAGTTTATATTTTCCTATTATTATTCGCTCACCAATATTTAAGAATGAATCCTAAGCCTGGTTAACTTGGCTGACATCATAATATAGGAATGCCATTACAAACTGACCAAATGACCAAGTCCCTCTAAGAATGTGTGCTATCTTCCTTAACCACTTAAGCCCCGGAAGATTTTACCCCCTTCCTGACCAGGGCCTATTTTGCGATTCGGCACTGCGTGACTTTAACGGACAATTACGCGGTCGTGTGACGCTGTACCTAAACGAATTTGGCGTCTTTTTTTTACCCATAAACAGAGCTTTCTTTTGGTGGTATTTGATCACCTGTGCGATTTTTTGATCATGCTCTATAAACAAAAAAAGAGCGTAAATTTTGCAAAAATTACAATATTTTACAAATTTTTTTATATGATATTCCCCCCCAAAAAAATGTAAAAATCTAAATTTTTTAACATTTTCAGCCAATTTGTTTTATGCCACATGTGTTTGGTAAAAAAAATTGCAAAAAGCGTATTTTGATTGGTTTGCGCAAAAGTTATCGCGTTTACTAACAAAGGGAAAGATTTTTGTCATTTTTGTTGTTTTTTTTTTTAACGCGTAATGGCGGCGATCTGCGTTTTTTTTTTTGCGGGACTGTGACATTGCAGCGGACAGATCGGAGCCTTGACTGACATTTTTGACACTTTTTGGGTTACCAGTGACATTTCTACAGTAATCAGTGCTATAAATATGCTTTAAATAAATAATTAAATAAATTAACTTTTTTTGAGAGGGAGGGGCTATGTGTGTCCCTAGGGGCGTGATTCTAACTGTGATTGGCTGTGGCTTTAGATGTATGAACAGTGATCAACGGTTCTACATAGTAGAACCGTATGATCATCATTCATACACCGGGGAGAATGACAGGCGGCTTGTTTACATTAGCCGCCTGCCTTTCTCCCTCTCCACCGACGATCGCGAGTGAGCGGCGGACGATCGGGTCCACCGGTCACACGCCCGGGGGAGTCCGTGACCGCGCGGGAGTGGGAGCGCGCCTCCGGCGGCGCGCGCTTGCTCCTGAGACCCTCACAGGCTAGCGACGTAGACCTATGTCGCTCTGCCTGTGAGGGGCTGACTGCCACAGTAAATATACTGTGAGCAGTCGGCAAGTGGTTAAAGGTAATCCTTTATAATAAGGTTATAATTAGTTATGTTATGTAATTGGTCCTGTATATACCACAGCAAAATCTGAATAAACTAGTCCTATACCAGGGCATACAGGCTCCTGGTTTAATCACCGTGCCAAGCTGGAAAGGGGGGAACTCCTTGGTGAAAGGCATCTATAGGTAAGTATTCTTTTTACATTTTCCAGTATTATTAAGTTTGTTGTCTTTATCTGTTATTATTTAAATAAATGTAATACACAGTTTGATTTTACCTGCAAGTGTTTGTGTGATCTCTCTTTGCACATCTTGAAAAACCCCAAAACATAAACTATCACGTTATGGTGATAAAACAATTGCATAATGTTGATGATAGGTTGCCAGTCATTAAAATTGCTAAAAAGAAATTGTCCATAAGATTTTATTTAGGTCATTAGAAAAACATGTATCATTAAAATAGCAATTGTCCATTTAATGCATTAGCTATATTACAAACTGCTCCCTCCTGCTGGGACAGTTTAGCAGCCTTCAACTGTATCATTTAGAATTACCAAAAAATGCTGTGTTAACTAATTAGGAGGATTTAAAAAAATAATTTAACTTGGTTAAAAGTTTAATAGTATATAGTTTAATTAAAAAAAAAAAAGTTTTTGATTTGCCTGAATGTATGCTGTAGAGTGTTTCTCTTAAGAAACTACTAAACTGTTAACTTTTTTGTTTTTCTTTTTCTTGATTATGCATCTTCTCAGCCTTTTTAAGGAGGATCTTTTATTATATTGGTGTATTGTAATGATGAAAATAATGGTTGTATGGAGAGATTATTCACCCTAAATAAAAATATAATGCAGTAATTAGGCAACAAATCCAAAAATATAACTGGGTTTTGACCACATGGTAGGGGCTTAAAGCGCAGTTCCACCCTGGGAAAGTTTTTTTTAATAAAAATACCCCAGGGACAGTCAGGGCTAGTGCATTCCATAATGGCTAACCTCTGATCTGTCCCGAGTTGCACTTACCTTTTAGAAGAAATACTTACCTTGAAAATGTATTGTCCAGCCCTGCCATCTCAGGTGTGGGCAGCTTGAAGCCAGCGTGATCCTCTTCTGTGTCCTCTTCCGCCTTCTTCGGTCACACGATGCACTGCACCGGCCCCGCCGTCACTTCCGGTGCCGCGGCGTCATCCCTGCACAGCTTCTGGGCATGCCCAGAAGCTGTTTAGCAAGGTATGATGGCGCCTGCACCGGAACTGACGTTGGGGCCGGTGCAGGCGCATTGATTCCTGGGAGCAATGACGTTCAGCTCCCAGGAATCATTGCAAGCCAGGAAGTGACGAATCGCTGTGGCCGCCGAGGGGAGGAAGAGGAAGTAAGGTAAGTATATTTTCTTCTAAACAAGGTAAGTAAAAAATAAAAAAAATTGCGATTATCCATTTGTTTTTCAGGTGACCCGGAGCAAGAAGATGGAGGTAAGTATAATTTTAGGGTGGAACTCCACTTTAAGTGATATTTGGGTTTTGTGGAAACTAGCATCAAGTGTAGAGCTTTTAAGGACACCACCACTCACTTTTCTTCTTTTTAAGGGCTTTGCTTGCCCATTACTATTTCAAAGAAAGTTCAGGAAACACAAAACATGGGTTTCCCTCACAAGGGTTTTCAGCATTTAATTCCTGCTTTAAAACAAAGAATCACTCAGCCCTTCTGGCTTCCACTTGCAGTACACCTGCTCTGACCTTACCCTTTAGGCCTTTGGTCTACCTTCCACAGGCTGGTCGCTCACCAACTCAGTGCACACAGCCAGCAGCCTCCTGCTGCAGTGGCTCGCACCTCTTTCTTAGGTGGAGCTCTCCTGACTCCTGGGTCAGCCAGGGTGGAGCCCAGAACCATGGTCAGGTTACTACTAAAAGCCCAGCAGACACATGACCATTAGTATGCTGGCTGGTCTGAATGCCTTGATCCAGGATAGGAGAGTTCATCCCACCCGGATCACTTACAAATCTTCAGACTCCAGGTCCCAAAACAGACTTTAGAAAACCCTGAGGAAACTAAAAAGCCAGTTTGCTCTCCATGACATAAGCTCCCTGGAGCCCTTCAGCCTGCCTGGTTGAGAATTCTGGGTCAAAATCTCTTTCTAGACCCTGGCAGGGCAACGCTCTGCAACATTTTGAACACATTCTTTGTTTTAGTATTCCCTGACTTTTAATTTATCTTACATTCATCTTATTCATCTCCTAAATATATAATTTTTTGATAACCATTTCTATGGTACGGTTGACATAACAGTGCTTCACCCTACTGCTTTTTGATTGGATGCCTCCTTTACCTGTCAAAAGTTAAAAAGAACAGAGAATAGTAAGTAGAAAAGGAGTTCTGCCTATTGGGTGTTGGAAATAGCTCTCCATTGGAAACTTTCAAATGTTTTAAAGCAAAACTAAACCTATCGATTTAAAGTGGCACTAAACTTTCCTTTCTTTCAATGGTCCGCTTCCCTTGCCAGTGCCAGCATCTACTGGGTGCCAGTCTTTCGGGCTTTTTTATTGGTCAGCACTGGGTTACATGACTCCTGTGCACACAGGCTCTGTGCTGAAAGTAGTGTTTGCGCAGACCGGTGTACATTCCAAAGAAGACAAGAGCTTGCCTTATCACTGTTTTAGTTATGCTTTATTTCCCCGAACAGTTACTGTAAAGGCATGTTATAACCAACTTGTGCCACGCTTCACAATTTGATGTGCTGAGACTCATATTGGATGCCAATTAGCACAGTCACTAGTTTATTGCTGTTTTTATTTTATTTTTTTTTTGTTAACATTCGATGCTGCAGAGCCTAATGTAGGCAAATAGATGGTCACACTGTGGATTTTAATAGGTTTTAATAGTACATGACAATATGTAAGTATTAGTCTGAAGCTTGAAGTCCTAATTAGCCAGTATACACAGCTGATACATGCTGTTCTTATAGCCTTGGGGTATATTTTACATTCATAGCTTGTTGCTTTATGGTGAAGCGCTGTGTATAGCACAAAACGCAGACACAAGTTCCTGTGATTTTTTGCTGTTTTGAAATAAAAAAGAAACTTCAGCTTTAGTGATGGGCAAATCTGCCAAGGGGATGGTGAACCTTGTTCAAAATTTAGCAAACATGAACTTAGAGGCAAATCTTGTTTAATTCTTGTCATTTTAAGCCTAAAAACAAACTACTGTCAAAAAAGCAGGGGAAACTGGGCACTGTCATGTGGGAGGTCATTATACCATCGCAAAATCAAATGTAAGAAAATACCATACAGTGGGGAGAGGGTCTTTCTTTTGTAGCTTCCTGGACAACAATGAAAATACAAAAACTTAAATAACAAGCTTAGGGAATGCTTTAAAGCTGTGTGCGGCCGTATTGAACAGTGCAATTTTCAACTGTGTTTCTTAGTGACTGCAGAGCATATCTGGCAGCGCATATTTGGCTGTGGAATATATATATATATTTTTTTTTTTTTTTACAATTAGCTTGGCTTACATACAGCAGTGGCACAACAACCTGATTCCTTTCAGTTTGAAAAGTTGTTTTTTTCCAAGTACTTTAAGCAGCAACACTTGCTTTTTCATTAAAATTTAATAGGCCCACTATGACCAGCACTAGCTCACTGTGGCTGTTCTCTATTTTGCAATTGTTTCAGGTCCTATCCAGAAAAAACACTGCCCCCCCCCCCAACTTCTCTGTCCTGCCGGTTGCAGAATGCGCTGAATTTCACTATATTGTGTCCCATAGCATCCTCTCTAGGCTGTTCAGACTACGTACGTGCACAGTGCACCCTCTCCTGGCTCCAGCTAACCTTAGTATAGATAGGTATTGGGGGGCCACACTTTTTCTTGAGAGGGCCAAAAACAGTAGCATATGGAATGGATGGACCTTTACAGTTTGCAACAGGAGGAGCTATGGTATGTACTATTCATTGGATGTTAAATTGCATAGAGGGATTTTCCAGAAAGGTGAAATTGTTTATGTGGGCAAAGGAAAATAATCAAGTACAGCTCTGCCAAACATACATGTTTTCCCATGTTTTATCCCCGTAAAAAAATTAAAAGGCAAAAAATATCTGCTGAGCTGCCAGAAATCCAGTTGGCTCCTAACTTCCTATTTTAGCTGACACAGTGATTCTGCTGCGTGGAAACTTCATGCAGTGTTGTCAGCCATGTCTGAGTTCTCCCTTGCTGGACTACAAACAATGACACCTATCTTAGTCTCCATAACGGAAGGGGGAGGTGTTCCGTTGGCAACAAAAGAGAACTAAGGCAGGGCTGACATCAATGCTTGGAATTTCAGTGCAGCAGAGGAACAAATTTGTCAGCTTGTTACAGAAAGTTAGGACCAGACTGGATTTCTAACAAACCATGCAGCATTTCTAGAGAGCAAAACATGTGAAAATGTGTGGGTACTTGAGAGATATACTGCTTATAGTTGAGTTTTTTTAATATTTTGCATAGACCCAGGGGCTTTCCTAGAGCATTTGGCACCGGGGCAGATCCAATATCTGCCACCCCAACTCCCCCCATCTGGCACCTCAACACCCCCCCCCCATCTGGCACAATTCCCCCCATCTGGCACCCCAACACACCCCCATCTGGCAATAATCTTAGTGAAAGACCGCTGTGCGCACACTTACCACAGGGGTGCTTGTTTGCTTTAGTTTGCAGGACAAGAAGGTGTGGGATGATGCGCTTGGTGACAGTGGAATCAGGATGTTAACATTTCTGGGGTGTTCACTGGGGTGCAAAGTATGTGGAAAAGCGTTGTTCTGCAATGTGGAGCGCACGCCAACCACAGAGACCAGGAAATGGGGCCAGAAATGCCTTCCAGCGAGCACTTCCTGCCACTGTATGCGTCTTTTTCCCTCCGTAGGCCGCCACCATCTTTGCGGAGACCATTACTAGAGGTCAAAGTTCCCTATGCTCGAATAGGGAAGAAGAACCGATGAATAGGAGATGCCGGCCTGACATCCGTAAGCGGCACCAGCCTGACAACCCCCTCCATTCAGAATTCATATTTTTTCCCTCTTTAAGACTAAATACTTCCCAATCACAAACTGTCATTAAACGTAGGAGGGGCTTAAGGTGGCACAGAAAAAAAATAAGCTCCTCAAACTATACATGGAACACATGTCACAGTTCTGGAACACACAAAATATGTGTTAAATACTTTGTCACATGCAAGAGTCATACAAACATATATAAACCTCAGCACAATCATCTTTTTAATGAAACTCCTCCATTAAATTAATTAAATTCCTCCATGATATATACAGTACTTGTGTGCGTCAGGAGTATGTAACCTACATAATGCAAGGGTCAGAAGTATGTAAACAGTGCAGGGGTAGGGGTGTGTGTAAGGCACACAGTGCAGGGGTAAGGGGTGTGTGTACTGCACAGAATTCAGGGGTCAGGAGAATGGAATGAACAGCGTGCAGGGGTCAGGGGTATGTAACGCAGGGGTTGAGGTCAAGGTTGTGCATATTACACAAAGTGCAGGAGTCAAGAGAATGTAATGCACAGAGTGCAGGGATTTGTAGCAAAATCAAATGGAGTCTGTGTAATGCATAGAGCACAAGCAAAATTTCCACCTCCAGAACCCCCACCCCACTAAGCACTAACTCTCTTCAATAGTAAATCCTTCCTAAACATTCCCAATCCCCCAATACAAAATCACCCTTCATGTAGCCTAAGTCAAAGTAGCCCCTGCACAACTTCCACCTCCCACCCTTACTAACCAGACTTTACATCTAATGGTGCATGGCACAGTGAGGGAAAGTCCTCCTAACTTTACAGTATGCAACCATTTTTGAGGTTTGACAGGAGACATGGCTGTGATAGATTCAGCCATCTTCTGTGGTGGACGGTTGTGGCATCAGGAGGACCCATGGCACCCTGCAAGAGGTGCAGAGCATGTGCCCCAGGTGCTGGTGCTAGCAGCACCCATGGCTCTTCAGAATGAAAGCTTGTATGAGATGTGTTATGCCTATTGAATATTGATTGCAGACCAGAACTAGTAGTGAGGCATCTATTTTCTTGGGATCATTATACACACATAGGTGTGAAGGAAACCTTAAAGTCTAATACACCATGTACCACTCTTGTACAAAATTATTCCTAATTTTTAACTCATATGGCTGGCCAATCTATTTTGTCTTTGTATACTAATTTGCCCCATTTTTAAAATACATTTCAAAATACTTAAATCAGCATTTATTCTTTTACTCTATTTAGTAAGTCCCAACTGAGTTCAGGTTGATGGAAATGTACTGCCATCGTCAGCATCATTTTTTAATTTGAAGAGCTTGTAGGAGGTAACTTCTAAATATAATTGCTGCTGTACACTGCATTGTTTTAATTAAAATAAATACAAAAAGACCTCTGTAGTGAGAGTATTCAGAAAGATATTTATTGAAATCCACATGTCCCGGGTTGCTGGAATGGCTCTGTCGGATGGTTCTGCTGGAAAGACATGCTAATACACACTCCAAATTTAGGTCTATGAGCAGGTGGGCAATTAATGATAAAGAAATGACTCATGATTGGTAGCAGGTTAAACACACTATTTTAGGGTATCCAAAGCAGTAAAAATAGTATGATTCATTTTGGGGAGAGTTCATTCCTGGCATCATCTTGTAAGAACAGCAAACACATCTGAAGCCTGACTCTGGGCAAAATTCATTACTTCCCATGCTCCACTAACCCATCCTGCGGGTTTTTTTTCTTACCTTGTGCAGCAAGATATACTCAACAACTTCTCTTTCCTGTGCTATTTCCAGGCGCTAGGACAGCTACTTCATCTCTTTGCCAATGTGCCCATCCTGGCCAGTCACCTCACCCTAAAGTCAGTCCTTTTCTTGCCCCTGACAGGACCCCTGGCACTGGACGACCAATAGGAAGTGCAAAAAGAATAATCAGCGCAATTATAAAGTGACACAGTGCTTAAACCCAATGAACAATGGGGTAACCAAATGCAAATATTAACAATGAATTGTGTAATAATATACAGCAGCTATATTAAAACTTCCTCACTAATGGGAGTATATTGGTATAATAAGTAGATATATACAGCGCTATATAAAACCAAGAGTGCTGGATAAAAATATAAAGTGACTTCTGAGGAGGAACCCCACGTTCTGGGGTACTTTCCTGGATGTTCAGTTCGTTCTGCCTCTTCTGATGCTAGTAGTGTTCCAGAGTGTACTGCTCCTTTCCACACCTCTCCCTTCCCTTCTTCCTTCCTCCTTTTGTGTTTCCCTCATTTGCCCTACCCGCCTCCTTCCCCATCTTCTTCCCCCGCCCCCTTCCTCATTCCCTCCCTTTTATGCATTTTCAAAAATCACTTAGGGTTCTCTATTTTGCACTCTGTGGTGGCTCTGCCTCCACCGGCAACAGCTATGGCGCCCACGTTCAGAGATGTGCGTACCGGATTCCCCACTTTTATGCGGTGGGTCCCCCACTCCTTGACACAGATAGTTCCCTTTACGGGGTGTCGGGCTTGGGGGGATCCACTATGCTCCATCATGGGTAACCTCTTGTTCCGGTTCTCATAAGGTGGGTGGGCGCTCTACCCAGCGAACCCCTCCATTAGCCTTACGCCCACTTGGTTCTCCCACTGGCCTTCTGTTTTCGCACCATGTTGTTACATGACACTTTGTGGGTTTACCCGTGATTTATGTTGCTCCTTACATGCATAGTACTGTTTATATGTGTATCGCTTTTGTACCTGTTCATTTTTGGTGGGCTCTATTACCTGCCCTTTATTGCTGTGTTCTTTTGTGCTATGTATGCTTTATTCCTTAATAAAATGTTAATGTTAAAAAAATATATAAAGTGACAAGGTGCTTCATGTATATACAACAAGTTATTCCATAAAGTGCATTCAATATAAATGTGCATAAAGTCCATTCTACAAATGGATCAAGACGTGAAAAGGAATAAATATAAGGTGCTTGATAGGTGTCTCAATGAAACAAAAGTGCTCGTAACACCACCACCATCTAGCCACAAGATGGCCTCTCACCTCACTGAGATGATATACAGGCAATGAATCCTCAATCAGGGTGAGCTCAGATCAATAGATACCTTTTGCCAGATCAATATCCCTCATGGACTCACGGATTCGGTATGCAGATAAAAAAAGAATAAAAAGTGGATTGGACGTTATGCACATTTATATTGAATGCACTTTATGGACACTTTATATATGCACTTTATGGAATAACTTGTTGTATATACATGAAGCACCTTGTCACTTCATATTTTTATCCAGCACTCTTGGTTTTATATAGCGCTGTATATATCTATTTATTAGACCAATAGGAAGTGTCCAAGTCACACAGGTGGTGATGTGGACCCCTGAAAAAAGGACAGCGTCACATGTAAACGGAAGAGGTAATGAAGCTTCATGTGTCCACAGCTTTGAATAAGTAAAAAGGGCATTGGGATCAGTGAGACGGTAGTAGAAAGAAGGGATAAGAAGGGGTTCATGCTTGCCCTGATTTGGACCTTAAAATGAAGTTTCTAAAACAGTTAAGCACAGTGGAGCTTTCGTAAAACTGAAGATGTTTTCATGTCTCACTTTCTTCACAAAACCCAAAAATAAGGTGTTTATTCTTCATATTAGGTACTGCTGGCTTATACAGTCCGACATTGTTCCAAACTAAATATTGTGTCAGGTTTGATAACCATCTTCGCTGTAATATATAGAAACCAGGGCTTATATAAAGTAGGACTTCTCTACCTAGGTGAGAATTTATAAAGACAGGTTATTTTGATGTAGGGGAAAGAGTCAAAATAGCCCTCCACAAAACAGCAGAGCTTTCTTACAACCAGGGCCACTGATAAGGCAGTACAGCCAGCCTTCTGGTACCGGGCCTGGAGCCAATCCTATCCTTGCAAGGACTTAAATTATAATCCTTGAACAAACAAGTGGTGTATATTGGTGCTCCCACCAATAACTGGTCTTTGCAGCAAGGAGCACTGGAAGGGTGACGTACATTATCTTTCAAAAGCGAGTACACCCCTCACATTTTTGTAAATATTTTATTATATCTTTTCATGTGACAACACTGAAGAAATGACACTTTGCTACAATGTAAAGTAGTGAGTGTACAGCTTGTATAACAGTGTAAATTTGCTGTCCCCTCAAAATAACTCAACACAGCCATTAGTGAATTAAAGTGTCAACAAAGGCGGTTTATACAAAAGTGTTTAAAGTACAGTCTGGGACATAGCTACAGTGCCTTACAAAAGTATTCTCCCCCCTTGGCATTTTTCGTGTTTTGTTGCCTCACAACCTGGAATTAACATGGATTGTTTGAGGATTTGCATCATTTACAGAACATGCTCACAACTTTGAAGACTTTTTTTTTTTAATTTTATTTTTTATTATGAAGCAAACAACAAATAGGACAAAGTAACAGAAAAAGTCATTGTGCATAACTATTCACCCCCTTAAAGTCAATACTTTGTAGAGCCACCTTTTGCGGCAATCACAGCTCCAAGTCACTTTGGATAAGTCTCTATGAGCTTTGCCCATTTCTCCTTGCTAAACTGCTCCAGCTCCTTCAAGTTGGATGGTTTGCGCTTGTGAACAGCAATCTTTAAGTCTGACCACAGATTTTCTATTGAATTGAGGTCTTGGCTTTGACTAGGCCATTCCAACACATTTACATGTTTCCCCTGAAGCCACTCAAGTGTTGCTTTAGCAGTGTGTTTGGGGTCATTGTCCTGCTGGAAGGTGAACCTCCGTCCTAGCCTCAAATCATGCACAGAGTGGAACAGGTTTTGCTCCAGAATATCCCTGTATTTAGCACCATTCATCATTCCCTCAACTCTGACCAGTTTCCCAGTTCCGCTGAAAAACATCCCCACAGCATGATGCTGCCACCACCATGTTTCACTGTGGGGATGTTTTTTTTTTGGGTGATGTGATGTGTTGGGTTTGCGCCAGACATAGCATTTTCTTTGAGGGCCGAAAAGTAAAATTTTAGTCTCATCAGACCAGAGCACCTTACTCCATATATTTTGGGAGTTTCCCACATGCCTTTTTGCAAACTCAAAATGTGCCATTTTGTTTTTTGCTGAAAGTTATGGCTTTCTTCTGGCTACTCTGTCATAAAGCCCAACTCTATGGAGCGTACGGCTTATTGTCGTCCTATGTACAGATACTCCAGTCTCTGCTGTGGAACTCTGCGGCTCCTCCAGGGTTGCCTTAGGTCTCTGTGCTGCCTCTCTGATTAATGCCCTCCTTGCCCGATCCGTAAGTTTTGGTGGCAAAAACAAGGTATAGTAATGGGAGCTAAATATGCACCGAGCGTGGCTAACCTATATATGGCCCAATGTGAGGAGGAGGCCATATATGGTAACAAACCCAGCCAGTTGATAATGTACAAGAGGTACATTGATGATATTTTTATTACATGGGCAGGAGATAAAGAGAGTTTAGTACAACTATGGAAATTGGGTGGAGTGTAATTATCTATCCAAAAGACACCAGCACAATCCCCTGTAAATTGAATGCCAAAAATAAACCAAGTCTCACAGGTTGGACCCTGTAGACGAGGAGAATGGGGCTTTTAATGTGCCCAAAGACTAACAGTTAGACAGAATACAAATGATAAAAATATACATTTTATTAAAGACTCGATAGTAAAAACAACATATAAGAATACAGTACCTAAAAGGTGTGTTACAGCACATTCTACAATGCAATGGATCAATGCGTTTCACCCACAGTTAGGGCTTCTGCAGGATCCAGATGTGTAGCAGGCTTTCTCAAAAAGTATAAATGCACCCTTAATAAAAAAATACCAGACTATAATTTGTCGGCCATGCCACAGAGCCTATAATGGTGTACTCAACAGTGTACAAAGCATATATACAGGAAAAGAGAGCTCACAGGCCCCCAAACAAAGGTAAGTACAATTCAAACACAAAGTGCAAAAACCATGGGATTCAATAAAACATATAGCTACCAAATATTATTTGTGGTTTAAAGCTAGATGTCTAATATGGAGAAAATATTAATATCATTATAGGCAGGAGTCACATTGTGCAGCGTCCATACTAACAGCGGACTGGCTGGCCAGAAAGGGTATAAGAATTCCTTGATACCACAGAAAATAAGTGAAGTGGGTAATTTGGAAAGAGAAACAAAACTAAATGGAGAAAAAAAGAAGAAAGAAACATCCCATCAAGAAATCCCCTGTATATTGGATTATAATATTCAACATAAAAAATTAGAGAGCATCATCAAGAAGCACTGGAAAATCTTATTGGCAAATAGATTGCTAGCACAATTACTACCTAATATCTCAAGGTTTACATATAGAAGGGCACCAACACTCAGAGATCTTATAGCAAAGAATGTGATAGATCAACCCTCCAGAAGACGTTTACTTTTTTTGAAGGAAAAGGTTTTTATCTGTGTAAAAATTGTTTTGCATGTCAGCATACCAATTTCAATAAGAGAAAAAAAGAAGATATCTCCTCCACGGAAAAAAAAATATAACATTAGAGAAATTATATCATGCAAGACAGAGGAAGCTCTGTCCTTGCCATCTTCAATATATAGGGAGAACAAAAAGACCACTATGAAAAAACTTAAGAGAACACATTCGGCTCCTGAGGTTACCGATATTGCCGATATTTAGGGAAAGTGCATGTACCGGGGTGATGCTTGCAGCTAGAGGCATCACTCCACTACCGGTGTCCATAGCCAACGGTCGGCTGACTTGTAATGACAACCGATGCGGCTGAGAAGCCGCTCGGCTGTCATTACAAGGAGTGGGAGGGGACACCCCCCCCCTCCCACCGCCATCTGTGGCTCGCCCGGGTCCCCCACCCCACCGGGGGACCCGGGCATCCTACCTCCACCACAGCCAAAGAGAAGACCCGGGTCTCCATGTAAAAAACCCGGAAGTGATGTCATGACATCACTTCCAGGTACTCGGCACCAAATTAAAAAAACTGATAGCATTCAAAACACTCAAACTTGGCGTTTTGATTGCTTTTCGGTGCCGAGGAGGGGTTTGGGGTCTTTTAGACCCCCAGATCCCTCCACAAGTAGTACCTTTAGAAAAAAAGAAAAACATTTTACATGTCCGAAAATATCAGCAGAAATCGGCCGAAACCGATATCCAATGACCAAAATATTGGTATCGGTATTAAAAAAACAATATCGGTCGATCACTAATATGTTGTTTTAAGCTGTGCGGCCATTGCACTTAATTATGGATACCAGTTATGCTGTCACCATAATTTTTGGATCACTACATCCACAGAATAACGGACCTTTTCATATGACTGTTGCACATCATATTTTGGACATTTTTTTTACAGTTTGGTTTCAGTACCATATTTTTTTTTTGGGACTGTGATTCAATATTTTCATTTGTTGAATGGTGTGCAATAATTCGTAAAAACAGTTTTGCACATTCACTTCATTACTGTTCTATTATTACATTATGATCATTTGCCCATGCACAAATATTTTTTTAAGCACCAGTGCTCTTTATATGTATTATATCTGTATATTTTGTAGTATATACAGTATCTCACAAAAGTGAGTACACCCCTCACATTTTTGTAAATATTTTATTATATCTTTTCATGTGACAACACTGAAGAAAAGTAAATTTGCTGTCCCCTCAAAATAACTCAACACACAGCCATTAATGTCTAACTCGCTGGCAACAAAAGTGAGTACACCCCTAAGTGAAAATGTCCAAATTGGCCCAATTAGCCATTTTCCTTCCCCCGGTGTCATGTGACTCGTTAGTGTTACAAGGTCTCAGGTGTGAATGGGGAGCAGATGTGTTAAATTTGGTGTTATCGCTCTCACTCTCTCATACTGGTCACTGGAAGTTCAACATGGCACCTCATGGCAAAGAACTCTGAGGATTTGAAAAAAAAAAATTGTTGCTCTAAATAAAGATGGCCTAGGCTATAAGAAGATTGTCAAGACCCTGAAACTGGGCTGCAGCAGGGTGGCCAAGACCATGCAGCGGTTTAACAGGACAGGTTCCACTCAGAACAGGCCTCTCCATGGTCGACCAAAGAAGTTGAGTGCACGTGCTCAGCGACATATCCAGAGGTTGTCTTTGGGAAATAGACGTATGAGAGCTGCAAGCATTGCTGCAGAGGTTGAAGGGATGGGGGTCAGCCTGTCAGTGCTCAAATCATACGTAGCACACTGCATCAAATTGGTCTGCATGGCTGTCGTCCCAGAAGGAAACCTCTTCTAAAGATGTTGCGCAAGAAAGCCCACAAACAGTTTGCTGAAAACAAGCAGACTAAGGACATGGATTACTGGAACCATGTCCTGTGGAACCTGTCCATTGTAGTAAAGTGTAATTTCTTCAGTGTTGTCACATGAAAAGATATAATAAAATATTTACAAAAATGTGTGGGGTGTACTCACTTTTGTGAGATACTGTATATGGTATTTGATTGTGTTTTTTTTTTTTTTTTTTTTTTTACACTGTTGTAGCGCTGTTCCATATTGCCTTAATATATTGGCAATATGCCTTATATATGCCTTAGCTTTATATATTTATGTAATATACAGTACATGCAAATGACTAAACATAATTTTAGCAGAGAAGAGAATTCTGTTTCCATAGAGGGTTTTTGTATTATCAGTGCTGTTTTTCATGCGAGCATCAGCTACAATTGTTTTTTTTTTTATTTTTCAGATTCATAATGTAAATCTTCGTTACTGCTGTTTCAGATATGAGATGACATTCTTTGTTTATAGGTACACTGAATGAACCGTAAATGCACCCAGATAGCTTTTTCTTTATAGATAATTCAGGGTAGTGCAGCCTGTGGATTAAGGTTTCAAATTAGATGTTTGGTTCTTTTTCTTGAATCCCCAAATTGTCAGATATTCTGTACATTGTACTGGCCCTACAATAATAGCACAATGAGAATACAAGGTTCAAATTATTTTTGCTTTTATCACATGCATTTCTGTATGATTTTGTTTTATTTTGTGATGCACAATGAGTGTTTGAAGTGTTCTCTATACTTAGGTTTCAATGTAAAAATCAAAGTCAGTGGAGTAAACTTTCTAAACACTATTTTGAATTAAAGCTTCCTTAACACCATAGCTTTTTTTATTTTTTATTTCAGATAGAATGTGGTAGCATATTGTCTACAGTAGTGAAGGTGATGGGTGTCACGTACCTGGTAGAAGAGGCTGACATGATGAGGAAGGCTTCTTTCACACCTCTGACTCAGGGACCCTGATAGAACAGACAGGTGGCGCAGGAGTACAGAGTGGCATGAGTTCCCTATTGGTCTTCCTAGTAGCAAGGCTGGACGGACTATCTGGATCAAGCTGGGAGGACCATTAGAAGACCCCAGCAGAGCAGGACACCAGTGAGCAGGAGACAGTAACAGACTGGTACTGGCGACAGCAGACTAGCTGGTAGCAGAAAGGCGGTCTGCAGGCGCCAGAGGAAAATGGGCAGAGGCTCGCAGCATGCAGTCTAGTAGCATTGGGGACAGAGGCCAATTTAGATGAACTGGGTCATACACAGGCAGACTGATCAGGTGCAGATGCGTAGGCAAGAGCAAAGTCAGGATACAGGCAGAGTTGGTAACAGATCAGTGGAGCAGCAGCAAGGGGCACAGGCAGAAGCAAGATCAGAAGTTGGGAGGAGTCAGTACAGGTGGCATACAGAAGTAGTCAAGACAAGCCAGGTCAGTAACAGTAGCCAGATGCAGAGTAACAGGTTGTAGGTATGCACGGGAATGCTGTAGACAAGACAGCACTGAAGCATAGCACAGGCTCAGTTTAAATAACCCACTTGGTGCCAATGCGGGCAGCAGATGCGCGCGCATGGGCAGCAGATATGTGCCTAAAGGAATATGAATCAGCCTGTGCCTATGCACAGGACGCTGTCCAGTAAAGCCATCTTGTCTGCTAGTATGCCCTTCCTGTTTTCTTTGTTTTCAGTTATCGAATGAACAGTAGGGAAGGGGATATCTTCTATGGGGGCACCTGATATGGTGACAACTGTTTAAGTGGAAATACATCTCACTTTGGAGAGATCTCTTCTTACTTTGTGCTGTGTCTCTGCAGTGGTGTAATTTAGGGGGAGATCATATACCTTCCACCCCCAGAGCATTTGTCCACACTGCAGGCTGGCAGCTACTTTTAAGAGCTGGACAGCTTGGGCATCTTTGCAGCTTGGTCAGCTGATAGAGAGGTGAGGAGAAACTTGACCACATGGACTTTTAGCCCAGGCCACTGGACACACAGACCTATATGTGTGTAGGAACCAGGCTCATAGGGATGCAATCATCATATTGGTGTTAGAACTGAGTCCACATCAACATCCATCATTCGCTGCAGAGCCTCAAAGTTGAGTCAGGGCAGACGTAGACCTCTCCAGTCTACAATTCTCTACATTAAAGCAAATACAGCAAAGTGGAAGAGCAAGTTTGAAAAAAATGTACAATACTCATGTCACATGAAAACTAGCTTAATTGATGGGTTCAGCAATTTAGACCTCCCAGAAAAAAAAGACTCAGAAGGCATGACATAAACTTAAATTAGCAACAGCTTGCCATACACAATTCGATGTTCAGCCAATTCCAGTGAATTGGACACAATTTAGGCCATATATAGACTTGCTAATGCCACCCAGCATGAAAAAGTTCAATTGAGAAATCGATGGAGCTAGGTAGAAAAAAACTTGACAGAACAGTGACAGTGATATGATCTATATCTGAAAGGGGAGACATTTTTACAAAAGTGGTATCTAAAGCACATACATACCCAATTGTGTTTTATGTATAAAATATTCAATAATTGCTGTTGAGATCTGTAAATAAGGGTATTATGATTCCCCCATAAGTTTCGTGGTCATGTTATGTTGCAACCAAGTACATTTATAAAGGTGAGATAGAATGAGGAGGAAATTATGAGAGTCTGATCTGTCTGATAAGCACAGAATCAATCAGTTCAGGAATGTATGCAATTGGGATTTTTTAGAGAAATCTGCATGCATATATTGAATAAAATCTGTACACATATTCACTCATCACTAGTCTCAGTGGCAGGGAGAATGGTTAAATAGTACCCTTGATTTGAATACTGTAAAACTTTAGACTTTGACATGGGAAGAGTTTTTGGTGGACCTTCTGTGCTTCAAGTTGCCAATCTGTTTAAGGGATCACCCAACCTGATTAGGATTTGCAATGGACCACTTCTATAGGTTTGCCCTACTAGGCACAGCCAATAAGCTTACAGTCAAGGTGGTATACTAAAATACTGGAGCAAGAGAGTGTTGCAAACTTGGGCAGAGGTCAGCGCAGATGGTGTTCAGAGTCTTATTGTGATTAAAAGGTTTAGGCAGGCATCAGGCAGATGAAGAGTCAGAATAAGGCGATAAGTATTGTGGATCACAGAAATTGTACTGAACCGCGCAGAGAAAAGAAATAGCTTTTTTATTTAGGCACTCACTCTCTGCACTGAGCAAAATGTATGGAAGCTACTGTTGAAAGCTACAAGTTGAAACTTGACTGCTCTGTAGCATCCAACAGATGGTACAGGTTTGTGACTAATAATAGCACACTCGAAGTGCAAGACACCACTGTGGGAATGGGAATTTAGCTGCCCTGTTGATGGTTATTAAAAACCTCCAATGGTTTTCATACAGGCTAACAGTCAATTAAATAAACTCCAATAGATATTGATGGGCCCAGACTATGATGGATGAATACAAAGTTCGTTGAAAGAGAACAAGTCAACCGAATGACTTGGATTTTTCTTTGTGACTATGCCTTAGGTTTGCCCTACAAGAAGTAATAATAAGCTGACAAGTGTTCAAAGGGAGCATACTGAACCATGGGGAACTACAGTAGAGCAGTGCAAAAACAGGCAGAGGTCAGGGCAGATGGTGTTGAGGCAGGGTTGTATCATAGGCAAAGGTTTTAGGCAGGCATTAACTGCACATGGACCAGCAGTAACTCATTTACTCAGGCACTGAGTGTCTATGCTTGCAACTTGGTCATATCATAAGTGTAGCACCCTCTCGTGTGCTACTAGAGAGTGCAGGTATATGTTTTTGACTCATGTTTAAAACCTGTGAGTCCTAATTGGGTCATGGCTTACTAGAGTTCTGGGCCAGTTGCCTCCCCTGGTTCTGGAAATTTGGAGAATGTTCTGGAAGCTGGAGGGCAAAGGCCAGAAGGATTGATACACATATTTACAGGTGTTTGGCCAATCCCCTGGCCGTGGAAGATGGAGATGAAGTGCTGAGGGGACCATCAGTGGCCCTTGAGGTGAACCCCCTAGTCTGGGGAGGGGGTGCTATGCCTCGGGCTGGAGCTCAGGTGTGGCCTGGGAGGATCCTGACAACAGGAAAAGCTTGGAAACAGTCTTACCTGAGAGGCAAGGGGCAAGGAGGACAGTGTGAGTACTACAGCATGGTGCAGGGACTCACAAGGGGAGAAACTGCCAAACGTAGCAGGTCTCTCTGAAAGATAGTGGTGTGCTTTAATCTTCCTTAACCTTGTCCTTGGAGATCTCCGGAGCAGTCAGTAGACTGGTTAAGAGTCAGTCGGGTAGACTGGTGAAGAAGCAGCCAGACGGGCTGGTGGAGAAGCAGCATGGTGGGCTAGCATTTCCTGCAGTTGATAGAGCTGGGACCAGTGTCTACAACGGAGTTGGAGGTATTTTAGAATGCAGTTTACAACACTTTGTGCTACTTCCTAAATTGACTGAGAGTTCCTTAGTCCTTAGTCCTTAAGGGGCTTTTGCTTTTTAACAGAGACTGTTAGCTGCCAAAAGGAATCAATCAGAGCTGTACAAACTAATGAAGAGGAATCAATCAGAGTTGCACAAACTAAGGAAGAGGAATCAATCAGAGTTGTACAAACTATGGAAGAGGAATCAATCAGAGTTGTACAAACTAAGGAAGAGGAATCAATTAGAGTTGTACAAACTAAGGAAGAGGAATCAATCAGAGTTGTACAAACTAAGCAAGAGGAATCAATTAGAGTTGTACAAACTAAGGAAGAGGAATCAATTAGAGTTGTATAGAGAGCAAAGGAAAAGAATCAAATGGAGTTGCACATAGGGAGGAATTTGTCCCTGGTTTTGTCGCTATCAAGTTGGTCATCCCATAATTCCTGTCCCCATCCAAGTTACCCCACCCCTAATAAAACACAAAAACAAAGCTCTGTCTCCGGAATAAAGTGGGGAAGTTACTTGATGCTTGGCTGTGCAGCAGTGGGGAACCCTGTCATTTGCAACCCCTACGGGGGTAGTGCTACATAAGCATTCCTGAATTCTGATCACTGTACAGTTTCCTACCACCATATGGTAAAGGTGTGTGACTTATAAGCACATTATCATTTTAGGACAAGCTCAGATCTCTTCAGAGGACTGAGTTTTATTTCAAGCAAACAGTTTGGAAATTAGGGGTTTGAACAGTTGGGATAGGCCTTTCTGCATTTTTGGTCTAGGCTTACACTGTGTCGGTGTGGCTTAAAGTGGTTCTAAACCTTAAAAAAGTTTTACCTTAATGCATTCTTTGGGTTGCATTCTTTTTCATCTGGGTGAATTTTTTAACTGCTCATCAGATTTTGTTATATATGGCCTGTCCTGTCCATGTGAGCTTGTCTATGTGGGCCGCACCATTCGTCCAATTCGCCAGCGTTTTGGAGAACATAGACGTTCTATAGAACTTGGCAAAGACAAGCGGAGTGTTCCTCGACACTTTGCTGAGGCTCACCTAGGATCTACTATAGATCTAACTGTATGGGTTATTGAACAGATAACAAAAACCCTTAGAGCAGCTGAACGTTATAAGAAACTATGTGCCAGGGAGACATATTGGATTTACTCCCTGTATTCTCTTTCGCCTGGTGACCTCAATGAGGGTATCGAGATTGCCACCATATTATGAATACCTACAGGCTATATTTGTCTCAGACATACGTGACTGTATACAGATTCACATGCCTATATGGATGCATATTGATATACAGGAGTGGATTGCCACATTATATTGATCCTATTTATAATGAATCTATTAATTTTTGTTTACCATTATTATCTTTATTTATTAATATATTTATCAATCTCCGACATCCATTGGCAATATCTCTCATTTAAAATACATACATATATATATATATATATATATATATATATATATATATATATATATATATATCTTCTAATTTTTTATATATTTTTGTATTTTTATTTAAAAATATATACATATATATTTTTTTCTCATATTATTTCTATTTCTTCTTTTCACATTTACTTATATCTATTTTATTTTTTGTATTTTTATATATTTTTTTATTTATTTTTCTTTTTATTATTATTTAGTAATTTTATAAACAATACCCACCGGTTGATAGCGGTGGTCAGCCACACACAGCCAGTTGGTATATCTTAGATAGTTATTGTGATACACCCATTTTTATATTTTTTTTATTATTTAATACTACCAAACATATTTTATATATATAAATATTGGTGAATTACTCTTTTAAAGTTGAATTTTAATCTAGCAATATTATATTGTGACTTTTGATATAATTGACATAATGATTATTAGCCCATTTGTATAGATTACTGATTAGACATATTCCCCTTTATTTGCATCTCTCCTCCCATTTCATTATTAGCCCATTTGTATAGACCACTGATTAGATATATTCCCCCTTGTTGGTTCATTTGCATCTCTCCTCCCATTTCATTATTTAAATGTACACCGTGTCACTTGCTATTATACTTGCCGTGAAGAAGGAGCGCGGCTGCCCTCCCCCAGGCAGCAAGCACGCTCGGAAACGCGTCGCATGCAGATGACATCATCCAGGTTCGACTTTCCACCAAGCCTTGCTGTCAAGCAAATACACCGGGCCTACTTCCTGGTTCTAACCTTCCCGTACAAGCCGGCCATGGCGAAAGGATTTTTGGCTCCAGCAGGACGGATGTCCATGAACGGATGATGTACACTTCTCCACACTGGAACCTTGTTTTATGGGCATGAATTTATGCTTACTAACGTGAGTGCATCATTTTATTCATTAAACCTGTTGCATAAAGTCTACACTTAGAGGCGCCTCTGTTTGTCTTTGTTTTAGCCCTGTGCAACCCCTGGCTTTTGGTTTCTGGATGGCTGCCCTACATGGTGGACTTTTTCTCCCCCTGTGCCATTAATGACTTCTAACTCTATGGACTTTTGGTTCGATATGTGATCAAGCGCCTGTTAACATTGTGTATCCCTTCTGTCCACCCCTGTTGACAGCGTTCATGATTGGCTCATTACAGAGTCCCTTTGAAGCGGAAATGTATTTTTTTAATGAAAGCACTGTACCTGAAATCTGATCTGGTATCAGCCTCTTAAAGTCCCTGGAAAGCAGAGCTGGGGTGTAAGAGGAAGAAGCAGTACAAGAAGCCAGTCAGTTCATCTACTGAAAAGGAGCATGCTGATAGGTGTAGAAAGCAGAGTGGCAGGAGGTTGTGCTCATAAGTGTGCTACATTTCTTATCACTCTCCAGGCATAGGCTAGGATTGGTCCAGGATGACCCGGGCTCAGAGGAAGTGAGTTGGATGATGCTCTCCATCAGACTGGGGACATCTAGTGGCAGAACAAATGTACTGTGAGGGAAAACTATGGATTGAAGGTAAATTATGCAGCAAAATCTGGTTTAGATTTTATCTTTTAATTGAATGTTTATTTTATCCTGTTATTCTCATTAGAGTGCTGTTTTTAATTAATGTAATTTATCACCCATCCCATAAGCACATTATGGTGGGATCTAATAATTATTTATATTGCTCATTTGAACCATAACTAATAACATTTACAGTAAAAGCATACATAAATATTCACACAAGTGAATACATTTGTGTATTTGTTTTCCCATGTTCCCACGCATTAACAATGGTCATTAGAACTGTTAACAGTTGAGTGTTTGCTTTGTTGTTGTGTACAGTCCATAATTCTTAGAAACGCTCATCATTCTTACTGCATACGTGGAACCCAATCAAGTGTATGGTAAATTTTATTTCTCTTTTATTTATTTTTGCTGTTAAAAGGGGTATATAAATATTCACTTTAATACCAACATGATTTCACAGATAATAATCCCTATACAGATATACCTGGGGTTTACCTGGTAAGCTGCACACTATTACATATCCATGGAAAATCCCAATGCTCAAATGTGGAAAAAAAGCAGTTACATTCTGTGGTTTACTTTGAAAGAATGAGAATAAGATAAGATATAACAGCAAGGATTATTTTGTGATAATGATGTGTAAAATGCAGTAGTGCATAAAAACCCATTCGGTGTCAGTTTACCGTTTTACCCAAGTCAGTTATTTCAATGGGATGTAGTTAGAATACAATGTGCTGGGGATCAAACACTTCTAGTTGCAGCAATATCATAAGCCTATTAGTAGATTGCAAATTTAAAAAATTCTCAACCGTGCTTGAACGTTCTTGAGCGTCACAAAAACTTGAAAAAAAAAAAAATCCCCTGTTTTGCTGTTATAGATTCACCGCAACCATTTTCTGACTATGGAGAGCGGTTAACCACTTAAGCCCTGGAAGATTTTACCCCCTTCCTGCCCAGGGCCTATTTTGCGATTCGGCACTGCGTGACTTTAACGGACAATTGCACAGTCGTGCGACGCTGTACTTAAATGAAATTGACGTCCTTTTTTTCCTACAAACAGAGCTTTCTTTTGGTAGTATTTGATCACCTGTGCGATTTTTACTTTTTGCGCTATAAACAGAAAAAGAGCGTAAATTTTGAAAAAATAACAATATTTTTCACATTTTTTTATATGAAATTCCCCAAAAAAAATGTAATAATCAAAATTTTTTAACATTTTTGGCCAATTTGTTTTCTGCTACATACAGTATGTTTGGTAAAAAAAAATCGCAATAAGCGTATTTTGTTTGGTTTGCGCAAAAGTTATTGCGTTTACTAACTAAGGGAAAGATTTCTGTAATTTTTGGTGTTTTTTTTTGTAACGAGTAATTGCGGCGATCTGCGATTTTTTTTGCGGGACTGCGACATTGGCAGACAGATCGGACCCTTGACTGACATTTTTGACACTTTTGGGGGTACCAGTGACATTACTACAGTAATCAGTGCTATACATGTGCACTGTTACTGTAAAAATGACACTGGCAGGGAAGGGGTTAACTTTATTGGTGATGCAGGTGTTAAGTGTGTCCCTAGGGTTGTGCTTCTAACTGTAAAGGTGTGTGGCTAGTGATGTAACCACAGAGACATACGATCCTATATAGCAGGATCGTATGATCTCTGCAGTTACACCAGGGAGAATGACAGGCGGCTTTGTTTACATCAGCTGCCTGCCTTTCTCCCTCTCCACGGAGAGATCGCGAGTGACTGGCGGACATCGGGTCCGCCGGTCATCCGCGCGGACTTGTTAGGAAACGAGCGGGAGCGCGCCTCCGGCGGCGCACTCTCGCCCCCTAGAGGCTCACAGGCTAGCGACGTAGTCCTACGTCACTTTGCCTGTACGGGGCTGACCGCCGCAGTAAATAGTCGTGCGGCGTTCGGCAAGCGGTTAATTCTCAGCATGGGACTTTCAGCACCGTATTGTACAATTATATGATTACGCTTTAAGTCCTTGGCCTCTAATATATCCTGATCATAACATTCCTCTTCCCCTTACTGGAACCCTAACTGTATGTGACCTGTACATCAAAGTGGACCTTCACCCTAAATATATGTAAACTTACTTTCACCTGCCTTTTCCCCCCATTTGGGAGGATAGAGTAGTATGGAAGTCCCAAGCCTTGCCTTGTTTGCATATTTTTCCTGGGATTTATGTGAAACTTTTACTCATAACATAGTAATTTTTGATAATTTTGTGGATACAAGGACTACACTGTATACAGTGTATACAGTATGTAGGCTTAGACTCCATATAACTATGCTGGAACACATATAGCAGTGAATACATTGAAGTGATATTAAATGCTTGTATTTTTTTTTTAAATAACAAACATGTTTTACTTACCTGCTCTGTGCAATGGTTTTGCACAGAGCAGCCCCAATCTTCCTCTTCTCGGGTCCCTCGCTGGCACTTCTGGCCCCTCCCTCCTGCCTAGTGTCCCCCATTGCAAGCAGCTTGCTTTGGGGGCACCTGAGCAGGCTTGCACCTGAGCTACTCTGTGCTCTGCGTGTCCATTCACACACGGAGCGTTGCTCAGCCCTTCCCCTGCTCTCTCCTCACTGGGTCACTGGCTGTGAGTGAGGCTGCTCTCTAAACGAATGAGGAGGAAGAGACCTAGGAGAGCCGCTGCTCTCGTGCACATTGCTGGATCAGGATGGGGCTCAAGTAAGTATAAGGGGGGCTGGGGGGAGGGGCTGCTGTACGCAGATGTTTTTTTACCTTAATGCATTAAAAAACCTTGAGCCTTTACAACCACTTTGAGGGTGTTCAATGTGTCCCTTTGCCTTTAAGGAGGAGTGGGCTCCATCCAGGCAAATCCATCCTAAATTTATCCACTGCTATATGCTCCAACATGGTTATATGACATCTAAGCCTACATATTGTTTACACTGTACACGGTCTGCAGTCCTCAAAAATATAGAGTTAGGACTTTAGTATACAGAGGAGCCTTGACATAGGAGCTGCAGCTTCCATATATATTTGTAAATGTGAGCAACTAAAACCTCTGTTTAGAATATGAATTGTAAGACAGGGTACATTTTTTTTGCAGGCTAGTTGATAAGGGTGATGGGAAATGTTTGTTTGTGATGTGCGTTTATTTCCATGCATCCTTACTGCATAGGCTAGTTATAAATGAAGGTGGTTGTCACCTTTTTGTGTACCATATAACCATGTTCAGGAGGAATTCCAGACAAAAAGTAAACTTTTAGGGATACTTAGACAATTACCTTTTCTAGATGTTCCCAAAATCTTCAATTTTTATGTTTGGTTCCAGGTAATTAATAATGCACCCAAAGCACAAAGGGTCTGGTTGATGAAAACTGGATAGAAGTGAAGGTTTTGTCCATTGCAGCTAATCAGCTTTAATTTTTACTTGCTATACTCCACATTTTATGGGTCAGCCCTGAAGTCATAATAACAGCCAGAATAGGTCATTATTAATATTATTACACAACTAACCTTCATTTATGGTGAGTCAGAAAAAGACGTGTCTAATTTCTTTTTTATATTAGACACTGATAAATGAGGCCCATCGGGCTTGGAACTTCTGCAATTCACAAGTTTCTGCTGATAATTAAATAGCTGTGATGGTAGAGTCATAGCACTGATCAGAGTGAATAATCTGTCCTTCTTTATTGTCCATGCATTTAATCATCTCACTAGAGTATTTCACATCAGAGGGAGACATTTCCCTACTTCTGCTATGCAGCTCAGATCCATGCATGTGCTGCTGTCACTCTATAGAGAATACATAGCACAGAACTACACTATATTACCAAAAGTATTGGGACACCTGCCTTTACATGCACATAAACTTCAATGGAATCCCAGTCTTAGTCTGTAGGGTTCAATATTGAGTTGCCCCACCCTTTGCAGCTATAACAACTTAAACTCCTCTGGGAAGGCTTTCCACAAGGTTTAGGAGTGTGTCTATGGGAATGTTTGTCCATTCTTCCAGAAGCCCATTTGTGAGGTCAGGGACTGATGTTGGACAACAAGGCCTGACTCAGTTCTGTCGGGTTGAAGTCAGGACTCTGTGTAGTAAATAATAATATAATCAGCGCAAACCATACAGTATTTAAATTATATAAATTAAATGTGCACACAAGGCTGCCAACAATCAGTGCCAAACACAAAACACCAGTGACTCAATGAATAAAAATATTGCTGCGCCAAGTGGATTGCTCATATAAATGATACAACGTGTATATAAAAACTCAAAATCAGAAAGCAAACTAATGCTTATATACATGAAAAACAGTGGTAAATAAAGTCCCAATAGTGAAGTGTCAAAGGTGATCAATAAATCAAATAAAGAAAACAATCTTCATCTGTGATCAAATTGTGAATAAGTGTTCCATGCTTCACTCCAGTGCTCCCAGTGGGTAGTGCAAGATTAGCAGCTCACCTTAGGGCTAGACTCATAAGAGTCACACACGCTTTGGGATGTATGTAGATACCAGCCTGGTGTCCCCTTTTCCTCTGCTCCGGCTAACACTCTACGTGGGCCAGGAACTCAATATGCAATAAAGTGGAAAGAGGGATCTAGTCCCCCCGGGGGAGGAGCCTGCTCGTAGTACGTTGATCCTTGGAGGTACACAGACCTTGGATTTCTTTTACTGTCTGGCGCTGTAAGTCCGCACTGCTTAAGTGCAGGATAATGTAAGTGCAATTTATTCTCTTGGTTATAATAAAGCATTTTGAAAAGCAGAGAGCACTAGATCCCTCTTTCCACTTTATTGCATATTGAGTTCCTGGCCCACTTGGAGTGTCAGCCGGAGCAGAGGAAATGGGGACACCAGGCTGGTATCTAGATACATCCCAAAGCGTGTGTGACTCTTATGAGTCGAGCCCTAAGGTGAGCTGCTAATTTTGCACTACCCACTGGGAGCACTGGAATGAAGCATGGAGCACTTATTCACAATTTGATCACAGATGAAGTCCCCGGGAGTCAGAGGGGAAGTAGATCGTGTCTGTCGGGGCAAAGGGAGCGGATGGCAGATCTCCTTACCGGGCGGTGATTGCCAAGGCCCTCAGATGCACAGCACACGAGCCAGCGGTAATACCGTGAGTAGGCCGCGGGGTCCGTAGCGCGGCAATCCGGTCACCCAGAGACGAACTGAGGGTAGCGGTGGGTAGCCCACAAAGTGTACCATCGATGGGTGCAGAAATCTCCTTGGCACCGGGCACAGCTACACAGATGGCACTGGATTGAGTGGTAGACGTAAACAGTAACTCACCCTAGCTCCACCGCACTGTGGGAAAATAAAGAGCTAAGTGTCGGTGATCAGGCTGAACGTCCAAACCAAATGTTATATGAATAAAGCCAGCACACGAAAAGTCTTCTTCCAAGTATAATGCTTTATTCCAACATGGATAGCGGTGACAACATGACAGATGCTGACGCGTTTCGGCTTTACGCCTTCCTCATAGCATGGGAGTGGTAGACGTGGCTGAGCTCTGGGACAACACGTCCAGCGCGGCTCACGTGCGGACATGCCCTCCTTTATTAAAGATTTGTCTGCGAGCCAGATGCAGCCATCAAAAGAGCCATGTCTGGATTACGAGCCATAGGTTCCCTACCCCTGAACTACAACATATAATTAAAATGTAGGTTTATGGAAGAAGTCTTCTGTGTCTATGTCTATGTTTAGGAAGGTATCTTGGATTATGCCTAATGAACAACTAACTAGTTTCATTAATGATACCACTAAATGTTTTGAGGCTATTTAGAGTCCTTAGGCTGAGCATGTTCATGTGCAGCTCCATGCTTATTAGTCCTGGTAAATCTGATCCCTCTGGAGCTGTACCTGGCCCCCTTCTCTTCGGGTTCCCTTGTCCTTTCTTTCTCTTCTCCGGTTCTATGTTTTCCTCTTTTTTTTCTCCGTTTTTCCCCTAGTGTTCCTAACTGTAAGGGATTTACTCTGTGTTTGGATGCAGCTGTGAGACCTGACATTTCTTTGTTTCATCGGTTTAAGATATGATAAGTTTCTCTAGTGTCAACCGGGGCTTTGAACATCTGAAATGTACGTATATTAGGGTTATAATTTGCTCTAACTTTAGGCTACGTAGATGGTTGAAGGTTGGCCTCAGATTGTTACATGCACATGATTATGTTCTAGTCATCTTACTGTGTCTTCAATAATATGCGCCAGAGCTCTGGCTATCGTTATGATTGTTCTGTTAGTACTTTTCAATAAAAATGATTGAAAGTAAAATACAGGTTTAATCAATTGTCCAGATTGCTCTTACACAAGAAAACAAACCCTGATCAAGGGGAATTTGCGTATGACCCCTAAATTTGTTGACTGTCAACTCTTGACTACTTTTATTATAATAAATAAAAATTTATTTCTGGATCAATTCCTATGGTTTGGCGCACTCATCCTTTCACTTCATAAAGGCAATAAAAACCTGAGGATAAACCCTTCCACATTCTATCCAAAAAGTATTGTATTTAGACACCTTTTAAAGTGATTCTAAAGGAAAGATTAAAAAAAAAAATAGCAAGCATGTTATACTTTCCTGCTCTGTGCAAAATCATTGCACTCCTCTTTTTTTAGGTCCCCCGGTGGTCTTGGCCCCCCCTGTGCCCCTAATAGCAAGCCTTTTGCTATGGGGACACTCGAATAGGCTGGCTCCCGAGCCACGCTCCTGTGAACAGACATTGACCATTCACGTACGGAGTTCGGCTTGGCCCCAACCCCCACTCTCCCCTCGTTAGCTTATTGACTATGATTGACAGCAGCAGGAGCCAATGGCTCTTGCTGCCGTGTGAGCCAATGAGGAGAGAGTGACCCGGGAGAGCCGCTGCTCTTATGCACATCGCTGGATCAAGATGGGGCTCAGGTAAGTATAAGGAGGGGCTGGGGGAGCTTCACCCAGAAGGTTTTTTTGCCTTAACCACTTTACCACCGGAGGATTTTGCTGTCTTACGTCTGGGCCACTTTTTGCGATTCGGCGCTGTGCGACTTTAACTGACAATTGTGCGGTCGTGCTAAGCCGTAACCAAACAAAATTTGAGTCTTTTTTTTCCCACAGAGCTTCCTTTTGGTGGTATTTGATCACCTGTGCGATTTTTTGATCATGCGCTATAAACAAAAAAAGAGCGTTTATTTTGAAAAAATAACAATATTTTTAACATTTTTTTATATGAAATTCCCCCCCAAAAAAATGTAAAAATCAATTTTTTTTAATTTTTGGCTAATTTGTTTTCTGCTACCTATGTTTGGTAAAAAAAATCATGATAAGCGTATTTTGATTGGTTTGCGCAAAAGTTATTGCGTTTACTAACTAAGGGAAAGATTTCTGTCATTTTTGGTGTTTTTTTTTAAACGCGTAATGGCGGCGATCTGCGATTTTTTTGCGGGACTGCGACATTGCGGCCGACAGATCGGACCCTTCACTGACATTTTTGACACTTTTGGGGGTACCAGTGACATTACTGCAGTAATCAGTGCTATATATATGCACTGTTACTGTAAAAATGACACTGGCAGGGAAGGGGTTAATTTTATTGGAGAGGGAGGGGTTAATGTATGCCTGGTGCTTACTAACGTGTGGGGGGGGGGGGAGGTGACTGAGTGACACAAGGACAGATCGGATGTTCAGCTATGCTGAACACTCCGATCTGTCCCTGCCTGACACTTAGGAGATCCGCCCGCTCTGTTTACACAAGCGGGCGGATCTCCTCACTCGATTCCCCGACGATCGCCGCCGCTCCTCCCCTGGCCCGACTCCCGCTGTGACTGAAAACAGCGGGAGCGCCGCCTACAGGGGGAGGAGTCCAGCGACGTAGGTCTACGTCGCTGGACGATAACGAGCCACATTGCTGCAGTAGCAGCAATGTGAGCAGTGGGAAAGTGCTTAATACATAGATTGTCCTAAGGTAAAAAAAAATTGCCTTTGGAACCACTTTAGGTAATATGTACCATAACAAAGTAAGCAGGCATATAATGTGCATCCTATATGTGCATTCTAATGTACTTCTTGCTGTACAGGACAGTCCCCCACCCCAAACACTTTTGCTCCTAGCAGGAAAAAACAACCTAATCACTTCAATCCAGACACTTTCAACCCCTTCCTGCCCAGGCCCATTTTAAGATTTCAGTGCTGTTACATTTTTAATGGCAATTACTTAGTCATGCAACACTGTACCCAAACATTTTTTTTGAGACAGGTAGTGCTTTATTTTGGTTGTATTTAATCACCACTGGAGTTTTTTATTTTTTGCAAAATAAATAAAAAAATACAGAAAATTAAAAAAAAATGTTTTTTTTAGTTTCAGTTATAACATTTTGCAAATAAGTAATTTTTCTTCTTCACTGGTGTGTGCTGATGAGGCTGCACTGATGGGCACTGATGTGCACTGATAAGCTCCTGAACGTGCAAGTAATGGGCCTTTTTAAATCCTCTTCTAATAGGCCTGTAGACGCATATGTGTGCATGACCATATAGGCTAACATACAGGGGCGTTAAGAGGCTGAAAAAAAGTCACACGCCTTATTGTTAACATTATTATTATATAAGTAATAATTATAATAATTATTATTACTATATATGATCATATATAGTAGTGGTAGATATAATCCCTGCAGGGAAGATGCTGAATAAGCATTATTCAGCCTACTGGACATTTCAATACTGGTGCATTCCATTTATGGGAGGGTGGAATGCTACATTAATCATCACCAGCATGTTTCTCTTTGTGGCACATTAAAACTTGTAATACAGCAACTCATAATGATTGGAAGCACTCCCACCAGTGTGTACAGAGCTGCCCTTTTAGCTTAGGAAAACAAATAGACAATCCAAGCATGGGGACATAGATTTTGCACAGACAGCTGATGAGGATATAATCTACTTCAGGCGTGGGGACCCATCTTTCACCTAGACAGCTGATGAGGATCTACCATTGTGTATAGATAAACAGAGAAGCTGCTCAATAATTCCCATCGCTAACTAATGGACCAGCAAATGGACTGTTTCTGTTACAGATAAGGTCATGTTTAAATTTTGTGCAGCACAAAACTAATGTATGAACATGATATTAAATGTGCTCATACTCAAGCTGATTATCTGTAGAGATACAGTACATCATTTATACCTTTCTGCTTATAACTTAGTGTAGCACCCTCCTAGGTAGGTAGGTGCTAGGCAAATGCATCTATCGCTCCTTCTGCTTATCAGGGGAGCCTGGTCTGTTGGGTTGCTTGTTGCATGTCTCCAGGTATGGTTCACTGGGTCTGAGGGAGTGTCCCCACTGTATCCAGTGGGGGAGCTTGTTGGATAGTAGAGGAGGCCCGGCCAGTGACGCATCGGCTTTTGTGGGGGTCCCAGTGGGAGGGCATTCTTGCGGTGCATCCTGGGATTGCCCATGGAAGCTGGGGGGACATGTGACAGGGCGTCTTTGGCTGGAAGCAGAGTCCCAGGAGGAGGCTGATGGCTGTCTCTCCTCCTGTTGAGTATGAGGAAGGTGGTTTCAGGCAGTCGGCCTACTGAACCAGGTGTGGAGCTGAGCTGTAGAGGATCGAGTGAAGCTGATGGTGGAGCTGCTGGCAGAGTCTTTCAGGAAAAACATTGTCCTTGAGTACCAGGAGATTTGCCAAAGAGTCTGCCCAGGAAGGGGGACCACTCCAATGGAGTCAGGGGATCAGGGAGCCAGCTCACACAGAGAGTTACAATAAAGGGGTGCTGTGCAGAGAACCCTGAAGAATAAGGACAATGGGGGTACCAGGAAAGGCCCTGAAGAGTGTTCTACAGTACACCTTTTCTAAATACTTCTTCACTGCATAATCAAGGGGAAGCAGCGGCCTTGCCACATTCAGTTATTCAGCAGTCCCAGCAAATTGTGCAAAGTTATTCAAGTTGGAGTATCCCACTCATCCCTTCTCCTATCCAAGTTCTCAAATAAAACCACAAAAAAACAAAACACCTAGACTGTTTTCTGACTGAGCCTAGAACTTTCAAAAATGCTAAACTGGGGAACCCATAACCAGCAGCTCCCATGGGAGTAGTGCTACATTAGCGTATGTATGAATAATTTTCTCCAGCTTATGTACTGTATTGTGCCAATGTGCATTGTATTGGTGCTGATTTGCGTATAGAGAGGGATGAAAATGAAAGTTTAAATTTTAGCAAATTCAGATTTTTTTAAACAAAATTTTCCAAAATGCAGTCATTAGTGAAGGCAAAATTAGAGTGGTTTTGGTGGGTTTTAGGAGAGCAATGGGCTTAAATGGCTCCTGATGATTAAACAAGCGTTGTTTACCTATCTTAGACCTGTTCCTGTGCCACAAATGGCCTCTCAGTAGCTATTTTATTCACTGAAAAAAATATTTAATTGGCAAAGTTGCTGTTAATTGTGAGGCAGCAGCTTAGCATCTTTAGGCAAGACAGGGAGTGCTGTTACTGGCAGGGTTTCTAGTTAAGACATTTTGCAAAAGATTCACAAATAAAAAATTACCTTTTTCTTATAAAAACTGTATTCAGTGAGGCGTGACGATGACAATTTGATTTCGGGTTTACATACACGTTAACACAACAGTACACAAGTAATCAAATATACATGAAAAAAAAGAAAAATAGAAGGATTACTTAATTAAACTGAAATAACCCAAATACACAATACAGAAAATAAGTTTTAAGTAAAAAAAGAAATAAATATATATTTTTTAAAAAAAAAGCTAATTTTCCTTAAAGAGGAAGTAAACCCTCCTCAGGAAGTTGTACCTATAGGTAAGCCTATGATAAGGCTTACCTATAGGTACTGTAAATATCTCCTAAACATGTACCGTTTAGGAGATATTTACCTTTAATGCAGCCAGTGACGTCACTGGCGCATGCGCTCTGAAGGAACGGCTGATCGTGCCGTTCCTTCAGAGCCCCGTGCCGTGACCGTCGGCTCCCGCGCGCGTGCGCGGGAGTGACGTCACCGCGGCTCCGGCCAATCAGATGACCGGATGCCGCGATCCCGGAAGACGAGCAACATGTCATGTCGCCCGTCATACAGGTAAGAGAGCGGCACGGCGGGGGCTCGTTCTAAGGTAAGTATTTCATAATGAGCTAGTATGCGATGCATACTAGCTCATTATGTCTTTCTCTTGCAGGTTGTAAAAAAAAAAAAAAATTTTTAAACAAGTTTACAACCTCTTTAAGAAGCTTAATAGGAGTTTCTGTTTCAGCAAAATGACACTGACAGTAAAAAATATTTTTTTCCAAAATCACTCCACTCATCTCTTGTAGCAAGAAGAGTTCATACCTAAAAAGAATTCTTATACATACAAATGAAAATGTTTTAATTGATAAAATTGACAGCATGAATGCCTCCTAACTTTCCAGAAATTGTAAATTCACCTTTCTGGACAAAAAATTGTGCATGCAGCAATTTTTGCAGTTAGTTAGTGCATTGCTGGTCATTGTAATGTTCATCTGCTGGCAAGAGTGCCATTAAGAATGGAACCAAATTCATCCAACGTATATAATTGTCATAATTTTGCTTATTTGCGATTGGTTGAATTTAAAGGATCTGACATGTATATTTCTTTTTACTATATACTTTTTCAGTCTTGTTTTTTATGTATGAGGTATGTCTATTAAATAACGAGACTGTGATTCTACCTAGTAAACAAAGCAGTCAGAACCAGTTATAACTGCATGCGAGGTGGTGTTTTTTTCGATAACAAGGGCGTAATTTTTGAAAGAATGGGTTCAAGGAGGCACAACAGTTAACCAGCATTATTATAAGGAAAAGATAAGAATGGAGGTGATGGCGCTGCTTATATTATAAGGTGTAATTAGGTGGATATTCCTATGTAAACATATATCATCGGATGAATTGTATATAAAAAAGGCTATGGAGAATAGCCACCAGGTGGCGAAGTGTAATGTGCAAAGAAGTGCGGAGATAAATAAATATGTGTATATATACAATATGCAATAGTGATAAAAATAAATAGTCAACAGAGTGAATCTATAAACAACATTAAATAAATCAATCAATAAATAATATAAAATGACTCAAAAATCACGATGATAAAAATTAGTAAAATAGTGCGGGAAAAGCTTGACCAAACAGAATAAATGTGCAAATATACAGGAGAGTATTATTCAAAGTGTACAAATAGGTGATAGTACTCAAAATATAAAAATTATTATAAAAATTAAAGTTCGTGATCAAAAAATTGTGCAAAAGCAATAAAGTGCGGGAAACTTCTTTCCAAAGTGTGCCAATACGTAATAATCAGTCAATTCATATACTAGAATACATCCATAAGTAGGTGAGTGTACCCAGTGAGATAGGTGGGCAGTGACTTACGGTGACCCCCAAGGTGGGTGACTGGTGAGCTGCAAAGTGGCTACTGATGAAAAACCTACTCACCAGATATACCCACCCCACACAGGGGTATAGAGTGGGTATTGTAGATATGCCTCGCTGGTCCTTACTCTGTGTAGTGGTTCCCTTCCTGGGGGAGAATGGTGTGGGGTCCGCGGGGTATCGCAGATATCCTAGCGTGGGGTCCAGTACTAGGGTCTTGTTCCAATATGTCCGATGCTCCGTGGAGGGATCTAGTATGGCCACTCACAAGTATATGGATGGGAGGGTCATAGGAAGTGGAAAGACTCGATAGTGTGATATCGTAGGGGATATTTTATTCAGCAGTATACAATAAATGAATACTCACATTCAATCATATGGAAAACAGCGTGGTATTGGCGTCCCGGAACGCAATGCGTTCCAACTGGAAACCGGAACCGGAAATGACGTGACGGCGCTGTACGCGTTTCGTCATGTGACGTCTTCTGCAGCCTACATTATTATAAGGAAGTTTTCATAAAATTGAGAGAAAGAGTCCGAAAAAAATGGTCATAACTGTGGCCTGCCCTGCCCACATAGCACTTTCTGTGAAGCATTTTCTAACCGACAAGCACATTACTACACTTGAACATCCTCCATATTTGCCTTATTTAGCACCATGAGACTTTTATCTTTTCCAAAAAGTTAAATCAGTGCTTAAAGGGACACATTCTGAGTCAGTTGATGCTGTAAAGAAGAAAAAGGCGGATGTGTTGAAACAGCTGAGAGAAATTGATTTTCTTCATGCCTTCGACCAGTGGAAAACAAGACTGCATCAATGTATAAGTGCAAATGGAGAATATATTTCGAAGGGGACAGGCATTAAACGTGTAATACATATAAATGAAGGTGAGTAATTTAATCAGTTTCATTATTTAATAGACACACCTCATTTATGAAAACACCCAAGTTTAGGGTCCTGAGGAAGCGATCTGCCCCACAAAACTTGTCGACACATGCACATTGACCCTACCTGTAATCTTCTACAATTGTTGGTGAAGTTGATTGCTGTTATGACCTCTTGATATGCAAGTTATAAAAAATAGCTTTTAAACCATTTGTTTTGACGAACAAACTATTTATTGTGAATATATATATATATATATATATATATATATATATATATATATTAATAAATAAATATATTTGTAATAAAGGTTTTTTATTATATATAACACATTGGTTGACCATTAGAGGCATATGTAAAGTCCTATTATGAAATTGCTATTCAATATCATTGTAATGAGGGGATGATGCCTCTTGTGGTGAAATATTACAGAGAACACTTCACTCCTGTATGTCATTTCAAATGTCATGTACGTTGCCACTCATTGCACCAGAATGGCAGCATATATTCACCTAGAAAGTCAATGTAAGCTGTAGATGAATAAGATGAGCAAATATAATGGAACTTCGCTCTCTCAATCAACATTGACTATCTTTAATCCTTATGCTGCTAGCATTAGTGAATAATTTGGAAAATATATCATATTTTACTTGTTTCAAACTTTCATTTTACATTTATTCAGTAATTTCTTGGTTTCCTGGCCTGGGCAAATTATGTCATACATCCCAGGAATCTTTGGGGGGTGTATTGAGGGGTTCTCCCAGATAAGAATGTTCTCCTGCCTGCATGCCTGAGCTAAGGGCAAATGGATTTACTTTTATTTCTGTTGATATTGGTAAGCAGAACAAATAGAAAAGGTGAATCTGCCTAATGAGGGGGCGCAAGCAACAATAATTCAAATAATTCTAATAATTCTAATTTCTCTCCACTCTATCCAAAACAGAAAAAGACGTTTAGTTAGTCATAGTTTAGGTGTTAGGTTAAAGAACAAAGACAGGTTCAGATAAAGTCCCAATCTCTCACTTTCTACCCCCCTAACCTAAGTTAGGACTTTCCACACCCAACTGCCCATATACCTTTTTCTAACAGTGGTGCCCTCCATTCAAATTCTTCTGGGTGCTGCTCAAAAACAACTCATTAACTTCCCAAAGTCTTTTGTAAATAGGATTTATGATTCAGGTCAGGGGTAATTTTGAGTGGTGGGTTAAGGGCTGGAGTAAAAGGTAAAGAGGTGCAGTAAGGGTTAAAGCTAACACTTAGTTGCATCTCAAAGCTTCAATTTCAAGGTAGGGTAGAGCAGGGCAGAGGGAAGGGCAGGCTGGAGGAAGATTTTAACAGAAGATGAATCAGCACAAGGGAAACATCCTACTGACTGTAAGTTATGTCTCTTGTGCTGATTTTTCTGTTTGTCTGTTTGGGCTGCACTTGGGCTTTAAAGCATAGTTGTGGATAAAGTGTTAGGGTCAGTTCCATAATTAAATTCAAGCCTAACTCTTAGCAAAATGTTTTACTCCCACCTCATTTCCTGTTAGGGCAGGAGTTCAGCTATTTTAAGATTGGGATTCGGGAACGAGTTTTAATAACTTGTTTTGACACAGTAAGCCTTTATACAGTACTATTATCTGGCTTTATTGCTTTAATATACAACTGCATTCAACGTTTTATTGTATACAAATAAAAAATGATATAATTACAGCCCTTACAGTTATATTACTAGATAAAGAACTTCACTGATGCTCAGTTTAATGTGATGATGTGTCAAGTGAGCATATATATATATTCTGTGTAGTACTATCTAGGGATGTCCTGAAAAGTCTCACAGAAAGATTAGTCACAGGCTGTATCCAAGGTTTCAAGTACTTAAACCCATTTTCTTTTTAAATCTACTAATATCTTTATGTTGTTCCAAGGTTATGAGAAAGAGCCTTAGACAGAAGCTACATAATTCTTCATTGTATTCTTAAAGGTACAAGACCTTCTTTTTCAATAATGTTTAAACAACAAAAGCATAAGCGCTTAATAGGCTGAGAAGAGAAGGGTATATGTAGGAATAAGTTCTGGTTAAAATGTCCATAACGTTCAAGCATGGGCTGATTGCTAGACAAAAGAGAGTTGCTGACTGTTGAAGGCTGCAGGCTCTGATAAGAGCTAGAATAAACTCTGTGGAAATGTACAACAAGAGAGAGAGCAGAGCATCTAAGTGCAGTATAAAAGATGTATTTAATAGCAAAAGAGAAATGTAATCTCACAAAATGGGCATGATGAACCGGCATGTAAAGGGTTCATCCACTCCAGTGGGAGGACGAGCAGCGGGGATCCTGGGAATCTTCGATGGTTCTGGCTGTGCTGGTGGCTCCCAGCACTTCTGGGAACGCGGTTTTCCTCAGAGAAAAGCCGATGACTTCACTTCCGGGTAGAAGGTGGAGTGGGAGGTGTTTGTGTTCGAAGCATGCATGCTTCTTCCTCAGGCAACCCTTCGAACACGCACACCTCCCACTCCAGCTTCTACCCAGTAGTGAAGTCAGCAGCTTTTCTCTGAGGGATACCGTGTACCCGGAAGTGCTGGGAGCCACCGGCAAAGCCGTAACCAGCAAAGATTCCCCGGATCCCCACTGCGTATCCTCCCACTGGAGTGGATGAACCCTTTAAATGCCGGTTTATCATTCCCATTTTGTGAGTTTCCATTTGTCTTTTGCTATTAAATGCATCATTTATACTGCACTTAGATGGCGCTGCTCTCCTCTCTCTTTTGTTGTACATTTCAATATTGTATAGGAAGCCTTTCCCGACCTTAAATAGCCTTGCTGCTTTCTCAAATATTGCCATTTTAACTCTCCTCCCCATAATAACCAGCAACTCTCTAAAGGGGTACCCAACCATGAGCTTAATTACAACCCATAACATGAATTTAATGGATTAAAAAGAAATCCAGTAAATATATTAAATGCAAACTTTGCCATATAACAAGTTCATTGTTGAGCTTATGGAATATTGTAATTCTTTCAGCCTTGTATTCATTATTATATTGAGGTCCACACCTCATTTTGAAATCAGTTAAAAACATCTTTGAGTGTACAGCTACCAGAAACATTATACCCACCTGCCTTACCTAAGCCACACATAAAACCCCAACCATTGGGGGTTCCTGCACTGTAGAATGTTATAGTGCTTGGCAGCCGCAATTTGTTGTTTCAGGAAGCAGATTCCTGGTTGGGGGCCCTTTCTCAAGCAACTACCCAATAGTACATATGAGCTAATAGTCAGAGCTTTTCTTTTCAGCGAATAAGTGTAGGTACTCCCCTCTTCTGAGTCACCCCCTGTTTCCGCCCCTACCCATATCCAAGCACCATCCCTTGGTTCCACCCCTTAGCCACTTCCCAGTCTTTTTTAGAGAATACAGAACCAAGTGTCATTTTGTGGTGCTAAGTAAGTTGTATGGAATGAGTTCATAATAACAAGAAAAGCAGTAAGATAGATCCACTGCAGCTAGCAACGATATCCCCTCCCCAGCAACAACAGTTCCCCTGCAACAAAATACCCTCCCCAGCAACTATATACCCTCCAGCAATTATGGGTCTCCCCAGCAACTACACTGCTCAAAAAATTTAAAGGAACACATTTTATTCAAAGTATAGCATCAAGTCAATTAAACTCCTGGGATATTGATCTGGTCAGTTAAGTAGCAGAGGGGGTTGTTAATCAGTGTCAGTTGCTTTGGTGTTAATAAAATGAACAATAGGTGCACTAGATGGGCAACAATGAGACAACCTTTCTGACTGTTTTTACTAGTTTTGCATTTGGCTAGGGTCAGTGTCACTATTGGTAGCATTAGGCAATACCTGGACCCTATAGAGGTTGCACAGGCAGTCCAACTCCTCCAGGATGGCACATCAATATGTGCCATTGCCAGAAGGTTTGTCTGTGTCTTCCAGCACAGTCTCAAGAGCATGAAGGAGATTTCAGGAGACAGGCAGTTACTCTAGGAGAACTGGACATGGCCGTAGAAGGTTCTTGACCCATCAGCAGGACCGGTATCTGCTCTTTTGTGCAAGGAGTAACAGGATGAGTACTGCCAGAGCCGTACAAAATGACCTCTAGCAGGCCACTGGTGTGAATGTCTCTGACCAAAAAAGAAACAGAAACAGACTTCTTAAGGGTGGCCTGACATCCTCTAGTGGGGCCTGTGCTCACTGCCCGGCACCGTGGAGCTTGATTGTCATTTGCCATTGAACACCAGAATTGGCAGGTCCACCACTGGCGCCCTGTGCTTTTCACAGATGAGAGCAGGATCACCCTGAGCACATGTGACAAATGTGAAATAGTCTGGAGAAGCCATGGAGAATGTTATGCTGCCTGTAACATCGTTTAGCATGACTTGTTTGGTGGTGGGTCAGTAATGGTCTGGGGATGCAGATCCATGGAGAGACACACAGACCTCTACATACTAAACAATGGCACCCTGACTGCCATTAGGTATCGGGATGAAATCCTTGGACCCATTGTCAGACCCTACACTGGTGCACGACAATGCCCAGCCTCATACGGCGAGAGTATGCAGTTAGTTCCTGGAGGATGAAGGAATTGACACCATTGAATGACCCCCACGCTTGCCTGACCTAAATCCAATAGAACACCTCTGGGACATTACATTTTGGCCCATCTGCCACTGGCAGATTGCACCTCAGTCTACTCAGGAGCTCAGTGATGCCCTGGTCCAGATCTGGGAGGAAATAACCCAGGACACCATCTGTCGTTTCAATAGGAACATGCCCCTACATTGTCAGGCATGCATACAAGCATGTGGGGGCCATACAAAATACTGAGTACCGTTTTGAGTTGCTGTAATGAAATTTCAACAAAATGGACAAGCCTGCAACATCATTGTTTCACTTTTTATCTTTGCGATGTCTTTGAATGAATCCCTGTGTTGGTTGATCATTTTCATTTCCATCAAACGATGTGGCATCCATTTGTTCCTAACACATTACCCAGCCCATATCAGTATAGATATCCAGCATGATATTTTTCCTCATTGAAAACTGATGTATTTTGAAAGTGTTCCTTTAATTTTTTTTGAGCAGTGTAAATACCCCCCCCCCCAGCAACTATGGACACCCCAGCACTTATGGACGCACAGCAACTATAGATCCCCGGCAACTATAGATCCCCCAGCAAAAATAGATCCCCTGCAAAAAAAATACCCTGCCTGATTACATTAGATCCACCCCAGGAACAGCTAACCCCCTCCAGCAACAACGGCCCTCAGCAGCCAGCATCAATAGATCCTCCAGCACACCCCCAGGACCCCTTGCCATTACATACAGTCAGTGCTTGAGGTGTCAGAACTGCGAAGATTGTTTTTTCAGGAACTACATGATGTTACTATTGTAACATCTGTAATAAAAGGAATTTGTTACATAAATTTTTGTTTATTTTCAAATTTAACATGTATTAGGCTCGGTTCACACATATGCGAATCTGATGCATTTGGAACCGCATCTGATTCACATAACAAGTGAACCAGAGTGGCTTTCAATAGAGCTAGTTCATATACATGTGGGCCAGTTGCAGTGTAAATTAAAAAGGGGTTCTGTGCATTTTCAATCCAGTTCAGGTGTGATTTCAGTATCAAATTCGTACCTGAATCGTACCTAAACCACTGAATGGAAACTGCATTGGATTCTGCAACGAAACCAGACCCACATAATGTAAACCCAGCCTTAGTGCTTACCGCTTTTCTGATGCTATGTCACTTATAGAGCATTAAAAAAAAAAAATCCAGTTTAAGCATGTGGTTGCTAGATAGTAATAATAGGTCATATTTACCAGGACATGTTCTGTAATGTAGATGTTTTAATATTCATCCAAGAAGCTTCTTCAGCTTGAATTAGTTTCAATAACATACTCCAGTATTTATAGTCACACAGATAATTTATTCACCTTAATTAAATCATTACATTGTCATGCAATGTGTCAAAGCAGATGTTGATTGTCCAAAAACATGATGGGAGGTGTAAAATTTTTTAAACCATCCTATTCGAATTACATTAATGAATCATCATAGTTCCATGAAGTCTGGGACAGATTTCTAGGCACAGTTGTAGCTGGATTACTGCATTTAATTAGAACAGGGAGGTTTCATAATATTTCACACATTTCATCATGTTATTGGGCAATCAAAATCTACCTTGACACATTTCATGGTGACTGGATTGAAGTGACCCATGTGGGCTAAATGCTTATGTTCCTAAAACTCATTTTAGTTGAGAAACTACTTGGATGAGGGGCGAAATGGTCCTGACATAGAATTAAGGAAACTACTTAGTTGAGTAGAGAAATACTTCACTCTTCATTAGAGTTGAGCGAACACCTGGATGTCCGGGTTCGGCCAAACTTGAAAAAAAAGTCCGGGTTCGTGATCCAAACTTTTGAGCACTAAAATGGCTCTAAAAAAAAACATGGAAAGGGCTAGAGGGCTGCAAATGGCAGCAAAATCTTCTTAAGAGCATGGCAAGTGCTCTGCAAACAAATGTGGATAGGGAAATAACTTAAAATAACATAAAAAACAGAAAAATAAAAAAGAATCATCTTGATCTAGGAAGATGGGTCCCATATGGAGTAGGAGGTTGAGGTGGCGGTGGATGTGGCGGTGTAAGTGGAAGCGGCAGTGGAGGAGGACGAGGTAGCCAACACTGGTTTTTGTTTTTAATTTTAAATTTCTTTTTAAATTAGGATACACCCCAAAAGAGTGAGAAAGATCAAAAATACAACAATGGCTGGGTAAGGCCAGTATACATGTCTATTCTGCACAAGGTACGGACAAGTCCTGTGGGATCCATGCCTGGTTCATTTTAATGAACTTGAGCTTGTCCACATTGGCTCTGGACAGGCGGCTGCGCTTGTCTGTGATAATGCCCCCAGCTGTGCTAAATACACGTTCAGATAATACACTGGCTGCAGGGCAGGCCAGCACCTCCAAGTCGTAAAGGGCCAGCTCAGGCCATGTGCCCAATTTGGAGACCCAGAAGTTGAAGGGGGCAGGCTCGTCATTCAGTACGTGTATAGTACGTAAGGAATGGTAAGGAACTGTATATGGTATATGGCAGGGAACGGTGATGGCGGCAGGGGGGCTTTTTTCCCCCTTCTGGGTTGAGTCTGGCCTTGGAAAAGGTATGAGTCCCTGGTTGTGGGTCGGGCTCTCCCAAAGCTGTCTAAGTTCTGAGGCCTTCTGGTAGGGACGGGGCTCCACTGGTCTTGCCAGGGACCGGGATTCTGAAAAGCCTGTGGTGTATGTGCCCCTGGAGTGGCAGTCCAGGGGTGCCATAATTCAAGGTGGATGGCAACACTATGAGTATGGCACCAAGGACACTGCACTTCCTACACACGTTTTGCACACCTGCCTCTAGGGCCGGGCCCTTTGGTCAGGAGTCAGGACCAGAGGAATTTTTTATTCCTGGCTGAAGGGCCTGCCATAGTATTGCAACGTGACACTAACCTTGCACTTCTCCACTATCCCTTTCCCCACTTTTATGTGTTGTGTGTCTCACGTTCTGTGTTTTTAATTGTGGTGGTACACTTTATTTTGCACAGCGTGATTAGTAGGATGTAGGTCCTTGGGCCTGTCCCTGAAACTCTTGGGAGGGGGTGGATATGGCATTCTGGCTTGGTTCGCCCTCTCTCATGGGGTCTCTCTTCGGGAGAGCCCCACCTAGTACTTGAGGTGGTCTGTTTCAGCAGACCTCCTAAAGAACGGGGCTGCCTGGTTTTGGCCAGGCTAGCCAGTGTAAGTACCCCAGTCCCTGTCAGTAGCCTTGCACCCCGGAGGATCAGGGTCAGGGACCATGTGTACACCCTGTGCACTTTTTGTGTTTCACTTTTTTGGTGTGCACTTTTTTATGCACCCATCGGGTGATAGTATGAGTGTCGCGCTATAATATGATCAATGGAGATATAAAGTCCATACAGTCCAAGCATAAAGTGAAGATGTAATCCAGGACCAGGAACCCCAAAGGGTATATGCTTACCAGATTAAGGTAAGGTAAAGGCAGATTCTTTGGATAGAACTTGTCACCTTGATAGTAGATCCAGGTCCACGTGAACGGTTAGCTCAATGGTCATTGGATCATGGAAGTAAAGGTAAAAGCGCAATAGCGTAAAACCTTACAAACTAAATTAATTGGACACCACAGTGTTCTTGAAAAATAAGTTCAATTGTGTGAATGAATAAACCTCCACCAATAAAATTAATCACTGATAGCAGTGAAAAAAAAAACATGCAAAAAAAAAAAAAAAAAAAATATAAAAATAAATATAAATGTGATGGGTACCCCTTACCAAAGGTGATAAGGGTAAACATCAATTATTAATATGACGTGTTGTAGCTGAAGTCGCCTCTTACCGGACAACGTTAATTGAATAGCCAATAAAGGGAAGGCAAAAGTGTGAAATTTGCGTGTTGAACCACCACCTTTTGTAGCTAGATTCGCCTCTTACCATATGAAATAAGGATTATAGCAAACGTGCAGATCACAATTCAGTGTGAACCCGGAGCCAATAACAAGATATACCAATAGGGGTCGCCTCTTACCAAATATAAATAGTGTTGAGCCTGTATGGTGATCAAGCATCCAAGGACCCGACCCTTACTCTGGGGTGCTGTTTTCCTCAAATAGCGGAGGTATTGCAAGTGTTCACCCACCTAATAAAATGGTGGAGCCATGTAAACAATCAAAGTGAGGAGAGTCTGTTCATGGTGGTTGTATGTACCCATCGACTGAAAGGGAGTCACTCCCATATACTGAGTCTCATGCAGGGAGGAGTATAAAAATCCAAACTTTTTAATGGACACATCCACACCGCGATACCAGTATGCTTATGACTACAACAGCTGACCTGGCCGCCTCCAGCGTCTTCCTCCTTCGTGGCTTTGAGCGGCCGGCCTCGGAGCGGCCGGCACGGACTTCATAACATTGAAGTCAATGCAGGTCGCTCCAGGTCGCCCCAAAGAAGCTCCGGACCCTTTTTCTTGAATAAGCCACGAAGGAGGAAGACGCTGGAGGCGGCCAGGTCAGCTGTTGTAGTCATAAGCATACTGGTATCGCGGTGTGGATGTGTCCATTAAAAAGTTTGGATTTTTATACTCCTCCCTGCATGAGACTCAGTATATGGGAGTGACTCCTTTTCAGTCGATGGGTACATACAACCACCATGAACAGACTCTCCTCACTTTGATTGTTTACATGGCTCCACCATTTTATTAGGTGGGTGAACACTTGCAATACCTCCGCTATTTGAGGAAAACAGCACCCCAGAGTAAGGGTCGGGTCCTTGGATGCTTGATCACCATACAGGCTCAACACTATTTATATTTGGTAAGAGGCGACCCCTATTGGTATATCTTGTTATTGGCTCCGGGTTCACACTGAATTGTGATCTGCACGTTTGCTATAATCCTTATTTCATATGGTAAGAGGCGAATCTAGCTACAAAAGGTGGTGGTTCAACACGCAAATTTCACACTTTTGCCTTCCCTTTATTGGCTATTCAATTAACGTTGTCCGGTAAGAGGCGACTTCAGCTACAACACGTCATATTAATAATTGATGTTTACCCTTATCACCTTTGGTAAGGGGTACCCATCACATTTATATTTATTTTTATTTATTTTATTTTTTTTTTTCACTGCTATCAGTGATTAATTTTATTGGTGGAGGTTTATTCATTCACACAATTGAACTTATTTTTCAAGAACACTGTGGTGTCCAATTAATTTAGTTTGTAAGGTTTTACGCTATTGCGCTTTTACCTTTACTTCCATGATCCAATGACCATTGAGCTAACCGTTCACGTGGACCTGGATCTACTATCAAGGTGACAAGTTCTATCCAAAGAATCTGCCTTTACCTTACCTTAATCTGGTAAGCATATACCCTTTGGGGTTCCTGGTCCTGGATTACATCTTCACTTTATGCTTGGACTGTATGGACTTTATATCTCCATTGATCATATTATAGCGCGACTTATTTTTACAATATTCTACAGGGTGTGGTCACACTAGAAGTTGCTGCTGTTCACTGTATTTTTTCCTTTAGCGCGGTTAATATTTTTACATTACCGATAGTATGAGTGTGTTCACACACCACGGGCTTAATAAAAAAAAAAAAACAGCTGGTGGTCCTGGTTGTTGTGGCATGCCGACAAAGCTTTTCCACATTTCATGCATGCTAACCCTGCCTTCTGAGGTGCTGGCGGTGCCCTGGCCTCCTCCTCCTCTGCCTTCGCCTTGTGCTTCCACTATGCCCCCTCTGTCAGGTGTGAATGCCACCAGCATCGCTTCTCGACCTTTTGGCTAAGATCAAGTTTAGTATCTGTTGTTATCAGTTATCTGGGTGCCACCCTGCTGTGAACATGGTTCCTCCTCCTCCATGTCCTCCTCCTCATCCTCCACCTCGTCATCCTCCAGAACTGTGCCCTTGCTGGACAATTGTGTACCTGGCATTTGTGGGTGCAGGAACCCACCCTCGGAGCCACTTGTGAATGACTGCCCTGAGAGCCTTGGAAATGATCACTGCTCCAGATGCGGAGGCGGTAGAGGATGAGGATGAGGAAGCGGAGTAGGAGGAGTTAGCAACAGGAGTCAAACTGAAGCACCCTGCAATCCTCGGTGGTGGAAGGAGATGCGCCAAACAAATTTAAAGGGTGTATCTCACAGTAACATAATCAGCAAACGCTGCAAAATGATTAATCTTCCCCTAAATGGGTGTTTATTGAATAGCAGAATACAACAACAGTATCTAAAAGGGTGTATCTCAAATGTACAGATACAGACTAAGCTGCAATTTAATATCATTCTTTCCCCTAAATGGGTGTTTATTGAATAGCAGAATAGAACAACAGTATCCAAAGGATGTATCTCACACATACAGATACAGACTAGGCCGCAATTTAATATTTTTTCCCTAAATGGGTGTTTATTGAATAGCGGCATAGAACAACAGTATCCAATGGGTGTATCTCACAGTAAAATATGCAGACTAGGCCGCAATTTTATTTTTTTTCCCAAAATGGGTTTTGATTGAAAAGCGGAATAGAACAGTATGAATGAAAATTTTTTATTTTTCCCTTTAATTGATGATTTTTTTAGAGCAGATTAGAACAGCAGTGTCTAAACACTGTATGTCACAGTAAAATATGAAGGAAAAATAATTTTTTTTAAAATCCAGATTAAGCAGACGCATATGCACTGAGCTTGCATTACATGGCTGCTACACTCTGCACGCCTAACAGGTTGGATACTGTTGTTGTTCTATTCCGCTATTGAATAAAAAAAAAACATTTGAATGAAAAACTGAAAAATATTTTTTTCCCCCTTAAATTGGTGATTTTTGAATAGCAGATTAGAACAGCAGTGTCTAAACACTGTATGTCACAGTAATATATGAAGGAAAATGTTTTTTTTTTAAAAATCCAGATTAAGCAGACACATATGCACTGAGCTTGCATTACATGGCTGCTACACGCCGCACGACTAACAGGTTGGATACTGTTATTGTTCTATTCCGCTATTGAATTAAAAAAAAAAAAACATTTGAATGAAAAACTGAACAATATTTTTTTTCCCTTTAATTGGTGATTTTTGAAGAGCAGATTAGAACAACAGTGTCTAAACACTGTATGTCACAGTAAAATATGAAGGAAAAATGTTTTTTTTTTTTAATCCAGATTAAGCAGACACATATGCACTGAGCTTGCATTACATGGCTGCTACACGCCGCACGCTTCACGCCTCCCACCTAACAGACTGATAAAAGTATTTTTTTTCTCTCTCCTCCTCACTGGGCTCAGGTCAGGGCAAAAAGATCGTGCACTGCACCCCCACACAATAAAATCGATGTAGATCGCTGTCTGATTAAAGAAGATTCTCCTATTCTTTCCCTGAAAGCAATCTCCAGCCTGTCCCTACAATAATCTCCTATCTCTCCCTCAGCAGCATCAGGAAGCTCTCCCTACAGTAGTTAGAGCAGAGTGACGTGCGGCGCTACGTGACTCCAGCTTATATAGAGGCTGGGTCACATGCTGAACTGCCCAATCACGGCCATGCCATTAGCAGGCATGGCTGTGATGGCTTCTAAGGGCACACTAGTTAAACGCTTGTTGATTGGCTGCCCTGCAGCTGTTGAAACCGCGCCATTAAAACCACGCCAAAACATTAAAACTGCGCCAAAACATGAAATAAAATTACCGAACAACGGATTGTATCCCAAATATACAGTAAAATGTTTGGGTCCGTGTCCGGGTACCGAACACCCAAAAGTCCGGTACGATCCCGAACAATACAGTCCGTGTTCGCTCAACCCTACTCTTCATCTTTACAGAATAGGTCCGGTTAAATGTGATAAACTACTACTATATATGCCATGACCTGAATAACTTAAAAGCATATACATATTGACTCAGGATGAGCTGAGTGTTTGGTCTGAATGTAGTGACTACTAGCCTCAAATATAGCTAATAACTTAACCAAAATAATGCTAAAAAAAATTAACTGGCTTTCTCTGTGTTAATAAAACCCACATAGACAGTGAGAAATATAAATAAAATAATTCTCACAGTGACTTTCTGCAGTAACTCATTAAAAAGTGTCCCACAGTGCACTCTGAGCATACCCCCCTAAGAGTATGTGGGTGTACAAGTTTCTCAGGGGATACCCCTGGGGATGGCTGCAAAGTATCTGGTGCCTAATTAGTGTATTTATGCTGGCTAACGTTGGGGCCTGTCTGTACAGTGGTGCACAAGTTACCATCTCTATATCTGCATGCAGTGAATGACTGCCAAGTGATGGGCAGTCTCTACTGGCATTAAAGTGCAGATAGTGATGGGATAAGCACAGTTGATTTAGCTTAGTCTATTGGCTTCAGAAATTTAGTCCCCCGGAGGCTTAGCCCTCACAAACAAGTCCTCACTAGGCTCATTCCCAGCATTCTCTCTTGCTGTAGGCACACACTTTGCAACAGGTCCCTCCAGCTCTGTTCCCTCCAAAGGAAACAGCCTTTCAGTGTCTCTGGCTCTCTGGGCAGGCAGAACATAGCAATGGTACCATGGTCTCCACAAAAGCTTAGTCTCCATGGTGCTATGTACAGACACCATAGGCAATAGGTCCACTCTTGTTCCCTCTACTGCACTGACCAGGCTTCCAATCAATTACCCTGGAAAAAACTCACCCTCCCCTCCACTGTTTGCAGGGAAATCATGGTTGATGAGATCTGCAGCCTATTCACCTCCATGGGCCAGCGCTCCTTTAATGTCTACATATTCCATGATCTATTCTGCTACAGAGCCTCCTCCCTCCCAGGATACATCTCTCATGATCACCGTGGTCCTCAAGTTCATGGGCAGCCAGCTCTGGGTGGGGAGGAAGAGTAGGCAGATGAAAGAAGCCCTCATCTGTACCACTCTGTCACTGCCTATTCTGCAAGTGGCAATCGTAACTTTAGGCTAGGCTCACATCTAATCATTTTTAATGCATTTGCAGAAGTGAAGAAACACACTACAGTCTATTTAACATTATTTCCTATGGGTCACATTCACATCCATGCAGTTTCCTGCAATACAATGTTTTTTGGAAAGGTTTAGGAACTTTTTTACACACAGAACGGCGTGTTTTTAACTCCCTAGATTTCAACAGAATTGCTTAATAAATGCATGAAAAATACATTTACATTCATTATTAGCATGGTTTTGGGTTTAACAACCAGTCTCCTCCAACAAATTAAAAGCATGAAGCATGAAAACGCATCAACACATGACAATCACATAAAAACATGCAAAAAACACCACTAAAATGCATCAAAAATGAATCAACAGCACATAGATGTAAACCTAGCCTTGGGGTCGTTGATTTTCTTTTTCTAATAAGGACTTGTCCAAAACTGTATTTTCATTTACACTTTATTTTTTTGTAAATTAATAAGGGTGCTTGCTGGTTTTTTTTGGGTACCTTTAAAATTCATACCATACCTGACATGTCTAGAACGAATTATAGGGGAACCCCCATGCCATTTTTTTCGAAAGGGGAATTCTCTTTTAACCCCTTTATCAGACCATCATCTAGAACAAGGTCTGGAAGAGATGAAGTGAACAAGAAACAAAGATAATTTACCTCTTGCAGATAATTTACTTCTTGCAGACCACTTGGCGTTGCTTCCTGCTTCCCAGGTTTAGGGTGCCCCCATAAGCCCCACTGTTGACAGCTGTACTGATTGTCCACAGCGGGAGTCTGTCAGCAAGTCCTGGCCAATGATTCATGGCCAGGACCTGCTAATCGGTTGTGTGCAATCACAGCCCAGAGCCCTGTGTTGACAATCAACACAGGGCTCTGTACAGAGGGAACGATCGCTCTGTTTCTTATTCCCTCAAAGCAGAGATAAGAAACAGTCAGATAGTGTCAGATTGCTTGCAGCACTATCACAGTCACATTAAAAGTCGCTGATTAACATCATTACTAGTATAAAAAAAATGTAAAAATTGCAATATAAATATCATAATTTGTAGACGCTATAACTTTCACGCAAACCAATCAATATACACGTATTGGGGTTTTTTTTTTTACCAAAGACGTGTAGCAGAATATATTTTGGTCAAACTTATTGAAGGTTTTTTTTTTTTTTATTAGATATGTTTTATAGCAGAATATTAAAAATATTGTTTTATTTTTGAAAATTTTCAGTCTTTTTTCGTTTGTATCGCAAAAAAATAAAGTAACCCAGTGGCGATTAAATATTACCAAAACAAAGCTCTATTTGTGGGAAAAAAATTATATTAATTTTGTTTCGGGTACAGCGTTTTATGACTGTGTAATTATCAGTTAAAATAGCGCAGTGTTAAATAGCAAAAAATAGCCTGGTCATGAAGGGGGTAAAACCTTCCAGAGCTAAAGTGCCTTAAAAATGTTTTTAAATTTTATCATTCGGCTCCAATTGACTAAAATGAAATTTAGATTTGGCACCCAAACTTTAGTAATGTTCACCAAACCCAGGGTAAGTTCAGCTTATCCCTATTCAGAATAGAAAAAAATGTGTCTGCTCTGTTTGATTGAAATACCAAATGTTTACCCACTTGACCTTCGGAAGGTTTTAGACCCCGTTCACACTGGGGCGATCCGACTTGCCGGGGCGACCTCACAGGTCGCAGCGCGCAGCTCGCACCGCGACCTCGGAGCAGCCGGCATGGACTTCATAACATTGAAGTCAATGCAGGTCGCTCCAGGTCGCCCCAAAGAAGCTCCGGACCCTTTTTCTAAGTCGGAGCGACTTGTGAAGCTCCTATTAGAACGGGTCCACAGCTTCTCTATGGCAGGTGACCTACGGCGACCTGTCAGGCAACCAGGTTGCCTGACAGGTCGCCCCAGTGTGAACGGGGTCTTATACGAACAGGGCATTTTTTGCTTTTCAGCACTGCGCTACTTTAACTGGCAACTGCAAACTCTGTACACAAATTAAATTTATCTCAGTTTTTCACAAAAACAGAGCTTTCTTTTGGTAGTTAGTAATTTAATCACCACTGGGCTATTTTATTTTTTGCCATGTAAACTAAAAAAACACAGTCATTTTTTTTTAAATGTGTCTTTCTTTACAATTCTTTAAAATAAAATTTTGCAAACAAATAATCTTTCTTTATAAATTTAGCTCAAAATATGTAGTCTGCTACATCTCTTACAAATAAGTATACAAATCAGTGTATATTATTTAGTCTATGGGAAAGTTTTGGAGTCTACAAACTATAGTATATGTATTTGAAAATGAAACAATCCTGATTAGTGTTGGGCGAGCAGTTCGGACTGAGGAAAATTTGTAAAAAATAAAAAAAACCTTTGTGGAAACCCCCACACCAAAAAAAAAAATGGCGTAGGCCCCCTCCCCCAGGGCAGGGGGGGCTCTGCTCCCCCACCCCAAAGCACCTTGTTCCCATGTTGATGTGGACACGGACCTCTTCCCCACAACCTAGGGCGGTGGTTTTGGGGGTCTGCAGGCAGGGGGCTTATCAAAATCTAAAAGCCCCCTTCAAAAAGGGTGCCCCCAGATCCTGGCTCCCCATGTGAATGAGTATGGGGTACATTGCACCAAAAAAAAAGTGTCAAAAAGAAACAAAAAACACCTACAAAAATAAAAAAAACAGTGTCCCCAGATGATCCATTGTCATTCACAACGCCCGCCAACGCCGCCAGACTCGAAAAAAGAAAAAAAAAATCTCCACCCGTGACAAATGCTAACTGCTGACCACCTGCTCCGCCGTTTGACAGTTATTAAATATGTAGGGGGCGGGGCCACCTGGCAACATCGATTGGTGGCACCGCCCCCATTACATCACTGACCCATTGTGCACCAATCGTCCTTTCTTGTATCCCCAGCCCGGGCCCCACTGCAGATGGGACAGAGGGTATAGAGGGACAGAAGGAACACAAGTCCCTGCAGATATTGATGAGAGAACTTGTGGCAGGATTTGCGGTCCCAAGGAGACTGGCGAACCAATAGATCAGGAACAGTAGTATTGTTCAGAAGTCTAGCCCAGGTTAGCTTACGCTGTTGGTCCAGGATGTGCAGCTTGTCAGAGCTCTCAGCAGACTTGAGGCAGGAACACTCAGCGGTGCACAGAGCTAGTATAGCAGATAGCCAGGCAGGCACTCGAACAGGCCCGGAAGCTGGGATCAGAGAAAGAAGTGTGGTCACACGAATAGCCAGTGTCCTCAACAGGCAGTCAGTGAGGTACCAAATCATTAGCAAAGTCCAAGTCAGGAACTGAGCCGGGTCAGGAGTAAACAACAGGTCAGAAGCAGAATCCAAGATCAGGTCAGGATAAAGCCGGGTCAGCAACAAGGGAATCATACAGAATAAAGCAGGACACAGGGAACAGCTTAACATCAGTCAGCACAGAAGATGGGCATGTGCACCCTTTAAATAGCCATCTGGTGCCAACAGAAATTGTGCATATGCATGCTCCTGGCAGCTGTTCTGTGGGAAATACCATGCACATATAAGCACACCAGACATCTCCCCGGGATTCCCTGTCAACTGGTGTCCCATTAAAAGATTTCCCATTTATTACTCTTCTGGGATTTTCTTTTACCTTTACTTTTGATGATAATGGTAAACAGAACAAACAGAGAGGATGAATCTCCCTAAAGGGGGTCACAAACAGCAACAAAACCTGACAGGTGTTCTGATCCCTCTCTAATATACCAATTTTTTTGTAAAGACATAACTTTTTTTTTTTTTTTAGTTTTAGATAGAGTGGAGAGCGATTAGAACACCTGTCAGTTTTTTTTGCTGTCTGTGTGTCTATGCCCCCCCCCCCCCTCTATTCGTCCCATTTACCATTATCATTGAAAGTCAAAGTAAAAGAAAATCCCAAGTTTTGGGTTGTCCCAAGAAAAGTAATAGAGGAGACCCAGTAGGGACCCTAGTTCTGGTGACCTGGGGTTCCCCAAGGAATTACCATAATTTACAGGGATTTCCTCTCTCTTCCTGTTTGGCTATGGGACAGGAAGTGAAAGGAAATCTCCCCAATGGGACAGGGATGGCAAAAATAAACTTTACAGGGGTTGTAACTTGTAACTCCCCCTTACTATATCCAAAATAAAAAAAATAAAAAAAGTGTTGCCAAAAAAAAAGTGTTGCCTATAATTCTACTTTAAAAAAAAAAGTTTTGCCTTTAGTTATAATTTACTCTACAATCAAAGAATAATTTTACTTTCTGTGCCAATATTACCAACTTCCTGAAGAGTTTGATACAACAAAGTAGATTTAGATTTGAATAGATTTAGAGCTTATAGCAGATTAGTACACAGCTGTGCCTTCAAAAATATTCAACAGGGGAGCTGGAGAAACAACTTTACTCCTTTTCGTTTCTTTGTTTGTGTTTTATGGATTCCTGTTTTAACATTTTTTATAAAGAGTTATTATCAAATTAAAATTCCAGTGAAGTTTCCCACGTGTGAAATCCAAAATTTACATAATGAAGCATTTAGAATGTTATTCTAAGAAAATAAAAGACTGAGAAGAGGGAAGACTAATGCAATCCTAATGAGAGCTGTTTTACTCCTGGACTTCCCAGGCAGATGTGCTTGGCTGGGCACACAGACAAAACCAAAAGAATATCCCACTAAAGAACTGAACATATTTGTTACTTATTTGTTCCGGAATTGCCGCTTGAAGTATAATCAAACACATTATTCGGTGAAGCTCACAGATACAGGAATTCTCAACTTAAAGTGGATGTAAACCCCATTCATGAAATCTTACCTATATATCTTTAGTGTTTACTTATCTCTCTCCAAACCCTAAGTCCCATGCCTCTCTGCTACTCTGTTCCTCTGTTATCAGCTTAATAACTTCTGGCAAGTTCTCTGACACAGGAGATAAAAGCAGCTGGAAATTTGTGTCAGGGAGGATGCTTAGAGATAGATTAGCAGAGAGCTGGTCTATTCACAGCACAGCTCTGCATGTTACTTCTTTCCTCTGCCTATGTGGTGAGGGGGTGTGTGCCTTTCCTCCAATCACCTGTCTCACAGTGTATGCCAAGACTCCACACACAGTCCTGGAACAGGATGAACGCAATTCTAACAGTGTTTACTTTCTAAAAAGTGTAGAAAGCGAAAGACAGCAGATATACAAATAAAAATTATGTAGGGAAATTTGTTTAATGTCTGTGTATCATCTGAAGTCAGTCACTTCACTGGGTTTATGTGAGGGATTACATCCACTTTAAATAGGCTGGTACTAATATTTACCAGTCTCGTTCTGTGGTTTTCCCTTCTGCATTCATTACTGGTAAAAACTTCATTTTTATTTTTTTTTTTATTTATTATTCTTCATTTTTAAGAATTTTAATTATGTATCAGTGTTGTTGTTAAAAGGTGTTATCTCCTTACCTTCTCCTGCACCTTCTACTCATAAAGGTCCTATTCAATCACTTTAACAGGGTCAACATATGTTTAAGACACCGATGTATGCAGGTTCTCATTCAAGGTCCTTTGTTAACCTGCAGTCAGGGCAGCCATCAGGGGGGGACAGCCCATACACATGTAGGGGGCCCAGGGGTTCCAAGGGGCCCAGCTGCCCAGGCCCCAACCAAAAAGACAGAGTTGTTGCTGCTGTAGTAACTAGCAATTGCTGAAGCATGGCAGCTGCAGAGTAAGCTGATGCAGCTGAAGGGATGTCTCTTTGCTGGATTGAGCTGTCTCTTTACTAAAAATATGAGGCTGTCTCTTTGCTGGATTGGGATGCGCCTTTGTTGAATATATGAGGCCGTCTCTTTACTGGATTGGGATGTCTCTTTGCTGGATATATGGGGATGTCTCTTTGATGGATTGGATTCATTTTCATTCATTAAGGTGTAAGAGTGTTAAAACAGAAGTGGGTACACTGAAGGACGCGGTGGGATGGCCAGTGGGCAGATTCGGTGAGACGGCCAGAGGGCGGGCCCCGCAAAATGTTGGTGGTCAGGCCCAAAGCTGTGGAAGGGGCCCCAACATTTCTGATGGCTGCCCTGCCTGCAGTGCACATGAGTGTATGCGTTGGTATAACAATTTTATAACTAATTACCTTCTTCATTTTATAACACAATTTTGCTGGTTTAATAAAAACCGGCCTGACTTTTGGCCCGTGTGTATAGCAGCCGGTCGGACATGCATGCTGGAAAAGCAGCAGCCGACCAACTCCCGATCAGCGCTGAGCAGTGTACTCTGGCTCAACAGGGAAGGTCCCTGTACTAACATCGGATGGTTAGTACATCGGCTCTGACCAGAGCTGTCAGAGTTTTTTTTTTTGGTTCAACCCAGCAAAAATCTCATGGTGTGTACTAGGCTTTAGGAACAGTTGAGCCCTTGTAGAGCTTTAAGTACTCATTCATACATGAGCGTTTTGTAGCTTAAAGCCTGGATATACACAACATCCAAAGTTCCATGGTTTCAATTGTGCCTGTTCACACCTGAGCTTAAAGTGGAGGCAAAACTTTTTTTGTATTTTGAATAGAGTATGGGAGGGGTAGAAACCTTGTCAGATTTTTTTTTTTTTTGCCATCTGTGTCTTATTGAGGATATTTCCTCTCACTTCCTGTCTCATAGCCAAAAGGAAGTGAAAGAAAATCCCTCCAAATTGATGGAATCCCCTGCTGTCACCAGGATCACCAGAACTACTGCACCTATTGGAAGATTTACCCTCTATTTGGCTTGGTTCACACTGCTGCAATCCCAACGTTGTGCAATTTCCTTGAGTCTCCCTTGCCATTCTTTTGATTTAACATTGCAGTCTATGGCACTCAAGTCACACCAAAGTTGTAGAAAAGTTGTGCAGGAACTTTTTTTTGTTGCTTTTGCTGTGACTTGAGTCACATTGATTAAGACCGCATCCATTGAATTTAATGTGTTTTGACTTGTCATCCAACTTTATGTGATGCCAGTCGCATGATAAGTCACAGCAATATGAACCCGGTGTAACGTTAGAAAACCATACCTCGTGAAAATTCCATACCCACATCACTTCCTGTCAGAAACGTAATGGAACAGCTGAGCAGCGTAGCACTGCGCATGCTCACAGTTCCGGATACGTCATTGAACAGCTGAGGAGCTTACAAGTGCGCATGCTCGGAGGGTATGGAATTTTGATGGTAGTGTGTGTAAGTTTACACCGATTCAGCTGTTGCGGCGGTTACATTAAAGGTTTCATTAAAACAGCTCGGCTGCAATATGAGTCATCTCTGCTCCTATCCCTGTCACTTCCCTGATCTCGGCTACTAAATGTAAAAGCGGCGGCGGGTGTATGAAATGTAAATCACGGAGATCTCGGCTCCGTGATTTATATTTTCATAGACCCGCCGTCGCTTTTACATTTAGTAGCCGAGATCAGGGAAGTGGCAGGGGTAGGAGCAGAGATGACTCATGTTGCAGCCGAGCTGTTTTAATGTAACCGCCGCAACAGCTGAGGCGGTGTAACGTTAAACACACTACCGTGAAAATTCCATACCCTCCGAGCATGCGCACTAGTAAGCTCCTCAGCTGTTCAATGACGTAGGTGCTGACGTAGGTGCACCGGAAGTGACGAGGGTATGGAATGTTTATGTGTATGGTTTTTTCATGGAACACCGGGCATACTGTGCTGGGGAGAACCCAACATTTGTGATTTACTTTCACTTTCACTTTCTATTATAACACTAAAGAGGACAAGTAGAGAGGGTCAATATCTCTAACAGGGCCACAGGCAGCAATGAAAACCTGACAGATGTTTCTATTCCCTCTCCACAATCTAAAACTAAAAAAAAAAATTTTGGCAAACATTTGGGTATCTTTACTTCTAGGGGGGACAGTATCTAGGGCCCCTTATTATTTAATGGGGCATTCATTTTCTAATAAACCCTCGTCTGCCGACCACCAGTCAGGGTGGGTTAAGGGCAAGAGGTCCCTGTCTTCATCAACATGGGAATAAGGTGCTTTGCTAGAGGCGACCTTCCCTCAGCCAGGTACACCCCTATGTTGGGAGCATGTGGCCTGCTGTGGGTTCAGGGGGGGAGGCTGCATGTTCAGGTAAAGAGTCTGTTATGACTGTCAGGTATTTTTAAGGGTACTTCATGCATTTATTTAATGTTTTTTTGTGTGTGCGTGTGGAGATCCCCTAAACATTAATACCAGACCCTTTCCTTGGGGAACTCATACATTTTTTTTTCTTGTGCATTTGAGGTACCCTCTTAAAATTCATACCAGACTCTGCAATTTTTTTTTCATTCTTGTTGTAGAATGTGTTACAGCAAAACTGACATTTACAAAGAAAAAAAAAAAATACAGTTTAAATTACAAGAAAATTATATTTAATAAAAAAAAAAAAAAAAAAAAACAATCACACGGACTCCTCCAGAGGTCAACCAAAATCAGACCACTAGAGGAGTCTGTGCGATATTTTGTTTTAAAGAAGTCGGCAATTAAAATTAATTTGCTATCAATTTTGAATATTTTTCATTTCATTTGTAAGGCCCCTTTCACACAAGCCAGATCTGCTTTCCTCAGCAGGGAATCTGTGAGCTGGCTCCCTGCTGAGTAGAGCAGAGCAGGTGGATTATTATTATCACTATTTATGCAGGATTTATAAAGCGCCAACTATTTGCACAGCGCTTTACATCATGAGGGCAGACAGTACAGTTACAATAGAATTCAATAATGGGGTTTTCAGAGGGTCCTGCTCATTAGAGCTTACAATCTAGGAGATGACAGGTCTGTGTACTATGGAGAGCGGACTTGGACCAAGCCCGTTGTGCTCTGTGGGTGGTCAGGTGTAAACAGGCTGCCCTCCAATCTTATCCTCCTAGACAGAGGGGGACAGGTCTTCCTCTGTGTTTTTTTTTTTTTTTTTTTTTTTTCAGCAGACTGGATCGGATCGGAAGTAGGCAGGTGTAAATGCACATAAGACCGTTTACACCCACTGTTCTATAGGGATACATGGACCATCCAAACAGGTTCACCTGAAAAAATGACAGGAGGACCTGAAAGGGGCCTAAATATCAGTGCTGCTGCAGCACTTCCTGCATATCACAGATATGTGCCCCTTCAAAGACAGGCTTAGGGTACCCCCTGGCTAAGTGCAAATCCCCCCCCCCCTCATCCCCTTTGTGCGATTTTTGGACATTTCCTTGCTTATGACCCCAGTAAATGGGCTCCTGTTGATATGCTTAAACCAAACTCAGGGCAGTTCAGATCATCCCTAAACAGGAATACGACAAAAGCAAATTCACATCATATTAAAACTTGACAACATTTTAATACAGTGTAATTTTGGCCATAATTTATTGGTTTGCGAAAGAAAACCTCTGAGCATACTAGGCATTAAGCATCTCGCGCCACTGCTCTTCGTTTTTTTTTTTCAAAAATATAGGGGATGGTAATGTAGATGCTAAACCAAGTGACCTTTGGCCTTAAGAAATGGTGGCCCCAATATGCTTGTTTGATGGGGTAGTTCAGGGGACTATGGGGGGAAGAGGGGGGTAGAAAGCTTACAGCATACAGAGGAAGCAAGAAATTAGTGGGTCACAGGGCATATATGAGCTTAGGTACAGCAAAAGGATAGTCCTGATCCCAAGGGTTACCATCAAATTATAGAGGTGATGTTGGTGTTAGGGGTATCTTACCTTTGCTGTTTTAAGGCCATAAGGTGGGCCTATTGAAATTTGAAGTTAAAGGATAAGCTTTGCAGTACAGCAGTCAATAAAACACATTTTAGTAGAGAGTTAGTCCTTATGAAAGTGTTTGTTTTGTTGTCTGTGCAGGGGACAAGACAACTTATGTGGTCTAATAGGCCACCTTGGCCTGAACAAACTATTTGCAGTGATAGCAAAGCTGAAGTTAGGCTTTACGGCTCTTTTGTACATATTAACTGAAGGATAAGAAGGGTTCCCAGATCACCAATGTATTAGCAGCGAACCACAGTATGGTAGCAGTGGGCTAGTGGATTACAGTAGCACATTGGCAGGTTGGTGTCTTGCCTGTATTTATTTAAATTGCTCATTATTTTTTAATTTTCCTGGAATGTACCTTTATTACATCGGGGAAGTCAATGTGTTATTGGTAGAACTTGAGTTTGCTTATTTAGTGGCCTTCCGCAATATAACGTGCATCTCCCTCATAATGAAATTGAGTTTGTAATGCTAGCCTCCCATCGGCACATTGTTTGTTGAAGTGTGATTTGAAACAGGCCGTGTTCATTGGCAAGTTCCGTGGGCAGATTCTCGACTGGAAAGAAATCAGCAGGAATATAAAAACAATAGTAAATGGAATATGGGAATTCGAGACAGATTTCCGAGCAGCACAAAATGCAAGTCATGTGTGGTAAACAAACTCTTCAAAACTTCAAAACAGCACATAAATTTTCTTTCCTGGATTTTGGGGGACATATTTGTGATGAATTTTCAGTTAGGAACTGTCTCCTGACTCAGGATTCAGAAGGACAGAACAGGAGGAAGAAATGTCAAAATTGGCTTTCAGAAATATGGTGCATTCAAAATGAATCAACATCAAGATTTCATGTAATAATCTAAACACTTTGTTTAAACATTCTTCATTTAAGGTCAAGGTTGGAAGGAAGGTAAACTCTAAGGAAGCTGGGACCATACACATTCATAATAAATAATGTGTTATTCAAAAAATGTGAAATACTAAGAAACTGACACTCAAATATGTATACCAATGAAGCAGGAGACCAGTTACAAATAGTAACCTCTCTGTATAAAGTTGATTTACTCAAGGAGTAGCAAATGTTTACTTTAAACTTAATGAGTAGGGTAAAGTTGTGATAACTTGAAATGTCTAATAGTATGCAAGGGAAAAAATAAAACACTAAACTAAGTGAACATTCTCAAGTCTTCTTCTCTGCAGATTTAAAGAATTTCTGAAAATTTCAACCAATGCAAATGACACAATGGAGTTGATTAGGTAAAGCTGGAAAGTGCAAAATCAAAGTGCAGCTCTGTAAAAAAACAATCAGCTTACAGTTTTTTTGCCAAACCTTAATTGAACAAGCTGAAGTTACCATGCACAGCTGCACCAGATTTGTGTACTCTTCAGCTTTCGTATACAGTTTATATATAGATGTATATTAAGACAAAAGTTTCATTAGAGCAAATGAGGAAATACACTATATTGTCAAAAGTATTGGGACGCCTGCCATTACATGCACATGAACTTTAATGGTCCGTAGGGTTCAATATTGAGTTGGCCCACCCTTTGCAGCTATAACAGCTTCAACTCTTCTGGGAAGGCTGTCCACAAGGTTTAGGAGTGTGTCTATGGGAATTTTTGACCATTCTTCCAGAAGCGCATTTGTGAGGTCAGGCACTGATATTAGACAAGAAGGCCTGGCTCGCAGTCTCCGCTCTAATTCATCCCAAATGTGTCCTATCGGGTTGAGGTTAGGATGCTATGCAAGCCAGTCAAGTTCCTCCACCCACTAGTCAACTGTAGCCTACCTTTATATAAACTTACCTTTGAGCTAAGAAACCGTCCTCTACTATTTGATAAAATTTGGGGTGGCTGAGTTTCTAGCCCCCTTACCTTGTCACTTCAGAGCTTGAGAGAATAATATATCTTATTGTCACTATTACTGTTACTGGATTTCCTGTGTGATTGTTGAATATCCTATACTCTGCTATGCCTTGGTACTCACTGTATGAAAAAACTAGAATTTACTGCTAAAAGTATACTTCATAAACAAGCAAAAATTTGGGGGAGAAAACCCTGAACATGTATTTCTAAAGCTGGTGCAGCTATGAACCAAGCGACATGTATATTAAAAAAGAATAGCGCACACATGCAAAAGAAATGACTATCAAATATGAAGACAATCCATAAATAAAAATGGGGATTTGGTCCCACCATATGGCCATATCGTGCTCAAGCCCACCACTACGTCAAAGTACCCCATTATCAGTGGGTCCTACACTATCCATAAAAAGGATGAATCCAGCCTCTCTAACCCTTGGATACAACACTCCTTGCTGGGAGAGATGTGCTAATGCACTACAAGGGGCTCCTCCTATATCTACTTGATAGTGGACACTGATAGAGTACAGGTGTGGGGGGGGGGGGGAATGGGGTGGGGTGCTCAACCTCAGAAGTCTGGTCAGACCGAATACATAATAAACAAGCAAAAAGTTGGGGGAGCAAACCCTGAACATGTATTTCTTAAGCTGGTGCAGCTATGAACCAAGCGACATGTATATTAAAAAAGAATAGCGTACACATGCAAAAGAAATGACTATCAAATATGAAGACAATCCATAAATAAAAATGGGGATTTGGTCCCACCATATGACCATATCGTGCTCAAGCCCACCACTACGTCAAAGTACCCCATTATCAGTGGGTCCTACACTATCCATTAAAAAGGATGAATCCAGCCTCTCTAACCCTTGGAGACAACACTCCTTGCTGGGAGAGATGTGCTAATGCACTACAAGGGGCTCCTCCTATATCTACTTGATAGTGAACACTGATAGAGTACCGGTGTGTGTGTGGGGGGGGGTGGATGGGGTGGGGTGCTCAACCTCAGAAGTCTGGTCAGACCAAATACATAATAAACAAGCAAAAAGTTGGGGGAGAAAACCCTGAACATGTATTTCTAAAGCTGGTGCAGCTATGAACCAAGCGACATGTATATTAAAAAAGAATAGCGCACACATGCAAAAGAAATGACTATCAAATATGAAGACAATCCATAAATAAAAATGGGGATTCTGTCCCACCATATGGCCATATCGTGCTCAAGCCCACCACTGCGTCAAAGTACCCCATTATTAGTGGGTCCTACACTATCCATAAAAAAGGATGAATCCAGCCTCTCTAACCCTTGGAGACAACACTCCTTGCTGGGAGAGATGTGCTAATGCACTACAAGGGGCTTCTCCTATATGTACTTGATAGTGGACACTGATAGAGTACAGGTGTGTGTGGGGTGGGGGGGGTGCTCAAGCTCAGAAGTCTGGTCAGACCGAATACATAACAAACAAGCAAAAAGTTGGGGGAGCAAACCCTGAACATGTATTTCTAAAGCTGGTGCAGCTATGAACCAAGCGACATATATATTAAAAAAAGAATAGCGCACACATGCAAAAGAAATGACTATCAAATATGAAGACATTCCATAAATAAAAATGGGGATTTGGTCCCACCATATGGCCATGTCGTGCTCAAGCCCACCACTACGTCAAAGTACCCCATTATCAGTGGGTCCTACACTATCCATAAAAAAGGATGAATCCAGCCTCTTTAACTCTTGGAGACAACACTCCTTGCTGGGAGAGATGTGCTAATGCACTACAAGGGGCTCCTCCTATATCTACTTGATAGTGGGACACTGATAGAGTACCGGTGTGTGTGTGGGGGGGGGGTGGATGGGGTGGGGTGCTCAACCTCAGAAGTCTGGTCAGACCAAATACATAATAAACAAGCAAAAAGTTGGGGGAGCAAACCCTGAACATGTATTTCTAAAGCTGGTGCAGCTATGGACCAAGTGACATGTATATTAAAAAAGAATAGCGCACACATGCAAAAGAAATGACTATCAAATATGAAGACAATCCATAAATAAAAATGGCGATTTGGTCCCACCATATGGCCATATCGTGCTCAAGCCCACCACTACGTCAAAGTACTCTATCAGTGTCCACTATCAAGTAGATATAGGAGGAGCCCCTTGTAGTTCATTAGCACATCTCTCCCAGCAAGGAGTGTTGTCTCCAAGGGTTAGAGAGGCTGGATTCATCCTTTTTTATGGATAGTGTAGGACCCACTGATAATGGGGTACTTTGACCTCAGCTTCCAGTCTGGGTTTGTTCAATTAGGCCTAGAAAATTAAAGCTAGAAGCTAATCGGTTGCCATGCACAGCTTCTCCAGATTCAGTCTTAGTAAATGCCCTTCATTGTCAATGTGACCTTATCGAGGCTACAGATTCTTGAATGAGGCAACTTTTTAAGGTCACAGCAATTGATGTCAGCCTGCATTCTACGTCATTTAAATTAGCCTTTCAAAATATGTCACTTTTCTTTCGTTCTTGAAAATGTATTTTATCTTTTTTATTTCAGAGGAAATATGAAAACAATGTGACTTCTGACAATGTATTAAGAGAGGAAAACTGTACACTGCATTAATCACCAAAGGAAAAAGGCTCAAGCTTTCAAAAGAGATTTTACATTTGATACAATTCAGAAATAATTGTTCGTTGGGTCCCGAGACTTAGACACTCATAAAAGTGTTCTCTCTGCAGCATCCCACTTACAGAATTGGCAAGTAGTTTGATTAGTAAAACTCACAATGCAATAGGAAGAATAATACAACTCTGAATCTCAGCGCTTTTAAACAATCACTCAAATAAATGTCTTCCAGATGTTGAAGTTATTATTTTATAAAGCAGGTTTATACGTAAATCCTGCTGGTGCCAAGCAAATAGACTTAATGATGTTCTCATCATGAAGCCGCAAAAAGCTTGTAAAATATCCTATTAGTCCTGCTTGCCACCAGAAACTGTCAAACCGTTTCCTGAATTTCACCTTCATGCTTCACATGTTCGGGAAGAAAATAACCTATTAGAAACATCCCAGTCCAATTGTACCCAGCCAGGAATGCACAGACCATTAGGAGGATCAGTCCACCATAAACTGACAATTTAGTTATACTGTAGATGGAGCCTGGTGGGCTGAGCCAGCATCTACCTTACAATATTTCTTGGAAATTTCCTGCCTGCCTTAATTTGCAATTAGTTTCATGTCCACTGGGGAGTTTTGAGTTGCTCCCACAACCTTAGTGTGTTCCAGCACAAGAGGAGAAATCACACATGTAATAGTCCTGAGAGATATCAAAAATTGTAAAAATGTTTATTCAGAATCCTTATGTAGCTGGGTGCTGCATGCCAGCTAGAGGAGCAGGCCATGAGCTCCTGTGCCTACTTTCCTCCCCCCCCCCCCGGGCTGTTGTACTGCTGGGCTGTCGGCTGTGTGTGGAATAGGCTGTGTGCACCTCTGGCTACCTTTTCTCCCCCTCCAGCCCCCCCTGCTGGAAGTTCTCAGTAGCAGCTGTGATATCTGCAGAGGTTAAGGAAACTTGAATATGCAGCCGCAAAGGACACTGGGAAATGTAGTCTATGGAGGCTAATGGGGCTGCAAACTACAGGAACCAGGGAACACATTGATATAGGAGGAGAGTGAAATATATTTTCCCAGGCATGCAGGGACTGGGCCAGGTATTTTGCTAGAAGAGGCAGAGCTGAATACATTTTGCCACTGATGTGAAGAGAGAGAGAAAGATTGAGCCACTAAAAGGTCTTCTGTTGTGCGTCCCAGTTGGAGCCACAGGGACCTGTTGCCGTGTGTGCCTACAGCAACAGAGAATCAGCGAGAGGCTGAGCACTGTGATTGAGCCATCTGAGGACCTGAACATGAGGACTAAGTCACCGAGGACTGGATTCCTTGGGATAGCAGGCTGATAAGCGTTCCGCACAAGATTTGTCTAACGTCAGGATTGGTTAGCGGAATCCACTGTGCTTATCACATCACTGTCAGCAGTTTTAATGCCAGTAGAGACTACCCATTACTTAGCAGCCCATTAGTCATTCACTGCATGCAGTTATAAAGAAATAGTAACAAGTGCACCACCATACAGATGGGACCCAATGTCAGCCACCTTAAGTTTGCAAGTTAGGCACAAGGTTTCATACAAACACCTTCCAGGGGTTACCCCATTCAGGGCCACCTATGCATACCCACATCCAAAGGTATAATATCAGAGTGCACTTTTTTTGATTGGTATTGCAGAGATAACTGTGAGACTTTTACTTGCCATATTATAGTTTAGAATTCATGTTATTGCATGTAACACATTTAAACTTATTCAATAACCCATTTATTGCTTTGTGCATTGCATTAACCTGCCTTGCAATAATTTATTAACTTTATCTAATTTCAACTATATTGTGGTCTATTTCCTGTGTGCTAATATAGTGTGGTGGTATACTAGTATTTAAGTTACAACCAGGTGTATCAGAGGGGATGGAGTTGTTTTCAGAGTCACACCAGAACTCAGAACCCATCATACCAAGCGGCCCCTGCAGGGGTAAGCAGAACACTTATAAGCCCAATCTTGAGTCTCTCCCTTTTACATGCCCATATTTCATTCTGTATCATTTAACAATCAGATAGTTGAATATAGTATGGGATACCAGCGATGGAAGAAGATCTGCAACACAGGGATGGTAAGCATATGCCTTCTTCTTTAATGGGGTTGTTGTAGTTTGATTTACTCCCAATGTGACAGAATCTCTTCAATCTTGTGGTAGTCTTTCATTAAAAACAAAATACTAGCATATGTTCTGTAACTTGTTGCCCAGTGGGTATCAGGCATTTAACATTAAAATATAACTAAAGGCAAAACTTTTTTTTTATTTTGAATAGAGTGAAGAGGGAACACCTGCCAGGTTTTATTGCAGTCTGTGCCCCATTAAGGGGATTCACCCTCTCTATTTGTCCTGTTTACCATTTTTATTGAAATTGAAAGTAAAAGAAATTACCCACATTTTGGGTTGTCCCAGAAAAAAAATAGAGGGTAAATATTCCAATGGGTACACTAGTTCTGGTGGTCAGGGGGTTCCCAAAGAATTTGTTAGATTTACAGAGATTTCCTCTCACTTCCTGTTTGGCTATGGGACAGGAAATGAAGAGAAATCTCCACAAAGGGACACAGACTGCGACAGAAAATCTGATAGGAATTATAACCCTCCCTTGCTCTATCCAAAGTGAAATAGTTTTGCCTATAGCTCTACTTTAAAGCCTGAAGGCAACTGATGAACCTTTTCCTTACTTTTGCCTTTAATTATTAAAACAAAATCCAATATGTTCTCCTGATTTCTGCTCTTAGTTTTTTCTTACTATGAATAATCACTGTGAGGTTTAATGTCCACTCACCTACTATAATGTTGCTCTCTCCTTGGCCAGACCAACAAGATGTTGCTTTCTCAATTGATCAAGATTTTGGCCACTGAGGAAGTGACTTTTACCAGGTAGAGTGTCAGCTGTACCTTTGTGACTCCAGTGATGGCAAGTGGCAGAATCACTTGTGTGACATGAACCTAAAGCTGGCCATAGACCTATAGAATTTTTTCCTTTCAGTCTGTGACCTAAGCAAAAGAAATCTAATAGATTCATCCATCCACACAAACGACGGGAATTGACAATTACCACCCTGCCATGCTAGTGTATTCTGACAACCGCAAGAGCTGTAACGTAACAAAAGTTAACTTTGTGATCTACTTTTGCCTTCCACTGTTAGAATTTTAGATGATTTCTGGGCAGAATATGGCAAAATTTAGGGACTGAGTAAATAGGCTTTTTATGTCAATGGGGAAATGCAACTTGCTTTCAAGTGTACTGTGCAGTATGTAAACTCTAAAAGGTACTTCTCTCCTTTTTACTCCCTATTGGGCTAATAAATATACCATTGACGTGCTTTAGTTTATCTATTCAAAACGTGAAAAATGACCTGCTGATCCTGCCAAAAATATAGTGAACTGTTAACTGTCTGTACACTCTGCCTCTGATGCAGCTAACATTGTTCTAGTTCGCTCTGTGGCCTACAAAACACCTCTTTCCTCTGTAATCCTAACAAACTACCTGTCCAAGGATGACAAATGTACTTCTCCATAGATATAGTGCAATAAGTAAGCCCATTGTCACCCCTTGGCAGAAAGGTTTTGTGTCACACTAGGGCAAGAACTGTGCTTCTGGCAGGATTCCTATGTAAAAAATAAAGAAGAAGCTTGATGTAAAGAAAATGAATACACTCATCATATCTAAGGATTGGAAAGCTGAAATATTGTATGTCTTTGTTCATGGGTTAAGATACACTGTCAGTTGAATTCTGCTTGCATTTGAGATCAGTTTGAGATGCTTCTGAGATAATTCAGGAGTTCAATGACAGGTGTATTTGACTTGCAGCGGACCTCCTTTTGACTGGCATTTGACTGTCTTTGAAGCAGCAATTAAAGTAGAATTCCAGGTTTACTTTGATTTAAATAGTTTGTTTGGGCCAAGCTGGCCCAGATAAGCTTTCTATTACTGCACTGTGTGCACTGTAATAGACTTTAGTAACAAACTACATTCAGTAAGTGGTGTCCCGGCCGCAGTCGCAGTACGGACGACTTATATAACTGGATACTAACTTTTATAGGTACAGTTGATCCAGGGAATATCCAATTGCCTCTCCGGCATCAGAAAATAGTTTTTTCCCCTGCTGGAGCAAATTGGTTCATGCTTTGCTGGGGTTTTTGCCTTCCTCTGAATCAACTGTGGGTATAGGATTGTGTATATAGGAATGTATGATTTTTTCTTTTTTTTTTTAAGGATTTTTTTTTTCCTTTTATTGGTTGAACTAGATGGACTTGTGTCTTTTTTCAACCAGACTAGCTATGTAACTATGTGACTTCCCATCAGCTGCTGGAACTAAAAAAAATACTTCTCTGCCATTTACCATGTTTTTTTTATCAATGAATACAAAGCTTCTTCTGATTGGCCAAGGTGGACATCATGATTTCCACTTCAGCCATTTAGAAAATAATTTGCTGCTAAAATAATTACCACATCCCAAATATGGCCAGATTGTAGAAAATTCCCCAATAGGGGGACTAAAAAATGGACTTTACTGGCACTACAGGAAGACACATGAAATTAAAATGAAATTGTCTTTATATACAAAATATTTAAAATTATAGTATTACAATTGAGGGATCATATGTTGTCCCATATAACACTTGCTTCTTCCAAATATCAAAGAATTTGTAAAGCTGTATATACATTACACACATATATATATATATATATATATATATATATATATATATATATCTTCATATCAAGCGCATAGATAGGTCAACACGTTTTGCAAAATTGCTTCTTCAGGACTCGTCATATGCCTAATAGAAGAGCTGCCTGGCTAAGGAGACATGCATCAGATATGGCATATCAAATATTTATACAACTCACAGATGTTAGTACAACACAGGGGGGTGTTCGGCCCATGTCTGATTATAACTAAGTGCCTCACTGAGGCCTGGGGGTTCAGTAGCCTTTAAGCTATAGATCCACTTAGTCTCTCTACGTAAAATTTGCTAGTCAAAATTCCCACCCGCAGATCTTCATAGATCTTATCCAGGGCAGCGAAAGAGATCATTGTAGTATCATGATGTATATTACCCCTTTCATCTGGCAGTCAAAAAAGTGCCTAATCTCATACTAGAATCATTTGGTAACCTCAATAAAGGGCCATCTAGAATCAAAGGGCAATATTCACAAAACCTACCTCCCTTGACAGCCCAAGATGGCAGAGTTGAGGTGGGGGAGGCAGGGTCATAATGGGATGGGTGGAGGAGGGATGTAATGGTTGCCAGGATGCTGTCTGTGCTGGAGCAGCTGTTAGGATGCATTGCATTGTGTGTCAGAAAATACCTGTGAGACGTCAAATGCACAGATATGTGCATGCACATGGTATTTCCCATAGAACGGTTACCAGGCACGTGCATGCGATTAGGATTTCGCCATTGGTCACGTGCATGCATGCGCGCACATGCACAAATCCTGTTGGTGCTAGATGGGGTATTTAAAGGACGCTCATGCCCATGTTCTGTGTTGACTGATCTTCAGCTTTTCCCTGTGTCCTGTGTTTATCCTGTATGATTCCCGTGTTGCTGACCAGGCCTGCTCCTGACCTGATCTTGGATTCCGTTTCTGACCTGTCACTAATTTGTGAGCCGTCTGCCTGTTTATGACCCTGGCTATTCTTGTAACCATGCTTCTGTCTCTGATCCTGGCTTCCTGTCCTGTTCAAGTGCCTACCTGGCTGTCTGTCTGCACCGCTGAATGTTCCTGCCTCAAGTTTGCTGAGAGCTCTGACAAGCCAGATGTCCTGAACCAGCAGCACAAGCGGACTGCCCCTTTAACCTGGACTAGACTTCTGAACATTGCTACTGTTCCTGACACATTGGTTCACCAGTCTCCTTGGGACCGCATATCCTGCTGCAAGATCTCCCATCAACATCTGCAGGCACTCGTGTTCCTCCTGTCCCTTGGTACCCTCTGTTCCACTTCCAGTGGGGCCTGGGCTGGAGATACAAGACAGGCCGACAACGTAATTTCAGTCTCCTCTCAGGTACGTGACAGCCTACATGGGTTGAATAAGTGACATACTGCTTGCCTGTCTATTCTAGCACACGTGCAGTGAAGCTTGCGGGGCACAACTGGTTGATATTATGGATGGGTGCCTGTAGTGTGGTTGTGGCACCAATGTGACTTATTTTGGCACCAAAGGATTGACACTTAAGGACATGTTTGGTAGTAGTGGAACTGTGGTGGCAGTTCCTGCGCTAGTTTGTATCCAGTTTAAAGGTGAGAAGGGGTTTGATATAGCGGATTACTAACTTTATGAGCTGATTCAATGGGGATAGTTATTTATAATAAATTGGTGATTTCTTTGTTTTATCTACAGGTGGTCACTGTTCCTGGGCCGTTTATGAAGGTAGGCTTCTCCCCATCGTCGATGATTTAGATGTCGACAGATAAGAGGTAACAGTGTCTAATAAGTTACAAATGGTGGTTGTTATTAAGGGTGGTTATTGAGTATGAGCTTCTATGTCCTCTTGCTGGTCTGACTATGATGAGATTAATATGCATATGTTCATCATTTTACATACTGTATATCTACAACTGGGGATTAGTATTGCTGTCTCGTGATAGAAAATTAGTAGTGTTGGGCTTGATGCTCCTGTGCTGTTATCTAGTTTGGGTCTTTTTTCTTCCCGTAGGTTACTATATATATATATATATGGTAGAGATCAACTGATTATTAGCAACACCGATATATCGGGTGCCGATATGCACTTTCCCCCATATATCTGTATCGCCATTTTGATTTGCCAATATTGCCGATATTTAGGGAAAGCGCATGATTACAAGGAGCGGGAGGGGACATGCCCCCCCTCCCGCCACCTTCCGCGGCTCGCCCGGGTCTCCCATCCCACCGGGACACCCAGGCATCCTATCTCTACCGCCGCCCTCGAAGAGAAGACCCGGTCAAAGCAGTATTCGGCTCTGATCGGGTCTCCATGCAAAAAACCCGGAAGTGATGTCATGACATCACTTCCGGGTACAAAATCCAAAGGTGGGACCGCACACAAAGCAATTGTTGAAGTCAATAAATTTCTTTATTCCTCATAGGTGAATTCATACAGACAGTGCAAAACAGACATGCCGGCTTGACGCGTTTCACGATACAAACGATCGCTTACTCATAACCACACCATCACTCCCGGGTACTCGGCGCCGAATTAAAAAAACTGACAGCAATCAAAACAGCCAAACTTGGTGTTTTGAATGCTTTTCAGTGCCGAGGAGGGGTGTGGGGTCTTTTAGACACCCAGATCCCTCCACAAGGAGTACCTAAAAAAAAAAAAAATGTATTAAAAAAAAAAAATTTTAATGTCCGAAAATATCGGCAGATATCGGCCGATACTGATATCCGATGACCAAAATATCGGTATTAAAAAAAACGATATCGGTCGATCACTAATTTATGGCATCCCAAATATTATCAGCCTAGAACTGCACTGATGATTTTTCAGTGTCTTTAGAACTACCTTCTACCAGCTATGATGCCTTTGAACTATTCCTGCATCTGGCTGCCTCGATAAGTACGTTTCTATATAATGTAATATTATGGTCCCTATATCATATTGTTGTTGCTTACATTGGTTTAGCATTACCTGGATTATATTTTCCTTTTCAGTTACACAATGAAGTACACTCCTGGTGTTTTTTGATTTTATCACCAAGTGGCTGGACAGCATAGCATACTTACCTTGCATGGGCCTTGGGACCGCTGTCGATTGTGGTCTTCCTTGTCTCTTTGAGGGCATGTGAGTGTACCAACATCTGTAACTTATGAATTGCATAAAGATTTGGTATGTCATATCTGATATATGTCTCTTTAGCCAGGTAGCTCTTCTATGAAGCATATGAAGGGTCCTGAGGAAGCAATTTTGTGAAATACATTGACCTATCTATGCGCTTAATATGAATATATATGCAGCTTCACAAAATCTTTGTTATTTAAAAGAAGCAAGTGTATTATGGGACAACATATGATCTCTCAATTGTAATACTATGTTTTTTTAATATTTTTTTAGTTCAATCTGATTTTATTAAGAAAAAGGAGTTGTGACGGTACTAGCCGTCACTATGGGTGACGGATCACCCTGTCCCTGGATTGTAAACCCCTTTGTGTCATTTTCTTATGAGTTTGGGACATTGCATTTTATTTTCCCTTTATTCATCCTCTGAACAACTGACTCATGGCATTGAGTTAATGTAATGTAATGTTACAACCCATCCCCCCCCCCCTCCTGTTTCTGTGTCTAAGTGTGTGGATTCATGGCAGACAATGGTCTGAGTTGGATACATCTCTCCGCAGGGGGTGTGTATTAAGACTGCATGTTTCAAATGTACAAATGTTCAGTTCTCATTGGTTGGTTCCCTTCCCCCCCTTCTGTGGAAAGGCTAAGGGGAGTTTCCCTAACTGTATGTAAAACTGTTGTCTTGGAATGTAATAAACAGTTTAAGCTCTGCATGTTTAACCCTCAACACCTGTGTGGATTGTCTCGTGATTGAGGGGTTAAGGGCTGGATATGACTTCTCCGCAGGCTGTGGGTGCGTTTGGAGGACAGGAGACACAGATTCGGCGGATGTGCCCAGCTGGGGTACAAAGATCCGTCACATTGGTTGGCAGCGGTGGGATGTCTCCTGCAGTCCAGGACATCCAAACCACCACCAGGATTCAAGATCTGGGCAGCTGCCGAGGAGTGATACGGGGACCAGCCAGCATGAGAGCGGAGTTCGGGAGGAGGCTGCAAGGCATGTGGAAGCAACATCGGGGACCAGCGACAGAGCACACCAGGCTCGGCTGGGAGGATGTGATCCGCCGGCAACTCTGGCATGAGGCGCTAAGCCACGAGCGGCACCATCAGGGGAAGATCCTTCCCTCCTCCACAGAGATGTACCGGAAGCAGTACCGTGCGCGAGAGGTGTTCCTGAGGGAACGACCGCGAGATGAAGGGAAGACGGAGCTCGGAAGATTGGTCCAGGAGGAAATGAGGCTGGACGCCAGCTACAGAGCCCTCCGGTGGTTCGCGGCTCAACTGTGGCCAGGTACAGCAGATGGCAGCCCAACAGAAGGCGTTGGCTATGGCGGCGTGGGGCTGCTCCATCAAAAAATGTACGGAGACCCAGACTTTGGGAGCGATGAGGAGTGGCGGCTGGAACACATTCTGGATTTCCGAGATGAGGTGCTGGACCTCCCCGACGAGGCGTGTGACCTGGAGGAATTGGAGTTCCTGGTTGAGCAGGAATGGGAGCTCGAGATTGCCTACAAGCGGCTGTTTGACGGTGATCAGCAGCCTGGCATGGCTCCCGTTGCCTGGGACTGTCCGAGAGAAATAGCAGACAGTCACGGAGATGAGAAGCAAATGGGGCCAGGGGTGACCCTGCGTTTTCCCGTACTAACTGCAATGGAAGAAGCAGCGATGATACAGAGGGCACTGCGAGCGCTAGAATGCCGGAACGCACCGGAGGTCCACCAGGCAGCGAGACAAGCTAATAGCATGAAGGTCTCAGAAGGGGGAGTTGAGACAGGCGCTGGAAGGCTGGGAAATGGTGATCAGCAGCAAGTCCAGAGTATCTCATCTGGTGCCCCAGCAGAAGCATTGGCTACAGGGCAGAGTGCCCCTGGCATCTGCCCAGCATCAGAAAAAGAGTTGGATCCGGAGAGTCTGAGAGAGGATCTGCGTGAGCTGTTTTCCCAACAGCAGATACCCCCACCGGGAGTAGAGGAAGCAATTCTCCCTCCCCAACAATTGGACACTACCCCAGTGTTTATCCCCCCAGCAGAAGCGCTGGCTACGGGGCAGAGTGCCGCTGGCCTCTGCCCACCCTCAGAGGTAGATCCAGGGAGTCCGAGGGGTGACCTCAGTGAGCCGTTTCCCCAGCACTTGGACACTACCCCAGTGGTTATCCCCCCAGCAGAAGCGCTGGCTACGGGGCAGAGTGCCGCTGGCCTCTGCCCACCCTCAGAGGTAGATCCAGGGAGTCCGAGGGGTGACCTCAGTGAGCCGTTTCCCCAGCACTTGGACACTACCCCAGTGTTTATCGCCCCAGCAGAAGTGCTGGCTACAGGGCAGAGTGCCCCTGGCATCTGCCCAGCATCAGAAAAAGAGTTGGATCCGGAGAGTCTGAGAGAGGATCTGCGTGAGCTGTTTTCCCAACAGCAGATATCCCCACTGGGAGTAGAGGAAGCAATTCTCCCTCCCCAGCAATTGGACACTACCCCAATGTTCATCCCCCCAGCAGAAGCGCTGGCTACAGGACAGAGCGCTGATGGTCTCTGCCCAGCATCAGAACCAGAGATGAAGAATCCGGGAGACAGTCCCTGCAAGATACCTTCTCAGCGGCTCGTAACTACACCAGGAGAAAAGCAAGTACCTTTTTTTCCCCAAATGCATAGCCCTACCAGCCTACATTCCCTACCAGCGGAAGCGCTGGCATCAGGGCAGAGAATTATTCAGCTCCCCCCAATATCTGCAACCCTGCCCTGGATCAGAGGAGTGCAGACAGCTGTTCCCACTCTGCAGCGGCTGTTTTTATTCATGGGAGACCCTATGTGCGATGTTGCTCCCCAGTGCCAGAGTCGTTCTTTTACTTTTCCTGGTTGCCTGGGGTGGAAGTTTGTGACTAACGCAGGTCCAGACCAGTTGAGGGTCAGGAACCTGGTTAGCCTGTTTTTAAAAGGGGAGAAATGTGACAGAACCCACTGTCACTGTGTGTTTTGGAGGGGACTGTGCGCAAGCCTCCTACCGACAGACTATGGGCCAGAAGCTACTGGAGTTTGGCGCTGCAGCCTTTTGACTTTACCATCCACTACTGCCCTGGGAAGCAACGCCGACGAATTATCCAGGCAAACAGACATTGACTCTTTTTGGGATTTGTTACCCGACTAATTCAGGCACAGACCAGTTATAGGTCTGGTACCTGGATTAGTCTACCTTTGGGGGGGAAGAGATGTGACGGTACTAGCCGTCACTATGGGTGACGGATCACCCTGTCCCTGGATTGTAAACCCCTTTGTGTCATTTTCTTATGAGTTTGGGACATTGCATTTTATTTTCCCTTTATTCATCCTCTGAACAACTGACTCATGGCATTGAGTTAATGTAATGTAATGTTACAACCCATCCCCCCCCCCTCCTGTTTCTGTGTCTAAGTGTGTGGATTCATGGCAGACAATGGTCTGAGTTGGAGACATCTCTCCGCAGGGGGTGTGTATTAAGACTGCATGTTTCAAATGTACAAATGTTCAGTTCTCATTGGTTGGTTCCCTTCCCCCCCTTCTGTGGAAAGGCTAAGGGGAGTTTCCCTAACTGTATGTAAAACTGTTGTCTTGGAATGTAATAAACAGTTTAAGCTCTGCATGTTTTACCCTCAACACCTGTGTGGATTGTCTCGTGATTGAGGGGTTAAGGGCTGGATATGACTTCTCCGCAGGCTGTGGGTGCGTTTGGAGGACAGGAGACACAGATTCGGCAGATGTGCCCAGCTGGGGTACAAAGATCCGTCACAGGAGTGTTACAGAATATGGGTGAAAGCTAAGGAGCGAGAAGCAAACAGAAAAAAAAATTCACAGCCATGTCACATAATGAATTTCAAGTAAGTGCTTAGTACAAACAATATCAATCAGTGTTGGGACGAAACAGAAACTACCAAGTCCATTGCAGTACGATTGTATCGCAACATGATAAACAGCAGCTTGGTGTAACATGGGTCAACATAAACAAGGGAGAGAACAAATAAAGGATAACACTGGTAGAGACACCGCTACATCTGGTGTCGCATTAGAAAATGGTGTAAAGTTTGGAAGGCACTAGTAAATACTCAGATCATACGCTGCGAAGCACCCAAAAACAACAAGGGAGCACAAAAAGGATAGCCGTACAGGGCCAGTGGTATAGCCAAAGAGGTAGAGAGAGGGGAGGTGGGGTAAAGCAGGAGAGCGAAAACAGAGAGAAGTCAAGAGGGTGAGGAAGACAGAGAAGATCATGAGGGACCGCCCACGTCCCACTACTGTTCCCCATCACCCGGCATTACAGGCGCTTCGATCCAGGACTGAAAGGCCTCCGAAAACCGAAACATGTCCCAAGGCATCCATGCAGCAGAGAACCGTTCCTCTTTGCCCCCTTCTCGCGCCAGCAGGTTTTCCATGTCTCTAAGCCTGCCTAGTTCCAAAGCCCACTCAAGTTTAGAAGGCACGTGCTGGGTCCTCCAGTGTCTGGGTATTACTGTCCGTACAGCCGCCAAGAAAAAACGCAGAATGTCTCTCTTAATCGACCGGAAGGAGCCGGGTAACAAGGACAATAAGGCCAACTGCGGTGTCGCGGAGACTGTAGTTGCCTGGAGCCTGCAGTAAAGAGCAATAATTCCAGTCCACAATGCATGGATCTGCGGGCATTCCCACCAAATATGAAGGAGCGTCCCCCTAGATGACGTGCATCGCCAGCATTGGTCCGACTGAAGTGGATCAATATAGGTAATCGAGGAAGGGCACCTGTACCATCTGCTCAGGAGTTTGAACCCCTTCTCCTGAACTTGCGTAGCAGGAGACAGCGAGTGAGTCAGCGCGAAGCATTTGTACCAGTCGGTGGATGAAAGGGCTCGCCCCAGGTCCCTGTCCCAGGCAGCAGTATAAGTCGGCAGGTCAGGGCGAAGGGCATGTAGGAGTAATGAGTATAAGAGAGATACCGTGTGCGTGGGGGGAACATCCTGGAGTAGGATAGAGTCAAACTCCAAAGGGTCTCCCCTAACAGCAGTCAGTGAGGGCAGGGAGCGTATATAGGAGAGAGCCTGGCCGCGCTGCAGCCAGCTCACAAGAGCACCGTCGGATGTGGTGGAAGTAGGAGTCGTCAACAAGGACGAGTCAGTTCGGAGGATTTGGGAAACACGTCGATGATCCGTCGCAGTCCAGGGTCCAAATCTAGAACACGAGGCTGCCGGGGGGGAACGCCGGGGTGCCAAAGAAGGGCGTCATGGGGCCCTGAGGACCTGAGAGACGGCCCGATTTGTTCAGGAAATCCCAAGTCCGCAGGGTCTGGCCCGTTAACATGTTGAAAGAGGAAACGTGACCATGAAGATGCACTGGAGTCCAGGGAAGTGCCCTGAGATCGAAGGGGGCAAGAAGACGTTCAAGTTGCACCCACAGTTTAGTGGGGGCATTGTGAAACCAATCCACCAAGCGCGTCAGGGTCGCCGCGCGGTGGTAGAGAGCGAAGTCCGGGATACCGGTGCCCCCTCTAGACTTCGGAAGGGTCAGAGTCGCATACTTTAGGCGGGGTCGGCTATGAAGCCATACAAATCTCGAAAGTGCTCTACGCAGTTTGTCAAAGAAGGAGGCAGGTATGTGAACAGGAAGCGCTTGGAAGAGGTACAAAAAGCGAGGTAGAACGTCCATTTTCAGAACATTGATCCTCCCAAACCAAGACAAGTGTTTCGTGGAGTAGGTAGACAGGTCAGACAGGGTTTTAGTGAGGAGTGGAACAAAATTGTCAGTGAAGAGGCGCGTCGGGTCAGAAGGCAGATTGACGCCCAAGAAGCGAACGGAGGAGGATCCTGTCTTAAAGGGGTATGTGTCCGAGATACGCTTAAGAGTCGATTTAGGCAGGGAGATATTTAATATCTCTGATTTAGAGTGATTAACTTTAAAGTTGCTCACAAGGCCAAAGTCGCGGAACTCTTCCAAGAGCGCAGGGAGGGACTTTTGAGGAGAAGTGACGTAGAGCAGTAACTCATCTGCGAATAGCGCTAGTTTTGAATGTATGGGGCCAATGGTCAGTCCGCAGACATTGGGGTTGTCACGAATAGCAACGGCCAGATGTTCCATTACTAGGACATAGAGGAGCGGAGACAGGGGGCAACCCTGGCGCGTACCGTTGTGGATGCTGAAGGTAGGAGACAAGGAGCCATTAATCCGGAGCCTGGCGGAAGGTGACTTGTAGAGGGCCATAATTCTAGCCAGCATCAGCGGGCCGAGACCGATTTGTTCCAGGGTAAGACGCAGAAAATGCCAGTCAACACGGTCAAAGGCCTTCTCCGCGTCCACTGTCAGCATGCACAAAGGTATATCGTGGGAGCGGGCATAATCAGTAAGCAGGAGAGTTTTCAAGGTATTGTCCCTAGCTTCTCGGCCTTGGACAAAGCCCACCTGGTCCATATGAATAAGGTCCGGCAATAACGGTTTCAATCGGGTCGCTAGGATCTTAGCATAAAGTTTAAGGTCGATTCCAATTAAAGAGATAGGTCTGTAATTGGCACATGATGCTTTGGAATTAGAGATATGTGGGCCTCTAACGTCTGAGGAGGAAAATCCGAGCCGTCAGGAATCGAGTTAAAGACCCGAGCCAGAAAAGGGGCCAGCAGAGTGTTGAACACCTTATAAAATTTGGCAGTAAAGCCGTCGGGGCCAGGACTTTTGCCGGAGGGGATAGATGCAATAGCTGCCACAACCTCGTCGACTGAGATCGCCGTTTCCAGGTCCAAGACGGTCTCAGCAGGCACGGGAGGGCAGTCGCCGACACATACGCAGCTTTGTCCTCGAGGGAGGCCCCTGGAGCAGGGATGCAGACAAATGGTAAAGCGACTGATAGTAAGTCGCAAAGGATTGACCAATCAGCTTCGGGGTCGTCACCAGGGACCCTGTTGGATCACGAATCCGGTCAATAAATGTAGAGGCAGCGCGTGGGTGGAGTGCGCCAGCTAATGGTCGACCACATTTGTCTTTAATATTTTTTTAAATAAATAGAATTGCATTTTAATTTTAATATGTCTTCAATATGTGGTATCAGTCCCATTTATTGTTCCAGCAGCAGACAGGAAGTTGTCCATACTACTGTCAGTGCTACTTACTGTAGGTAGTTAATGCTAAAACAGTATATTGCAGAACACACAGCAGGTGCATTGGTTATTAAGGGAAATTGTTAATTTAAGCCATATTAGCCCAAACAAACTCTTTAGAAAATCACAGCCTCTGCAAATGGAAAGGAATTTTTTCATAAACACTAATTGCAAAATAAATAGTGTAGCAATTATATTTGTTATAAGGATGTTTTTGTGAAAGTAAAGGCAACTTTTCACTGACACATTAAAGGAACCTACACCAACCCTGTAAAATATATAGATGCATACTTACTTAAAACTGTGCTGGACATAAATGGTGGTGAAGGAACCACTTTACCTGGCAGGGGAGAATGTATCTGACACAATCAGAAGTATGGGATACCAACGACACATGGAGATCTGCAACACAATGATGGTAAGCATACACCTTCTTCAATAGGGTTGTTATAGGCATATTTACCTCCAAAGTGACAGGGTTGCTTTAAACTTGTAGTAATCTTCAAAAAATATAAATTATTAGCATATGTCCTGTTTTGGATTCTACATAGTGACCTGACTAGTGGCTCAGCAAGTACTAGGCATCCAGCACTAAACCCTTAACGCAACTGATTAATATTTTCCTTAATTCTACCTTCAAATATTAAAACAAAATCCAATATTTTCATCTGAAATACTCTTAGTTTTTCTCACTATGCAGTATCTATAAGAGGTTAAATGTCTAGTTGAAAAACTCAGTTCACAGTTAGCTACAAAAGGGCCTTCTGAAAAGCTAGTCAAATCAGGATTGAAATGTGAATATAAATAAACTGCTTTGATTTCTCAGTATCACTGTGGTCAGACATGCAAACCTTCCACTGGTTATATCAGTTTCCATTTATTCATGCCTTGTCTGATTAGATAAACATAAGATTTGAGATTTAACTTTATTGTGGTTGCTAATTCGGATCTCTGGTAGAGAGAATTCCCAGCAAAATTCCCTGCTCTGCCCCACAGCTATTGTGATATTCTCCTAATGATTCATGCAGAATACACACATAACTTGAACTGCATTTGTGTGAGAATGACTCTTTAACCCTCCTCTTATGTTAGAATTCCGTTACTATCCATGATGTTTAGGGTCGGTTTTGACCTGTGTTTTAAATCAGCCATAAAATACCCTCTGAATAATTATTTATCATCAAATTTGTTTCTTACCTCTTGATTACCTTGTTAGGCTTCTTTATCCTTGAAAAGATTGGTTTTAATATTTTTGGTGTGACCCCTTAGACCTTTCTTTTGATAGCATACCTCTCATTTTCAAATTTAAAAAATGGTAAAATAAAGTCAGCAACTCTGAAATGTATTTGTCCTATGTTTCTTCACTTTATTTAGAGAAGCAGACAAGCAGGAAAAGAGATAGGCCCCTCCCTAACTACAGCTCACAGGGTTGAGAGGGGATTGGCTGTCAGTGTTACTAAGCAGAGAGAGTGTTTATGATTTCAGTTTTGGCACTTATTAGTGTCCTAAAATCCTATATTATAACTGGGTCAGAATTGACCCTAACACCATGAACGTCTTAATTTTCACCACAGTATTTTATAATTTAGTGAAAAGGATTATTTTTCTATTACATTGTTTAAATAGAGGTTCCTGACAAAGTAAAAAAATCTTGATACAATGAACAAATTTATGTGATACTTATAGACATTCAAAACCTGAAAACGGGTCGGTTCTGACCCTAACATAAGAGGAGGGTTAATTGTGACTGAGTGCCGTGGATCTGGCAGAAAAAACTACTGCAAGCGAATCACACCATGAGATGTTCCAACTGCAAAACAAGCTCACTATCAGACTCTCCTACTGCAAGCCAACATCGCTATTAGACCCTCCCACTGCAAACTAACCTCAGTATTAGACCCTCCTACTGCAAACCAACATCACTATTAGACCCTCCCACTGCAAACTAACCTCAGTATTAGACCCTCCTACTGCAAACCAACATCACTATTAGACCCTCCCACTGCAAACTAACCTCAGTATTAGACCCTCCTACTGCAAACCAACATCACTATTAGACCCTCCCACTGCAAACTAACCTCAGTATTAGACCCTCCTCCTGCAAACCAACATCACTATTAGACCCTCCCACTGCAAACTAACCTCAGTATTAGACCCATCTCCTGCAAAACAAGCTCACTATCAGACACTCCTACTGCAAACCAACATCACTATTAGCAGAGTTGTATAAAGTACTCGAAACCCGTACTTGAGTAAAAATACAAGTGCTCGATCAAAAAGTGACTTGAGTAGAAGTGGAAGTGCTCGATCAAAAAGTGACTTGAGTAGAAGTACTAAAGTATTCAACATTTTTTGTACTTAAGAATTGCAAGTAGTTTTTTTTTAAAAATGTTGCTACTCAAGTACTGAAAGTAAAAGTATCAGTAGTTTTGAAAAAAAATTGCTACTCAAGTACTGAAAGTAAAAGTACAAGTACTGTGTTATGTAGTTATTAAAGAAAGAACTCAAAAGTTTGAACATCATATTGTTTTTTATTATTTCAAATGCAGCTTTTATTTATACATACAGTAGCTTTTATTTTCGTATGCGCTGATAATACACGTGTTTTGAGCTTCATTAAACCTGCCATCTACTGTTCTGGCAGTGGTAATTTTTATAATTGTAACGAGTAACTATGCAGCACAAAAAAATAAATAAATATCGGAGTAAAAGTATTGAAATCATTGAAAAAATGTAGTGAAGTAAAAGTGGAAGTAGGAGAAAAAAATTCTACTCTAGGAAAGTACAGATACCGCCTTTCGGTACGTAAGTACAGTAGTGAAGTAGTTCTACTTGGTTACTATACATCTCTGACTATTAGACCCTCAAACTGTAAACCAACCTCACTATTAGTTCTTGCACTGCAAACCAACATCGCTATTAGATCCTCCTACTGCAAGCCAACCTCACTATAAGACCCTTCTACTGCAAACCAAAATCTCTATTATACCCTCCTACTGCAAGCCAGCCTCACTATTAGACCCTCCTACTGCATGCCAGCCTCATTATTAGACCCTCCTACTGCAAGCCAGTTTCACTATTAGACCCTCCTACTGCAAGCCAGCCTCACTATTAGACCCTCCTACTGCAAGCCAGCCTCACTATTAGACCCTCCTACTGCAACTCCTACTGCAACCCAGACTCACTATTAGACCCTCCTACTGCAACTCCTACTGCAACCCAGCCTCACTATTAGACCCTCTTACTGCAAACCAACATTGCTGTTATACCTTTCTACTGCAAACCAACCTCACTATTAGATCTTCCAACTGCAAACCAACCTCACTATTAGTTCTCGCACTGCAAACCAACATCGCTATTAGATCCTCCTACTGCAAGCCAACCTCACTATAAGACCCTTCTACTGCAAACCAAAATCTCTATTATACCCTCCTACTGCAAGCCAGCCTCACTATTAGACCCTCCTACTGCAAGCCAGCCTCATTATTAGACCCTCCTACTGCAAGCCAGTTTCACTATTAGACCCTCCTACTGCAAGCCAGCCTCACTATTAGACCCTCCTACTGCAAGCCAGCCTCACTATTAGACCCTCCTACTGCAACTCCTACTGCAACCCAGACTCACTATTAGACCCTCCTACTGCAACTCCTACTGCAACCCAGCCTCACTATTAGACCCTCTTACTGCAAACCAACATTGCTGTTATACCTTTCTACTGCAAACCAACCTCACTATTAGATCTTCCAACTGCAAACCAACCTCACTATTAGTTCTCGCACTGCAAACCAACATCGCTATTAGATCCTCCTACTGCAAGCCAACCTCACTATAAGACCCTTCTACTGCAAACCAAAATCTCTATTATACCCTCCTACTGCAAGCCAGCCTCACTATTAGACCCTCCTACTGCAAGCCAGCCTCATTATTAGACCCTCCTACTGCAAGCCAGTTTCACTATTAGACCCTCCTACTGCAAGCCAGCCTCACTATTAGACCCTCCTACTGCAAGCCAGCCTCACTATTAGACCCTCCTACTGCAAGCCAGCCTCACTATTAGACCCTCCTACTGCAAGCCAGCCTCACTATTAGACCCTCTTACTGCAAACCAACATTGCTGTTATACCTTTCTACTGCAAACCAAACTCACTATTAGACCCTCCTACTACAAACCAACATCACTATTAGATCTTCCAACTGCAAACCAACCTCACTATTAGACCCTCCTACTGCAAACCAACCTCACTGTTAGAACCTCCTACTGCAAAACAACATCACTATTAGACCCTCCTAGTGCAAACCAACCTCACTGTTAGAACCTCCTACTGCAAAACAACATCACTATTAGACCCTCCTACTGCAAACAAATCTTACCAGTGAAAATGTAAATCAGTAGTTCAGCCTTGCCATGCCTATCCAAACCTAAGATATCAGCTTTGAAACTGATCATTCATGAACAGCACCCCTTCTTAAATTGCCCATAACTTTAATAGGTGGATCCAAACTTTTATATTAAAGCCAAACTCCAGGTAACTTGAAAATTCTCCCATGTAGTGGGGCTGTGCCTGTACTGCAGAGGGTTAACTGCTAGGGGGCATGGAAAAGTAGATTTGGCTACCCGATCCTCCAATCCTCTGGGCTGCTAGCCCATTTCCCACAGCATCTCCTCCTCCATGCTCCAGATCTAAGGTCCGAAAATTAACAAGACCCATGTAGGGTTCATAGCCCTCCATTGGACGTGAGGGTCCCAAGAGACAGCCCACCACTGGAGCATGCAATCTGCTGGCGGTGTGAAGGATCAGGTAAGTAAAAGTGCTTTTAATCCTCCCTACAGTATACCTAGAGAGTGCAGCTCGCAGCAAGGGAGACTTTTCTGTTTCTCATTTGGACTTCAACAAGTTTACCTCATTTAGACCTCTTGCGCATGGGAGTAAAAAAACACTTTTTTTACTGATTTTAAATTAGATGCATTGTTGTCTATGTAACAATGCACATAGCTAAATAAAGATCAGTAAGATAGGTAAATGTTTGACCATTCTTCCAGAAGCGCATTTGTGAGCGCATGCACTGATGTTGGATAAGAAGGCCTGGCTCGAAGTCTGCACTCTAATTATTCCCAAAGGTGTTCTATCGGGGTGATGTCAAGACTCTGTGCAGGCCAGTCAAGTTCCTCCACCCCAAACTCGCTCATCCATGTTTTTCTGGACCTTGCTTTGTGCACTGGTCCAAATCATTTGGTGGAGGGAGGATCATAGCGTGGGGTTGTTTTCAGGGGTTGGGCTTGGCCCCTTAGTTCCAGTGAAGGGAACTCTTAAGACGTCAACATACCAAGACCTTTTGGACAATTTCATGCTCCCAACTTTGTGGGAACAGTTTGGGGGATGGCCCCTTCCTGTTCCAACATGACTTCATACCAGTGCACAAAGCAAGGTCCATAAAGACGTGGGTGAGCAAGTTTGAGTATGAGGAGTTTGACTGGTCTGCACAGAGTCCTGACCTCAAAACTATAGGACACCTTTAGGATAATTTAGAGCAAAGACTGCGAGCCAGACCTTCTTGTCCAACAACAGTGCCTGACCTTACAAATGCGCTTCTGGAAGAATGGTCAAACATTCCCATAGACACACTCCTAAACCTTGTGGACAGCCTTACCAGAAGATTGGAAGCTGCTATAGCTGAAAAGGGTGGGTCAACTCAATATTGAACCCTACGGACTAAGACTGGGATGCGATTAAAGCTCTTGTGCATGTAAAGAAAGGTGTCCCAATACTTTTGACAATAAAGTGTGTATATATACATATATATATATATATATATATATATATATATATATAAATATATATATATATATATATATATATATATGTACACACACACACACACACACACACAACACACACACACACAGGTGCATGTCATAAAAGACATACAAACAAAAAATGAGTTTATTTCATTAATTCAATACAGGAAACATATACAGTATATTTTATATAGAAGCGTTACACATAGAGTGATACATTTCAAGCATTTCTTTTCTATAATTTTGAAGAATATGGCTTACAGTTAGTGAAAACCCAAAATTCAATATCTAAGAAAATTTAAATATTACATAAGATCAATAAAAATAATATTTTTATACAGAAATGTTGGCTTACTGAAAAGTATGTCCATGTACAGTATAGTATGCACTCAATACTTGGTCGGGGCTCCTTTTACATGATTTACTGCATCAATGCAGGGTGGCATGGAGGCGATCAGCCTGTGGCACTGCTGAGGTGTTAGGAAAGCCCAGGTTTCTTTGATAGTGGGCTTTCAGCTTATCTGCATTTTTGGGTCTGGTGTCACTCATTGTCCTATTGACAAAACCCCACAGATTCTCTATGTGGTTTAAATCAGGCGAGTTTGCTGGCCAGTCAAGCACAGTGATACCATAATCATCAAACCAGGCATTGGTACATTTGGCGGTGTGGGCGGTGCTTAGTCCTGCTGGAAAATGAAAACAGCATCTCAGACACAGAGGGGTGTGGTCAGGACAAGGCGGAGTAGAGACACACATGTGCTGAGCTCCTGGCTTCCCTCCGTCCACGCCGATACTCTGACTAGACCTGGCAATGACCCTAACTAAAAAGCGGAAAGTGAAAAGCTCGGTCAAGAAAATAAACCTACTGAAACCTGAAGGGGAGATTTCGCAATTTTTCCCGGTCTCAACCCCCGGCTCACTTGGGTCTAAGATGGCCATACCTCGTGACTCACGGGCCCTGGAGTCGGACGGCTTCTGCGCAGGAAGCGAGCGGACGAGCGTGTTGACTGGGCTGGAGTCCGCCGGAGTGCATGCCGGTATCCCGGAGGCGACGGAGGCCAGACCCGAGGAAGGCGTTCTATCGCTGCGAACAGACGCGGAGCTGCGGGCTCTGCTACAAGCCCTCCCCACCAAAGCAGACATCGCTGCAATGATAGCCCGTATGGAGGAGAAACAGCAGGCTGTCATTAAAGAGGTACGTGGCGAGATACATGCTGTGGCACAGAAGATGTCGGTGAGTGAATCTGCCTTAAACTCTTTGGAAGAGCGTGTGCGATGTTTGGAAAATCATGTTAAGTCGCATGTAGATGTGGAGGTGTCTATGCAGCTTCGGATGGAGGAGCTAGAGGACAGAAGTCGATGCAATAATGTGCGTCTGAGAGGTATCCCAGAGCCTGCAGAAACAGAAAATCTTGAGGAGATGGCAAAAAACATATTTCGGGGAATCCTTGGAGATCACTACCCTAACAGGCTGCAGTTTGATAGAATACATCGAGCTATAGGCCCCCGTCCTATTAATGCCGATAGACCTCGAGATGTGGTCTGCCGGATACATCATTTTGTGGATAGAGAGCTAGTTCTTCGGGGAGCTTGGGATAAAGGCACAGTAGACTTCAATGGGGCCCCTATTAAAATTCTTCCGGACTTATCTAAGGCCACGCTGCAAAGGAGAGCTATTCTTAGACCAGTATTAGACAAAGCAAGACAGCAAGGCCTGACATATCGATGGGGTTTCCCTTTGACTGTTACCTTCCGCAACCCCCAGGGTTCCTTTACTTTACGTACGCCAGAGGGCCTACCAAATCTTTTTTCATTTCTGGATATAGACCCTTTTCAAGTCCCAAACTGGTTGATCCCCTTTTCTATCTTAGGGGGGAATAGGAACAGACTGTTATCAGGAAAGAGGCGACAATCACGCCAGGACAAGAAGAAAGCAGTAGAGGAGCCTCATAAGATGTTGCAAGGGACTGGACCGACATGAATGGAAAGCCAGGGGATTCTTTGAAAGAAATCTTTGAATAATAGAACTTGTTCCCCCTTTTTTTTTTTTTTTTCCCATACCAGAGACTTTAACCATAGTCAATGGAGATCGCCATCAATTGTTTTTTTCTTTTTTGGTGTCACCCTTGCCCCTTCCCTTTGTTTACCCTGGTGGGGAGTGACCGGGGGGGGGAGTGGGGGGGTTAGATATGTTTGGGTGACCCCTCCACGAGGATCGCGCAGGGCCGGGCTGGGGCCTGCATCTGCGGCCTATCTGAAATGAAGTTAATCACATCACACTCTTTTTTTTTTTTTTTTGGATATTCTGTCACGTGGGTTTCCCCCCCCTTTTTTTTTGGGGGGGGGGGGGGTTTAATAATTCCTATAGACACAAGTGATTATGAGGCTCTAAGTTGAGGTCTCTCTTCCTTCCTTTTTTTTTTTTCAGTAGTATATGTTATATCATAACATATATTACTCTTATTTAAGAGTATATATGCACTAGGATGATGGCCGCGGGTGTTTGTCGGGATCCTGATGGACGCGAGACTCATGGGGGGCAATTTTTGGGGCTCAGGTTTTTGAGTAGTGAGAGATGGTTACGTTATGGGGTATAGGCCCCCATTGCCCCTTCTCCCCCTTTTTTTTTTTTTTTCTTTTTTGGACTGTTAGTGATGTTTGTTGACTTATAGGGCTGCCAACATAGGTGTGTGTTCCCCCCCTTCCTGCTACCTATTTGTGTTTTTCCTTCCCCTGTCCTCCCTTTTCTCCCCCACCCTCCTCCCTACCCTTGAGAGGGGGGGGGGGATTGGGGGATGAGAGACGAGTGAATAATCTGGGGATAGAGATTGATGACCGGAATAGACGCCCTGGGTGGGGAGGGGGGGGATCCCTTTTTTTCTTTTTGGGCAGCCCATCCGGTATGAAGGATGGAGGATATTAATTGTGGGAATGATCAGGAGGGGAGGAGGGTAGGAGCTTAGGCTCTGTGATTTCCCCCCCCCCCCCCACTTTTTTTTTTTTTTCTGGAGGAACAATAGATATGAAGTAAATAAACTATTGGACTCTGGTCGGTGTGGTGGGAGGGAGGGACGGGAAGCCAGCAATTACTTTATTTTTTTTCTGGATTTTATGGAGTTGTTTTTTTTTTGAGCTTATTATGTTTGGGGTTTTTTTTTTTCCCATTCTTTGCTCGAGGTCCATGTTCTAGATTAACCCCCACTTAGGCCAGTACACTGAGGGGTGACTAGAGTCATATAGTGTACACAGGAATTTCCCTTGTTAGTGAGAATTTTTTTTTTTTTTTCGGGTTTAGGGGGTTTTTTTCCCCCTCTTTTTTTTTTTTCTTCTTCTCTTTTTCTTTCCCTCTCTTCCTCCGCTCTCTATTCTCTCCTTCTACTCTTCCTGCCACGAGGATGGAGGATCTCACCGTCTTCTCCCTGAATGCTAGAGGCCTTAATATACCGGAAAAGAGAAGGATGCTGCTTAATGATCTTAAGCGCTCCAGGGTGGATGTGGCCTTTGTCCAGGAGACCCATTTTAGAGGTGACAGAGCTCCCAGGATTACGAACAGAGAATATAATCTAGTTTATCATTCCATGAATGCCGATGCTAAATCTAGAGGAGTGACTATTTTACTGTCTTCTAGACTCCCCTGGACACTGAAAGAGACCTTAACTGACCCGGCGGGACGGTTTTTGTTTATTAAGGGGAGCTTGGGAGATATACAGCTTACACTGGCAACAGTGTATGCACCAAATGAATGCCAAGCTAGTTTTCTCAAACGAGTAACTAAACTGCTTATGGAGTTCACGGAAGGACAGCTTATACTAGGTGGGGACTTTAATGTCCCACCACTGGCCAGACTGGATACATCTACGGGTAGATCAGCAATATTGCCGTCTGCAAGTAAAAGTATTACACAGACGTTTTTCAGTGCCCAATGGATAGATGTGTGGCGTTTACTACACCCTTCTGAAAGGGACTACACATTTTATTCAGCCTCTCATAAGGCCTATTCACGGATCGACTATTTCTTAATACCGCACAGACAGCTTCACGCGGTTAAAGCATCAATAATTGGGGACATAACATGGTCAGACCATGCGCCGGTACTACTTACTTATTCTTTATCAGATTTTGCCGCCTCTCTGCAATGTTTTTGGAGGCTGAATGAGAGCCTCCTACAGATTCCTGAAGTTCTGACGGATATTTCATCTAAATTGCAGGAATACTTTCAGATGAATGACCTGGAGGGATGTGAGATAGGGAATCTGTGGGAGGCCCATAAAACTGTTCTCAGGGGGCTTCTTATTGAACGCGGATCTAGACTTAAAAAGGAACGGGATAAACAATTAACACAGCTCCTAGTTACGCTTCGTCATCTTGAATCCCAATATAAACATGCCACGTCACCGGCCTTAGAAACTGAACTTATAAGAACACGGCAACAAATAGCCGACCTTCTTCTGTTCAGAGCTAAAGCAGCTCTTCAGAGGAGCCGAGGTAGGGGATATGAATTTGGAGACAAATGCGGGAAACTGCTCGCACAGTCTGTGAGAGACCCACAGATGTCGACCTATGTTCCTAATATTATTTCAAGGCAGGGCCATAAATTAACACCTCCCAAACAGATTGTGGGAGAGTTTGGACGATTTTACTCCTCACTGTACTCACTAATAGAGAACCTTACTCCTATTTCTGAGATGGAGGAATATCTTGTGAAATCTCATCTTCCTACACTCTCTACGGAGACAAGAGAGCAGTTGGATGAACCGATCACTCTGTTAGAGGTCCAACAGACTATAAGCAAGATGAAGTTAAAGAAGGCCCCCGGCCCAGATGGCTTTACGCTGCAATATTTTCAAGTGTTTTGTTCTACTTTAGGCCCGTATCTGGTTAGATTCTATAACTCCATAAAAGAAGGCGCCAATATGCTAAGAGACACCTTAGCGGCGCATATTACGGTGATCTTGAAAGAAGGAAAGGATCCTACATCTTGTGGAAGCTATAGGCCTATTTCTTTACTTAATATAGATTTGAAAATTCTTACAAAAATTCTGGCCAATAGATTAGCTCCACATCTCCTCGATCTAGTGCATCTCGACCAGGTGGGTTTTGTCCCTAGCCGAGAGGCTAAAGACAATACCACCAAAGTGTTAAATCTGATCCACACTGCTAATACATCTCGAATACCGAGTGTCTTTATTAATACCGATGCAGAGAAAGCTTTTGATAGGGTGAACTGGCGTTTTTTGTTTACAGTTCTTAAGTATATAGGCCTGGGGAGCAATATGCAGCGTTGGATAACTAATATATACTCAAAGCCCTCTGCACAGGTCAAGGTGAATGGTTTTGTATCTGATCCTTTCCATATCAAAAATGGTACGAGACAGGGGTGCCCCTTATCCCCTCTTTTGTTTGCTCTTTCGTTGGAACCTCTTCTCTGTACCATTCGCCAGAACCCAGACATTCAGGGAGTGAAAGTAGGCGGATGTCAATATAAGATATCTGCTTACGCAGATGATCTTATGTTTTCAGTAACAAATCCGATCCTTTCTATGCCAAATTTATCGTAGGAACTATCCAGATACGGGTCTATCTCGAACTTTAAAATCAATTTTGGCAAGTCGGAGGCGATGGGAGTAGGGGTGAGCCCGTCTCTTTTACGGACCTTACAATCGAGCTTCAGTTTTCGATGGACTAATAAGGCCCTACGATATCTGGGTACATATATACCACCATGCTTGGCTAGAGTATATGAGTTGAATTTTCCCCCTTTAATTGAGGAGACACGCAGCCTATTGGAAAAGTGGCATATGGGCCTTCATTCTTGGTTTGGCAGATGCAACCTGATTAAGATGAGTATTTTGCCCAGACATATTTATTTGATAAGAGCTCTTCCGATACGGTTGCCTGCCCGGTATTTCCACATGATCCACGCTCTTTTCACTGAGTTTGTTTGGGCAAAGAAAAGACCTCGGCTTGCGCGGTCGCATATGGATAGGGCAAGGATGCAGGGCGGCTTAGCCTTTCCGGATATTCAGAAGTACTTCCAGGCAGCTCATTTGAGTAGAATGGTAGACTGGTGTCGACATCAAACATCCAAATTGTGGGTCAGTATAGAACAAGCACAGACGAATATTCCTCTTAGGGGAGCACTCTGGTGCTACCCAGATTTGCCACCACAATTAAGACTCCACCCTCTTCTGGGCACTACGCTGCGAATATGCCACTTAGCTAATATGCGATATCTCCTTTCGCCCCCGTGTTCTCCTTTATTTCCGGTAATTGGAAACCCGCGATTCGGACCAGGACTTTCGACACCAGATCTGGTGAAATTGGGCCCAGCCGGATGTGTTCGAGTGACTCAGCTCTTTGCAGGAGATAGGTGGCTGACATTGGAGACCTTGACAAATCCAGACGGGGAGTTTGGGCTTAATTTCTGGTCTGCCTTTCAACTCCACCATTTCCTACATACACTACCGAAACCCGTAGATTTTACGCGGAACTTGACTAAATTTGAAAAGTTATGTCTGGACGAGGGAGCTCTTTCACATATACTCTCCTTAATATATGGCTTATTAACATCCTGGACAGACGAATCCCCTCTACCATGCCTGACTAAATGGGCAGCTGACCTAAATTGTACCTTCACTCCATCACAATCACAGAAGATCATTCTATTGGCTTTTAGAACATCTATTTGTACTAAAATCCAAGAGACTAATTTTAAGATATTGACTAGATGGTATTATACACCTTATAAACTTCATAAGATCTTCCCAAGCGTATCGACGAATTGCTGGCGGTGCGGAGGGGAAGATGCAACGATATTACATATATTTTGGTCCTGCCCGAAACTTTCAACATACTGGTCCAAGGTTAGATCCATAGTTCAAAAATTTACGGAGTTTCCCATCCAGGAGGATCCAGCCTTTTTTTTGCTCCATCTATCAGATATTCCAATACAGAGATATGAGAAATCGGTGGTGCGCCATCTGGTCAATGGAGCGAAGGCCTGTATCCCCGTGTTATGGAAAAGTCCTGTCTCTCCTACGGTAAGGGACTGGTTACGGAGAGTAGAGGCCATCAACAAAATGGAAGACTTGGTGATGACGACACATGGTAAACGGGGGCTATACAGCGAGACCTGGGAGCTCTGGAACACCTTTATTATGTCTGATGAGGGAGTGGCCTTGATGCATTCGTAGGCGGATGGGACGGGGGGGTTGCCTCTGTCGGGCTGGGGGGGGGAGGGGGGGAGGAGGAATGGAGGGAAGGGAGAGAAAGGGGGGAAATTTTTTTTTTTTTCTCCTGGGGGGGGGGGGAGGGGGGAGGGTTAGGGTATGTTTAGTTACAGTTTGAATAAATGAAATAGAATTGGAATGGACGGGGAAGATAAGGATGTCTCCTGCCCATTACCGTGAACACTTGTTATGGATAGCGATATAAATTGAATAAACCTAGCTTACGTGTTCATAGTGGAGATGGGGGAGACAAGTATTAAGGAACCGAGTTTATTCTTTGATGATAATCTGTTTTGATATGTATTCTTATTTCATTAGTGACTTCTTGTAAATTTTGTGTGTTTGAAAAAAATAATAAAAATTATATTTGAAAACAGCATCTCCATAAAAGCTGGTCAGCAGAGGGAAGCATGAAGTGCTCTAGAATTTTCTGGTAGAGGGCTGTGCTGACTTTGGACCCGATAAAACACAGTGGACCACAATGGACCAACACCTGCAGATGTCACAGACTGTGGAAAATGTTGAATTTCATTTGGAAATCAAGGTCCCGGAGTCTGAAGAAAGAGTGGAGAGGCACAGAATCTGAGTTGCATGAGGTGCAGTGTGAAGTTTCCACAGTCAGTGATGATTTGGGGAGCCATGTCATCTACTGGTGTTTGTTCACTGTTTTTTCAAGTCCAAAATCAGTGCAGCCCTCTCTGTTGGAACAGAAATTTGGAAGCATTAAAGTGTCCAAAATGTCTTGGTATGCTGACGCCTTAAGATTTCCCTTCACTGGAACTAAGGGGCCAGGCTCAACCCCTGAAAAACAACCCCACACCATAACCCCCAAATGATTTGGACCAGTGCACAAAGCAAGGCCCATAAAGACATGGATGAGTGAGTTTGGGGTAGAGGAACTTAACTGGCCTGCACAGAGTCCTGACCTCAACCCAACAGAACACCTTTGGAATAAATTAGAGTGGAGACTGCGAGCCAGGTCTTCGCATCCAACATTAGTACATGACCTCAGAAATGCGGTTCTTGAAGAATGGTCAAACATTCCCATAGACACACTCCTAAACCTTGTTGACAGCCTTCCCAGTAGAGTTGATGCTGGTATAGCTGCAAAGGGTGGGCCAACTCAAAATTGAACCCTACGAACTAAGATGGGATGCCATTCATGTGCGTGTAAAGGCAAGTGTCCCAACAATTTTGATAATATAATGTATATATATATATATATATATATATATATATATTATATATATATATATATATATATATATTCATTCATTTATTTATTTTCTCCTATAAATGTATTTTCCATGAAACAGGGCTTTAACATGTCAGGTTTTATTAATTGTCAACAGCAGCATGCTGCGACTGAGTCTCTCAGTGTCTATATTAATTATATGATGTAGCAGTTAATGCTGTGTGAACACTCATTCGCTATCAATAATTATCCTTAGACTGGCCATACACTATACAATTTTCTTATTCAATTTCCTTTAGATTTACCTTAAACTATGTAGTGCAAGGGCCTGCCTGACTGCATACAAATTGAAAGTGTTTAGGTTTGACCCTATATTACATGGTTTTGGTAAATCTAAAGGAAAGTTGAACAAGAAAATTGTATAGTGTATGGCCAGCCTTAGTCTCCAATCACAGAGTAGCGTGGTGCGCCCTCAACCCTGCAGTTTTCTCATACGAAGTTGGAATTTTAAATAGAAGCTATTTAAAATGACTTTCAATTGATGAATACTCAGAAGTGACACCTTGAATTGAAAAGATGAAATTGACAATTTCAACATCTACGAGTTACAAAGAATAGAACACGAACTGCAAAGAGAAACTTGGGTTGGCTAAAATGCAAAGTGAAGGGAAGGTTGGTAACCGAATAAGACAAATCCTCAACATTTGTATAAATATATTCATGTTGTACAAAATAGTATTATTAGAGTATTAGAGTATAGAATTCACATGTGAATGCCCCCTTAGTTCAGAATGTTTTACAAGCTATTGTATGTAAATTATCTGAAGGTCTAATTAAAAAGTATCCAGTAGTAGTAGTAGTAATAGGAAGGAAGTCAGCGTAGGTTCATCATTTGCATGATTTTTTTGTATAAGGACATAAGTTCTAATGTGGGTGTTGGAAATGCATCTGATGTATAAGGGGAAAATACTCATTCAGTCAAAGGCAGTGCCAGCTATGCGTCATTTGTGATCTACCAGGTGATCACGGGTAGGTGACAGGTAGATCTGGACCAACCCTTCCACCATTGATACTCATCTAAAGAAGAGAACAAAGATTTCCTGGTGTTGAGTGAACTCTGAGTAAGGAGAGTGTTGGCACTACGAAGTGGCCTGTCCCACAGAAGACCAGAGTTGGAGAAGAGGAGGTGGTATGGAGTAAAAAGCCATTGGACAGGGGTGACTATCCAAATAAAATTTCTATTGCTATGTATTTTTGTTTGTGGGTTTTTTTTTTTCTCCCTTAGAGTCTGTCCTACAGAACATTCTGCTAAAACTTTGTGTATTAGTACTGCTTGGACCTTGAAGAAGAGGGTACACCCTAAAAGCTTGTTCTGAAAATTTGGATGGTGGTGCAAATTATAAAAAAAGTATCATGGACAATGCTCAATTGTTATTGAGATACTGCCCATAAGTGCGGTACATTGCGCAGAACACTGTACCGACACACATTGCATATGGCTTGAATGTGTGCATGGGGCATCAGTGTGTGTACGGGGCACCCTGCTGTATATTGCACCATACTGCACTGTGATTGTGTTGTATATAATCACCCTACATCTATAGGAAATCGCTAAATACGATTAGATAACATTCATAGGAATCCATGATGGACCAATGTAACTATAGAAAACCTGTCATACCCACACTACAGCTTTAATGATCTGGTGGATGAAATAGAAAGCCATGAGGCTCTGAGGAAAAGGCGCTGCCTCGAAACGCGTAAGCCTGCACAGCTTCAGGGGACGATTCAATCCCGATCTTGTTGCTGAGGATTTTATTCTATTTGATGTGCTTTTTATCAAGAAACTCGTTTGTGAGTATTTTTAATCTATTATTTTAATAAACCTGTCTAAGAGATAATGCACTAGGCCGGTGCGCCCTTGTTTTGTTGTCGTTTATAGCCACTGGTTACACTAACCTCGATAGCAACACTCAATACCAAGCACTTGCAGCAAAGGCAAATACTATCTTGGGATGTACAGTATTAAAAGGAAAATTGAAGTATGATGTGTTTACCACTTGGCAACACCTAACAGTGTGATAGGCAAGAAAAGAAGTTTTGGGTAATGCGCTGGTGAGTTCCTTATAGGTTTAGAAGAACATGATAGACTATGGTTTAGTTAAGCTTGTTGAAGGAAAGGGTTCCTTTAAATAATTCATTTCAACATTGCAGTAAAGAATCTATTTTATAATAAGTCATTACACTAAACAAGACTGAATAATTTGAAGAGAGGAGCAATATAAGAGGAGCAATATACAGAAGCAAGCCTCAGCAATTGTCAAGCATTAAAGCATACTAAGAAGACTCACGGGAACAAACTCTTTAATTGGGTGACAAGAGATTTTCAGATACAATTAAGAGGATAAAAATGTGCTTGAAATCTGTAATGCCTCAGAGTAAACATTTAATATTATCTCAAAGACTACATATGTATACCTGCTAATATACAATCAACTTTGCCGGCCTAGAAAAAAATGTTTTGTTTGGCTTCATGTTAAAGCTGACCTTCAGCCAAAATGATCAGGATGAAAAATAATAGTCACAATCATGTTGATCAGATTAAAGCGGAGTTCCGGCCACTAAATTTTTTTTTCGATAAAATTACCCCCGGGACAGTCAGGGCTAGTACATTCCACAATGGATAGCCTCTGTACTGTCCCCGGTTGCACTTAGCTGCAAGAAGAAATACTTACCTTTAAAATTTCTTCTCCAGTGTTGCCATCTCAGGTGTGGGCAGCTGAAGCCAGCGCGATCCTCTTCTGTGTCCTCTTCCGTGTCCTCTTCTCCCAGAATGCGCCCGGCACCGGTCCCGCTCGTCACTTCCGGTGCGGCGCCGTATTCCTCCACAGCTTCTGGGCATCTGGGCGCTGCACCGGAAGTGACGAGCGGGGCCGGTGCCGGCGCATTGATTCCTGGGAGCGATGACATTCAGCTCCCAGGAATCATTGCAAACCGGAAGTGACGGCGCAGGCCGCGGCAGCCGAGGGAGGAAGTGGAAGAAAGGTGAGTATATTTTTTCTACAATAACAAGGTAAGTAAAAAAAAAAAAAAAGCCAACTTTTGTTGCAACATTCAGCTTCAATTTAGAGATTGCCCCTGCAGTACTTTTTCTGATGCTAGATGTCCTCAGGTTGATGGCTGACATCATTCATCCTGATTCCTCTGAGCCCAGATCATCCCAGACCCATCCCCAGCCTATTACTGAACAGTGTATGGAGAAGCAGAACAAGGATGAGTGCATCACTCTGTCACTCTGCTTTCTTCTCCTATCAGCACGCTTCTTGCCAGTACCTGAAATGATCAGCTTGTTGCATTACTGCTTCTTCCTTTCACAAAGATGTCCAATGCTAAGCATCTGCTTTGGTGCATTCTGATCCCAGGCAGTTAGCTGCTTGGTACGGGCAACATTCAGAAATTGCTTTGCATTTTGTACATTAACCCAAAGTATGCAGTAATTGGATGAATCAGAGAATGCTTTGAATTCATTCAGGAAATGCAAAGCATATCTAAATGGTGCCCATGCCAAGTGGCCAACTTCTTCTTCTGGGTTCAGAATGCAACAAGGCAGCCACTCGGCACGGGGCCCAATAGCAATTGGAGCTCACTGAAGTATCGGTGTCTACTTCAGTGATTTTCAGCTTCCAGGGGATTTGGCCAGGTATAGTATATGTGTAGTTATATTAGTCTAAATCGGAATATTATAACTATGTATAAAATATCCATACCTGGAATTCTTCTTTAAAACTAACCAAAAGAAACAAAAGTTTCCATCCTTCCTCATAATTGTTCAAAAGCAAAAATATCAAGCTTGGACCCAGTGCCAGGTTTTTATAAGGTTTCCTTATTTAACCACCTCCCGCCCAGCCTATTGTAATAATACGGCCAGACGGCAGCACTGATATTCCCGGTGGACATCCAGTGACGCCTTCAAGTCTTGTGCCTTGTGCGCACCCTAGGGGTGGTGCAACAGTGAAATCTATGACTCGCTGTGTCCACCGGACTCAGCGGAACATAGGTTGTTGTACCGAGCCACTATAACTTTCTGAGTAAATAATATTCACTGATTTGGGTTATTGTTACCACAGAAATGTAGAAGAATAGATTTTGGCCTAAATGTATAAAGAAAGATTATTTATTTGCAAAATTGTGTAACAGAAACTAAGAAAAACGTGTTTTAGCCATAAAACAAAAAAACAAATAAAAAACAAAAGAAAGCTCTATCTGTCTCAAAAAATGAGAAAACATTCATTTGGGTACAGTGTTGCATGACTAAGTAATTGGCATTCAAAGTGTGACAGCGCTTAGTTTTGAAATATGGCCTGGGCAGGTGGGGAGTGAAATTGTCCGGTATTGAGGTGGTAAATCAAGCGTTTACTAAATATTTGAATCAGCAAGGGTTCAGTCAATTATGAGTGTTGGCCACAGCCAATTTTGACAGACCTGGAAGTGAATAGTGAAAAAGGGGTAAAATAATTTCATGTAATGTGGAAAAAATGAAGAGTATTCCGCAAATACACTATATTTTCAAAAGTATTGGGATACCTGCCTTTACATACACATGAACTTTAATGGCATCCCAGTCTTAGTCCGTAGGGTTCAATATTGAGTTGGCTCACTCTTTGCAGCTATAACAGCCAAGGCTGCTGTTAGAAATCACAGGGCCCTCTACAGCCTACCTGGCAGGGCCCCCCCCAACCGAATTTATCAAGACAATATTTTCACTAAAAATACAGTGGTGATCGAAAGTTTGGGCACCCGAGGTAAAAATTTGTATTAATGTGCATAAAGAAGCCAAGGAAAGATGGAAAAATCTCCAAAAGGCATAAAATTACAGATTAGAAATGCTTATAATATCTCAACAAAAGTTAGATTTTATTTCCATCATTGACACATTCAAAATTAGAGAAAACAAAAAAATGGCGCCTGCAAAAGTTTGGGCACCCTGCAGAATTTATAGCATGCACTGCCCCCTTTGCCAGTGTCATGGATTGTTCTCAATCATCGTCTCGGAAGACCAGGTGATGTCAATCTCAAAGTTTTTAAATGCCCAGACTCATCTGACCTTGCCCCAACAATCAGCCCCATTGGATCTTCTAAGCAGTTGTCTAGAAAACTGAAACTGAAAATCGTTGATGCTCACAAAGCTGGAGAAGGCTATAAGAATATAGCAAGGCGTTTTCAGATGTCAATATCCTCTGTTCGGAATGTAATTAAGAAATGTCATCAGGAACAGTGAAAGTTAAAGCAAGATCTGGAAGACCAAGAAAAATATCAGACAGAACAGCTCGCAGGATTGTGAGAAAAACAATTCAAAGCCCACGTTTGACTGCACGATCCCTCCAGAAAGATCTGGCAGACACTGTGGTTGTGGTACAATATTCCACTATAAAGAGATACTTGTACAAATATGGTCTTCATGGAAGAGTCATCAGAAGAAAACCTCTTCTACGTCCTCACCACAAAAATCAGTGTTTGAACTTTGCAAATGAACATATAGACAAGCCTGATACATTTTGGAAACAAGTTCTGTGGACCGATGAGGTTAAAATCAAACTTTTTGGCAGGATTGAGCAAAGGTACGTTTGGAGAAGAAGGGGCACAGAATTTAATGAAAAGTACCTCTGTCCAACTGGTAAGAATGGGGGTGGATCAATCATGCTTTGGGGTTGTATTGCAGCCAGTGGCACAGGGAACATCTCACGAGTAGAAATGGATTCAATAAAATTTCAGCAAATTTTGGATGGCAACTTGATGCCATCTGTGAAAAGCTGAAGTTAAAGAGAGGATGGCTTCTACAAATGGATAATGATCCTAAACACACCTCGAAATCCACGGGGGATTACATCAAGAGGCCTAAACTGAAGGTTTTGCCATGGCCTTCACAATCTCCTGACCTCAACATAATTGAGAATCTATGGATAGACCTTAAAAGAGCAGTGCGTGACAGACAGCCCAGAAATCTCAAAGAACTGGAAGACTTTTTTAAGGAAGAATGGGAAAAGATACCTCAAACAAGAATTGAAAGACCCTTGGCTGGCTACAAAAAGCGTTTACAAGCTGTGATACTTGCCAAAGGGGGCAGTACAAGATATTAACTCTGCAGGGTGCCCAAACTTTTGCAGATGCCATTTTTTTGTTTTCTGTAATTTTGAAAGTGTAAATGATGGAAATAAAATCTAACTTTTGTTGTAATATTATAAGAATGTCTAATCTGTAATTTGATGCCTTTTGGAGATTTTTCCATCTTTCCTTGGCTTCTTTATGCACATTAATACAAATTTTTACCTGGGGTGCCCAAACTTTCGATCACCACTGTACACTAAAATCATTATTTGCAAACACAAACATAATAGAGAACCTGTGTGAATTAGCATTTTTTTTAAATGTTTTGTAACTTTTTTTTAAATGTTAAAAATGTTTACAATTATTAAATTATTACAATGTTAAATTTTTATTTTTTTTTCACTTTTTTTTTTTTTTTTTACAGGACAGGGAAGCCTGCAGCGCTGCGGGGGGGGGGGGGGTCAGCACAGTGAAAGGGGGGCACATGGGAAGCGGGGGGGGTCAGAAGCAAGCAGAACAGGGATGGGGATCGGTGTTGGAGAAGCAATTACAGGAATGATGCTCTGTGTCTCTCCCTGCAGCAGGTGAAAGCTGGCAGGAGGGGGATAAACTGGCTTTTAGCTGCTTGCTTCCCTCTGTAATTGCCCCTCCGCCCAACTGCACAGATTCCCCATACTCTTGGGCCACCCCTGTGTGCCCGGGCCCCCTGCAGGGAGACTGGTGCCCCCCCCCCCCCCTTATCAGTAGCCCTGATAACAGCTTCAACTTCTCTGGGAAGGGTGTCAACAAGGTTTAGGAGTGTGTCTATTGGAATGTTTGACCATATGTCCAGAAGCACATTCATGAGGTCAGGCACTGATGGGGATGAGAAGGCCTGGCTCGCAGTCTCCACTCTATTTCATCCCAAAGGTCTTCTGTCAGGTTGAGGTCAGGACTCTGTGCAGACCAATCAAGTTCCTCAACCCCAAACTCGTTCATCAATGTCTTTATGGACCTTGCTTTGTGCACTGGTCCAAATCATTTGGTGGAGGGGGGATTATGGTGCAGGGTTGTTTTTCAGTTTTTGGGCTTGGCCACTTAGTTCCAGTGAAGGGAACTCTTAAGGCATCAGCATACCAAGACAATTTCATGCTCCCAACCTTGCGCACCAGTGCACAAAGCAAGGTCCATAAAGACATGGATAAGCGAGTTCGGGGTGGAGGGACTTGACTGGCCTGCACAGAGTCCTGACCTCAGTATATACAGTATCCCACAAAAGTGAGTACACCCCTCACATTTTTATAAATATTTTATTATATCTTTTCATGTGACAACACTGAAGAAATGACACTTTGCTACAATGTAAAGTAGTGGGTGTACAGCTTGTATAACAGTGTAAATTTGCTGTCCTCTCAAAATAACTCAACACACATTAATGTCTAAACTGCTGGCAACAAAAGTGAGTACGCGCCTAAGTGTCAATATTTTGTGTGGCTACCATCAGAAACATGACTAGAACCTTCAGGACCCCGCTGCAAGAAACCATGAAGGGCCCCTCTGACCCCCGGGACGACCCAGCCTCATACGTCACCCCTGTAAACCTGGATAGGAGGGGTGGCAGGGCAGCATATAAAGGAACTTATCCCCCCCCCCCCCTCCATTTTCTTCCTGCAGTGAAGAGAAGATTGCTTCCTCTATATGCTGCCTATCCAGGTGTACAGGGGTGAGGCATGGGCTCCCTGGAGCTTGGGGTTGGAATGAGTCTCAGCAGTGGTAGTAGTGATGGGGGGATGGAATGGGATCAGTGACAGCGATTGTAGTAGTGGTGGGGGATTGGTATGTGATGAGTGTCAGCGGTGTTGGGGGGATGAGATCAGTGGCAGTGGTGGTGGTGGGTTAGATAGGATGGGATTAATGGCAGTGGTAGTGGTGGGGGAATTGGAACAGTGGGAGCGGTGGTGGGATGGGATGAGTTGCAGTAGTGGTGGGGGATGGGATGAGTGGCAGTGGTGGTGGTGGGATGGGATGAGTGGCAGCGGTTGTGGTGGGATGGGATCAATGGCAGTGGGGGTGGTGGTGGGATGGGATAAGTGGCAGCGGGAGGGGTGGGATGGGATCAGTGGCAGCGGTGGTGGTGGTGGGATGGGACCACCTTCTATACTATGTCCGCACAGCCTAAGACCACCTCCTGTACCATGTCCACACAGCCTATGACCACCTCCTGTACCATGTCCGCACAGCCTGTGACCTCCTCCTGTACCATGTCCGCACAGCCTATGACCACCTCCTGTACCATGTCCACACAGCCTGTGACCTCCTCCTGTACCATGTCCACACAGCCTATGACCACCTCCTGTACTATGTCTGCACAGCCTATGACCACCTCCTGCACCATGTCCACACAGCCTATGACCACCTCCTGTACCATGTCCACACAGCCTGTGACCTCCTCCTGTACCATGTCCACACAGCCTATGACCACCTCCTGCACCATGTCCGCACAGCCTATGACCACCTCCTGTACCATGTCCACACAGCCTATGACCACCTCCTGTACCATGTCCACACAGCCTATGACCACCTCCTGTACCATGTCCACACAGCCTATGACCACCTCCTGTACTATGTCCGCACAGCCTATGACCACCTCCTGCACCATGTCCGCACAGCCTATGACCACCTCCTGCACCATGTCCGCAGCCTCTGACATTTCCTGTACCACCCCCGCACAGCCTATGATCATCTCCTGTACCATGTCTGCAGCCTCTAACCATCTCTTGTCTTTTATCATGTCTGCAGTCTCCGAGGGGGGTGGCTGGAGAGGAGTCAAGAGTGCCTTCAGGGTGGGGGTTATGGGAGAAGTCATAAGTGTGTGGACTGTAGAGGGGAGACTGAAGGATAAAACTAAGCTGGAGCCGACTGACTGAGCCCTGCATGGCGCACCTGAGAGGAGGTCAGTGACAGCGCTGCCAGGCCAGTCAGTGATGTAAGGGGGGAGTGAATACAATAATGTAAGGGGGGACTGATATAAAGGTTATTCTTTATTCTGGAAATCTATCACCATAGCAATTGGTGGACTGTTCTTGATGTTCGCTCCACTTTTACTTCTTTTAACTGGAATTTGCTCTTATATATATATATATATATATATATATATATATATATAAAGCCCAATGTGCTTTAATATCTGTCTTATCTATATATAATTCACTCTTCAAATGTGCTTTAAAAAGCATGGTTTTTCCTTTTATGAACAAGAAAATAATGACGTTATGTTGTTGGGCTGGTATTAATAATGCTATGGAAATGGTATGAAATTATTTCCAGGGCTGGTTTTTATTCCCAGTGCGGCCCTGCCTAACTCTATATTTTGAGAGTCTCCCAAATTGGAGCACATACTGCGTAGCAATGGATAGATTATTATGACATTTTTCCCTTGCACTTTATTAGGATGCCAACATTTAGACAGGGGCAAAAGTTTAGAGAGTATAGAAAGCTGTCATCATAAGCAAGCAGAAGACTTGTAGACTCGCAGTCACTTTACTTCGGTATTCAGAGGAGATTATCACAGAACAGATGGAACAATGCTGGTGCCAGAAGTGTATCTGGGAGAATGATTTGAACATATGTAGTCTATCAAAGGAGAAACATTGGCTAATCTTACATGAAAGATGGAACTGGATACTTCCAGGAATGTGGAATAAAAGAGAAATTCATAGTAAGAGCCACGTTTTAAAGTATCATTCCATTTAACCCATTCAGGCATTTATGACTTTAACCACTTAACCTCCAGAAGGCTTTACCCACATCATGGCCAAACCATTTCTTGCTATTCAGCACTGCGCTATTTTAACTGGCAATTGTTTGGTCATGCAACACTGTACGCTAATGAAATGTATATAATTGTTTTTTCGCATAGCATTTGATCACCACTGGGTTTTTTATTTTTCATTATATAAACGCAAAAAGACAGAAAATTTTGAAAAAAAAAATAATATTTTCTACTTTCTGCTATAAAACATTTCCAATGAAAAATTAAAGAAAACAAATGTCTTTATAAATATACACCGATCAGCCATAATATAACATTATGTCCACTGAAAGGTAAAGGGAATATCTCGTTACAATGGCATATGGGATATATTAGGCAGCAAGTGAACATGTTGTCCATGTAGTTGATGTGGAGAAAGCAAAAACAAAAAATGGGCATCACAGTGTATGGGGCTGCAAAACCCATGGTGACCCATATCCACAAGAAAATTTGTATAGTAACTGCGCTAGTGGAATGTAAATAAAGCTGCAACTTCAAGTGTGACCACACTCAAATAAAACAAAGATAATCAAGTCGCGGTAATCCATAATATAAAGACCAAATAAATGTCCATAGAGAAAGTCCAAAGTGAATAAAATAAAATTGATGTGTAGAACCAGTGTTTTCAATCCAGGCTCCCAATGGTAATATGCTTACCAAAAAGCTGAATAAATAAGACAAGGAATCCAAAACCGAGATCTTGACAACTTGATTGTGGAAAACCCTGGTTGGACTACCAGGGGTCTCCAACCAGGGTTCTCCACAATCAAGTTCTCAAGATCTCGGTTTTGGATTCCTTGTCTTATTTATTCAGCTTTTTGGTAAGCATATTACCATTGGGAGCCTGGATTGAAAACACTGGTTCTACACATCAATTTTATTTTATTCACTTTGGACTTTCTATATGGACATTTATTTGGTCTTTATATTAAGGATTAGCGCGACTTGATTATCTTTGACCCATATCCACAGACAAAATGTGATCCAGGGATCCTTCCACCAGGGATCAATCCATCTATCCCAGGGGTTTTCCTACCCCCTAAGACAGTGATGGCGAACTTTGGCACCCCAGATGTTTTGGAACTACATTTCTTATGATGCTCAACTACACTGATCAAAAACGAAGGGATTTCCAGTCACTACTTACCAACCAGCCAGCAACCAGCTAAATTAACCTGTCTAACAGTATGCGTTAAAAACAGTTGTTTAGTTGCACACATTTGCAAATACATGCGTAAGCTGCAGGCCGCGCCAAGGCACCCTGTAATCTGCAGTCCCTAACTCTACCTTTAAAGAGTCTCCACAATTGGAGCACATGCATACTGATGAGATAGATGGAGGACAGGTGACTGGAGGGAGCCCACCCCTCCTTAAAGTCGCAGGGTCACACTGAACACCCAGCACATAGCACAATGGCAGCGAAGGTGTCAGTGCGTTGCCTGACCAATATAAACGTTATACGTTATTGCAAAAAGTGGTCACCTCCTCCACCTATAACTGGTCTATGCTCAACTACACTGCAGAGTGCATGAGCATCATGGGAAATGGGGTTCAAAAACATCTGGAGTGCCAAGGTTCGCCATCACTGCCCTAAGAGGTACCTACAAATAGGGTCTTCCAACTCTATTGATCCTTCCGGGACCCACACAACGTCCTCACTGACATCCAGGACCAGACGACCATACTCTGTTTCATCCATTTTATCTGCTAATATGAATAAATCAATTTTATCTACCCCCTGCTGACTGTGGTTATATTTTGGGGTGATTGTCCATTTATATCACTCCTGTGTGCCACCCTCTTTTTTAACTTAGACGTTTTGCATTCACATCCCATGCCTGCGATTGACGGCATTGAGAGTGGTTGTTTTATTATCATAATCATCAACATTACTGTCATCACGATTATTATTTTTACACTGGTCAATGGACTTATTGTCCAAGGATTTTTTATCCGGAAGATAAGCTCCAGGACTATTTTCTATCTCTTTTACATTTGTGGTATGAAAGAAAATATGTGGTAATGAACCAACGACCCTCGCAAAAGGATGTGGAAGCAAAAGCCAGATAAATGAAAAATTGATAAATAAATAAATAGTGTAGGAGGATCCTAAAATTAGAAGCTGCAATCAACACGTGATCCGTGGAATGTGAAAAAATAAATAATTATGACTAAATACAAGATTGCGCTCAACTAAAACACTAGTGCAGACATCAAATTTGTGTACAAAATTAATAAATGACAAAGTAGTATGTGCCAGATAAATATGTGCAAAAATATATATAAATGCAAATATTGTGGGATGAATATATAATAAAGGTGAGACAAAGTTGATCCAAAAGGTTATAAATGTATAATTAATCCAAAAATGTCCATTAATAAATAAAAGTCCATAGGGTGACAATGAATATCCGATTAGGAATGGTAAAAAGCACTTGGTAGCAATGTACACCTCCACCAGAAAGCAAGGACACCCAAAGTGTATGCAAGCTTACCATATGTTGTGGACCCCTTCAGTTATAGGGGGTCAGTAAAGCAGATATATAACATCAGACACCAGGCAACAGGATAAGTACCGACTTCAAAACACTCCAAACGACTCCTCCTCCAATACCAATATACCTGGGGATGGACTCCCACACAAAGCACCCAGAAAAGGAAAGAAGGGTCTCAAATGGTGAAGTACGTAAGGATAAAGTAAATTTATTGAAGACAGATGCACTTACATGATTAAAAGCAGTATCAGGGCATTACAGGATAAAAATCACGGTCTCCGGGTTAGGAACGCCTTCCGCGTTCCATCTGCGTTCCACCGGGAGCCGGACTGCGCTACCACGTCATTTCCGGCTCCCGGTGGAACACAGATGGAACGGAAGTGACGTTACGCGAACCCCAGCTTGATCCAGATAAGGAGGAGCATACCACCATCCCCCACACAGAGAAGGAGAGGAGGAGAGATCATACCCTATACCCCACCTTGTATATGGAGAGGAGGAGAGATCAGATCTTTAATAGATCTAGAGGCGCAATACCTGAGGCATTAAGGTCAGCATTTAGCACACCTATAGGTGATGAGCACCGAAGAGCACGTCTGAATTACACGGTGTAAAGGTGGAAGAAATATTAATGTGACACATACTGTAGAAGAGGAAGATCTGCGTTTACTGTTTTGTGTTATTTGGGGCACTAAAGCACTTTTATGATATATTCTGGCACTTTATTTAATTGGAGAATGTATTGAGAGAATATTTATAAATATATATTGATTTACACACTTTAGCACTTTATTGGTACACTTATATCACCTTGATTTATTTGAGAATATATTGAGAAAATAATTTTAAATATATATTTATTGTCACAGAGCACTTTATTGGCACACTTATATCACCTTCATATAATTTTTTATTCAGCACCACCATAAGCACCTTTACTATTTATTATTATTTATATATTGTGTATTACATTGTATTTATACACAGTGATTTACAATTATTAATTTTAGCACTACAATTTTCTTATCATCATATATTATTAGCTGGTCTATTTATTTGTTTTATACTTTGATACAACACATGAAATATCAACGCTATTTATTATTTAATGCTCAATAATTTTATTTACATATTTTCCACTATTATTTTATATCATTAATCATCACTGAGTTAATTTACACTTTATAGATATCCCTTGAAGCGCGGTACTTCCACCCATTTTTTCTTGTCTTTTAACTGTGTGGTTTACAGTAATAAGTACAAGCGGCATTAAGGGCATTCACACCTATATCTCTCAGGACAGCGCGAGATTCACACCTACACATATATAGTGCATATATTTAGCACTGATTACTGTAGTAATGTCACTGGTCCCCCCCAAAAGTGTCAAAAATGTCAGTTAGGGGTCCGATCTGTCTGCCGCAATGTCGCAGTCCTGCTAAAAATTGCAGATCGCCGCCATTATTAGTAAAGAAAAAAAAAACAAAAAAAAATGACAGAAATCTTTCCCATAGTTAGTAGATGCAATAACTTTTGAGCAAACCAATCAAAATACGCTTATTGCGATTTTTTTTTTACCAAAAATATGTAGCAGAAAACAAATTGGCCTAAAATGTTAAAAAAAATTTGATTTTTAATTTTTTTTTTTTGAGAATGTTATATAGCAGAATGTGAAAAATATTTTTTTTTTCAGAATTGTCGCTCTTTTTTGTTTATAGTGCAAAAAATAAAAATCGCACAGGTGATCAAATACCACCAAAAGAAAGCTCTATTTGTGGGGAAAAAAAGGACAATTTTATTTGGGTATAGCATCGCACGACAGCTCAATTGTCCGTTAAAGTAACGCAGTACCGTATTGCAAAATATGGCCTGGTCTTTAAGGGGGCAAATCTTCCAGTCAGTGGCGACCGGTGTGTTGGGGGCACAGGAGCCCCCCCCTATCCATGCATCCGACCCCCTAATCTACATGCAGGGGCGCCGGACGCATGGAGTTCAATGGGACTTTTTTTTTTTTTGCATCACCTGATTAGAGCCAGAGGCTCTAATAGGCTGCAGCATAGGGTGGATCTGGGGCGCAGAGCAGTGCGTCCCGAGCCCACCCATTGTGTGACAATAGCGAATGAAAATTCGCTATTGTCATACGGATCCTCCTCCTGGCCAATCAGGGAGTGGGTCTGATACGCGCTTCCTGATTGGTCGAAAGGCAAACCCCATGCCATTGGCTGGGGAGGAGGCGGGAGCCGGGGGAGGACTCACGACGCCGGGGAACTGAAGAGAAGCTGTGAGCCGCCGCTGCTCTCCTTCAATCCCAACCCACTGTGAGTTCTCCCTCCCAACTCCCGGTGTGTACAGATCTGCCCTGTCGGTGCTGACTGCTGGAGATCCTCAGGAGGAAGATCGGACTGTGTATAAAGACACTGCGTCACTCGCCAGATCCCCCCAAACACTTCTATCTTCACAGCCATGAATTATTGATCCCAGGGATGTCTGACAATTGCACACAATTACGCTGGTCACTCTGCATTGAAAGGGGCACGCTGGTCTCTCTGCATTGAAAGGGGGCACACTGGTCTCTGTGCATTGAAAGGGGGGCACGCTGGTCTCTGTGCATTGAAAGGGGGCACACTGGTCTCTGTGCATTGAAAGAGGGCACGCTGGTCTCTGTGCTTTGAAAGGGGACACGCTGGCATCTCTGCATTGAAAGGGGGCACGATGATCTCTGCATTGAAATGGGGCACGCTGGTCACTGCATTGAAAGAGGGCACGCTGGTCTCTGTGCATTGAAAGGGGGCACGCTGATCTCTGTGCATTGAAAGGGGGCACGCTGGTCCCTGTGCATTGAAAGGGGGCAGGATGATCTCTGCATTGAAGGGGGCATGCTGGTCTCTCTGCATTGAAAGGGGGCACACTATACCTTAATTACTGAAAGCCCCTTTCACACTTTTGTGACCTCAAAGTCACGCAATTTTTTACAGCGTTTTTTGCCGCAAAGCAATGCCTATTACATTTTTCTGTTTGCACCCCCCCCCCCAAATTTTGAGCACCAGCCGCCACTGCTTCCAGTCCAGAACTGGTTAAAGGGTGTCTTGACTGAAAAAAAGTTGAGAAACATTGGTATAGAACATTAACAGTTGCTCTGCCAGGAATGCACTCAGCTCTTGCTTTCCGTCCTATCTCAAATGTTAGAATAGGAGCCAAAGTTGTCCCTTTCTCACTAAAACCCAGAAAATAAACCTGACAACCCCACAGTCCCTGGTAGAATAGGAATATCAATTTGCATGTTTCAAGTTTTGCAGAAATAAGGTCAAACGTTATGTTCTATAGTTCTTACTGGAAGCCCTCTCTTGGCTCGGGTGTTCTTCGAATGCTGAGTCAAAATATTCTAGGGCTACAGTACAACAGATACTGTATGTTCATTTACTGGTATCACTGTGACTGGTATTCAGCTTAGAGCTGGGAAGGGAATATTGTGTTTATGATTTATGAAAGTAAACCTGTGGTCATGCTATAGGCACTGAAATATTTACATATTCCTAACAAACAATAAACAGGCTTTAACCACTAAGTGCCGGTTCACATTTGTGCGGCTTGCGAGATCGCATGTAATTCGGAGCGCACTGCTCCTTCATTACATGCGATCTCATGTGCGGATGCAAATTCAGCCATACACTTTGTATGGCTGAATTCGCACTGTATCCGCACCAAACACGCACAGGACCCTTTTTTTCAGCTGCATCAGAATCGGATCGCACAGTGGTTCACACTAGTGCGATCCAATCCTGTGCGAACTGTCAGATCGCACTGCGATATGCGATCAAACTGGGGATGTCGTTAACATTTAATTGACACCCCCTGCGTTTCGCATATGGCAGTGTGAACTGACAGAGGTGCGGATGCGATGCGGGATCACGCTGCATATTCGGACAAGTGTGAACCGGTGTTCCGTGAAAAAACCATACCCGTGAGAAAACCATACCCTCGTCACTTCCGGTGTACCTACGGAGGGTATGGATTTCTCACGGTAGTTAAACTTGCGGCGCTTACATTAAAACAGCTGCTATGCAACATAAATCATCTCCGCTCCTTCCCCTCTCACTTCCCTCATCTCCGGTAATAAATATAAAAGCGGATCACGGAGCCGCGATCGCCGTCACATTTACATCTCATACACCCGCCACCAGAGGCGTAACTAGAACCTTCAGGGCCCTGATGCAAGAAACCATGAAGGGCCCCCCAGACCCCTGGCCGGGGCCCTTACCTTCAAGCCCAGGGCTCTTCCCACTAATCCTGGGGCTCTTTACACTTGTTGCATGGCCTTTTATTACGGTCCCGCAGTAGGATTCTTTCACAAGTTCTGCAGTGGGCCCCCTTCCTGCAATCTTGTGGGCCCCCTTCCTGCAATCTTGGGGCCTCCCCACAGTGGTGCAATGCCAGGGTCCGGTTGCAAGTGTGACCTTTGCGATCCTGGAAGTTCACCCACTGGCTTGCTACCGGGCCCCCTGGAGCATGGGGCCCGGTAGCGATTGCAACCCCTGCAACCCCTGTAGTTACGCCCCTGCCCGCCGCCGCTTTTATATTTATTACCGGAGATGAGGGAAGTGACAGCGATAGCAGAGGAGATGATTGATGTTCCAGCCGAAGTGTTTTAATGTACCCGCCGCAAGTATAACATTAGAAACGGTGCCGTGATAATTTCATGCCCACCGAGCATGCGCACTTCTCAAATCCTTTCATGTTCTATTAGGTATCCGGGGCTCTGAGCATGCGCACTGCTGCGCTGCTCAGCTGTTTCAGACCGGAAGTGACGACGGTATGGTTTCTTCACGGGGTATGGTTTTTTAACGTTACACCGGCACTTAAGGACCAGAAGGTTTTACCCCCTTAATGACCAGGCCATTTTTTGCGATTCGGCACTGCGCTACTTTAACGGACAATTGCGCAGTCGTGCGACTCTGTACCCAAATAAAATGAATGTCCTTTTTTCCCCACAAATAGACCTTTTTTTGGTGGTATTTGATCACCTGTGCAATTTTTATTTTTTGCGCTATAAACAAAAAAAGAGCAACAGTTCTGAAAAAAAAAAATATATATATATTTCACATTCTGCTATATAACATTTCCAATAAAAAAAAAAAAATTAAATCAAATTTTTTTCATCCTTTCAGGCCAATTTTTATTCTGCTACATATTTTTGGTAACAAAAAATAAGCGTATTTTTATTGGTTTGCGCAAAAGTTATTGTGTCTACAAACTAGGGGAAATGATTTACGTCATTTTTATTTTTTTTAAATTTTTTTTACTAGTGGTGGAGATCTGCGATTTTTAGCGGGACTGCGATATTGCAGCGGACAGATCGGACCCCCTAACTGACATTTTTGACACTTTTCGGGGGACCAGTGACATTACTGCAGTGATCAATGCTAAAAATATGCACTGTTACTGTAATAATGACACTGGCAGGGAAGGGGTTAACTCAGGGGCGATCAAAAGGTTAAGTGTATTAGGGATAGACCAATATGTTTTTTTCAGGGCCAATACCGATATTTTGGTCACAACGTATACGTATCGGCCGATATTTTGTACATTTAAAGTTTTGAAAAATAAAGACAATTTTTGACATAAATCTGGTACTGAACATGTTAATTTTTGTTTAATGCTAAGTGGTTGGCTTGCTGGCACCATGTGGTGGGTGGCTGCCTGGCACCCTGTAGTGGGTGGCTGGCTTTCTGGCACCCTGTGATGGGTGGCTGGCTGACTGGCACCCTGTGGTGGCTGGCTGGCTGGCTGGCACCCTATGGTGGGTGGCTGGCACAGGGGCTGTGGGCGGCTGGCTGGTACAGGGCCTGTGGGTGACTGGCTGGCTGGTACAGGGCCTGTGGGTGACTGGCTGGCTGGTACAGTGCCTGTGGGTGGCTGGTTGGCTGGTACAGGGACTGTGGGTGTCTGGTTGGCTGGTACAGGGCCTGTGGGTGGCTGATTGGCTCGCTGGTACAGTGCCTGTGGTAGGTGGGTGGCTGGCACAGGGGCTGTGGGTGGCTGGCTGGTACAGGGCCTGTGGGTGGCTGGCTGGCTGGTACAGGGCCTGTGGGTGACTGGCTGGCTGGTACAGGGACTGTGGGTGACTGGCTGGCTGGCTGGCTGGTACAGGGCCTGTGGGTGACTGGCTGGCTGGCTGGTACAGGGCCTGTGGGTGTCTGGTTGGCTGGTACAGGGACTGTGGGTGGCTGGCTGGCTCGCTGGTACAGTGCCTGTGGCTGGATGGTATAGGGCCTGTGGTTGTGGGTGGGTGGCTGGCTGGCACCGGGCTGCTGTGGGTGGGTGTATGGCTGTGATACACTCCCGCGAGACTAGTCCCGACTCCAGACAAGGCTGTCCAAGGGAGGCAGCCTAAGAAGGCAGAATGACGTCACAAAAATATCAGCAATATCGGTCTAGCCGATAATCGGTCTATCCCTACAGTGTATGCCTAGGGGGTGTTTTCTAACTGGGGGTTGTAGTTGGGGGAAAGTGAAGGTGCAGATTAACCACTGTGTCTTATTATCCCCCCATTCGCTAGTGTGAACAAGCTGTTGTACATTTATCACCAGAATGTGTTGCAACTAGAACATTTATAAATGTTCACCAGGAAAAAAGAGAATGTGAATCTCCCCAGTGGAGACACAGACAGTAATGAAAAAAATCATTACACTTTAAAGCGAAGTTCCACCCAAAAAATGGAACTTCCGCTTTAAGGCCTCCTGACCCCCTGACGTACCACATTTGACATTTTTTTGGGGGGGAGCGGGTACCTAAAATTGACTGGTATCCGCTCCCACTTCTACTCAGGCCGCCTAGTTCTCCTCTCCCCCTCCCTCCCTGCAATCTTCTGGGTCATGTCACAGATCCCAGAAGATTGCCCATCCACTCAGGATGCGCAGATCGACTCACGCATGGGTGGTGCGCACCCGGCTGTGAAGCCGCAAGCTGTTACAGCTGGTGCCCACACTAGAGATGCCGGCGCCGCGGAGAGAATACGGAGAGAACCGAGGCTCCCGCCAGCTGCATCATTGGACCGTGGGAAAGGTGTGTTTATTAAAAGTCAGCAGCTACATTTTTTTTTTTAAACACAAAAACGGCTGGAACCACGCTTTAACCACTCGAAGATCAGGTCTTTCCTGGAACTTTTTGTTTAAAAGTTTAAATCAGTATTTTTTTTCTAGAATAAATATATATATATATATTTAGCAGAGACCCTAGCCACTTTACCACCGGAGGATTTTGCTGTCTTCCGTCCAGGCCACTTTTTGCGATTCGGCGCTGTGCGACTTTAACTGACAATTGCGCGGTCGTGCGAGGCCGTACCCAAACTAAATTTACGTCCTTTTTTTTCCACAAACAGAGCTTTCTTTTGGTGGTATTTGATCACCTGTGCGATTTTTACTTTTTGCGCTATAAACAAAAAAAGAGCGTTTATTTTGAAAAAATAACAATATTTTTCACATTTTTTTATATGAAATTCCCCCCCAAAAAAATGTAAAAATCAAATTTTTTTTAATTTTTGGCCAATTTGTTTTATGCTACCTATGTTTAGTAAAAAAAAATCACAATAAGCGCATTTTTGGTGGGTTTTTTTTAACGCGTAATGGCGGCGATCTGCGATTTTTTTTGCGGGACTGCGACATTGGGGCGGACAGATCGGACCCTTGACTGACATTTTTGACACTTTTGGGGGTACCAGTGACATTTCTACAGTAATCAGTGCTATATATATATGCACTGTTACTGTAAAAATGACACTGGCAGGGAAGGGGTTAATTTTATTGGAGAGGGAGGGGTTAATGTATGCCTGGTGCTTACTGACGTGTGGGGGGGGGGTGACTGTGTGACAGAAGGACAGATCGGATGTCCAGCTATGCTGAACACTCCGATCTGTCAGTCCCTGTCACTATGGAGATCCGCCCGCTGTGTTTACACACAGCGGGCGGATCTCCAGACTCGATCCCCGACGATCGGGGCAGAGCAGCGGCAATCGCCGCTGCTCCTCCCCTGGCCCGACTCCCGCTGTGAATGAACACAGTGGGAGCGAGCCTCCGGCGGCGCGCGAGCGCCGCCCACAAGGGGCGGAGTCCAGCGACGTAGGTCTACGTCGCTGGACGGGATCGCGGCACTTTGCCGCAGTAGCCTCCATGTGAGCGGGGCTAAAGTGGCTAGGGAACAAAATAGCGATTGTTGCAATATTTTATGTCACACGGTATTTGCACAGCGATTTTTCAAACACATTTTTTTGGGAAAAAAATACACTTTGATGAAGAAAAAAAAAAAAAGAAAACACAATATTTACCCCAATTAGTTTGTAAAATGTGAAAGATGATGTTGCGCTGAGTAATTAGATACCAAACGCGTTATCTTTTAAAATTGCGCACACTCGTGAAATGGTGACAAACTGCTGCACCTAAAAATCTCCATGGGAGACGCTTAAACATTTTTTACAGGTTACCTGTTTAGACATACAAAGGGAATGTAGGGTTAGAATTATTGCTCTCGCTCTAACATTCATGGCGCTACCTTACATGTGTGGTTTGAACACCGTTTACATGTGGTTGTGTGACCTACATACAGCATGCGTTTGCTTTTGCACGCGAGCACGAAAGAATGGGGTGCTTTACATTTTATTTTCTTATTTATTTTACTTTTTGTTTTTTATTTTTACACTGTCCCTTTATTTATTTATTAAATTTTTTGTATCACTTTTATTCCTAATACAAATCATGTAAACATCCCTTGTAATAGAAATAAGGATGACAAGTCCTCTTTATTGAGAGATCTGGAGTCAAAAAGACCCCAAATCTCCTATTTACCTTTAAAAGCAAAAGAAACAAAAACATTTTTTTAACTTTTGCTTTAAAAAAAAAAAAAGTTATTTATTTATTATGGCCCGGGAACCAGATGTGACGTGGGACGTCACTCCAGTTCTCCAAGGGCATAGAAACCTACGGGAACATTTTTATCTGTAAGAGAAATGGCCATAGAAAAAAAAATACTGGTGTTATGGCAGCTAGCGAGCCTCAGGAGAGAGCACACACCAGTGCCCCTATAGCAAGCAGCTTGCTATTGGGGGCACTGGTCAAGGGGGAGGAGCTAGGAGCACCAGCAGGGGACCCGAGAAGAAGAGGAGGATTGGGGGTGCAAAACCATTACACAGAGCAGGTGAGTATAACATGTTTGTTGTTTTAAAAAAAAGAACCTTTAATATCACTTTAAAATAGAGCAGCCCAGAGAGTAGGAGTCCTAATTTCTCACATACACCCACTGGCCACTTTATTAGGTACACCTGTTCAATTGCTTGGTAACACAAGTTGCTAATCAGCCAATGACATGGCAGCAACTCAATGCATTTAGGCATCTAGACGTGGTAAAGACGACTTCATGAGCATCAGAATGGGGAAGAAATGGGATATAAGTGACTTTAAGCATGGCATGGTTATTGGTGGCCAGATGGGCTGGTCTGAGTAGTAAAAACTGCTGATCTACTGGGATTTTCACGCACAACCATCTCTCAGAACAAGAGAAAATATCCAGTGAGTGGCAGTTGTGTAGACGGAAATGCCGTGTTGATTTCAGAGGTCAGAACAGAATGGGCAGACTGGTTGGAGATGATAGAAAGGCAACAGTAACTCAAATAACCACTTGTTACAACCACGGTATGCAGAATACCATCTCTGAAGGCACAACACACATCGAATCTTGAAGCAGATGGGCTACAGGAGCAGAAGACTACACCGGGTGCCACTCCTGTCAGGTAAGAACAGGAAACTGAAGCTACAATTCACACAGGCTCACCAAAATTGGACAATAGGAGATTGGAAAAATGTTGCATGATCTGACGAGTCCCAATTTCATTTGTGACATTCAGATGGTAGGGTCAGAATTTGGCGTAAACAACATGAAAGCATTGATCCATCCTGTCTTGTATCAATGGTTCAGGCTGGTGGTGGTGTAATGGTGTGGGGAATATTATCTTGGCACACTTTGGGCCCCTTTGTACAAATTAAGCATTGTTTGAACGCCACGGCCTATCTGAGTATTGTTGCTGACCATGTCCATCCCTTTATGACTACAGTGTACCCATCTTCTGATGGCTCCTTCCAGCAGGATAATGTGCCATGTCACAAAGCTCAAATCATCTCACCACTGGTTTATTGAACATGACAATGAGGTCACTGTACTCCAATGGCCTCCACTGTCACCGGATCTCATCCAATAGAGCACCGTTGGGATGTGGTGGAACGGAAGATTTGCATCATGGATGTGCAGCCGACAAATCTGCAGCAACTGCGTGATGCCATCATGTCAGTATGGAGCAAAATCTCTGGGGAATGTTTCCAACACCTTGTTGTATCTATGCCATGAAGAATTAGGGCAGTTATAAAGGCAAAAGGGGGTTCAACCCGATACTAACAAGGTGTACCTAATAAAGTGGACGGTGGGTGTGCATTATTATAATTATTATTCAAGATTTATATAGCCCCGGACAGCTTGCATAGTGGTATATAGGTATACAGTATAGTACAGTTACAATACAAACCAAGGCACTGTTCACACAGGGGGTGTTTTAGTCTATTCCCCATATTTTACTGCAACAACCAGTGCATCTCCATGCTGGCAGTCCCATTGCTGTCTATTGGGACATCTGTGACATCTGTATGGGTGCCGGTTCATGCATGCACCCACTGCATCCCAATAGACAGCATTGGTACTACCAGCACAGGGATGCATGAAACACCTGTGCATCCCGGTGACCGTACAAACACAGCCCTGGATTTAAGAGTCCTAAGATTTGAGAGGGCCTTGCTCATAAGAGCTTAGACATTTTAGAGGGAGGGGTAGAGATACAAAAATAACTCTGTAGGGATGAGTGGATGGTGAAAGAGAAAGTATAGGTTTCAGGCAGAGGCTGTATAAGCTTTCCTGAAGAGATAAGCTGTTAGGGTTTGCCTAAAGGTGGACAAAGTAGGAGATAGTTGGACAGATTAGGGTAAGGAGTTCCATAGGATGAGAGAGGCTCTGAAGAAGTCCTAGAGGTGGGCATTGGAGGAAATGATGAAGAAGCAAGAAAGTCAGAGGTCTTGGGAGGAGCAAAAAGGACAGTATGGGTGATAATTTGAGATGAGATTGGTGATTAGCTCAGGGCAGAATTGTAGATTACATTTTATTCCATGGAAACACGATGGGCGTGGCTGTGATGTGACATCATCATCATGCACGCCCGCCGACTGGAGCCTGGAGCCCAGGGTGGTTTTGTTTCAGCCTGCTGCATTGGAATAGCTGCTATTGGTAAAGTCGCAATTGTTTTTTATATGCTGCTGGGTGTTTTTATACTACTCATCTTTGGCGCTAATGCATATTATTTTAATAAACCTGGGTCTTACTTACTTCACGAGGCTCCCAGTGGAGGACAAGTTAGAGATCAGGACACTAGGTGGTATAATTTACTTGGACGCTGTCTTACCATTTATAATATAATGGTCCATTGGATCTGGTAAGAGGCCTCCTTGAGTGGTGACACACGGTGGTGGAAGCACTTTTATTCTTAACATGAAGTGGAAGTGTGGGGACCCCTTTACTCAAATACATGGACTTTCACTTAACAATCACTACTAATCCTGATATTTCTGAATGAATTTATGGACTTTGTTGCACAAGCACTTTGCACTTTATTCATTCGTTGTAAAAACTTTATTGCACTTTAATGGGTTTGTGATTTAAATTTTTTTTGTATATATAGCTCTGCCTTTTGATATATTTATGGTTTGCGTGTTATGTTGTATTCGGCTGGTATCATGAATAAGCCTGGCAGGAATTTAATAGTCAGGTTGAGGTAACTAGGGACTGATTTTGTAGTATGTTGGTGTCATTGGCTAAGAGGCTTCAAAGATGAAGGCGGCAAGATCTGGACAGCGATTAGATATAGGGTCATTTCACACGGTCTTTCCGCCCGGTGGACTCCATTTTGCTCAGTGGGGGATCGATCCACTGATCCCCGCTGAGCAGGCGGATGACAGGTCTGTCTCCGCTCTGTGTGCAGAGATGGAGCTGTCAGATCCCCGCTCTCCTCTATGGGAGATCGGATGAAAACGGACCGCCTGTCCATTTTCATCCGATCCTATCTGATCCGATCCTCCAGACGGATGTGTAGGGGAAACCCCAAAACTCATGGGTTTCAGTAACATTTTGACTGTTGAAGCCAGATTCAAAACTATATTAATTTTACAAACATGTAGGTAGAAAGCAGAGGCGTAACTAGAACCTTCAGGGCCCCAGTGCAAGTAACTATGAAGGGCCCCCCAGACCCCTGGCCGGGGCCCTTCCCACTGATTCTGGGGCCCTTTACTCTCATTGCGGGAGCCCTTTATTACAGTCCCGCAGCGGGACCCTTTCACAGGTTCTGCAGTGGGCCCCCTTCCTGCCATCTTGGGGCCTCCCCATGGTGGTGGAATGCCAAGACCTGGTTGCAACTGTGACCTTTGCGATCACTGAAGTTCACCCACTGGTGTCAGTAGTTTTTTTTTGGTATTTTATTTGTATTATTTATCATTTTATTTTTATTTTTCTACAATGTCATTGACTATGACTCTGTCCATTCAGAAAAGGAAGGAGCTGGTAAATTACATATTTACCGACCCCTTCCTGGTTCTCTATTGTGACATATCCTCTGCCTCAGCCGGTAGGAGAGGGGAGGAAGCACAGTAGGGGGGGGGGGGACCAGGGGAGCACACAGGGGCCCAGAGACAGCAGAACACAAGTGAACTGGATAGGAGGAGTGGCGGGGGCAGCATACAGAGGAACCAATCTCCTCCATTTTCCTCTTGAAGCTACAGGAGGAAAAAGGAGGACAGTGATTTCTCAACATGCTGCCCCCGCCGCCCCTCCTATCCAGGTGTACAGGGGAGCCTGGGATGGCATGGGACCTGGGTTGCAATTGCAACCCCTGCAACCCCTGTAGTTACGCCCCTGGTAGAAAGACATGTTTGGAGAGCAATTGTTTTTAAACCAACAGAATGTAATGTGACTGAATTGCTCTCCAAACATGTCTTTCTACCTACATGTTTGTAAAATAAATATAATTTTCAATCTGGCTTCAACAGTCAAAATGTTACTAAAACCCATGAGTTTGGGGGTTTCCCCTACAGATGGGAAATAGGGTATCCATCCGTCTGAATCTTACAGACAGGATCGGATCGGATTGCAGCGGGTGTCAGCAGAGATGTCTCCACTGACATCCGCTTCTCCATAGGGGTGCATGGAGCATCCAATCAGGTCCACCTGAAAAACTGACAGACGGACCGGATCGGAAAGCCTGTGTGAAAGGGGCCATAGGGATGAAAGGACAGCTCCTATAATGGGTCCATCTAGCACCTTCTCATCTCGTAAGTTCCAAAGATGCAGGTTCCACTATCCAAATCTTGACATCCCAGGAGTTATTACATCAATGCTCCCAAATATTGATTGATTGTGCTCTTCCTTTGCACAGGAAATGACAATGTAAAGCAGAAACCACAAACAGACACATAATCCATATTCCAGTTAATGGCTATTTCAGTCCCATTTGAATAGAGAATGGAGGACAGGTGTATTCATAGAAATTGTGTGCACACATGCTCCTGCAATGGCCTACAAATGGCCCGTGACATATTGTAAATATTATCGCCCTTTGTTCTGCAAAGTGATCTTTTCATAAATAAATACTGAAACGGATGGCATGGTAATTAGTAGATAATATGACATGTTTGTGTTCTGGGCTCAGGGAAGTAATGTCCTTATGACCTACAAGTAAGCTCCGCTTCACATCAGTGTAATAACAGACATCACATCACAGACAGCACTGCTCTGAAAATCACATGCGATGTCTGTGCGATGTGAATTCGCATCGGATTCCGACACAACACGCACAGGACCGTTTTTTTGGTCAGCAGCAGAATCAGATCGCATGGTGGTTGAACTGCGATATGCGAACTGATCTAGGGGGGTGTCGTTACTTTTGTATTGACACCCCCAGCGATTCGCAGATGGCAGTGTGAACTGCCTGCGATTTGAATGCGATGTGGGAACCCACAGTGGATTTGCAGGGTTCCCGCATCGCATATATGTGAACCGACACTTAAAGTCTAACTCCATTTTTGTGGAGAAAAAAACATTCCCCTCTGGGTGATCTCTGTACATAGCAAGGATTATAACACACTTTGTTGCAGATTCCTACCTTTTGTTATTCTGAAGAAATCACTGTTTGTTCCTCTGTGCCCCTGTGTTGAGTGATTCTTATGGGAGTGATTTATTATCTATCAGCTGTGCACCTGCATTGATCTAATGAGGAAAGCTGCTGGGCCTGCATCCATTTAGACATGTTCCTATTGGGAGTATCTCACCAAAAATGACATTTTTGTTGCAGGGGATCCTAGAAATCTGACTTGTATCTTAGGCAGACTTCTGGGAAAATTGGTGAGCCAATCACACAAGCAGGAAATTATGTTTCTGGGGTGTGGTCAGTATACATTCTGTGTACCATTGGCATTTTGAATGCTTTTAAGTACAGAGGAGGGGTTTTCGTTCTTTTAGACCCCCAGATCCCTCCACAAGAGTACCTGTCAAGAAAAAAAAGAAAAAAGAAAATTTTAAAATGTATGAAAATATCGACCGATACCGACATGCATTGGCCAAAATATCGGTATTGGCAACGAAAAACCAATATTGGTCGATCTCTGTTAGCAATACTGCATGGTCACTCATGCACCCAACAGCTGGAAACTCAGACACGCGGCTCTGCTTGTGCATGAACATACACTCCCCTTTCTATTGATCTTTTGAATGTATACATGTGTGTGATTGGTTGTGGCAGTACAGTTGTCCCCTCCCACTGTAAAACCCTTTTTCCTGACTATAAATAAACCAGGGCTCTGCTCTGAAGCAGGGACTCTTCTGTTAACATCTGTAGACACAGCTCGCGCCTGTTCCTCTTTTTGTTGCCGCGTGCCCTAGGATTTCTTCATACAAAAGAGCTGTACATTGTACTTTTCAGTACAAGGGATTTTTGGCGCTTGGCGCTTATTAATATCCACAAGTGCGCTTTTCAGAGCAGTGAAGTTTTCAGCACACCAAGCAAATTTCTATGCTCTAAACCCCATTCATTTCCACCACAAAAGTCGCTCAAATCCTTATGCTTGCCTATTTTTTCCACTTTCAACACATCAACTTCAGGGACAAGATGTTCACTTGCTGCCTAATATATCCAACAACTTTTAGATTTGTAATGACATTGTAATGAGTTAATCAAAGTTACCCACTCTACCGGTCAGTGGTCATAATGTTATGGCTGATGGGTGTAATTTTATAATGTTACTTGGAGGTCCGAGGAGCTGGTAAAATAAGTGCCTCAATAGTGTTTCATTAATTTGAACTATAAAGTCTATTTTCCACCAAACTTTAGTGTGAATGGGTGAGTGGGGATTTGTTAGAACCCCTGGCAGGGTTTTTGTGTGTCCTCCTGAGGAGATTTCCTCCTAACCTCCACAGAGTTTGAACCTTTCCAAAGAGGGTGTACAGTTGCCTTAGTTACCGTATATACTCGAGTATAAGCCGAGTCTTTCAGCATGTCTTTTCATGCTGAAAATGCACCCCTCGGGTTATACTCGAGTCACTGGCTAGAGTGTCTTTTTAAAAATGGCGCCGCTCGGCGCCGACGTGTCACTGCGCATGTGCCGCATGCCCGGGAATAGCCGAACGTGTTCGGCCTTTCCTGAGCATCGGTGGCACATTTGCAGTGACGTATTGGGGGTGCCGGGTGGCGCGATTTTTAAATCGAAGACAGGTAAGTGAGACTCCTCCGCAGCCCCTGCATTTCCTCATGCAGTGCTGCGGGCATGGTACAGGACATTCTCCTATACCATGCCCGCAGCACTGCATCTCCTGTGCCATGCCTGTACATACTGTGCCATGCCTGTACTTACTGTCCCATGCCTATACCTACTGTGCCATGCCTGTACATACTGTGCCATGCCTGTACATACTGTGCCATGCCTGTACTTACTGTCCCATGCCTATGCCTACTGTGCCATGCCTGTACATACTTTGCCATGCCTTTACTTACTGTGCCATGCCTGTACTTACTGTCCCATGCCTATACCTACTGTGCCATGCCTGTACATACTGTGCCATGCCTGTACATACTGTGCCATGCCTGTACTTACTGTCCCATGCCTATGCCTACTGTGCCATGCCTGTACATACTTTGCCATGCCTTTACTTACTGTGCCATGCCTGTACTTACTGTCCCATGCCTATACCTACTGTGCCATGCCTGTACATACTGTGCCATGCCTGCACTTACTGTCTTACTGCCTGTACTTACCTGTGCAATGCCTGTACCATGACCTGTGACACGCCTGTACCATGACCTGTGCCATGCCTATACCATCACCTGTGCCATGCCTGTACCATCACCTGTGCCATGACCTGTGCAATGCCTGTACCATGACCTGCGCCATCTCCTGTACCATGCCCGCAGCCCCTGTTTTGTGTCCCGTGGTGGTCCAGTTGGGTCCAGTAGCTGCTGCATTTCCCACCCTAGGCTTATACTCGAGTCAATAAGTTTTCCCACTTTATTTGTGGTAAAAGTAGGGGTCTCGGCTTATATTCGGGTCGGCTTATACTCCAGTATATACGGTAGTTGTCACTGGAAAAGGTGTCACCACTGGAAGACCTTTGTCTTTATTCAACCCAACAAACTACTGTATGTAACTAGGGTTTCCCCTCCCCGTCTTTTTCCAGTGGCAACCTTAAAGTGTAACTCCACTTTTGTTGAGAAAAAAACTTTCCCCTCTAGGTGATGTCTGTACAATACAAGGATTTCAGCAAACTTTGTTGCAGATTCCTATCTTTTGTTATTCTGAAGAATACACTGTTTCTCTGTGCCCCTGTGCTAAGTCAAATGGGCGTGGTTTCATAATTATCTATCAGCTGTGGCAGCTGCAGGGCTCTAATGAGGAAATCTGCTGGGCCTGCATTCCTTTAGACGTGTTCCTATTGGGAGTATCTCACCAAAAATTACATTTTTGTTGCAGGGGATGCCAGAAATCTGACTTGTATCTTAGTGCAGACTTCTGGGAAAATTGGTGAGCCAATCACACAAGCAGGAAATTATGTTTCTGGGGTGTCGTCAGTATACATTCTGTGTACAGAACACCTCCAGGTAGCCATATTGTATGGCATTTTCAGAAAATGACAACGGTTGCAGATTGAAAAGGAAAGGTAATTTTTAAAAACAATCAATTACAATATGATTTGTGTCGCAATTGTATACAGGTGGTCCTCGGGTTATGAACAAGATAGGGACTGTAGGTTTGTTCTTAAGTCGAATTTGTTTGTAAGTCGGAACAGGTACATTTTTTTATGTGTAGCTCCAGCCAAAAGAATGCTTCTTTTGGATAGCATAGGGAAGGGTTAGCACCCCTGTACCCTTTTTTTTTTTTTTTTGCTGTCTGTGCCCCTGTTCAGAAGATTTCACCTCACTTTCTGTCCCTATGACAATTGGATTTTGAAAATGTTGGGTTGGTTGTGGAAACCATTATTGGTGATAAAGCTTCAGCGGAGACACCTTTTCCCCCATGATAACTCTTACAGGAGTGAATTTCCCTTCCTAGGGGGAGATTTCCTCTCACTTCCTCTTATCTCCCTCCGTTTGTAAGTAGAAGTCATTTATAAGTCAGATGTTTGTAACCCGGGGACCGCCTGTACGCTATATTGTTTTTTCTTTATTTACAATTTTTACCCTTTAAAAATTTGGATTTCCCATCACTTTCTGTCCCAGGTCAGATTGTGAAAGTCTATTAGGAAAGCAGACAGCAATAAAAACCTGATAGTAGTATTAAAGAGGAAATAAACCCTCTGAAAAAAATGTGAGAAAAAAAAAAAAAACCTGTAAAGACAAAGGCATAATGAGCTAGTATGCATCGCATATGCATACTAGCTCATTATGAAGTACTTACCTAAAAATGAAGCCCCCGCAGTGTCGACAGGACGGCCGACACGTTCGGCCGTCCTGCTTCCTGGATCGCGTCCCGTGGCTATCTGATTGCATCAATCCCGCGCATGCACGCGGTAGCCGCTGGTTTCGGCACTGGGCTCTGAAGGGACGGCACAGGTGGCCGTTCCTTCAGAGCGCATGCGCCAATGTCGTCATCGGCTGCATGTACTGTATATATCTCCTAAACGGTGCATGTTTAGGAGATATTTATAGCACCTATAGGTAAGCCTTAATATTGGCTTACCTATAGGTAAAAGTCTTTAAAGTGGGTTTACAAGCACTTTAACCCTACCCTACTCTATCCAAAACTAAGAAAAAAGAAGAAAAAAAGTTTGGTTTATAGATACACTTAAAGGATAAGGGTATTGTTTTTTTTTTTGTTTTTTTACTTTTCTTTTCTTTTTCTTGTTTAAAAAAAATCATCCAAATGTTCTGGTAACTAGAAATGGTATTTTTCGTACCACACACATCAACACGAGCGCGATGTACTGCGAATTCAATGTTTTGACCCTGACACCTTGAAGAACCGCATTAACTAGCATTCATAAATTATTAGCACGGCAGCAGAGCTGAGAGACTTTACTGGAAAAAGGAGGTGAAAAACAAGTGGCATACAAGCTCGGCCTAATGTAGCATAGTAATTGTGCGATTTGACAAGGCTTTACTACCACAGACCACAGAGAGAAGAGGAGAATAGCACACCGCCTGAGAGCAAACAGGAAAACATCTCAGCTGCACACAGTAATATAAGAGGGACTTTTCTGCTGCAAGCATCTCTCATTATTTGTAAAAAGCCAGAACATTTTAAAAGTCCGTGCTAAACCACAAAACAATATTCAGTTGGGAGCATAAATTATAACCGAAACACAAGCACCGTCTAGTCTCAGACGTTAGGTTACATTGTTCTTCACCATACTAGTCATTTCAAGTAGACAGTAGAGACAATAGTAGAAGTTTTTCTATAAAAGTCCACCCAATAAAGGTGGCCACCATATGGTGACCAGGTCCAGGATAGTGGAAATGGCACATAGACTTAAGTGGGTACACACTAGTAGAAAATCTGCCGAAAATCCCCGTCCGAGGTAAAATCGTACGATTTTCAGCTAGTATGTACACAACTTTCAGCAGCCGATGCCGACATTTTCAACAAAAAAAAAAACAGAGGGACAAACACCAAAATTTTTATCCTCCGTCCCCAGACAACCAATTTTCGTTTAATGTGTATGCAGTACGTCTGTGAAAAATCGGATATGAAAGACCGCGCATGATCTGAAGTTGCTGACGACCCGGAAGTCTAGGAACAAATGTCCCCAAAAAAATAAAAAATAAAAATCGGACGAGAAATTTCGTAAACATTATGCACTGTCAACTAAAAACGGTTATGACCGCTGAGCATGAGAGAGAAAAATCGGAGGATATTGTGTGTACGAGCCTTTATCCCCAAGGGGAAGCAGGTATCCACTAATAAATCTAATGTCACCTCTTCCCTCAATTGTAGCTCAGCACCACAAACCAAAAACACAATTTTATTCAAGTTTAACCACTTAAGGCTCGTACACACTGTAAGAAAATCGGGCGAACATATTCGTCCAAAGAATTTTCGTACAATTTTCGTATAGTGTGTACAGAACTTTCTACAGACGATTCAGAATTTTCTTATAAAAATTCTCAAAGGGACAAACTCCAAAATGTTTCTCGTATGGGAAAAAAAAACGAACGATTTTCGTTTAATGTGTACCATTTTTGTACAAGGAAAATCAGAAAAGAAAGACTGCACATGATCAGAAACAATAAACAACAAAAAAAAGCCTTTGTCGTACGAGAATTTTCGTACAAATTTTTGTAAGAAAATTCTTTAATCGATTTGCTGTGAAACAACGAGGAAAATCGGACAATCGTTCGCCCGATTTTCTTATAGTGTGTACCCCACTTTAACCACTTGCCGACTGCTGCCCGACTATTTACTGCGGCGGTCAGCCCCGTACAGGCAAAGTGACGTAGGACTACGTCGCTAGCCTGTGAGCCTCTAGGAGGCGAGCGCACGCGGCCGGAGGTGCGCTCCCGCCCCTGCTAGTTCCCTAACAAGTCTGTGCGTGTGACCGGCGGACCCGATGTCCGCTGGTCACTCACGATTGTCCGGCGCAGAGGGAGAAAGGCAGGCAGTTAATGTAAACAAAGCCACCTGTCATTCTCCCTGGTGTAACAGCAGAGATCATACGGTCCTGCTATGTAGGATCGTATATCTCTGTGGTTACACGAAAAGCCACGCCCCTTTACAGTTAGAAACACGCCCCTAGGGACACATTTAACCCCTGCATCTCCAATAAAGTTAACCCCTTCCCTGCCAGTGTCATTTTTACAGTAACAGTGCATATGTATAGCACTGATTACTGTAGTAATGTCACTGGTACCCCCAAAAGTGTCAAAAATGTCAGTCAAGGGTCCGATCTGTCCTCCGCAATGTCGCAGTACCACAAAAAAATCGCAGATCGCCACCATTACTCGTTAAAAAAAAAAAAAAAAATGACAAAAATCTTTCCCTTAGTTAGTAAACGCTATAACTTTTGCGCAAACCAATCAAAATACGCTTATTGTGTTTTTTTTACCAAACATATGTAGCAGAAAACAAATTGGCCAAAAATGTTAAAAAAATTTGATTTTTACATTTTTTGGTTGAATTTCTGATAAAAAATGTGAAAAATATAATTTTTTCAAAATTGTCGCTCTTTTTTTGTTTATAGCGCAAAAAGTAAAAATCGCACAGGTGATCAAATACCACCAAAAGAAAGCTCTGTTTGTGGGAAAAAAAGGATGTCAATTTAATTTGGGTACAGCATCGCACGACAGCGCAATTGTCCGTTAAATTCACGCAGTGCCGAATTGCAAAATTGGGCCTGGTCAGGAAGGGAGTAAAATCTTCCAGGGCTTAAGTGGTTAAAGCGTAACTCCACTTTTGTTGAGAAAAAAACATTCCCCTCTGGGTGATCTCTGTACATTACAAGGATTTTAACAAACTTTGTTGCAGATTCCTACCTTTTGGTATTCTGAAGAAATCCCTCTTTGTTCCTCTGTGCTAAATGGGTCAAATAGGAGTGGTTTCAGAATTATCTATCAGCTGTGGCAGCAGCAGAGCTCTAATGGGGAAATCTGCTGGGCCTGGACCTTAGACTGCTGGAGCATAGGGAAGAAGATGCTGTGAGGGCTGGTCTAGCAGCCTGAAGAATAAGGCTCCATTCACACCTGGGCGTTTTCAGCTCCAAAAACGCTCAAAAGAAACGCTTCCAAAACGCCCAACAAGTAAAACCCCATTCATTTAAATGGCCCCTGTTCACATCTGAGCGTTTTGCAAAACGCCTGTAGCTGAAAAAAGTACATGAGCTTCTTTTTGGGCTGATTACCAGCGTTTTTAAAAGATGTCAATGAAAAACGCCTGAAAAAATCGCGGTAAAATCGCGGTAAAAATCGCGGTAAAATCGCGGTAAAAAACGATACGCTCAAGTGTGAATGCAGCCTAAGAGTGGTCATTTGTTTTTCTTTTTTTTTTGGATCTTGCATTTGTTGGCAGACCACAGGGCGGACCTGGGCCTTCAGTTGCTGGAAGATGGATACTGAGTGGAGTAGTAGGAGACTTTATCTGGCTCTCGGCTAGCTTCATTTATCTTAGCTGCATCTGGAGTTTATGGACAGCCTTCTCCACAACAGATGACAGATCTACACTGAGTGCGTGTTCGCTGCTGTAACATTTCACAGGGGTGCCGTGGATGTTTTTGGAGCACTTTACTGGATCACTTTTTCACACTTCAAGCTATCACCATTTTTTGTGCACATCTCTGCACCGGGATTTGTCTTTCCACTACTAGGTTCATATTACATCCCTATCACGGGATTGTGCATTTAAATATATTTTTGATATCTTTTAGTTTTTCCCACAATTAAGACTGCTTTTTTATATATCTTTAACTTATGTGTTCTTCTTGGACTTTGTTGTTTATTTACACACCGGATTCACCTAATATTGTTGTTCATATACTTTTGGCACTACACATCTTTTTGAAGACTGTTTATAAGTTGGGTATATTACTTATCTGTTTTAACTGCCGCTTCACCACAGTGATACTCCTTTTAATTTCTGAGTCCCACATCAGTGTCTGACGTCACAAATGCACTTCTGGAAGAATGATCAAACATTCCCATAGACACACTCCTAAACCTCATGGACAGTCTTCCCAGAAGACTTAAAGCTGTTAAAGCTTCAAAGGGTGGGCCAACTCAATATTAAACCCTACGGACTAATGGGTCATACACACTATAAGATTTCTGAAGACTTTTTCCTTTATGCCCCATACACACGTGCAGATTATCTGCAGACTTTTGTCTGCAGACTTACCTTTTCTATGTAGTGCAAGGGCCTGCCGGATTGCATACAAATTGAAAGTGTTTAGGTTTGACCTCATATTATATGGTTTTGGTAAGTCTGCAGACAAAAGTCTGCAGATAATCTGCACGTGTGTATGGGGCATTAGACTTACCAAAACCATACAGAGTTGTATAAAGTACTCAAAACCCATACTTGAGTAAAAGTACAAGTGCTCGATCAAAAAGTGACTTGAGTAGAAGTGGAAGTGCTCGATCAAAAAGTGACTTGAGTAGAAGTACTAAAGTATTCAACATTTTTTGTACTTAAGTATTGCAAGTAGTTTTTTTAAAAAAATTTGCTACTCAAGTACTGAAAGTAAAAGTACCAGTAGTTTTAAAAAAAAAAAAGGCGACTCAAGTACTCAAATAAAAGTACAAGTACTGTATTATGTAGTTATTAAAGAAAGAAGTCAAAAGTTTGAACATCATATTGTTTTTTATTATTTCAAATGCAGCTTTTATTTATACATACAGTAGCTTTTATTTTCGTATGCGCTGATAATACACATGTTTTGAGCTTCATGAAACCTGCCATCTACTGTTCTGCCAGTGGTCATTTTTATAATTGTAACGAGTAACTATGCAGCACAAAAAAAAAATATTGGAGTAGAAGTATTGAAATCATTGAAAAAATGTAGTGAAGTAAAAGTGGAAGTAGGAGAAAAAAATTATACTCTAGGAAAGTACAGATACCGCCTTTCGGTACTTAAGTACAGTAGTGAAGTAGTTCTACTTAGTTACTATACATCTCTGAAACCATATAATATGAGGTCAAACCTAAACACTTTCAATTTGTATGCAATCTGGAAGGCCCTTGCACTACATAGAAAAGGTAAATCTGAAGGAAATCTACCAACAAAAGTTGGATAGTGTGTATCCAGCTTTAGACTGGGATACCATTAAAGTCCCATGTTTTTTTTTTAATAACATAGAATGCATTAGGATAAAAAAACCTTCTGACTTTACAACTCCTTTGAAGTTCATGTGCGTGTAAAGGCAGGCATCCCAATACTTTTGACAATATAGTGTATGTAGATTGAAGGTCACCCCTTTGATATGCAAAGAATTGGAACAGTAAACATACTTGTGAGTGGGCTGTACTCGCCCTGTATATGGGGACCTCTCTGTGATCATACTCACTAGTACCCGGGACCAGGCGGGGCAGCGGTCATGAGAAGATCAGCATTAAGGTGGCGCCCCATACCTAAAAGTGAGCCATTCACCTTGCACAGTTACACATTAAACTTGAGGCTCTTCATCTTGAGACACTCCTCTCCCATGACACTGTACACCATGTCTTCTGAATACATCATTTTGAGGGGGACACTGCAGGGACCGTGTCCCACTCCACCAGCCCAGTTACTCTGCCACCTAATTCCCAGTGGCAGATTAGAAATCCTGCTGAACTGATCTCGTAGTTAACTCCTTCAATTTCCCATACCTGGAGATAGCTCCATGGAGTCTCCATGCCATGGGTTCAGTCCCAAATGCTGTGGGGCACTGACCACTAGGGAGGGAGTTAGAGCACCCACCCCCTTGCTACCCGAGGACCCGGCACCCATGCCTGGTACTATTCTCCCTCTGGCTGGCTGCTATAGCATATTCACCAGTCCTGGTTACCAATAGCAACCGCAGGTTAGACATGATTTTCCACCACCTCCTCTGCATGGTTAACCCTTCCTCAGTGGCACTCTTGCTTATCCTCTTCATCCCGATTGATATTACAGGCCCTGTTCTTTTGATACGCCATGTACCTTACTGTGCCACTTTAAATAAATCTCAGACCAGGCGTGGAACAGCTAATGGAGCTTTACTGCAGTTTTTTGTCAGTATATATTAATACAACACAGTCTCTCACAGTTCTTATTGCACAGTCCTAACACTAGCCAACTGAGACTGCCCAGGTTCATATCTTGCCCAAAGGAAAGTCCGTTTAGATCAAGTCCAGTAATGGTAGGTTCCAGGGAGAATCCAATGCAGTTGAGCTGTTGTCAAGGACTCCATGTTCCAATGGGACTATATTGGTTAGCAGGCCTTCCTCAGAGTTCCCATGTAAACAAAAAGCAGCCTTGCTTTGAGCCCTCCTCCTGATTTCATAGATTCACTCCATGTGGCAGGACTCAAGAAAACCCAGGAAAGATCTGAGACATAGTCAACCCCTTCTCCTCCTGGGCAGCCTGAACTAACTACATAGCTACACAGTGCAATTAATACAACAGCAAAAATACATTCAATGGTATACTGTAAGCACCTGCTTACAGTACATACTGTAGCAGTCAGATAATTGTCACATTGCATTTCAGGTAGAAGTTTCTGAAATGCGTCCAAACACTGTTATAAGCTCCATTCTTCATATTGCAAATGTTACAACGTCCATTGAAGAAATGCAGACAAGAGCTGCAGGAGGAGCAACAGCAGTTGTGAGGGATAGGAAATGCTAATTGCATCCACAGGAGGTGACATTTTTGTTCCTGGATTTAAATATACTTTAGCCCCGGTTCACACTGCCACGACTTGTCATGCAACTACTTTGAGGTTGACTTCAGCACAACTTGCATTGACTTCTGTTAACTGCTTGCCAACTGCGCACAGTATATTTACTGCGGCAGTCAGCCCCGGCCAGGCAGAGTGACGTAGATCTACGTCGCTAGCCTGTCACCGGGTATTGAGCCAATAGCGGGCGAGCGCCCGCCTCGGCTCGTTCACAGAGGAGTCCGGGCGTGTGACCGGCAGACCCGATGTCCGCCGGTCACACTACGATCGTCGGTAGAGCGGGAGAAAGGCGGGCGGCTTATGTAAACAAGCCGCCTGTCATTCTCCCCTGTGTAAAAATGGAGATCAGACGGTTCTACTATGTAGAACCGTTGATCTCTGTTTTTACAATAGTAGACATGTCCCACTACAGTTAGAAACACACCCCTAGGACACACTTAACCCCTCCCTGTCCAATACAGTTAACCCCTTCCCTGCCAGTGTCATTTTTACAGTAACAGTGCATATGTATAGCACTGATTACTGTAGAAATGTCACTGGTACCCCCAAAAGTGTCAAAAATGTCAGTCAAGGGTCCGATCTGTCCGCCGCAATGTCGCAGTACCGCAAAAAAAAATTGCAGATCGCCGCCATTACTCGTTAAAAAAAAAAAACACCAAAAATGACAAAAATCTTTCCCTTTGTTAGTAAACGCGATAACTTTTGCGCAAACCAATCAAAATACGCTTTTTGCGATTTTTTTTTTACCAAACATATGTAGCATAAAACAAATTGGCCGAAAATGTTAAAAAATTTTGATTTTTACATTTTTTTGGGGGGGAAATTTCATATAAAAAAATGTGAAAAATATTGTTATTTTTGCAAAATATACGCTCTTTTTTTGTTTATAGCGCATGATCAAAAAATCGCACAGGTGATCAAATACCACCAAAAGAAAGCTCTGTTTGTGGGAAAAAAAGGAAGTGAAATTTGTTTAGGTACAGCGTCGCATGGCCGCGCAATTGTCCGTTAAAGTCACACAGTAAAAAATCGCAAAAAAACCCCTGGTCAGGAAGGGGGTAAAATCTTCCGGGGCTTAAGTGGTTAAAGAAGTCATATGCAAGCCGCGATGAAGTCACACAGGAATGTTGGCTTCAAAGTCACGTGACTTTGAACCTGCACTGGTGTTAATTGGCACTTAAGGATTGTATTTCACTAGTTTCAGGTTTAGTTATATAGGTTAAGTTGAGGTGAAGAAGAAAGATCAGGAGTTAGATTTATGGTTAGAATTAGGTTATACTGAAGTTAGGAGACAATTTTATTGCCTGTGGTAAAGTGTATTTTGGGGTGTTACAGTATAAGTCTACATCACATGCAATATACTTTATTTGTGGCCAAAATATCTGGTGAACTTTACCACCAAAAGCAGACACTTCAGTTTTTAGTGGCCATAAACGCACCACTGTCTCCAGGAGGAAGACTAAGGCTCACTAATAAAATAATATCATAAATAATTTAATCAAAATGTGATTTGGAGACTATGAAAACATGGTTCCCAGAGCAGCCGCAAGGTCATTGCTTGTGTTAATTTATATAAAAATATTGTCTTAGGAAAAAAAAAGAATTAAATCCGGACGATTACAGTATTTTGTTGAGAAATCATCACAGTCATTTGTATGTCTCTGGAGAGAAAAAGGAATCTTTAGAGCTTAAAATTAAGCCCAGTAGGAAATAATAGCAAAATTGTTTAAATTTAGCTATATCCCTTTTTGTTTGTTTCCATTAGGATAAAAATGTAAAACGTTAGTCTAATTAAAAATAAGGACTTTGTTTTAAAACAAGAAGCTTATCTTTTAAATTAAATCAAACCTGTTAGTATAACCCCAATTCCAAAAAAGTTGGGATGCTGTGTAAATTCTACATACAAGCCGAATGCTTTGAAAAACACATAAACTCATATTTTAATTACAATAGAAAACCTAACAAATGTTTAAACTGAGAAAATTTACCATTTTAAGAAAAAAAAAAAGGTAATTTAGAAATTGATGGCATAACATCTCAAATAAGTTGGAACCGAGTAACATAAAATAAAAACACATAGCAACAATCAATGTTATTGCTCGCCATGTCTAGCCACTGGATTGCTTCCCAAATTGAGTCTCCCAATATCTCCAAACAGGGGCCACCAAGGCGATGCAGAGGACACAAGGGGCACCATGTGGCCGCAGAGGGCACACTGAGACTGAGCTACAATACAGTCAGATCCATAAATATTGGGACATTGACACAATTCTAATTTCATTTCAAATCCATTGTGGTGGTGTATAGAGCCAAAAAGATTAGAATTGTGTCGATGTCCCAATATTTATATATTTAGTTATACATTGGTTAACAAGCTCAGAAAGGCATTGGTGACAAATGGGGAATGGACGCTGCACTGCCCGGGACTAATAGCCACTCATATTATGGATGGGTGCTGACACATGTCTTGTGCCCTCCTGGCCGCTTAGTGGTGCTTGACACATGCATTGCCCCCCCTCTTTGGGCCGTGGTGCACCATGGTCTGTGTAGTTTACATACACGATCTCGGACACCGACACATGCGCGATGGCACCTGACATGTCCGCATCTGGCCAGAGATGTCACACGAAGGTCGGGTGGAGGGTACATAAAGCCGGCATATCCAGCTGACAGCTTGCTGATATCCCGAGGTTGATTATTTAACCACACAACTTCTCAAGGTAAAAACTGTTTGAATCTGGCCATAAATTGTTCTTTAACTTTTAGCTATTTAACACGCTGATATTTTGACACTTTGCTTTTTATATTTTTTTGAATAGCTGATTGTTACTGACTGAAAGTCCCCTTCTCTTTGGGACTCAATTGATTTGTAACAACGTAGGTCAGTGATTTGTTTAACCACTGACATTTATCTTTTTAAAAATAAACCCTCCCTTCTTTCTTTCTTCCTATATTTATAAAGACCTAAAAAACGTAAAGCGCTTAATATAGAGCTGTTGTTCATTTTGGAGACTGCATAGTCCTACATTTTTGATTTACATATTATCCTTACACATCCTTCAGCCTCCTTCTGGCTTTTAAAGTTTCATTTTGGCACCCTCAGTTAATTTCATTTCATTTTAGCAATTTAGATGTAAGTATGCGCCAAAGCTGTATGTTCTGGTGTGTCATTAATGCCTTTTTTGGTGTCCACCTTTCTGAGCTTGTTACCCAATGTATAACTAAATATATATACTGTAAAAGCTTAGTCTCAGTGTGCCCTCTGCAGCCAAACAGTGCCCCTTGTGTCCTCTGCATTGCCTTGGTGGCCCCTGTTTAGAGATATTGGGAGACCCAATTGGGGTAAGCAATCAAGTGGCTAGACATGTTTTTTTGTTGTATGCATTTGTTTCGGTTTGGTTTTTCTGCTCTATTACTTTATACTATTATGGCATATTTTGTCTTTTAAATAGTGATTACCTACTAAATCCCTTGAGGAAGCCCTAAGTGGCGAAACATGTCTGGATGAACACCATACCGATTTCTTGAAAATATCCTCTGGGATCGAATAAAAGAGACAAGTTGCTTATTTTATCTTTGTTTTTTGTAAACATACATTTTAATGATGTATTAATAAAATGTATTTTTTATATATAATCTTTTTGGTTTCATCATGTTTATGGCACCGTTAATATCCCATAAAAAAAACCTTCCTGTTTATATAACTTATCCAGGGGTGTTGAATTTGTCACTAACCCACATCACAACCTTATCCCAACTTCTATATCTATGTTTTTATTTTGGAGCAAACTTGGTCATACCGTGATCTATCTGAATCCCAGGATCTGTCCTGACCATTTCAATCAAAGGCTTGGGGATTATAAAGGTGTACATGGTAAGCTTGTCCACAAAGCTCAGAATCATCATGAATACTTAAGAATCAGTTGGATGTGGCTCATAACGATTTTGGATGGTTCTACGGCAAGCAGCATGTAGTAAGCAACATAAACAGAGTTGGATCTCCCCTAGAGTAACTGAGCAAGTATTGTACTGGAGACAATTACTGGTGTGGGGCCATTGGACTACTTCGATGGCAACTACAGGGAGACAGGAGACAAAGATCTAACTAGTGCTACAATTAGCAAGAACACACTGGGTAAAAAGGAGCTCATACAAGAAGCAGGGACAGAAGATACTCTGTTTTAAAGTGAAAAGCAGAACATGAAGGTGATCAGGTAGCAAGATGAAAAATGGGATCTATAATAATACAGATATGAAGGACAAAGCTGAAGGTCAGAAAGCAAGGTCACAGAACCTAACATCAATAATGCAAGAGAAATGCTCCGTCAGCTGGGCGATCATAAATCCGGTATGCTGGTGTGGAACAATAATATGGTGTAGGTACAAAGACAAAAGAGGCTAAAGCACAACAGACCAGAAGCACAAAAAATAACTGATCCTGGGTTAAAACCCAGGCAGACAGTTCCAATAATTCTTCCAATTCTCTCTACGTATCTCCAATTACTTAAAGTATATCTAAATGCAAAATCAAAAAAGGAAAATATTGCAGCTTACTGTTCTTAAGATGAGGTGTCTGCATTCATTTTTTTTCACCTGGTAATGCTCAGAATAACACGATTTCTGTATATTTGTGTCTACATTCACATTTCCATGCAATGCAAATTGAAGGTACCATGGTTGTCACACATGCTGGACTTCAAGCATTTCTGCTATGTCTCCATTGCATGGTGGATTGATGGAATTAAAAGATAACTAAATAGCAATAATAATGTTTGTGCCTCCTTTTAGTCGACAGGCAAGATCATCAAGTGTTTTCTATACTTGCTATAAATGGGAACACACGTAACAAACATACAGTGGAGCTTTCTCAAATTTGACTGCAAAGATGGAAATATGCTTTAAAAAAAGGAAACTGTTGCAGCCACCACATCTACAGACTAATAAATTGCATTATATTACATTCTGTTATGGGTTTTAGATACATTTTAACATTTATTATAAATGTGTACAACTTTTATTTTAGTAAATCAGTCAACTGAATACGACAGCATATTGTAGACGACAGGACTTTGTACGAGGAAATAGGGAATTAGGCAATGAGTCACGTTCTTCATACTTCCAAGCAGATGACCCATGTCCTGTCCCAACATTTACTGTACATCTCATTAACATGTCTGTCTTATGTTTATGGACTGAGGAATACTATTACAGTACTTCCTTCATGTTTGTTTGTGGAGAAATATAATGACAGACACGCACATCCAGACAGATTCCACTTAAAGTATATGTAAAGCCAAACTTTTTTTCAGTTTTCAGAAGAGTGTAGAATAGTTAGAACCCCTATAAGGTATCTTACCATATGAAAAGGGGATGATGGGACTGAGTTTTCGAAAACCTCAGGTACATAGGTGTGTTGTGTTTTGAATATTGCTTTGCTATTGATTGCAATTTGGCCAGTCCCTGCTAAACTGGCCGAACCTTGATTAGTCTATGGCCAGCTTTTAATCTCAGTATCTTTTTAGATCTACATTTCCTGATGGGCTGGCCATTTCTTTTCATTTCTGTTTGTGTCCATGTTGGGGAGATTTGCCCTCATCATTAACCATGGTGACCATTGTCTCCAGTACAGGAATTAATAGAACATCCAACATTTTTTAACCATCTTGGGAAGAGGAGGTCGAAGGGGGGATCCCCCAATAAATAAACCTGGAATATGATTATATTTAATTATAGCATCTCATCCCTTAATTTTGTAAGAAACAATGGTGGATTTTGTTGGGTCTTTTTAGGTGCCATATAAAGCTGAACCAGATTTTTTTTTTTTAATGCTATATATATAACCAATAGGTTAAAATGTCATGTTTATATAAAAACATATACAGATATGACCCATATAATATAGTCCTTATATTCATAGAGACATTTGTATGGATCCCAACATGTTTTGCCCTGAAACTGGGCTTCCTCAGAGGTAGTATCCTTTAGTGAATAGAAAATATACTATGAATAACACACAAACAACAATATTGAAAAGTTTTTTTACATTTCTAAAAAATATGTTACACGTGTGTATTTATCCCAATTAGCCCACATGCTTACCCTGAAGTTCAATATTGTCACTTAAGTGTATAATCACTGATATTCAATGGAGGTTAGATATGATGCCAAACCCATCATAGAGCTACAAGTGGCCACAGGAGGAAGATATGGACCAAACAAAAAACAACATAAATAAAGCCAATAATGTATATGTAATAATGACTCCGTGCACATTCAGTGCTTCTCATAAATAATATAATGAACTTACAGGGTCTGATTTGTACAAAAGATAACACCGGGGGCAGAGAGTTCACAACAGAGGGCACTCACGCTTTGAGCTAGATAGATGGACAAAACCTCTGTTGAACCATCAGGGTAAGCATGTGGGATCATTGGGACTAATACACACATGTGTAACATACTTTTTGTAATTGTAAAAACGTTTTTGAATATTGTTGTTTGAGTGTTATTCATAGTATATTTTCTATTCACTAGAAGGCTTTGAGTCTAAGCGAATAGCGTCCCCTGAGGAAGCCCAGTTTTAGGGTGAAACATGTTGGGATCTACACAAGTGCCACAATGAATATAAGGACTATATTACATGGGTCATGACATTTTAGCATTTTGTTAATAAATATTGAATTTTTAAGGATTTTCTGGTTCAACTTTATTTTGCACCTAAAAAGTCCCACCAAAATCCACCATTGTTTCTTATAATGACTAAACCTGTTTTTTGACAACTGTTTAAGAGGGGATATTCTCTTAGCTCTGTTGGGAAGGCAAATCTCAGAGTGAGTAAAGCGAAATCTCCCAAATGAGACACAAACAGAAAAATTGGGAGGAAAAAGCACAGATCCACAGACTGAATGAAGTATAAGTAGGGAGATCTTTGCACTACAGGTCTTCAGGTACAGCTTCCTCTCCATCAAGCTCTTACAGGAACAAACAGCAGCACAGAAGAGATATGAATGTATAAACCCTTCTGCACTGATGAATATGATAAGTTGTGAATAATCAAATAAAACTATATTGCAAATCTGAACCAAATAACATTCTTCTACCAATACCCAGCTACTATAAATAAATATCACAATCCCAAAAGGTCTGGAGCTAAATCTCTAATCCCATATGCATCAATTATACATGTAATCTAAAGCTGCTGTAGAAAGTCATTTGGAGTGGTAAACCATAATTAAAAAGAACCAAAAACCACAGCACTCATGGCCAATATAATAAATATCCACAGTCCTATGTTAAAAATATGTGCTCATTACTCTCAATTGGTTGTCAACAATGATACTTTTATTAAAACAAAGTTACTTAATTATTATGTTACTTAATTAATATTGATAATTGCATATTGGCAATCTGTCATCCTATTACTCTTGTACTGCAGTTCTGATGGAAAAAAAAAAAACCCTCACATGAGGCTGGGAGAAGGGATGGAGATGAATTGAGTTCCAATGAAAAGTTCCTGGGCCGGGATCACTCAGGTCAGCATGGCTCACAGGAAGTGATGTCACAGGAACCAGAAGTCACCATGAGAAAGCCACAGGATGATGGAGATGGACAACAAGCTGGATGGGTTGTCGTGACAAAGTGTTTCATGCTACAGAGCACTTTGTCAAGTCACATGACCATGGCAAAACAGGAAATGTATAATACTGAACAGGAAGAGAGCAAGGCTGTGGGAGAAAGCTTCACAGGTACATTACACTTTTTTTCTTCCATCATAGCCTGCACATTAAAAAACAGAAAACATATGTAAATAAATAAATATATTAAAAACACACCACAACTGCTATGACCTAATAGTTACAATCACTAACTATTAGTTACAATCAAATAGTTAATAGCAGAAAAATGAAGAGGAGAAAGCACAAATTCACAGACTGAATGAACTATGAGTTGGGAGATCCTTGCAGGACATCAAAGTCACATGACAAGGTGTAACCCATGTTTTCCAATGATAAACATTCATATATCTTCGACTCAAAGTCGCAGCAACTTCAAAGTAGTTCATGCCCCACTTTGGTCCGACTTTCATGGAACTTGAGGTCCATAGACTTCAATGTTAACCCTCAAAAGTTGCATGAAAGTCATACCTGAATGTTTTTCATACAACAGTGGGTCTGACTTTGCAGAGGGACAACAAGTTACATCCAAGTTGCACCCATCCAAAGTTGTGTCAAAGTTGCATTAAAGTTTAACTCCAAAGATGCGTGACTTAGAGTTGTTCAAGCATGAATGGAATGGGAGATTTTTCAGGCTATTGCTTACCCACAATTAACCTCTTCCAGCTGACGTGACGCATATATGTGGCCTTATGTAAACACTTTTCTGTACTGAGAGCGAGTGCCCTTCTCGCTCACAGTCACCGACGGGGACAGGAAGGCTCCCAATGCATACTTGCAACTGGGAACTTTCTGTTCATGTGACAGCTGTGACAACCAATCACACGGTCCCATACCCTGAATCAGTGCTGTATCCTGGCCTAGGCCAAAAAGGCCCAGGCCTAGGGCAGCACTTTGCAGGGGGGGCAGCAAAAAAAATATTTCATTATTTGTAAAATGACTATGGACTTCCTATTTATTATACAAATAAATGAAATAATCCTATAATTACAATCAGTGGCAGCAAACACAAGTCCAAATATCTTAAAAGAGTAATCTTACTAATCCCGTGACTACATAATACATAGAGCGCTGGGCACAGGGCTACATAATATAAAGGAGGGTGTTAGGCATAGAGTGCAGGGTTCAGAGGTTTGCTATGCACAGAGGACACTTCCGCCCTCCACATCCATAGCTCACCTCTGCACCCTTCTCTCACAGATTATCTCTGCAGCCACCTCTTGGGCCTTCCCCCGCAACAGCTAAACTCTCCACCTCTCCATGCAGCTGCATCAACTCCGACCCCTGCTCCCCCCACTGCCCTCATCTACTGTATGTACAAACAGACCCCCCCCACCCATCTGCTCCCCTCCTGGTCTCAGCCCTCCACACAGTCAATTTTTGGCTCTGCCTCTCCTCCACTGAACAGGAGCGGCAGTGAGATCGTCCAGCAGGGGGCTTCTGCATCTGAGCCACCAGGCTGTTTCTCAGCCAGCATGGGATGCCCTGTCTACATTAATCCGGTGTAATGTTAAAAAACCCTACCCTGTGAAAATTCCCTACCCTCGTTAGTTCCTGTGAGGGTATGTCATTCAACCGCTGAGCAGCTTACTAGTATGCATGCTCACAGCTAATGGGCACTGATAGGCTGCACTGGTGGCCACTGATGGGGCTGCACTGGTGACCACTGATGAGGCCACACTGATATTCTGCACTGATGTGCAGTAAAGAGGCGGCACTGATAAGGCTGCACTGATGAGGCTGAACCTATGGGAACTGATAAAGCTATGCTGATGGGCACTGATAGACTGTGGTTATGGTCTGTGGTTTACAGATGACAGGGTGGGTCATAAATAGGAAGGGGTGTGGCCTTTACAGGAAGGGGTGGGTCATATTCAAATTAGGGGGTGCATAAATTTAGTCAGGCCTAGGGCAGGACAAAACCTAAATACACCACTGCCCTGAATGCCCGTCTCTGCCTCCCTGCATTTAGAAGCTCTTAAAGGGCTGGGACGCAGCGACGGGCAGGGCTTAACCTTTTTAGATACTCCTTTTGAGATAGCAAACATGTACATGAAAATAGATCTACTTTGACTGTCAATGGGTTACCAAACCTCTTGTGCAGTGTATCTAAATATATGTACATTGGGTATCACTTAGGGCTTAGACAAGGCTGCTATCGGTCTGCCATTCATTTTGTACAAGCTTCCTAGTTACAGCTGTTGACAAATATATGTAATAATTCCGTGCTTCTTGTTCCAGGATTCTGCTGTCCATTTGCATTCAGCTGTGTAAACATAGTCTTAAGCTGATCATAGATTATGCAATTTTTTCCTTCAATCACAGGTTGCAGGAAAGAAAATAGCTTTGACTATGTTGATGGGGGAGTCCCACCCAATACACTATTGTATTTGACTGCAAGAGGTTTCCCATGGTCAGAATGCAAGGATTATGGCTGCCAACTAAGGGCGGGGGGCAGAAATCCTACGGAAAAAAAATTACAGGCTGGTTGTACTGAAGTGGAACGATAGATCGACTTCAGTATGACCATTTGCCCATAGAGGGATCAAAATTAAGCCGATTCCTACTGAACCGGCCAAATTGTAATCTTTCTATGGCCTGCTTTAGTCATTTTACAGTTGTATCTTATCCTGAATCTTCCTGTTTCCCCAGTGTTTCAAACAGGTCCCACCAGATGGAACATCTTTTGTACAGGCAAATTTACCCCAGTTGCTGCAACATAGAAATTGAAGCATGTTTTCTTTTTGTCCTAGACCTTCTGAACCATCTCCAGAAACAGCAAATTAAGCCTGCGGTCACACTGGGTACAATTTAAGTAGTGAGATTCAACCATTACTTCAACACTACTTCAGCACTACTTCTGTGAGATTAGTAATGCTTTGATATGACTTCAGTGCTACTTCAGTGACAGGGGGTGTCCATGTCACAAGGAGGAACAGTGATGTTATGAACAAAAGTTTAACTAGCAAAGGTTTGATATGTACCTTATTTCAGGCTCTAGTAGTGCTTATATAACACAGGTACGATTTGAAGCACAATTTACATTATATTCTAGGGCAGTCAAATCATCCTGAAGTCCTAAAAAAGTAATACATGAACTGCTTCTCAAATTGCACTACTTGAAATCATACCTATTAAGACACTGCCAAAGAAACACATTAGACACTACTTCAGGTACAATTTGTAAATTTCATGTTGTACTTGAAGTCACACCAATGTGACCAAGGGCTAAAGGTCGATTTAAGCCCCGTACACACGCACAGATTGTTGGCCAACTGATCGGCCAACTTTTGTCCAGTGTTGTTTGTTGGTTGAAATGTGCTCTAGACTTGCACTGGACTTTTGTTGGCCAACAAAAACCAACTTCAGAAGTGATGTCATGTTCTGGTTGACTTTCAGTGTGTTTTTTCTTCTCTGAGCATGCCCAGTCTTGCTCATCTGATTTTTGTCTGCCAAAATCTGTACTGACTGAGGAACAATCGGCCGTTCTGTTGTTGGCCAACAAAAATTTTATAGCATGCACACCAGATTTTTTTCGGCTGAAAATTCGCAGTTGGTTGTCGGAAGCATCATACTAACAAGCCTACAATCGGCCGATCGGACGTTGGCCAACAATCTGTGCGTGTGTACGGGGCTTTAGGCTGGGTCATAGACATGTAACAATTTGTGCTGCTCAACCAGACACTCCATTAAGGACACAGAGGATGCAATGCAACCCTGATTGATGCCATATTGTCTGCCACTGATTTCATGCAGTCCTTCTTCATATGAACTTCCTTGGTGACCATCAGAAGGTTTCATCTGGGCTATCAAGACAAATTTTACTGCCTGCTAAGTATGCAGGAAGAAAAATAATCTAAAAACTTGTTTTTCTGTGATGTCATGTTAAACACTGAACGCACATATGAGAGAGTGACATCATTGCAGCTCCAGCCACTCACTGCACTGGAGCTCGCGTACCCGGAAGAAACACCGGGAAAGATGTGAGCCGTCTCAGCTGTGTGCGGGCGCTGCTGAGACAGCTTTAAGGTAGGTATTTCATAATGAGCTAGTATGCAATGCATACTAGCTCATGATGCCTTTGTCTTACAGCGTCTAGAACGTCTTTAAAAAGGAGTTCCAGCCTGTAAAAAAAAAAAAAAAATGAAACTCAGTAGCTACAAATACTGTAGCTGCTCACTTTTAATATAGGGACACTTACCTGTCCAGGTATCCCATGATGTCAGCACCCCTAGCCTATTTGTCATTGAGATTTGGGTGCACTGGCATCTTCACTAAGGGAAACAGTGCGAGTCATGCTGTGCTTTCTGAATGATCGGAGTAGGGACCGGAAATTTCGCAGCTCGCCACGATCATTTAGTGGCGATCTTACCCGGAAGTGGGAGTGGGTACCTGGTTTGGACAGGTATCCGCTCCCCCACAAAGAGTGCCAAATGTGGCACTGGAGAGGGAGAGGGTCCAAACAAGCAGAGCTTCCCCTTTTGGGTGGAACTCCCCTTTAAGCTTTGACAAAAAAAAAAAACTGGAAGCTGATTGGCTACCATGCACGGCTGCAGCAGATGTTGCACTTCCAGTTTTAGTAAATCAACCCCACAGTGTTTAGAAGTGTTTAAAGATGGGATGTTAGGCTCCACAGAGGAGCAATTGTATACTTAGAAATCAGAGTCTTCAAACAAACACTAAAGCCGAACTCCAGGCAGATATAATGAATGCAACTTTCTATTCATAAATACATTATTAAATGTATTTTTATTGCATGCCGTGTAAGTACCTGAATTTGACCTGATATAAGCTTTTGATAATTCTCTGTACATCAGAACCCCAAATAGAAGAGGAAGAATCAGCACAAGGAGCCAACCAGTCGTGTTGCAGTGCTCAAGGAACATAGTGATAAGTGGAGAGAGTCACAGAGCGATAACCTCATCAGTCTGCTGCTTCTCTGGCTATCCAGCATAGGCGTGCGCACAGGGTGTGCCAGGTGTGCCCAGGCACACCCTAATCACCCCATGTGCATTAGCATTATTGCTCTGTGTGCCAATAGGAAGATGGGAAAGATCTCCCGCTTACCAACTTTGCCATAAGAGAAGTGTTTACATACTTCTCTTTCACTGTGCCGGCATGGAGATCTATGTGCCGAGGCACACCTATGCTATCCAGTAACAGGCTGGGGGAGAGACAAGAAAGACAAGAGAGAAAAAACAGCTGGAAATGGCTGTGCTTTTTTTTTTTTTTTATTGCCTGGTGGCGTGCAGCTTTAACTAGGACACTGATAAAACTGAATAACTGCCTGAGCACAAACATAGGGAATAAAATACAAAACTATAAATAAAGTATTAAAGTTGCCTAACACTCAGAAGGCAGCTATGCTAATTTCTTGATCACAAATGCCATTTACATCATATTGTTTGCAAATTTTACATTAATTTAAAAAAATCATGCAGTGAATGTACTATATGTAACCACTGTCTACATCATAATGTCACATGAGTCTCGCTGTGGATGTACTTCTAACCATGTCGTGCAGAGTCAAAGGAAGTGGCTTGACATAAATGTATATACAAGGGGATTTTCTGTGCTGCATGACACTTCTCAATTTTCTACATACCTTTACTTCTGTACTAATTACCTTTATGTAATCAGGATGATCAATGCATTTTCTTTACTTTACTATACTATATATTTTATGCACATCAACCTAATAAAATATTAATTCATGTTAAATGGATTTTAAATTATTAATTATTTTGGTGACACAAACATTATCATATTAGTTTGCCATAATCCCATGCACAACAGAGTATCATCAAGTCCTGTTGAACTGCACAGGGCTGCTATCTTGGCATGTTTTAGGCACTGAGAGCGGCAAATCAGAAGGATTTAGGCCTGGTTCAAACCTATGCAGGTTGAAGTTGGCATATTCTAGGTGTATTTTGTGTTTTTCTCAATACGATTTTTTGTTCCCTTGAAGTCTATGGAATCAAAAACCAGAAAAAAGTTCCTGACCCTTTCCATAAAATGCACAGATGTGAACGTGACCCATAGGAAACCATTTTAAAAGGACTGTAGTGTGAACCAGGCCTTAGGCTCAAACTCAGCAATGGTGCCTCTTTCACTGTCCAATTAGCTTGTAGACAGATAAAGTTTATCCTCCATCCAGTAAGTGGTGTTGTGCCATGGTACAGATGAAGTGGAGGCTTAGAGGAACATTGTTCATCTACATACTCTGTAGGTGTTTTAGGGAGAGCAACTGTCTGTTTGGACGCTGCAATCCCTGGTGATCTTCAGCTGCCATCTTACGTGGGGCGATGCTAATAAATAGCAGTGCCCTGCTGGGTTTGGCATGAATTTGCGAGTGGGATAGAAAAATGACTGGTATCTAGAGTAGGGACATCGCTATATTCCTCTATACTTTCTGGTTACCAGAGCTGCTTCCATCATCCTAGAAGAGCTTCTAGCTGTGTTGTGCCAGTCGGCCACCCCTAAAGCATTTCCTTTCCTGGTAAAGTAGGCCCTTTCTGAAATAGTGCCATACTATGCACCTGCAAGACCCACTGCTGCATTTCCTATGTCATTGTTGTGGGACATGCTGTTACAAGCTTGTGGTTCCCTGTGTGACTTGAGCTGCAACCATGGGCATTCACAGAACTTTTTTCAGGGGGGGGGCAACATTTTAAGGTCACCAATGCTCCACCCCTTTTTCCACAATGTCATGAAGGGGAGGGGCTTATTCAGTGTACTTATTTTGAGTATTCATTTTTAAAGAGCAAACAGGAGCATTTATTTTTAAAGCATTTGTTAACCAAAAAAAAAAATTGATCCTGTTCCCTTAAAGCATGTTATACAACACAGTGCTTGTGCTGTGTAATTTGGCCCCTTCTATCACCTAAAATACCTGGCTAATCCTGCCTGGCTATGTCCTCCCCTCTAGTGTTGAGCGAACACGGACTGTATTATTCGTGTTCGTACCGAATAATTGGATTTTTTGTACCCGAACACGGACACGGACACTTTACTGTATGTTCGGGTAAAAATCCGTGTTCGGTCGTTTTATTTCCGGGTTTTGCATGCTTTGGCGCTCTTTTCATGGCGGGCTTTCAACAGCCAATCAACAATCGTTTAACTGGTGTGCCTTAAGCCATCCCAGCCATGCCTGCAAATGTCTCAGTAGCTGTGATTGGCCGTCTGAAGCATGTGACCAAGTCTTTATAAGTTCGAGGCAGCCGCAGCGGCGTCATTATGCTGCTTAGATTCAGGGACAGAGCACACATCAACGTGCTGGCTGCTGATTAGGGAAAGATAGGCAGGAAAAAACCATTTGTGTCCGGATAGAATTGAGGGACAGGTCGGAGTGTTTAGGCAGGGCGAGTTGTAGGCATTTTAGGGATAGAGTCTGCTGAATTATATAGGGTCAGTGTCTTCTACAAACTACAATCGATATTGCTGTGTGGGGGGTGGGGTCTGCACTCAATCCTGATCTACGATCTCTTCTCAATCCTGTTAGGGACAGAGTCTGCTGAATTTTAGGGAAACTGTGTTCTACAAACTACAATCGATATTGCTGTGTGGTGTGGGATTGGAGATAGGCAGGTGTCAGTGATCCACATCCATTTTTCTGTGTGTGAGCTGCAGTGAACACAATCTTTTTGGGCTGCAGTGAACACAATCTTTTTGGGCTGCAGTGAACACAATCTTTTTGGGCTGCAGTGAACACAATCTTTTTGGGCTGCAGTGAACACAATCTTTTTGGGCTGCAGTGAACACAATCTTTTTGGGGTGCAGTGAACAAAATCTTTTTGGGGTGCAGTGAACACAATCCTTTTTGGTGTGCAGTGAACACAATCTTTGTGGGGTGCAGTGAACAAAATCCTTTGTGGGGTGCAGTGAACACAATCTTTTTGGGGTGCAGTGAACAAAATCCTTTTTGGGGTGCAGTGAACAACATCCTTTTTGGGGTGCAGTGAACACAATCTTTTTGGGGTGCAGTGAACAAAATCCTTTGTGGGGTGCAGTGAACACAATCTTTTTGGGGTGCAGTGAACACAATCTTTTTGGGGTGGAGTGAACACAATCTTTTTGGGGTGGAGTGAACAACATCCTTTTTGGGGTGCAGTGAACAACATCCTTTTTGGGGTGCAGTGAACACAATCTTTGTGGGGTGCAGTGAACACAATATTTTTGGGGTGGAGTGAACAACATCCTTTTTGGGGTGCAGTGAACAACATCCTTTTTGGGGTGCAGTGAACACAATCTTTTTGGGGTGCAGTGAACACAATCTTTGTGGGGTACAGTGAACAGAATCTTTGTGGGGTGCAGTGAACACAATCTTTGGGGGGTACAGTGAACACAATCTTTGTGAGGTGCAGTGAACACAATCTTTGTGGGGTGCAGTGAACACAATCATTGTGGGGTGCAGTGAACTCAATCTTTGTGAGGTACAGTGAACACAATCTCATACTGAAGGTTTGAGGGTGCTGCCTGTTCCATACTCCCCCTACTCCTCATCTAGCCTTTTAGGGGTACAAACAATAGTAATTGGGGCCTAGTGTGGTTGTGTACGTGTGATATACATACACTTTTTTGGGATCATATTTTCTATTCCGCTATTTAATCAAAAACCTTTGGGGATCAGTTAAATTGGGGGATAGTCTGTGTTGGTACGTGTGAGAGAGATCCACCTTTCCAAGTTGTTGGGGTTCATCTCATACTTCTGAAGGTTTGAGGGTGCTGCCTGTTCCATATTCCCCCTACTCCTAGCCTTTTAGGGGTACAAACAATAGTAATTGGGGCCTAGTGTGGTTGTGTACGTGTGATATACATACACTTTTTTGGGATCATATTTTCTATTCCGCTATTTAATCAAAAACCTTTGGGGATCAGTTAAATTGGGGGATAGTCTGTGTTGGTACGTGTGAGAGAGATCCACCTTTCCAAGTTGTTGGGGTTCATCTCATACTTCTGAAGGTTTGAGGGTGCTGCCTGTTCCATACTCCCCCTACTCCTAGCCTTTTAGGGGTACAAACAATAGTAATTGGGGCCTAGTGTGGTTGTGTACGTGTGATATACATACACTTTTTTGGGATCATATTTTCTATTCCGCTATTTAATCAAAAACCTTTGGGGATCAGTTAAATTGGGGGATAGTCTGTGTTGGTACGTGTGAGAGAGATCCACCTTTCCAAGTTGTTGGGGTTCATCTCATACTTCTGAAGGTTTGAGGGTGCTGCCTGTTCCATACTCCCCCTACTCCTAGCCTTTTAGGGGTACAAACAATAGTAATTGGGGCCTAGTGTGGTTGTGTACGTGTGATATACATACACTTTTTTGGGATCATATTTTCTATTCCGCTATTTAATCAAAAACCTTTGGGGATCAGTTAAATTGGGGGATAGTCTGTGTTGGTACGTGTGAGAGAGATCCACCTTTCCAAGTTGTTGGGGTTCATCTCATACTTCTGAAGGTTTGAGGGTGCTGCCTGTTCCATACCCCCCCTACTCCTAGCCTTTTAGGGGTACAAACAATAGTAATTGGGGCCTAGTGTGGTTGTGTACGTGTGATATACATACACTTTTTTGGGATCATATTTTCTATTCCGCTATTTAATCAAAAACCTTTGGGGATCAGTTAAATTGGGGGATAGTCTGTGTTGGTACGTGTGAGAGAGATCCACCTTTCCAAGTTGTTGGGGTTCATCTCATACTTCTGAAGGTTTGAGGGTGCTGCCTGTTCCATACTCCCCCTACTCCTAGCCTTTTAGGGGTACAAACAATAGTAATTGGGGCCTAGTGTGGTTGTGTACGTGTGATATACATACACTTTTTTGGGATCATATTTTCTATTCCGCTATTTAATCAAAAACCTTTGGGGATCAGTTAAATTGGGGGATAGTCTGTGTTGGTACGTGTGAGAGAGATCCACCTTTCCAAGTTGTTGGGGTTCATCTCATACTTCTGAAGGTTTGAGGGTGCTGCCTGTTCCATACTCCCCCTACTCCTAGCCTTTTAGGGGTACAAACAATAGTAATTGGGGCCTAGTGTGGTTGTGTACGTGTGATATACATACACTTTTTTGGGATCATATTTTCTATTCCGCTATTTAATCAAAAACCTTTGGGGATCAGTTAAATTGGGGGATAGTCTGTGTTGGTACGTGTGAGAGAGATCCACCTTTCCAAGTTGTTGGGGTTCATCTCATACTTCTGAAGGTTTGAGGGTGCTGCCTGTTCCATACCCCCCCTACTCCTAGCCTTTTAGGGGTACAAACAATAGTAATTGGGGCCTAGTGTGGTTGTGTACGTGTGATATACATACACTTTTTTGGGATCATATTTTCTATTCCGCTATTTAATCAAAAACCTTTGGGGATCAGTTAAATTGGGGGATAGTCTGTGTTGGTACGTGTGAGAGAGATCCACCTTTCCAAGTTGTTGGGGTTCATCTCATACTTCTGAAGGTTTGAGGGTGCTGCCTGTTCCATACCCCCCCTACTCCTAGCCTTTTAGGGGTACAAACAATAGTAATTGGGGCCTAGTGTGGTTGTGTACGTGTGATATACATACACTTTTTTGGGATCATATTTTCTATTCCGCTATTTAATCAAAAACCTTTGGGGATCAGTTAAATTGGGGGATAGTCTGTGTTGGTACGTGTGAGAGAGATCCACCTTTCCAAGTTGTTGGGGTTCATCTCATACTTCTGAAGGTTTGAGGGTGCTGCCTGTTCCATACTCCCCCTACTCCTAGCCTTTTAGGGGTACAAACAATAGTAATTGGGGCCTAGTGTGGTTGTGTACGTGTGATATACATACACTTTTTTGGGATCATATTTTCTATTCCGCTATTTAATCAAAAACCTTTGGGGATCAGTTAAATTGGGGGATAGTCTGTGTTGGTACGTGTGAGAGAGATCCACCTTTCCAAGTTGTTGGGGTTCATCTCATACTTCTGAAGGTTTGAGGGTGCTGCCTGTTCCATACTCCCCCTACTCCTAGCCTTTTAGGGGTACAAACAATAGTAATTGGGGCCTAGTGTGGTTGTGTACGTGTGATATACATACACTTTTTTGGGATCATATTTTCTATTCCGCTATTTAATCAAAAACCTTTGGGGATCAGTTAAATTGGGGGATAGTCTGTGTTGGTACGTGTGAGAGAGATCCACCTTTCCAAGTTGTTGGGGTTCATCTCATACTTCTGAAGGTTTGAGGGTGCTGCCTGTTCCATACCCCCCCTACTCCTAGCCTTTTAGGGGTACAAACAATAGTAATTGGGGCCTAGTGTGGTTGTGTACGTGTGATATACATACACTTTTTTGGGATCATATTTTCTATTCCGCTATTTAATCAAAAACCTTTGGGGATCAGTTAAATTGGGGGATAGTCTGTGTTGGTACGTGTGAGAGAGATCCACCTTTCCAAGTTGTTGGGGTTCATCTCATACTTCTGAAGGTTTGAGGGTGCTGCCTGTTCCATACTCCCCCTACTCCTAGCCTTTTAGGGGTACAAACAATAGTAATTGGGGCCTAGTGTGGTTGTGTACGTGTGATATACATACACTTTTTTGGGATCATATTTTCTATTCCGCTATTTAATCAAAAACCTTTGGGGATCAGTTAAATTGGGGGATAGTCTGTGTTGGTACGTGTGAGAGAGATCCACCTTTCCAAGTTGTTGAGGTTCATCTCATACTTCTGAAGGTTTGAGGGTGCTGCCTGTTCCATACTCCCCCTACTCCTAGCCTTTTAGGGGTACAAACAATAGTAATTGGGGCCTAGTGTGGTTGTGTACGTGTGATATACATACACTTTTTTGGGATCATATTTTCTATTCCGCTATTTAATCAAAAACCTTTGGGGATCAGTTAAATTGGGGGATAGTCTGTGTTGGTACGTGTGAGAGAGATCCACCTTTCCAAGTTGTTGGGGTTCATCTCATACTTCTGAAGGTTTGAGGGTGCTGCCTGTTCCATACCCCCCCTACTCCTAGCCTTTTAGGGGTACAAACAATAGTAATTGGGGCCTAGTGTGGTTGTGTACGTGTGATATACATACACTTTTTTGGGATCATATTTTCTATTCCGCTATTTAATCAAAAACCTTTGGGGATCAGTTAAATTGGGGGATAGTCTGTGTTGGTACGTGTGAGAGAGATCCACCTTTCCAAGTTGTTGGGGTTCATCTCATACTTCTGAAGGTTTGAGGGTGCTGCCTGTTCCATACTCCCCCTACTCCTAGCCTTTTAGGGGTACAAACAATAGTAATTGGGGCCTAGTGTGGTTGTGTACGTGTGATATACATACACTTTTTTGGGATCATATTTTCTATTCCGCTATTTAATCAAAAACCTTTGGGGATCAGTTAAATTGGGGGATAGTCTGTGTTGGTACGTGTGAGAGAGATCCACCTTTCCAAGTTGTTGGGGTTCATCTCATACTTCTGAAGGTTTGAGGGTGCTGCCTGTTCCATACTCCCCCTACTCCTAGCCTTTTAGGGGTACAAACAATAGTAATTGGGGCCTAGTGTGGTTGTGTACGTGTGATATACATACACTTTTTTGGGATCATATTTTCTATTCCGCTATTTAATCAAAAACCTTTGGGGATCAGTTAAATTGGGGGATAGTCTGTGTTGGTACGTGTGAGAGAGATCCACCTTTCCAAGTTGTTGGGGTTCATCTCATACTTCTGAAGGTTTGAGGGTGCTGCCTGTTCCATACCCCCCCTACTCCTAGCCTTTTAGGGGTACAAACAATAGTAATTGGGGCCTAGTGTGGTTGTGTACGTGCGAGATACATACACTTTTTTTGATCATATTTCCTATTCCGCTATTCAATAAAAACCTTTGAGGATCAATTGAATTGCGGGATAGTCTGTGTCGGTACGTGTGAGAGAGATCCACCTTTCCAAGTTGTTGGGGTTCATCTCATACTTCTGAAGGTTTGAGGGTGCTGCCTGTTCCATACCCCCCCTACTCCTCATCTAGCCTTTTAGGGGTACAAACAATAGTAATTGGGGCCTAGTGTGGTTGTGTACGTGCGAGATACATACACTTTTTTTGATCATATTTCCTATTCCGCTATTCAATAAAAACCTTTGAGGATCAATTGAATTGTGGGATAGTCTGTGTCGGTACGTGTGAGAGAGATCCACCTTTCCAAGTTGTTGGGGTTCATCTCATACTTCTGAAGGTTTGAGGGTGCTGCCTGTTCCATACCCCCCCTACTCCTCATCTAGCCTTTTAGGGGTACAAACAATAGTAATTGGGGCCTAGTGTGGTTGTGTACGTGCGAGATACATACACTTTTTTTGATCATATTTCCTATTCCGCTATTCAATAAAAACCTTTGAGGATCAATTGAATTGCGGGATAGTCTGTGTCGGTACGTGTGAGAGAGATCCACCTTTCCAAGTTGTTGGGGTTCATCTCATACTTCTGAAGGTTTGAGGGTGCTGCCTGTTCCATACCCCCCCTACTCCTCATCTAGCCTTTTAGGGGTACAAACAATAGTAATTGGGGCCTAGTGTGGTTGTGTACGTGCGAGATACATACACTTTTTTTGATCATATTTCCTATTCCGCTATTCAATAAAAACCTTTGAGGATCAATTGAATTGCGGGATAGTCTGTGTCGGTACGTGTGAGAGAGATCCACCTTTCCAAGTTGTTGGGGTTCATCTCATACTTCTGAAGGTTTGAGGGTGCTGCCTGTTCCATACTCCCCCTACTCCTAGCCTTTTAGGGGTACAAACAATAGTAATTGGGGCCTAGTGTGGTTGTGTACGTGTGATATACATACACTTTTTTTGGATCATATTTTCTATTCCGCTATTCAATAAAAACCTTTCTAGGGCAAGATCTTAAATTACAGAAATATGAGGAGACCGTCAAATAAGGGCCGTGGCCTGGGTCGTGGTGCTGCTGGTAGAGCTCCTGTTGCAAGGAGAGGACATGGTCGATCTGTGCCAGCTACACGCACAAGTGAAACACCTTCCTCAAGTGTGAGTAGGCGACAGAACCTGCATCAGTATTTGGTAGGGCATCAAACGCCCCTAGAAGTGATGAGGCCAGAACAAGTTGAGGCGATAGTAGATTGGTTTGCTGCTGACAGTGCCTCCAGTTCCTTCACATTGTCTCCCACCCAGTCTACTGCAGAAAGGTCAGAGTTGGCACCTGCAGCCAATGTCCAACCGTCTTTCACCTCACCCCCTTGCAAATCAGGCCAGCAGTCTGAGCCCCAAGCCATACAGCAGTCTCTTATTCTTTTTGAGGACTCTGTCAGCAGGGTTTCCCAGGGCCATCCACCTAGCCCTGCCCCAGAAGTGGAAGAGATTGAGTGCAGCGATGCCCAACCACTTATTTCTCAAGATGAGTACATGCAAGGATCATCGCAGCACGTCTCCGATGATGACGAAACGCAGGTGCCAACTGCTGCGGCGTTCAGCATTGTGGAGACCGACAAGGAGGGCAGGGGTGAAGACTGGGTGGAAGATGATGTGGAGGACGATGAGGTCCTCGACCCCACATGGAATGAACGTCATGCAGGTGAACTGAGTAGTTTGGAGGAAGAGGCGGTGGTCGCACAGAGCCACCAGCACAGCAGAAGAGGGAGCAGGGTGCAGAAGCGGAGCGGCCGTGCCCTAGACACTACGCCCGCTACTGCCCAACGCAGCAAGGGAACGAGCGCACCAAAGTCAGCTCAAAGGAGTTCTCTAGCGTGGAAGTTCTTTAGAAAATGTGCTGATGACAGGACACGAGTGGTTTGCACCCTGTGCAATCAGAGCTTGAAGCGAGGCATGAACCTTCTCAACCTGAGCACAACCTGCATGATCAGGCATCTAAGTGCAAAGCACGAGCTGCAGTGGAGTACACACCTTCAAAACCAAGAAACGTCTCTGGCTCATCCTGCTTCCTCTTCTGCTGCAGTCTCGGTCGCTCCAGCCACATCTGTAGTGATACCGGCACCTGCCACCCCGCAAACAGACGATCTGTCAGCAACACCACCACCTGGGTCACCAACAACCATCTCCACAATGTCCCGTGGAAGCGTTCAGCTTTCCATCTCCCAAACACTTGAGAGGAAGAGGAAGTACCCCCCTACCCACCCGCGATCCCTGGCCCTGAATGCCAGCATTTCAAAATTATTGGCCTTTGAAATGCTGTCATTCCGTCTGGTGGAGACGCACAGTTTTAAAAACCTTATGTCGGTGGCTGTCCCACAGTACGTCGTGCCCAGCCGCCACTACTTTTCCAGGCAAGCCATCCCTTCCCTGCACAACCAAGTGGGGGAAAAAATCAGGTGTGCACTGCGCAACGCCATCTGTGCCAAGGTCCACCTAACTACGGATACGTGGACCAGTAAGCACGGTCAGGGGCGTTATATCTCCCTAACGGCACACTGGGTAAATGCAGTGGCGGATGGGCCTGAGGCGGATAGCAATTTGGCGCATGTCCTTCCACCACCGAGGATTGCAGGGCGCTTCAGTTTGCCTCCTGTTCCTAACTCCTCCTACTCCGCTTCCTCATCCTCTACCGCCTCCTCATCCGGACAGCGTAACACCTTCACCACCAACTTCAGCACGGCCAGGGGTAAACGACAGCAGGCAGTTTTACAACTTGCCTGTTTGGGGGACAAACCACACACCGCGCAGGAGTTGTGGAGGAGCATGGAACAGCAGACAAATGAGTGGTTGCTGCCAGCGAGCCTCAAGCCCGGCCTGGTGGTGTGCGATAACGGGCGAAATCTCATAGCAGCTCTGGGCCTAGCCGGTTTGACGCACATCCCTTGCCTGGCGCATGTGCTGAATTTGGTGGTGCAGAGGTTCCTTAAAAACTACCCCGATATGTCAGAGCTGCTGCAGAAAGTGCGGGCCGTTTGTGCGCACTTTCGGCGTTCTCACCCTGCTGCTGCTCGCCTGGCAGCGCTGCAGCGTAACTTCGGCCTTCCCGCTCACCGCCTCATATGTGACGTGCCCACAAGGTGGAACTCCACCTTGCACATGCTGGAAAGACTGTGCGAGCAGCAGCAGGCCATAGTGGAGTTTCAGCTGCAGCACGCACGCGTGAGTCGCTCTGCGGAACAGCACCACTTCACCACCAATAACTGGGCCTCCATGCGAGACCTGTGTGCCTTGTTGCGCTGTTTTGAGTACTCCACCAACATGGCCAGTGGCAATGACGCCGTTCTCAGCTTAACTATCCCACTTCTATGCCTCCTTGAAAAAACAATTCGGGCGATGATGGAAGAGGATGTGGCACAGGATGAGGAGGAGGAGGAGGATGAAGAGGTAACATTTCCAAGGCTTTCAGGGCAGTCATTCGCAAGGGGCTCCGAGGGTGGGTTCCTGCACACGCAAACGCCAGGGACGCAATTGTCCAGCAGGGGCACAGTTCTGGAGGATGAGGAGGATGAGGAGGAGGAGGAGCTGGAGGAGGAGATGGAACCATGTTCACAGCAGGGTGGCACCCAGGCCAGCTCATGGCCATCACTGGTGCGTGGCTGGGGGGATACAGAGGACACGGACCATACACCTCCCACAGAGGACAGCCTTTCGTTGCCTCTGGGCAGCCTGGCACACATGAGCGATTACATGCTGCAGTGTCTCCACAACGACCGCCGAGTTGCCCACATTCTAACTTGTGCTGATTACTGGGTGGCCACGCTGCTGGATCCCCGTTACAAGGACAACGTACCGTCCTTAATTCACTCACTGGAGCGCGATCGCAAGATGCGCGAGTACAAGCGCACGCTGGTAGACGCCATGCTGCTGGCATTCCCATCTGACAGCGGGGCCACAGTGGAAGCACAAGGCAGAGGAGGAGGAGGAGGAGGTCGCCAACGCAACCAGGGCACCGCCAGCACCTCAGAAGGCAGGGTTAGCATGGCCGAAATGTGGAAAAGCTTTGTCAGCACGCCACAACAAACAGCAGCACCAGCAGCTCAGATGGAACGTCTTAGCAGGAGGCAGCATTTTACCAACATGGTGGAGCAGTATGTGTGCACACGCCTACATGTAGTGAATGACGGGTCTGCCCCCTTCAACTTCTGGGTCTCCAAATTGGGCACATGGCCTGAGCTTGCCCTTTACGCCTTGGAGGTGCTGGCGTGCCCTGCAGCCAGTGTATTATCTGAACGGGTATTTAGCACGGCTGGGGGCGTTATAACAGACAAGCGCAGCCGCCTGTCCAGAGACAATGTGGACAAGCTCACGTTCATTAAAATGAACCAGGCATGGATCCCACGGGACTTTTCCGTACCTTGTGCAGAATAGCAATGGATACCGACCTTACCCACCCATTGTTCCATTTTTGCTCTTTCTCACTCTTTTGGGGTGTACCCTCATTTAAAATTTGTGAAAAGAAGCAGTGTTGGCTACCTCGTCCTCCTCCTCAGGGCCAGATTAATGTAGGGGCTATTGGAGCTGCAGCTCCAGGCCCCTACCTTTTATATAGGCCCCGGGTTGGCCATATTCACTGTTACCGCTCTTCTGTCACTTGTAAACACAGAAGTCTGGCTTCTATGCTCGCTTCCCCAGGCAGCACCCTCAGAACCTCCCCACACAGCGTGAAGGCCGGACAAGGAGGGACAGTTGGCGATGCATGGATGTGTTTATGGGCTTCAGAGACAGCATCCCATGTTGAATTAGGCATGCATGGCTGCACCCTTCCTCCTCTGGGTGCATGGCAAGGCACGGCCCTAAGGCCCTTCAAAATCCTCAGCACCAAGCCCATGATGCTGTTAATCCGGCCCTGGTCCTCCTCCACCGCCGCTTCCACCTACACCGCCCATAGGTGTGCGCAGCCTATTGCATTAAGGTGTGCACCCCAAAGTTGAAATACACATGCATGTGTTTGCCAGCAGGGAGAGTAATGTATCGGGGCCATGTACCTGTAGGCAAGGAGAAATAGAGCAGAGCAGGTCCCAGGGAGATCTTTCCCATCTCCTCACTGGCAATGCTATGTGCCCTAGGTGATTAGGGTGTGCCCAGGCACACCCAGCACACCCTGTGCGCACGCCTATGTCACCGCCACATCCACCACCACCTCAACCTCCCTCCTACTCCATATGGGCCTCGTCCTTCAGAGATGAAGAAGAACATTGTTTTATTTTTCTGTTTTTTTTTGTTGTTTTAAGTTATTTCCCTATCCACATTTGTTTGCAGAGCACTTGCCATGCTCTTAATTACGTTTTGCTGCCATTTGCAGCACTCTAGCCCTTTCCTTTGGTGTTTTAGAGCCATTTTAGTGCCTTAAAGTTCGGGTCCCCATTGACTTCAATGGGGTTCGGTGTCCGGGAAAAGTTCGGTAAAAGTCCGGGACACGGACCCGGACTTTTTTTTAAAGTTCGGCCGAACCCGTCGAACACGGACATCTAGGTGTCCGCTCAACCCTACTCCCCTCTGTAAACTGACCTTGGTATACCATGGTGACTAAGCCCTGACACTGTGGTCAGTTTACGTGCCTCCGTCACTCATAGCTCTCCTGTCCTCCTCTGTCCTCTCCGCTGCAGGCAGCTGTCAGATGGGGAGAGGAGAGAGACAACGGGTCACGTGAGCGGCCTCAGCCCTCTGAAAAATGGTAAAGAATGGCTTATTTTTTTAAAACACAGACTCTGGGGCAAACAGGATTATTAAAAATACCAGACAGGATGGTATAAATTGGCTTAACAATCACTTGAAAGGGCTAAGTTGAGATTCCGGGGGGGCATTTGCCCCTACCTGCGGACGCCCATGGCTGCAACATGTGCAGTCAACGCCTGAACTATTACATTGTCTGGACTTATGCTGTGTTAGAGCGGAGTAACAGTTATCACCACAAAAGTTATTGCAAAGTTACAAATATTATGGCAGGTAAAAGATATAGTGTGTGAACTTTAACTATCTGTATATAATGGATACTTGCTTATTTATTGTGATGCATGGAATAAATGTAATACTAGTATTACCCACATCACATATCCTATAAACAAAATTATACGATGTATGTGCTGGGTGGTGTGTCAAATCCAAGTTATGTGATGCTAGAAAATTATTACAAAAGAACAATGGCTCTTAAAACTGTGATAGATAGCTATTTCAGCTACCTTCTATATTGGGTAATTTGCATATACCCTTTCAACATACACCCTTATAAAGTGCTTAAACAGTGCAATCAATAACAAGAAAATAAATCAATAGTATCTAAATTAGCATCAATAATAAAAAAAACATATAGTAAAAAATATATATATAGTAAAAAATATATATAGAAAAGGTTTTTTTAAATTATTTTGGCGCATAAGTACTCTGGTGCAAAAGTGATGTGTCCAAATAGTGCAACGTTTTCTAGCTTCAGTGATGGTGTTCAAGAAACAATCAGTGCAGTAGTGGTATCACCCTCCGTGCTGCTGTATTATAGGGTAGGTAATTCAAACTCACCAGATGGTGTTGACCCCCAATGCCTTACGACAAGTGGGTCAGTAGAGCTTATATAATGGATGTCCAGCAGGTCCCAGCCGTCCGTGTCAGGGTGGTCCTGGTTGCTCCTATTGGTCTATGGTTTAGAAATTGTCTAATTAAGAAAGCACTGTGGCATATTATGGTGCTTGTGAACATGTACATACTATTCTCAGGGCCACGTTGTCTGTAGGTGGCAGAGAGAGAAGACTGGATCGTGAGTAGCTCCTGAGCTGTTGAACTGAGAACAGGTGACCACACATGCTCGGGGCATGGGTGATGTAAACACATTATAGTTTTGATAATCTGAGGAGTAGGAAAGCCTCCATTATGGTTGTGTCAAGCCTTGTTGGAGAAGTCAACCAAAGCAGTGGTAGCTGAAGCCTGTTAAAACTGTAAACCATTTAGTCAAGATTATCTCTGGTGACTAACCTTCAAGGCTGTCTATTTTCTAGTGGGATGGCATTGCCGCACAGTGTCTGCCTGGGGTAAAAGGGGATTCCTTGAAAAGATGGTGCCAGATTTCCCATCTAAATAGCAAACCATTCAGGAGGGGGGAAATTGGAACTTTCTATTTTTGTTGTTTTAATAAACTTTTGAAATAAAGTGTTCTTCTTATGGAATGAAGGCACTCTGCTTCCCCCTCTGTGTGCGAGAACCAACTTTACATATGTGCAATATATACAGTCAGGTCCATAAATATTGGGACATTGACACAAGTCTAATCTTTTTGGCTCTATACACCACCAAAATGGATTTGAAATTAAACAAACAAGATGTGCTCTAACTGCAGACTTTCAGCTTTAATTTGAGGGTATTTACATCCAAATCAGGTGAACGGTGTAGGAATTACAACAGTTTGTATATGTGCCTCCCACTTTTTAAGGGACCAAAAGTAATGGGACAGATTAACAATCGTAAATCAAACTTTCACTTTTTAATACTTGGTTGCAAATCCTTTGCAGTCAATTACAGCCTGACGTCTGGAACACATAGACATCACCAGACGCTGGGTTTCATCCCTGGTGATGCTCTGCCAGGCCTCTACTGCAACTGTCTTCAGTTCCTGCTTGTTCTTGGGGCATTTCCCCTTCAGTTTTGTCTTCAGCAAGTGAAATGCATGCTCAATCGGATTCAGGTCAGGTGATTGACTTGGCCATTGCATAACATTCCACTTCTTTCCCTTAAAAAACTCTTTAATTGCTTTCGCAGTATGCTTCGGGTCATTGTCCATTTGCACTGTGAAGCGCCATCCAATGAGTTCTGAAGCATTTGGCTGAATATGAGCAGATAATATTCCCGAAACACTTCAGAATTCATCCTGCTGCTTTTGTCAGCAGTCACATCATCAATAAATACAAGAGAACCAGTTCCATTGGCAGCCATACATGCCCACGCCATGACACTACCACCACCATGCTTCACTGATGAGGTGGTATGCTTTGGATCATGAGCAGTTCCTTTCCTTCTCCATACTCTTCTCTTCCCATCACTCTGGTACAAGTTGATCTTGGTCTCATCTGTCCATAGGATGTTGTTCCAGAACTGTGAAGGCTTTTTTAGATGTTGTTTGGCAAACTCTAATCTGGCCTTCCTGCTTTTGAGGCTCACCAATGGTTTACATCTTGTGGTGAACCCTCTGTATTCACTCTGGGGAAGTCTTCTCTTGATTGTTGACTTTGACACACATACACCTACCTCCTAGAGAGTGTTCTTGATCTGGCCAACTGTTGTGAAGGGTGTTTTCTTCATCAGGGAAAGAATTCTTCGGTCATCCACAACAGTTGTTTTCCGTGGTCTTCCGGGTCTTTTGGTATTGCTGAGCTCACCGGTGCGTTCTTTTTTTAAGGATGTTCCAAACAGTTGATTTGGCCACACCTAATGTTTTTGCTATGTCTCTGATGAGTTTGTTTTGTTTTTTCAGCCTAATGATGGCTTGCTTCACTGATAGTGACAGCTCTTTGGATCTCATACTGAGAGTTGACAGCAACAGATTCCAAATACAAATAGCACATTTGAAACAAACTCTGGACCTTTTATCTGCTCCTTGTAAATGGGATAATGAGGGAATAACACACACCTGGCCAGGAAACAGCTGAGCAGCCAATTTTCCCATTACTTTTGGTCTCTTAAAAAGTGGGAGGCACATATACAAACTGTTTTAATTCCTAAACCATTCACATGATTTGGATGTAAATACCCTCAAATTAAAGCGGAAAGTATGCAGTTAAAGCACATCTTGTTTGTTTCATTTCAAATCCATTGTGGTGGTGTATATAGCCAAAAAGATTAGAATTGTGTTGATGTCCCAATATTTATGGACCTGACTGTATTGTAAGATGGGGTTAGGTTGGGATGTAGCTGGGCTGTTAAAGAGAAAGTAAACTTCCATCTATAACTTTTACTTATAACTTTTATCTATAGGTAAGGCTATCATAAGGCTTACCTACAGATAGTGCAAATATCTCCTAAATGTGCACCGTTTAGGAGATATTTAGTTTACATGCAGCCAGTGACATCACTGGCACATGCGCTCTGAAGGAACAGCCGTCGTACCGTTTCTTCAGAGCCGCCCATGCATGGAAGTGATGTCATCATGGATCCGGCCAGTCTCTGAGCCAGAGTTTGCGAACCCGGAAGCAAGATGGGTGAAAATGGTAGCCCCTGCAGCGTTGACTTCTCAGCGCTGAAAGAGCTTCATTTTCAGGTAAGTTCACATAATGTGCTAGTATGCTATGCATACTAGCACTTTATGCCTTTACCTTGCAGGTCCAAGAAAAAATTGTCCAGCAGTTTACAACCACTTTAACAATAATGGGGATGGAAAAATCAGCAAGATCGATAATAGGTATCTTAGAGGAGAAAAAGTAGGGTCGCCAGGCAGAGAAGTCATTACGAAAGCATGACACCAGTTCAGGAGGGCAAAAGATCACGGCAATCCTAAGAGAAATGGGGGAAAACAGACAAATACAGTGAGTCTTGAAAGAAGAGAAGGACAGAGATGAAAGGGTAGGAAGGACTTGAAAGGTGCTCAGTGGGAAAAAAAGGAAACCAACTCCACCTCCTTCCTGACCACTGGGTCTGGGTGAGTGAGTCCAGTGAAGGCCTCCATGGGGAAGGGCCATGTGAGAGGCAGAGTCTGGTGCTTAAAGCCAGGTTTCTATAATTGCAAGTGGGTTAAGGGAGTGACAGAAAAAAAGGTCATGGACAAAGGTGAGCTTGTTGCAGACAGAGTGGGCATTCCAGAGGGCACATGAGAAGGGGGAGAGGTTTTTGAGAGCAGGGGGATCGGGATTAAACTGAGTGGATTGCAGCTATTGCTGGAGGAAGGAGGGTATCAGGTGTGTGGGTGAGTTACTGGAGAACTGGGATTAGGGGAGGTATCCCCAGAGGTTAGGAGAAGAAGGAGAGTGAGAAAAGTATGATGGGAATGGGATATATATGAGTGCACATATTTCCCTGTCCTGGTTTTTGGGTCGGCAGTTGGGTTACGTATTTGCAGGAGGTGATGGGAACAGTAGTAGGGAGATGGTAGAAGCGAGGGTGATATGTACAAGCTTTTGGGGTGGAGAAGAGGGGTAAAGAAATGAGAATTTGAGAACAGAGTATACTAGTATGAGAAGGAAGAGTAGAGGGGGCATATTAAAGGGTAGAGGGAGTTGGAATCAGATTTGTAAGAGAAGCTTTCCAGAGTGTTGGTTTGCTTGAGATTAGTCCAGATTGGAGCAGAGTTCTTTGTTGTAGTGCTAATGGGAACATAGTGAATGGGCATGGCGAGATTTGTTGTCCCACAATAGTAATCTGTGAAGGTAATTTCTCTTTCTCCATTAAAGGGGCCCATGTGCCAGCACCTGGCTACAAGGGCAACCATGGAAAGGGCTAGGTGGTACATAAATCAAGAGTTGCCAGGAAGGACAAGGACTCAGTCCGCAGGACTCCAGGATTTTTTTAAATTTTAGGACAATCCCACAAAAATCATGACATATGAGGGGGTACGTACAAATGGTTATGTTTTTGTCCTTTAAAGCCAACTCCAGTAAAAACATTTTACCCTTGGGGAAAGTTCCCCTTACTTCTGTCCTTTCTGGTGTTCATCACTTGGAAAAGAAAGTGAGAGGACTTTTTTCCAATGGAGACACACAAATCAATAAATATGTCACGGGTTCTAATCCTTCCCAATCCTACTAAAATTGTTTTATTGCTGTCTGTTTTCCTTCTGGAAAGTCCCTGCTTGTGACAGTAAGAGCTGTTCACCAACAACCGATTGACTCCCCCTTGCTAAAATAGCTACTAATGTCATCTTGATTACTGAATAAACACTTCACAAGGTAGATTTGTATTTGATATTGATTTACATAATCTTTAGTGTCTAACAAAATGAAGCAGCTAAATCAATAAAAAGTGATGTGACCTGATTATGTCACCCCTAGACGGCGTCACCTGGAACAAGATTCTCACCATATATTTTCACTGTGTTTGTGATCAAAGCAAATTATTAATGTTATAAATGATCTAACGGTATCTCTAAGTTCCTCTGGGGTGCCACAAGCCTGGGTCCCAGTTTGCCCTAGATCAGTGTCATGAGTTGCCATGGTGCGTATAGGCCAGCCGCCAGCACCATGACAACCAATGATGATTTAGGGCAAGATTGCACAGCGTAATTTGTTGCTATGTTCATGGCGGCCAGCGCGCCCACACCATGGCAACATTTGACTCTGATCCAAGGCAGGTGACATGCAGGGCTGCCCCCAGCATTTAGGAGAAGATCGAATTCTGCATCCTCCAGAACTCCTTCACCTCCTGTCCTCTGCTGCACTGCTGGAGCCAAAAGATGATTGGGGGCTCTGTGAGGGAAGGAGCAGGGGGCTTTGTGAATGGGGGAGCTCTGTGATGAGAGCCTGTGTGATTGGGGGTCCTCTGTGATTGGGGAGCTCTTTGACCAGGGTGAATCTGATGTGATGGGGAGACTCTGTTGATGGGGGTACTCTGATGTGATGGACAGGCCCTAATATGATGAGGGGGGACTGTGTCATGTATAGGGAACCTTTGTTGGGGGCCACTCTGAAGGTATGTGGGGACTCTGATGTGAAGGGGTGACTGTGACTTGAAGGGTTGACCTCTGACATGATGGGGGCCTCTGATGTGAAAGGGAGACTCTGTCATAAAAGAGGGACCTCTGACATGAAGCAGAGGGCTTTAGTGTGGCCTTTTTTTGTTGGGTTTGCAGAAGACCAACATGGAGGATATAGAAGGTTACCCAGCATAGCATACCTTTACTTTACACCTCTTTGGCTCCAGCTAACTACTTGAAGCAAAGAAAATACTCAATATTCCTGTCCTTCCATCTTATATTAGTGATGGGGTTTAATAATTAGCCCAGTGTTTTTACAATAGAGATAGAGCGTAGGGGAGGTGGAGTTTTCATTCCTGTGTAAGCTCCAAGTAGAATGGCTCGAAACATACACAGTGCTTCTCCTTATCCCTGGGGGCTGAAGGGAATAGTGGTGGGAAAATAGGAGGAAACGTTTACAGAGATCTCCCTGCAAAACTGTTCATTCCAAAAATAATATTCCCAAAAGATTATAAATACATTTAGCATTTCTTTGGATTATCTTTACCTGTAAAAGTCTCCCTTTTGTAGACATCCAAGGGTAATGAGACTTGTTCTGTTCCTGCAATCTAAGCATTACAAATGTGATTTCTATAACTGATCCAGTTGTGGTGAGATAGCATTAACTTACAGTCTCAGTGGCTTGGCAGACAGTGACTCGAGCCAAATGAAACCTTGCAGATAGTAGAAAGCTTTAATCCAAAAAATGTGAAGATCATAACAGATGAACATCAGATAGATCAAAAAATCATAGTGTGACTAAGTCCAGCAGAATACAGTACATGTGGAGAATGAAGGCTAAACATGAATAAGAAGAGTGGGATTAATTACATAGAGCACCCCCTAGCTACAGATTGAGGAAGGGATAACATTTTTTAAAGGCAAACAAACAGCAATGCATGATAAGACTGCTGCTAGGCACCACCATCTTGGATGGATTACCACGTAAGGACTAGGGATGATCGAACTTTTGAAAAGTTCGGTTCCACCAGAACACATGAACTTCCCGAAAGTTCGGGTCCAGATTCCAGAACCCCATTGAAATCAATGGGACCCGAACTTCGGTAATCAAAAAACACAATTTTGAAGCCCTAAAACCCAATAAATGCCCCTAAAAAGTGCCTAGGGTTCTGGGTCATGCCCCAGGGACTATTAATCACACAACAAAAAGTTCTTAGAAATTGTAGTTTTTGATAGAGAGCCAATTATTGAAAAAATTATTGAAAAAAAAAAGAGATTTCTTTGGATTTAGTGTCTGTGGGGTCTAAAAAGTGTACCTGTGAAGTTTCAGCTCTGTAGCATGTCCAGAACCAGAAAAAAAAAAGATTGTTTGTCTTAGAACTGAAGTAGAGCAGGGATATGGCTCCGCTATTTTCACACCTGGCCGTTTTTGTTGCAGGCGTTTATTGGGCTTTTTTGTGGACGTCTTTGGAGGCAGGCATGACATCGGAACTTCTGTGTAGGGGTATGTATACACACACACATATATGTATATATACACATACACACATATAGGTGTGAAAGTAGCGGAACCCTATGCCTGCGCTAATGAAATTATTTGCAGGGATGTGGCTCCGCTCCTATCACACCTATATGTGTGTATGTGTATAAATACATATATGTGTGTGTGTATATATACCCCTACACAGAAGTTCAGATGTCATGCCTGCCTCCAAAGACGTCCACAAAAAAGCCCAATAAACGCCTGCAACAAAAACGGCCAGGTGTGAAAGTAGCGGAGCCCTATCCCTGCTCTACTGCAATTCTAAGACAAATGATCTTTTTTCTATGGCGGTCACCTTGACATGGAAGAGTTTGGTCACCCTGACATAGCAGTCAGAGTCAGTTCACCCTACACTAAACTACAGTCACCCTGACACTTAACATTTTCCCTACAGAAACTAGATTATTAAATCTAACTATAGTGGAAAATAGTACCCTAACTACACTAGATATCCCTTTCCTCACACTAATAATTGCTAAATGACACTTTTGAAGCAGGAGTAACAGAACTGCTTCCACTCTCTTCCACAGCCCCTGTATTACAGTGCTAGAGATTTGGCCGGGCTATGTTATATACTGGGGGGCGTATTCACTACTGATTGGCCTCTGGACCCCCTAGTCACTCCAATCACATTCCTAGCACCCTCCTGCCCACTCAATTGGCTTTTACTGATGGTTCTGGTCCAATCACGGGCTTTTAAAGCCCAGTTCCTGTCCCATTGCATTTTGGTCGGTTCTGTTTGCTGAATTCCGAACTTTTTTGCAAAAAGTTCGGAATTCGGCCGAATTTCGAACAGTCAATGTTCGGGTCGAACCGATGGTCGACCCAAACCATTCGATCATCCCTAGTAAGGACCAGAAGGATTTACCCCCTTAATTACCAGGCACTGCGTTACTTTAAAAATTGCGTGGTCATGCGCTGCTGTATCCAAATACAATTGATGTCCTTTTTACCCACAGAAGCTTTCTTTTGGTGGTATTTGATCACCTCTGCGATTTTTATTTTTTGCGCTATAAACAAAAAAAGAGCGGCAATTCTGAAAAAAATATATATATTTTTTACTTTCTGCTATAAAACATTCCCAATAAAAAAAAAAATTAAAAATCAAATTGTTTCATCATTTTAGGCCAGTATGTATTCTGCTACATATTTTTGGTAAAAAAAAATCCCACTAAGTGTATATTAATTGGTTTGCGCAAAAGTTATCGCGCCTACAAACTAGGGGAAAGATTTATGTCATTTTTATTATTATTATTTTTTTTTTTTTACTAGTAATGGCGGCAATCAGCGATTTTTAGGGGGACTGCAACATTGCGGCAGGCAGATCAGATACTTAACTGACACTTTTGACACTTTTTGGGGGACCAGTGACATTACTACAGTAATCAGTGCTAAAAAAAATATGTACTGTTACTGTACTAATGACACTGGCAGGGAAGGGGTTAACATCAGGGGCGATCAAAGGGTTAAATGTGTGCCTAGGGGGTGTTTTCTAACTGTGTGGGGGAATGAATCACTGGATGAACACAGAGACCGTGTTCCTAAATAGGAGGAACACAGGATCCCTGTGTTCAACACTGACAGAACAGCAGTCTGCCGTGTTTACATCGGCAGACCGCCGTTCTGTCTCCATGGGGAGCGATCGCGGGTGCCCGGCAGACATCGCGTCCACCGGACCCGCTAATTGACTCCCCCTCTAGCCAATCAGCGCGTGCGCATGCCTCCGGTGGCGCGAGTGCCCACACTAGCTGCTACACAAAGCGACAGACATGTACGTCATTTCACGTAACAGAGCCACCCTGCCGCAGTATAACTACAGTGGCTGGTCGCAAGTAGTTAAAGTAACACGCTATACCTAACTGGTAACTTATGTAGGGAGGTGGTGAGGGGAGGGGGGAGGAGCTGGGGGAGGAGCTGGGACATCACAGACAGTAATTAGACACTCCCAGAAGAGGGCAGGGCTATGACATGCAATCAAGGAATAGGCTGTGCTGGGAAATTGACCCTCCTGGAATAATCAATTATATTAGCAAATTTATAGGCACATTGCAAGTTTTAAAAATAATTTATAGAAAGGAAAAACACTGAGTAAGAATTTCAAGTATGTTATTTGTCCTTGCTTTTACCTGAATTTTGTTTTTTTCAGTTGGTGACTCTTTAGTCTGTTGGGGAGGGGAGCACATGGACAAAGTTTACCCTGAGGTTAGGGTGAGAGGGTTCAGGAAAGCCCACCATTGGGCTTTTGGGAATTCGTCATGTTATACAATATACTATGCAATGAAGAAAGATATATAAATCCCTAGTTTCGGCCCCATGCGGGTTTGCCAGAAAAGCTAGATGGTAACACAATTATAGGTTTCGGCAACAGTTATCTACCATCCATTCAGCTGTGTCTATCTTGTTAGCTCTCATCAATGCTTCAATGGTTTCTACCTTGGATTGGACCCCCACAGGGAGGTATTCAGGCACATATATGGTTTATGTGATGGAACAACCCAGATTTGGACAAGCTCGGTGACGCCCAGTGTGCTGCAATATACTGCATCTTCCTTTTTTTCAGTACTGGATCACGGTGCTTCCAGTTAAAGGTTGAAAAAATACCAGACTTGTATTCCTCTGATACAAGGACAACACCCTGTTTCCAAACCATTGTTGTGCTAAAAGAGTACATTTAAAGAAGTGAAACAATAAAACTGTAACCGTTACTTCCTAAAAAGGTTATTTCTCAAATGTGTTATTCCTTTTAAAAAAAATAAAATAAATAATAATTGTATGTCACAATGCATATTGTTGTTTTTTTCTCTCTAAAAAAAACCCCAAAAAAACAAATTTGAAATCCTAATTCCTAGTAAATCATTGAAAGCATCAGCAATAACATAGTATTTGGGGGGAGCAGGAATATGTTGAGTTGCTGCTGGGAGGGGGAGCAGGGCTACTAAATTATTGCTGAGAGGGAGGGAGCAGAGGTTACTGATCTGCTGAATCACTGCAGGGAGGTGGGAGCAGTGGGATCCACATTTCTGAGTTACTGTTGGGAAGAGGGGGCAGAGAAAGATGGGCTGCACCAGTGTCGGGAACAGAGGAAACTGGCATGCTGAATCACTGCTGGTAGGGGGGAGTAAAGGAAGCTGGCAAATGGAGCTGAGCTGCTGCGACACTGCTGGTAGGTGGAAGCAGGTGGAGGTGAGCTGCTGATTCACTGCGGGGAGTGGAGAGCAGGAGGAGGTCAGGTGCTGTATCACTGCTGGGAGAAGGAAACTAAGTGAGATGAGCTGCTGAATCGCTGCTTAGGGAGGGAGCAGGGGAAGGTGTGCTGCTAAATTACTGTTGGGACAGGAAGAAAGGATATCTGCCAAGTCAGCACTGGGTGGGCAGAACAGGGGGGTTAAACTGGATGACTTTAAGGCTTGTACTGTGAAATTTGAAGATGAATTGTTCCACAGAGCCTGCAACTGCAGAGTTAGTGCTTGTTTTATAGTCCAATTACAGCTTTCTAAAAATATATAAATACTTTAACCAGTTCTGGACCGCCCATCACATATATACTGCGGCAGGGCGGCATGGCTGTGCAAAATCATGTACATGTACGTGATTTTATGCACACGGTCTAGGGGGAGCGTGCGCGCCACTGGAGCGCCACTCCCGCTGTGATTGGACACAATTTTCCTCTAGTGCATCCAATTTTCCTCTAGTGCATCCACTCGCCCCACATTTAGAAATCACTCCCTAGAAGCACACTTAACCCTTTGATCGCCACTGGTGTTTACCCCTTCCCTGCCAATGTCATTTATACAGTAACAGTGCATTTTTTTAGCACTGATCACTGTATTGGTGTCACTGGTCCCCAAAAAGTGTCACTTAGGTGTTTATTTACTAAAGCTGGAGAGTGCAAAATCAGACTCACTTCTGCATAGAAACCAATCAGCTTCTAACCCCAGCTTGTGCCAATAAGCTTTGGTATTAAAACCTGGAAGCTGATTGGTTTCTTTGCAGAAGTGAGCCTGATTTTGCACTCTCCAGCTTTAGTAAATAAACCCCTTAGTGTCAGATGTGTCCACCGCAATGTCGCAGTCCCGCTAAAAATCACTGATCGCCGCCATTACTAATAAAAAAATAAAAATACAATAAAAAAATAAATACATAAAAAGTCAATAAATCTATCCCCTAATTTGTAGATGCTATAACTTTTGCACAAACCAATCAATATACACTTATTAAGATTGTTTTTACCAAAAAGGTGTAGCAGAATACATATTGGCCTAAATTGATGAAGAAATTGGATTTGTTTAATTTTTTTTATTGGGTATGTTTTATAACAAAAAGTAATATATATATATATATATATATATATATATATATATATATATATATTTGTTTTGTTTGTTTTTTTCAACATTGTGGTTCTTTTTTTGTTTATAGTGCAAAAAATAAAAACCGCAGAGGTGATCAAATACCACCAAAAGAAAGCTCTAATTGTGGGGGGGAAGAAAGACAATAATTTTATTTGGGTACAATGTCTCATGACCGCGCAATTGTCAGTTAAAACAACTCAGTGCTGTATCACAAAAAATGGCCTGGTCAGGAAGGGGGTAAAACCTTCTGGAGCTGAAGTGGTTAAAAAGGGAATTCCACTTTTAAAAAATAGCATTATAAATTTCCACACAAGCCATTTTGTTATTTGAAAATTACCTTTCCGATTCAATCCAAAGCTGCTTTAGTTTTCAAAAATTGTAAAAAATTAAATGCAATATGACAATCTGGATATGTTCTTATACAATTGTGTACAGAACACCCTCAGAGATGTCTTTTATTGCTTGTTTCATTGGCTAACTGTTTTTCTGATCTACAAGTAAAATGTTTAGGTAAACTGTGCAATAGGAATTTCATTTTTGGTGAGATACTACCCAAATGTTATTACTTCTAAAGAGATGCAGACACTACAACTTTCCCCATCATAACAATGAAAGGGCACTAGGTGATTATAATGAACCAAACCCTTCCATTCAGGACAGTCTTGCAACACATAGTGGAACAAACAGCTTTGGCAATGTACATATACACTCACCGGCCACTTTATTAGGTAGTACCTTGCAAGTACCGAGCTTGACCTCCTTTTGCCTCCAGAACCACCTTAATTATTTTGGAATAGATTCAACAAGGTGTTGGAAACATTCCTCAGAGATTTTGGTCCATATACTGACATGATAGTATTGTGCAGTTGCAGCAGATTTGTCGGCTGCACATTCATGATGCGAATCCCCCAATTCCACTATATCCCAAAGGTGCTCTATTGGATTGAGATCTGGTGACTGTGGAGGCCATTGGAGTACAGTGACCTCATTGTCATGTTCAAGAAACCAGTGGTAAGATAATATGAGCTTTGTGGCATGGTGCATTATCCTGCTGGAAGTAGCCATGAGAAGATGGGTAGACATAAAGAGATGGACATGGCCAGCAACAATACTCAGGTAGGCCTTGGCATTTAAACAATGCTCAATTGGTACTAAGGAGCCTGAAGTGTGCCAAGAAAATATCCCCCATACCATTGCCCCACCAGCCTGATCAGTTGATACAAGGCAGGATGGATCCATGCTTTCATGTTGTTTATGTCAAATTCTGACCCTACCATGAATGTTGCAGCTGAAATCAAGACTCATCAGACCAGGCAAAATTTTTCCAATCTTCTATTGTCCAATTTTGGTGAGCCTGTGTGAATTGTAGCCTCATGACTGATGTATTTCCGATTTTCTGGCTGCCATGATCTTTTCAGATTTACTCCTCGCCTTTCCCAACTTGAGTAAGTAGGACATGACCGCTTAGTATGGGTTTAAATGGCCATAGCAGCCCTTTATTACCAAAAAAACATTACAAATACTGCTTTAATTACATTTCATGAAAACAAACTTTACCAGGATATTGTACGTAACTTGACCTTCTCTAAAGTTTCAGATTTTGGAAGCACGCATGGCCTACCAAATTGACTGTATCAAGCACCAAGTTCCATACCACGGCCCCCAGCCAAAACTACAACGGCTCGGGGACAATTAGTTACCACATACAGCCCGATTACCTATATCACCTTACTGACATCACGTAGTCGGGTAGGGACACCCATACCAGAGATGGGCCCAATCCATCATTTTTCAAAGACTATTTTTTTTTTAAATCAAAGACAAAGTTTATTGAACACAATTGAAAGTTCACAGGCTTCAATTCAACAAGACTCCCTTACAAAGAGAGTATAGGCATAAACCAACAAATACATGGCATCTTCAAGAAAGTGCATTCGCAGTAAAGTAAGGACATCTACATACCCAAGCATGGTAACACGAGCACACATCAAAGACCTGCTCCATAACCTGCAGACAGAACATACAGGGAGCTATTGGAGTAAGCGATCCATAATAAGATCAGCTGGTGCCAGGCCTGGCTGCGCCAGCCACCCAGCCCATATTTTTTCATATCTTAGCGGGACACCTCTGTGTTGATAAATTAGGCGTTCATACCGTAGGGTAGCGCCCATTGCCTTCACCCACATCTCCAGCGAGGGAGGGGACGGGGACGTCCAGTGCTGCAAAATAAGCTTCCGGGCCTGAAAAAAGGACCTCGACAACGCCAAACGCACGTTGACATCAGGCGAGTAGTCCTCCACCATGCCAAGGAGGCACGGCTTCGGATCAACCGGCACAGAGAGGGAAAAAGCAGCATTAACAGTCTGGACCACCGCCGTCCAATACCTGTGGAGCTTGGGGCAGCGCCACAGAAGGTGAATGAGGTCTCCACAATCTCTACTACACCTGGTGCACAAGGAGTCAGCTCTAAGACCCATCCTGTAAAGGCGGAGGGGGGTGCGATGGACCCGGAGGAGTATGTAAAGTTGAGAGAGTCGCTGCGCGACTCCCAGGGAGCACGTACGCACCGACTCCAAGGCCTCGTCCCACTGATCATCACTGAGAACCCCTACATCCGCCTCCCAACGAGATTTAGCAGGGTTAGGATTTTTTTCCAGGTAAGCTGTTAACAACATAGAGTAGCATTCCGAAATAAATCCCTTGGTTGTAGCACAGCGCCTCATCATAGAAAAAACTGGTGTTGGGGACAGTTCCGGGCTCAGCAAGGAGGGCTGGGCCCGGACTGCATGCCGCAGCTGTAAATATGAAAACTGCATAGTCGGAGGTAGGGTGTAGGCTGCACTAAGCTGGGCAAAGTCTAGCAAGCGTCCCTGGAGGAACACCTGCTTAAGGTGAGTAATTCCCCGAGCTCGCCAAGTCGCCGCACACGGCAGCCCGGCCAACTCCGGATACGTCAGATTATCCCATAGTAAACTATACTCGGTAAAACCGGTAACCCCCTGCAACTGTTTCACCTTCGACCAGATTTTATGCATCAATCTATAAGTAGGAAACAATTTGTTAGACTTCAGGAAGAGCTGCGATTCTAATGCCTCCGGGACCCCGCGTGCCGCCACCTCATGGAGTATAACCTGAACCGTAGAGTCCCCAGTCTCCCGGTCCTCCCCACAAAGGGCCTTCACCAAGTGTTGCAGCTGCGCCGCCAAGTAATAGATCCAAGGGTTTGGGAAGGCCAAGCCTCCCCTATCTTTGGGCCTGTACAGTTGTTCAAGGCGTATCCTGGCAACCCCGGACCTCCACAACAGGGAGCGGAAGATGGAGTTCACCAGACGGAACAACCTCAGAGGGATGACCACCGGGGAATTATGTAGGAAATATAAAAGTTGGGGCATAAAGATCATCTTTACCAAATTAGCCCTACCCGCCACTGAAAGCCAAAGTTTGGACCAAACGGCCACCTTGTCCCTGAACCTCGTCAAAAGTGGGAAGAGGTTCAGGCGACAATAGTCGGTAATGACAGCGGAAATCACCACCCCCAAATATTTGAACTGTTGCACTATCTGCACCGGGCAAAAATCAGACAACTGGGGATCCACCCCCCGGTCCAGCGGCAACAAAGCCGACTTGGACCAGTTGATGGTCAGCCCCGAGAAGCCTCCAAATTCCGTAATTATGCGCATCACTGCCCGTAGGGACGGACCTGTGTCGCCCAGGAGCAATAACATATCATCGGCATACAAAAGTATCTTTTCCTGCAGTGTCCCATACCGAAAGCCCACCACCGAGGCACTGGCCCGAATCCTCGCTGCCAGGGGCTCTATGGCCAGAGCAAACAGTAAAGGGGACAGAGGACATCCCTGCCTAGTCCCCCTCTCCAGGAGAAACGGTGCCGATTGCCTGCCCCCCTCCCTTATAACTGCACGCGGGGCCTGGTAAAGAAGGCGAACCCATGCCACAAACGTGGGGCCAAAACCAAATTTCTCTAACACCGCCCAGAGGTACCCCCACTCGACACTGTCGAAGGCCTTGTTAGCATCTAGGGACAAGAGGGCCCTGGAGCCCACATTGTCCGCTCTACTCTGCATGTTCACATATAGCCTGCGGACATTGACAGCCGTAGATTTGTTGGGCATAAATCCCGCCTGATCATCATGAACAATGGTAGCCACCACTAGATTCAAGCGCCGAGCGAGCACCTTGGCCAGAATCTTAACATCAGATTGTAGCAAAGATATCGGTCTATAAGAACCAGGATCTATCGGGGGCTTGTCAGGCTTCAAAATTAAGGTAATACTGGCCCCAGACATGGACGAGGGTAGGCGACCACCGCGCAGAGCCTCATTAAAGACCCACAACAGTCGTGGTAGCAATGTGTCAGGGAAGGACTGGTATACCTCCATGGGCAATCCGTCATCCCCCGGGGCCTTAAAGGTGGGAAAAGAGCTGGCAGCCTCCCGAAGCTCCTCCAGGGTAAGAGGGGCATCCAATTGGCGCTTATGCGCTGCAGATAAAACAGGGAGATCTACTCCCTGGAGGTAGTCCGTCAATTCCAGAGCAGTATAGGACGCCCTAGAGGCATAGAGCTCAGTATAGAAGCGGACCAACTCCGGAGAATTAACCAGGGTGCCCGAGGGCAATTTAAGGGCCCCTATAGCAGGAACTGCAGGGTGGACATTAACAAGTTTTGCCAGAAGGCGGCCAGTCTGCTCCCCCTCTTCATAAAATGTAACCTTAGAGAAAAACCGTTTGCGTTCCGCTCTATGCGAGATAAAACTAGTCAGGGCATCCTGGGCAGACAACCAAGCCGCCCGAGACGCTTCAGTGGGTTGGCCAATATACTCCTCCTCTCGCTCCCTCACATGTGCAGTCAAGTGAGCCTCCCATTCCCTAGTAGAAGATTTAACCTGGTTAATCACATCAATGAACACCCCCCTAAGATAGCATTTAAAAGCATCCCATTGAACCAGCCTATCAGGATAAAGGTCATCATCCAAAAAGAATCGGGACATAGCTCTAGGCAAATCACTATCAGGGGGAAAGAGTTTCAACCAGGAGGCATTGAGGCGCCAAGGGACCCGTGATAGGGACGATTGAGGCCTCAACTCCAGCCAACAGATCAGGGGAGAGTGGTCAGAAATACCCCTGGGGGCATATTGAATTTTAGACACCGCTGCTATGGAAAAAGGGGTACCCAAGCAGAGGTCAATGCGGGACAATGACCCATGCGTTTTAGAGTAGCAGGAAAATTGTGTAGCAGCAGGGTGCCGGACCCGCCACAGATCTATCCAGGACATCTCTCCCAAAAAACGGGCCAGCGGGGTACCCCGGGTGCCCGGCCCTACACCGGGAGGTGGGTGTCTATCCCTTGCAGGATCTAGCACCCCATTAAAATCCCCCAGCACAAATAGCAGCGCTCGGGGCTTGTCCAAAGTGAACCTCACCAGCTCCCTCAACACGTGAAGCGAAAAGGGAGGCGGGACATACACCATGGCAATTACACAAGCACGTGAATATATAGTACAGTACAAGAATACAAATCTACCCTCCGAGTCACACATTTTAGTAATTTCCCGATAGTCCACTGATCGATGAATCAGAATACAGACCCCCCTAGAGAAGGAGGTATGGGTAGAATGGTAGATCTGTTGGGCCCAAGCATACCGCACACAGCTAACCGTGTCCACAGTGAGATGCGTCTCCTGCAGGCCAACAATCGCTGGGTGATACTTGCGCAGAACAGAGCTCACCATAGCCCGCTTGAGGGGATCTCCCAAGCCCCGGACATTCCAGGACACTAAAGGTACACTAGACATATTCCATAGAGTGCACAATTACAGTCAGGGTAAGGAGTACAAGAGAAAAAAATAGAAAAAGAAAGGGTATTAAACATGGGTGCAGCAGGACTCAGCCGCACGGGCCCCACAGCTGACGGGAAGCAGTCCTCCTCCAGTAGATGCCAGCAGCAAAACAAAAAGCGAAGCCTGTGTGTGAAATAAAAATAGAAACTTGTCCCAGAGTTCAGACATCCGGGTCCAGAGAAAAAACAGAGAAGGTAAAAAACAAAACGGTGCCAACATGGCACAGGAGACATCCGAGGAGTAGGCAACGTGCACACACACTCCAGCCGGGAAAACAGTAAACATCGCATAACTTTGGCATACTTCACCATCACAGGAAACATAGAGCCATCCAGCCATAACAGGCTAACGATAATAGGCCTCCGGTAAGGCAAATAGAGTCCCTTCCAACAGGTAGGTAGTAGGAGAGCACCCCAACAGTCAAGGTAACCTCAAGGATCCGCTCCCTCACGCTGTCGAGCCCGCAGAGACGGCTCATTGACATCCAGCCATTCCGCAGCTTCATCCGCGGTCTGAAAAAAGTGAGCTTGCCCGCCAGCGGTTACTCGCAGCCGAGCGGGGTACAGCATCGCATAGGGCAAGTGGACCTTCTGCAGGCGTTGTTTGACTTCATGGAATTTAGCACGTTTCTTCTGCACCTCCGCCGAAAAGTCCGGGTACAGAGACACCCGGACCCCATTAAACTTAATGACGGCTTTCTCCCTGGCCAGCCTAAGGGCCTTCTCACGGTCACGGTAGTGCAGGAGACGCGCCAGCATAGGACGTGGTGCATTGCCCGGGATGGCCCAGGAAGGGGTGCGGTGGGCACGCTCAACAGCAAACAGGGGTGAGAAGGCATCCCTGCCAAAGATCTCCAGCAGCCACTGTTCCACAAACTCTGTGGGGTCCCTGCCCTCCGCTTTCTCTGGGAGCCCCACAATCCTGATGTTGTTACGCCTCAGCCGGTTCTCAATATCATCAGTTTTATCCTGCACCGCCCTGGTCAGGGATGCAGTAGCCCGAGTCTCCGTGATAATGGAGGGCAGCCTGTCCTCAACCTCGCTTATGCGACCCTCCACCGCAGTGGTCCGCTCCCGCATTTTCTGAAGGTCATGCCGGAGCAGGGAGACCTCCTCTGTGAGCCCCCCCAGCTTCTCCTCCACTTTGCCAACAGAGGCCGTGCACTGCTGCACCGCTGAAAGTATTTGGCCCAGGGTGGGCTGAGAATCACCATCCACCACCTCCCCGTCCACCCCCAGGTCCATGTTAGCAGGGACGTCTGTACCAGGCAGACTAGGTGAGGGATCCGCTTCCAGGCCGGGCTCCGGAACCAAAGCCGCTCCCCCCTTGCCACCATCCTGCGGGCCCGCAGCCTGGGCAAACGTGAGCTTCTGGGCATAATAAAACATGTCCTTGGTGCCGTCCTTGCGGGGTTTGCCAGACTTACCCCCAGGATCCTTGCCCTTGTCCGTGGCGCGCGGCGTCCCCTTCGGCGTGGAGGCCGCGGCGCCATGTTGGATTTCCATGCCGGCAGGGACCTCGCGGTTATTCCGGGTGAGCATCGTGCGGATCGAGGCGTAGAGGATACCGGTGGATTCCCCAGGAGGAGAGGAAGACGTCGGTGCCGGTTAAAGGTAAGGTGGATACCGGAGGAAGGATCAATGAGCAGGGTAACAGCGGGAGCTCCGTGATGCGCGTCCGCTCACATGCCTTGCTTGGCCACGCCCCCCCAAAGACTATTTTGACTATGCCCGCATTCAAAAACCCTGAGACCCCTGCCACAGATGCCCAAGTGTGAAACCTTAGGCTTGGGCGGCCTGCCACAGAAAAAAAGCATGTTGGAGAACCTCCTGCAAGCTCAAGAACCACATATCTATTCATATGGCATTTAGGTGAACCCCATCCCCCTTAAATAGAGCCAGTTATCACCTTCCAACTCCAAATGGCGCATCGCTAGGCCGCCTTTTTTGACAAAAAATCTAGCAACCTCTCTATTCACTTTTATCCTAGTCTTATTGAGCTTGGTCAGGGATCGAGCCAGATGCCAGGTGGATCTACCAACAATATTGGACCATACCAAAATGGTTTCCGGAAAAAAAGACCTCAAATGAAGAAAATCCAACTTTATTTCCTGGATCAATTTCCGTGTGGAGCAGAGCCTGAGATCATTGCCCCCAACGTGCAAAAATAACACATTTGGAGGTCTATCCCATCTGGCATAACGATGGACCTTCAGCAGCACCCAAAACCACAGCCTGCCCGGGGCCCCTGATCCACCTCACCCTGGCTGTGCTCCTTGGGAAACCCAACTGCCTGCCTTCTGGTCTGACTGCGCCTCTCCTGGCACCCTAAAAACAAAGGAGTGGCCGAGTATTCACACCAAACATTCTGTGTCTGAAAAACATAAAGCATCAAGCATCACAAGAAAACGTAAATACGATATAAAAAATATCAATACTGCCACTAAACACCTAAGAACCTACTACCAACACAATCATGCCCCCCCCCCTCCCCCACTACAAAATACAAATCAACCAGCCCGAGACACACCGAGAGCAACGACAGACAGGAACATGGAGATAAAGTGGCATTTTATAAGAGATGAGGACGAACGTACAAACAGAAACGCTGGGATTCTTAGCAACCAATACGCTGTAAAACCTTGTCTCCCAGACCCCAACGTGTGGCCTCCGTGACCACCCTAATCCTGAAAGAATGGGAAGTGTAGTCTGTCGGGAGTAAAACCAGCAGACAACAAACATTTCCTAAAAACTGAAATAAACTGAAACCTTGACAATGCCGAATCGTCGGCGTGCATCAAGAAAGACTAAGTTTCAACCAAGCGGTCACAACATTGACCGGGCAAGAAGCAGAAAAGTAAAAACACTCCAAAGCTCGACATGGGTCCCGTGGCCCAACTGATGAGTTTTTGATCTGTAAATGAACAAAGAAACCTTATCTCCTTGAGCCATGATATCTGAAACCGCCAGCCCTCCACTGGTACAGGGGGAGGGATTCCCCAGTTCCCCCACCCGAATCGCCCCAAAAAAGGCCAGAACAAGTTGAGCAAACCTTGGTAAATGATCCAAAAGGACCCCAAGCATTGCAAAGGAAACTGGAAAGCAGGAACCTGGAACACACCTTCCTTTCCTGTACCCCGCAAGGCTTTTGCAACCAAATGTCAGTTTTGGCCAAAAAAAGCACTCTTACCAAATGAATGCACCCACACAACCGCTTTGTCAAAAGAAGCATAGGACACCGCACACAAAGCAGGGTCAATCACATCATTGACCGAACTGAGAATATCTCCACATATTCATCTTTCCAAATTTTGTCTTTCACTTCTGGCTTCAGATGCATGCCTAAGGAGCCCTCGAAGCAGACGTGATTTTGGATTTTGGAGAGGCCGATAAACGCATTCCAACTGTGGCCGTGTCTGACATCCTGGACACTGAGGCTGCTTTCGGTGTGCCATTGGGCGAAACTGTAACAGGAATAGGAACTACGGAGCCTATTTCACCGCTGTCAGTCAATGGCGTGCCAGAGGGTGCCAGCAGCATCTAGGATCATCCTGCGGCGAAAGTACCACAATCCCCTGCGGTCGTTTAAGCTGGTACTGGCGAAACCACCTTAAGGGTGCAGCTCCCTGCACCCCGACAACCAAGCCTGAAGCACATTGGGCTGCACTGAGTGCCATTTGCCACTGCCACTGCTCTGATTTGTGAGAGCATGCTTTCAATGTTCGTCATGGTTGAAACACAAAGCTTCTCTATGACTGACCAGTGTCCAACTGACCCTTCAATCACGTCCCCTACTATTAGACCACTAGTGCTCCACCCTGCCACACCCTGCTCTCGTCCAATCTTTTATACCTGCATCCTTTTTGACCATTTCACTAAAACGGCCTAACTACAGTCTAGACTGCAATCTCAGTCATCTAGACCCTCCTCTTATGCTAAGCATCCTGTTCCAGGCCTATGCTGATTCCTGTTCTTAGCTGACAGGAGTGGCATCCGGAGTGGTCTTCTGCTTCAAGGTTCAATGTGTTGTTTGTTCAGAGATGGTATTTTGTATATCTTGGTTGTAACAAGTGGGTATTTGAGTTACTGTTGCCTTTGCATCATCTCAAACCAGTCTGCCCATTCTCCTCTGACCTCTGACATCAACAAAGCATTTTCGTTCACACCACTGCCACTCACTGGATATTTTCTTTTTTTCGGGCCATTCTCTGTAAACCCTTGAGATGGTTGTGCATTAAAATCCCAGTAGATCAGCAGTTTTTGAAATACACAGACCAGTCTGTCTAGCACCAACAACCATGCCACGTTCAAAGTCACCTAAATCCCCCTTCTTCCCCATTCTGATGCTCGGTTTGAAATTCAGCAAGTCATCTTCACCACGTCCTAGATGTATAAATGCTGCTGTGATTGGCTGATTGGCAATTTGTTTTACCAAGCATTTGAACAGGTGTACCTAATAAAGTGGCCATGGAGTGTATAACTTGATGGGGATTGTTTTTTTTTTTTTTCTCTTTAACCTAAAGTGGAGTTCATAGTCTGCCTATATCATAGCTTCCAACTGTCTGTGATTTTGAGGGACTGTCCCTGATTTTGAACAAAGTCCCTCTGTCCCTCTTTCCTTCTCATTTGTTCCTCATTTTGGTCTGATCTATATAGTTGTATATAAAATGCACTTTTTTACCTTTCAAAAAGTGTTTCCCAGTGTTAAACCTTTCATGCAATTTCTAAATTGCTGCATTTGAAAATTTCAAAAGCCAGCATATTGGAAAAGCAGTATTAAAAAAAAGCATGTGTGTCCCCCAAACGCATCTCAAAAAGTTAGGAGGTACAGTATGCCTATAGGTTTACTTTCACAAATGAGATTCAGAGCCCACTCTAGATATAATGGACTCTGCACAGTGCACAGCCATGGATAGCAGTCACCACAGATGACCCAAATATGTCACTCCCAGCAACTTTACATTGGCCTTGGGCCATGAGGTCCTCGCTGTCACACATGCCTTTTCTCCATGATGCCCAATCTGCCTTCTCCTCTTAATCACCTCTCTTGCCGCTATAACCAGCATGTAACATCTACCAATCAGGGATAGACGACTAAAGTCAAGTACTGTCCTTTTTAACCCTCTCCTTCAATCTACTCAACATATACACACACATTATGGACTTCTGATGACTAGACAAGACACAAAAAAATAAAAAGAAAATAGGTAAAAATAGTAAATGTTGTACTATGGTGCTGCTGCCCTATCCACTGCCCCTGGAATGCCCTATAACAGTGATGGCAAACCTTAGCACCCCAGATGTTTTGGAACTACATTTCCCATGATGCTCATGCACTCTGTAGTGTAGTTGAGCATCATGGGAAATGTGGTTCCCAAACATCTGGGGTGCCAAAGTTCGCCATCACTGCCCTATAGTATTTATAGCCCTCCCTGGAATCAAGACAAGGACATGCGTTTGTCTTACATAAGAATACCCTGATTATTCACCATGCCACTATTTATCATTTTTACCAATAATTGAGTTATTAAAGTATATAATATTAGTTTTACCAATCACAGTACATGCATCACTAGACAATTATTTACATTTCTTGCTTACACATCCTGATTTGAGGTTTTCCTACTGCAATTCAACATAGGTGAACTCCCTTTAGCACATAGATATATAGATGATATACATAGCACAAACATTTCTGGTCATAAAGATAACAAATAAGTTAAATACATGCGTTACACTATTTCCTCTGGTTTCACAAAGACGTTGCAGCAAGGAGGGTGACGACATAGAAGCAAGAAGCAATCGTTAGGGGAAACGAGAGTTTTCTATTTCTGCTTGAGTTGTGAAATAATAAGAAAAAAGAAAGGAGAAAATGTTTAAGACAAGATCAAATCTTTACATCTGTGCGTTTGTGTGTATGCATTTGAAGTCATCAGTTTCCTATCTGCCAACATACCAAAACCACGAGATACAACCCTTGTGGCTTCAGTTTATTATCTGTTATATAATATTAAATAAAAAAGGGGGCTATGAGTGCAGTTATGAGTGCTTAATAACATTTTTTTCATGAACCACTTGCTGACCAGGGCTTTTTCAGACATTTGTTGTTTGCAAGTAAAAATCAAGTATTTTTTGCTAGAATATTACTTAGAACCCGCAAACATTATACATTTTTTTAGCAGACAATAAAATGGCGGCCGTTTGCGCATTGGTCTTTCAAACGCAATTTTTTAAAAAATATACTTTAATGAATCAAAGAAAAAAAAACAGTAAAGTTAGCCACATTTTTTTGTGAAAGATAATGTTACGCCAAGTAAACAGATACATAACATGTCATGCTTTAAAATTGTGCACGCTCATGGAATGGTGACAAACTTTGGTATTTAACCACTTTACTACTGCTCACAGTAATATTACTGCGGCAAAGTGTCTCGTTATCGTCTGACGACGTAGTACTACGTCGTCAGACACTCCCCCTTCTGGGCGGCGCTTGCGCGCCGCCGGAGGCTCGCTCCCGCTGTTGTCATTCACAGCGGGAGTCGGGCCAGGGGAGGAGCAGCGGCGATCGCTGCTGCTCTTACCCGATCGTCGGGGATCGAGTCTGGAGATCCGCCCGCTGTGTGTAAACACAGCGGGCGGATCTCCATAGTGACAGGGAGTGACAGATCGGACTGTTCAGCATAGCTGGACATCCGATCTGTCCATGACTCACTCAGTCACCTCCCCCCCTACACGTCAGTAAGCACCAGGCATACATTAACCCCTCCCTCTCCAATAAAATTAACCCCTTCCCTGCCAGTGTCATTTTTACAGTAACAGTGCATATATATAGCACTGATTACTTCAGTAATGTCACTGGTACCCCCAAAAGTGTCAAAAATGTCAGTCAAGGGTCCGATCTGTCCGCCGCAATGTCGCAGTCCCGCAAAAAAAATCGCAGATCGCCGCCATTACGCGTTAAAAAAAAAACACCAAAAATGACAGAAATCTTTCCCTTTGTTAGTAAACGCAATAACTTTTGCGCAAACCAATCAAAATACGCTTATTGCGATTTTTTTTACCAAACATAGGTAGCAGAAAACAAATTGGCCAAAAATTTTTAAAAAAATTGGTTTTTACATCTTTTTTGGGGGGAATTTCATATAAAAAAATGTTAAAAATATTGTTATTTTTTCAAAATAAACGCTCTTTTTTTGTTTATAGCGCAAAAAGTAAAAATCGCACAGGTGATCAAATACCACCAAAAGAAAGCTCTGTTTGTGGGAAAAAAAGGACGTAAATTTCATTTGGGTACGGCGTCGCACGACCGCGCAATTGTCAGTTGAAGTCGCACAGCGCCGAATCGCAAAAAGTGGCCTGGACGGAAGACAGCAAAATCCTCCGGTGGTAAAGTGGTTAAAGGAGATGTATGGGAATCTGTTTTTTCCCCCAATTTATACTAACCTAGGTGAATGCAGCATCAGTCTGATGCTGCATCTGTCACCCGGCACCTCTGCACTAAGAACCGAGCAATCAAACACCTCCAATCGCTCAGTTCTGACAGCTCCCCGAGCAGAGAGCTGTTGACTGTCAGCCCTTGCCTCGCTCACTGGAGCGCTGGGCTGTGGAGGGGCTGACTCAGGATTTCAGTGCCTCGCTGAGAGGCTGACCCGGGTGTTGTTCCAGGCACCTGGCAGATCTGCTTGTGAGCATAGAGCGATGGGGCACTTTAGATTATTTTTCTCCTTTTTTTTTTTTTTTTTCCTTTTTTTTTTTTTTTTCCTTTTTTTTTTTACACTGTCCCTTTATTTGATTTTTTATCACTTTTATTTCTTTTACTAGGAATGTAAACATAACTTGTAATAGAAATAAGCATGACAGGTCCTCTTTATTGAGAGATCTGGGGTAAAAAAAAAAAAAAATAAATCATGTCTTTAAGTCTGAGAACCGGAAGTGATGTCAGAGGTCGCTCCGGTCCTCCAAGGGCATAGAGCCAAGGGGAGGCTGCTATCTTGCCCTCATTTGACTTCCTGCCTAGACATCGACCGCATTGGATCGGTTCCAGGTTTACCATCTCTGCCGGATGACCGGGAAGCGGTGAGAGGACCTGGAATCCGCCACTGGTATCACTTTTACCTGAAAACTGGTCAGCCTAAGGGAAAAAGTGATGCTGGGGTTATGGCAGCTAGCTGCTGCCATAACAATGGTATTTAAGGGCAAAATCATGACGTACATCCCCAATTAGGTGGTTGGCAAGTTGTAAACCCTTACATATACCCAGTAATGTGAATGGCCTCAGGTGATATACAGAGCTAAAACAAGTCTTTCTACATAAGTTGTACCTGTTTATCTGCAGTCTTCTCTTCTCTACAGCCGTTCGAAGTCCAGAAGTTATTGTCTGAGCTGGAGAGCTGAAGAGCTGAAGTTACACTCTACAGAGCTCAGTGAAGAGAGTTCTGAGAGCTGATTGGAGGGAAGAGACACACCCCCCTTCAAGCAGCACACAGGAACAGGGCTTAGGATGTCAATCAGCTGGAGGTCCCTCCCCTGTCAACATTTTTTTCTGGGTGTCAGGAGAACTTGTCGGAAGTGATTCATGCAGATAGCAAAGGAACGCAGTAGCAGGCAGAAATGACACTTAGTGCTCTTAATTAGGACAAGTACACACTATAGAGGGATATGCTTTGTTCATATTTCATGTCAGATGTTTACAACCTCTTTAAGGGCCATTTCACACCACATGTGGTCAAGTGTGGTTTTTTTTTCTGCATCAAAATGCATGGAAAGTAGGTTATATGGTTTTCAATGATATAGTTCACACCAGTGCAGTCAGTTCCAGTGCGTTTCAGTTCCATAAAAAAAAAAGTCGAACGTGTTGCATTTTTTCTGCACTGAACAGTACTAGAAAGCGGTAAAACGAATCAAAAACGCACCGGAAGGCATTTAAACGCACTGGAACACACATGTCCTTATTTCAGGTGAAGAAAAAAAGGGGGGAAAAAAGCACTGGAACGCATAAAAAACGCGTCAAATGCGCACATGCAAAAAAGCATCCAAAAAAGCATCCAGGCTGCGTTTCTATAGCGTGAACTGGCCCTTAAGTGTATTGCAAGCCAAAACATTTTTTTGTTTCGGATAAATTGGGAAAGGGTACATTTTACCTAACATAAGATATGTTTTTTTTACATTAAGGAAGTGCACACTAGGTATTATGTAAATGTAGCACTTACTTTATTATATCTTGCAGATATCACAGTACCCCTCTGAGAATGCCTTCATCTGTTTTTCAAATCATAACGTGGGTGGAACTATCCTAAATTTACCTTGCGCACCACTATCCCATGAAGGAGGGGGGGGTGAAGCTAGGTAAATTATAGTGTAAGACCAGTAAAAGCGGTATAAGGTGGGTTCAATGCCCACCTTAAGAAGTATACAAAGAAGTACATTAAGCACGCACCATTATAGGCCACCGTCTCATCTGCCCCATTTAACAAGAATACCAGGAATCACCTGTCGCAATGCTGGCGAAAGGGTGATGACGCTCGACTCTCCTGCAAGTAAATGTGTGTGGGAGATAGGAGCGCTATCAGCCTAAATAAAGGGGTGAACCATCAAACATTCAGTGTTGTAGCAGTCCGGGTCAGGTCAGATCATGGAAGGGGGTGCAATCCCCCAGGAGGGGGGAATGCGGACCATTTTCTGAGCAAGCGGGTATGTCCATTTGAGGAGGTATGTTGCATGCCCACCAGTTCTCTGTCCCTGAGGAGGGATAAGGCATTATGCAATTCGTGGGCGGTGGGGGGTTTGGTGTCCATCCAATGTCCAAGTATTAATCTGCGTGTCACCATGAGACATGTTATAATCCAGTGCTTGTAGTCCAGCAGAGGCTTCCTAGAGTGTTTGGGTAGCGACAGCGTTTGTAGGGAGAAGTCGCCAAACAATAGGAGGAAAATGTCTTTCGGTAACGAGACCCCAGTATATCTGGTTATGTATCTTAGTGTTTTGTCCCAATAGGAGGATATAGGAGGGCACTGCCAAAATTTGTGAAGCAGAGAAGGGAATCGTGACTTGCACAGCGTGCAGAAGTGGTGGGAAATGTCTGAAGACCATCTTATATGAGGAAGATATGCCCGGTGCATAATTTTAAATTGCTGTTCCCTCCAAAACTCATTGGTGATGAAGCGACGGGTGGTAAGGTATCCCGACAGGATGCGGAGATGAGCGTTGTCGGAATGAAGCTGGTCATTCCATGCCCTAGCAATCTGGGAGGAAGTCCCTTGATAGAGTTCAGAGTGCAATGGTTTGTACATATGTGATATTTTGTGCTTGTCCTGTTGTATCCAAGTATCCAAGACGGAAGTCCGGAATCGGTTTGAAGGTATGCGGCAGAGAGAATCCACAAAAGCTTACACATTGATGAAAGTATAGAAAGTGTTCAGATGGGAGGCTGAACTTTGCCATGAATGTTGCAAAGGGGAGAGGTTTACCAGTTTGCTTATCATACAGCTGCGCAAATTTAGTGATCCCTCGCTTTGACCATTCCTCATAAGCTGAGCACTGCTGGGCCTGCGGGAACATGGGATGGTTACAAATAGGTAGATAGCTGGAGAGGCGCTGGGACAGCTGAAGGCGCTTCCGCAGCTCTCTCCATGCCATCACAGTGTCTCTGAGTAAAAGATTGCGTCTCAGAGGCGCCGGTAAGTCCGCGATCCCACAGTGCAGCAGTGCTGTTAGATCATAAGGGGCAGCCAACTGCGATTCCAGGGAAAAGTTGGTGTATCTCGATTCGCGGCTCAACCAATCCATACACGACCTTAGCAAGCATACCACATTATATATGCGGGTGTTCGGAAGATCCACTCCCCCCTCTCGTGTAGATAAGTGTAGCTTAGACATTGAGATCCTAGCTCGTTTCCCCTTCCACAAGAAGAGAGAAACAGCTTTGTGTAATCGTTTGACGTCAGCATGTTTTAGGAGAAGTGGTATAGTTTGAAGGGGATAAAGCAATTTGGGGAAGGTGGCCATTTTGTACAAGTGACATCTGCCCCTGAACGAGAGGGGGAGATCCGCCCAGTTTTTCAATTCGGCTATCATCTTGTCCAAAGCAGGGGTAAAATTTAGCCTATACAGAGAGGATGAGAAGGGCCCCACTTTAATTCCCAGATATGTAATGTGGCTGGTGTTAATGCGAAGTGTGGAAGAGGACGCCCACTGCGGGATTTGCGTGGTATTCAGCGGGAGTACCTCGCTTTTAGTAAAATTGATGCGGAGGCCCGAGCATTGCTGGTAGTCCGCGAAAATTTGTTGTATGATGGGTAGATCGTGTCCAGGGTCTGCAGTGAATATCAACACATCGTCTGCGAACATTGCTGTGCGCAGTTCTTCCTGTCCCACCTCAATGCCCCGGAGCTCAGGGTGTGCCAGCAAGTATCTGGACAATGGTTCCAGAGCTAGGTTAAACAGCAGGGGTGACAGCGGGCACCCCTGCCTAGTGCCTTTATACAGTTTGAAAGGTTGCGAGGCATGTCCGGCCACTATCACCTGAGCTGCGGGGGAGGCGTACATGGTCCTGATCATGTGTAGGAAGGGGCCAGAGAACCCGAAGCAATTCAATACTTTGTCTAGCCATTGAATGTTAACATTATCAAAAGCCTTTTCGGCGTCGAGTGTGATAATGGCTGCCTGGTTATTGGGGTTAAGTCTCGCGACCTCAAGTGCTAGCAGGACTTTCCTAATATTGGATGTGGCCGACCGGCCTTTAGTAAATCCTGCTTGGGGCGGGTGTATGAGCGTGGGTAATATAGATGCCAGTCTGTCAGCGATAATTTTGGAGAGCAGTTTGGAATCTATGTTCAATAAAGAGATGGGTCTATACGATCCTGGGTCCCTGGGGTCCTTACCCTTTTTATATATTAGCTTGATATGTGCTTGGTAGCCAGTGGGCAGATAGGGGTGTCCAGTCAAGATGTGGTGGAAAACTGACTGCAGAGTGGGAGCGACCTGTTCTATTGCTAGTTTGTAAAATTCCGGGGTGTATCCATCAGGTCCGGGAGATTTCCCGGGTGACAGCCCTTGAATGGTTTTGCGCACCTCTTCCAAAGTTATTGGAGCGTTTAGAGTAGCCAGTTGATCAGTGGTTACTTTGGGGAGGTTGACCGAGGACAGCCAGCGTGTGGCCACGTCCTCATCGCATGTTTCGTGGCTATACAGGGAAGTGTAAAAATCTGCAAATGCCTTATTAATATCTAAGGGGGAGTCTACCAGTTTGCCTTCCGAGTCTCTAAGAGAGGTGACGTGTGTAGGTGTAAAGGGGCCTCGGCATAGGGAGGCCAGCAGCTTTCCAGGTTTGCTCCCAAAGGAATGGTATTTCCACTCCTGCTGGGATTTAAAGAGACGTTCCCTGGTGTCGGCCCAAGTGTCAAAACTTTCCTTTGCCTTGCGCCACGCTTCCCTGTGAGCCGGGGAATTGGTGCGATATAAAGCCGCCTGAGCGTCCCTCAGGGCGGTGCTGGCTGTCATGTAGGCTTTTGCAATGCGCTTCTTGTACGCCGATGCATATGAAATGATGCGGCCTCGGAGGACTGCTTTGCCCGTTTCCCACAATAGAGTAGGGGAGATAGAGGAGGAGGCATTGGTGTCAACGAATTCTGACCACGCGTCCCGGATGAAAGTGGCCACCCCTGGATCCCTGACTAGGTATGAGGGGAATCGCCAGTGTTTGAAGGAGGGTGCGTGGGCAAATATGGAAATGTCTATAGAGATGGGGGCGTGGTCCGAGATGGCAATGTCGTGTATTTTAGGCGAGCTAGTGTATGGGAGCAATTTGTCATTCGTCAATGTATAATCAATCCGCGAGAGTGTACGGTGGGGGTGGGAGAAAAAAGTAAATTCTCTGCCTGTGGGGTTAGACAGACGCCAGGCGTCAGTCAAGTGTAGGCTTTCCGTCATGTGTAGCAGCAGTGGGGAGTGATAGTGGCGTGATGCGGGTGAAGAACCTATTGCTTGGGACCTATCCTCTGACGGGGACATAAGTTGATTGAAGTCGCCTGCCACCAGCAATGGCAGGTGCAGATAGGGAGCCAAATCGTGTGATAGTGTCTGGAAAAAAATCGCAGAGGGAGTGGTAGGGGCGTACACCCCAGCCACTACCCATTCTTGGTGAGAATCGGTGAGGTGCAGGAGAGCTATACGCCCTTCCTTGTCAAAGTGGGTGGATTTGATTGTGGCAGGATAGTTCTTGTGGACAAGAATTATTACCCCAGATTTACCTTTAACTGCCGGTGAACCATGTACCTGCCCCACCCAAAGTTTTTTCATTCTGTGGAAGTCCTTCTCCTCCAAATAGGATTCTTGCAATATGGCTATGTCTGCCCGTAGACGCTTCAGGTGTCTAAGGACGGCCATTCGCTTATGAGGCGACCTGAGACCCTTAACATTCCATGAGATTATGGTCATGGGGGGTCATATGGGTAGGATTGAGCCTCGAAGTAGTACATAGCAACAAGGGGAGTGAGACGGTGCCATATGTCGTACACAAAAGTGGGCGAGAGACCTGTACACCATGAGAATGATTTAGCTGAACCTAGCATACATGTGGGTGCAAGGAGGGGGTAGCTTGACCCAACAGGGGTCAGAGGAAGGAGGTATAGGGTGTAGAAACAGAAGCATAAGGACTTCACTTTTTTCCTCATGTAGGGAGACATGCTTATGGACAGCGTTACCAGTATCCCTATGATCTGCATCCGGTTCGAATATAAAGATCATGGGTTAGATCGACCGCATAGGTCGGGTGGGAGCGTTGATCATAGAAGCCAAGGGCAAGGCCAAGGCCTAGATAACTGTAAGGCTGAGTATTACCATAACATAAAGGAGCAGTCAGCATCGTGCCTATTCACATAACATAGCACCATAGGTGAATGAACCATCACGATAAAAAAGAAAGAAAAAAAAAAAAAAAGAGCAACATATAAACATACGACCTCATGTAGATCTGCCAGGGTGTCCGTAATCGCACAGCTCTGTGTAGTACTGAGCACAAACAGAAATAGTGCTGGGAGCGTACAGGACAACAACGAATTGCCTCAGACCTGAGGATGTAGTGTTCAGTCGCGGCTTTTGAAGAACAAACCATTGCCAGTGCGGGGGCAAGTGATTCCCTGAGTAATGGCACTGAAGGATGAGGGAGATAAAAGACATAGAGATGAACAGAGTTTCATCACACCACAGGAGAGTCGAAGTGCTCAGCGTTGTCTTTGGCGGGATGCGGATCCGTTGGTGCGTCGTTTCTTCGCCGGGTCTTTTCTCGGGCTTCTCTGTTCCCTCACCCCCTGCGGGCGCTGGGGAGAAGGCATTGCAGGCATGTCCACCTGAATATTGAAGTGGTGCTCGAGAAAATGCGTGGCTTCCTCAGGATGCGAGAACGATTTTTGTTCCCCTGATAAGTCCGATAAGCGCAAAGTAGCAGGGTATGCCAAGGTGAATTTAATAGATTTTCGGTATAGTGCTTGGCAAATCGGCTGAAAGGCTTTTCTACGCCGCGTTACCTCCTGCGAGTAGTCTGCAAAGACCAACAACTTGTGGCCATCAACTTGGAACGTTTTAGCATTTCGGAATGATTTGAGGATGTTCTGCCGATCCATATAGTTCAGATATCTCACTATAACAGGGCGAGGTGTCTTCCTGTCATTGGAAGGGGCCCCCAAACGGTGGGCCCTCTCGGCCGTGCTTGTGGTGTGGATCCCCAGGGCCAGAGGGAGGCGGGCAGTAACTATGTCCATTAGAGTGTCAGCTCCATAGGTTTCAGGGAGGCCTATGATCCGGAGGTTGTTCCTCCGAGATCGATTCTCCAAATCGTCTAGTTTGTCCAGTAGATATCTCTGGGTCTGTCTGGCTTGTTGATCCATGGAGAATGAGCCCTGTAGCTCATCCTCAACATCAGATAGCCTGTGCTCTAATTCCTGCAGCCTGTGGGAATGATCCCCCAATTCCTTGCGGAGCTGCGACATCCCCGAGGCTATTGCTTTGTCTACAGCATCAGTGATCGTTGGTGATAATAGCGTGGCCACTGCTTGGGCTAGTGAAGCGATTTGGTTATCAGGTAGAGGGGATGGAGTCTGACCTTGCAGGGCCGTGGATGTTAGAGGCGCGGCGTCCGCCATGACGGCCTCGCTGTAGGCCGGAACTGAAGCGGAACCGATCCATCCCGTGGTGTCTCCAGAGGGTCGGGAGCGGGTTGTGCGGTCGGATGTCTTGCTCGGACCGGGTGAAAAGGTTAAATGAGCGGGTTAGTACCGGAGCCGATGTCCCTCACAGCCTTCTACATGGGCGCCGGAACCGGAAGTCTTTACAACCACTTTAACTATGCCACAAAAGAAGCACAGAAACAATAATTAAAATTCATAACGTTATTATAGAATTAAAACATAATTGAAATCGTAAGCAATACAGCTGCTATCTCTCACTTTTCGTTAATTCCAAATTAGCTTAGTGAATCAATGCATTTCATTATGGTCTCACTTCCTAAAGATCCACATCCATTCAAGCAATAATTTAGTTTCAATCCTTTAAAATAATGAGGTCTATATAAGAACTGTGTAGGGGACCTGACGAAGATGTGGCCAACAGTATGAACGGATCTACAAAAAGTAAAGCCCTATAGATATCCCACGATATTACTAGAGAGGCAAGTATCCATGATATCTCATCTCTGAGTGGCATTAGGTATATCTCCCATACTTTAGAGACAATCTTAATCCCAATGTCTACCCCATGACCATGATCTAATTTACCCTTGCTCTTTAATCAAAAACTCCAAACAAATGGATGGTGTTCCTTTGCTTTGTGTGCCAGAGCTGTGTACATTTCAGCACTAGATAGACAGAAATACAAATCCTTTGGCAAATGAAACAGCAGCTATACATGTACTTAATTTGTGATTTAAAGAGTAACTCCACTATTAGTAATCAATGTACATTGCAAGGATTTTAACAAATGTTGTTGCAGGTTCCTACCTGTTTCTGCTCTGAAGAAAATGCTGTTTGTTTGTTCAAGTCAATGTGCAGATTGAATCTGACTGGGAGTGACTTTTTGAGAAAAGTTGCAGGGTCTGCATCTCTTTAGGAGTAATTAACCCACAAGATGCATAAAGTCTGACTTGTTTCTTAGTGTAGATTCCCTGGATCAAAGAGGCAATCACACAAGTAAGAAATGGAATTTCCGAGGAAGTACTGAACATCAATGGTGTATAGAAGGCCTCCAGGTTACCATATTGCGTGTGTTTGTTGAGCTGTGTTTTATGCACATAATTGCATGTGAGTGGTGTGAAACGGGCACATAGAAAATGATTGCTTTATATGTGCTGTGTTCACAGCACACATGTGTGGTGGTGTGCAGAAAAGACATGAGATAACAAGCTCTTAGTGCGTTAGGGTGTTACTGTAATGTCGTGCTTGTTACCGCAATGCTAAATAAGCCTACGCTCATCAACCTTCTATTTGAGCCTTCAACATAGGAAAATTTGCCTAACTCTATGAATTCTTATTCAAAATTATTGTCAATTGGCATTTAATGTGAAAGCATAGCACATTTTCAGTTAGCACATACTTTCATGTGACTTTCACAATTTTTCAATATTGTTTTTTGTATGTCTTCATTCTTGTATTAATGGTAATTATATGGAGATGTGTAGATCTCGTATGGATTTCATTCATGTACTATATTTATCACTTTGTCTGAAATTCAGCTTGTATTTTGTAAAAGTTGTGTTGTCCATAACAACAAAAGTATCTAATGTTTCTGGATCTGGATGATCAGGTTGTTCTGGTCAATGCCTTCTCTATATGGGAATGTTTGGAAATAAGCAGTAGAACAACATACAGTGCAATCATGCCCAAATGGACAGGATGTGGAAGGGATTGAATGTCTTTCCACTTCTCCTTACTTCCTGTCTAATTGATGGTTGTCTTATCTTCAGTCCCAATGAGGATTCAGAGAGCAATAAAAATGATTTACAAGTAAGAAAGGTTTGAACCTCTGATTTTATTGAATCCTTATTTGATATATTCCTTTCACACTTCCTCTCCAGACACAACAAAGGAAGCTAAAACCTCACTAATAAAGCTGATGGTGTTGATAGAGATATGTGAGGGAGAGATTTTCCAAGGTTGTAGTCGTTCTTCAACTCCTGTAGCTGCAGGTGAATATGACCTCCACAAGAACCCCCAACAAATAAATCCCCTGTAGGCATGTCCTCTTTCTTTAGGCTACGGCTGAGCCAGACACTATCCGTCTATGATTAAAGCCCAACTCCAAGAATTGAAAGTAGACAAATTCTACCCTTTTAGTGGAGCCTCCTCACTGCAAGGCATGAATGCTCATTTCTTGTGGAGGGAGCTGAAGAGGCTATATACTTTACCTTACCCCTGCTCCTGCCAGCTCCAGCGCTCTCCACCTTTTCTTCTAGCACTCCAAGCTGTGGCCAGTCCATCAGTGTCATTGCTTACCCTGCATATTGTACATGGAGAAGGAAGAAGCGCAAACACAGCTGGTAGCACCTTAGAAAGGAGGCTTCAAGGGACCTATTGCACCTGCTTGGGTAAGTAAGGGTAACTATTTTTCCTTTTTCCTGCACCCCTACACAGAATGAGCAGTTAGAGTAGAACTATAGGCAAAACTTTATTTTTTTCATCTAACCCATCAGATTTTTTTTTACCATCTATGGCCCATTGTGGAGATTTTCCTTCACTTTATGTCCTATAGCCAAAAAGGGAAGTGAGAAGAAATCCCTGCAAATTGAGGGACTCTCTTGGGGACCCCCAGGTCACCAGAACTAGTGTCACCTTTGGAAGATTTCCCATCTATTACAGTTCAGAGTCCTGGACTCTGAACTCTCCTTCAAACCCCACATCCAATCACTGTCCAAATCTTGCCGCCTCAGCCTCCGCAACATCTCCAAAATACGCCTCTTTCTAACCAAAGACACAACAAAGCTCCTAGTTCACTCCCTGGTCATCTCGCGCCTCGACTACTGCAATTCCCTTCTCGTTGGCTTACCTCTACATAGGCTATCCCCCCTTCAATCCATCATGAATGCTGCCGCCAGACTCATCCACCTCACCAATCGCTCGGTGTCCGCTGCTCCTCTCTGTCAAGCCCTCCACTGGCTTCCGCTCACCCAACAAATTAAATTCAAAATACTTACAACATCTTACAAAGCAATCCACAGCTTAGCCCCTAGTTACATCACTAGCCTAGTTTCAAAATACTAACCTAATCGCTCTCTTCGTTCCTCTCAAAACCTCCTGCTCTCTAGCCCCCTCATCACCTCCTCCCATGCTCGCCTCCAGGACTTTTCCAGAGCCTCTCCAATGCTATGGAACTCCTTACCCTTATCTGTCTGATTATCTCCCACTCTATTAGCTTTTAGGCGATCTCTGAAAACCCTCCTTTTCAGAGAAGCCTATCCTACCAACCCCTAACAAATGTACCTCCATTTTCCCTATCAACCCATCCCCCACGGTTATTGCCTTTTGTTTCACTTGACCCTCCCTTCTAGATTGTAAGCTCCAACGAGCAGGGCCCTCTAGTTCCTCCTGTTTTGAACTGTATTGTAACTGTATAGTCTTCCATCACATTGTAAAGTGCTGCGCAAACTGTTGGCGCTATATAAATCCTGTATAATAATAATAATAATAATATAATAATATTACTTTTCTGAGGACAACTCAAAATATGGGGTTTTCTTTTACTTATACTTTCAATGATAATGGTAATCAGGACAAATAGAGAGGGTGAATCTCCTAATGGGGCACAGGCGGAGATAGAAACTGACAGGTGTTCTAATCCCTCTCCACTCTATCCAAAACTAAAAAAAAAAAAAAAGTTTTGACTTTAGTTATGCTTTAATTCTTGCAGTGCAAGGGTCCATTTCAAGGGTAGATTTGTCTAAGGCTGGTCATACATGGATTGAGTTTCGATCCCTCTATGGTCATCCCTGTTCATGAGAATGTGATCTATAGATTGACTTCTCATGAATGGTCCTGCTGATCAGTGTATTCTGAAGGCGGTGGAGTCCTGCTGTCAGATTACAATGACACAGCAGGGAAGATTCTTACATACACATCAAATGTGTGAATGGGGGAATTGGTTCAGTTTTTTTCATTTAGCCCCATAGGTGTGCGCACAGGGTGTGCCAGGTGTACCAGGGCACACCCTAATCACCCCATGTACATTAACATTATCACTTTTTGTGCTGGTAGAAAGATGGGAAAAATCTCTCTCTTCCTGGCTCTTCCATAAGAGAAGTCTTTAGGCACTTGCCTTTCAATGTGCCGGGAGGGAGATAAATGTGCTGGCGTCATATATATGTAGACACACACAAACACGTGTGTTTGAGCTTTAGGGTGCACACCCTAATTTAATAGGCTGCGCACGCCTATGTTTAGCCCACTGACTGAACAAAAAAACAGAACCATGTATGGCCAGCTTTCCTGGAGCTGAGGTTTAAGGGATTTGGCTTCTTGCAAGTCCACTTGGCTCCCAACAGTCAAGAGCTCCTGTCACCATGGCTCCAGGGCAGTACAATCCCTCTAAATGAGGGATAAGTAGGAGTTTTGCTTAGTTTTAATAATTAGCTGGCTGAGAAAAAAAAGCTACTGCTATTTAACACTCTAGGCTGTGCAAAACCTCATAACAGGTTATCAAGGCTATAACACCCACTTGTAACACAGCAAATACTTTAAAAACACAGGGAAGTTAAATAGTAACTGAGTTTATTTAGTGTAAACATTTCCAGAAAGAAATCTTGTTGAACAGAATTATTGTAGAAATAGTGCTTTTTCACATGATAGGCAGTCATACATATGGCAGACCTACATCCATTTTGTGTAAATAAGCCCTACTGGTAGGAATGTTTACCAAAAAAATTGCATAAAAGTGTAACATTGTCTGAGATGTGAGGTGTGGAGGAAATGAGTTTTATGGATTTTAAAGTCATAGTTCACATTCTGCAAATCACCTACAGAAAGTCATGTCATACTTCAGATGAATGCTGATGGTGTGTTATACATTTGGTTATTTTACCAATAAGAAGCATTTCACATACATAAATATAGCAGACATGACCTGGGATGTGCCAAATCTTGGAATGCTATATATACAATTTGATCATTGCTTGAAACCAATGAGCAATGTAGAAGTTAACAACTTGCCGCCGGGCAACATACCTGTACGAATTTGAGTGGTTATACTGGAATGATGCCTGCAGCTGCAAATTTATTTTTTTAGCCTGTGGGGCACTTTCTTAAAAAAGCAATAATAGTGACTAAATAGCAGCTGGATTGCTTTTACAAGTGGCGGGAGTGGGTTCCATCCCTTTCCGCTGCCTTCCTGGGCACTCCTGTCCCAAAGTGGAAACCTGGGACTGCAGCCATTGCTTCTGCCAGCTGATCGTAGAGCTGGTCGAGGACTGGAATGGTCCCGATCTTTTCTATAGTCTAAGAAACCGGAAGTGACAAGTATCTCACCAGTTGTAAACAAACCATTAGTGGTAAATTGGAGTCAGTAGTGAAGGCTAAATCAAGGTGGTTTGTAGTGGTTCCTGATGATGCAATAGGCCAAGGTCGAGGAGCTGAACTGTTAAAGCACAAAAAGGAAACCGGGGACAAAGAAGTAGTAATTTATTTTGCCTGAAGCTGATCTTTTCCTCATTACTGGCTTACAATAATTTGTTACACAATGGGGTTGATTTACTAAAGGCAGTGAGCAGTTCACTTTGCAAGGGAATTTTCCCCAGAGCTTAGCGAATGGGGTGAAATGTCACTTTGAAAAGAACACCCATGGACATGTGCATGATTGTGTTATGAAAGTCAGCAGTAAGCTCTAGGGAAAATGCCTCTTGCAAAGTGTAACTTTCCTTGCAAAGTGAACAGTCAATTTAACTGCAGTAAATCAACGCCAATGTTTCTCTGTGTAGAGGTGATCATTTGTTTCCAAATGTCAGACCTGCCCCCATGGTCACTTAGTAATCTCATGGTTTGTGGAGGGATATTCAAGAAGCAGCAGTAGACGTATTGGAAGCAGGGAGATTCTTGCACTGGAGTTCCTCAGGTACAGCTTCCTCTCCAGAAGGAGAACAGTGAGAAGAACAACAGTGGCATAACCAAATCTCACTTCAAATTTCAGCAGACTAGCATTCAGAGTCAGCAGTGACGTAGATGATCTCACACTGCAGATATACAGCTATGAGGCTCAAGGTACACTGCTACTCTTCAGAAAAAAATCAACACAAAATCTTCAAGTGTACTGCTCAGGCACATTTCAAATTTTAGATGTTTCCCATATGGTAGCAAATCTTTACGTCTTGTGTTCAAGTTTTAGGATTACACAAACTCTTTTCAACTATCCTGGACCCATTCTTAGGCCTCTTTCCCACTGGTGGAGTCTGCTATCAGATCTCTGAGCAGGCGGATGACAAGTCCGTGTCCACTCTGCTGATGCAGAGCAAATACGGACACAGTACTCTTACCTCTATGGGCGGTCGGATGGAAATGAACTGCCTGTCTGTTTCCATTCGACTGTCATCCAATTCGATCCCGATCCGCCAGACGGATGGGAAACACATCTCCCATCCATCTGCTTTTAGCAGACAGGATCGGATGTAGGCAGGTTTCAACTGACACATGTCCGTTGACATCTGCCACTCCATAGAGGTCAATGGGTGGTCCAATCGGGTCCACCTAAAAAACTGACAGGTGGACCCGATCAGTCCACCTTTGTGAAAGGGGTCTTACCCCTTATTATTCTTATTGTTTTAAAAAAACACAGTAAAAAAGTAAAATGAGAAATTGGTAATTTCAATGCAAAATCATTTTTGCCTAAAACACATCACTCATATTCTTCTACCTTCCACCAGTTCTGCCCATCTGTTGATTCATATCCCGGAATTTTGTACTGGGATTTGTATAGTTTTTCATGGGGAAAAAAACTAGAAAAAAGAATAAATAAACATTTTTTGCAAAACTGCATTGCTATGTTGCCCATCCCTGCCTGCAAGACACAAATAATCACAGGTTCCAATACAGGAAGCTAAAGCAAGGTTTTTTTTTAAGGTTAATAAACCATTTATGACAGGATGCACACTTTGTCCTGCTGCATAATGACACATAACTTAATTTATGAACTGCCCTAAAAATATACAAGGCTACTAAGCCAACAAAACTGATTTCAAATTGACGAGCATATCATCTTTTTCAAGTAAGTCACTTGGCAATGTAAATAACACAGGCCAGTGAAGCAGTCGATCATAATATTGGGCCAAAACTGAGGTTTAGGAGTTATGGGGTGATAGGGTTGGGGATCTTGGTGCCTGCTGCAAAAAGCCAGCAGTGGTTCCCTTAAATTTATGTTGCTTAAGGTTTTCCTTAAAGTAGAATGATACCCCGATCATGGACACTCAAATATTTTACATTTGTAACAAGTTGTTTAAATTTGTAAGTAAGCCGTAAACAAGCTTAAAAATACTCCCTCCCTACCCAGGCTGCAGATTTGGTTCGCTGCAATTGATCCTGAAAGTTTACATGAGAAACACTGAAGTTTCATCTGAGCTTTCTGCTTTCCTGAGATTTGATGTAAATTTTGAGAACAAAATTCTCCAGAGTATCTGCAGCTAGAGAGATCAGTGAGGGTTTGTTTTAAAGCCTGTTTACTGCTAGTTAAGGAAATATGTAAATATCTTGGCCACAATTGTACTTTAAGAGCCGGTTCACACTAATCTGACAAGTAGCTACCAATGCTGTGCAATGGAACCGTTCTAATCAGAGCGACTCAAGTCCATCCGACTTAGAAAAATGTTCCTGCACTATTTTTTGGCAAAGTCGGAGCGACTTGCATTGACTTCTATTATGAGAAGTCGTTTGCAAGCCGCGATGAAGCCGCGCTGCATGGGCGACTTCAAAGTCGCCCGAATTCGGGGCGACTTTGAGTCGGATTAGTGTGAACCGGCTCTAAAACAAACCTGTGCTTTGCCCAACAGCATAAAGAGACAGCTTCTCTTTGAAATTGTTTTGGCTGATTTTCCTACCACACTTATTCCTTTGATCCTTTCTGCGATTATAAATATAAGGCATCAATCACTTATTATATTTATAATCGCAGAAAGGATCAAAGGAATAAGTGTGGCAGGAAAAGCAGCCAAAACAAAATGTATCTAAGCCAATGTTTACAATGCAACATATTGCATCTCACCAGCTTTATTTTCACTTGGTTATTCTGTACTGAATTAGTAATGAACTTTCTGTCCTAGTGCAAGGACAGGAAGTGTGCCGGGACTGCAGAACACCCCTTCCCCTTCCTCATCTTAACAAGCATTAATATGGAGTCAGCTGCCCTTTAAGGGCTATATAACAACCTGTCCGCTTCTAGGAAGGTTTTCCACAGAGTTTTGGAGTATGTCTGTTGGAACGTGTGATTATTCATTCAAAAGAGCATTTGTGAGGTCAGGTACTGTTGTTGGACAAAAAGGCCTGGCTCAATGGTGTTCCAATTCATCCCAAAAGTGTTCGGTAGAATTGAGGTCAGGGCTCTGTGGAAGACTCTTAAGTTCCTCCATACCAGAATCATCCCACCCTGGTGTACGTTTAGTAAACTGAGATAAGCCAAGATCTGGATGATCACGGCTTGTCTCAGAGCATTGCCGGTTGAAATTACTGAGAAGAGTAGTGGAGAACATAGTCTTCTCTTCTCATCTCAGTACACAAACGGCTTGCATTCACTGCAACAGAAACGTGTAGTTTAGTAACACATGATGTCACCTGATCACTGTGCTTCTCTTTGAAGATCTCCTCTTCCTGCTTCTCCAGCTCAGAGGTGGAGAATCAGGGGGAGAAGCTGTGTGATAGAGGAAGAAGACTTCTTTCTTCCTATATATCAGCACCAGTGGGTTCAAAATGAATTTATATATTGTGTGTACTGGTGTGTGTGTATATATATATATATATATATATATATATATATATATATACTGTATGTACTGGTGTGTATATATATATATGTATATGTATACTGTATGTACTGGTGTATGTATATGTATATATATATATATATATATATATATATATATATACTGTATGTACTGGTGTATATATATATATATATATATATATATATATATATATATATATATATATATACTGTATGTACTGGTATATATATATATATATATATTTATATGTGTGTGTGTGTGTATATGTGTGTATGTATATATATATATATATATATATATATATATATATATATATATATATATATATATATTTATACTGTATGTATGTATGTATGTATGTATGTATATATACTGTGCATGTGTGTGTGTATAGATATGTTTTTATGTGTCAGAACATGTCATTACGAGTTCTTTTAAACTTTAGTTTCACTTTTTAAACTTAGGGGCGGCTGTAATCTCACAATATCTAGTGAGATTACAGGCAGTCCACCCAGTTATACACGGATCTCGGCAGTTCTCAGAGAAAAAAATTCTCTGATCACCCTGTGAGAAGTGAAGTTCTCCGCCTTCTAAACTGGGTGCCAGAGGAGATATTTTTTCTCTGAGAACTGCCGAGAAGTGAACTGAGAGAAAACTTCTCAGTTTACTAAACGTACACCCCTGTCTTTATGGAACTGGCTATGTACACAGGGGTACAGCAATATTGGAACAGAAAAGGGTCTTCCCTAAACTTTTACAACAGTATGTATGCTGTAGTTCTAACAGTATACCGGAAAACACCTGAACTCAATCATTTTACCATCTAAGTAGGTGTGATAGTCAGGTGATGGTTAAGTGTCCCCAGTCTTTTGGCTATATAGGGTAACTCTGGAGTTTAAATGGTGAGATCTCTGCACTAAGTATAATAAGTATCTGCGTGTCTGCTGTGCCCAATATAAGGTTATACTATGGAGAACACAAATCTCCCAGGTGGACAGGAATAAAGTCTGAATCGTAGTCTATTTTAGTATCCAGCATACAGCATACAAGGAGCCAGTGTCTGACTCATGAGTCCTTAGCATTAGTGTTTCTGAATCACTTTTTTTAAATCAAATTTAACATATACTGATATCAGAGTTAGGTGAAAAATAATCAAAAATAAGGATGGACCAACCATTGGAAGATTAAATGTCAAATGATGTGAGATGAGTCACATTATATCAGAGTGTTGGAATGCGTCATTAAGGAGAAGGCGAGAGAATGCCCCATGTAAGTATCTTACTGCTTATTACCTCCATAATGCGGTTACCTCTTATGGGAATGTAATTTTGTTACCAGAGAAAACATTACTAAATGGTTTCTGGGCATGCTGGAATAGCAATCTATAGAAACTGAATTATCTTTGTTAAAAAATAAGAGCAGACTACCAGAAATAAGAATCTGTAGTGTGTGTCACAGTGATACAGCATTATATGGCAGTGACAATATATCCTATGTGTCATACTGAACGCTTAACATGAAATAACTCTGTTTTATTATCCTCCTGCTAGGGGATCTGTGACACAGGAAATTAGAACATCATCAGTGGCAAAGAAAATGATCAGTTGCATAGGGAGTCCATCCATGCATTACCTTGAAGAAGTACTCCTGTCAGGAAAAATTAATACATTTGCACAATATGTTTGAGCTTCATTGCGACTGAGAGCTGCAGCAACACCTGAACTGAAGGTTACCAATTAGTTCCCAATAGTCCAGGTTTACTAATTGTGTGTATTTATTTATAGCGCTGACAATTTACACAGTGCTTTACACACATGCCAGTCAGAGTTTACAATCTAATGTCCCTTTCTCACATACATTCATATAAACAAATATTACGGTATATTTAGATAGGAGCCAATTAACCTACAAGCATGCCAATGAGTGTGGGAGGAAACCCAATAAGGCCCCTTTCACACGGGCAATCCAATCAGGTCCACCTGTCAGTATGTCAGGCAGACCTGATCAGACCCACCAGTCTCTTCTATGGAGCAGCGCATGTCAGCTAACACCTGCCTCCATCCAATCCGATCCTGTCCACCAAAAACAGACGGATGGGGACCTATTCCCCATCCAGCTGGTGGATTGGATTGGATGGAAAAAGACAGGTGTTCGGTTTCCATCCGATTGCCCCATAGACGAGAGCGGCTATGTCCATGTCCACTCTGCATAGCAGAGCAGACACGGACCTTTCATCCGCTTGCTCAGCGGCGATCAACAGACAAATCCGCTGAGCAAGGGGATCCCACACCAAGGAGGCCTGTGTGTGAAAGGGGCCTTAAGCACAAGGAGAACAAGTAGACTCCATTCATAGATTGTCCTGACCAGAATCCAGACTAGGGACCCTAGTGCTGCAAGTCTAACCACCTAGTGCTGCTTTTCTAATATACAGGTTATCGTTAAAAATCATTAAAGTGAATGTAAACGATCACCTTGTAAAACAACCCATTCAGTTTAAAATAGAAATGAAAGGCAAAACATTTTTGTAAATATATAAAAAAAAAATGATAAATAACTTTTTTCCCTTTTTTTTATAGGTAATCACATTACCTCTGTTCTCAGCTGCATAAGAGCTGGGGGGAGGAGAAGCAGCAGCACACTGTGAGTTCCCAGCACAGCTAGAGAACTGACTACGGTGTGCTCTCCTGCTTAGAGTGGTCAGTTTTTAATAGGAGGTAGAATTGAGGTAGAAAGCTGGAGGAAATATCAATGAACTATGAGTGCGCTGATCAGCACACTTGTTGTCCTTTAAGAACTACAAGCCGCCTGTCATGGTGGAAAATGGGACTTGTAGTTTATTCCTTCACAGATCCCTAGGAATTTATTATGTGTCTGTATAGGCAAAGCCCTACTGTCACAGGTCAGGGTTCAGGAGGTGAGGGATGGGGCGCTTAGCAATGCTACATGTTACACACTCAATGCAGGTGTAACTTTTAACATGTCTCTAAAGTCGAACTCAATCTTCAACCACTTCAATACCGAACACGTTCTCCCCCTTTCTTCCCAGGCCATTTTTCAGCTTTCAGCACTGTCGCACTTTGAATGCCTGGTCATGCAGCACTGTACCCATATGAAATGTTTATCATTTGTTTCACACAAATAGAATGTTCTTACGGTGGTATTTAATCAAAACAAGACGTTTCCGGGCGCTCCCTAGGTAACTCTTATATGGGAGGGTGAGTGCAATTGCTTTCCAATAGGCCACAATCAGTGTCTTCTTGCTGCCAGCCAAAAAACATGGGATGAGCTGCAGGGAAGGTATACAACATTCATTGGCAGCACACAGAAAAACACTATTGGTGATCCAAGGAGGATACAGTGGCAGTAGTTGGTGAATGGAAGCTTGGTTTATTGATTAAAATCAGGAACAAAAAGTACATACCACACCGAGTCCCGAGTCAGGCAGGGGCACTGTCCAAGATGGAGAAGCCGGATTGAGGATTACAAATGTGCCGAATGCCGTGGTATGCTAGTGATAGTGGCTGTGGGAAAGCCTCGCCGGAACCTGTACCGGAAGAGTACCTGTCACTGCGGCGCACAAAGCCCTAGTGTGGTAGTATCCGGAAGGAGAGCCTCTCGCCTAGCAGGAACTAGTGTGGAACGCAAGCGTCCTCATTGGTGGTATTTAATCACTGCTAGGTTCTTTATTTTTTGCTAAATAAACAAAAAAAAGACTGACAATTTTGAAAAAAAAATGAGTATTTCTTTGTTTCTGTTGTAAAATTGTGCAAATAAATAAGATTTCTTCCTAAATTCAGTGCAAAATGTATTCTGCATAATTTTTTTTGGGGTGAAAACAACTTAAATCAGTGCATATTATTTAGAGTCGGTTCACACTAAGGCGACACGACTCCTTACTTCTTCGGGGGCGACTTGTGCATTACCATGCACCACGACTTCGGAGCGACTTGCAGGGACTTCACATAATGGAAGTCTATGCAAGTCGCTCCGAGGTTGCCCCGAAGTAGTACAGGACCCTTTTTCTAAGTGGGAGCGACTTGTGTCGTTTCTATTAGAAGGGGTCCTGTAGCGGTCAATGGACCGCAAGGGAGCGCGACTTCTCTGGCTGACAAGTCGCCTGACAAGTCGCGCTAGTGTGAACCGGCTCTAAATCTATAGGAAAGTTATGGAGTCCAAAAACTATGCTATATATTTCTGAAAATCGATCAATCCTGATGAGGCCCAAAAAACGCCAGGACAGTACAAATATCCCCTAAATGTCCAAGGTATTTAGTAAGAGTCTCTGTGACCAGAGCAATACATTGTTACAATGGTAACACTGTACTACACTGGGAAAGTGATCAGGATAATTTTTTTTTACACATTATGATTGTTTACACCAGTAAAATTCACTGGTATAGCAACCATTTGTACTGAATGAAACTGATTTATTCAGTGTGTTTTGTTGTGATTAGCTGTGATTGGCCACAGCTAATCACATGGTACAGATGGGCTGTGATTAGCCCTGTCTGTACCATGTGATCACTGTGACCAATCACAGCTAGCAACACAATTGCCAGTGAGTGAGAGTGCCCCCTTACACATACCTTCACCTGCTATGGCGTGGCAGGCGGCTGGTGGGAAAAGACTTTTAAAAAGAAATCCATTGGTCGTTGGGTCTGAACCACGCATGTGCAGTTAAGGGGCTATTCAAAGGGTGAAGCTGTTCACTGTTCAGCTGGCTCTGAGCGTGGTGGTAAGAGGCACTTTTCTCCTGTCTATGGACATTTACGGACAGAAAGTTGCCTGTTTTTTTTACAAGCTTTCCATAAATTTATGGACATTTAGTAACACTGACACTAACCAGAAATAGAAAACATGCTACATACGGAACAAATTATCCAAGCAAGAGACTCAAATTTTTTAACTGGATACTGTTTATTGATAACAAAACAGTGCAATTGTCTAAAACGTATTGATATATGCAGTTGCAGAAGAGGGAGGGACATTTATTGGCAATAGAAGATATGTAATGTTTGGATGATTCTACACTTTAGGTCATAGATTAGTCAAGTTGCGAAGGATAAAGCTTCTGCTAAGTCACATGCCAATCCATTATAGTATTTACACAGCATTAGATGCTGATAGAGTACTTCAACAATTTAATTATGTGATCAGCACAGCGCAGTTTTTCTTTTTATGATCATCCAGCATAAATTGAGCACAGTCTTGTTTATTTGGGACCCAAAGTTAAAGTATGGTGGACAGGACACTGGCTCTGACCACCCACCTAATATTAAGTTGGTTCCCCTTTTGCCGCCAAAACAGCCTTGACCCTTCAAGACATGGATGCCACTAGACTTCTGAAGGTATGCTTTGATATCTGGCACCAAGCTGTCAGTAGCAGATCCTTTAAATCCTGTAAATTGCAAGATGGGGCCTCCATGGATTAGACTTGTTTTTTCAGCACATCCTACAGATGCTTATTGGACTAAGATCTAGAGAATTTGAAGGTCAGGTAAACACCACAAACTTGTTGTTAGGTTCCTCAAACCATTTTTGAACCACTTTTGTAGTGTGGCAGGGTGTACCCTGCTAAAAGAGGCCACTGCCATCAGGGAATGCTGTTTCCATGGATGGATGTATTTGGTCAGCAATCATTTTTAGGTAGGTGGTACATGTTAAGTAACATCCACATGAATGGCAGGACATTGCCCAAAGCATCACACTACCCTCATCAGCTTGCCTTCTTCACATAATGAATCCTGATACCATCTCTTCCCTAGGTAACTGATGTGCATGCACAAGAAAACAGTGATTCATAGGACCAGGCCACTTTCTTCCATTGCTCTGTGGTCCAGGTCTGATGCTCAAATGAACATTGAATGCACTTTTGGCAGCAGACAAACTGTGATGCCCATTCTTTTTGCTTTTAACAAATCAACTTCAAGGATATGTACACTTGCTGTCTAATATATCCCATCCACTTTCAGATGGCATTGTAACAAGATAATTAATGTTATTCAGGTAACCTGTCAGTTATGACTGATTGGTGTATACTTATGGCTTTTTATGTGGAGTGCTCTATGAACTTTATTATATTTTAAATGTCAAAAAATGTCCAGTAATGTGTCACTATGTAGACATTGTGGTGCAAAACACATAAAGTGCTCAAAAAAAAGATACATTAAAATATAAAAACAATTCCCTTTTGCAAATTATGTCATATACTGTATACTGTACTTATACAAACTATGTGAACTTAAAATTTGTGAAAAGGCCCTCAATTAATCTAAAAGATGATGAAATCCACCAATCTTTGAGTGTATAGAGTGTGACAGGAAGTCAGGTAAATCTGTGGATGTTGTCACAGACAGGAGATACATTTCCACCTGGTTTAGAAAATTCACCAATTACTATAGGGTGTCGGCTGCAAAGGTAGCCAGAACTGGCTTAAGGAAGTTGAAAGGCCTTCAGCTGTTCGGAATGAGGAAGTTAAGGCCTCTATAATTTGTCCAAAGGAAGTCCTATTGATTGCTGCCTCCTGACGCCGTGTGGGCCTTGGAGAGGAGGACAGTCAGATGTGTGCCTCCCGACGCTGTGAGAGCCTGGGAGAAGGATTGCTGCCTCCTGACGCCGTGTGGGTAGCGGAGGACAATCAGATGGGTGCCCCCTGAAGCTGTGTGAGCATAGGAGGGGAAGACCTCCTGGAGCGATGTGCGCTGAGGAGGGTAACAAGTGTGAAGACTACTCAAGGATCGTTTCTATGTGAAAAGAAACCAATGGACATTTCCTGTGTGAAGGGGAAATTAATTAAGACTGAAGACTACTCAAGGTGAGGTCTTGGACTATTTCTATGTGGATAGAAATAAATGCACTGTTTGCTATGTGAAGAGACAAACAAAGGAATGTGTTCTATGTGAAGAGAAAAGGGACATGTTCAATGGACATTTGTTGTATGAAGAAAAACATGGACTATTGAGTGTCTGCTGTAGGATCAGCAAAGTCTGCCCAACAGTAGGTTGGAGACAGACTTCATTAGATAGGTTCCTGTGTGTGAGAAGGTAGCCGCCCACAGTGGCAAGGATTTATTTTGTGTTTTATTTTGTTTTGGATGTTTTTGACGCTTGCACTTGTGTGAAGAAAATTGCATGAATAAACCAAACTGTTGTTTGCAACCACTTCTCGGCTATCTCCCTGTGTAAACGCACCCCCCAAGGGGTCATCCACACCCGCCACCGAGCTAATCAACCCCACAAGAGAATAACACTACTTGTATCCCCAAATCTTCAGATTAGTATTATACCACCCACTATGCCTGTGTCCATGATCACCACACCCAGAAGTGTGCCTAATCTCACTCACAATTAAGTGATTGGCAAAATCAGCTTTACAAAGGATATAACTTCTGATAAGCAGTTGCTGACCATCTGCACTCCTATTGTTTGAGGGGCTCTGTGATGTATTTACCATGCAAAAAAAAAAAGGATTCAACAATACTGTGTTTCCCCGAAAATAAGCCCTAGCCCGAAAATAAGCCCTAGCATGATTTTCGCAGTGGGCTGCAATATAAGCCCTACCCTGAAAATAAGCCCTAGTAAAGTCCTTGCAAAAATATACTGTATAATCTGTTTTGTAAAAAGATTATATAATGTGCAGTGTGTCTCCTTTTGTAACGTTATTGTTGAATAAACCTTATTTAAAGCGCTGCTGGGCGCTCACATGACACGCCGGAGATCTTCTCCTCTCCCCCTCTGCAGTGCTCAGAGCGGGGCTGACGTCAGCGGGGATCTCGGCCCTTCTCTGGCCAGTGCTCGGAGCAGGGCTGATGTCATGGGGATCTTGGCCCTTCCCTCGGCAGTGCTTAGAGCTGGGAAGAAGAGCTCCAGCGGGTCACGTGAGTGCCCAGCGGCGCTGTAAATAAGGTATTTTCGACAATAAGAACATTATATAATCTTTTTACAAAATGGATTATATATTTTTAACTTTTATTTTTAACTCTTTAACTAAGGTTTATTTTTAGGATTAAAGATGTCATAATGATGACTCCTGAGCTGACAGGGGGAGAGGGGGAGAGAAGACAGGGGACAAAGATATGACATCCACTAAAAATAAGCTCTAGTGTGCTTTTTTCAGCCAAAATTAATATAAGACCTGGTCTTATTTTTGGGGAAACACAGTAGTGTAATAGTTTAACACTATTTGATTTATGAAAACCTCCTAAAACCACTTACAAACATATAAAGCAAAAGCGCATTGAAATATCCCCTACAAAAAGTATTGCATAGACCACGCTCTCCTTCAGCAAGCTGGATGCCAGGCGTCTCACCCCCTCATGGCTGGCATCACTTCACATCCGACACGTTACTTCCGGGATCACACGCCTACGTCACTCCTTGTATGCATACGGTTACGCGGACACATTTGGTCCTATAGACTTCCTCATAAGGAAAAATTATTTGAATTATATTTTAAATGTGTGCATAGTTATTTATGAGCTGATGATATTGACAATGAGCACAAACATACTTTTTTAATGATGACCCACCCTTGGCCAGACCATTCCAGCTGGGTTCTCATTGTTGTATTTTTGTTGATGGAATATTATAGTGTAGGGGTGCTCAACCCGTGGCCGCAGGCCAGATGTGGCCCTCAATGCCCTCTGCTGTGGCCCTTAAACTCAAACCAGGGATGAATACAGGAGTTTTGGTGCACTTTCAGAAAGTGCACTGCACCCACAAGATATAGAGGAAGTCTATGACAAAGTGCAGCTAACTTGCAGGAAAGCCACAGGTGCACTGCGCTGCACCCATGTTGCGGGTTAACCGCAGCGCATCAGTGTGAAAGTAGCCTTAAAGGGGGCTCAGGACAATAAGGGCCTGTTTACATTTGCAGTTGTGGGGGGGGGGGGGGTAAAATGCTGTAGTTAAGATGTTTTTTTACCACACACCTCCAACCACTGGTGTAGCATCAGGGGTCTCCATGGTAACCCAGCCCCATGCCCCAGGGGATCCGTGTGGCCTCCCTGTCTCATCTCTTTTACCCTTGGACAGGAAGGGGGGGGGGCAGCGTATACAGGAAATTATCCTCTCCATTTTCCTCCTGAAAGCCAGCTTCTTCTGCTCTTCCTTCAACCGGCATTCAGAGGAAAATGTTCAATATACTATTTAAAAAAATAAAAATTGAAATTATGAACCAGTTAATTTCCTTGTGGCCAATGACTGGTCACCAAATAAATTTGGTGACCTTCACTCTTCAAAAAGTTTAGAAACCCTGGTGTACTGTGTACTTGTTGTTCACCCTGTCTGGATCTCCACAATACATGTACAATTTCTAGTGTTTTGGCTCTTTAAAAACACTGCAAGTACAGAAAAATACCTATTGATCCTACGAGAGATTTATTGAGCTCCTAACTTCCTTTGTTGCTCACTTTGTTACACTGAAATCCCAAGCAGTGATATTAGCCCTGCCTGAATTCTACCCCTGTTCAACTTCAGAAAACCCCCTTTCCCCCTCTTTCTTCTGTTATATAGAAGGGGCTACATAATTACATTTTGTCCAGACATATACAATACTTAACCAAATAACAATTTTAACCCCACAAGAAATAGTTTCATTATAAATATTTTTTTCTACAAATTACTTGATTTAAATTAATTTCAAAATGTATTAAAAATTGCTAGGGTCCCCCCTCCCTCCCCATTTTCTCTTCCTCTCCCTTCTTTCTTCCCCCTATCCCTGGGCCCCTTGGGATTTAGGCTATTTCGCACTACATTGTATTTCGGGTCTGTGTCTCTGCTTGGTTCCAACCCCTTAGCTGTATTACCTAAAGTGGAACTTTACCCATAACTTTTTGATAAAAAATAATGTTCTTTGGCAAGGAACATACATTCCACATTAATATTATGCTACCAAAATGAGTAAGTGCTGTAAATTGCCTCCAGCATTGCTCCTGTTTCTTCTTGCTGGAGGCCACCATTTTGCTGAAGCCCAAGAGCCCTTAAACAGCAGTAAATCCTAAAGCGAAAATTAAACCCATCAATTTAACAGTTTCAAAAAACATGGGATCATAGACAGTACTTAAATTAATTCATATAATACCCTTCAATAATACAATTAATTATAATAAAAAACACTACACATGAATCGATGTTGGCCGTGGCCCTTTATTATTGGCAATAAATTAATTATTTGATCTTACAATCCAATTTCATAACACGCATTTACATTCTTGTCTTATCACTAAATAATTTTACACCAAACCCAAATATTTTTTAACATTTTAGGCCAATTTGTTTCTGCGTATTTTGATTGGTTTGCGCAAAAAAAGATTGCGTCTGCTAACTACGAGAAAGATTTATGTAATTTTTATTGCTTTTTTATTTTACTACTAATGGCGGCGATCTGTGATTTTGTGTGGGACTGCAACATTGCGGCGTACAGATCAGACCCCTAACTGACATTGTTGACACTTTTGGGGGTACCAGTGACATTACTACAGTAATCAATGCTAAAAATATGCACTTTTACTGTAATAATGACACTGACAGGGAAGGGGGTTAATACTGTTGGTGATCAAGGGGTTAAATGTGACCCTAGGTGAGTGATTCTAACTGTGGGGGGTGTGGCTTTTGAAATTATCACAGAGGCATGCGATCCTACATAGCAGGATCACATAGTCTCTGTGATCATTGCAGGCAGAAGGACGGACGGTGTTTACATAAACCGTCCGTCCTTTTCTCTCAGTGGGGAGAGATCGAGAGTGTCAGGCGGCAATCAGAGCCGCCTGACACACGCACCAGCTTTCCCGCTGATGATCGGGGGCGGGATAGAGCCGCCGGTGGTGCGCGCTTGCCCCCTAGCTCCTCCCAGGCAAATTACGTACCAATACGTGGTTTTGCCTGGGAGAGCCACTTTGCCAACGTATTTATACAGTATATGGTCGGCAAGTGGTTAACAACCATTGGATACTGCCTCTTTGGGCTACCCTCGCCCATAACCGACTTACGTATCCAGAGACGCTCTGTTGGATTACATGTATTTTCCACTTCTGGTTTATGTTTTTTTGAGCTACTGTTATTTTATTCTCTGATGTAAATCTCTTATGGCTTCTGTAACCTAAGTGACCTTTTGTCTTTAATAATAAAATAAAAAACATTGAACAATGAAAAATGGATCATATACATATGTTTACAAGTAAACCTAAATCGATTGATGGAAATCTGTCTAAACCAATTGTCCAATAATTCTATGATCAGTCTGTTACCAATTGTGGCATACGTAACCTGCTTTATCTGTTCCCCTTCAAGATAACTGGAGAGATCAGAGGGTATTGACTCCTTCAACTCCCTTAATTAAGGATTTCCCACTTAAATGTAGGAGAATAGACTACGTCCCCTCAAAGAAAGGACGTAAGAGCGTTTTATGGAAAATGATTAATACACTTCAGTAGAATTATGGAAGAATGATAAATGCTTAATAAAGGATCTCCCATGTGATTTACAAGCTAGTGCAGTTTTAAGTAAATTATATTCACCATTATCTCATATATAATCCTCTAACTAATTACATGTCCCTGTGCTACTGTGGGGATATTCATATCTTAATCTGTTTTCATCGTCCAGTAATATTAGACAATTAGTTTCCAATTCATCATTTCAATCACATTAATCTTAGGAAATCAGCTTAAAACAGATAATTATAAGTAATAAATTCCACAATTATTGTGCATTGTTTCCACAGCTATAAGACATGAAGCGCAAGAAGAATTCCATCAAGTCTTTCTGTGCTTACAGTGGAAATAAGTGAGAAAAAAATGGGGAGGATTGTGGAATTATAATGTCTCTCTTTTAAGTTACTGTAATATTAGGGGGTGTTTAGCTCAGTGGTAGATGCTCTCTTTCTGCAGTCTATGTCATTAAGGGCCTGGTAGCCCTTGTTTAATAAAAGGGAAGAAACAAAATAAATGTCCATCCAGGATTCCCACGCAAGGGTTTCAACTTCATTTAGCACATATAAGGCTCCGTTCACATCTTGGAGTCCTGGATCACAGGTGGAATCGCCACAATTCTGCCTGCGATCCCGAATCACCCCAAATCGCGGGACATCCATGCAATCCTCGTCACTTCCAATGGCACCCCAAATGCGGCATGATTTTGCCATGATCATGGGACGCCTGTTGCCCAAAAGAACGCCAAGATGTGAATGGAGCCTAAATGATAAATATACCAAGCCACCTGGCTCTTTCTTGTCAGCAGTACCTCTGCTCCCTCCCAACAGTCTTCTCCATTCCTTCCAGCCCCCTGGACTAATTGGCTTCTTTAGTCTTCCAGATTTGCATAGCTGACCAGCCTTTCCAAGTCCCTGGGCACACAGTAGAATCCCTCCTACATGGGCTGCAGTCTCCCACAGGGCAAACAGTTTTCCTGACCTCTGAAGATGTCTAGCCAATGACGAAACGCGTTAGATGGAACGCACGTCGTGACGTCACATGAGCTCAGTGGAACGCAAGCCGGAAGTGCCGCTCTCCACATTGTAGCTCACATATGTGACGGCGTTTTTATTGAATTTTTCTGTTTCTACTGGTTTTATTCTCTATTGGGACTGTGTTATGGAATACCTGGATTTTTTGCAATAAAATATCAGTTGATAAAACGATACTGCACTATCTGGACCTTCCTTTTCTTTTATACATCCTGCATTGGAGGTGGATGACAGGAGGAGCGTTGCTGCAGGAAAAGGCACCTGTCTGGAGGGAACGCATCCCGGCCCTGGGGGGTCACCAAAGCTCTTATGGTCTTAGTGTCATAAGGCACATAGGACCCACGTAATCTGGTGAGTGTGAAATTCATCTATTTTGGCACGGTGGAACACAAGGAGGGACACCAGGGATAAAGTGGACAAACCTATCACGAAGCACCAAGCACTATTCACTATGCACCTTATTTTGAACTCTTATCACCAAGAAGTCACACTATTATAAACTTTTTTGTACATCTTCAAGGAAATTTTATGATAATATTTATACTTTTCTGCACTATATATGTACTTGCACTTTTATTATATTTATACTTAGTATTATATTTATTAATCATTGCAATTTCATTTATTTAAGTATATTTATATTTTTTATACCATCCACATTAGATCACGGGGTTTATATGCACTTTATATTTCATATTTTAAACTATTGCAACCATTTATTTTAATTTATTTCAATCAAGCAAGCGCTATAGGTAATCCCATATAAAAGATTACTTCACATTTGAGACAGGGATCTGTCTTCAAACAACAGCAGCAAGCTGCTCACACGCCACCTTCCACCTCCTTTTGCTCTCGCCAGCTCCTCATTACTGTATATGGGCTGTGTGCACCTGGACACATACTCTGCTGGCTGTCCACAACACCCAAACACAGGGTTGGAGATCCCATCCCACCCATGACTCTTAGGAATCTCTAAACCACAGAGCCCCATCCAGCAGTAGCAAAATCCAGAGGAAGCTGCCAGACAGTTTTCTCCATTTAAAATCTACACTCTGTAGCCTTGCCGTCAGCAAACATGTAAACTCTGTGTCCTTTTTCAACCTAATATTCCCGAGGCAGGGACTCTCACTATCACATTACGTTTAGGGATATATTTGCATAGGTTTTCGTACATCAAAGCTGCATGTACATTTATTGTGTGTGAATGGGGCAAGATTGAATGTTCTCAGGCTAAATTTTATGCAGATCAAATGTGTGAATTTGGAAAATACCGCATTATGGGCACTAAATGGAACTTATTTCCTATGATACTCGGCGTCATCTAGTGGCCATAACTCCCATTAACACATTTTATCTGTAGATTTTAGATGTTGCCCCATTCAAACAAAACAAATTTATGTTGTTTCAATAAATGAAAATATTTATATAAATACACCTCTGTATATATCTAAATACAAGAACAAAATTATTGCAGCTCACTAGCCTTATACTGTTATGTCTTCTTATCCTGCTCAGACATAACTGAGTGATAAAGTGATAAAAGAGCCCAAGAAGACCCAGAGATAGGTAATACTAAACTAACTATCCAATATAATAATAGGAAGTTTATTCAATGTCAAGTGTCCATGTATAGGAGATGTTTAGTCCAGATAAAATACATCAAAGAGGAGATCTTAAAGTAATACTAAAGTCTTGGGTTTTTTTTTTTTTAAACAAACATGTTATACTTACCTGCTTTGTGCAGTGGTCTTGCACAGAGCAGCCTGGATCCTCCCCTTCTCGGTTTCCTTGCCTGCTCTCCTGGCCCCTCCCTTCTGCCAAGTGCCCCCACAGAAAGCAGCTTGCTATGGGGGCACCTGACCTAAGAAACAGCTCTGCATGTCCATTCAGACACAGAGCAGGAGCTTGGCCCCACCCCTCTCTGTCCTCATTGGCTCGCTGACTTTGATTGACTGCAGAAGGAGGCAATGGCACCCACTACTGTGTCTCAGACAACCGGGAGGGAAAGTCCGGGACAGCCGAGTCTCTCGTGCACATCGCTGGATTCAGATGGGGCTCAGGTAAATATTAGGGGGACTGAGGGGGACTGCTGCACACAGAAGGTTTTTTATCTTAATGCATAGAATGCATGATAAAAAAAAACCTTCTGCCTTTAGAACCACTTTAAAAAAGAAAACTTGCGCTATTGCTTCTGGCCGAATGAAGGAATACATAATAGTTGTATGCAATTGTTGATAATCCCAAATAGTAGAAAATATTAAATGATATTTTTTAGTTCTGACCAACCATTAAAAAAAAATATGTGAAGAAAAGGTGTTCTTTGGCCCACAAAATACATCTTCACTTAAGTAATTGTCAAATATGACTTCTTCCTTATCAATCCAGAGTGAAATAGCCACCTTTAAATTGTTCTTTCACTGAATGATAAACTGCTACTTTGGAGAAGTTCTTTGTTGCCACCCCATGTCCTCCTTCAGAGCCAATATTTTTATTCCCATTATATTTAGGGGTAGTCATCTTTGTTCTGCCTCTTCTTGGTTTGGTATATATTATTATTATAATACCGGATTTATATAGCGCCAACAGTTTACATGCTTTACAATATAAAAAGAGAGACAGTACAGTTACAATACAATAGGGTTAAGAGGGCCCTGCTCATAAGAGCTTACAATCTAAGAGGGTGGGGCAAGTGATACAAAAGTTTATAACTGTGGGGGGTGAGCTGATGGAAGTGATAAAAGAATAGTTGGAGGCCTTATAGGCAGCCAGAGTAGGAGATAGCAGGCCAGATTGAGGTAGAGAGTTTCAGAGGATGGGAAGAGATCTAGAGAAGTCCTGGAGATGAGCATGGGAGGAGGAGAGCAGAAGAGCAGACGGTATTGAGAAAAGTGGAGAGGACAGTTTGGGTGATATTTGGAGACAACATTGGGGAATGTAGCTCGGGGCAGAGTTGAGAATGGCTTTGTATGTAGCTGTATTTTGAATTGATTTCGTTGAGCAATCGTGAGCCAGTGTAAGGATTGGCAGAGAGAGGTGGCAGACATAAAGGGGTAGGTAAAGAGTCTGCCAGCAGCATTCATGACAGACTGAAGAAGGGATAGCCTATGGAGAGGTAAGCCTATGAGAAGGAAATTGCAATAGTCAAGGTGAGAGAGAACAATGGAGTGAATGAATAGTTTGGTGGTTTCATTAGTTAACCAGTTCTGGACCGGAAGGATTTGCTCCCTTAATGACCAGGCCATTTTTTGCGATTCGGTACTGCGTTACTTTAATGGACTATTGTGCGATTGTGCGACGCTGTACCTTAATAAAATTAATGTATTTTTTTCACACAAACAGAGCTTTCTTTTGGTGGTATTTGATCACCTGTGCGATTTTTATTTTTTTATTTATTTAAGCAAAAAAAGAGCAACAATTCTGAAAAAAACAATATTTTTCCCATTCTGCTATATAACTTTCCTCAAAAAAAAATTAAAAATCAAATTTTTTTAAACATTTTAGGCCAATTTTTGTTTTCTGCTACATAATTTGGGTAAAAAAAATTGCAATAAGCGTATTTTGATTGGTTTGTGCAAAAGTTATCATATCTACTAACTACGGGAAAGATTTATGTCATTTTTATTGTTTTTTTTTATTTTTTACTAGTAATGGCGGCGATCTGTGATTTTTTGCGGGACTGCGACATTGCGGCGGACAGATCGGACCCCTAACTGACATTTTTTACACTTTTGGGGGGACCAGTGACATTACTACAGTAATCAGTGCTAAAAATCTGTTACTGTAATAATGACATTGGCAGGGAAGGGTTTAACTTAGTGAGTGATCAAGGGGTTAAATGTGAGCCTAGGGGGCTGTCTATTTTATACCTACTGTCTTTTGTATCTGCATTGTTGCCAATGTTTGTTGGCTGTTATGTACCTTGTATTTGCATTAATAAAATACCTTTAAAAAAAATGTAAGCCTAGGGAGTGTTTCTAACTGTATGGGGGATGGGCTTTTGAAATGATCACAGAAACCTGTGATCCTATATAGAAGGATCACAGGCGCTCTGTGATCATTCTAGAGAGAAGAACGGTCAGCTCTGTTTACAAAAGCTGACCGTCCTTCTCTCTCAGCGGGGAGCGATCACGGGTGGCCAGTGGCAATCGGAGCCACCAGCCTGTGCATCGGGATCCCTTTTGCCGAGTGGTGGCGGGAGCATGCCCCTGGCGGTGCGCGCTCGCCCCCTAGCAGCAGTGCCAGGACAAGGTCATCCAGCACCCAGGGGAAAGATACCAAACTGCGCCCCCTCTTTTCTAAAAGATTAGGGTCAGGGCGCCCCCCATCCCTGCATTAAACCATTGCGCCCAGGGCAGTCATCCCTCCTGCCCACCCGTTGTCCCAGCCCTAGATGTAAGGCTACGTCAGTTAGCGCAGGAGGGGCTGCCTGCCGCGGTATATCTGTGGCGGGCGGTCTGGAAGAGGTTAAAAAAGGGGGAATTTTAGAGATGTTACGGAGGTGAAGTCTACAAGCTTTTGACAACGATTGGATTTGGAGCTGAAAGGACAGGTCAGAGTCTGTATATGTACTGAATGCACAGTATGCATATATACTGATTATATAAATCCGTTCCGTGGACAGAAATCTAAGAATTTCTCTCACTTTGGAAGATTTACTTTAACTTCCTGTTGTGTCTCTGAGGCAGGACGGAAAATATATTTCCCTACGGTACACATGCAGCAAAAAATTACAAATTGCAGTGGGTTCACCCTTTCTGCAGGGGCGTAACTACAGGGGTTGCAGGGGTTGCAATCGCTACCGGGCCCCATGCTCCTGGGGGCCCGGTAGCAAACCAGTGGGTGAACTTCCAGGATTGCAAAGGTCACACTTGCGACCGGACCCTGGCATTGCACCACTGTGGGGAGGCCCCAAGATTGCAGAAAGGGGGCCCACTGCAGAACTTGTGAAAGAATCCTGCTGCGGGACCGTAATAAAAGGCCATGGAACGAGTGTAAAGAGCCCCAGGATTAGTGGGAAGAGCCCTGGGCTTGAAGGTAAGGGCCCCGGCCAGGGGTCTGGGGGGCCCTTCATGGTTTCTTGCATCAGGGCCCTGAAGGTTCTAGTTACGCCTCTGCCTTTCTGTACTCTATTTAAAACTAAAAAAACTGAAAAAGTTTTGGTTATACGCATGTGGAACTTCACAAAAACTTTTTGATGAGATCTGTGTTATTATAGTCAACGGGACTTTTCTTTTCTGGTCTCTGTGGTTTCTTCTTATAACTTTATTGTCAAATCATAAATTGTATGAGCAATTTCACAGGTATTCTCCTGAATTCTCAAGTAATGTGAGGGGATGAGACACAACAGCAATAAACATGGTTAGAATAAATTGGCCTCTGACTCTTTTTTTTATCTTTTTTTTGCTGTCTTTTGGATACACAGTATTGTTTAAATACTTAGGATTTTTATTTTCAACTTTTCATAGTATCTATATTCATGTATATGAAGATTTTACCCCCTTCCTGACCAGGGCATATTTTGCGATTCGGCACTGCGTGACTTTAACGGACAATTGCGCGGTCGTACGACGCTGTACCTAAACCAATTTGACGTCCTTTTTTTCCCACAAACAGAGCTTTTTTTTGGTGGTATTTGATCACCTGTGCAATTTTTTGATCATGCGCTATAAACAAAAAAAGAGCGACAATTTTGCAAAAAGAACAATATTTTTCAAATTTTTTTATATGAAATTCCCCCAAAAAAATGTAAAAATCTAAATTTTTTAACATTTTCGGCCAATTTGTTTTATGCTACATATGTTTGGTAAAAAAAAATCGCAAAAAGCGTATTTTGATTGGTTTGCGCAAAAGTTATCGCGTTTACTAACAAAGGGAAAGATTTTTGTCATTTTTGTTGTTTTTTTTTAAACGCGTAATGGCAGCGACATTGCGGCGGACAGATCGGACCCTTGACTGACATTTTTGACACTTTTGGGGTTACCAGTGACATTACTACAGTAATCAGTGCTATAATTATGCACTGTTACAGTAAAATTACACTGGCAGTGAAGGGGTTAACTTTTTTTGAGAGGGAGGGGTTATGTGTGTCCCTAGGGGCGTGATTCTAACTGTGATTGGCTGTGGCTTGAGGTGTAGGAACAGTGATCAAAGGTCCTACATAGTAGAAACGTATGATCACTATTCCTACACAGGGGAGAATGACAGGCGGCTTGTTTACATTAGCCGCCTGCCTTTCTCCCTCTGCACCGACGATCGCGAGTGACCGGCGGACATCGGGTCCACTGGTCACACGCGCGTGGGGGTCCGTGACCGCGCGGGAGCGTGCCTCCGGCGGCGCGCGCTCGCTCCCTAGACCCTCACAGGCTAGCAACGTAGTACTACGTCGCTTTGCCTGTGAGGGGCTGACCGTGCGGCGGTCGGCAAGCGGTTAAACAAATGTTAATATTACACAAAGATAACCCGAGTAAATACAAAATGCAGTTTTTAAACAATGATTTCATTTATGAAGGTAAAAAAGCTGTCCAAACCTGCCTGGCCCTATGTGTAAAAGTAGTTGCCCCCCTTGCTAAATCATAAATGAACAGTGATTATCCACATTTTTTGGAAAGCTGAGTCAAATTTCAATTGCCCCATATAGGCCTGAATCCTGCCAGGCCTGTTGAAGCAAGAAACCAATTAAATAGAAGCTGTCTAAAGCATGCTAAAAGAGCTCAAAAAGCAGCACATCATGCCACGGTCTAAATAGATTCAAGAACAGATGTGAAACAAAGTAATTTACATGTATGCAAGGCTTTGGGGACTCCAGCGAACCACAGTGAGAGCCATTATCCACAATTGGAAAAAACTTGGAACAGCGGTGAACCTTAACAGGAGTGGCCAGCCTACAAAATTACTCCAAGAGAACAATAACGACTCATCCAGAAGATCATAAAAGGACCCAAAACAACATCTAAAAAACCGCAGGGCTTATTTGACTCAGTTAAGGTCAGTGTTCATGATTCAATAATAAGAAAGAGACTGGACAAAAATGGCATCCATGGAAGAGAGCCAAGGAAAAAGCCACTGCTGACCAAAAAGAACACAAGGCTCGTCTCACATTTGCCAAAAAAAATCTTGATTATCCCCAAGATTTTTGGTTAAATATTCTGTAGACTGATGAGACAAAAGTTGAACTTTTTGGAAGGTGTGCATCCCGTTACATCTGGTGTAAAACTAATACAGACATTTATAAAAAGAACATCATACCAACAGTCAAATATGGTGGTAGTAGTGTGAAGGTCTGGGGCTTTGCAGCTTCAGGACCTGGATGACTTGCCATAATTGATTAAACCATAAATTCTGCGCTCTACCAGAAAATCCTGAAGGAGAAAGTCCGGCCATCAGTTCCTAAGCCTATGTTTAGGTGCACTTGGGTTATGCAGCTGCAGCAGGACAATGATCCCAAACGCACAAGCAAGTCCTCCTCTGAATGGATCAAAAAAAGAAAAAATTAAGGTTTTGGAGTAACCTAGTCAAAGTCTGGACTTAAATCCAATGGAGATGCTGTGGCATGACCTTAAACACGTCGTTCATGCTTGAAAACCCTCCAACGTGGCTGAATTAAAACAATTCTTCAGAGAAGAGTGGCCAAAATTCCTCCGCAGCAATGGTAAAGACTCATTGCCAGTTATTGCAAACGCTTGATTGCAGTTGTTGCTGCCAGGGGTGGCACAACCAGTTATTAGGTTTAGTTAGTAATTACTATTTCACATAGGACCTGGCGGGTTTGGACAGCTTTTTTCCCTTAATAAATGAAATCATCATATAAAAACTGCATTTTGTATTTACTTTGGTTATCTTTGTGTAGTATTAAAATTTGTTTGATGATCTGAATCATTTAGGTTTGACAAATGTTCAAAAACAAAATATGGAAGGGGACAAATACTTTTTCACAGCACTGTACGTTTGGCCAAATAGTGTGTGTACTTCAACTTAGGGATAGACCGATATGGTTTTTTCAGGGCCGATACCGATATTTTGGTCACAAAGTATCGGTATCGGCCGATATTGGCCAGTTTTTGTACATTTAAAGTTTTGAAAAATAAAAACAATTTTGGCACAAATCTGGTACTGAACATGTTAATGTTTGTTTATTAACATTTTTAACACTAAAGGCTCGTTCTTCACACCTTACCTGCATGAAAACTGATAGGAAAGCCACACAGCTTTGACTTGCAGGTACATCAGTTTTACATCATGTGAACAAACGAGTCCTAGAAGAGTAGACAACTGTAACTGTAAAAAATAAAGTGCTGGGAAAATAATAACTAAAGGCTTCCCAAAACAAAATTTACATAAACTGCTGCAGTAGTGCACTCACTGTCTGCAATGATTAAATCTAGTAGCTGCGCTGCAGTGCAAAAGACAGTGGACTGGACACTAGTACTACTCACTTTCAATACTCCCAGTTAAGTAGAACAATCGTATAGTGCAGAAAGCATAACATTTCAGCATGTTCACTTGCAGTGTTAAACAGCTTCTGTTTTTTTCATATATTGCTGCCACTTCACTAAAGACCCGCTCACTTGGTACCAAGGAAGGAGGAGAAGAACGGTATCTTCTAGCACGAGAAGCAAATCTTTTGTAGAGTGCCTTATTTTCTTTCCACCACTGAAGAGGATCACCACTTCTTCTGTCAATTACTGGTTCCTTCAAATAGAGATGAAGTTCATCATCTAGGGTCAATATTGCAGATTCAGAAGAATCCTCTGCTGCATGAGGCCCAATAAAACACTGAACATGGCATCTATTCGACCACGATGAAGTTTCTCTTCTGTCCGTTGTCTTTTTGGACATTTTTCTCTTTTTGCAGCATCCTGCTCTTCTAGATTAGAAACCTGCTCTTCCTGACTTGTCTTTTTGGCAAGAACCTCCTGCACCTCCTGTTGAATATCTTCTGTCAGCCATTGTTTTGCCTTGGCCAATACGTCATTATTATTATTATTATTATTATTATTATTATTATTATACAGGATTTATATAGCGCCAACAGTTTGCGCAGCGCTTTACAATGTGAGGGAAGACAATACAGTTACAATACAATTCAAAACAGGAGGAACTAGAGGGCCCTGCTCGTTAGAGCTTACAATCTAGAAGGGAGGGTCAAGTGAAACAAATGGCAATAACCGTGGGGGATGGGTTGATGGAGGAAATGGAGGTACATTGTTAGGTGTTGGTAGGATAGGCTTCTCTGAAAAGGAGGGTTTTCAGAGACCACCTAAAAGCTAATAGAGTAGGAGATAATCGGACAGATGAGGGTAAGGAGTTCCATAGAATTGGAGAGGCTCTGGAAAAGTCCTGGATGCGAGCATGGGAGGAGGTGACGAGGGGGCTAGAGAGCAGGAGGTTTTGAGAGGAACGAAGAGAGCGATTAGGTTGGTATTTTGAGACTAGGCTAGTGATGTAGCTGGGGGCTAAGCTGTGGATTGCTTTGTAAGATGTTGTAAGTATTTTGAATTTAATTCGTTGGGTGAGCGGAAGCCAGTGGAGGGCTTGACAGAGAGGAGCAGCGGACACTGAGCGATTGGTAAGGTGGATGAGTCTGGCGGCAGCATTCATGATGGATTGAAGGGGGGATAGCCTGTGTAGAGGTAAGCCAACGAGAAGGGAGTTGCAGTAGTCGAGGCGCGAGATGACCAGGGAGTGAACTAGGATTTTTGTTGTGTCTTTGGTTAGAAAGGGGCGTATTTTGGAGATGTTGCGGAGGCTGAGCCGGCAAGATTTGGACAAATCATCAGAAGAGAAAGCATGATTCTTGCATCCACTATCCAAAAGACATGCAAGCACAACATTTTTATTCTCTTCATGCTTCTCAAAACGTTTGGCGAGGCTGTCCCTCATGGCCTGCCTACTTGTTTTAGTGCCACGTGTGTTGGGTCATCATGCCAATTATATCAAGCAAAGCTGTTAGGAATGCTTCCTGAGCACACTGATGTGCTGTCATGATTCTGCAATGCAAAGGGTTAACCTAGAGCAGACTAATTGCAGTAATTGGCAAACAGGCTGCCTTATTTAAACAGCTCAGAAGCACTGTGTCTTCACTGTCTTGTCTGCAGCTCTTCCTGTGTTCCTGAAGCCTGCTTCCTGTTACCTGTTTGATATCCGTTTGACCTTTGGCTTGTTCCTGACCTTGTTGACCTGCTGCCCGTCCTGACCCCCGGCTTGTTTGACCATTCTCTCGGATCTCCCTTGTCTGCTTATCTGCCTTGGGATCTTGACCGGTTTCTCCCTTGGTGGGGCGACCCTGAGGACTGCGACCTGGTATCCACACGCAGCAAAGTCCATCCTCACCACTAGAGGCCCTGGCGAAAACCGGTGGATACTTAGATTCCGCACCTCAGGTTAGCCTGTGTCACTTACCTTGGGGGGTCCCGTCTAAGCTCCGCCCTCCAGCACATGTGGGGCCTTCCTCTGCCATCAGGCTACCACTTGTATCCCTAACAGTACAAGACAGCCATGACGGAGCCTGCAAGAGAAGCCTCACCGTTGGAAGAGATCTGCCAACACCTCGCAGCCCTGTCTCAAGCCGTAAAGTCGCTTCAAGACGGCTACACACAGCTAGAGGAACGGCTGCGCTCTACGACACTTCAGGGGGATCTTCCTGTATTATTTGCTTCCTCTCCTGCTGCAGCACCCTCTGGACCTGCTTCTGGCCCTACCGTAGTGATGCTGCCACCAGAACCTCGAGTTCCTGCTCCAGAAAAATATTCCGGGGATCGCGGTAAATTCCACGTATTTCGCAATGCCTGCCAGCTGTATTTCTCCCTGCAACCTCAAACCTTTTCTTTGGAGACCACCAAGGTGGGGTTTGTTATCTCCCTGCTCCTAGGCGAACCCCAGTCCTGGGCTCATCGGCTCCTTGAAGAGGGCAGCCCCCATTTAAACTCCTTACGGTCATTTTTTGAGGCCATGGCACAGCTCTATGATGACCCGCAGCGATCCTCCACCGCAGAAGCTGCGCTTCATGTTCTTCAGCAGGGTCGCAGGCCCGTAGAGGACTACGTCACTGACTTCCGCCGCCTCAGTTCCGATACGTCCTGGAACGAAGCAGCACTCCGGTATCAGTTCCGTCTCGGTTTGTCGGAAGGACTGAAGGACGAGCTGGCGCGGGTAGGTGTCCCCGACGCCTTGGAAGATTTGATTTCCCAAGCCATTCAAATCGACCGGCGGCTACAGGAACGCAGAGCAGAACGACCTCCGCAGCAGTTCAGACCAGCCTGGATTCTACCAGTTGCTCCTCCTGCATACTTTTCGTCCACTGGGTCAGCTCCACCTGAATTCCCCAAGACTCTGTTCTGTCTTGAATCTGAACCTGATGTATGTTCTGTGGTGTCCAAAGCATACCATGATTTCCTGGACGTATTCAGCAAACGGGGAGCAGAGACCTTGCCCCCCCACCGTCCATATGACTGCCCCATCGACTTGCTCCCAGGAGCCAAAATCCCGTTCGGCCGGATTTACCCACTTTCTGAACGTGAGCTGGATGTCTTAAAAGACTATGTAGACGAAAGTCTGAAGAAGGGGTTCATCCGTCCCTCTACCTCTACAGGAGGGGCAGGTATCTTCTTCGTAGAGAAGAAGGATCACACCCTCAGACCATGCATTGATTATAGGGATTTAAATAAAGTTACTATTAAAAACCGTTATCCCCTTCCTCTAGTCCCCGAACTCTTTCAGAGACTCATATCTGCCGTCCTGTTTACTAAGCTGGATCTTCGTGGGGCGTATAACTTGGTGCGCATCCGAGAGGGCGACGAATGGAAGACTGCTTTCCGCACTAGATTCGGACATTTCGAATACCTGGTAATGCCATTTGGCCTTTGTAATGCTCCTGCCACGTTCCAACACTTTGTGAACGACATCTTCAGGGATTGGTTGGATATCTTCGTCATCGTATACTTGGATGACATCCTAATCTTCTCAACATCCCTAGAGCAGCATCGCGAGCACGTTCGAAATGTCCTCGGTCGCCTTCGCCAGCATGGTCTCTACGCCAAGGCCGAGAAGTGCGTTTTTGAGCAGAACAGTATCCCGTTCCTGGGGTTAATAATTTCCACAGATGGAATAGAGATGGATCCTCAGAAGGTCTCTGCCATTCTGGACTGGCCACCTCCATCAGACAAAAAGGGAGTACAGCGCTTCGTTGGCTTCGCCAATTTTTATAGGAGGTTCATTAAGGGGTTCTCCAACATCATAGCCCCTATTACTCACCTTACTAAGAAGAATGTCCGCTTCCAGTGGACCTCAGAAGCTCAGTCCGCCTTCTCGGTTCTTAAAAAACATTTTACCTCTGCCCCTATCCTGAGTCACCCGGATCCTGCCTTACCCTATCTCCTGGAGGTAGATGCATCGGAAGTTGCGGTCGGGGCAGTTATCTCCCAAAGACAGGGAACTAAAGACTTAACTCACCCAATAGCCTTCTTTTCCCGGAAACTCTCTCCCGCGGAGAAAAATTATGATGTCGGGGACCGGGAACTCCTGGCTATCAAGGCCGCTCTCGAAGAGTGGAGATATCTACTGGAAGGAGCATCACACCCGATTCTTATATTTACCGATCATAAGAACCTTGAGTACTTAAGATCTGCAAAGCGACTTAGACCCCGCCAGGCCCGATGGGCACTCTTCTTCTCCAGATTCTCGTTCCATATTGCCTATCGGCCCGGGTCGAAAAATGTCAAACCGGATGCCCTGTCCCGGATGTTTGATAATCCTAAAGAAGATTTGGTACCTGACACTATCCTGTCAGAGAAAAACTTCCTGCTCCTGCTCACTAGCCTGAAATCCCATCTTGAGCAAGCCTCTGCCAACATTTCCGGTCCACCTGGGATACCCCTGTCACGCAAGGATGGTTTGTTGTGGGCTAAGGACAAAATCTTTGTCCCGGAGGGAGTCAGAGTTTCGGTTCTAGCTGCCTGCCATGACCACCCTCTGGCTGGCCATTTTGGTGTTCATAGGACCCTTGACCTCATGCAACGCACCTTCTGGTGGCCTGAGATGGAAAAAGACTGCAGAAGTTATGTGTCTTCCTGTGTTTCTTGCTCCAGGAGTAAAACCACCAGAAGTAAGGCATGGGGTCTCCTCAGACCACTCCCCATCCCTGACCGGCCCTGGCAAACTATCGCCATGGACTTTATCGTGGAACTTCCACCTTCGGCCGGGTGCTCCGCCATTTTTTTGGTTGTAGACTGACTTACTAAGATGGCCCACTTTCTACCCCTCAAAGGTACCCCCTCTGCGAAAGAAACTGCAGAAGTCTTTATTAGGGAGATAGTGCGACTCCACGGGGTACCCAAGAACATTATCTCGGACAGAGGGGTACAGTTCACGTCCCGCTTTTGGAGGGCCTTGTGTAAGCTACTAAAAATTGAATTATCTATGTCTTCAGCTTACCACCCGCAGACGAACGGGCAAACAGAGAGAACGAACCAGACCCTGGAACAATATCTCCGGTGCTTTACCACCTTCGTCCAGGACGACTGGGTAGCATTACTACCATTTGCGGAATTTGCCTTTAATAATTCACGACTTTCTGTTTATCGGCCCATTCCCCGTTAAAAGAAGACTCAATGCCGTGTCCTATGAGCTATCCTTACCTGATACCCTACGGATCCATCCTGTGTTCCATGTCACTCTTTTAAAACCCGTAGTTCCCGACGCCTTCCCCGGCAGAAGCCCTGGACCTTCGGAACCAGTGATGGTGGATGGCGACATGGAGTACGAAGTTGAGGCTGTACTTGATTGCCGGAAAAGAGGAAACCAGCTTCAGTTCCTTATTAAATGGAAGGGTTATGGGCCGGAAGAGAATTCATGGGAACCTGAGAGTAACATTCATTCCGCAGACCTGATCCAGGCGTTTTTTCTTGCCCATCCTCAGAAAAGCAGTTTGTTGGGCACCCGGAGGTTGCCTTTAAGGGGGGGGGGGGGGGCAATGTTAGGAATGCTTCCTGAGCACACTGATGTGCTGTCATGATTCTGCAATGCAAAGGGTTAACCTAGAGCAGACTAATTGCAGTAATTGGCAAACAGGCTGCCTTATTTAAACAGCTCAGAAGCACTGTGTCTTCGCTGTCTTGTCTGCAGCTCTTCCTGTGTTCCTGAAGCCTGCTTCCTGTTACCTGTTTGATATCCGTTTGACCTTTGGCTTGTTCCTGACCTTGTTGACCTGCTGCCCGTCCTGACCCCTGGCTTGTTTGACCATTCTCTCGGATCTCCCTTGTCTGCTTATCTGCCTTCGGATCTTGACCGGTTTCTCCCTTGGTGGGGTGACCCTGAGGACTGCGACCTGGTATCCACACGCAGCAAAGTCCATCCTCACCACTAGAGGCCCTGGCGAAAACCGGTGGATACTTAGATTCCGCACCTCAGGTTAGCCTGTGTCACTTACCTTGGGGGGTCCCGTCTAAGCTCCGCCCTCCAGCACACGTGGGGCCTTCCTCTGCCATCAGGCTACCACTTGTATCCCTAACAAAAGCTCTCTGGTTTCACAGACAATCATTTACCACAAGTTGGAGGGTGTGTGCCATGCAACTGAGGTCTGATACTTCAGCAAGCTTCATTCCTTTCACCATGTTTGCTCCGCTGTCTCGAAGCACAAGCATCACTCTGTCTTTGGTGATTCCCCAGTCTTCAAGCATGCCCAGAAACCTTTCTCTAATGTACTCCCCAGTGTGGGATCCTTGCATCACTTTTGTATTCAACACCAAATGCCTTCTTGTCCATCCGCTGTCAATGAAGTGGCATGTAAGACTCATTAGTGACTCTGTTTGTCCTGACCAGCAGTCAGTCATGAATAAGTGTGAGTTGGCAGCATTTTATGGTTTCAGCATAGCCTTTACTTTCTCAACGACCTTTTGGTGAATCTTTCCCAGCATTTCGGTTTGATAATACTTGTCACTCTTCAGTGTGTACCTTGGCTCAACTATGGACATCAACCACTTAAATCCAGAGTCAGACACTATTGTAAATGGCTGGTTATCAGTGACCATCATCTCTGTGATTACTCTGTCCAGCGGTTGGGATCTTCCATTCAAATTTAGCCACTTGTTTTTTTTTCTAAAACATATCTGTTGTTGTTGCCTGGGATACTGGTATTTCACCTTATGATTCATTGTGTTTTTTTCTGTGCTGCATGATATAATTTAACATGATGAACTCTTAGATGGGCCCACATTTTTGACGTATTTTTGGTTTTTGCAATTGCTGATCCCATGCTTACATTGTTTGTGCACGTGTTGCACACTGCTGCTTTTCCTGGAGATGGAGATGAGAAATAGTCCCAGATCACACTTTTACTTTTTCTATCTGCATCCATCTCGATTGAAATTTGAAAGACACTGCTAAAATTGAATATAGGGTTAAATAAACTGGCTGTCTAGCACCCTGTGGTGATGAGTGGCTGACTGTCTGGCACACTGTGGTGGTGGATGGCTGGCCATCTGGCACCCTGTGGTGGGTGGCTGTCTGGCACCCTGTGGTGGGTGGCTGCCTGGCACCCTGTGGTGGGTGGGTGGCTGGCTGGCTGGCACCTTGTGGTGGGTTGCTGTTACCCTGTGGAGGTGGGTGCCTGGCTGTCTGGCACCCTGTGGTGGGTAGCTGGCTGTCTGGCACCATGTGGTGGATGGCTGGCTTGCTGGCACCCTGTGGTGATTGGCTGGCTGGCTGGCACCCTGTGGTGGGTGGGTGGCTTGCTGGCACCCTGTGGTGGGTGGCTGGCTGGCTGGCATGCTGTGGTGGGTGGCTGGCACCCTGTGGTGGTGGGTGGCTGGCTGACACCCTGTGGTGGGTGGCTGGCTGTCTGGCACCGTGTGGTGGCTGGCTGGCACCCTTTGGTGGGTGGCTGGCTGGCACAGGGGCTGTGGGTGGCTGGCTGGTACAGTGCCTGTGGCTGGCTGGCTGGTACAGGGCCTGTGGGTGGCTGGCTGGTACAGTGCCAGTGGCTGGCTGGCAGGTACAGGGCCTGTGGGTGTGGGTGACTGGCTGGCACCGGGCTGCTGTGGGTGGGTGTATGGCTGTGTTATACACTCCCGAGAGACTAGTCCCGACTCCAGACGAGGCTGTCCAAGGCGAGGGAGGCGGCCTAAGAAGGCAGAAGGTTAGGCCCAGTGCACGGAGGCGCGTGGAGCAACCTATGCAATGACGTCACGACAATATCGGTAATATCGCCAAGTTCCGGGCCAATACCGATATATCGGGAAAAGTGAATATCGACCCTCCGATAATCGTAATTGGTCGATCCCTATTTCAACTGTGTGTTAGCTGTTTGTCCAGGATCCAGCTTTCAGTCTTTTGGGCCTCTCAGGCCTTTTTCACATGAGGGGCCAGGGGGGCGGCAAAATGCTTGCCCCTTGGCCACCCACCTATTGTGTAAAATGCAGCAAGAGGAGGCTGTTCACATTAAATTTAGCATGGCATATCAAGTTGAAAGGCAGCACCACCTATGGGACTTGGTCATTCAAGTCAATAAAGGCTGTGCCACACCATGAGCTAAACGTGTGTACCGAGCTTTAGAGTACAAGCTTTTTAAAGCACAAGAAGCCAGAAACTAATTTTTTTTGAATTTGGAGAACTGTTTGTTACCAAAGCTGATTCTCGGAAGTGCTTTTCAGCATCAGGCGACATGTAGAGTCATGAAAGGAATAAGCACAGCCATGTGAATAGTGTACAGACACAACAGAGCAGCATTAGATTGCCAAGGAAACTTTGCCTGAGGAGAAAACCTTAAATGCTGAATTAATCTGTAAATCTTCAGTGTCTTTCAGCAATCACAGGGCGTGCTTTATCAGTCAATCTAGACAGATACATTCCAACATAGCTTACACCTATTCTCTTTTCTCTGCTTGCTCAATACATTACAGTTGTTAATTATATACAGTATTAGTTATCTCTCTCTCTCTCTCTCTATATATATATATATATATATATATATATATATATATATATATATATATATATATATATAAACACTGCTCAAAAAGATTAAAGGAACGCTTTTTAAACAAAGTATAGCATCAACTCAATTAAACTCCTGGAATATTGATCTGGTCAGTTAAGTAGCAGAGGGGGTCGTTAATCAGTTTCAGTTGCTTTGGTGTTAATGAAATTAACAACAGGTGCAGTTGATGGGCAACAATGAGACAACCTACAAAACAGAAATGGCTTTACAGGTGAAGGCCACTGAAATTTTTTTTCCATACTCATCTTTTCTGACTGTTTTTCTCTAGTTTTGCATTTGGCTAGGGTCAGTGTCACCACTGGTAGCATGAGGCGATACCTGGACCCTATAGAGGTAGCACAGGCAGTCCAACTCCTCCATGATGGCATATCAATATGTGCCATTGCCAGAAGATTGTCTGAAGGGCATGGAGGAGATTTCAGGAGACACGCAGTTACTCTAGAAGAGCTGGGCAGGGCCGTTGAAAGGTCCATAACCCATCAGCAGGAATGGAATCTCCTACTTTGTGCAAGGAGGATCAGGAGGAGCACTGCCAGAGCCCTACAAAATTACCTCCATTAGGCCACTGCTGTGAATGTCTCTGACCAAACAATCAGAAACAGACTTCATGAGGGTGGCTTGAGGGCCTGAAGTCCTCTAGTGGGCCCCCTGCTCACTGCCCAGCACCGTGGAGATTGATTTGCATTTGCCATTGAATACCTGAATTGGCAGATCCACCACTGGCGCCCTGTGCTTTTCACAGATGAGAGCAGGTTCACCCTAAAAGACGTGAAAGGGTCTGAAGAAGTCATGGAGAACGTTATGCTGCCTTTAATATCATTAAGCATGACCGGTTTGGTGGTGGGTCAGTGATGGTCTGGGGGGGCATATCCATGGAGGGACGCACAGACCTCTACAGGCTAGACAATGGCACCCTGACTGCCATTATATATCGGGATGAAATCCTTGGACCCATTGTCAGACCCTACGCTGTTGCAGTGAGTCCTGGGTTCCTCCTGGTGCATGACAATAGCCGGCCTCACGTGGTGAGAGTATGCAAAAGTTCCTGGAGGATAAAGGAGTTGATACCACTGAATGGCCCCCATGCTCGTTTGACCTGAATCCAATGGAAAACCTCTGGGATTTCGGTTCATCTGATGCCACCAGGTTGCACCTCAGTCTGTTCAGGAGCTCAGTGATGCCCTGATCCAGATGTGGGAGGAAATACCCCAGGACACCATCTGTCATCTCATTAGGAGAATGCCCCAATGTTGTCAGGCATGCATACAAGCATACACTCTACTGAGTATCATTTTGAGTTGTTGAAATGAAATTTCAGTAAAATCGACTAGCCTGCTTTATAATTTTTTCACTTTGATTTTCGGGGGGGTCTGAATTCAGGCCTCTGTAGGTCGATAATTTCCATTTCTATCAAACAATGTGGCATCCTTTCATTCTTAATGCATTACCCAGTCCATATCAGTATAGATATCTAGCATGATATTTTTCCCCATTGAGATCAGTGTTTTCAAAGTGTTCCTTTAATTTTTTTAAAACAGTATATATATATATATATATATATATATATATATATATATACTGCATATATATAATGGCGGGCCTTTGACCAACCTGTATTTGTAGGAGGAGTCTGGGGGGTATATATTCCTCCTCCTCTGGCAGGCATATGTCCATATGTCGGTTCGTTTCCTTTTGGTTCTCTAGGTTACAGTCGGCTGTACAACAGAGCAGGGAGCTCTATCAGACTTCAGCGTCAGCGAGTGGAGCCTCTCCTTTCAGCTGTCAGGCTTCTGGTAGGTGCGGGCTGAGTGATGCAGGGAGGGGGAGAAGCGAGGAGGAGGCCACATAGGGTTGCCACCTCATCCCTTTAAACCAGGACACATATTAATCACATATTAATCACACAGGTTCTGAGGCTAATATAATGCACATCAGGCACTAAGAAAGTTTAATTACCACTTTAATCAGACACAGAACCTGTGTAATTAATGTGTGTCCTGGTTTAAAGGGATGAGGTAGCAACCCCAGGGCCGTGGCATCTGCTTCTCACATTCTGTGGTTCGTCCACATGGTGACATGGAGGAGGAGGGCGGGGAGCATAAAGCAAGGAGCACACTCCTGTTGGCTTACTCAGACCTAGGTAGATGCCCTCTTTTAGGTATACTGACCGGCACAACTTTGGCACACCCCAAGTTTGTTTTAGTTATGGCTATCGCATTTCTAGTTGAAGACTCAGACTACAAATATATATATACCGTATATATACTCAGCATAAATGAGTACACCCCAACCAGAAAACCTTTACTTTCCTTTCTCAATCAACATTTTCTATGGGACACTATCCTACAAAATACTCCAACAAATGTAGGCCATTGATTGCAACCAAGATTTGTTAATTTGCACACATAAAAAAGTATTTTTCCTAACAAATTAATTCAAGACCATGTTGCAAAAATGAAACAACCCCAAAGAAAGTCTTAAATTGATTGTAAATTCTCATTTATTTTTCTATTAAAATAACAATCATGTTATACTTACTTCCTCTGTGCAGGTGGTTTTGAAAAGGGCTACCCAGATCCTCCTGTTCTCAGGTCCCTAGCTGGAGCTCTTGGCCCCTCCTTCCTGTTGAGTGCCCCCAAAGCAAGCAGCTTGCTATGGGGGCACCAGAGCTGAGCTGCAGCTCCATGTATCCATTCAGACACAGAGCTGCCATTCGGCCCTGCCCCCTCTCTCTCCTGATTGGCTAAGTATGATTGACAGCAGCAGGAGCCAATGGCGCCGCTGCTGTGTCTCAGCCAAACAGGAGAGAGGGTCCGGGATGACTGAGGCACTCGTGGACATAGCTGGATAGAGAGAGGGCTCGTGTAAGTATTAGGGGGGCTGAGGGGGCTGCTGCACACTAAAGGCGTTTTATCCTGATGCATAGAATGCAATAAGATAAAAAAACCTTCTGACTTTACAACCCCTTTAAGCTCAATACACACGATCTGAAAATTGGGTGTCAGATCGTCCGGTTTTTTTTTTTTTTTGCATGCTAGTCGCATATTGAACATGAAGAATCTACTAAGATTACAAAATTCTCATACAACAGAATAAAAAAAAATGGAAGTGATGTAATGTGTAGTAGTATATTTGTATTGTATTTTCGAATTACAACTGTACAGATTAAACTAAAATCGTTCGATCTGGTATTGTACGAGAAACATTTTCATGCTTGTCCAATCGGATAACAACAGATGAACTGTCGTGATCGGCTCTCGAAAGCTCTGTACTAATGATCCGATTATCGTACCGCTTCGAAAGCGGTATTTTTCGCCTGATTATTGTATTGTTTGTACGGGCTTTTAGGAGCAAAGCTAACAAGAATTCAACTACATGTGAGTCGAATTATTCAAAGTCCAGCAGACAGTTGATTATAAAAGGGCATTACTTGAGAAAGAAAAGCCCTTTCCATTTCATGCTGTCAGCAATGGCACAACATGGAAGAGAAATGTCACAAGGCCTGAGAAAGAAAATGATTCCTTTATACAAGAAAGGGGAAGGCTTCACGAAGATCAGCAAAGCTTTACTTATCAGTCAGAATACTGTAGCAAAAGTGATACAAAAATTTAACAAAGATGGAACTGCCACCATCTCACAGAGACGTCCAGGCTGTCCACGGGAGTTAACACTTCAACAGGTGCGTCTTCTGATAAGAAGGTTTGAAGAAAATTGCCATGCAAGTTCACTGAGTTAGCTAAAGAAGTAGTAAGCCAAACTGGGGTGATTGTTTCCCAGTGACACAACACAGCGTACACTGCAGGGAATGGCATGCATGAGTGCCATCCACGAAGGCCCATGCACTAAAAAACCTGCCTAGAATTTGCCAGAGCCCATGATGTAAAAGAAGAAAACTACTGGGATTCTGTACTCTGGAGTGATGAGACCAAGATAAATGTTTTTTGAAACTGATGGCTTCAAAACTGTATGGCGTCGCAAAGGTGAAGAGTACAAACAAAGAAAAATGCATGGTGCCTACCGTGAAACATGGTGGTGGTAGTGTCCTTCTGTGGGGCTGCATGAGTGCTGCTGGTGTCTGGGAGCTGGTATTATGAATTCACAGATGTACCGCTCTATATTGAAAGAAAAGATGCTACCATCACTTCGTGCCAGGGGCGTAACTACAGGGGATGCAGGGGTTGCAATCGCTACCGGGCCCCATGCTCCAGGGGGCCCAGTAGCAAACCAGTGGGTGAACTTCCAGGATCGCAAAGGTCACACTTGCGACCGGACCCTGGCATTGCACCACTGTGGGGAGGCCCCAAGATTGCAGGAAGGGGGCCCACAAGATTGCAGGAAGGGGGCCCACTGCAGAACCTGTGAAAGAATCCTGCTGCGGGACCGTAATAAAAGGCCATGCAACGAGTGTAAAGAGCCCCAGGATTAGTGGGAAGAGCCCTGGGCTTGAAGGTAAGGGCCCCGGCCAGGGGTCTGGGGGGCCCTTCATGGTTTCTTGCATCAGGGCCCTGAAGGTTCTAGTTACGCCTCTGCTTCGTGCCCTTGGTGGTTGTGCACTTTTCCAACATGACAATGATCCAAAACACACATCAAAGGCCACTGTTGCATTTCTGAAGAAGTACAGGGTGAAAGTAATTCAGTGGCAAAGTATGTCTCCTGATCTAAGTCCAATCTAACACATATAGGGAATTCTGAAGACACAAGTTGAGCATCACTCTCCATCCAGCATCCAGGCTCTAAGAGGTCGTTCTTGAAAAATGGAAAAAGATAGATGTTGCAATATGTCGCCAACTTGTTCATTCCATTCCTAGAAGACTTGGTGCTCTCCTTACAAATCATGGAGGTCAGACATAATACTAGATGAAGAAGTTTTTGTTGTGGAGTGTATTCATTTTTGCATCAACTAATTTGAGTAAAACTGAAAATTTTGTAAACTAAGTTATGGTTTTAATTCTAATGTCATGTAATGAGCTAAACAAAGGTTCTATAAAACTCAGTTTTGTCAAAGTTTTGGAAATTATTCTTGTGTTCATTGAGATATTAATTATAATCGTACTTTTCAAAAAGGGTGTACTCTTTTATGCTGAGCACTGTATATAGGGGGTAAAATAAGCATTGAACACGTCACCATGTTTCTAGGTAAACATATTTCTAAAGGTGCTATTGACATGCAATTTTCACCACATGTCAGTAACAACCCATGCAATCCATACATACAAAGAAAGAAACCAAAACAAATACCTTCAGAAATTACTTTTTGTGTAATAAAATGGAATGACACAGGGAAAAAGTATTGAACACGCTAACTGAAATCTATTTAATACTTCATTCAAAATCCTTTGTTGGTAATGACAGCGTCAAGACGCCTCCTGTATGGAGAAACTAGTCACATGCATTGCTCAGGTGTGATTTTGGCCCATTCTTCCACACAAACAGTTTTCAAATCTTGAAGGTTCCGTGGGTCTCTTCTATGAATTCTGATCATTAGTTCTTTCCATAGATTTTCTATTGGATTCAAGTCAGGTGATTGGCTGGGCCATTCTAGCAGCTTTATTTTCTTTCTTCGTAACCAATTGGGAGTTTCCTTAACTTTGTGTTTGCGATCATTGTCTTGCTGAAATGTCCACCCTTGTTTCATCTTCATCATCCTGGTAGATAGCAGCAGATTTTTCTCAAGAATGTCTTGAAGTTTGCCAGTACTCTATGCTAAAAAACAGCCCCACACCATGATGTTCCCAACTCCAAACTTCACTGTTGGTAATAGGGGGGGGGGGGGTTTTGGGGTGATGTGCAGTGCCATTTAACCTCCAAACATGGTGTGTGTCAGGACTCTGGAGGTGAGCCTGACGTGCAGAGGGTAGCCTCTAGCTCACCGAGGGATGGAGCACAGACGAGTCACCTAGGCAGTAGACGCAGGCTAACCCGAGGTGCGGAATCTAAGTGCCAACCTGTCTTCACCAGAGCCTCAGATGGTGAGGATGGATTTTGCTGCGTGTATAGCACCAGGTCGCGGTCCTCAGGGTTGCCCTGCCAGGAGGTGAACAGGTCCGGATCCGGTGGCAGATAAACAGACAAGGATAAGACAAAGAGTGGTCACAAACAAGCCGAGGTCAGGGCGGGCAGCAGACAAGCGAGGTGAGGGACAAGCCAGGAGGTCAAACAGGAATCAACGTTGATACAACAGGTTTCAGGTTCAGGAACACAGGAGAAGCTGCAGATCAGACAGCAAAGACACTGTGCTGCTGAGGTGCTTAAATTAGGCAGCCTGTTGTAAATTAATAAAATTAGCCTGAGCTAGGTTAACCCTTAGGTTGCAGATTCATGACAGTACTTCAGTGTGCACAGGGAGCTTTCCTGACATTGCCCCCCCCCCCCTTAAGGGCAACCTCTGGGTGCCCAATAGGTTTCTCTTTTGTGGTTGACTGCGAAAGAAAGCCTGGATAAGTTCCATAGCGTGGACGTTTCGTTCAGGCTCCCAAGAGTTTTCTTCTGGACCATAACCCTTCCATTTGGCAAGGTACTGTAACAGGTTTCCTCTCTTCAGGCAGTCCACAATAGCTTCTACTTCATATTCCACATCTCCATCAACGATTACAGGTTCGGATGGCTCTGAACTCCTACCAGGGAAGGTATTGGGAACTGCAGGCTTTAACAAGGAGACGTGAAATACTGGGTGAATGCGGAGTGAATTGGGTAAAGATAATTCATAGGAAACTTCATTAAGTTTCCTCTTGACCGGAAAGGGTCCAATAAACCTGGGAGCCAATTTCTTAGATGGACAGGCTAAACGGAGGTTAGTTGTAGACAACCAAACCTGGTCACCTGGTTGAAGAATCAATTCTCCCCTTCTTCTTCTATCAAAGATCTTCTTAGATGCAGTTTGTGCCTTAAGTATTGCTTCTTGCAGTAATTTGCTGTTGCGAGCAAAGAAATCAATAGTGTCCTGTACTGCGGGGACTCCAGAGTTAGAGGGGATATCGGGTAAGAAGGATGGATGGAAGCCGTAGATTGAGAAGAATGGAGGTTGTCCAGTAACGGAATGTTTAGCATTATTATAGGCAAACTTGGCAAATGGCAGTAAGGCCACCCAATCGTCTTGAACAAAGGTGGTAAAACACCGAATGTACTGTTCCAAAGTCTGGTTGGTCCTCTCGGTCTGCCCATTAGTCTGTGGGTGGTAAGCAGAAGACAAGGATAATTCAATTTTCAACAGACTGCATAATGCTTTCCAGAAGCGGGAGGTGAACTGCACCTCTCTGTCAGAGACAATATTTGCATGTACCCCGTGAAGCCTAACAATCTCTTTTATGAAGACTTCTGCAGTTACCTTGGCGGAGGGAGTACCCCTGAGGGGCAAAAAATGGGCCATTTTAGACAATCGGTCCACAACAACAAAAATGGCAGAGCATCCCTTAGAAGGAGGAAGTTCCACAATAAAATCCATGGCGATCATCCTCCACGGTCTGTCAGGAACTGGAAGTGGTCTAAGGAGGCCCCATGACTTACTTCTCGTGGGCTTGCTTCGGGAACACACAGCACAGGAAGACACGTAGTCCCTACAACTTTTTTCCAGGTCGGGCCACCAGAATGTACGCTGCAGCAAGTCAAGGGTCTTACGGACTCCAAAGTGACCTGCCAAGGGATGGTCATGACAAGAACCCAGGACCGACATTCGGACATCTTCTGGAACGAAGATCTTGTCCCCAAACCATAGCAAACCGTCCTTAGGTACCAGAGAAATTTCAGGAAGACAGGGAATACTCACAGAAGCCTGTTTAATATGAGCCATAAGATTAGTTAATGGAAGAAGAAAGTTACCTTGAGACAGGATGGTGTCAGGTACAAGAATTTCCTTAGGATCATCGAACATGCGGGAGAGTGCATCCGGTTTGACGTTCTTGGAACCAGGTCAGTAAGTAATATGAAAGGCGAACCTCGAAAAGAACAGAGCCCACCGTGCCTGGCGTGGTCTCAACCGTTTGGCAGATCTCAAGTATTCGAGGTTCTTGTGGTCGGTGAAGATAAGGATGGGATGTGCTGCCCCTTCGAGTAAATATCGCCACTCCTCGAGTGACGCCTTGATGGCCAAAAGTTCACGATCACCCACATCATAGTTTCTCTCTGCTGGAGAGAGTTTGCGGGAAAAGAAGGCTACAGGGTGTACCAAGTCTTTAACTCCCTGTCTTTGGGAGATAACAGCCCCTACAGCCACTTCTGAGGCATCCACCTCAAGGAGGTAAGGTAAATCAGGGTGTCTTAGGATAGGAGCAGTAGTAAACAGCTTTTTCAGGACTGAGAAGGCGGCCTGGGCTTCAGGGGACCAATGGAAGCGAATGTTCTGCTTGGTAAGCTGTGTGATAGGGGGGGTTTATTGTAGAGAACCCCTTAATGAATCTCCTGTAGAAATTTGCAAATCCCACAAAGCGCTGCACCCCCTTTTTGTCAGATGGAGCCGGCCAATCCAGGATAGCTGAAACTTTTTGAGGATCTATCCTAACTCCTTCGGTGGATATGATCAGGCCCAAGAACTGGATGCTTTTCTGTTCAAATTCACATTTCTCAGCCTTAGCATAGAGTCCATGTTGGCGGAGGCGGCCGAGAACGTTCCTGACGTGCTCCCGATGCTGGTCCAGAGACGCAGAAAAGATTAAAATATCTTTTTTGTCAAGCCAGTCTCTGAAGATGTCGTTTACAAAATGCTGGAATGTAGCCGGGGCGTTGCAAAGGCCGAAGGGCATCACCAGGTACTCTAAATACCCAAACCTGGTACGGAATGCCGTTTTCCCCTCGTCCCCTTCGCCGATACGAACCAAATTGTAGGCCCCACGTTAGTCTAATTTGGTAAACAAGACAGCAGACCTTAATCTCTGAAAGAGTTCTGGAACCAAGGGGAGAGGATAGCGTTTTTTTAACCGTGACTTTATTCAACTCTCGGTAATCAACACAAGGGCGTAGAGAATGATCCTTTTTTTCTACAAAAAACATTCCTGCTCCTGCTGGTGAAGTAGATGGGCAGATGAAACCCTTCTTTAAGCTCTCGTCCACATATTTCTTAAGAACCTCCAACTCCCGTTCGGATAATGGGTAGATACGACCAAACGGAATCTCGGCCCCTGGAAGCAGCTCTATAGGGCAGTCATAAGAACGATGAGGGGGAAGGGTCTCAGCCCCATGTTTGCTGAAAACGTCCAGAAAATTATTATAAGCCTCAGGCACAACAATTACTCACCTTAGTAATGAGACATCATTTTATAGGCCATCAGTTGAGACTAAACCAGTTAAAATTAATTTGCACTGACAAAAGTCAGGATTTCTTTCTAATTACTGGTTTCAGCTAGTGTCTTGGCTTTCTAAGCCTTTTTGCTCCTCCTTTTCTTCATGTGTTTAATACTTTTTCCCTGCGTCATTCCATTTTATTGCATATAACTTAATTTCTAAAATGTATTTGTTTTGGTTTCCTTGTATGTATGGATTGCATGGGTTGTTACCGACATGTGGTGAAAATTTCATGTCAATAGCACCTTTAGAAATATACTTACCTAGAACAACGGTGACGTGTTTAACCTCCCTGGCGGTATGATTCTTTTTGCTTACAGCGGTACCATTATTTTGCATGTAATTCTTGTGAATGAGTAGCCCAAATCAACTGTATACATTTATTATATATATATATATATGCATACATATATATTTTATATATATATTGTGACAGGAAGTCAGGTAAATCTGGGAATGTAGTCACTTAGAGGAGACACATTCCCACCTGCTTTGAAAGTTCACTGATACTATAGGGTGTTGGCTGCAGAGAGAGCCAGCAGGAAGTTGAAAACCATTCAGCTGTTCAGAATGAGGAGATCAAGGACTCTATAATTTGTCCAGAGAAAATCTATTGAGTGCTGCCTCCTGTCGCTGTGTAGGCTGGGAGAGGAGGACAGACATACGTGTACCTCCCGACGCCGTGTGGGCATGGGAGAAGGACTGCTGCCGCCTGTCGCCGTGTGGGCTGGGAGAGGGGGACAGTCGGATGTGTGCCTCCCGACAAGCTGGTGAGCATGGGAGAAGACCCCCTAAAGCGATGTGAAGCTAAGGAGGGTAACCACGAGTGAAGACGTCTCAAAGGTGAGAAGACAAAGTGTTCCATGTGAAGAGTGTGAAGAGAAGTGTTCCATGTGAAGAGTGTGAAGAGTAAAGGGACCTGTTAAATGAACTGTGTTCAATGTGAAGAATCTGAAGAGTAAAGGATCCTGTTATAAATGAACATGTGCTGTGTGAAAGAAAACAAAGGGACATGTTCAATGGACAATGTTTGTGCTGTGTGAAAAGCAAACAAATGGACATGTGAGTGTCTGCTGTAGGATCAGCAGTGTCGGCCCAACAGTAGGTTGGAAAGACTTCTTAGGTAGGTTCCAGCGTGAGAAGGTAGCCGCCCACAGAGGCAAGGATTTATTTTGTCTTTTATTTTATTTTGGCTGTTTTGATGCTTGCAATTGTGTTAAGTAAATTGCATGAATAAATCAGTCTTGTTTTCAACCTCTAATCGGCTATCTCTCTGTGAAAACGCACCCCCAAAGGGGTCATCCACGCCTACCACCGAGCTAATCCCTCACATATGGTGGAGGTATGCAGTGGGCATAAGCAGAGATCCCTGCAAGGAAGTGCAAATGTTTGATGAACTTTATCTGGTGCATGAGATTGCACAATCTATGTGTGCAGGAGAGAAGATCCTGACAGAAAAAAAAAAAGTGTTTTAAAGAGACAGCGGTCTCAAAATTATTTGATGAACTTTGTTGTGTCTGGTGCAAGTGACTGCACAAACTGTGTGTGCAGGAAAAGAGATCTTGCAAGAGAGAGAGAAAAACTACATGTGTTAAAGAGACAGTGGTCTGAAAAATTTTTGCTGGACTGTGAAAAATTTGTTTGTGGAGTTATTGAAGATGGGGCGTTCAAAACGCCTGAAGAATGCAAAGATAGATGAAATGAGAGACCGGATTCTATGGATGGAGGGGATGTTGCCGTCTGAACCAGCCCCATCCATGCCTAAAGAGAGTCTACTAAAGAGGAAGGTTGTTGTCCCTAGCAACACTGATGAAACCGCTATGGAGACGCAGTGTGCTCAGATGAAAAGTAAACTCAAAATGGAGGAGATGTTGAAACATCTGATTATATCAAATGCAGCTCAACAGCAAGCAAATGCAGCTCAACAGCAGGCAAATGCGGATTTTCAGCAGAGCTTTGCAGCTCAACAAAAGGCTCATCAAGAGAGCATGGCAGGCTGGAAACAGAGACGCCAGCAGCCAATGGAGGCCATCGGTTTGGAGGAAACAGATTATGTGTGCAGGGCTGAGTTGGATGCCTTGCAACGGAAAATGGAAGAAAAGGAACAAGCCTTGGAATTGCTTAAAATGGAGCATAGAAACTTGCAGGAAATGAATGAACTACTCAAGTCTCATGTGTTACAGTGGGAAGAATCCACTGCTCTTCTTTTGGTCGAGTTGCAAAAACGCAGAGAGACTATAATGGAGAAAGATACCATCCTCATGGAAAAGGAAAGTGAAATTCAGACTTTGCAGAAGCAAAGTATGGCTGATATGTTGGAGTTGCGTAATCAGCTGGAAAAAAGTCTTCAGTCTTTGGGAGCTACAAAAATAGACCTGCAGGAGTCGCAGGAACAGAATGTCGCTCTGAAAACGACATTGTCTCTCAGCGACAACGAGAAAAGTGAAAGAGAGGTTAAATTACTGAGTACTGTGTATGAGCTCACTACTTTGAGCAATGTGGTAGATGAATGGCGTGCGGACTGTGAAAGTTGGAAAGGGGAAGCCCAACGTGTCCAGCAGCAGTTAAAGGAGAAAGAAGCCTGTGTGGCAGAATTACATTCTTATTCCCAGATGCTAGCCAGTGAGGTGAAAGCTCTTATGCAGGGAAAAGGAGATTCTGAACACAAGAGAAAAAAAGTAGAGGCACAGCTGCAGGAATCGCAAGTCAAGGTGTCAGAAGGTGACCGAGTGTGTGCTAAGCTGTCAGAGAAGGCAACCCGATTGCAGGTTGAGTTGGACAATGTTACAAATCAGCTTTCTCAAGCAGACAGCAAATCTAGAGAAATTGCGGAAGATTTTTCTATCTTGGAATCGCAGCTGCAAGACACGCAGGAACTCTTACAGGAAGAGAGGTGTCAAAGGCTGAGTTTTAGCACAAAGCTCAAACAAATGGAAGATGAGAAAAATGGCTTCCTGGAACAATTAAAAGAGGAGGCGGAAGCAAAGAAAAACCTATCAGAGCAAGTCGCAACATTGCAAGCTCAGATAGCGGATATGAAAAAACGCATGGAAGAAAGCGTTGGTTCATTACAGTGTGTTGAAGATGTGAAAAAGAAGTTTGATCAGATGCTTGGTGAAGAGAAGACTGTGTCTGCAAAATATGCAGAAGAACGCGCACGTGCAGAAACGGAGGTGCGTGATAACGAGAGCAAAGCCCTGTTCTTGGCTCGCTCTTTGGAGGAAGCTCTAGAGTGTAAGGCTGAACTAGAAAGTGTTAAACAGCTGCGTACAGAAATGGAAGAATTGGTCAGCTCCAAGGATGATGTTGTGAAAAGCGTTCAGGAGCTAGAAAAGTCTAAGCGAGCCTTAGAACAGCAAGTAGAAGAGATGAAGATTCCGTTGCAGGAACTGGAAGAGGAATTCCAGGCAACAGAGGATCTGTCCCAAAGAGGGGATAGTGTGCCTGATGCAGTTTTTAAAAGGATCAGTGTTTTGGGGTCTGTCCTGAGTGAGCCTCAGAAATGTGACGACATGTGGCTTGAATCACCCCTTTGGAATAAACCGTTCCTTCAAAAACTTCAAGCATTGGAAAATGTATCATTAGAACTTCAGCAAACAAAGGAGCTGTGTAAGAAATATGATGATTTCTCAGTTCAGGCTGAAAACCTAGTGGAGAAAACTAAAGCGGAGAAAACTAAAGCAAGTGATATAAATCTGGGAGAAAAAAGCAAACGCCACCTAGTGGAGAAAACTAAGGCTGTTGGTGAAAACGTGAAGCAAATGAATAAGTGCCTTTCAGGGAGTGTTTCCAAAATGGAACTGGTGAAAGACGGGTGGCAGAAGTTTGATCGTGATCTTGAGATGCATTCCATGTGGAATTCAGATAGAGAAAAGGAACTAGGTGACTTTGAGCGGTCAAATAGTTCAGCAGAAAGTGCATTGAAGAAACCTGTAAAAGAATGTGTTGCAGTTCCATGCTTCTTCACTGATGCAGAGAGGAGGTCTATAATGGATACCACCCAGATCGCTGGGTTCAACTGTGTTGTTGCCTTTGACCCCTATGTTGGTGGAAGGAAAGTTGATGATGTTCTGGTTGGCTACTTCTGTGAAGAGTTTGGCAAGAAATATAAACTGAATATCAAATCAAATAGTAGGCCTTTACTGCGACTCGCTCAAGAGGGCGAAAAGTTTAAGAAGTTGATGAGTGCAAATGCTTCAGATCTGCCTATGAATATGAAATGTTTGAATGATATTGATATCTCTGGGAAAAGGAACAGGGGTCACTTTGAAGAAATGTGTGACAGCCTGTTGTCTCAATTGGAAAATCCTCTGCACAGCATCTTAGAGCAAGCAAAGCTCAAGAAGGAAGATCATTCCCTTTTACAACAAAAAGTCAATGATTGTGTACAGCTGTATGGAGAGGCAACTCAAGTCACAGAGGGATGTCAAGAGTCCCTACTTGGAACAAAGCTTAGTGAAGCAAAGGTTCTCAAAGTTTTGTGGAAAACATTTATGGATTGCAGAGAGAGGCGTCTTAAGAATGTTGAAGACTTTAAGACTAGCAAAATTGAGTTGCCTATGGATCACGGTCCTCCATGGTGGATTGGACAGACGGTTATGAGGGACAAGCTGTCTGACATTTATGAGAAAGCTGTCAATGAAGATGACAGAAACGAGAAGGAGCAAAATGATGCCAAAAATGCAGTTGAAGAATGTGTATATGAGATTAAAGACAAACTGTGTGGCATTTATGAGAAAACTGTCAATGAAGATGACAGAAACAGTTTCATCCGGAAGCTTGAGGATAATAGGAGGCTTATCAGTGAGTCAGCAGTGCCTGACACATGCGTGCCTGGAAATATGTGTCCCAACCCTAGGGTTGAAACAAGAGGGGGGGGTATGTGACAGGAAGTCAGGTAAATCTGGGAATGTAGTCACTTAGAGGAGACACATTCCCACCTGCTTTGAAAGTTCACTGATACTATAGGGTGTTGGCTGCAGAGAGAGCCAGCAGGAAGTTGAAAACCATTCAGCTGTTCAGAATGAGGAGATCAAGGACTCTATAATTTGTCCAGAGAAAATCTATTGAGTGCTGCCTCCTGTCGCTGTGTAGGCTGGGAGAGGAGGACAGACATACGTGTACCTCCCGACGCCGTGTGGGCATGGGAGAAGGACTGCTGCCGCCTGTCGCCGTGTGGGCTGGGAGAGGGGGACAGTCGGATGTGTGCCTCCCGACAAGCTGGTGAGCATGGGAGAAGACCCCCTAAAGCGATGTGAAGCTAAGGAGGGTAACCACGAGTGAAGACGTCTCAAAGGTGAGAAGACAAAGTGTTCCATGTGAAGAGTGTGAAGAGAAGTGTTCCATGTGAAGAGTGTGAAGAGTAAAGGGACCTGTTAAATGAACTGTGTTCAATGTGAAGAATCTGAAGAGTAAAGGATCCTGTTATAAATGAACATGTGCTGTGTGAAAGAAAACAAAGGGACATGTTCAATGGACAATGTTTGTGCTGTGTGAAAAGCAAACAAATGGACATGTGAGTGTCTGCTGTAGGATCAGCAGTGTCGGCCCAACAGTAGGTTGGAAAGACTTCTTAGGTAGGTTCCAGCGTGAGAAGGTAGCCGCCCACAGAGGCAAGGATTTATTTTGTCTTTTATTTTATTTTGGCTGTTTTGATGCTTGCAATTGTGTTAAGTAAATTGCATGAATAAATCAGTCTTGTTTTCAACCTCTAATCGGCTATCTCTCTGTGAAAACGCACCCCCAAAGGGGTCATCCACGCCTACCACCGAGCTAATCCCTCACAATATATATATATATAATGTATACAGTTGGTTTGGGCTGCTCATTCACAAGAATGACGTATATATATATATATATATATATATATATATATATATATATATATATATATATATACGTAATTCCAATTACTTATACCAATGAATGGTATCAGTGTGTTTGGTGTGTTTACATTTGAATTTTCCGCTGGTTCCACCCCCCCTGCGAACGTCACGTCGCAGGAGACGGAAGCCGGGGCATGGAGACGATCGGGAGGAAGAACCGCCGCGAGACACCTCCGAGACACATCGCTGGCAAGGTAAGTAACCTCTTTTACAGGATCCAGCGATGCTTCTGGCGGTACTCCGAGTGTGGCTCGGGGTTACCACTTTTGGCTCTGAAATGTAACCCCGAGCCACGCTTGGGAATACCGCTAAGAAGGTTAATACTTATTGTACCCACTGTATCTACAGTATATATATATATATATATATATATATATATATATATATATATATATATATATATATATATATATATATATATATATATATATATACTGTGTATACAGGCATACCCCGTTTTAGGTACACTCACTTTACATACACTCGCGAGTACAGACACAGCCTGGTCAGCTTGGCATGGCACTACTCCCAGTTTTTAACTTTGGTGTCTATGGGAAATCTTGGTCAGTTTGACATGGCACTGCTTCCAAACCATAAGTGACAGGGATACCAAACTTAGGGAGCACCGAGAGGGGACCCAGGACTACAACATATCCTATTTGTGGCCAGCCAGCTTGCCAAGGTAATCTACCATATCATAGTCCTGGATCCCCTTAACATGCTCCCCAAGCTTGGTGTCCTTGTCAGCAGTGCCATGCCAAGCAGACCAAGATTTCCTATGGAGTTAGTGTATTTACATGCATTGAGAAATTAAAAAATGTATTGCTTCACTTTAAGTACATTTTCGTTTTACATACATGCTTCTTACATCCACCAGTCAACCCCTATGCACTTGCATTATGGAGCACGTGGATACGCATTGTAATGCATGCTGACTTGCATAGCCTACATACATTGCATTTGCATTTTGGGGTTCATTTTGTTTTGGATAGAGTGGAGAAGAATTCGAGAATCCATCAGATTTAGGCTCGGTTCACACTGGATCCGACTTGTGAGACCCTAAGTCATGTGACATGTGAAATCCCATTTTAGGCCCAGTTCACATCTATGGATATTGCCTTTGAGCGTTTCTGCAGTGCTTTTTGCTGTGCTTTCTGCGTTTTTAGACACGCATATTTGGCGTGTTTTTGATGCATTTTTTTTTCATTTTTTTCTTTTTATTTGGTTAATTTGTTGTTGGGCAGATTAAATAATGCATAAAGAAAAATGCATCAAAAACGCATCAAAATACGTCAAAACACACTACATGCTTTTCTGCAGCGTCTTCATTGAAGGCTATTGAACCAAAAATGAAACAAAAGCACAGCTTTTAAAAAAGTCCCTGAACCTTTCCAAAAATGCAGAGGCACAAAAATGCATTGGTGTGAATGTGTTCCATAGGAACTCATGTTAAAAAAACATGTCCTGCATTTCTGCAAAAAAAAATGAAAAAATGCATTGGTGTGAACCGAACCTTAGTCAATGAGAGCTGTCCTAATTAGCACTACTGATGTCGCTCCGACTTTATAAAAGGTTCCTGTACTACATCAAAGCAACTTCTATCGGACTTGTGCCTCAAAGTAGCACTCAAGTCGCCAGGAAGTCTCCTGGCAAAGTCTCGCTGTGAACCGAGCCTAACTGTCTCTGTGTTGGAGAGATTTACATTACCTCACTGTCAGGACAGGAAGTAATGGGCAATTTCTCCAACAGGGCCACAGATATAATGAAAACACATTTTGAAGTGGAACTAAACTCTCTCAATCAACATTACCGATTTTAATCCTTATGCTACTAGCCTTGGTAAATGATGAGAAGGTGTGTTATATTGACTTGTTTTAACTTTTTTTTACATTTCTTCAGTTGCTTTCTGGTTTCTGGCCTAGGAAGAAATGATGTCATACACCCCATATATGGGCATTATTTTATTTTTTTTCTTTAATCTGGAGGACTGGAGGAAGGGTTTTCCCAACTAAGCACACCCTCCTGCCTGAATGCCTGATCTAAGGGAAGATGGATTCCATTAAGTAAATGCTAAATGAATCAATGAATCCTCTGCTCTTACTGGAGATGGGTGCGGGAAAAAAAATGCGGTGGGGGGGGGGCTGATTCTCAAAGTGATTTCTCAACAAAATTCAGCATGGAGATATGTGTGGATATGTGAGCTTGCTTTGAATAATAAAATACATTAGTGTTTTTAGCTTGTGGTGGTCAAATACAGTTAAGCTCCACTTTATAGAAGAAGTCAGGGCTAACACTATCTAATCTAAAACCTGCTCCCACCCCCAATTTTAACTAGCCTAGAATGAAAAGATGTGTATAAAGTCATTCCCATAGTGGCTGGCTTCAGGGGAGAGGAGCGATTGCCAACAACACCTCCAGTGCCTGGGTGGTAATGTAAACCCATAGACCTACTACGGGGCATCTATTGTCGGCTGTCCTTCTTCTCCCTCGAAGCCGGCGCTGGGAGACGATCACATGCCCAGATCTGAGTGCCCTTAGAATAAAGAATTATACACATCCTTACTCTACAGGCTATATCGTATATAATTAAAATGGGGGTGGGAGCAGGTTTAGGATTAGATAATGTTAGCCAGGACTTCTACTTTAAGTAGAGTCTGTAAGAGTTAGAACTTACCACTGTTTTTATTGCAATCTGTGCTTTCCTTCCCAAGGAACAACAACACATTTCATTTCCTGATGGCATTGAAAGTAATGCCTCGAAAGTTGGCCGTGAATTTTCGGCCAACGTCCGATCGGCCGATTTTCGGCTTGTTAGTATGATGCTTTCGACAACCGACTCCGACTTTTCAGTCGAATAAAATCTGGTGTGCATGCTATATAATTTTTGTTGGCCGTCACCACAACGGCCGATTTTCCATCAGTCAGTACAGATTTCGGCAGACAAAAATCTGATGAGCAAGAGAGATGAAAAAAAAACTCAGAGATGAAAAAACACACAGAAAGTAAACTATCACATGACATCACTTCTGAAGTAGATTTTTGTTGGCCGAGAAAATTCGTGTGCAGTCTAGAGCACATTTCAACCAACACAACAACACTGGACAAAAGACGGCTGATAATCGTTGCGTGTGTACAAGGCATTAGGAAAAATCTCTCCAATTGGGCTGCCAACAAAAGTAAAAACCTTCTTAACTCTTACCAAATGTATCCAAAACTACACAAAAATATTTGTGGCTAAAGTTAGACTTTTTAGGAAACTGCCTGTTCTACATACAGTAGTATATATTGCAATTTGATGAAGTGCTCTAAAAAGATAAACTCGGAATAAACCAGATGTGAAGAACGAGCCCTTATTGTTAAAAATGTTAATAATTAAAAATTTTACATGTTCGGTAACAGATTTGTGTAGAAATTTGTGTTTATCTTGCAAAATTTTGAATGTACAAAAATATGGGCCGATACCGATATGCGATCGCCAAAATATCGGTATCTGTATCGGCAAAGAAAAACCGTTATCAGTCGATCACTAGTATCTACCATATTTTTACATACTTTTTTTTCTTTTTGAATGACTGTCCAGATATCTGTGTTATATGTCCAGTGCTATGAAAAAGTTTTTTCCTGCTGAACAATCAACTACCACACCTGACCAGCTGATTACTTTTAATTGTATTGTCTAATAAGGTGATTAATTGGATTCATGTAAAACTTGTGCCCGTGATCCCGTTTATTTTTTCATGCTTTCATGTACCAATAAAGATGGATTAGGGAATATCGGAGTTGCTGGCTCTATCTTCTGGAGTAGTGCAATTTTTTTTGAAGTTTAACTTTTCAATTGTAAAAAACAGCTTTTTTAAATAGAAACATTCCATTACATTATTTTGTTATATTTTCAGCATTAATTTGTTTCCCCTAAATAATAGTGGACTGATAAGCGCTGTAATGCTTAAGGTCTAGCCAAAAAAAATTTATTGATGACCGTGTGCCCTCCTGGGAGTTTTTTGGCTGGAAATATTTCAATAGGGACACCTGTCCTAGTAATAACCGCCTAGCACAGGATTTCCCCTTGATGACAAGGGGTTTTCACCATTCCCTACTGTATCAAAAACTAAAAGAAAAAATATATATACCTTGCAGATACAGTTTCCGTAAAACTGACTGACAGCATTTGGTTGGGAGATAATATCAATGGTTTCACACCGCAATTTCTTTTTACGTGTACATACGCACATACAACATATAGCTGAAAAGGAAACGAGTAGTGAAAGTACACTATGAAATTCTGACACATGACACTGACTCACCCAAAGCATAAACTTGCTAAGAATAGACTGCCATAAAAGACTAACGTCCAAGAAAAAGTCTCATTGCCTGTTCTATAGGTATAAGGATGGTAGAAGTAGTCAGCATACTGTGACCTATGGCTCCCAGATATCCATCTCTTGCACCCATATGCCCCTGGCTTTTATTTATGAGGTGTAAATAAATGTATATATGTCCAATATCGTTCAGACTGCTATAATTATTTAGATGTCAGCATACGCCCTTAGGGATCGCTACAATCGCACCGCTCTCCCGATGCTTTACCTCCACATGCACATAAACAGAACAATTGTAGTCTTGGAGATCACCTTATTCTTTAGGCTGGGTTCACATTGATGCAGTCTACAACATTGCATGTAATTTGCACAGAAGTCGCACCAGATTTCTGTACATATGATATGTGAATTCAGTGCGGTGCAAATTGAGCCATGCATTATGTATGGCTCAATTTGCACTGGAGCCGCACCAAAAATGTGCAGGACCTTTTTGTTTGCCCGCACTGGAATCGGATCGCATTGGTCTTCAAACCCATGTGATTGGATTCCATCCGATTTCAAAGTTCACACTGGGTTCTGCAAACTGATTTGGGGGTGTCATTAACTTTATATTGACACCCATGTGAACTGCCTGTGATTCTGATTCGGTGTGGGAACCTCACAGGAATTGCTGTGGTTTCCGCATGGCATCAGTGTGAACCCAGCCTTACACAGCACTGTTCACTTAGATTCCTGTACTCACAAAATAGTAATAGCAGCTATAGCTATACCAATCACTCTCTTATTTGGTTGTACATATTACACAAGGAGAAGTGACCTCATCTTTTCTTCTGAGCCTATACAGAGAACCCGGAGGAGTGTTGGAGACCTGGACATACAAAAGCAGACCGAAAACTGATTTGGAGAGGAAAGAGTGGATGCACCTGTATGGAAGAATAATCTGTACTAAATGTGAATAAGAGAAAAGAAACATATGAGTGCATTTACAAACAAAGTTTGATGCTGTTTTTTGAATTTATAGAGAGAGTGTTGAGAACCCCAAGTAGACAAAAACGTATATCTGGACATGAAAGGGTGTTTCAGGGGGTGTATCATGAAATCAGTGGGCCCATGTTCGAGATAAAACGTGGGCCCTAGGCATCGTTTAAAAAAAAAAAAAATGCCGAAATGTGGGTGTGGTATAAATTAAGCTTAATATTGGGCATGGCTTAAAGGGGGTGTGGTTTAATAGGGTTTGGGATGACTTACATGTGCAGAATGGGGTAATGTTAAATAGGGAATGTACAGTGTGGAGAAGATGGCGGTGAGTGCATGGAAGTGGGTAGTATGTGCAGGAGAGGGTTGTGGAATGTATGGTGGTGAGTTTTTTGTGCAGGAGAGCAGTGTAGAGTGATGTAAGTAAGTATAATGTGCAGGAGAAGAGTGCGGAGTGTATGGAGGTGGGTAGTATGTGCAGGAGAGGGGTGCAGAGTGTATGGAGTTGGGTATTATGTGCAGGAGAGCGGTGTGGAGTGATGTAAGGAAGTATAATGTGCAGGAGAAGAGTACGAAGTGTATGGAGGTGGGTAGTATGAGCAGGAGAAAAGTGCGGAGTGTATGGAGTTGGGTATTATGTGCAGGAGAGCGTTGTAGAGTGAAGTATAATGTGCAGGAGAGGATTGCGGAGTGTATGGAGGTGGGTAGTATGTGCTGGAGAAGAGTGTGGAGTGTATGGAGGTGGGTAGTATGTGCAGGAGAGGAGTGTGGAGTGTATGGAGTTGGGTATTATGTGCAGGAGAGGAGTGTGGAGTGTATGGAGTTGGGTATTATGGAGAGGAGAGGAGTGTGGAGTGTATGGCGATGGGTAATGTACAGGAGAGGAGTGTTGATGTAAGGAAGTGGGTAGTATGTGCAGGAGAGGGGTGTAGAGTTGGGTATTATGGAGAGGAGAGGAGTGTGGAGTGTATGGCGATGGGTAATATGTACAGGAGAGGAGTGTTGATGTAAGGAAGTGGGTAGTATGTGCAGGAGAGGGGTGTAGAGTGTATGGCGATGGGTATTATGTACAGGAGAGGAGTGTTGATGTAGGGAAGTGGGTAGTATGTACAGGAGAGGAGTGCAGAGTTTATGGCGGTGGGTAGTATGTGCAGAGGAGGAGTATGGAGTGTATGGTAGCGGGTAATTACTGTGGGGCATGTAAAAGTACAGTTGTTAGGCGGCTACCAGATAGGCTTCTTTGAAGAGATGTGTTTTCAGGGATCGCCTGAAAGTGGACAAAGTAGGAAACAGTCGGACATATTAGGGTAGAGCATTTCAGGGGATGGGAGAGGCTCGGTAGAAGTCCTGGAGGCGGGCAAGGGAAGAGGTGGCAAGGGAGCAAGAGAGCAGGAGGTCTTGGGAGGAACAAAGAGAATGATTTGGTTGGTATTTTGAGACCAGGTTAATGATGTAGCTGGGTGCCAAGTTATGGATGGCTTTGTATGTTATGGTAGAGAGTGCATGTTACAGAGTGGGAAAAGAGCTCAATAGAGAGAGAGGGTCACCTGCAGCCTGTTTGATGCTTGTTGGTGTGGTTTGCTGAGTATGATCACTTTGTGCAGACGCTGAAGTGCAGAGCTTTGAATGTATATCACTTGTAGAAAGAATTACTTAGAGAAAGAAGCCTTAAGGAAAGATGTCCTGCAACATGCTCCCCCAGCAACGTGCTGACCCCTTAAGGGTGCACTAGATTTATACTGGTATAAGGGTGGGGGTGGAAATTCATTAATGAATCATGAGTGGATATGAGGATGCCTAACAATCAGAGTGGACCTTTCACTTCTAAATCCAGACTAGTAAGATGCAAGAATGGCTATAAAGATAAGGTCTGGACATTAAACATGGTAAGACACTTCAGAACAACAAAAACATCATAGTAATGCACACAGTGCAACAGATGGAAAAGGCCACATACCAAAAAAGCACAAATACATAGAGAGAGTAAACTGGTTCCAGTTGCAGTTAAGGGGGGATGTATTTCAGCACACACATACCTGTGGAGGGACAGAGAAGAGATGTTCAAAGTTTTATATGGCTGATTACTATGCAAACACTTGAATGAGGAATAAGTGGGATCCTGATATATCCAGGGACATTCATCCATCCATCCATACAGAGTCCCATTATCCCTAAAGGGGAACAGCGTACTTTGACTCCCTGGTAAATCAGGAGTCAAAATTGGAGGCGAGCTGCTAGTGATTACTGGTGGTGGATTATTTGAGCACTTGTTTCTCAGTTGATCACTACACACAGAGGTGGTGTGATTATTTCTTTGTTTTGGATTAACTGATTATCACTGGAGGGTTTCATTGCTTTTGGACTTTTTTTAATGTTTACTTTTGGATAGATACATTGTATATATGAATATTTTATGATGAATTCACTTTTTTTTTGTGATTCAGCTACAATTTGTCACAGATGATTCACGTTATATAATTATTTTAACATGTATAACGATTTATGTGCACACAGATCACCATTTTCAAATAGATGATTGCGTTGTATTAATTTTATATCTTTAATGGAAAAGGATTAGAACTCCTGTTTTTTGCACTGATAAAGAGGTAAAATGGTTTAAATTGCAGAAATATGCCAACTCACTAAGTCAGTGCGGTCCCTGCAGCATATGTAATAATACAAAAGAAAAAAGATAACTAGAATACCCATCAAAGGGAAGCTGCTTTCACAGGACACATGTGGTGTATCAAAAACAACCAGATTAAATTAAGTAAATACAAAATATCTTTTTAAATGTCAAATATTGAAAATAGTTTTAAAAATCACACACATATAAATGTAGCAGGACTCCCAGCCATTTTGCTGGATGTGGGTCCGCCAGGGTTACCGCTAGCATTAACAGCACATTTAAGCATGTTCTCCAAGTGTGAGCACTGAGACAGAAAACAGTCCGGCATCTTTGGGTTTTGTATTTATTTAGGAACTTGGATGGGAGAAGGGAATGAGTGGCATACTCCTCTGGCTCAACAATTGACAAGATAATGGGACCCCCTTCTCTAAGCCCTCTCTCCCGGTTTACTGGATCCCTCTGACCTTCTGGAGTGGTCCCCTATCCTAGGCAGACCCCTGGGCAGTTTACAGTACTCACGACACTGCTTTCCTGGAAACTCCTGCCCCAGCAGCTCCGCTTGATCCTCAGCACTCTGGATCCCTCTCTGCAGCTCAGCTCAACCTTCTGTCCTCTAGGCCGACTGCCAAGGACACCTTTCCTTACACTGACAGGAGGAGAGACAGCCGTCACCCTCCTCCTGGGACTCTTGCTTCCCGCCAAAGACGCTCTGTCATGTGCTCCCCTCAGACTTATATCCCCTCCCAGGATGCCTTGCAGCATATTCTGCCCTCTGGGATAGATACAATCCCTGGTGTGCTATTGGTCAGTTTTCCTCCACTGTCCACTGAGAGCCCCCATTGGACACAGTGGAGAGACTCCCCAAGCACAACAGGCACACCTGGGAACACATGACAGCCTAACTGAACAACCAAAGCCCATCTGATAAGCAGACAATGCTCCCCTCTACCCCTCTATAGTTTGCCTAGCACCTACCTGTGAGGGTGCTACATAAATATTGTTTTTCCACCAATAAAAAAAAGACAGCTTTGTCATTGGGGAGATTTGCCTTCACTTCTGTTCAATAGCCAAAACAAGAAGTGAAAGGAAATCCCTGCAAATTAAAAGAATCCCTTGGGGCCCCATAGTTCACAAGAACCAGTATCCCCATTGGAAGATTTCCCCTCTATTACTTTTCTGGGGACAACCCAAACTTTGAGATTTTCTGTCACTTTTAGGGATAATGGTAAACAAATGAGAGGGGGTTAATCTCCCTAATAGGGGCACAGACAGCAAAAAAAAAAGAAACTCACAGGGGGTCAAATCCATCTCCACTTTATCCAATAGTGAAAACATAAAAAAAAAAAGATTTGCCTTTAGTTGTATTATAAGTAAATCAGCCCGATGGTTCTGTGTTTTTCCATATTTAGGTTTCTATGCATTACTGTTGAGAAACTGATCCAAAAAGCCAGAGACTACTCCAAATTGGCGATTTTTCTTTTTTACATTCCTTAAATACCTCATGACCGGACCGCTACTTATTTATTATTTATTTATTTCCTTTAGTAAATTGACTTTAACACCGTTTTATGAGTTATTTACCTCATGTTTTTGGTTTGTGAGATAAATAACTCATGAGGTGATAGTGAATTGACATTTTCAGCATCTCATGAGATTACTGGAGAAAATGTTCCACGTGATTCAATTATCTCATGAGATATTCTGGAACAGAGATCTGCAAACTACAAACTGAAGCTGTGAGATAAACATTCTCCTTTTTTATGGTTCTATGTTTGAATGGTGACTTTATTTCTGCAACTGAATGACAGCAGTCACTTAGATTGAAAAAAAACTGCATATACAAGGACAAGAATTTAGGCATTTAACCATACAGGCAGGGGCTGTTTTTTTGTATCTGACCACATAAATCAGAGAGAAGGAGGTAATAACAATGGGTAGACCTACTTGTTTTTTGTGGTGATAATATGTGGACAAGCCGACTACACAATGCTTTGTGCAACATAAGAGATATGATTGGTAAAGCTATAGGTGGTGTTACTATTTTGTAAGTACAGGAATCTGAGTGTACAGTGCAGTATAAAGTATAGAAGGGCTGTGTAAAGGATAGCTAAGACTACAATTGTTTTGTGTATGTGCATTGTTCAGACTACTCCTGGTTTAAAGTAAAGTATTGTCTTTCAAATACTAATATAAAGGAAAGGTAGTGTAGTTGACCTCAGTACATATCCTTTTTTTATGTTTCTGTTCTGATTACGGCCCATGTCAGGAGATCCCAATCGTTAAAGATCAACTCAAGTACATTATCCTATGGATTGGATCAGGATCTTAAAAGACTAATTGTATGCCTGGGCATCTAAATGTTGTAGAACCTGTATGATAAGAAAAATTATAAAACTGTTTCCATCCTCTCCTCTCTTTTTCTCTTCCTCTCCTTGCCTCTTCTCTTTTTCTTCCCCTCTCCTCTTTTTATTCTCATCATCTCCTCTCCTCTTCTTCTCATCTCATCTCCTCTCCTCTCTTCTTCTTCTCATCAGCTCCTCTCCTTCTCCTCTCCTCTCCTTATCATCTCCTCTCTTCTTCTCATCTCATCTACTCTCCACCTCATCTCCTCTCCTCTCTTCTTCTTCTCATCAGCTCCTCTCCTTTTCCTCTCCTCTCATTATCATCTCCACTCTTCTTCTCATCTCATCTCATCTCCTCTCCTCTCCACCTCATCTCCTCTCCTCTCTTCTTCTTCTCATCAGCTCCTCTCCTTCTCCTCTCCTCATCTCCTCTCCTCTCCACCTCATCTCCTCTCCTCTCTTCTTCTTCTCATCAGCTCCTCTCCTTCTCCTCTCCTCTCCTTATCATCTCCTCTCTTCTTCTTCTCATCAGCTCCTCTCCTTCTCCTCTCCTCTCCTTATCATCTCCTCTCTTCTTCTCATCTCATCTCCTCTCCACCTCATCTCCTCTCCTCTCTTCTTCTTCTCATCAGCTCCTCTCCTTTTCCTCTCCTCTCATTATCATCTCCACTCTTCTTCTCATCTCATCTCATCTCCTCTCCTCTCCACCTCATCTCCTCTCCTCTCTTCTTCTTCTCATCAGCTCCTCTCCTTCTCCACTCCTCATCTCCTCTCCTCTCCACCTCATCTCCTCTCCTCTCTTCTTCTTCTCATCAGCTCCTCTCCTTCTCTCCTCTCCTTATCATCTCCTCTCTTCTTCTCATTTCATCTCCTCTTCTCTTCCTCTCCTTTTCTCTTTTCCACATCGCCTCTTCTTCTCATCTCCTCTTCCTCTCCTCTTGTTCTCATCATCTCCTCTACTCCTTTCCTCTCCCCCCCTCTTCTCCTCATCATCTCCTCTTCCTCTCATCATCTCCTCTCCTCCTATCATCTCTGCTTCTTCTCATCTCATCTCCTCTTCCTCGCCTCCTCTTCTCTTCCTCTCCTCTTCCTCTCCTCTTATTCTTCTTTTCTTCTCCTCTTCTTCTCCTCTCCTCTCCTTTCCTCTCCTCTCCTAACAGAAGCCCAAGGCCAAAGAAACAGGGCAGTCAAGACACCAAAATATACCTGTCAATTGGACTTCTTTCATCATTTCTCATCTCTGGGACATATAGAATTTTTTTTCCTTAAAAAAAATGAACTGGCCTCAAAGTGTATAAGCAATGGGCTTCTTTTTTCTGCTTCCTTTAGTTCTGCTACAATGACCTTAACAGTACAGGGTTACAGGGCTGCTGATAGGGGGGACCACCAGTCCTCCTGTAGGGGGCCCAGGCACACAGAGGGGGCCCCAACAGCATGGGGAATCAGTGCGAGTGGCCAAGGGGCAATTACAGAGGGAAGCCCTGTGGGGTACTCTGCAGCAGCTGAAAGCTAGTTTCTCCCCCTCCTGCCAGCTTTCAGCTGCTACAGGGAGAGACACAGACACAGGGCATCATTCCTGTAAATGCTTCTCCGACACCGATTTCTCTTCCCTGTTCTGCCCCCCTTTCACTGTGCCATTATTCATACATATTCAGGGGGGCCCTGCCAGGTAGGCTGTATGGGGCCCCGAGATTTCTAACAGCAGCCTTGCAGGGTTACATACCTCTAATAAACCTGTTGAAACACCACCTCTTCCATGCTCAGTGTCCGCAGGATTTATTCCACACTTCCTGGTGTGCAGAATACCTATTCCCCCACTACACACTGTGGTTTCTCCTATATGCCCATGCATCACTACAGGATGTACAATTTGGTGAAAGGAACATTTGCATGTGGTGGAGGAAACAGGTTTTCAATCTATCAGGCTGTTTATATATACCTATAGTGCCTGGCAAATACCGAAGGTGGGTCAGTAGAAAATTTGATATCAAGCCACTTTAATTACACGCATGTACTTCTCTACAAAGGACCATGTGGTGATAGGGTCACTTTAAAAAATTCCATTGAAAGTATCTATTCAATAAGTGCAAAATATTGCCTGTTAGTTAAGTGCTGTCCTGTGTCCTGGGCATTCTGCAGTGTTATCTCAAACAATGTAATCAGGAAGTGTGTTAGGACTACTACATAATACCCCTTCCCTTGTGATGGGCAGGAGTAAACGGGTGTGGGTTCTGTAGTCCTGTACTAGGGTGACAACGCTGCTCTCCCATAGATACAGAACAGTGAATGAGCTTTGTTAGTTTAGGACAAGAAGTGTGTTATTGGCAGAATCGCCAGGTGAATTAAATGAGAATAAAATTGAAAAAAAAAAAAAAAGTGAATGCAGCCACCACATTCAAGGACTAGTAAGCTACAATATTTTACATTTTGGGGTTTAGGTACATTTCAAAACAAGTGCATAAAAAAGAGAGAAAAGGAGGCGCAAACACCTGGTGCATTACCCTTGGACATCTTTAAAACTTTTATTAAAACGCCAAAAACATACAGACACGAAGAACATATATCGCATAGAATGAGTCCACCACATGTGGAGGTAATCCTCCCTATAGCAGACATGGGAGTGAGTCACACATGTGCAAGTCACAAGCAAGTCTCAAGTCTTAACCTTCAAGTCTCAAGCAAGTCCCAAGTTACTGTGGCGAAAAGCAAGCAAGTCAAGTCGAGTCTCTGCTAGAAGTCAAGCAAGTCAAGTCATTTATTTTGGTCAAGTCACAAATCAAGTCAAAATACTGATCTACCCCAATTTTCACCTTTAAATCAGTTAAAAGTCAGTGGTCAGGAAAGGTTTTGTTTTATTTTCAACATTAACAAAACTGCTTAGTGCTTTTTTCTTGGCATATTAAAGAAACACTTTGAATGCCCAAACAGCTCAAAATCCTTCGTCCGGTCATGTTTCAACACCGCAGTCACTAAAAACATGTTAAGTATTTCCATTGTTAAACAGCCAGTGTCCTAAAAATCAGAACACACTGAGGTGTTTTAAGTGACTGTGGTGTCAGAAACATAACAGGCACATTCATTTTGCTTTAACACAGCTTGAGAAAATGCAAATGTTTAATAACTTAAAAAAGTAAAGTCATTTCGAGTCATATGTCTCAAGTCAAAGTCAAGTCTCAAGTCATGAATACCAAGTCAAAGTCAAGTCTCAAGTCATGAATACCAAGTCAAAGTCAAGTCGAGTCTTTTATTAATTTTAGTCAAGCAAATCTCAAGTCCTCAAACTGGTGACTTAAGTCTGACTTAAGTCAAGTCATGTGACTCAAGTCCCCCACCTCTGGCCTATAGGGAGGATTACCTCCACATGAGTTGGCTCATTCTATGCGACAAATGTTCTTCATGTCTGTGAGTATGTTTTTGGCGTTTTAATAAAAGTTTTAAAGGTGTCCAAAGGTAATGCACCAGGTGTTTGCGCCTCCTTTTCTCTCTTTTTTTTTTTTTATGCACTTCTGTTCCCCTCCTTTTATTCCCATTGGACTGAGCGCTTGGGTGTTAAAGTTGATTGGACATTAAAAAAAAAACATGAATGAGAAATCAAATGTATCATGATTGCTTAAAAAAGAAATACAAATTCTGAAAGTATATAAATTACACTAAAAGTGTGCTGAGCATAAAATGTCAAATCTCATTCCTATTATTAGACAGTATTCTATTATTTAAAAAAGAAATATGAATTGCAAAATGTTGATATACATAACCCAGGAATTAGGTAATTAGTAATTCCATTCAATAAATGATATAATGTCTTTCTAAGGAACTTTAAAAATAAAGATATATTTTTTGGGGTGTAAGTGAATGCATGTACAACTGGAGCACAATGTTTTTCCTAGAATTCTATTATCGTTCCTTTAATCATATCTGTGCTATGCATACCATACATTACTAAAAACATTAGCATCTATTACCTGGAGCCTCAACAAATTGCCTGACGCATGTTATATATAGATTTACCCTCAAGGAAAATGCATGAAATTGTTCGCAATGACTTCATTTCAGGCTGCCTAGTTACTCTGTTGATTGGTTACATAACTTTCTCGACAGGTGTATGCTGTGCTTGAGGTGCTACACATGTAAACACAATGCAGTCTAAAACTAGGGCCATGATTACCATATGTTCTGTGTCCTTGGCAGAACAAAGGCATGACAAATTAGCAGAATTAATGCATATGGTGCACAGAGGAGTCACAAGACTCTTTGTGGTTCTGGTAACCTGTAGCTGTCTCTTCTCGGTAGGCTTTGACTGTCTGCTCCCCCACTACCCTGGGAAACCTACTTGAGATAGCAGGTACCTCCATATATGGACAAGTGTGCAAGTCTTTCAAATGCAGCGCGGGATGCCTAATCAGCCAATCCTGCAGGCCTGAGTGCTGTCATATGGGGGCAGGGGTAGAGTCCATAGTTCTATGTAAGCTCTGATCAGACCAGCTTCAAAACTCACAATCAGGAGGGGGATGTTAGGTACACAAATTACTTTGTCCTGAATAGACAAAGTGGAGGCTCATGCCTCGTACACACGCGTCGATAGTTGGCCGTGAATTTTCGGCCAACGTCCGATCGGCCGATTTTCGGCTTGTTAGTATGATGCTTTCGACAACAGACTCCGACTTTTCGGCCGAAAAAAATCTGGTGTGCAGGCTATAAAATTTTTGTTGGCCGTCAACACAACGGCCAATTTTCCGTCAGTCAGTACAGATTTCAGCAGACAAAAATCTGATGAGCAAGACTGGGCATGCTCAGAGATGAAAAAACACACGGAAAGTAAACCAGCACATGACATCACTTCTGAAGTAGATTTTTGTTGGCCGAAAAAATTTGTGTGCAGTCTAGGCACATTCCAACCAACAAAACACAACTCTGGACAAAAGACGGCCGATCGGTCGGCCGATAATCGTTGCGTGTGTATGAGGCATCACTGTAAAAAAAAGGTTCGACGGTGCAGAAAATCAGCTTTTTCATATTCTCAGTGATATGTTGCAACATAGCTGACTATAAAAGTGTGGCTTCTTCATAAAAAATGATCAGAGTGAATATGTACGTGAAAAGTAACTGAACTTTGAAAGCGGTGCTCAAAAAAGGCAGAAAAAGTGCAAATGACTAAGTAATCACCAGCATTGTTATAGGCTCCCTACAGCTTATATTTCCCCATTAGGCTCCATTCACACCCAGGCGATTTGAATTACTTCTTCATGGCAACCCAATCACGGTGCGATTTTTTCCACGATTGTCACACAATAAATCACGCTGCAATCGGGGCAAATCACAACGGGTGGCGCTGTCACCCAAAAGAAGCTCCTGCTACACCAAAGACTAGCAGGCTGCAATAAATTACATTTTTTGGCTTTTGGTTTAGATACACTTTAACATTTCTAAATGTACCTTATACCATAACAAAGCTTCACTTTTTGAGTTAAGGTCCCACTTTAAGGCCTGGTTCACACCTATGCAGGTTGCAGTTGGCATATTCTAGGTGCATTTTGTGTTTTTCAATACACGTTTTTGATCCATTGAAGTCTATTGAACCAAAAACCAGAAAAAAAGTCCCTGGCCCTTTCAATAAAATGCACAGATGTGAACGCGACCCATAGGAAATCATGTTATAATTTACTGTAGTGTGTTTCAGCAAAAATGAAACGCACTAAAAAATGCATAGGTGTGAACGCTGAGGAAGCTGTCCAGGGGCCTAATGCCAATGCTCCACAGTTTTATCCTGGAATGCTGAGGAAATGTATCTCCTCTAAGCTGCCAACCTGCTGGCTATCCAGGAACCCAATGCCAAGGCTCAACTAATTTATCCTAAAATACTGTGTAAGTATGTCCCTTCCAGGTTGCCAACCTGCTGGCTGTCCAGGATCCCAATGCCAAGGCTCCACTAATTTATCCTGAAATGCTGAGGAAGTTTTTCCCCTTTAGGCTGCAAACCTGCTGGCTGCCCAGGAACCCAATGCCAAGGCTCCACTAATTTATCCTGAAATGCTGAGGAAGTTTGTCCCTTCCAGGTTGCCACCCTGCTTGCTGGCAGCCAGTGGTACTCAGAAGTCAGTGCTGATGGGGGACATGCCTACTGTCATCAGCAACATGACCATTGCAGGAGCTCTACAGGAATGTAGGGAGCCCCCGGGCGCAGCCAAATGGAGGCTCCAATCTGCAGGGGGGGGGGGGCAATGTGAACAGGAAAAGGGGCAATGTGCACAGGAAAGGGGGAAGTGTGCACAGGAGAGGGGGCAGTGTGAACAGGAAAGGGGGCAGTGTGTACAGGAAAGGGGGCAGTGTGTACAGGGGAAGGGGCAATGTGAACAGGAAAGGGGGCAGTGTGTACAGGAAAGGGGGCAGTGTGTACAGGAAAGGGGGCAGTGTGTACAGGGAGAAGGGGCAATGTGTACAGGAAAGGGGGCAGTGTACACAGCGAGTGGGGACAGTGTTCAGGGAGAGGGATCGTATATAGAGGGTGGCAGTGTGTACAGGTCAGTGAATTTAATTTGCGATAGTGGTGTTTATTTCTTGTTTCTAATTAGATGATTAAGCCATGCCCAACCATGGCATTTTTCCACAGTGCTCTATGCACTCCGCAGGTCAACAACTCCCTATAGTGTCCCTCATTCTCAGGTTCAGGAGGTATACAAGACCATGAGCATTATTAGGGAGTTGCCCACCCCATTCTCCCCACCCCCAATGTGGTTGTGGTATAACAGCCTCCACTCTTTGGGGAAGGCTTTCCCCAAGGGCGCACCGACCTAGCTCATTATCCTCAATAATAGGCTTTTTATTAAAGTAACATATAAAATGGCTACTCACAAACACAGGTGGAAAATAATCATATCAAGCTCCAGTATCAGGAATAGTCCATATATTAGTCCATAATCCTGTTAAGATGACGGCTGACGCGTTTCGAGGCTCAGCCTCTTCCTCAGAGCCACTCTGTGGTCGGGGAGCTTGGATTCTAAGCGCAGGAGAAGGGTGGTATCACCTTATTGTTTTGGAGCAGCAGCACAGCTTACCCATGTCTTTATGAACCTGACTTTGTACTAAGGTACATAGTCATGCAGGAACACAAAAGAAGCTTCCTGGTGTCACAAGGTGTAAGCACACAATTGTATAAAATGTCTTTGTATGCTGTAGCTTTAAAACTGCCCTTCAATGGAAACACCTACATGTTGTAATTTAGAAATGGCCCACGTACTTTGGCCATATAATGTAGGGGTGATGGTCAGGTGTCCACAAATGTTGGCCTAACAGTGTAGCTATTCTGACATGTTCTATTTAAGGACAGAATGTGAAATTTGTATGTTGTTTCCTTTCTATGAAGAACTGAGCTGAACAATATATAGAGAGCCTGGACAGATAGAGTAATGATTTACTGATTTGTAGGAACATGGCTGCTAATTATCCTGTCACTTCAATGGCAAGCTAGAGAACTGAAAGGCATTCCTCCTGAATACCTACAGTATGGAGTTCAGGTTATCCTACCTAATAATAGTGTAATGCTGGTTAGGAAACTAACTTCCATGGAGAGGAAGGTTGCTGCTGAGCTTTTCTGTGAATGACTAAAAAAAAAAGAGTTTGCATGATCAAGATCATTTGAGGTTTGGGTCCACCTGTTGTTAACCAATTCAGCTCCAGAAGATTTACCCCCCTTCATGATCAGGCCATTACTTGCTATTCGGGACTGCACTACTTTAACTGCCGATTTCGCAGTCATCCAATGCTGTACCCAAATGAAATTACATCATGTTTTCACACAAATACTCACAACTGATCACCACTGGCTTTTTTATTTTTTACAATATAAACAAAAACAAACAAAAAAAAAAATTTTGAAAAAAAAAAAAATGGTTTACTTTCTGCTATAAAACATATCAAATACATTTAAAAAAAATCGAATTCTTAACAAATTGTGGCCAAAATGTATTGTGGTAAATGTTTTTGATTAAAAAATCCCAATAAGTGTATATTGCTTGGTTTGAGGGAAAGTTAAAAGGCCCACGTTGGTTTTTTGGTACAGTATATATACTTGAATTTATTATTTTTTTTAATACTACTAATGGTGGGGATCAACAACTTACAACGGGACTGCTATATTGGGGCAGACAATATGACACTAACTGATGCTGGGAGGAAATGACTAACTGACTCTGACATCACCAGTACCATTATTACAGTGATCAGTGCTAAGAATATCCACTGTCACTGTACTAATGACACTGCCTGGGAAGGGGTTAACATCTAGGGAGTACTGTGTACAATCACAGTGGGAGCAAGCTGGGGGGCACACCTGCACACAGCCTAAACCCAGAAGTAGGCAACGACATACCAGTACGTCGCTTTGCCTACAGTGGTCATCTGTTTGCAGTTCAATGCTGATGGGCGATCGTTTTAGAGGAACTGCAGTCTGCTCACATAATTTGTAATAAAAACATCTTTGCCATTCTTTAGCTTATTTTATATGTACTGTGATTTTGTACTTGCCAAATATGCTGCAGAAATCTCCCTCCACTAAGTCTGGCTGCAGCCATTTTAACTGTGGGCAGCAGATGCTGCTGCCTGTGCACTTCCTGGATTTACACAGACACACACACACACACACATATACAGACAAACACACACACACATATATACAGACAGACACACTCCCACCACTGCTGGCCTGCGCATTTCTCATCTCTTGATGAATACTCATGGATCTGCAGTCTCCTGTTATCTCCACCCTCATCCAGCCCCCTTCCAGCTCTGCAGCTCTCATTGGCTGTACTCTGACTCATTGCTTCCTCCCTTGCTGGCAAACTCTCACAAGAGTTAGAGAGAGAGCTGTTCATTATGTCATTAGCCTAGGCTTTTTACCAGGCAAGAAAGAGGAAGTGGGCTGTATAAGGTATTTATTGGCAGGAAAAAATGTTTTACTATCCAAAGATAAAACAACAAGGGCAGAGGATTTAATAGATGGAAAGATGAAAAAAATGACTGAAGAGCCACTATAGGTGCTTAAAGTAGTTCTAAACCCTAAAGTGGTTGTAAACCCTTATATGTACCCAGTGAAGTAACTAGCCTCAGGTGATACATAGAGATGAAACACATTTTCTTTCACAAGTTGTACCTGTTTATCTACAGCCTTCTCTCCTTTAAATCCTTAGTACAGGAAAAGTACATCATTTACATAACATTGTAGAGCTTCAGGAGGCAGGGGTGTGTATCTGATGTCACACACTGCACAGCATACAGCAGATAGCTGAGTGTAATGTGAGATCTGAATGAAGGGAATGGCACCCCCCTACACAGTTTCATAGTGAAACGTACAGCTTTGACTGTCAATCACATGCTGTGTGTTGGAGGTGGTAGGGGGGGGGGGGGGCTGTCTCCTGGGATTGCTTGGTGTGTCAGCAGAGACTGTCAGAAATGGCCCATGCAGATAGTAGAGGAATGAGAGAGAAGATAGCAATCACACTAGGTCCATTGGTTTGAGGCAAGTACCCACTATAAAGGGATATGCTTTGTTCATTTTTCATTTCAGATGTGTGTAACACAACCATCAAGTTAAAGTTTATACAAAATTTTGGGCTTGGATCTACTGTACTAAATTATTGTCTCCTTCTCATGTGAGCTTTAAGAAATGAAGCAATAAAAGTATGATTTTTACATGCAATAGATGGAGTGTGTATTTGTTCAGCATGGCAGCATAGTGGCTTAGTGGTTAGCTCTTCTGCTTTACAATACTGGGGCCTTTTGCTTGCATGGGATGGGTTTCCTCTGGTTTCCTCCTATACTCCAAAGACATGCCGGTAGTTTATTTGGCCCTCGTGTGTGCGTGTGTGTGTACATGTGATAGTTACTGTAGATTTTAATCTCTGAGGGAGGAGACTGATGTTAGTGCACAATATGTAAAGCACTGTGTAAACTGTTGCCACTATAAATACATTAATTAAATGCATGTATTAAATACCGTATTTATCGGCGTATAACACGCACCGGCGTATAACACGCACTTTAATTTAGGAGGGAAATTTTAGGAAGAAAGCTTAAATTTGAAATAAACAGCATTGAACTCAGAACATTTTTTTTTAATCAAATGCAGTCTTAGCAGTGCCCGTGAATGCAGCCTCATCAGTGCAGGGTTCATGCAGCCTCATCAGCGCAGGGTTCATGCAGCCTCATCAGCGCAGTGTTAATGCAGCCTCATCAGTGCAGGGTTCATGCAGCCTCATCAGCGCAGGGTTCATGCAGCCTCATCAGCGCAGGGTTCATGCAGCCTCATCAGCGCAGTGTTCATGCAGCCTCACCAGCGCAGTGTTCATGCAGCCTTGCCAGCGCAGTATTTATGCAGCCTTGTCAGCGCAGTGTTCATGCAGCCTTGTCAGCGCAGTGTTCATGCAGCCTCGCCAGCACAGAGTCCACCAATGCAGCCTCGCCAGCGCCATGTCCATCAATGCAGTCTCGCCAGCGCAGCGTCCATCAATGCAGGGAAACAGTAGCCTCACCAGCGCCATTGCACAGAGAAAAAAAAACAGGCTGAAAGGCAGAGGGGGGGCCGACCGGACCGAAGAAAAGCGAGAAAGAGCGGCGATATACCAGTATTTAAAAAAAAAAAGGCTGAGAGGCAGAGGGGGGGGGGGGGGGGAGCGGACTGGACCGAGGAGAAGCAAGGAAGAGCGGCGTTTCAGAAGTCCCGGTGCCTATGATAGACATCACAGGTCCCGCGTCTCGGCATTGGACCACTGTGCTGTCTATCATAAGAGGCGGGACTTCCTATGACAGCAACCACTCGTCCTTCCTTCTACTGGGCCCGGCCCGCCCCCTCCTCTGCCTTGTCAGCGCTGCCTGGAATGTTTTTTTTTAATACATCGGGGTATAACCCGCACTGGTGTTTTGTCCTCCATTTTTAGGAGGAAAAAGTGTGTGTTATACGCCGATAAATACGGTACATTTTTTTATAATGGTAATTTTTGGTTTACCCAAAATGCTCTTGGAACACAATGAACTGCTTCCCTCCCAGCCTATTGTAAAATGACGGCTAGTGGGAGCCCTATTATGCTGGGTGGACATCACATGACATTCTCCCAGGATCATGGCCCACGTTCCAGTGCAATCTGTCACCCTCTGTGTCCACTGTACCGGCCAGCTACTGGTTTCATGTGATCACTGTGACCAATCACAGCATCATGTGAAGCAAATCACATAACAATTTTATACAATGAGTGGCTTTGATTCATGGCATTCATTGTGTTCTATTGTGTTGATCTCTGTGATTTGTGACAGTGATCACATGGTACAGATAAAAACCAATCACAGCCCATCTGTACCATGTGATTACCTGTGGCCAATCACAGCTAAACACATTAGCAAACACTGAATGAATAGATTTCATTCAAAATGGTGGCTTATAACAGTGAAATTTACTGTTATAAGCAATCATAGTGTGTAAAAATAACAAATATCATGACCACCTCCCCAGAGTAATACAGTGTTTCTTTGGTAACATTGTATTGCTCTGGTCACAGTATGTAAAAATTGTGTTGTTTTTTTTTTTTTACATACTGTCACCAGTGTCCCTGATTACTACTACACCAGTTATATGATGATGCTGCACTGCACTGCTAACAGTATGTAAAAAGATAAAAAAAAAATAAAAGGAAAACAATTTTTAAAAATGTCTTCATTTTCCAGAAAATTGTGAGAAAAAAAATGACAACTTCAAAAAATGTCCCATGGTTCTTACTAAATACCTTTGTACTGTCCTAGCTTTTCTGGGCCTCAAGCTCTTCAGGACATTAGGATTGACTGATTTTCATATATATTATATATATATATATATATATATATATATATATATATATATATATGTGTGTGTGTGTATATATACAGTATATATATATATATATATATATATATATATATATATATATATACAGTGCCTTGCGAAAGTATTCGGCCCCCTTGAGCTTTGCAACCTTTTGCCACATTTCAGGCTTCAAACATACAGATATAAAACTGTAATTTTTTGTGAAGAATCAACAACAAGTGGGACACAATCATGAAGTGGAACGAAATTTATTGGATATTTCAAACTTTGTTAACAAATAAAAAACGGGAAAAATTGGGCGTGCAAAATTATTCAGCCCCTTTACTTTCAGTGCAGCAAACTCTCTCCAGAAGTTCAGTGAGGATCTCTAAATGATCCAATGTTGACCTAAATGACTAATGATGATAAATAGAATCCACCTGTGTGTAATCAAGTCTCCGTATAAATGCACCTGCACTGTGATAGTCTCAGAGGTCCGTTTAAAGCGCAGAGAGCATCATGAAGAACAAGGAACACACCAGGCAGGTCCGAGATACTGTTGTGGAGAAGTTTAAATCCGGATTTGGATACAAAAAGATTTCCCAAGCTTTAAACATCCCAAGGAGCACTGTGCAAGCGATAATATTGAAATGTAAGGAGTATCAGACCACTGCAAATCTACGAAGACCTGGCCGTCCGTCTAAACTTTCAGCTCATACAAGGAGAAGACTGATCAGAGATGCAGCCAAGAGGCCCATGATCACTCTGGATGAACTGCAGAGATCTACAGCTGAGGTGGGAGACTCTGTCCACAGGACAACAATCAGTCGTATACTGCACAAATCTGGCCTTTATGGAAGAGTGGCAAGAAGAAAGCCATTTCTTAAAGATATCCATAAAAAGTGTTGTTTAAAGTTTGCCACAAGCCACCTGGGAGACACCAAACATGTGGAAGAAGGTGCTCTGGTCAGATGAAACCAAAATCGAACTTTTTGGCAACAATCCAAAACGTTATGTTTGGCGTAAACATTTTTTTTTTTTTTCTTCTCTCCTTGTTTCTAAACTGGTTTATTGATATTCCCCTTCCCTCCCTCTCCCTAAGAATTTTTTTTTTTTTTTTTTTTTTTTTTTTTTGTGTGTTAGTAGGTATGGATAAAACTATTCCTTGTGCAGAGTAATGTATTGTATTGGAATGTTTGTGATGTTTATATGTGTAACAATAAAATAAAAATTTAACTGTTAAAAAAAAAAAGTTGGCCACAAGCCACCTGGGAGATACACCAAACATGTGGAAGAAGGTGCTCTGGTCAGATAAAACCAAAATCGAACTTTTTGGCAACAATCCAAAACGTTATGTTTGGCGTAAAAGCAACACAGCTCATCACCCTGAACACACCATCCCCACTGTCAAACATGGTGGTGGCAGCATCATGGTGTGGGCCTGCTTTTCTTCAGCAGGGACAGGGAAGATGGTTAAAATTGATGGGAAGATGGATGGAGCCAAATACAGGACCATTCTGGAAGAAAACCTGATGGAGTCTGCAAAAGACCTGAGACTGGGACGGAGATTTGTCTTCCAACAAGACAATGATCCAAAACATAAAGCAAAATCTACAATGGAATGGTTCACAAATAAACATATCCAAGTGTTAGAATGGCCAAGTCAAAGTCCAGACCTGAATCCAATCGAGAATCTGTGGAAAGAACTGAAAACTGCTGTTGACAAACGCTCTCCATCCAACCTCACTGAGCTCCAGCTGTTTTGCAAGGAGGACTGGGCAAAAATTTCAGTCTCTCGATGCGCAAAACTGATAGAGACATTCCCCAAGCGACTTACAGCTGTAATGGCAGCAAAAGGTGGCGCTACAAAGTATTAACTTAAGGGGGCTGAATAATTTTGCACGCCCAATTTTTCCGTTTTTTATTTGTTAAAAAAGTTTGAAATATCCAATAAATTTCGTTCCACTTCATGATTGTGTCCCACTTGTTAATTCTTCACAAAAAAAATTCCAGTTTTATATCTTTATGTTTGAAGCCTGAAATGTGGCAAAAGGTCGAAAAGTTCAAGGGGGCTGAATACTTTCGCAAGGCACTGTATATATATACCATAATTTGTGGACTCTATAACTTTCCTACAGACTATATAATATACACTGATTTGGATTATTTTCACCAAGGAAAAGTAGCAGCATACATTTTGTCCTAAATTCATAAAGAAAGACTATTTGTTTGCAAAATTTTATAACCGAAACAAAGGAAAACACATTTTTTTCCCCCAGAATTTCATTTTTTTTTTCTTTTTTTTTGCTTTTTTCAAATTTAGAAACAAATAAAAAAAAAAAAAACAGTGATGAATAAATACCACCATACAAAGGTAGGAAAATAATAATAAAAATTTCATATGGGTACAGTTTTACATGACACTGCTAAAAGCTGAAAATTGGCCTGGGCAGTAAGGGGGTAAAAGTGTCTGGTATTGAAGTGGTTAAAGACTTACAGACTTGACAAAATATACCCCCAAACCTCCCTCCCCCACTCTAGAGCATGTTACAGCATAATGTTTTTTATATCGGCATGCCCCCCCCCCCCCCCCCATGAACTACATCTCCCAAGAGCCCTTTCTCTTCACACAATGTGTCTGCAGGCTCTTGGAAGTTAAGCCAGCAGCGTTGCTTTTCTTAGAATGAACTCAATGTATGCATGTGGAGTGCAACTGGGAGAGAGGGGTATAGATGGAGTTCTGTAGTCCAGCAGTAAAAAGCTTAGTGTTATCATGCCTACTTTGCAGTAGGTCTGAGTCTAATTTCTACTTAGAAATAATACTGCATGGAGCATGCTGTCAGTCTTAAACTTGAGATAATCTCTATTTTTGGTTTTTCTATCAACGATCCCAGGCCTGTGTTAAAAAAAACAAGAGGATTGGGTATGGCGTTAGCAACTTGGTCCTGAAAAAGTTAACAGCTACTCAAGAAACAACCAGAAATTGTTGCCTGATGTAAGCATTGGGCACAGTAAGGATAGAGAATTTTAGACAAATATGAATCATGGCATTTCTCTGTTTTGTGGTTACTTAACTTACAAAATTGAGCCATTTAAGTCACATGCCAACTAAGTAGCTTTAGGCCGCACATCAACAGACCACATCCCATTTGATGCTGGGAACCACAGCGGTCTCATGAGAATAGTTTATGGGAAGAGGTATGTAGTTATGACATTTTAACTGAAAAGTAACATCACATTACGGGTTTCTTCAATCCAGTGTACTAAGAACCACATGTCAATCTGTCCTGCGGCTCTCAAACATTTTCCAAGACACCTATCATGGGCTTTGGAGCTGTATACTCTAAACCATGCAATGCGCTACAATGATAAAGCTGGATTTGGAATGGATAATACAGGTAACAGCCAACCATTTTTTTATCTATTTATTTTTTTATCATTGAATTTAAACAATGCTTGTACCCGCCAAATCCTGATGAAGGAACTAACAAGACCAGACAGTCACCACGGTGGTATAATGCAATGTATTAAAATGTAATGTGCAGAGTTGTAACCCACCCAAGAAATCCTTCACAGAAACCAGGTTTCATTTTTACATTTTGTAATAATTTAATAAATTATTAAATTGTAATGGTTTCCAAAATGCGACCCAGGGGCTAGATGCCGCCCTTTGCTTGCCCTTGGGACAATATTCCTCCCACTATCAGCAACAGTGGTGCATAGCTCCTGTGATGGGCACCGACAATGGGGCACTATTCCTCCCACTGACACCAACAATGGGACACTATACCTCTCACTGTCACCAACAACGGGGCACTATTCCTCTCACTGTCACCAACAATGGGGCACTATTCCTCCCACTGTCACCAACAATGGGGCACTATTCCTCCCACTGTCACCAACAACGGGGCACTATTCCTCTCACTGTCACCAACAATGGGGCACTATTCCTCCCACTGACACCAACAATGGGGCACTATTTCTCTCACTGACACCAACAATGGGGCACTATTACTCCCACAGATACCAACAATGGGGCACTATTCCTCCCACTGACACCAACAATGGGACACTATTCCTCCCACTGACACCAACAATGGGGCACTATTCCTCCCAATGACACCAACAATGGGGCACTATTCCTCCCACTGTCACCAACAATGGGGCACTATTCCTCCCACTGTCACCAACAATGGGGCCCTATTCCTCCCACTGTCACCAACAATGGGGCCCTATTCCTCCCACTAACACCAAGTCAATCAGGATGGCTGGGGGAGGAGGGCCTTTTACCCTGACACCAATGAAGCTCTGGGGTACAGGGGTATTACAAATTGCCAGGTGTGATAGAGAAGCATTGCCAGGATGGGGGAGAGGGCAGTAAAATGTTGCTATGGGACTCCATGACCCCCCTAGTCACTCTCCTGTATCAATGGTCTGCCAGAGCCTGTGATCTCTACTATTTCATCATAGACACACCTAGTTTATTTGCCTGCAGCCTCTAAAAAACATGTCAAGAAGGTGATCCTCCTGCTTTACAGCCAACAATAACATAGTCAAGGACTGAATATTCAAGTAGTGAAAAAATGTGTTTTACTGGGGCCTTGTTGGGTTTGGGGCTTAAAGCAGATGCTTCTATCATCTTGTTCCTACTTTACTTATAACAACTTGATAAAAATAATGTTCTTTAGCAAGGAACATCACATATTAGTAGCTATGCTACCAAAATGAGTGTGTGCGGTAAATTGCCTACAGCGTTGTTCTTGTTTCTGCTTGCTGGAGGCTGCCATTTTGCTGAAGTCCAGCAGTAAATCTTTAGGCTGTCAGAAGATTGGCCTCTACAAATAGGCACAGTGCCTAAATAGGGAGAGCAACTGAGCATGTGCAGAGCAGGGTAAGAAATTGTATTACTGGATTCTAAACGGTATAGGCACTTATATTTATTGGTTTACATAGCCATACCTGCAAAAGGGGCCAGCCTGAAGTGATGTAGAAGGAATGGTTTTTCTGACTAAAGTTCCACTTTAAGAAAATCTGTGTTAATTTAATGCCCCCTCCTCAGCACCACCATCCTTTTCTCCGCTGCTGCCCTGTTTAACTGTCAGAAATGAGTAAAAGAATCCCTGTGTAAGCTCTGAGGAACTCTAGTTGGAGCTTTCACTACACTGAGGTCCACCTACTAGGCCCCATGTGACAGCACTAGGCCTATCTCAATCACAGGTGAAGGCAGAATGAGTCATATACTCCTCTGTCCCCATACACATCAAATATTTCTTTTTTCGCTTCTGTCAAATAAATGGAATGACATGGGAGCCTGCGTAGGTACAGATGAGGGAGAGGAGAATACACTGATTTGCCTTAGGATCCCAGTTAACACATCAGCATAACAAATTCAGTAGCAACACATTCCACTGCTTGAACATATGCAGAATTCTTCCAGCTCCATCCTGCCTGATGTAATCCTAGTTGGTTGGAGGCAGTGAATGTTCGTCTTTAGACTTGACTGAACACATTGAATAAAGAAGCACTGGCAGTGCTGTACCTATCATACTGTACTAATGACAAGCCTGGAAACACCCTCAGTACTAACACACCCTTCTTTCCTCAAACATGTTCCTCCTCTGCTGCGATGACATGAAGCCTTGGAGTCAGCACATTTTGAACTCTTTGCAGTTTTATTTCTTTATTTTCCTCTCTTTTTTTTTTTTTGTATCAAACTAGCAAAAGGCGCATACATCATCTGTCTTGTAAATGCATTCAACAAAGTACAATGAACGGGAGTTATTGCTTGATTGTCTGCACTGTGCAAATATACAAAACTGGAGATTCCTTACACAGGGAAATGCATGGGCCGCAAGTTAGGTCCCAGGGAGCCAGTTATAATTTAGCTATGTATTGTACATAGTAAAGCATAGATAAACCTAAAAGCAGAAATGTCATATATTGTAGCTTGCCAGTCTTTAGATTGGCTCCTTTAGTTTTCTTTTTTTCAGAATATTGTCAACAACAGTTCAAATAGCTTTTGGAATGAAAAGATTTTTCCAAATATGTGCAACAAATTAATTTATTTTAATTTATTTATACTTTATTTTATTTAGATGTATTTAACTTTCTCTTCCTTTTTACTCAGGTACTTGGGTATACTATAGACAAAATTTAAAACTGTTTATCCATGCTTAACCACTAGCCGACTGCCGACAGTAATCCTACTGCGGCGCCCCTGGGTCCAGCGACGTAGATCTACGTCGCTGGACTCCTAGTGGTCTCGGCGGCGCGCACGCCGCCTGAGGCTCGCTCCCGCTTTGTTTAGACACAGTGGGAGTCGGGCCGGAGGAGGAGAGGCAGCGATCGTCGCCTCTCTTCCCCAATCGTCGGGGAAAGTGTGAGAATATCGTTTATTGCAATTTTTTTTTTTGGGAATGTAATATATCAGAATGTGAAAAATGTGTTTTTTTTTTTTTTCAAAATTGGCGCTCTTTTTTTGTTTATAGCACAAAAATTAAAAATCGCACTGGTGATCATATACCACCAAAAGAAAGCTCTATTTGTGGGGAAAAAAAAGGACATCAATTTTATTTGGGTACAGCGTCACACGACCGCGCAATTATCCATTAAAGTAACGCAGTGCCGAATCGCAAAATAGGGCCTGGTCAGGGAGGGGGTCAATCTTCCAGTTTTAAAGTGGTTAATAAATATGTAAAGAGTATGACTTAATATTATATAGTTCGTATATACTGTTTTTACCTTTATACACAGTATATGTTTTCTTTGATATACTCTGTCTTGTAACGTTATACTTGTAAATCTTATCCAGAAAATAATAAAAATTTTGGAAAAAAAGAAAACCACAGAAACTACCTGTTGAGTTTGCCAGAAATGCCTTGTCGCGTTTTGTGAGCTGAGAAGACAGCAAAAACAATTTTATTTATTTTTTTTGTTGTAAACTACTATTCTCATAAACAACCCAGATAACAAGCAATTGAGCTGCAAGTTTGAAAATGACGTGCTAAGCCAGGGCCATCTTACCGAATGGGCATGCTGGGCAGTTGCCCGGGGGCCCCACTTGCCCAGGGGGCCCAACCTGCCCAGTGACCCAGCCCCAGCCAAGCATCAGTCCCGATTCCCGCGTGCATCTTGCCACCAAACTTAGCATGTGGCAAGCGCCTGTCGGCCCTGCACTGCTGTCAGACCACTTGGGCTGAGGAGGGGGAGCCCACAACTGCAGGAATGCCTGTCTGCCTCCATGGAAACAGGCACACACAGGACAGTTGAGTCTGACTCCCGGGCTATGTGTGTGTTCACTGGACCCAGCCATCGAACTTGGAAGCTGTCATTAGCCTGGCACTGCTGTACCAATAAACATCGCCTTATCGATAATTTGCATTTTCATTCTCGTAGGTGGTTGTATAGGCAGGGGGCCCCAGTGCACTGCATTGCCCTGGGCCCTTTAATGCTCTTAAGATGGTACTGTGCTAAGCTATTGCTAGACTTGCCAGGCTTCACAAGTTTGTTGGACAATAGCAGCAAGTCTGCATTGCATGACTGCAGATCAACTGTCTTTGAAAACTTTTTGGAAGTCTGCTGTAAGTTCTGGTTCAGTTATGTTGTGCAATAGTCATCCCACCACAAGGGATCACTGTGGCTGAATGTTCATGCTGTAGACTTGTAGAGCTCTAGCTGTAGATTCACCACTGCAACTTTGCTCTTGCTAGAGACTTGCTACGCAAATTTGCTACAAATTGGAAAAGTGTCTACTAGAGCTTGTGCTTCAAGTGCTCTGCAAGTGTACAACTTGACAGTGAAAATGTGCAGCAAGTTAACAGACTTACAATTTAACACTGCCACAAACATGTGTAAAGGCCCGTACACACGTACCGATCGTCGGCATACAAACGTCGGTGGACGAAGGATCTGCCGATTGTACGCGTGTTAGTATGGTGCCTCCGACAGATGTCTGCGCACAATCCGCGGACAAAAGTCTTTCGTGCAAACATGAAAATATTTGTATGCCGACACCAGAACGGACGATTGTTCGCCTGTCAGTACACAATTCGGCCGACAGACCGCAGATTTGCAAGACTGGGCATGCTCAGAAAATAGAAAACACAGGGAAAGTTAACCATTACATGACATCACTTCTGCAGTCGGCGGACAAAATTCTTGTGCTGTCCTTGTGCTGTCTTTGCACTTTTCAGCAGACACCGACATCCCGGGGAGAAAAGAGGAACATTTGTAAGCCGACCATCGGTACGTGTGTACGGGGCTTTAGTTTTCCTTCTTCCTTTCCTTCCTTTCCTTGTCTAGGAACCATTTAATAGAGATAAACAAAGGAAAACATGTTTGAAGTCAAGCCTTGGTGACAACCAGGGCTGTGACAAGGAACAGGAGGGGTGCAAAAGGGGCAGGGATAGTATTTTTAGTAGTAGGATTTGCATATGAATGAACAACAATCAAATATACATATAAATGAATCACCCTGGATATGCAAATAAAAGAGCTGCAATGACATGCTGCATTTTTCCATACCGAACTTCAAGGCTGCTTCGTAGTACAGTAAACCCATCGCGGTTCAGTTTTTGCGGTCTCGGTATATTGCGTTTTTTTCTGTAATGTTATTTTACTATATAAATCATTGAAAATTAAATATTTTTGTGTTTTCCATAGCTCTTGCTATGTCTCTCAGTATCTTTTATGTGTTTAAATCAGTTTCTATTGTTTTAAAAGTGTGTTTAAAGACCTTAAAATGCTTTTACACGTACAGTGACAGTAAAATAAACATGCCTACAATGCATTTTAATAGGGTTTTTCTATTTCGCGGAATTTCACTTTTCGCGGGTGGGTCCGGAACGTAACCCCCGCGATGGAAGGGGGTTTACTGTATCTATAGGGCACACCCTACCCATGTAGTGACCTGTGTTGATTAGGTGCAGATAAACAACCCTCTGGTGTCAATGAGCCCTTTAAAGCGGAGTTCCGGGCACAAAATCGATATTTTTTTTTGTGCCCCTCCGCTAGGTAGACCTCACCTGAAAAGGAATTGGATAGTTAGGTTTTATTTTTTTGTTTACTTACCTTGTAATTGAAGATCGTAAATACTCACCTCAGAGTACTTCCTCCCTCAGCGCCGCGGCTCACCCGTCACTTCCTGTCTCGCGATGATTCCTGGGAGCTGAACGTCATCGCTCCCAGGAATCAATGCGACGGCACCGGCCCCGCTCGTCACTTCCGGGCGACGCCGCATTCCCCTGCTAAACAGCTTCTGGGCATGCCCAGAAGCTGTGGAGGAATGCGGCGCCGCGCCGGAAGTGACGAGAGGGGCCGGTGCAGGTGCATTCTGGGACAAGAAGACGCGGAAGAAGACACAGAAGAGGATCGCGCCGGCTTCAGCTGCCCACAAGAGAGATGGCAACGCTGTGGAAGAAATTTTATAAGTAAGTATTTCATCTTGCAGGTAAGTGCGAACAGGGACAGATCAGAGGCTAGCCATTGTGGAATGTGCTAGCCCTGACTGTCCCGGGGGTATGTTCATTGAAAATGACTTCTGTGCCCGGAACTCCGCTTTAAAAATGTAAAAACAGACATTGACTCATGTATATTAAAACCTGGGGGGGGGGGTTACAGTTTGGCATATTTGCCCTGGGCACTGGATAACCTTGTCCTGATGACAACCATGGCTCCCTGCACTGATATCACTGACAGACCTCCACAGACAGTGGAGAAATGAGTGTAGCCTTGAAGGGTCGGGAAGTGTATAATTACTAAGTAAAATAAGGGAAAAGCCTGAAGAAATAAAAACGAATGCAGAAACAACAGCTAAGGATTAGTTGACTGCTATACATTTATTTGTTACTGGCTCAACCAATAAAAAACAAAAAAACAGTAAAGAAAACCCAAACATACAATCCCATATACAAAATTCCTATACCCGCAGTTGGTCCAGAGGAAGGCGAAAAACCCCCAGCAAAGCATGGTGTGCGCTCCTGATTAGTGTGGTCAGTTTTTAATAGGAAAGCAGAGGGACTGGCAGGAACACCAGGGATTTAACATAAAGGAAGCAATACAAAGAGAACAGGATAGTTTCTCATACAAGTACATGGTACAGCAAGCACATATCAGGAATATGAAGTGTTGGGGGTAACAAACGTTTTAAGCTTTCTGGTTGTTAGGTTGATTAGTCAGGTTTTCTGTCACTATGTTTTTGGTTCACTTATATTTTTATATTTGCTGTGTGCTGGCGTTTGGATAGATTTTGTTTCACTGTAAATAAATCTCACTTACACAGTCTGGTCCCAGTCTCCCGAGTGTAGCCACACAGATCTGGCCATCCCTGATGCTGATTCCTGACACAGTTACAGCAAACATTTTTTTTTTTTTTTTGGTATAAAGGTTTCACATGAATAAATAAAAGATAAACATTTCAATCTCCCCTGCCAGTTTTAAGGGGTTTGTCTCATCCATGTAAACTGATACATTCTGCTGGAGAGCTTGAACTTCTGAAAAACAAAAGACTCGCTGGCTGGGTTACCAGATGAAAACAGAAGAAAGAGAGGCTAAAAAAGAAAACAAATCATATTCATCACATCTAACAATTGGGTTCAATATAATAAATGTTTGCTTTTGGGTTTAATACCACCTTAAGGTTGAACGTTATATAAAAAAATTGCAAGCAGGCAGACTTTTTATTGCAGAAGAGAAATACTACAGTATGGGTAGGTAGCTTGTCACATTGCTGCAGGGGAGGTGAGGGACTTTAACTCCACTTTAAGAAGACAAACATCTGTACAGAGAGAAACTAAAGTGGTGTACACACACTATAGGAAAATTGGGCAAATGATCCTCGTTGTTTCACAGCATGTTGGAACCAAGGAAGGAAATAATGTTCGAAAATTATCATACGACAAAAACGTCTTTTCTTGTACAGAAAAGACTGAGCTAGGTTAAAATAGGCCCCTGACGACATCATCGAGGATGAAACCCATGGGAAGGAGTCGTGACGTGTGACGTCATCGCGCATCGGGATGCGGCGGCCATTTGATGGTTAGAAACATCTTTGTATTGATGCCTGTTATGATCTTTTATCAAGTCAGTGCAACACTTTTTAACCACTTAAGGACCGGAAGGTTTTACCCCCTTAATAACCTGGCCATTTTTTGCGATACGGCACTGCGTTACTTTAACGGACAGTTAAGTGGTCGTTCAACGCTTTCTTTTGGTGGTATTTGATCACCTCTGTGTTTTTTTTTTTTTGCGCTATAAACAAAAAAAGAGTAACAATTCTAAAAAAATTAAAAAAAAACATTCCCAATAAAAAAAATTAAAAATCAAATGTTTTAATCATTTTAGGCCAAAATGTATTCAGCTACATATTTTTGGTAAAAAAAAAAATTCCAATAAGTGTATATTGATTGGTTTGCACAAAAGTTTAAAAACTAGGGGTTAGATTTATGTCATTTTTATTTATTTATTTTTTTACTAGTAATGGTGGCGATCAGCGATTTTTAACAGGATTGCGGCGGACAGATCGGACCGCTAACTGACACTTTTGGGGGAACCAGTGACAATAATACAGTAATCAGCGCTAAAAATATGCCCTGTTACTGTACTAATGACACTGGCAGGGAAGGGGTTAACACCCGAGGAGATCAAGGGGTTAAGTGTGCTCCTAGGCAGTGCTTTCTAACTGTATGGGGGCTGTACTCACTGCATGAACACAAAGACCTCTGTTCCTAAAAAGGAGGAACACAGGATCCCTGTGTTCATCTCTGACAGAACAGCGGTCTGCCTTGTTTACATCGGCAGACCGCCATTCTGTCTTCATGGGGAGCGATCAAGGGTGGCCAGCGGACATTACATCCGCCGGACCCACTCATTGGCTCCCCCTCTGGCCAATCGTACAGGTACAGCAATGTACCTGTACGTTGTTTTGCGTAATAGAGCCGACCTGCCGCAGTAAAAATACAGCCGCGTGTCGGCAAATGGTTAAACAATACATTTTTATTGAACATACTACACTATGGTTTGCTCTTTTATTCCTCCATACTTTTATGAGAGCAATACGGATATTGTGGGCAGTGGAGAAGTATTTTATTAAGGAGAAGCAGGGGAATTAGCTCCAGTGACACCACTCCAGGATCACTTTGAAAAGGTTTGTTTGACCTTCCTTGGTGGGGGTCCATACTAAGGGGTAAGAGGCAGTGAGAACGGGTGATGGTGACGGCTATTTTCTGGATACTCCTTTTTTGTCTTATCAATCGGCATTTTCAATTTTTATTTGAAGCGGGATTGGGAATGTTCTTACATGGACTGATTATGACTGTGTAAATAGGACTTTATAATCTGATTTTTGGTTCCAAGCACTGCACCAACGTTACCTTATTTTTTGTTGTTGTTGTTTATGGTTTCTGATCATGTGAAGTCTTTCGTATCTGATTTTTCTTGTATGAAAATTGTATACAAACGTTGCACATTAAAAGAAAATCGTTAATTTTGTTCACGTATGAGAAAAAATGTTGGAGTTTGTCCCTTCGGAAATTTTTGTTCAGAGAGTCGGAATCGGCTGTTGAAAGTTGTGTACACGCTATCAGAAAATCGTATGATCGTTCCTCGGATGAAAATGTTTGCCCAATTTTCTTATAGTGTGTACGAGCCTTAAGCCGCTGTGGAGTTGATGTACTAAAACTGGAGAGTGCCAAATGTGGTGCAGCTGTGCATGGTAGCCAATCAGCTTCTAACTTCAGCTTGTTTAATTAAAGTGGTTCTAAAGGAAGAAGGTTTTTTTATCTTAATGCATTCTATGTATTAGGATGAAAAACCTTCAGTGTGCAGCAGCCCCCCTAATACTCACCTGAGCCCCATCTCGATCCAGCGATGTGAACAAGTGCCTCGGATGTCCCTCCTGATTGGCTGAGACACAGCAGCTGTCAATCAAAGTCAGTTAGCCAATGAGGAGACAGGGGGCAGGGCCAAACCACAGCTCCATGTCTGAATGGACAAACAGAGCAGCAGCTCGGATCAGGTGCCCTCATAGCAAGCTGCTTGCTGTGGGGGCACTCGACACGAGGGAGGGGCCAAGAGCGCCAGCAAGGGACCTGAGAAGAGGAGGATCTGAGCCACTCTGTGCAAAACCAACTGCACAGAGCAGCAATGATAACATGTTTGTTATTTTTAAAGAAAAAAAAAAACAAAACTTTACAATCACTTTAAGGTTTGACAAAAAAATAATTGGAAGCTGATTGATTTCTTTGCAGAGCTGCTCCAGATTTTGCACTCTCTTGTTTCAGTAAATCAACCCCTGCAGTACTATTAAGAAACTTAAGTATATAACAATAACAATATAGCAAAATAGCAATATATTTTCTAATTCCACCCCTACAAGAAATCATAGTCCACTGACACTACAGTTGACAGGAAAAGGAATAAACGGTTCCCTACAACGCGGTTTTCCGTACGTATTATATCATGATGGTTTAGAGTGAAGTATGTTGTTGTCTCTTCGCTGTGCATCCTTTCCTATAAACAATAAGCTTGTTCTTGTTTTCTTGTGCCCAACTGAGGAGTCATTTTTTTTTTTGCAGTCAAAAAGAAAACATTTCTAGAAACTACACAGGACTTCCATGAAACTTCCAATAAACTACCTGACACAAAGTAAATAAAAATAAATGATTTCTATGGTCAGGCACACACGTGTTTTTTATGAGGGTAAGATTTCATAAAACATCACGTAACCAGACAAGTGTGATATGTTCAAGTTTTTCCCAGCACTGCAACTCTTTCTTATTATTTTTTTTTTAGAGCTGGGTTTCTCAACCAGGGTTCAATGGAAACCTGGGGTTCCTCCAGAGGTTGCTAGAGTTCAATGGAACCCTAGGGTTCCAACAGAGGTTTCTAGGGTTCCTCCAGAGGTTGCTAGGGTTCAATGGAACCCTGGGGTTCCTCCAGAGGTTGCTAGAGTTCAATGGAACCCTAGGGTTCCAACAGAGGTTGCTAGGGTTCAATGGAACCATAGGGTTCCTCCAGAGGTTGCTAGGGTTCAATGAAACCCTGGGGTTCATCCAGAGGTTGCTAGGGTTCAATGAAACCCTGGGGTTCCTCCAGAGGTTGCTAGGGTTCAATGAAACCCGGGGGTTCCTCCAGAGGTTGCTAGAGTTCAATGGAACCCTAGGATTCCAACAGAGGTTGCTAGGGTTCAATGGAACCCTAGGGTTCCTCCAGAGGTTGCTAGGGTTCAATGGAACCCTAGGGTTCCTCCAGAGGTTGCTAGGGTTCAGTGGAACCCTGGGGTTCCTCCAGAGGTTGCTAGGGTTCAGTGGAACCCTGGGGTTCCTCCAGAGGTTGCTAGGGTTCAGTGGAACCCTAGGGTTCCTCCAGAGGTTGCTAGGGTTCAATGGAACCCTGGGGTTCCTCCAGAGGTTGCTAGAGTTCAATGGAACCCTAGGGTTCCAACAGAGGTTGCTAGGGTTCAATGGAACCATAGGGTTCCTCCAGAGGTTGCTAGGGTTCAATGAAACCCTGGGGTTCATCCAGAGGTTGCTAGGGTTCAATGAAACCCTGGGGTTCCTCCAGAGGTTGCTAGGGTTCAATGAAACCCTGGGGTTCCTCCAGAGGTTGCTAGAGTTCAATGGAACCCTAGGGTTCCAACAGAGGTTGCTAGGGTTCAATGGAACCATAGGGTTCCTCCAGAGGTTGCTAGGGTTCAATGGAACCGTGGGGTTCCTCCAGAGGTTGCTAGGGTTCAATGGAACCGTGGGGTTCCTCCAGAGGTTGCCAGGGGTTGCTTGAGATATAAAGAGTTTCTAACTCCCAGTTACCACTGATATCAATTATCTTTTTAGGTGTGTGCAGGGGGAAGGCAGTTTTCCACTGGTCAACAACGTAGGAGTATCCTTCTCCCACTGACCATTAGTATAGGGCAGTGATGGCAAACCTTGGCACCCCCAGATGTTTTGGAACCACATTTCAAATGATGCTCAGCTACACTGCAGATTGCAGGACCATCATGGGAAATGGAGTTCCAAAACATCTGGGGTGCCAAGGTTCGCCATCACTGGTATAGGGGTACTTCATCCATTGGCTACCAATGTATGGGACCACTACACCGACTACCATTATAAGAAGGCACTTTTCCACTAGCCACCAATGTGAGGGGCACTAAAATTTTCACTATTGGTATTTCTTTTCTGGCCATTATTATTATTTGTTCCATTATATAATTGTTACTGAAAACATTTTTTTATAGAACAGGGGAGTATTAAAAAAGCGATCTGCTCTGGGTGTCAGATATGCTAGATACACTACATTTATCCATGTAATCATTTAGCAGGGGTTCCTTAAGACAGGAAAATTGTTTCAAAGGGTCCTCTCTATTAAAAAGGTTTAGAAAAGCTGATTTAGGTGGCATTGTGTTTTTTGGGGCGGGGCAGATGTAATAAGAGTAGTTCTGTTTAATTCATAAAAGGTCCTATTGATATAAAAATTTGCTGTGTGAATTTTTACTAGACCTTGTCCCTCTATATATATTATGGGATTTGTCAATTATTTTCAAAGAGGTCTTTCCCATCACTTTTAACCCCTTCCCACAGCCGCTCCCTTTAAGAGCTTCTAAATGCTGGAATGTGGCATTCCGGTCCTGTGACTGCTGTGATTGGCTGTCACAGAGGTCACATGATCGGAAAGCTCCCAATCACAGGTATGCATCGGGAGTTTTCTGGCACCTGCTGTTGACTATACTGGGAGCACACAGGGCGTGCGATCTTAGCACAAAAAAGTGTTTACATAGGGCCGCATATATGCGTATTGCCGGCATTAACCACTTGCCGACCGCCGCACGACTATCTACGTCGGCGGTCAGCCCCTCACAGGCAAACTAACGTAGGGCTACGTTGCTTGCTTGTGAGGGTCTAGGGAGCGAGCGCGCGCCCCCCGGGGCGCGCTCCCGCTCCCGCGTGGTCACGGACCCCCCCGCGCGTGTGACCAGCGGACCCGATGTCCGCCGGTCACTCGGCGATCGGCGGGGGAGAGGGAGAATGTCAGGCAGCTTGTGTAAACAAACTGCCTGTCATTCTCCTCGCTGCAAAGACACTGATAAAACGGATCTGGTATGTAGATCCGTTGATCAGTGTCCTTACAGCTAGGGCCACAGCCAATCACAGTAGAAACCACGCCCCTAGGGACACACACAGCCCCTCCCTTCCAAATAAAGTTAACCCCTTCACTACCAGTGTATTTTTACAGTAACAGTGCATATGTATAGCACTGATTACTGTAGAAATGTCACTGGTAACCCCAAAAGTGTCAAAAATGTCAGTCAAGGGTCCGATCTGTCCGCCGCAATGTCGCAGTACCGCAAAAAAAATCGCAGATCGCCGCCATTACGCGTTAAAAAAAAAAACAACAAAAATGACAAAAATCTTTCCCTTTGTTAGTAAACGCGATAACCTTTGCGCAAACCAATCAAAATACGCTTTTTGCGATTTTTTTTACCAAACATAGGTAGCATAAAATAAATTGGCCGAAAATTTTTAAAAATTTTGATTTTTACATTTTTTTTTGGGGGAATTTCATATAAAAAAATGTGAAAAATATTGTTATTTTTGCAAAATTGTCGCTCTTTTTTTGTTTATAGCGCGTGATCAAAAAATCGCACAGGTGATCAAATACCACCAAAAGAAAGCTCTGTTTGTGGGAAAAAAAGGACGTCAAATTCGTTTAGGTACAGCGTCGCACGACCGCGCAATTGTGCGTTAAATTCACGCAGTGCCGAATCGCAAAATACCCCCTGGTCGGAATGGGGGTAAAATCTTCCGGGGCTTAAGTGGTTAAAGCCCACCCAACGGCGTTAAAGCCCACCCGACGAGAGGCCGCATTCATGCGTTACGTCGGTGGGAAGAGGTTAATAAGAGGTACCCATCTGCAGTCACATATAACATAATAGAGAGATTTCAAAAACACCCGTCATTTTCATAGCGGATTCACCCTATGTGTAATATGGCAGCCGATGAGTAAATCATAGTCTATTTCTTTGAAGAAAAGGACAAATGTCCTGAGTCCTCCAAACATTTGCTGTGTAAGTGAACAGTAAATCCTTATAATGTGTTCTGATTGACCCACGCCATCCCAGAAGCACTACACAGAGAAGAGGGAGGATCCCCAGACCGCTGGACTGGTTGCGTGGGCACTGACAGCTCAGCATCCCCAGAGGTAAGTACAAAGGGTATCAAGGTGGGAGGGTGGGGAGGGTGTACCATGTTAATTCACCTGTACATTTTTTCTGTCAAGGTGAACTATTATGAACTAACACCTTACCATTATTAAATACAAAGCTGCATTAAAGGAGAAGGATAACTAAAGCTATTTTGGCTGTACTCCTCCTATGGATCATAGGAGTGCAGTTATATTGCACTCCTGTGATCCATTTTCAGCCGACAACAGGCTGAAGCTCGCTGTCAGCTGATGTCACAGAGCTGGTCCATGCTCTGAAAAGCCATATGGTCAGGATCCGCACAGAAGCCTAGCCTGACAGCTGACTTAGCCTCTCAGAAATCTGAGAGGCTGAGTCAGCCCCTCTCCCGTTCCCTCCACAGCCCAGTGCTCCAGAGAGTGCTGGAGGGGCAGAGCAGAAAGTTGGAGACTGATAGTCACTGCTCTCTGCTCACAGAATGGCAGGGGACAGATGCAGCATTAGATCAATGCTGTATCCACCCATGTGACTATTAATGCTTTTTTCCCCTAAATCCCATACTTCTTTTTTAATATGTGTCTTTTAGATCTACCTGGAGTTCAGCTTTAAGAAATACCAACAAAATATTTAAAGAAATAAAAGAAAAATGAAAAAATGATCCCAGCAGGAAATCATTATCAAACCAACTAGATGGTATGTTACAGGTCTGAAAAGCCTAGCTACACCCTGGTTATATGACAAGCTGAACTTAGATCACACTTACACTTTTAAAAGAACAGGTTTTTATCAGGGTTGTCCAAATAAAGTAAAGCCGTGTGTTTGGATGGCGGAGCTCTATAAACAGAACTTTTTTTTATCACAGAAAGGATCTTCGCCTTTAGAAATACCTTTTCAATAAAGCAGTGGTGAAAAACCCAGCAATGTTGACCTGCAAAGTATGGTAATTCTTATGAGCCAATCAGATTTCTGGAAGTAAGATCAGTCAAAAACTTTTTTTGTTAGCAATCATTTTTTATTAGCTGCTATGAGGTATGCCTCGCCACTGCCCCCTGGCATATGTGGGCATTTGAAATCCAGCAGGAGTGCATCTTAGTCCATTGCAGGAATGCATTCTCTCATGTGCCCAGGAGGCAGCAGTGTCAGTTAATGCTTATATGACCGCTACCTTTAATTCTAATACTACTCCCTGTAGCACTTACAGTAGCCCTCAAATTAAAGTGGTTGTAAACCCTTACATATACTGTACCTAGTGAAGTGACTGGCCTCAGGTGATACACAGAACTGAAACAAATCCTCCTGTATACATTGTACCTGCACCTGTACCTGCAGTCTTCTCTTCTCTACATCTATTCAAAGTCCTCAATTTATAAAGCTTGTCTGAACTTTCAGAAAAAAAAAGGTGGAGAGCTGAAGTTACACTCTGCAGAGCTCAGTGAGGATAGCTCTGAGAGCTGATTGGTGGAAAGGGACACACCCCCTTCACACAGCACACAGGAAAAGAACTGAGGCTGTCAATCAGCTGGAGGTCCCTCCCCTGTCACCTTTTTTTCTCTTGGTGTCAGGAAAACATGTCAGAAGTGTTTCATGCTGATAGTAGAGGAACTGGGCAGCAGACAGAAATGACACTCAGTGCTCCCAATAAAGACAAGTATACACTATAAAGGGATATGCTTTGTTCATATTTCATGTCTAACGCTTACAACCACTTTAACTCTCTCCGTAACAGTTACACTAGCCCTCCCTGTAACCCTAACACTGACCTTCTCTGCAACACTATCACTCAATCTAACCCTCTTTGTAACCCTAACTCTTACAGTATATTATCCTCCCTGTACCCCCATTACTAACCATAACCGTAACCAGGGCTTTTTTTCAGCGGGAACGCGGGGGAACGCAGTTCCGGCACCTCCAGGACTGACTGTATGTAATGGCAGAGGGTGCTGGGGTGTGCTACAGGGTCTATTAATAATAACTGCTGGGGGATCTATTCCAACTGGAAGGGATATATTTTTGCAGGGGGGTCTGTTTTTACTGAGGTCTATTGTTGCTGCTGTGTGATCTATTGTTGCTGGGGGTGGGTCTTATGTTGCTGGGGGGTCAGTTGTTGCTGGGAGAGATCTACTGTTGAGGGAGGGGCCTACTGATGATGGCTGTAGGGAGATATGTTGTTGTTGCTGCTGGGAGTCTATTGTTGTTGAAGGGGGAATTTTGTTGCGGGTGGTCCATTGTTGTTAGAGGGATCTATTGTTGCTGGCTGCAGGGGGTGTTATTTTACTGCTTTTCTTGTTATCATTCCCAAATTCCATACACATTACTTAACACCACAAAATGATACTTGGTTCTGTATTGTCTTAAACTGCAGTATTGGGAGGTGGGTAAGGGATGGAACCAAGGAACGATGCTTGGAGGTGGGTAGGGGGCGGAGAAAAGAGGTACCTCTAAAAGAGGGAGTTCCTGCGCCTATTCTCTGAGAAAAAAAGCCCTGACCGTAACCTTCCCTGTAACTCTAACGCTCACACTAACCCTCTCTGTAATCCTAGCATTAATCCTTATATCAACCCTCCTTCTGATTACCTGCAGACAGTTGCTGGAGGTTTTTCACATATCCCAGTCCAGGGGATTTCGTTTTTGTATTTATTGTGGAACTTGGATGGGAGAAGGGAATAGTGGGATACTCCAACTGAACTATTTACAGTTGATAAGGACAACCCTCACTTGGCCTCACCCGATCACTAGGGATGATCGAACGGTTCGGGTTGACCATCGGTTCGGCCCGAACATTGGGTGTTCGAGGTTCGGCCGAATTTAGAACTTTTTGCCCAAAAAGTTCGGAATTCGGCAACCAGAACCGACCAAAATGCAATGGTTCAGGAAATGGGCTTTAAAAGCCCGTGATTGGACCAGAACCATTAGCAAAAGCCAATTGAGGGGGCAGGAGAATGCTAGGAATGTGATTGTAGTGACTACGGGGTCCCTAGGCCAAACATTAGTGAATACACCCCCCCAGTATATAAGATAGCCCCCGCCAAATTCCTAGCATTGTTATACAGGACATGGAAGAGAGTGGAAGCAGTTCTGTTAATTTTACTTTAAAAGTGTCATTTAGCATTTATTAGTGTGAGGAAAGGGATATCTAGTGTAGTTAGAGTGCTCTTTTACACTTTAGTTAGCTTCAAAAATTTAGTTTCTGTAGGGAAAGTGTGAAGTGTCAGGGTGACCGTAATGTAGTGTAGGGTTAACTGACTGCTATGGCAGGGTGACCAAACCCTTCCATATCAGGGTGACCATAATGTAGTGTAGGGTGAACTGACAGTGACTGCTATGGCAGGGTGACCAAACCCTTCCATATCAGGGTGACCGCTATAGAGAAAAGATAGTTTCTCTCAAGTCACTTTCGCTGCAGTAATATGGCTTCGCCCCCGTCAGCATTCTTTTTGGCTGCAGGCCTCTATAGTAATTTTTTGGAGTCAGGCATGACATCTGAACATGTGTATAGGGGGTATATATACACACCGGTATATATACACACCCATGTCTGTATATATAAACCTGCACATATATAGGTGTGAAAGGAGCAGAAAAAACTACTTGCGCTAATGAAATAATTAACACCAATATAGTTACTCTCCTATCACACCTATATATGTCTAGGTGTGTATATACATATAAGTATGTGTGTATATACACCCATATACACAAGTTCAGATGTTTTGCTTGCCTCCAAAGAACCCAAAAAAATGCCCAAAAAAACGCTAGCGTCAAAAAAAAAAAAACGCCCAGGTGTGTTGTTGCAGACATTTTTTGGGGGTTTTTGGAGGCAGGCAAAACATCTGAACTTGTGTATACGGGTACAGGCCCGGACTGGGACAAAAAATAGGCCCGGGCAATTTAGGCTGAGCAGCCCATTTTTTTTTTTAACAAAATGACCAATGATGAACAACTACCGGTTTCTCTATGTTTTTTAGTTATATTTAGCCTGCACACCCATGCGATCCAATTCTGCAAATCGTGCCGCGTTTTGGAAACGGATTGCGGAGTGTCGTTAACCTAACATAGACTCCGCAATCTGTTTGCATGGACGGGTTGCTATTTAGATGAAGTCTGCATTTAGTGTGAACCCAGGCTAAGAGATAACAGGTAATTTTAGGGTACATTAAAAATATATTACCCAATTTTTGGGTAAAATATAAAAGATGAGTTTGTGTCAAGTAAATAAATACCCAACATGTCAAACCTTAAGACTATGCATGCCCGAAAATGGCAACACATTTCAGTACCCTATATTTTCCATAGGCAAAGCTATTAAAGATCATAGATGTTATATTCTCCGTGTTGTGAGAGACACAGGACTCTGGTCTGGAACAACGGTTGTTTATTCAGGACTCACTGTACAGCATTACAGGACAGCTCTGCATATCAATACATCTCTACATGTGTCTAAAGATGGCCACTCTGCCCCTTGACCCTTGTCATCACTCCTGGGTGGAGCCAGCCTTAAAGTGACAGTACATGTGAAACCCTTCAGGTATAACACCTTCCATCCATACCTAAAAAAAAAAACAAAAAACAAAAAAAAAAAAACAACAAAACGAGAACAGGCATAAAACAGTAACTCATAATTGTCCAATACAGTCCTCCAACTCAGGAGATTTACATGGTTTCTTCCACGTCCGGATGTGAGAACAACTTCCAGGGAAGCTCCGGGGGGAAAATGGCAGCGGATCACTTTCGGCGGGCCCGTCGAAAGTCTCGTAACCGGTCTTGCATTTGAAACCGGTCAGGAGGGCGACAGTGTCGTTGAGGACGGGCACCCAGCGACTCGGGGCTGGAGGAAGCAGGGCTGGCCGGAATGGACACCGGCGGGGCCAAGAGGGGATTCCCTAGCTCAGAGGGTGAGCAGACCTCTGGACCAGGGCTGGAGGGCTCTGTTGGAGCTGAGTTCAAAAGTTCAGAGTCTCCCCAAGCATCAGTCTCAATGCCTCCTGATCCGGTAGGAGCAGATCCTTGAGACACTGGAGGTGCAGCCGATGTCAGGGATTCGGGCAGCTGAGAACGAGAACGCAATTGGTCCACATGCCTTCTGCAAATGGAACCATCTTCCAGGCAGACCCTATACATTTTGGGTCCCAAAGTCTCTGCGACGATAGCAGGAAGCCAACGAGTGTTGGAAGCGCCATAAGATCGGGCCCATACCTTTTGCTGGGCTGTAAACCGGGGAATCTCGTCGTGTTCGACCCTCTTGTCTTGGGACTGCCGTACATGTTCCTGGACCGTTTGAGGGCGGAGCATATCCAAAACAGTCCATGGCTGCCGACCCAAAAGAAGTTCAGCTGGAGTTTTCCCAGTGGTTGCATGTGGTGTGGTTCTGTAAGCAGAAAGGAAGGAGTCCAGCTGCTGGGGTGACAGGGACTGTTGTTTACTTGTAGCCACAGTAGCTTTGAAATAGCGTTTGAAGGTCTGTACAAACCTTTCTGCTTGACCATTTGTAGCCGGGTGGTAAGGTGCGGTCAACTTGTGTTTGATGTTGTGGGCAGTCAGGAAACCCTGAAACTCCTGGCTTGTGAATTGTGCACCGTTGTCTGTGACAATTTCTCTGGGGTATCCAAACGTAGCAGCGAGATGTAACAGTATGGAAATCGTCGCCTTAGTCGTTGGCTGAGTAACAGGAACGACCTCAGGCCACTTTGAATGGGCATCAATAATGATCAAAAAGGTGTGTCCTCTGATCGGGCCTGCAAAGTCCAAGTGTAGGCGAAACCAGGGAACCGTGGGCCAAGTCCAGGGCTGGACGCACCCTCGAGGAGGGTCTCTCGCAGTTTGTGCACATCCAGCACACGCATTCACATATGTCGTGATATCGGAGTCGAGGTTTGGCCACCACACATAGCCTCGGGCCTTTTGTTTCATACGTGTGCCCCCGGGATGACCAGTATGTAGCAATTCCAGAATGTGTCTCCGGAGGGTCTGTGGAACGATCACTCGGTCTCCCCATAAAACACAGTTGCCAGACACAGTTAATTCCAGACGCCTACGGAAGTAAGGCTCATAATCCTGTGTGACAGTTGCAGGCCAACCGTACCGTACCCAGGAGAGTATTGTCTTAAGGAAGGTATCCTTGGCTGTATGGGCTGCTACTTCCCCGGAAGACAGAAAGGACAGGCTAGTGTAACGACAACTCTTGACAGGTGGAGAAGAGTCTGTTAATGTCCTTGTCAGACGGGACATGGCGTCTGCATTAGCGTTGGCATCATGGCTGCGATACTGGATTTTGTAGCTATATGCTCCCAAGAATAGGGCATAGCGTTGAAGACGGGCTGCAGTCGTCTGGGAGATGCCTTTGTCAGGGCTAAAGATCTGAAGGAGTGGTTTATGATCAGTCAGTATGGTGAATTCCCTACCATACAGGTAAAGATGAAACTTCTTAATTGCCCATATGAGCGCCAGAGCCTCTTTGTCAATGTGAGAGTAATTGCTTTCTGTTTTTGTCAAGGACCTGGAGGCGAATGCCACAGGTTTCTCTGACCCATCTGGTAAAACGTGAGATAGTACAGCCCCTAGACCATAGGGTGAGGCATCACAAGCCAAGGTGAGAGGCCTTTGGAGGTCATAGTGCACGAGCATGCGTGACGCCAACAGCTTTCGCTTAGAAACTTCAAAAGCACGTTGGCATGCAGCCGACCAGTTCCATCTGGAGTGTTTCTCCAAAAGCTTGTTTAATGGAAACAAAGTGTGTGCTAGATCCGGCAGGAATTTGTGGTAATAGTTCAGCAAGCCCAGGTATGATCGCAGCTGCTGGACATTGGTCGGGGCTGGAGCTTTTACTAAAGCATCAACTTTGGCTTCCGTGGTGTGTATACCCTCTGCATCCACAAGGTGGCCACAAAACTCCAATTTAGGTACCATGAATTGGCATTTCGCTAAGTTCACTTTTAGACCCTGCTCTTGGAGTCTGGCCAACACAAGCTCCACGTTACGCTTGTGTTCCTGGTCCGTCAGGCCCGTGATGAGCATGTCATCTAACAGGCACTGTGTGAAAGGAATGTCCGCCAAAATCTCATCCATTTTGCGTTGCCAAATGGCTGGGGCGGAGGCTACCCCAAACACCATCCGATTGTATTCATACAGTCCCTTGTGAGTGTTGATTGTTAGAAACTTGCGGGACGAAGGGTGGACCTCAAACTGTAAATAAGCTTGCCTGAGATCAAGCTTGGTGAACTTTTGACCTCCTGCAAGAGAGGCAAAAATGTCATCTACTCTGGGTAGGGGATACTGGTCTATCTCCAGTTGAGAATTTAGTGCCATGCGGAAATCGCCACAAATGCGTAAGTCCCCATTCGCTTTCTTTACTGGTACAACTGGTGATGCCCACTCGCTGTGCTCTACCTTTGAGATGACACCTTGTTCCTCCAGCCGGCTTAGTTCAGCTTCCACACCTGCTCGGAGTGCGAAAGGTACCGTCCGAGCTTTGAAGAACCTAGGCTGGGCATTGGGTTTCAGCCTGAGTCTCACACAGTCATGCTTTATTTTTCCCAAATGGTTATCAAAGACTTGCGGGAATCGCTGTTTCAGGGACTTCACCCATCCCTCTTCATCCCCTGATGGGATGGTCACGGTGTTGCAGGGGTTAATGGCGATGTCTGGCATGCCAAAGTGAGCAATCCAGTCTCTCCCAAAAAGAGGGGGTCCCCCATGTTCTAGGATATATAATGGCATTCTCTTTGTCTGACCCTTGTAGGATACCTGTACTTTCACGTACCCCAGTGGGTGGAGTATCTGCTTTGAATATGTCTGCAGTTTGATTGGTGTTGGACGGACAGTTGTTCGGATCAGAAGTTTTCTCCATTGTTTCTGGGTGATAACTGAAACTGCTGCTCCTGTGTCTACATCCATCTTGAGTTTCTTTCCTTCCACGGTTACCTCTACAGTCATTGCTGAGGGTGCTGAATGCATATGATGTATGTCCAATCTGTGGAGCACTTCCTCATCCTCTGATTCAGATGACGATGTATATCTTCCCACCATATATGCCTTTGTCCTGGGGTTCAGAGGTTGTTTATTTCGCACCTTCTTACTACGGCAGACTCGTTTCAGATGGCCTGCCTTTCCACAATTATGACAGAGCTGATCCTTAAACCGGCAGACTTTGTGATCATGGTCTGTATTCCCACAAGGGTAGCAAGCTGACGTCCTGGTTGGTGAGGTTCTATATTTACAGTTAGCTGCAGTTTGCTTGACTGCTGTTCTGAAAACTTCCTCTTTAACCTCTTCCCTTCTGCTCTGGGGGTTCAAAGCTTCTGTATCTTTCACAGCCATTTCCATCACTGAAGCTATCTCAATTGCCTTTGTAAGGGTAAGGTCTTTCTCTGTTAACAGTCTCTTTTGGCTAGACTCACTATTCAGTCCCATGACAAACTTATCCCTCAGTGCAGTTGGTAAATACTCCCCAAAAGAACAAGTTGAGGCTAGTCTGCGAAGGGCGAGCACATAAGCCTTAATATCTTCACCTGGCTGCTGCTGCCGCTGATAGAACCTGAATCTTTCTGCAATCTCTAGTGGTTTAGGCTGGAAGTGATTTCCTAACAGTGTCAGGAGCTCTGCCAAAGTCTTAGTTGCTGGTTTTTCAGGGAAAAGGAGATCCCTAAGAGTGTCATATGTCCTAGCACCAACCACTGTCAGAAACACTGCTACTTGCCTGTCGCCTGGGATGGCATTTGCACAGAAATATTGTTCTAATCTTTCAATCCAAGAAATCCACGTTGTCTGTTCGCCATCAAATTCACTTAATGTCCCGATCAATGACATTTTCCTGCTGGGCTCTGTGGGTGTTTGTATTCCTGACAATCCAGAGTTTTTTTTTTCTTCCTTTCCTTTCTCACACGGATAGTAACCTTGTAAATCCCATCCTCGTCGCCACTGTTATATTCTCCGTGTTGTGAGAGACACAGGACTCTGGTCTGGAACAACGGTTGTTTATTCAGGACTCACTGTACAGCATTACAGGACAGCTCTGCATATCAATACATCTCTACATGTGTCTAAAGATGGCCACTCTGCCCCTTGACCCTTGTCATCACTCCTGGGTGGAGCCAGCCTTAAAGTGACAGTACATGTGAAACCCTTCAGGTATAACAATAGAGGTCATCAGTTCAGAGTTACCATGAACAATGATCCTATAATTATTGCTCTCATTCCAGTGTGCAGGGTCATATATTACACGTGTAGTAAAATCAGGGTTTTTGTTCACAGGCGCCCCCAAAATTTGTATGTAGTTTCGTATGGTGGTGGTGGGGATAGGGATGACATCAGTGGCAGTGGGGATAGGGGTGACATCAGTGGCAGTGGTGGTGGGGATAGGGGTGACATCAGTGGCAGTGGGGATAGGGGTGACATCAGTGGCAGTGGTGGTGGGGATAGGGGTGACATCAGTGGCAGTGGGGATAGGGGTGACATCAGTGGCAGTGGTGGTGGGGATAGGGGTGACATCAGTGGCAGTGGGGATAGGGGTGACATCAGTGGCAGTGGTGGTGGGGATAGGGGTGACATCAGTGGCAGTGGGGATAGGGGTGACATCAGTGGCAGTGGTGGTGGGGATAGGGGTGACATCAGTGGCAGTGGTGGTGGGGATAGGGGTGACATCAGTGGCAGTGGGGATAGGGGTGACATCAGTGGCAGTGGTGGTGGGGATAGGGGTGACATCAGTGGCAGTGGTGGTGGGGATAGGGGTGACATCAGTGGCAGTGGGGATAGGGGTGACATCAGTGGCAGTGGTGGTGGGGATAGGGGTGACATCAGTGGTGGTGGGGATAGGGGTGACATCAGTGGCAGTGGTGGTGGGGATAGGGGTGACATCAGTGGCAGTGGTGGTGGGGATAGGGGTGACATCAGTGGCAGTGGTGGTGGGGATAGGGGTGACATCAGTGGCAGTGGTGGTGGGGATAGGGGTGACATCAGTGGCAGTGGGGATAGGGGTGACATCAGTGGCAGTGGTGGTGGGGATAGGGGTGACATCAGTGGCAGTGGTGGTGGGGATAGGGGTGACATCAGTGGTGGTTGGGATAGAGATAACATCGGTGTTGAGGATAGGTTTGACATCAGTGGGAGTGGTGGTAAGGATAGGGATAACATCAGTGGCAGTGGTGGTGGGGATAGGAATGACAATGTTCACTGCCACTGATGTCATCCCTATCCTCATCACCATTGCCACTGATGTCATCCTTATCCTCACCACCATTGCCACTGATGTCATCCTTATCCTCACCACCATTGCCACTGATGTCATCCTTATCCCCCCCATCACCACTTCCTCATGGGAGGGGTGGAGATCAGACAGAGGGATGGCCGTGGGAGAGATGGGATGAGGCAGAGCAGAGGGATGGCGGTGGGATGGATGGGATGAGGCAGAGCAGAGGGATTGAGGTGGGAGGGATGGGATGAGGCAGAGCAGAGGGATGGAGGTGGGATGGATGATGAGATGAGGCACAGCAGAGGGATGGATGATGGGATGAGGCACAGCAGAGGGGATGGATGATGGGATGAGGCACAGCAGAGGGGATGGATGGTGGGATGAGGCACAGCAGAGGGGATGGATGGTGGGATGAGGCACAGCAGAGGGGATAGATGGTGGGATGAGGCACAGCAGAGGGGATGGAGGTGGGATGGATGATGGGATGAGGCACAGCAGAGGGGATGGATGATGGGATGAGGCACAGCAGAGGGGATGGATGATGGGATGAGGCACAGCAGAGGGGGATGGATGATGGGATGAGGCACAGCAGAGGGGATGGATGATGGGATGAGGCACAGCAGAGGGGATGGATGGTGGGATGAGGCACAGCAGAGGGGATGGATGATGGGATGAGGCAAAGCAGAGGGGATGGATGATGGGATGAGGCACAGCAGAGGGGATGGATGGTGGGATGAGGCACAGCAGAGGGGATGGAGGTGGGATGGATAATGGGATGAGGCAAAGCAGATGGGATGGAGGTGGGATGGATGATGGTATGAGGCACAGCAGAGGGGATGGATGATGGGATGAGGCACAGCAGAGGGGATGGATGATGGGATGAGGCACAGCAGAGGGGATGGATGATGGGATGAGGCACAGCAGAGGGGATGGAGGTGGGATGGATGATGGGATGAGGCACAGCAGAGGGGATGGATGATGGGATGAGGCACAGCAGAGGGGATGGATGATGGGATGAGGCACAGCAGAGGGGATGGATGATGGGATGAGGCACAGCAGAGGGGATGGATGATGGGATGAGGCACAGCAGAGGGGATGGGGGTGGGATGGATAATGGGATGAGGCAAAGCAGATGGGATGGATGATGGGATGAGGCACAGCAGAGGGGATGGATGATGGGATGAGGCACAGCAGAGGGGATGGATGATGGGATGAGGCACAGCAGAGGGGATGGATGATGGGATGAGGCACAGCAGATGGGATGGAGGTGGGATGGATGATGGGATGAGGCACAGCAGAGGGGATGGATGATGGGATGAGGCACAGCAGAGGGGATGGAGGTGGGATGGATGATGGGATGAGGCACAGCAGAGGGGATGGATGATGGGATGAGGCACAGCAGAAGGGATGGATGGTGGGATGAGGCACAGCAGAGGGGATGGATGGTGGGATGAGGCACAGCAGAGGGGATGGAGGTGGGATGGATGATGGGATGAGGCACAGCAGAGGGGATGGATGATGGGATGAGGCACAGCAGAGGGGATGGATAATGGGATGAGGCACAGCAGAGGGGATGGATGATGGGATGAGGCACAGCAGAGGGGATGGAGGTGGGATGGATGATGGGATGAGGCACAGCAGAGGGGATGGAGGTGGGATGGATGATGGGATGAGGCACAGCAGAGGGGATGGATGATGGGATGAGGCACAGCAGAAGGGATGGATGGTGGGATGAGGCACAGCAGAGGGGAGGGATGGTGGGATGAGGCACAGCAGAGGGGATGGATGATGGGATGAGGCACAGCAGAAGGGATGGATGGTGGGATGAGGCACAGCAGAGGGGATGGATGGTGGGATGAGGCACAGCAGAGGGGATGGAGGTGGGATGGATGATGGGATGAGGCACAGCAGAGGGGATGGATGATGGGATGAGGCACAGCAGAAGGGATGGATGGTGGGATGAGGCACAGCAGAGGGGATGGAGGTGGGATGGATGATGGGATGAGGCACAGCAGAGGGGATGGATGATGGGATGAGGCACAGCAGAGGGGATGGATGATGGGATGAGGCACAGCAGAGGGGATGGATGGTGGGATGAGGCACAGCAGAGGGGATGGAGGTGGGATGGATAATGGGATGAGGCAAAGCAGAGGGGATGGAGGTGGGAGGGATGGTGGGATGAGGCACAGCAGAGGGGATGGATGATGGGATGAGGCAAAGCAGATGGGATGGAGGTGGGATGGATGATGGGATGAGGCACAGCAGAGGGGATGGAGGTGGGATGGATGATGGGATGAGGCACAGCAGAGGGGATGGATGATGGGATGAGGCACAGCAGAGGGGATGGATGATGGGATGAGGCACAGCAGAGGGGATGGATGATGGGATGAGGCACAGCAGAGGGGATGGAGGTGGGATGGATGATGGGATGAGGCACAGCAGAGGGGATGGATGGTGGGATGAGGCACAGCAGAGGGGATGGATGGTGGGATGAGGCACAGCAGAGGGGATGGAGGTGGGATGGATGATGGGATGAGGCACAGCAGAGGGGATGGATGATGGGATGAGGCACAGCAGAGGGGATGGATGATGGGATGAGGCACAGCAGAGGGGATGGAGGTGGGATGGATGATGGGATGAGGCACAGCAGAGGGGATGGAGGTGGGATGGATGATGGGATGAGGCACAGCAGAGGGGATGGATGATGGGATGAGGCACAGCAGAAGGGATGGATGGTGGGATGAGGCACAGCAGAGGGGATGGATGGTGGGATGAGGCACAGCAGAGGGGATGGATGATGGGATGAGGCACAGCAGAGGGGATGGATGGTGGGATGAGGCACAGCAGAGGGGATGGATGGTGGGATGAGGCACAGCAGAGGGGATGGAGGTGGGATGGATGATGGGATGAGGCACAGCAGAGGGGATGGATGATGGGATGAGGCACAGCAGAAGGGATGGATGGTGGGATGAGGCACAGCAGAGGGGATGGAGGTGGGATGGATGATGGGATGAGGCACAGCAGAGGGGATGGATGATGGGATGAGGCACAGCAGAGGGGATGGATGATGGGATGAGGCACAGCAGAGGGTATGGATGGTGGGATGAGGCACAGCAGAGGGGATGGAGGTGGGATGAGGCACAGCAGAGGGGATAGAGGTGGGATGGATAATGGGATGAGGCACAGCAGAGGGGATGGATGATGGGATGAGGCAAAGCAGATGGGATGGAGGTGGGATGGATGATGGGATGAGGCACAGCAGAGGGGATGGATGATGGGATGAGGCACAGCAGAGGGGATGGATGATGGGATGAGGCACAGCAGAGGGGATGGATGATGGGATGAGGCACAGCAGAGGGGATGGATGATGGGATGAGGCACAGCAGAGGGGATGGATGATGGGATGAGGCACAGCAGAGGGGATGGAGGTGGGATGGATGATGGGATGAGGCACAGCAGAGGGGATGGATGGTGGGATGAGGCACAGCAGAGGGGATGGATGATGGGATGAGGCACAGCAGAAGGGATGGATGGTGGGATGAGGCACAGCAGAGGGGATGGATGGTGGGATGAGGCACAGCAGAGGGGATGGAGGTGGGATGGATGATGGGATGAGGCACAGCAGAGGGGATGGATGATGGGATGAGGCACAGCAGAGGGGATGGATGGTGGGATGAGGCACAGCAGAGGGGATGGAGGTGGGATGGATGATGAGAGGAGGCACAGGCAGCAGACAGAGTGTCTTGTGAAGAGTAGAGTACCCTTTCTTCCTTACCCTGCAGAGCTGCAGGCCCTGGGTGCCGGTGTCTTCGGTGTGGCTGCACACTGTTCCCGCCAGGCCCGGATCAAGCAGGAAGGAGTCCCGGCTAGCTCCTCCCCCTTCACGGAGCCGGCCGCAGTGAGCACAGCCGGCGGCTGCCAGCCTGCTGCCACTATGCCTAAGACTAGGGGGAGTGGGGGACACTACAGTGAGTGCAGTGACATACCCGGCCGGCGGCCGGCCGGCCAGAAGAATACGCGGCCGGCCGGCCGGCCGGCCGCGGAGGGCCAGCTTGGGACGGGACTCAGAAGGAGGGACACTGTCTGGGACTGGCACACAAAATGACATGCGCCCAGAGGTCGGCCCACCGGGCATATGCCCGGTCTGCCTTATGGCCAGTCCGGCCCTGTACGGGTATATATACCACTATACACAAGTTCAGATGTTTTGCCTGCCTCTAAAGAACCCAAAAAAACGCCTGCTACTAAACCGGCAAGGTGTGAAAAGCGAGAAGCCACTAACCTGTTCTATAATTGCACTAATACAAATGATCTTTTTTTTATGGTTCTGGACATGCTACAGAGCTGAAACTTCACAGGTACACCTTTTAGACCCCCCAGACACAAAATCACACAAAAAAAAGTTCTTAAAAAGAGCCAATTATTGAAAAAATAAAAATAAATAAATAAAAAAAATAAAAAAAATTCTTTGGATTTAGTATCTGGGGGGTCTAAAAAGCGTATCTGTGAAGTTTCTCTGTAGCATGTCCGGAACCAGAAAAAAAGATAATTTTTCAGTAGAGCAGGGATGGTGGTACCCTCATTTTACACCTATATGATCTTTTTTTTCTGGTTCTGGACATGCTACAGAGCTGAAACTTCACAGGTACACCTTTTAGACCCCCCCCCCCCGACACAAAATCACACAAAAAAAGTTCTTAAAAATTGTCATTTTTGATAGAGAGCCAATTATTGAAAACATTTAAAAAAAAAAAAATTAAAAAAAAAAAAATTCTTTGGATTTAGTGTCTGGGGGGTCTAAAGAGTGTACCTGTGAAGTTTCAGCTCTGTAGCATGTCCAGAACCAGAAAAAAAAGATTGTTTGTATTAGAACACTTATAGAACAGGTTAGTGGCTTCTCGCTTTTCACACATTGCCGGTTTAGTAGCAAGCGTTTTTTTGGGCATTTTGTGGGTTCTTTTGAGTCAGGAAAAACATCTGAACTTGTGTATAGTGGTATATATACCACTATACACAAGTTCAGATATTTTGCCTGCCTCCAAAGAACCCCAAAAAATGCCCAAGAAAACGCTAGCGTCAAAAAAAAAAAACGCCCAGGTGTGTTGTTGCAGGCATTTTTGGGGGGTTTTTGGAGGCAGGCAAAACATCTGAACTTGTGTACACACACATACTTATATGTATTTTACACTTAGACATATATAGGTGTGATAGTAGCAGAAATCTATGCTTGCGCTAATGAAATAATTTACACTAATATGGTTACGCTCCTATAACACCTATATATGTCTAAGTGTAAAATACATATAAGTATGTGTGTGTACACAAGTTCAGATGTTTTGCCTGCCTCCAAAAACCCCAAAAAAATGCCTGCAACAACACACCTGGGCTTTTTTTTTTTTTTTGACGCTAGCGTTTTTTTGGGCATTTTTTGGGGTTCTTTGGAGGCAGGCAAAACATCTGAACTTGTGTATAGTGGTATATATAATTTTTTTTTTTTCAATAATTGGCTCTCTATCAAAAATGACAATTTTTAAGAACTTTTTTTGTGTGATTTTGTGTCTGGGGGGTCTAAAAGGTGTACCTTTGAAGTTTCAGCTCTGTAGCATGTCCAGAACCAGAAAAAAAGATCATATAGGTGTAAAATGAGGGTACCACCATCCCTGCTCTACTGAAAAATTATCTTTTTTTCTGGTTCTGGACATGCTACAGAGCTGAAACTTCACAGGTACACTTTTTAGACCCCCCCAGATACTAAATCCAAAGAAATTTTTTTTTTTAATTTTTCCAATAATTGGCTCTCTATCAAAAATGACAATTTTTAAGAACTTTTTGTTTGTGTGATTAATAGTCCCTGGGGTATGACCCAGAACCCTAGGCACTTTTTAGGGGCATTTATTGGGTTTTAGGGCTTCAAAATGGTGTTTTTTGATTACCGAAGTTCGGGTCCCATTGATTTCAATGGGGTTCTGAAATCCGGGCCGAACTTTCGGGAAGTTCGGATTTTCTGGCTGAACCGAACTTTTCAAAAGTTCGATCATCCCTACCGATCACTTGTGGAAGCAGACACACTGCTTAAACCATACTGCCACTTGTATGGAAGAATTAAGTCTTCTTGCTCTCTCTATATCAGCAGACTTGATGCAACTACATTATCTCCAGGACACTCTCCAGCATCCCCTTGACTGACACCCATCCACTGACTCTTCTACTTGAAGGGATGACCCTCACATGACAGACCACATGACACAGAACTGTACTCACAGTAGCCAGAACCAGATCCAATGGGCCAGCGCTACCCATAGGCAGGGTAGGCGCTGGCCTAGAGCACAAATCAGTGGGGGGCGCTGGAGAGTGGCGTCGCTATGTGGGTGCGGGGGTATGGACCAGAGCATGACACCAGGCGTCGCATTTAGAGGGGCCCTGCAGCTCCCTCCTTTGCTCCCCTGAAACTCCTCCACATGATGTGCAGAGAGGGTGGGGGAGGAGGGAGTGAGGCAGAGACATACAGTTGTGCTCATAAGTTTACATACCCTGGCAGAATTTATGATTTCTTGGCATTTTTTAGAGAATATGAATGATAACAAAAAACTTTTCTTTCACTCATGGTTAGTGTTTGGCTGAAGCCATTCATTATCAATCAACTGTGTTCACTTATTTAAAATCATTTAAAATCATAATGACAACAGAAACTACCCAAATGACCCTGATCAAAAGTTTACATACCCTGGTGATTGTGGCCTAATAACATGCACACAGGTTTACACAAAGGGGTTTGAATGACTATTAAAGGTAACCATCGTCACCTGTGATCTGTTTGCTTGTAATTAGTGTGTATGTATAAAAGGTTAACGAGTTTCTGGACTCCTGACAGACCCTTGCATTTTTCATCCAGTGCTGCACTGACGTTTCTGGATTCTGAGTCATGGGGAAAGCAAAAGAATTATCAAAGGATCTGTGGGAAAGGGTAGTTGAACTTTATAAAACAGGAAAGGGATATAAAAAGATATCCAAGGAATTGAGAATGCCAATCAGCAGTCTTCAAACTCTAATCAAGAAGTGGAAAATGAGGGGTTCTGTTGAAACCAAACCACGGTCAGGTAGACCAACTAAAATTTCAGCCACAACCGCCACGAAAATTGTTCGGGATGCAAAAAAAAAAAACACACAAATAACTTCAGGTGAAATACAGGACTCTCTGAAAACATGTGGTGTGGCTGTTTCAAGATACTCAATATGGAAGCACTTGAAGAAAGATGGGCTGCATGGTCGAGTTGCCAGAAGAAAGTCATTACTACGCAAATGCCACAAAGTATCCCACTTACAATACGCCAAACAGCACAGAGACAAGCCTCAAACCTTCTGGCACAAAGTCATTTGGAGTGATGAGACCAAAATTGGGGTTTTTAGACACAACCATAAACGCTACATTTAGAGAGGAGTCAACAAGGCCTATGTTGAAACGTACACCATGTTTCGTCATAGCACATGCTGGTCACCGGGTGCCGGCCAATAATTGACCGCTGGCATCTGGTGTTCAGCTCCGATCTTCCCCGAACACAGCTCTGTGAGTGTAAACAACACAGAGCTGTATTAAGTGACAGCTAAGCTAAGCAGGGAATGAAAACAACTAGATCCCCAGTAAAAACAGCACAAAGTACACACATAAACACTTGTTAGGCACATGTTTAACCCCATTTGATCGCCCTAGATGTTAACCTCTTCCTGTCCAGTGTCATTAGTACAGTGACAGTGAATATTATTAGCACTGATTACTATGATAATAGCACTGGTTATGTCAGTTGCAGTTAGTTCCCTTCAGAATCAGTTTGCCCATCACACTTTCGCAGTTTAGTTATAAGTCACTGATTGCCACCATTACTAGTATTAAAAAAAAAAAAAAAAAATTCAGTAAATATCCCATAGTTTGTAGACGCTACAAATTTCACACAAACGAATCAATATAGACTTATTGGGATTTTTTTTTTTTACCAATTTTACATGTAGCAGAATACATTTTGGTCAATTATTAAGAGATTTGATTATTTTTATTTTTTATGGGATATGTTTAATAGCAGAAAGTAAAAATGATTGTTTAAAATAAAAAACTCAAAGGTGATTAAATACCACCAAAAGAAATCTCTATTTGTGTGAAAAAAATTATATCAATTTTGTTTGGGTACAGCATTGCATGGCCATGCAATTGTCAGTTAAAATAGCTCAGTGCCAAATAGCAGAAAATCACCTGGTCATGAATGGGGTAAGACCTTCCAGAACTGAAGTGGATATCTAAGAGATTCCCTGAAGAAGAAGTCATGTGATCTGACACAATGCGTTGGGAGGAGCCAGTAATGTCAAGCCATTATCCAGAAGTGTGCGGGCAGCCATCTTGTTTGAGGTTTTCCCATTGTAATGCCCTATACTACAGTGCACCAGTTAATTGTGCACTTTTTAAGTTGATGATAAGATATTTTTTTTAAATAAATAATGTATTTGTTAGCAGAGAGCACTATATATTTTCTTTCTTTTTGAATTTTACATTGCCCTGCACCTAACCAATATGGAGGATGGAAATGGATTGTGGCATAGCCTCTAAATACAGGGGTGAAGATCATTGCTGTGGCCTATAAGAACCCCAGTTAAAGAGGAAGGCACCTATGACCTAATGTATGTTAGGTCTAGGTGGGGCTTTTTTTCAGCAGGAACTTGGTGGAACTCAGTTCCACCACCTTTTGGCTCAGGCCCTCTGCTCCCTGCTCATCTCTATCACTTTTAAACACAGAGGTCTGGCTTCCTGTGTTTTCCAAGTGCAGTATGGGGACAAAGGAGATGCCGGTGCCTGGGGTGCAGTGTGAATGCTGACCACCCCACTGAATGATCTCCCTGCAAGTGAGATAGGCGAAGCAATCTACAGTGTGAGGAAAGGTACCAGAGAAGAAGAGGGGTAAAAGTGAGATGTGGATGGGGGATGCAGAGCTAAGCAGCTGTGGAAGAAGGCTGAGCTCTGCACTCTGTGTGTAGTGCACCCCTGAACTCTGCACTGTATACCAAGCACACCCCTGAACTCTGCACTGTATACGTAGGACACCCCTGAACTCTGCACTCTGTGTGTAACCCAACCAAACTCTGCACTCTGCATATAATGCACTCCTGGTATTTGATGCCCCTTTAAGACCCTCCCACTGTTAGTGAAATTTTGACCAGTTTGGGGAGAGGTTTTTTTTTTTGGGGGGGGGGGGGGGCGTGATTGAGTTCCCGAACCCTTTTTCTGAGAAAAAAAGCCCTGGGTCTAGGTATAAGGTGAGAGCATAAGCATTATGGTGATGGGATTTGCACTATTGATGAACCATATACCTTAAAGTTACGGGTGTAAATATGAAGGTATTGAAGTAAGAAAGTTCAAGAAGTCTTGTTGATAAATTTTGAGAACACATGAAATGAGAAAAGTGGTACAAACAGACAAATTGAGTACACATGGATACTTTTGGACAGTTTTCTTATTCTTTTAAAGACACAGTGAAGATTTAAAGGATAAACCAGGAATCCTCAAACTACGGCCCTCCAGCTGTTGCAGAACTACACATCCCATGAGGCATTGTACAACTCTGACATTCACAGACATGACTAGGCATGATGGGAATTGTAGTTCCTGAACAACTGGAGGGCCATAGTTTGAAGACCCCTCGGATAAACACATGGACATCTTGGTTTTAGTAATATTCACTTTATCTTGTCCTATGTAATGAGAAAAGTTCACAGGGGTACATATTGGGGACACACTGATAAATTTTGGATGTTTTCTTTGTTTTTTACATCTTTTAGCGACACTGTAAAGATTTAAAGAATATACACGGACCCTTTTATCAATTTTCACTTTATTTTGTTTCATGTAAGGGAATACACTACATGTATGATTTTTTTTAAATGTATTACATTTTCTCAATTATTTGTGCATAGTCATATTATACAACTGTGGTTGAGTACTGTGCAGCACTATTTAATATATTCTATATCTAAAATGTATTTAACTCACGTGCTGTGCAATTAACAGCCAAGTTAGGTCACTTCTTGCCACCTTTGCTGATACTTAGCCCAATATGTGAATCACAATCCTTAACTCTCCTCTCATATATTAGTATGTGTATGGTGAGCTGTAGCCTCAGTGGACTTTTCTGGTGTAAATAAGAGTGGATTGTCTTGTAATTAAACCTCCAATTTTCTAATATTGAGCTGACCTTTTGCTCTTATTGATCGACTCCTTACACTGCATTGGGCGGCACAGGGGTTTTAGGAGGCAGAGCATGCAGACTCTGTAACTTTAATATAAAGCTGTTCATCGACAAAGGATGACACCAGGACATGTGTCCAAAACCCAGCAGGAAACACCATTATTTTATACAGATTTGCACACAGTGATGAAACCTTTTTGAAGGAAACTAAAAAAGACCATCTTGTACTGGAGCATGGAGTGGGATCCTAAGAGGACTGTGTAAATTCAAGTGCAGGCCCCTTTAACATGGAAGTTCTGATAGGGTTTGCCTGTCCGTCTCTCAGGCGGACCCGATCAGAACCTCCATTCTTCTCTATGTAGCGGGGTGTGTAAATGGACATGCATCCAATCCAATCCGATCCACCAAAAAGAGTCGTTCCCCTTTCGTCCAGAAGATCGGAACGGAGGGCAGTCAGGTGTAAACGGGCAGGTGGTCCATTTACATCTGGCTTGCCCATAGAGGAGAGTGTCTGTGTCCATGTCCGCTGTGCAATTTTCACTCTATTTTGTTTCATGTATGGGAATATATGTATGATTTTTTAAATTTATAACATTTCATAATTATTTATGCCTATGCGTGAATAATTGTGTGTAGTTTGGCTGTCTTGTTTGCATTGTATCATTTTACGTAGAGGGAGTGTTGGTTTATTTAGTCTGTGACTTCTGCTGACTAAGCCAGAGGCTACAAATTCGAGTTTATTATGTTCATTGAGTTATTTTTGCAGGAGCAGCCTATAAGGAACTCGGTTTTATTTCTGTCTGCCATCTGCAGTAAAGTTGGGAACACCACCTTGAGATGAATTTGCAAAATGTTAGCATAAAGATAAAAATCTTTATTTATAGTCATTTGATTATAATTTTCAAATCTCTTTGGACTCAATGGGAAATAATTGTAACTTTAAAAAAAATTAAAAATAAAGAATCCTTTTTTGATGTGGGAGATTTGAGAACAAAACCTCTTGTTTCTTATCTGTCCTTGGTTAGTGCATACTGATCAGAACCACTTGTGTCTCCTTCAGGGGATTTTCCAGAGACAGCATGATGCTCTAAAAGTCTAGTGCATGGGGAGTTAATATACAAGATGTAAAAGGCAGACCCAATGATTTCTGCTTGGAAGCCTCACTAGCAATGCTCTTTTTTTTTTTTTTGAAGCTTTTAAATACCATTTTCTGCTTTACCACATGTAATTACGTGTTGCTGTGATTATTGTCAATCCCATGATGAACTGTTACAATGTAAGTGTAATATAAATAACAATACTATAGTTTACGGCCCTAAGCCACACTCTTGTAAAAAATAAAGATTAATTCTTCAAAACTCTGCAAATATGACAGGCAAATGATATTGGTAGTCCTAGGCAGTTTCATGATTACAATGCAATTTAAAGTGATTGTAAAGCCTTGTTTTTTGGGGTATTTTTTTAAAATAACATATATATCATACTTACCTGCTCTGTAATAGTTTTGCACAGAGCAACCCTGATCCTCCTCTTCTAGAGTCTGAAAATAGAATACAGTAGGGTAAAAAATCTTCTGCCTTTATGTCGCACCCACTGGTGTATATAGGGTAAATAGGTTAGATCTAAGTAGCTAAAGTGAGCATGTCTGTGGGGTTCAAGCTCAGGTCAGGCTGGAGGGCTTTGCAGGTCAGCTCTGTGTCACCTCCCCCTGGTTCTGGAAGTTTCCAGAAACTTCTAGAAGCTAGTGGTGGGAGGTACAGAGGGAGGGATTTGAATATTTATGTGAGTTTGACCAATCCCCTGGCAGGAGGCTTGGCAGGGTGGTATGATGTGTCCATAAATATTGAAGAGTCTAGGCCAGTTTGTGGGGTTGCTGGTTGGACTATGGAGTGCTGATACGAGGATTGTGAGTCCTGGGGGCTCTGCCTCCAGGCAGTAGCTGAGGAAGGAAGGAAAGGAGCAGTTTGACCAGAGGAAACTTCACCACCCTTTAGTCTCATCCAGGAGACACCCTGTATTGCAAGGGAGGACCTGCACAGCAGGAAGCCCGAACAGCAGTTTTTGCCAAGCAGCAGAATTTCAAGGGACAGTGTGAGTACCCCTATCTACCACTCCCAGAGCCAACAAAGGGAGAAGGCAGTGGGATGCAATATTTAGCTATCCTTAAAAGGGACAGTGCCACAACTTACCTTACTCCCTTGCTCTGGAATCTATTTAAGGAAGTCAGGTGTATGGGCATGTTGCTATTTTCTACTAAGGGGACACAGAGCTCCCACATACAGTTGACACTTTTTATTTCTACTAAGGGAACATAGAGCTCCTATAAAAAAAAGTTTTGCTACTGATCCATTAAGGACTAATATTATTCTGGAGGGAGTACAGTCTAGGAATCAACTTGCTGTGAGTTGTACATAGAGAGGTTATCCTCCAAGTTGTTGCTGAATTCAGTTTGGGCATCCCATAACCCCTTATCCCCACCAAAGTTTATATTCCCTCAATAAAACATAAAAACAAGCTCAAGGACTGCTTTTCTGCGTGTGAATGCAAGCTAAAAAATGTGTGTAGCCTGGCTGTGGAGGATTAGGGGGACCCAAAACTCAGCGACCCTCTAATGGGTAGTGCTACATTTACAAACACTTTAAATGAGTTCCCCATTAGGCAGTTCCTGTAATATATTGGGTAATCTATAGCGAACACGGACTGTATTATTCGTGTTCGTACCGAATAATTGGATTTTTGTTACCCGAACACGAACACGGACACTTTACTGTATATTCGGTAAAAATCCGTGTTCGGTCGTTTTATTTCCGGGTTTTGCATGCTTTGGCGCTCTTTTCATGGCGGGCTTTCAACAGCCAATCAACAATCGTTTAACTGGTGTGCCTTAAGCCATCCCAGCCATGCCTGCAAATGTCTCAGTAGCTGTGATTGGCCGTCTGAAGCATGTGACCAAGTCTTTATAAGTTCGAGGCAGCCGCAGCGGCGTCATTATGCTGCTTAGATCAGGGACAGAGCACACATCAACGTGCTGGCTGCTGATTAGGGAAAGATAGGCAGGAAAAAACCATTTGTGTCCGGATAGAATTGAGGGACAGGTCGGAGTGTTTAGGCAGGGCGAGTTGTAGGCATTTTAGGGATAGAGTCTGCTGAATTATAGGGTCAGTGTGTTCTACAAACTACAATCGATATTGCTGTGTGGGGTGGGGTCTGCACTTAGTTCTCCTGATCTACGATCTCTTCTCAATCCTGTTAGGGACAGAGTCTGCTGAATTTTAGGGAAAGTGTGTTCTACAAACTACAATCGATATTGCTGTGTGGTGTGGGATAGGAGATAGGCAGGTGTCAGTGATCCACATCCATTTTTCTGTGTGTGGGCTGCAGTGAACACAATCTTTTTGGGGTGCAGTGAACACAATCCTTTTGGAGTGCAGTGAACAAAATCTTTGTGGGGTGCAGTGAACAAAACCTTTGTGGGGGTACAGTGAACACAATCTTTGTGGGGTGCAGTGAAGACAATCCTTGTGGGGTGCAGTGAAGACAATCCTTGTGGGGTGCAGTGAACAAAATCTTTGGGGGGTACAGTGAACACAATCTTTGTGGGGTGCAGAGAAGACAATCCTTGTGGGGTGCAGTGAACAAAATCTTTGGGGGGGTACAGTGAACACAATCTTTGTGGGGTGCAGTGAACAAAACCTTTGTGGGGTGCAGTGAACACAATCTTTGCGGGGTGCAGTGAAGACAATCCTTGTGGGGTGCAGTGAAGACAATCCTTGTGGGGTGCAGTGAACAAAATCTTTGGGGGGTACAGTGAACACAATCTTTGTGGGGTGCAGTGAACAAAACCTTTGTGGGGTACAGTGAACACAATCTTTGTGGGGTGCAGTGAACAAAACCTTTGTGGGGTACAGTGAACACAATCTTTGTGGGGTGCAGTGAAGACAATCCTTTTGGAGTGCAGTGAACACAATCTTTGTGGGGTACAGTGAACACAATCTTTGTGGGGTGCAGTGAACAAAACCTTTGTGGGGTACAGTGAACACAATCTTTGTGGGGTGCAGTGAACACAATCTTTGTGGGGTGCAGTGAACAAAACCTTTGTGGGGTGCAGTGAACACAACCTTTGTGGGGTACAGTGAACACAATCTTTGTGGGGTGCAGTGAACAAAACCTTTGTGGGGTACAGTGAACACAATCTTTGTGGGGTACAGTGAACACAATCTTTGTGGGGTGCAGTGAACAAAACCTTTGTGGGGTACAGTGAACACAATCTTTGTGGGGTGCAGTGAACACAATCTTTGTGGGGTGCAGTGAACAAAACCTTTGTGGGGTGCAGTGAACACAACCTTTGTGGGGTACAGTGAACACAATCTTTGTGGGGTGCAGTGAACAAAACCTTTGTGGGGTACAGTGAACACAATCTTTGTGGGGTACAGTGAACACAATCTTTGTGGGGTGCAGTGAACAAAACCTTTGTGGGGTACAGTGAACACAATCTTTGTGGGGTGCAGTGAACAAAACCTTTGTGGGGTACAGTGAACACAATCTTTGTGGGGTGCAGTGAAGACAATCCTTTTGGAGTGCAGTGAACAAAATCTTTGTGGGGTACAGTGAACACAATCTTTGTGGGGTGCAGTGAACAAAATCTTTGTGGGGTACAGTGAACACAATCTTTGTGGGGTGCACTGAAGACAATCCTTGTGGGGTGCAGTGAAGACAATCCTTGTGGGGTGCAGTGAACAAAATCTTTGGGGGGTACAGTGAACACAATCTTTGTGGGGTGCAGTGAACACAATCTTTGTGGGGTGCAGTGAACACAATCTTTGTGGGGTGCAGTGAAGACAATCCTTTTGGAGTGCAGTGAACACAATCTTTGTGGGGTACAGTGAACACAATATTTGTGGGGTGCAGTGAAGACAATCCTTGTGGGGTGCAGTGAAGACAATCCTTGTGGGGTGCAGTGAACAAAATCTTTGGGGGGTACAGTGAACACAATCTTTGTGGGGTGCAGTGAACAAAACCTTTGTGGGGTACAGTGAACACAATCTTTGTGGGGTGCAGTGAAGACAATCCTTTTGTAGTGCAGTGAACACAATCTTTGTGGGGTACAGTGAAAACAATCTTTGTGGGGTGCAGTGAACAAAACCTTTGTGGGGTGCAGTGAACAAAACCTTTGTGGGGTACAGTGAACACAATCTTTGTGGGGTGCAGTGAACACAACCTTTGTGGGGTACAGTGAACACAATCTTTGTGGGGTGCAGTGAACAAAACCTTTGTGGGGTACAGTGAACACAATCTTTGTGGGGTACAGTGAACACAATCTTTGTGGGGTGCAGTGAACAAAACCTGTGTGGGGTGCAGTGAACACAATCTTTGTGGGGTGCAGTGAACAAAACCTTTGTGGGGTACAGTGAACACAATCTTTGTGGGGTGCAGAGAAGACAATCCTTTTGGGGTGCAGTGAACACAATCTTTGTGGGGTACAGTGAACACAATCTTTGTGGGGTGCAGTGAACACAATCTTTGTGGGGTGCAGTGAACAAAACCTTTGTGGGGTACAGTGAACACAATCTTTGTGGGGTGCAGTGAACACAACCTTTGTGGGGTACAGTGAACACAATCTTTGTGGGGTGCAGTGAACAAAACCTTTGTGGGGTACAGTGAACACAATCTTTGTGGGGTACAGTGAACACAATCTTTGTGGGGTGCAGTGAACAAAACCTGTGTGGGGTACAGTGAACACAATCTTTGTGGGGTGCAGTGAACAAAACCTTTGTGGGGTACAGTGAACACAATCTTTGTGGGGTGCAGAGAAGACAATCCTTTTGGGGTGCAGTGAACACAATCTTTGTGGGGTACAGTGAACACAATCTTTGTGGGGTGCAGTGAACACAATCTTTGTGGGGTGCAGTGAACAAAACCTTTGTGGGGTGCAGTGAACACAATCTTTGTGGGGTGCAGTGAAGACAATCCTTGTGGGGTGCAGTGAAGACAATCCTTGTGGGGTGCAGTGAACAAAATCTTTGGGGGGTACAGTGAACACAATCTTTGTGGGGTGCAGAGAAGACAATCCTTGTGGGGTGCAGTGAACAAAATCTTTGGGGGGGTACAGTGAACACAATCTTTGTGGGGTGCAGTGAACAAAACCTTTGTGGGGTGCAGTGAACACAATCTTTGCGGGGTGCAGTGAAGACAATCCTTGTGGGGTGCAGTGAAGACAATCCTTGTGGGGTGCAGTGAACAAAATCTTTGGGGGGTACAGTGAACACAATCTTTGTGGGGTGCAGTGAACAAAACCTTTGTGGGGTACAGTGAACACAATCTTTGTGGGGTGCAGTGAACAAAACCTTTGTGGGGTACAGTGAACACAATCTTTGTGGGGTGCAGTGAAGACAATCCTTTTGGAGTGCAGTGAACACAATCTTTGTGGGGTACAGTGAACACAATCTTTGTGGGGTGCAGTGAACAAAACCTTTGTGGGGTACAGTGAACACAATCTTTGTGGGGTGCAGTGAACACAATCTTTGTGGGGTGCAGTGAACAAAACCTTTGTGGGGTGCAGTGAACACAACCTTTGTGGGGTACAGTGAACACAATCTTTGTGGGGTGCAGTGAACAAAACCTTTGTGGGGTACAGTGAACACAATCTTTGTGGGGTACAGTGAACACAATCTTTGTGGGGTGCAGTGAACAAAACCTTTGTGGGGTACAGTGAACACAATCTTTGTGGGGTGCAGTGAACACAATCTTTGTGGGGTGCAGTGAACAAAACCTTTGTGGGGTGCAGTGAACACAACCTTTGTGGGGTACAGTGAACACAATCTTTGTGGGGTGCAGTGAACAAAACCTTTGTGGGGTACAGTGAACACAATCTTTGTGGGGTACAGTGAACACAATCTTTGTGGGGTGCAGTGAACAAAACCTTTGTGGGGTACAGTGAACACAATCTTTGTGGGGTGCAGTGAACAAAACCTTTGTGGGGTACAGTGAACACAATCTTTGTGGGGTGCAGTGAAGACAATCCTTTTGGAGTGCAGTGAACAAAATCTTTGTGGGGTACAGTGAACACAATCTTTGTGGGGTGCAGTGAACAAAATCTTTGTGGGGTACAGTGAACACAATCTTTGTGGGGTGCAGTGAAGACAATCCTTGTGGGGTGCAGTGAAGACAATCCTTGTGGGGTGCAGTGAACAAAATCTTTGGGGGGTACAGTGAACACAATCTTTGTGGGGTGCAGTGAACACAATCTTTGTGGGGTGCAGTGAACACAATCTTTGTGGGGTGCAGTGAAGACAATCCTTTTGGAGTGCAGTGAACACAATCTTTGTGGGGTACAGTGAACACAATATTTGTGGGGTGCAGTGAAGACAATCCTTGTGGGGTGCAGTGAAGACAATCCTTGTGGGGTGCAGTGAACAAAATCTTTGGGGGGTACAGTGAACACAATCTTTGTGGGGTGCAGTGAACAAAACCTTTGTGGGGTACAGTGAACACAATCTTTGTGGGGTGCAGTGAACACAATATTTTTGTAGTGCAGTGAACACAATCTTTGTGGGGTACAGTGAAAACAATCTTTGTGGGGTGCAGTGAACAAAACCTTTGTGGGGTGCAGTGAACAAAACCTTTGTGGGGTACAGTGAACACAATCTTTGTGGGGTGCAGTGAACACAACCTTTGTGGGGTACAGTGAACACAATCTTTGTGGGGTGCAGTGAACAAAACCTTTGTGGGGTACAGTGAACACAATCTTTGTGGGGTACAGTGAACACAATCTTTGTGGGGTGCAGTGAACAAAACCTGTGTGGGGTGCAGTGAACACAATCTTTGTGGGGTGCAGTGAACAAAACCTTTGTGGGGTACAGTGAACACAATCTTTGTGGGGTGCAGAGAAGACAATCCTTTTGGGGTGCAGTGAACACAATCTTTGTGGGGTACAGTGAACACAATCTTTGTGGGGTGCAGTGAACACAATCTTTGTGGGGTGCAGTGAACAAAACCTTTGTGGGGTACAGTGAACACAATCTTTGTGGGGTGCAGTGAACACAACCTTTGTGGGGTACAGTGAACACAATCTTTGTGGGGTGCAGTGAACAAAACCTTTGTGGGGTACAGTGAACACAATCTTTGTGGGGTACAGTGAACACAATCTTTGTGGGGTGCAGTGAACAAAACCTGTGTGGGGTACAGTGAACACAATCTTTGTGGGGTGCAGTGAACAAAACCTTTGTGGGGTACAGTGAACACAATCTTTGTGGGGTGCAGAGAAGACAATCCTTTTGGGGTGCAGTGAACACAATCTTTGTGGGGTACAGTGAACACAATCTTTGTGGGGTGCAGTGAACACAATCTTTGTGGGGTGCAGTGAACAAAACCTTTGTGGGGTGCAGTGAACACAATCTTTGTGGGGTGCAGTGAAGACAATCCTTGTGGGGTGCAGTGAAGACAAACAATCTTTGTGGGGTGCAGTGAACAAAACCTTTTGTGGGGTGCAGTGAACACAATCTTTGTGGGGTGCAGTGAAGACAATCCTTGTGGGGTGCAGTGAAGACAAACAATCCTTGTGGGGTGCAGTGAACAAAATCTTTGGGGGGTACAGTGAACACAATCTTTGTGGGGTGCAGTGAACAAAACCTTTGTGGGGTACAGTGAACACAATCTTTGTGGGGTGCAGTGAACAAAACCTTTGTGGGGTACAGTGAACACAATCTTTGTGGGGTGCAGTGAAGACAATCCTTTTGGAGTGCAGTGAACACAATCTTTGTGGGGTACAGTGAACAAAACCTTTGTGGGGTACAGTGAACACAATCTTTGTGGGGTGCAGAGAAGACAATCCTTTTAGGGTGCAGTGAACACAATCTTTGTGGGGTACAGTGAACACAATCTTTGTGGGGTGCAGTGAACAAAACCTTTGTGGGGTACAGTGAACACAATCTTTGTGGGGTGCAGTGAACAAAACCTTTGTGGGGTACAGTGAACACAATCTTTGTGGGGTACAGTGAACACAATCTTTGTGGGGTACAGTGAACACAATCTCATACTTCTGAAGCTTTGAGGGTGCTGCCTGTTCTATACTCCTCCTCCTCCTCATCCATCCTTTTAGGTGTACAAACAATAGTAATTGGGGCCTAGTGTGCTTCTGTACGTGTGAAAAACATACACATTTTTTGATCATATTTCCTATTCCGTTATTCAATAAAAACCTTTGGGGCTCAATTAAATTGCGGAATAGTCTGTGTCGGTACGTGTGAGATCCACCTTTCCAAGTTTTTGGGGTTCATCTCATACTTCTGAAGCTTTGAGGGTGCTGCCTGTTCTATACTCCTCCTCCTCCTCTTCCTCATCCATCCTTTTAGGCGTACAAACAATAGTAATTGGGGCCTAGTGTGCTTCTGTACGTGTGAAAAACATACACTTTTTTTGATCATATTTCCTATTCCGCTATTCAATAAAAACCTTTGGGGCTCAATTAAATTGCGGAATAGTCTGTGTCGGTACGTGTGAGATCCACCTTTCCAAGTTTTTGGGGTTCATCTCATACTTCTGAAGCTTTGAGGGTGCTGCCTGTTCTATACTCCTCCTCCTCCTCCTCATCCATCCTTTTAGGTGTACAAACAATAGTAATTGGGGCCTAGTGTGCTTCTGTACGTGTGAAAAACATACACTTTTTTTGATCATATTTCCTATTCCATTATTCAATAAAAACCTTTGGGGCTCAATTAAATTGCGGAATAGTCTGTGTCGGTACGTGTGAGATCCACCTTTCCAAGTTTTTGGGGTTCATCTCATACTTCTGAAGCTTTGAGGGTGCTGCCTGTTCTATACTCCTCCTCCTCCTCTTCCTCATCCATCCTTTTAGGTGTACAAACAATAGTAATTGGGGCCTAGTGTGCTTCTGTACGTGTGAAAAACATACACTTTTTTTTTATCATATTTCCTATTCCGCTATTCAATAAAAACCTTTGGGGCTCAATTAAATTGCGGAATAGTCTGTGTCGGTACGTGTGAGATCCACCTTTCCAAGTTTTTGGGGTTCATCTCATACTTCTGAAGCTTTGAGGGTGCTGCCTGTTCTATACTCCTCCTCCTCCTCTTCCTCATCCATCCTTTTAGGTGTACAAACAATAGTAATTGGGGCCTAGTGTGCTTCTGTACGTGTGAAAAACATACACTTTTTTTTGATCATATTTCCTATTCCGCTATTCAATAAAAACCTTTGGGGCTCAATTAAATTGCGGAATAGTCTGTGTCGGTACGTGTGAGATCCACCTTTCCAAGTTTTTGGGGTTCATCTCATACTTCTGAAGCTTTGAGGGTGCTGCCTGTTCTATACTCCTCCTCCTCCTCCTCCTCATCCATCCTTTTAGGTGTACAAACAATAGTAATTGGGGCCTAGTGTGCTTCTGTACGTGTGAAAAACATACACTTTTTTTTTATCATATTTCCTATTCCGCTATTCAATAAAAACCTCTGGGGCTCAATTAAATTGCGGAATAGTCTGTGTCGGTACGTGTGAGATCCACCTTTCCAAGTTTTTAGGGTTCATCTCATACTTCTGAAGCTTTGAGGGTGCTGCCTGTTCTATACTCCTCCTCATCCTCCTCCTCCTCCATCCTTTTAGGTGTACAAACAATAGTAATTGGGGCCTAGTGTGCTTCTGTACGTGTGAAAAACATACACTTTTTTTGATCATATTTCCTATTCCGTTATTCAATAAAAACCTTTGGGGCTCAATTAAATTGCGGAATAGTCTGTGTCGGTACGTGTGAGATCCACCTTTCCAAGTTTTTGGGGTTCATCTCATACTTCTGAAGCTTTGAGGGTGCTGCCTGTTCTATACTCCTCCTCCTCCTCCTCCTCATCCATCCTTTTAGGTGTACAAACAATAGTAATTGGGGCCTAGTGTGCTTCTGTACGTGTGAAAAACATACACTTTTTTTTGATCATATTTCCTATTCCGCTATTCAATAAAAACCTTTGGGGCTCAATTAAATTGCGGAATAGTCTGTGTCGGTACGTGTGAGATCCACCTTTCCAAGTTTTTGGGGTTCATCTCATACTTCTGAAGCTTTGAGGGTGCTGCCTGTTCTATACTCCTCCTCATCCTCCTCCTCCTCCATCCTTTTAGGTGTACAAACAATAGTAATTGGGGCCTAGTGTGCTTCTGTACGTGTGAAAAACATACACTTTTTTTGATCATATTTCCTATTCCGTTATTCAATAAAAACCTTTGGGGCTCAATTAAATTGCGGAATAGTCTGTGTCGGTACGTGTGAGATCCACCTTTCCAAGTTTTTGGGGTTCATCTCATACTTCTGAAGCTTTGAGGGTGCTGCCTGTTCTATACTCCTCCTCCTCCTCCTCCTCATCCATCCTTTTAGGTGTACAAACAATAGTAATTGGGGCCTAGTGTGCTTCTGTACGTGTGAAAAACATACACTTTTTTTTGATCATATTTCCTATTCCGCTATTCAATAAAAACCTTTGGGGCTCAATTAAATTGCGGAATAGTCTGTGTCGGTACGTGTGAGATCCACCTTTCCAAGTTTTTGGGGTTCATCTCATACTTCTGAAGCTTTGAGGGTGCTTCCTGTTCTATACTCCTCCTCCTCCTCTTCCTCATCCATCCTTTTAGATGTACAAACAATAGTAATTGGGGCCTAGTGTGCTTCTGTACGTGTGAAAAACATACACTTTTTTTTGATCATATTTCCTATTTCGCTATTCAATAAAAACCTTTGGGGCTCAATTAAATTGCGGAATAGTCTGTGTCGGTACGTGTGAGATCCACCTTTCCAAGTTTTTGGGGTTCATCTCATACTTCTGAAGCTTTGAGGGTGCTGCCTGTTCTATACTCCTCCTCCTCCTCCTCCTCATCCATCCTTTTAGGTGTACAAACAATAGTAATTGGGGCCTAGTGTGCTTCTGTACGTGTGAAAAACATACACTTTTTTTGATCATATTTCCTATTCCGTTATTCAATAAAAACCTTTGGGGCTCAATTAAATTGCGGAATAGTCTGTGTCGGTACGTGTGAGATCCACCTTTCCAAGTTTTTGGGGTTCATCTCATACTTCTGAAGCTTTGAGGGTGCTGCCTGTTCTATACTCCTCCTCCTCCTCCTCATCCATCCTTTTAGGTGTACAAACAATAGTAATTGGGGCCTAGTGTGCTTCTGTACGTGTGAAAAACATACACTTTTTTTTTATCATATTTCCTATTCCGCTATTCAATAAAAACCTTTGGGGCTCAATTAAATTGCGGAATAGTCTGTGTCGGTACGTGTGAGATCCACCTTTCCAAGTTTTTGGGGTTCATCTCATACTTCTGAAGCTTTGAGGGTGCTGCCTGTTCTATACTCCTCCTCCTCCTCTTCCTCATCCATCCTTTTAGGTGTACAAACAATAGTAATTGGGGCCTAGTGTGCTTCTGTACGTGTGAAAAACATACACTTTTTTTTGATCATATTTCCTATTCCGCTATTCAATAAAAACCTTTGGGGCTCAATTAAATTGCGGAATAGTCTGTGTCGGTACGTGTGAGATCCACCTTTCCAAGTTTTTGGGGTTCATCTCATACTTCTGAAGCTTTGAGGGTGCTGCCTGTTCTATACTCCTCCTCCTCCTCCTCCTCATCCATCCTTTTAGGTGTACAAACAATAGTAATTGGGGCCTAGTGTGCTTCTGTACGTGTGAAAAACATACACTTTTTTTTGATCATATTTCCTATTCCGCTATTCAATAAAAACCTTTGTGGCTCAATTAAATTGCGGAATAGTCTGTGTCGGTACGTGTGAGATCCACCTTTCCAAGTTTTTGGGGTTCATCTCATACTTCTGAAGATTTGAGGGTGCTGCCTGTTCCATACTCCTCTTCCTCATCCTCCCTTTAGGGTAGGAAAAAATTTAATCGGGCCTAGTCTGTGTTTGTACGTGTGAGATACACAGTTTTTTATCCTATTCCGCTATTCAATACACACCCTTTTGGTGTAAAAAACATTAAATTGTTTAAAATGCATAGTTTGCATATTTGACTGTGAGAAACACCCGTGCGATACTGTTGTTCTTTTGTTCCGCTATTCAATAAAGACCTTTCTAGGGCAAGATCTTAAATTTCAGAAATATGAGGAGAGCGTCAAATAGGGGCCGTGGCCTGGGTCGTGGTGGTGCTGCTGCTAGAGCTCCTGTTGCAAGGAGAGGACGTGGTCGATCTGTGCCAGCTACACGCACAAGTGAAACACCTTCCTCAAGTGTGAGTAGGCGACAGAACCTGCATCAGTATTTGGTAGGGCATCATACGCCCCTAGAAGTGATGAGGCCAGAACAAGTGGAGGCGATAGTAGATTGGTTTGCTGCTGACAGTGCCTCCAGTTCCTTCACATTGTCTCCCACCCAGTCTACTTCAGAAAGGTCACAGTTGGCACCTGCAGCCAATGTCCAACCGTCTTTCACCTCACCCCCTTGCAAATCAGGCAAGCAGTCTGAGCCCCAAGCCATACAGCAGTCTCTTCTTCTTTTTGATGACTCTGTCAGCAGGGTTTCCCAGGGCCATCCACCTAGCCCTGCCCCAGAAGTGGAAGAGATTGAGTGCAGCGATGCCCAACCACTTATTTCTCAAGATGAGTACATGCAAGGATCATCGCAGCACGTCTCCGATGATGACGAAACGCAGGTGCCAACTGCTGCGGCGTTCAGCATTGTGGAGACCGACAAGGAGGGCAGGGGTGAAGACTGGGTGGAAGATGATGTGGAGGACGATGAGGTCCTCGACCCCACATGGAATGAACGTCATGCAGGTGACCTGAGTAGTTTGGAGGAAGAGGCAGTGGTCGCACAGAGCCACCAGCACAGCAGAAGAGGGAGCAGGGTGCAGAAGCGGAGCGGCCGTGCCCTAGACACTACGCCCGCTACTGCCCAACGCAGCAAGGGAATGAGCGCACCAAAGTCAGCTCAAAGGAGTTCTCTAGCGTGGAAGTTCTTTAGAAAATGTGCTGATGACAGGACACGAGTGGTTTGCACCCTGTGCAATCAGAGCTTGAAGCGAGGCATAAACCTTCTCAACCTGAGCACAACCTGCATGATCAGGCATCTAAGTGCAAAGCACGAGCTGCAGTGGAGTACACACCTTCAAAACCAAGAAACGTCTCTGGCTCATCCTGCTTCCTCTTCTGCTGCAGTCTCGGCCGCTCCAGCCACATCTGTAGTGATACCGGCACCTGCCACCCCGCAAACAGACGATCTGTCAGCAACACCACCACCTGGGTCACCAACAACCATCTCCACAATGTCCCGTGGAAGCGTTCAGCTTTCCATCTCCCAAACACTTGAGAGGAAGAGAGAGTACCCCCCTACCCACCCGCGATCCCTGGCCCTGAATGCCAGCATTTCAAAATTATTGGCCTTTGAAATGCTGTCATTCCGTCTGGTGGAGACGCACAGTTTTAAAAACCTTATGTCGGTGGCTGTCCCACAGTACGTCGTGCCCAGCCGCCACTACTTTTCCAGGCAAGCCATCCCTTCCCTGCACAACCAAGTGGGTGAAAAAATCAGGTGTGCACTGCGCAACGCCATCTGTGCCAAGGTCCACCTAACTACCGATACGTGGACCAGTAAGCACGGTCAGGGGCGTTATATCTCCCTAACGGCACACTGGGTAAATGCAGTGGCGGATGGGCCTGAGGCGGATAGCAATTTGGCGCATGTCCTTCCACCACCGAGGATTGCAGGGCGCTTCAGTTTGCCTCCTGTTCCTAACTCCTCCTACTCCCCTTCCTCATCCTCTACCGCCTCCTCATCCGGACAGCGTAACACCTTCACCACCAACTTCAGCACGGCCAGGGGTAAACGACAGCAGGCAGTTTTACAACTTGCCTGTTTGGGGGACAAACCACACACCGCGCAGGAGTTGTGGAGGAGCATGGAACAGCAGACAAATGAGTGGTTGCTGCCAGCGAGCCTCAAGCCCGGCCTGGTGGTGTGCGATAACGGGAGAAATCTCATAGCAGCTCTGGGCCTAGCCGGTTTGACGCACATGCCTTGCCTGGCGCATGTGCTGAATTTGGTGGTGCAGAGGTTCCTTAAAAACTACCCCGATATGTCAGAGCTGCTGCAGAAAGTGCGGGCCGTTTGTGCGCACTTTCGGCGTTCTCACCCTGCTGCTGCTCGCCTGGCAGCGCTGCAGCGTAACTTCGGCCTTCCCGCTCACCGCCTCATATGTGACGTGCCCACAAGGTGGAACTCCACCTTGCACATGCTGGAAAGACTGTGCGAGCAGCAGCAGGCCATAGTGGAGTTTCAGCTGCAGCACGCACGCGTGAGTCGATCTGCGGAACAGCACCACTTTACCACCAATAACTGGGCCTCCATGCGAGACCTGTGTGCCTTGTTGCGCTGTTTTGAGTACTCCACCAACATGGCCAGTGGCAATGACGCCGTTCTCAGCTTAACTATCCCACTTCTATGCCTCCTTGAAAAAACAATTCGGGCGATGATGGAAGAGGATGTGGCACAGGATGAGGAGGAGGAGGAGGATGAAGAGGTAACATTTCCAAGGCTTTCAGGGCAGTCATTCGCAAGGGGCTCCGAGGGTGGGTTCCTGCACACACAAACGCCAGGGACACAATTGTCCAGCAGGGGCACAGTTCTGGAGGATGAGGAGGAGGAGGAGGAGGAGGAGCTGGAGGAGGAGATGGAACCATGTTCACAGCAGGGTGGCACCCAGGCCAGCTCATGGCCATCACTGGTGCGTGGCTGGGGGGATACAGAGGACACGGACGATACACCTCCCACAGAGGACAGCCTTTCGTCGCCTCTGGGCAGCCTGGCACACATGAGCGATTACATGCTGCAGTGTCTCCACAACGACCGCCTAGTTGCCCACATTCTAACTTGTGCTGATTACTGGGTGGCCACGCTGCTGGATCCCCGTTACAAGGACAACGTACCGTCCTTAATTCACTCACTGGAGCGCGATCGCAAGATGCGCGAGTACAAGCGCACGCTGGTAGACGCGATGCTGCTGGCATTCCCATCTGACAGCGGGGCCACAGTGGAAGCACAAGGCAGAGGAGGAGGAGGAGGAAGAGGTCGCCAACTCAACCAGGGCACCGCCAGCACCTCAGAAGGCAGGGTTAGCATGGCCGAAATGTGGAAAAGCTTTGTCAGCACGCCACAACAAACAGCAGCACCAGCAGCTCAGATGGAACGTCTTAGCAGGAGGCAGCATTTTACCAACATGGTGGAGCAGTATGTGTGCACACGCCTACATGTAGTGAATGAGGGGTCTGCCCCCTTCAACTTCTGGGTCTCCAAATTGGGCACATGGCCTGAGCTTGCCCTTTACGCCTTGGAGGTGCTGGCGTGCCCTGCAGCCAGTGTATTATCTGAACGGGTATTTAGCACGGCTGGGGGTGTTATAACAGACAAGCGCAGCCGCCTGTCCAGAGACAATGTGGACAAGCTCACGTTCATTAAAATGAACCAGGCATGGATCCCACGGGACTTTTCCGTACCTTGTGCAGAATAGCAATGGATACCGACCTTACCCAGCCATTGTTCCATTTTTGCTCTTTCTCACTCTTTTGGGGTGTACCCTCATTTAAAATTTGTGAAAAGAAGCAGTGTTGGCTACCTCGTCCTCCTCCTCAGGGCCAGATTAACGTAGGGGCTATTGGAGCTGCAGCTCCATGCAGGCCCCTACCTTTTATATAGGCCCCGGGTTGGCCATATTCACTGTGACCGCTCTTCTGTCACTTGTAAACACAGAAGTCTGGCTTCTATGCTCGCTTCCCCAGGCAGCACCCTCAGAACCTCCCCACACAGCGCGAAGGCCGGACAAGGAGGGACAGTTGCCGATGCATGGATGTGTTTATGGGCTTCAGAGACAGCATCCCATGTTGAATTAGGCATGCATGGCTGCACCCTTCCTCCTCTGGGTGCATGCCAAGGCACGGCCCTTAAGGCCCTTCAAAATCCTCAGCACCAAGACCATGATGCTCTTAATCCGGCCCTGGTCCTCCTCCACCGCCGCTTCCACCTACACCGCCCATAGGTGTGCGCAGCCTATTGCATTAGGGTGTGCACCCCAAAGTTGAAATACACATGCATGTGTTTGCCTACATGTACATGGCCCCGATACATTACTCTCCCTGCTGGCAAAGAGAAATAGAGCAGAGCAGGTGCGAGGGAGATCTTTCCCATCTCCTCACTGGCAAACAGAGCGATAATGCTATGTGCCCTAGGTGATTAGGGTGTGCCCAGGTACACCAGGCACACCCTGTGCGCACGCCTATGACACCGCCACATCCACCACCACCTCAACCTCCCTCCTACTCCATATGGGCCTCGTCCTTCAGAGATGAAGAACATTGTTTTATTTTTCTGTTTTTTTTTTGTTGTTTTAAGTTATTTCCCTATCCACATTTGTTTGCAGAGCACTTGCCATGCTCTTAACTACGTTTTGCTGCCATTTGCAGCACTCTAGCCCTTTCCATTGGTGTTTTAGAGCCATTTTAGTGCCTTAAAGTTCGGGTCCCCATTGACTTCAATGGGGTTCGGTGTCCGGGAAAAGTTCGGTAAAAGTCCGGGACACGGACCCGGACTTTTTTTTAAAGTTCGGCCGAACCCGTCGAACACGGACATCTAGGTGTCCGCTCAACCCTAGTAATCTATACAACTGGAGAAAAGAAGGGTAGTGTTATACGTAACAACCAGTATTATTACCGCAACTTTTATTGCACTACTACTGCTTACAACCTAATTTTGTATATCCCATAAGAAACCAACAAGTTTTTGTAATGTGCTTATAAAGAAATATTTAAAGCCCAACCTGAAAAGATGAATTCCAGGTATGGCATTTTTACATAGTTATTGTACATTAGTCCAGCTTGTACTAATGTAACTATGCATAAAGCATACTTTTGGGATCCCTCTAGAAGTTGGAAATCACCGTAGTAGACACCACTACTCCAGCGACATCCACTTGCTTCCAGGGCTGAAGCCCTAATGTATTGTTAACACAGGAGGTTGGCTGCCCAGTATGGGTGCCATTCAGAGATCACTTTGCATTTTCTCTATGAATGATAGATAGAAACTCATTAAGGGATTTTAAACCTGTTATCTGTACATTGTTTCTTTATGTATAATTATTGGTATGCTAGGACATTTCTACCTATTAATACTGTGACTCCAAGGCATTATGGACCCTCATCAACATTACCCCCTGCAATCACAGTGCAGTGATGGAGAGTGCTGCTGATGTTATCCCATCGTCATAAAGGAATATCCACTCCAAAAGAAGATCCGAAGCAGAAGACGACCTTGCGCATCACATGACCTGCATTAACACACATGAAAAAGGTAAGTATAAAATAAATAGGCTGATGGGTGTAACCCCGCGCAATGATCTGTGATCCCTTTACAACTATGTGATTAATTAGGCTGCTGCTGTTTTGATGGTTGAAATCCTAACCTAGTAGACTATAGAGCTGCCCTATTCAAAGTGCGAAATGCAAAAAACACATTACATTTATCTAACAAGTGTTCAATAAATTAGAAACATTAAATAAAGTGCTGGAATAACAAAAATGAAGTAAAAAATAAAATCAAGTCCTGTGAATAAAGTGCTCTGTGCAATAAAAAAATTGTCTATTAAGCCCCCGTTCACACTGGGGCGACCTGTCAGGTGACCTGGTCGCCTGACAGGTCGCCGTAGGTTGCCTGCCATACAGAAGCTGCGGACCCGTTCTAATAGGAGCGACACATGTCGCTCCGACTTAGAAAAAGGGTCCGGAGCTTCTTTGGGGCGACCCGGAGCGACCTGCATAGACTTCAATGTTATGAAGTCCGTGCCGGCCGCTCCGAGGTCGCGGTGCGAGCAGTGCGCCGCGACCTGTGTGGTCGCCTGGGGAAGTCGGATCGCCCCAGTGTGAACGGGGGCTAAAGCGGATCTTCACTGCATCTGAGCACCACAAACCAAAAACGTTATTAAATTCATCTTTAATATTCAAAGCAAACTACCCCATCCATTCATGTCTCCATGATTTATTCAAGTGAGAAATCTCTTTGAAAAACACCCAACAGCATTTCTGTCTGTGGCCATCATGAGTAAGGGCAAATTATTCAGGTAGCCATTACTTCCTGCCCTTAGCTCAAGTATGCATGCAGGGGAGTTTGCTGAGCTGAGAAAACCCCTCCTCCTCTCCTTCCCTTCCTGAAGACTCTTGGGATGTATGACATCATTTGCATAGGCAAGAAACTAGGAAGTAACTGAAGAAATGTAAATAAAAAACGTTTAAATCAAGTAAATATGATATACTTTCCTATCCTCTGTATTTACTATTGCTAGCAGCATTGGGATTAAAAATAATCAATGTTGATTGGGAGAGTGAAGTTCCACTTTAACATCAATTAGTCCATCAAACTCTTGTGAATCTTGTTATAATGTGACTCCTATGTTGCGTGCTCCCCTCCTATGTGCCCCCACTCACCGGCTGTACACATAGGACAAGCCCAGATAATATATACTTTTTCCTGCACTCCTTCCACGTAGTACAGGGAGTGCAGAATTATTAGGCAAATGAGTATTTTGACCACATCATCCTCTTTATGCATGTTGTCTTACTCCAAGCTGTATAGGCTCGAAATCCTACTACCAATTAAGCATATTAGGTGATGTGCATCTCTGTAATGAGAAGGGGTGTGGTCTAATGACATCAACACCCTATATCAGGTGTGCATAATTATTAGGCAACTTCCTTTCCTTGGGCAAAATGGGTCAAAAGAAGGACTTGACAGGCTCAGAAAAGTCAAAAATAGTGAGATATCTTGCAGAGGGATGCAGCACTCTTAAAATTGCAAAGCTTCTGAAGCGTGATCATCGAACAATCAAGCATTTCATTCAAAATAGTCAACAGGGTCGCAAGAAGCGTGTGGAAAAACCAAGGCGCAAAATAACAGCCCATGAACTGAGAAAAGTCAAGCGTGCAGCTGCCAAGATGCCACTTGCCACCAGTTTGGCCATATTTCAGAGCTGCAACATCGCTGGAGTGCCCAAAAGCACAAGGTGTGCAATACTCAGAGACATGGCCAAGGTAAGAAAGGCTGAAAGACGACCACCACTGAACAAGACACACAAGCTGAAATGTCAAGACTGGGCCAAGAAATATCTCAAGACTGATTTTTCAAAGGTTTTATGGACTGATGAAATGAGAGTGAGTCTTGATGGGCCAGATGGATGGGCCCGTGGCTGGATTGGTAAAGGGCAGAGAGCTCCAGTCCGACTCAGACGCCAGCAAGGTGGAGGTGGAGTACTGGTTTGGGCTGGTATCATCAAAGATGAGCTTGTGGGGCCTTTTCGGGTTGAGGATGGAGTCAAGCTCAACTCTCAGTCCTACTGCCAGTTTCTGGAAGACACCTTCTTCAAGCAGTGGTACAGGAAGAAGTCTGCATCCTTCAAGAAAAACATGATTTTCATGCAGGACAATGCTCCATCACATGCGTCCAAGTACTCCACAGCGTGGCTGGCAAGAAAGGGTATAAAAAAAGAAAAGCTAATGACATGGCCTCCTTGTTCACCTGATCTGAACCCCATTGAGAACCTGTGGTCCATCATCAAATGTGAGATTTACAAGGAGGGAAAACAGTACACCTCTCTGAACAGTGTCTGGGAGGCTGTGGTTGCTGCTGCACGCAATGTTGATGGTGAACAGATCAAAACACTGACAGAATCCATGGATGGCAGGTTTTAAGTGTCCTTGCAAAGAAAGGTGGCTATATTGGTCACTGATTTGTTTTTGTTTTGTTTTTGAATGTCAGAAATGTATATTTGTGAATGTTGAGATGTTATATTGGTTTCACTGGTAAAAATAAATAATTGAAATGGGTATACTGTATATTTGATTTTTGTTAAGTTGCCTAATAATTATGCACAGTAATAGTCACCTGCACACACAGATATCCCCCTAAAATAGCTAAAACTAAAAACAAACTAAAAACTACTTCCAAAAATAGTCAGCTTTGATATTAATGAGTTTTTTGGGTTCATTGAGAACATGGTTGTTGTTCAATAATAAAATTAATCCTCAAAAATACTCATTTGCCTAATAATTCTGCACTCCCTGTATTGTTAGACTCTTTAATCGTGTCCAAAGCAGGCCTCTGTCCAGGTAGTCACTTTTTATCACCTCCTTATCTCCTCCACTTCTCTCTCCATGCATTAACCAGCATTGGCTTTCACCATGTTATGAATAGGAGAATATCAATAGTGTGATACTGTTAACTTTTATTAATATTAAAAGACACAATTGCACTTACATAAAAAGATCAATTAAAAGTGAAAATTAATCAAAACTACGCCTCGTCATGTTCCCATATAACAGGTGCTCGCTTGACATGTTTCGCCCTTCACACTGGGCATCTTCAGAAGCTGAGTCGGTCAATGATAGGTATATGTTATATATACGAGCTTAGACACCTCCCACTACTCTTAATACTCCTCCTTCTCCACCCACGGGAACTAGTTTCATGCTAGGTCACTTCCAGTCTACACCTGAAGTAATGCTTACAATCTCCAATATTTTCTGTTAGATCAATTCCTGTCTAAACAGGAAGTTTGGTGTACTTTTTCCATTTTGGTATACCCATCTACACTTCCTGTCTGCTCCAGATGTATAGCTACATCGTCCATAATGGTACCCCCAGTACACCTAGAAAGTGATAATGCTTTCTAATTGAAACGAGGATTCTAAGCATGACATAGACATCAGTTCATGTCATGTATTATGTCACATTCCATCTACAGGAATTAAAACTATAGCAGCCGTATCATAACTCATTTACCCTGAAATACTAGCTGACATCCTCAACATATCTAGATTTTGGCAGGATATAAACTAAAAGATAGATAAATTAAAAAATATATATTATTATAAAATTATATGACCCATACCTATTATAGGTATGGGTCATATAATTTTATAATAATATATATTTTTAAATTTTCTATCTTTCAATGTAAATGAATACCTAGAGCATTTGGCACCTGGGGCGGATCCTATATCTGGCACCTCCCTCCCCTCCACAGGCGGGAAGGCGATGCACCACACATCGATGTGTCATCGAGTGACGTCATGTGTAGCACCTCCGCGCACTGCGGCCCGAAAGCTATTATACAGACCCCCCCCCATGGAACCATTTAGATTATATATACAGACCCCCCCCAATGAACCATTTACATTATTATACAGCCCCCCCCCCCCATGGAACCCTTTAGATTATCTATACAGCCACCCTCCCTAATGAACCATTTACATTATACAGTCCCCCCATGGAACCCATTCGATTATATATATATATATATATATATATATATACACACGTTATGCCCCCCCCCCCATGAACCATTTGCATTAAACAGCCTCCCCCTCCCCCCTCCCCATGAAACCCCTTTAGATTATATATACAGCCCCCCCCCATAAACCATTTACATTATACAGCCCCCCCCCCCATGGAACCCTTTCGATTATATAATTATATATACAGCCCCCCCCCCCAAAGAGCCATTTACATTATACAGCAAAAGCCCCCCCATCCCCCCCACCCTACCTTATTAGGAGAGCAGGAAGCAGTGAGTGTAAAGCAGAACGGGACAGGGAGAATCATGACCAGCCCTGAATATACAGCGGGAACTGCCAAAGTTAACTTTATATACTTCTAGGAGTGAAAGGTTTTGAGATCCCGTTTCAGAGAGCCGTTTTGCACAATTGCTGATTCATCATGCCTGCTCGACACACGCAGGCCTCGCTCCCTCAGTTCCCTGGCTGGACATACACTCGAATGACCTGTTACCTTTAATAACCATATATTTGATATTATACTGTAAGTTACACTCTGATCGGTTTGAGACCTTGTGATTATTGGACATATACTGTTGTTTATCTATGTACATTCTTTCTGCCTACTCCTGACAAAGTGAAATTTGTTCACGAAACGCGTTAAGTCTCCTACAGGCGATTTTTTACAAGTTTCTACATGCGATCAACTGTTTTATGACTGTATATATTATTTTCTATTTTTGTATTTTATTTACGTTACTATTATGACAATATTGTATTACCTTGTACCATTGTTATGGTCTTATATTTTTACAATTGTATTATTCATGGCTACTCCCATATTTTGGGGCTACATATTTAGCAATACTGGTTCTACCAATAAATGTACCATTTATTTTATATTGGTTCTTTTTCTCCTACTTAATTTTACCCCATACATTAGTAGCTAGTCCCACCTCATATAAAGTCCCAAGTTTTTATAGTTCCCTTTTTTTTTGTATGCATTTAGGAATGGAGACTCTGTTGGCCATGAGTCTCATATAAAGTCCCAAACTCCCTCCTCCATGTTCCAAGAGAAGACTTCACCAGAGTGAATACAGAGGGTTCACCACAAGCTGTAAACCATTGGTGAGCCTCAAAAACAGGAAGGCCAGATTAGAGTTTGCTAAACAACATCTAAAAAAGCCTTCACAGTTCTGGAACAAGATCCTATGGACAGATGAGACCAAGATCAACTTGTACCAGAGTGATGGGAAGAGAAGAGTATGGAGAAGGAAATGAACTGCTCATGATCCAAAGCATAGCACCTCATCAGTGAAGCATGGTGGTGGTAGTGTCATGGTGTGGGCATGTATGGCTGCCAATGGAACTGGTTCTCTTGTATTTATTGATGATATGACTGCTGACAAAAGCAGCAGGATGAATTCTGAAGTGTTTCGGGCAATATTATCTGCTCATATTCAGCCAAATGCTTCAGAACTCATTGGACGGCGCTTTACAGTGCAGATGGACAATGACCCGAAGCATACTGCGAAAGCAACCAAAGAGTTTTTTAAGGGAAAGAAGTGGAATGTTATGCAATGGCCAAGTCAATCACCTGACCTGAATCCGATTCAGCATGCATTTCACTTGCTGAAGACAAAACTGAAGGGAAAATGCCCCAAGAACAAGCAGGAACTGAAGACAGTGGCAGTAGAGGCCTGGCAGAGCATCACCAGGGATGAAACCCAGCATCTGGTGATGTCTATGCATTCCAGACTTAAGGCTGTAATTGACTGCAAAGGATTTGCAATCAAGTATTAAAAAGTGAAAGTTTGATTTATTATTGTTAATCTGTCCCATTAATTTTGGTCCCTTAAAAGTGGGAGGCACATATACAAACTGTTGTAATTCCTACACCGTTCACCTGATTTGGATGTAAATACCCTCAAATTAAAGCTGAAAGTCTGCAGTTAAAGCACATCTTGTTTGTTTCGTTTCAAATCCATTGTGGTGGTGTAGAGAGCCAAAAATATTAGAATTGTGTCGATGTCCCAATATTTATGGACTTGAGTATATATATATATAATTTAGGTCAGAATATTTTTTTTCTTGTTTTCCTCCTCTAAAACCTAGGTGCGTCTTATGGCCAGGTGCGTCTTTCTGGAGCGAAAAATGCAGTATTTATTGGCCTATTTATCTGGAAGTTCAGCTTTTAAGAGAGTCCTATGATGCTTTATTTTGCTTATAACTGAAAAATTATAAAACTGCTGTGTCTTCCTGTTTTTTTTTCCATTTTCTCTTCTTATGTACTTTAAGTCCCACGAAGGCTTAATGTGCATAGATTTAATAAATATGTCAGCGTAACAGTAACCTGAGAGTGAATGAATTTCTTTTCTTGTGTCAAAAAAATAAATGTACTCAATAAATCATTATAACACTGCTCAGTGCTTGAAGAGACCAGCGCTAATTGAGCTATAGGGCTAAACAGGTGTCTGGAAAAGGTACTGACACTATTACACAACCATTATATTGACAAGATGACATTTGCTGAAAAGGGAGCTCTCTATTTAACAAGCAGTACATGATGCAGTGCAGCCTAAATCTAATAAAGGACACAGCAGGTGTATTCCTAAAAGGACCTCAACACATAAGATGAACTCCAGGCAGGCTACTAAATGGACATTTGAAATACACATATAGTAATTGTTTTATCTTCTAAAGGGACACTGCATTGTTTCTGGAAAGGAATCCCTTGACCCTCCTATACTCAGCTTACTGGGAGGTATATGTGATTTCTTCCCCTGTAACAGGTCTAGCAGCCAGCTGCTGATCCCCAACACTCACCCATCTCATGGGTCACTGACACAGTCTACTCTAATGCCGGTTGTGAGAAGAAGGTCCAGCAGGGAATAGCTGGTAAGGTGAGTAAAGGGAGATTGGGGGAAGTGTTTCTTTCCAGAGACACTGTCACTTTGCAGCCAGTTTTGTGATCCACCTACTCTTGCCAGACATCACATCCTCAAGCTAACCCCTCTTTGTAGTTCAGCTATGCATGCATATTTTTTTTAGGGATGGGGAAGCCATAATTTGCAAATCACGAACCTGGTTTCCTGGACATTCAGTTGACTCAAGGGTAAATTTTGGATAAGAATATATCTTCAGTAACCTTGCAGTGCCTGTATTTACCCAATTGCCTTCAAATACCTAAAGTGTTACTAAACCCAGAAGCCTGCATTCACTATATCTGGTCTCCCACAGTACACAGAGCATCGACACGCAATAGTTGTAGTAAATATAAACTGCTAAATACCTTTTCTCATCAGCAGCAAATAGTAGTCATGGGACTTCTATCAGTTCCTGGTGAAGCTTGTATACTGCACTGGCTTTCCTATCAGGATGCAGGACCCCTGACCCTCTGCCTGGACAGCGTTGATTGGCCCTGTGCTGATCACATGCACTCTCCCAAGAAAAAAAAAAAACTCTCTGGCAATACACACCAAACTGAGCAGGTGCAGCCTGACTCCATTTACTTCTGTCTTACTCTGATACAACAATAATTGTATGAAACATTTTTAGGCTAGGGCACACATTTGGACAGCCTGGTTGGCGAGGTTTTAGGTGGCTCTGTTAACGAGGGCTGGAGGATACATCATGTGGGTACCACCCTTGGATCGGCTTGTGGGTGTGCAGAGAATGTTTGGGTTACCCTATGCTATATCACCTTGCCCATGACCTTAGTGAGACCATTACTGGCGACCAAGGGCAGTCTTCATCTCTTAATTGCCTGTATCTATGTTATACCTCTCTAATACGTCTTTCTTGGCTATATACTGTATATGTACCAGGGCATTATTACTCAATTAGGGACATATTGATTTACAGGTCCTTTTTGGTATTTTGGTCCGTAACGTGTCCTTGCCGCCTGCTTGTGGGCTCTGGTGCCCCTGTGCCCGCCCCCAGACTGTACTTCTCTGTAACTCACATGATCCACTGCAAAATTTGCTGCTCTACCTTGCCTTATCGGGTCCTGAAGAAACCGTGTTATCGGCAAAACGTTGACAGACCTGGCATCCTTGGTTGCTGGAAGCATACGGTACTACAAGTGGTGTTATGCTTTATATATTTATCCATGTTCTTCTGGTACCTTAGTATAGTTCATGTGGATTTGGAGTTTGTTGGTGGATCATTTTTAGGCTTGTATGCCTCTGTTTTTACAAATTTTGTACAATAAAATGCATAATTTTTTACTATATTGTTGTCTTCTATGCTGAGCATTTAAAGTCCAGTGAGTGAAGCGGGTTCCCTCTTACCCGGTCGCGCATTTTTTTTTGGATGTACGTTCTGGTATCATACGAGAAACATTTTTGTGTTTGTCCTTTCTGATAATTATGGAGGAATAGTCATGATCGGCTCTTATAAGCTGTGTACAATCAACTCGAAAGCGGTATTTTTCATCCAATTTTCTGATCGTGTGTACTAGGCTTTAGTCCGGACTTGCCCTCCTGTGGCAGTCTCCAATCCTAAAGTTGAGATTTTGATTTATTTGTGAACATTACTTTCTTTCCGTCTTAGGCTCGGTTCACACTAGGGCGACCTGTGAGGCGACCTGGTCGCCTCACAGGTCGCCGCAGGTCGTCTCCCATAGGGAAGCTACGGACCCGTTCTAATAGGAGCGACACAAGTCGCTCCGACCTAGAAAAAGGGTCCGGAGCTTCTTTGGGGCGACCCGGAGGCGACCGCCATAGACTTCAATGTTATGAAGTCCGTGGCGGCCGCTCCGAGGCCGCGGCGCGCTGCTCGCACCGCGATCTCGGAGGTCGCCCCGGGAAGTAGCGTCGCGGTAATATGAACCGGCGCTAACAGGGAGATCTCTTTATTGTTTGACGCGTGCTAAACATTTATAATTCTTTTGTTGTCTATAATATGGCTTGGAAACTGCTAGTCTCCCATGAAGAGTGTAATTTGCCGGTGATCCTTGCATTATACTTTTGCCAACTGGCATAAGACATTCTTTGTTCAGCTGGATTATAAACTTGGATGTAGATGCTGTAATGTCTTGTAATGAAGTTGGCTTGGTGATATACAGTACAGGCAGTCCCTGAGTTACATACATCTGACTTACATACGACTCATACTTACAAATGGAGGAAGACAACAGAAAGTGAGAGGAAATCCACCCCTAGAAAGGAAAATTCACTCCTGGAAGAGTTGTCATGGGAAAAAAAGGTGTCTCCATTGAAGTTTTATCACCAATCCTTGTTTGCACGACAACCCAAAATTTTTAAAATCCAATCGTCAAAGGGACAGAAAGTGAGATGAAATCTTCTGAACAGGGGAACAGACAGTAAAACAGACATTACAGTTACACTTAACCACTTCTGGACCGGAAAATTTTCCCCCTTAATGACCAGGCCATATTTTGCGATTTGGCACTGCGTTACTTTAACGGACAATTGCGCGGTCGTGCGATGCTGTACCCAAATAAAATTGATCTCCTTTTTTTCCCACAAATAGAGCTTTCTTTTAGTGGTATTTGATCACCTGTGCAATTTTTTTTTTTTTTTTTTTTTGCGCTATAAACAAAAAAAGAGCAACAATTCTGAAAAAAACAATATTTTTCACTTTCTGCTATATAGCATTCTCAAAAAAAATTGAAAAATCAAAATGTTGTAACATTTTAGGCCAATTTGTTTTCTGCTACATATTTTTGGTTAAAAAAAAAATCACAAAAAGTGTATTTTGTATGGTTTGCGCAAAAGTTACTGCCTCTACTAACTACGGGAAAGATTTATGTCATTTTTATTGTTTTTTTTTACTAGTAATGGCGGCGATCTGCGATTTTTAGCGGGACTGCGACATTGCGGCAGACAGATCAGACCCCTACCTGACATTTTTGACACTTTTGGGGGGACCAGTGACATTACTACAGTAATCAGTGCTAAAAATATGTACTGTTACTGTAATAATGACACTGGCAGGGAAGGGGTTAACACTGTGGGTGATCAAGGGGTTAAATATGAGCCTAGGGGAGTGATTCTAACTGTGGGGGGCATGGCTTGTGAAATGAGTATATATAGCAGAATCACGGGAACTATGTGATCATTCCAGGGAGAAGAACGGTCTGCTGTGTTTACAACAGCTGACCGTTCTTCTCTCTCAGCAGAGAGCGATCGCAGGTGTCAGGCAGCAATCAGAGCCACCTGCCCCATGCATTGAAGTCCCCGCTGCCAAGTGGGGGCGGGAGCATGCCACCGCCGGCGCGTGCTCGCCCCCTAGCTGCAGGCGCGCAACCGACGTAGGTCTTTGTTGGTTTGTGCAGGAGGGCCGCACTGCAGCAGTAAATAGGCAGCGGGCGGTGGGGAAGCGGTTTAAAAAATGTACCTGTTTCATCTTACATATGAATTCAACTTAAGGACAAACCTACAGAACCTATCTTTGTCCCGGAGACTGCCTGTACTCCCTATTTTATATTTGCCATGGTCATTTTGAATCTGCCTGATATTGCTTTGGATGGAAATGATATCATCCTCTGTGAATTGCGCTGCTTATTGACAGCTGAAATGAAAGGCTGATACAAAAGACAAATATTAGCCTCCTTAAGACCACAATATATATATATATATATATATATATATATATATATATATATATATATATATATATCTACTGTATGTATATATATATATATATATATATATATATACAGTCAGGTTCATAAATATTGGGACATGGACACAATTCTAATCTTTTTGGCTCTATACACCACCACAATGGATTTGAAATGAAACAAACAAGATGTGCTTTAACTGCAGAGTTTCAGCTTTAATTTTAGGGTATTTACATCCAAATCAGGTAAAAGGTGTAGCGATTACAACAGTTTGTATATGTGCCTCCCACTTTTTAAGGGACCAAAAGTAATGGGACAATTAGCTGCTCAGCTGTTTCATGGCCAGATGTGTGTTATTTCCTCATTATCCCATTTACAAGGAGCAAATAAAAGGTCCAGAGTTCATTTCAAGTGTGCTATTTGCATCTGGAATCTGTTGCTGTCAACTCTCAATATGAGATCCAAAGAGCTGTCACTGTCAGTGAAACAAGCCATCATTAGGCTGAAAAAACAAAACAAACCCATCAGAGAGATAGCAAAAACATTTGGTGTGGCCAAATCAACTGTTTGGAACATTCTTAAAAAAAAAAAAGAATGCACCGGAGAGCTCAGCAACACCAAAAGACCTGGAAGACCACGGAAAACAACTGTGGTGGATGACCTAAGAATTCTTTCCCTGGTGAAGAAAACACCCTTCACAACAGTTGATCAAGAACACTCTCCAGGAGGTAGGTGTATGTGTGTCAAAGTCAACAATCAAGAGAAGACTTCACCAGAGTGAATACAGAGGGTTCACCACAAGATGTAAACCATTGGTGAGCCTCAAAAACAGGAAGGCCAGATTAGAGTTTGCCAAACATCTAAAAAAGCCTTCACAGTTCTGGAACAACATCCTATGGACAGATGAGACCAAGATCAACTTGTACCAGAGTGATGGGAAGAGAAGAGTATGGAGAAGGAAAGGAACTGCTCATGATCCAAAGCATACCACCTCATCAGTGAAGCATGGTGGTGGTAGTGTCATGGCGTGGGCATGTATGGCTGCCAATGGAACTGGTTCTCTTGTATTTATTGATGATGTGACTGCTGACAAAAGCAGCAGGATGAATTCTGAAGTGTTTCGGGCAATATTATCTGCTCATATTCAGCCAAATGCTTCAGAACTCATTGGACGGCACTTAACAGTGCAAACGGACAATGACCCGAAGCATACTGCGAAAGCAACCAAAGAGTTTTTTAAGGGAAAGAAGTGGAATGTTCTGCAATGGCCAAGTCAATCACCTGACCTGAATCCAATTGAGCATGCATTTCACTTGCTGAAGGCAAAACTGAAGGGAAAATGCCCCAAGAACAAGCAGGAACAGAAGGCAGTCGCAGTAGAGGCCTGGCAGAGCATCACCAGGGATGAAACCCAGCGTCTGGTGATGTCTATGCATTCCAGACTTCAGGCTGCAATTGACTGCAAAGGATTTGCAACCAAATATTAAAAAGTAAAAGTTTGATTTATGATTGTTAATCTGTCCCATTACTTTTGGTCCCTTAAAAAGTGAGAGGCACATATACAAACTTTTGTAATTCTTACACCGTTCACCTGATTTGGATGTAAATACCCTCAAATTAAAGCTGAGAGTCTGCAGTTAAAGAGCATCTCGTTATTTTCATTTTAAGTCCATTGTGGTTGTGTATAGAGCCAAAAAGATTAGAATCGTGTCGATGTCCCAATATTTATGGACCTGACTGTATGTGTGTGTGTGTGTTGTGGCTTTGAAGAGGTTTACTGGGGTTATGGATTAGGCTATCAGCCATAACCCCGGTAGCTGGCTTTCTCATGAAAGTGTTCTGATTGGCTCATGAGCTGCTGGAACACTTTCAGAAGCAGCGGGAGGGGACGTCTCCCCTTTCCGCCGCTTGCCAGTGTTTCCCATGCTTACCGATTCTGCCGGCTCACCCAAGAAAGGGATTTTTAAATTCCTTGGAATAGGAATAGTATTGATAAAAAAAAAAAAAAAGTTAAAGAGACAGTGTAGAAAAAAAAAAGAAAAAGAAAACTAAATAAGAAAAACATTTTCAAAGCACCCCCTTTCCTCCAATTTTCGTGCGCAGAAGCGAATGCAAATGTAAGTATTTACACCACACGTGAAGTATCACCACAAACATTAGAGCGAGAGCAATCTTTTGAGCACAAGACGTCCTCTGTAACTCGTTTAACCTGTAAAATGTTTTAAAATGTCCCCTATTTTTAAGTACCGTAGTTTGTTGTCATTCCACGAGCATGTGCAATTTTAAAGTGTGGCACCTTAAGTAACTATTCACTCGGTCTAACATCATTTTTCAGCTTTTACAAAACAATTGGGGTATATATTGTGGGGTTTTTTGTTTTTAATTTATTAATGTGTATTTTTTCCAAACAAATTGCGTTTGCAAAACCACTATGCAAATACCTTGTGACATAAAAAATTGCAAAAATTGTCATTTTCTTTTCCTAAGGTCTCTGCTAAAAAAAAATGTATCATGTTTGAGGAGTTATACGTATTTTTCTAGCAAAAAATACTGATTTAAACTTATAAACGAAAAGTGCCAGAAAAAGCCTGGTCTTCAAGTGGTTAACCCAGGTCTATAATCATTATTACAATATTAAAGCAGGCTCCCTGCCCAAACTCCCTATATTAAACTGCCACCATCAATTACATAAACAAAGTACATAAATATACGCATAGTTACTGTACCTGCCTCTAGTCTTTATATTTCAGCACATCTCTTTGTTCTGCTGCAGGAAGTTAATTATTACATTTTAAGTACACAAAAATAATGTGCATAACTGCACACACTTGTACTTTTTTAGGTTTAGACGGGAGGTAATGTCTGGAAAAATTGGTCAGGGGTAGTCTTGGTTGCCAACCAGTCCAGAAAGACATAAAAGGCTACCAGACTATCACCCTGCAAAGTTTGGGATTTTCAAGAGCTATGAAATGGTCTGTAGCCATATAAAAGTACTACATATAAAATTCAAATAACTTTATTAAAGTGCATGGACATACATGTTAAAAACATAGTTAACAGAGAACCACGTAATTATACAAATATAGCATGATCTTGGCAATGGACAACAGTGTGACTTTCATAGGTCCTACATGTTTCGCCGAGGCATAAATCCTCACACATTGGCTTCTTCAGGGACCAGCTGCTTTATGTCACATCACTGCTTCATTCCATATATGCTATGATGCCTGCTGAATGAGATAGAGTCCCATGGCGTAAGGGTACAACCTGGATGCTAACCCCGTAGAAACCAGGCCAGACTAGCTGGTCCGGCGGGAACCGGGATACCCAAGAAGGTGGGCACTGGACCAGGACTACAGTCCATAGGCAGGATAGCCAAATCTGCAAGGACAGGAAAAATTGCAAATAATTTGCCTATTGTAGAAAGTAGATTCCCCAAAGATGTAATGTAGTAAGTCCTCTCCTAGCAGAGGGAGCCATGTCCTCCCTCTGCACGCTGGACCGCTAGATTAGGAAGGTCCATTCACAGAGACAGAAAACACAGGGGCAGGTCTCACAGTGACTGATCACTGTGATCGCCAATCATAGGCGATCACAGTAACCCAGAATCAGGATTTCGGGGTCCGGATCATTGGAACAGATCCTGGGAGCGCACAAAGGGAGATACGCAAATATGCGGCCCCACAGAAAAAAAGCCCAGTCCAGTTGGGCCACATATTTGCGTGCGGTCGGCGTAAAGGGGTTAAATTGCATGTAAACTGTAACAATGCACGTCTCTTAATTTCCCCCTTCTGGTGTGCTAAATATACCATTTAAGTTGTTTTGTTATATCTATTTGATAAGTGCAAAAAAAAAATAAATACCTGTTGATTTTGCCATAAATTTTGAAAGCTGATAAATAATTTCTCTCTTCTTGTGTACAATGATGGGTAATGGATATGAGGGGGGTGGGGAGGTCTGTGTTATAATCCATCAGATATGAAGTAGCCAGGGCTGACATTACCTGCTTAGAAGTTCAGAGCTTTGTTGTCATGTCAATCAGGAAGGTAGAAGAACTTTTTTTTTTTCTGGTGCATCCAGAGTGGTCTTCTGTACTTGCAGTATGTTTAGTATGAAGTCTGAACTGTTGTGAGGACATTCCTTGCCTGTACGAGAAAACCCAACTTAAAAAGATCATGAAAGCATGGCTGCTGCTGCCTACGTGTTTCAGGTAACTTCAACTAAGTTCATTTTCACCCAGTCTATACAACTTGTCTTTTATTACACTCTATAAAATAGACATATTTCCTATGAGACATGACTTGCAACAGGAGCAGCTGTGCATATTTCTTAGGTGACTGTCTCTGATAACTGACATTACAATGTACACGCAAGCTCATAATAAAATAGGTTAGCAAACAAAATAAAAAAAGTGGTACAAAACGGCTTTTCTTCCATGTTTTGAAGTCTTGAAAGTTTGTTGTTTAGGGCAGAATGATGGCTAAGTGTCAAAGGCAAAATGGAAAGCAACAGTGGTTCCAGGTTTAAATTTCACCAAAGACCACAATAAGCCATGCAACTTGTGGTAAGAGTAAATGGCGGCTATGTAGTTATTATTTGTCCTTACAGCACTGGAGTTCTTGTTTACTTTCTGCTAGAGCACTAATTGTATGGAAAAACATCAACGTGATTCAGTGTGCTCACATTTACAAAGTAGAACACATACCAAAAGTTAGCTATAAAAAAAGAAATAAAAAGATTTATGAAGATGGTCGTGGCCCTCATATCAATGGTATGGACCAGTGGTCCCTAAACTGCAGCCTGAAAGCTGGATAAAGGCTAGCAAGGGGCCGCATCCAGCCCACAGCACTATTCCTCTCACTGATACGAGGTACTCTTCCTCTCATTGATATCAATGATATGGCACTGTTCCTCCCACTAATACAAACAATGGGGTACTATTCTTCCCATTGATACCAATAATGGGGAACTTTTTTTCCCACTAATACCAATAATGAGGCACTGTTCTTGTCACTGACACCAACGATGGGACACTATTTCTTCTAACGATGAGGCACTGTTCCTGCCCCTGAGACCAGCAATGGGGCACTATTCCTTCCAATAACACCACAATAGGGTACTATTTCTTACACTGACACCAACAATGGGACACTATTCCTTCCACTGATACCACTATGGGGTACTATTCCATCCAATGAACCCAACATTTGGGCGCTAATCCCCCAACTAAAACCAATAGTAAGGCACTGTTTGACATCAAGGAAGGGGCACTATTCCTTACAATGACTCCACAATACGTAGGGAACTATTCCTTCCACTGACACCACAATGGAGTTATTTTCCTTCCCCTGGCACCCACAACGAGGCACTATTCCTCCAACTAATACCTATGATACGGCACTGTTTTTAACACCAATGATGGGGCACTATTCCTCCTCCTACTGACCAAAGGTGGTGATTTATTTACTCCCACTAACCACCAAACCTGAGGCACTGTTTATTCCCATTGAATCTGGGACATTTTCTACCCCCATTGGCCACAATCTCAGCCCCCCTTGAGTGACACTTTGTTTAGAAACTTTGGAGACCCCTGGTATAGTCAATGCTGTTTTCAGATTAAAAGGTAATACCGCTTCAGTTACTTCTCTATCGGAAATCAGTAGGCCAACAATTGCATATTTCACTGCAATAATTACCCTCCCTCTGGCACTGTTTCCCACCAAACTTAGCGCTCTTCAATACAGTATTGGTCCACTTCTGGCTTGAACGAAGCCTGGTGTAATTTAACCCACTTTCTGGGAGTGTAGGGTGTCATGGACACAGGCCCTGTGAGAACATCACCATGGCTTCTTGTACTGACAAGCACTGCAGAAAACAGTGCTGATGTCATTCCATCTTCCATGGTTTTTGTGTCACTGATGAACGCCAATGCCAGAGAAGAGGTGAAAAGAAGGAGGAGCCTGCATGTCACCAGATTGGTCTGAAATCATCTGAAACAACATAAGTATAAAAAAAAACTGTATAATACATGTATGGGGACTCTAGGGCAGTGGTCTCCAAACTCTGGACCTTTGTTCGCCTTTATCTGGTCCATTAGGCACTATTCCACCAACTGACTCCAATGATTCGGCACCATTCCCCCTACTGACACCATCAATGGGGCACTATTGTTCCCATTAATACCAACAATGGGGCACTATTCCTCCCATTAAAACCAATGATGGTGCACTGATGCCAGAACATTTTTTACTCCCTCTGGCCAGAGTTCTTCCCCCTAAACCCCTAAAGGACAGTAAACTGGTCCTTTGCTTAGAAGGTTTAAAGACCCCTGCTCTAGGGTATTAGGGGAGATGGATTTGGGCTATAATAAGGTTTATCATTTCAATTCATTTTTTAATCCAACTTGTAATCACCATAAATATTTTTCTTTTTTAGATATTACTAATGTTATATTTTTAAGAAAACATTTCAGAAAGCATTTGACAATAATAGCTTCATTTTGCAATCCACTTTTCGTTTGCCTTGCTGGTTATGTTCTAAAAATTCAATACCTATACATTTATCTTACAGAACAAAGATAGACACTGGAATCAATGTAAATAGTGGTTCACCCTAAGAGATACATCCATTAAAGGTATACACAAACAATCTCGCCTCTTTGGTGCTGGAGAATTGTGTCCTGTATGTTCCTTTAAAGTATATGTCACAAAAAATACAATTGTAAAAACGTATGCAGGTATATCTCAGTGATACATTCACATTTGTCCATGTTTTATCCCTTTAAATACCCTGTAGGTACATAGGATTTTTTTCTTTGGACCAAAATTTACAAGAAATTGTGTCAGCTCTGCCCAGTTGCTAAACTACTGAATCTCTCCCAGACTCTTCATCTCCACCATATCCAAAAAGCCGCGCTAGTTGAAAATGTGATATAAACAATTCAATAATCCATTAATCCAATGGTGAAATAATTATTGTAATAAAAAAATTAAAGCGTAGAAAGTCCACGTGAAAAAAATAGTGAAGAAGATCCTCATCAGCAAAAATGATCTTTAAAGTTCCAACACCAAAATAAATGGGAGTTCCTTAAGTGACACCCACCACCTCAGTTAACAGGGGTTCTTACCGGATCATGTGGACCTTCTATTGCTAGAAAGGTCAAGCTTGGACTGTTCCTGTTTCTTTGCTGGCAAGCATTATTTTACAAGGCGATTTTTACACATGAATCCTGTAAGTGCAATCTAAATATTTTAATTAAGAGTTTATACTGTTTTACACTATTGGAGCGTTCTTTCCTTATATATCCGTGGCACATGATACAGATGGCCTGGAGATAAGTGATGGGTGTCTGCGACCATAGGAGGGCATATCTGTTTGCAGCTTCCCATCGATGGTTACTACCAAAGCTTGGTTGACCTTTCTAGCATTAGAAGGTCCACATGATCCGTTAAGCACCGCTGTTAACTGAGGTGGTGGGTGTCACTTAAGGAGCTCCAATTCATTTTGATGTCCAAACTTTAAAGATCATTTTTGCTGATGAGGATCTTCTTCGCTATTTTTTTCACGTGGACTTTCTACACTTTAATATTTTTCAAACTAATTATTTCACCATTGGATTAATGGTTATTGAATTGTTTTTATCACATTTTCACCAGCGTGGCTTTTTTGGATATAATGTATTTTGAACTGTGGATATATCACATAGCTTAGCCACTGCTGTCACTTATTATATTGAAGTCACTACAGACATCAGCACAGTTCATCTCCACCACATAGAAAGTAATTATTCTGTAGTCCAATATAAGAACTGAAAGGGCTAATAAGACTCCTTCATATATCAGAGGCAGAGAGCATGGGCAAAGGACAGCTCTGAGTTTCTGACAAGATGAACAGAATATTTGTTTCCATTAATAAACCGACATAAATAAAACACCTTCAACTGTATTTTGCAAAAGGGAGCAAATGAGAGAAGTCCATTGTTAGGGTTTACATACATTTTCGTGGTTGCATTTCAAGGGGTTGATTTACAAAAGGCAAATGTTCTTGGTAAATTATTTTCATTTTCACATTCATGCCTCTCTACATTTCCATGTTTGTGACATTGCTAATTTATTTTTTCATGTAGATGTAGAATTTACAAAGGAAGGAATTACTCTTTTTTTTCAACAGTTCTGTTCAATAACTTTTTTTTAAAGGAAAAGAATACAGTCAAAGGATGCCGTTACAATGTAAATAATCACATTAATCCAGTAAAGTAAAAGCAACAAGAGGTTAACATAATATCCATTGCTAATATGAACAAGTGGTGCTAGCGTAAGCTTTAACATAGGTTTTAGACCATTCTTAAGTCATGGAATGCTATTGATAACTCTTTTATAGAAAAAACAGCTCCTATGTCATGTAGGAAAGGAGGTAATAGAGAATAAGAGATGTGGGGAAAAAATGGTGTGAAGGAAAAGAGAATACAGAATAGAGGAGGGGGGGGAGGGGGTGAGGATTGGGGCTGGATGACCACCCCATAGACAGATGTGGGATAGTAGTAGCGATGTTCATACCTATGTTGCAGACATTCACTCCAACTGGTGCTTAATCTCCGCATACGCAGAGGAGTATGTAAAGGTGAACCAGCAGGCCCATATCTTATGAAATGTGGACACTTGATCTCTAAGCTCATAAGTAAGGTCTTCCATGTGACATATGTGGTCAACTGTTTGCAGCCATTGTTTTAATGTAGGGATAGAAGATTGTTTCCAAGATCTAGGTAGTGATTTTGCAGCAATTAGAAGTTGTGGAGTAATTAATTTTTTATAAAGGCCTACTGGTTTGCCTGAACAATGAAATAACACAGCCCATGGATCATGTGGAACAGGCGCTCCTTGTATTATCTGAGTCCAGTATAAGACAGATGACTAGAATGGGCAAATTAGCGGATATTGCCACCAGATGTGTGCATGCAAGCCATTTCTTCGCAACCTCTCCAACAAAGTCCAGAGGAGTCTGCAAAAACCTTGTGGAGAAACTTAGGTGTGTAATGCCATCTGGTCAGAAGTTTATATTTAGTCTTGCAAATTTTTGATGAGATGGACGAAGTGTGAGTCAATTGTAGAACAGTCGAGCGTTGGTAATCCGATGAGGCAAGATGCAAGTCTTTTTCCCAAGTCTTTGTAAGAAAGGTAGGCCAGGACTTAGTTTCCAGTGAGATTAAGGCTTTGCAGAATTTCCAGATTGCCTTCAGAGGGGGTAGTGTATGAGCCATGATACTTTCCACTGGAGTGAGGCCTGCAAGCATTCTCAGAGGTTTCGGCAGGGTTTTGACAAGCATAGAAAAGTTGGTTGTATCGCCATTGATCCAAAGCTATGGATTTTGTATTCTTTAGTAGGGAAGACAGTGGGAGAATTCTATTAGGAGAGGTGACCTGGTGTAGAAGTGTTGGTGTATGAGCGAGCTAGTTTCTGTATTGTAGGTCAAGTGCAACTGGCGGGCAGAATGAGTGACCAGTAAGGTGCATCAGAGGTGAGTTGTAACACCAATTATTTGACTTGTGTAGAGAGTCCCATATTGTGAGGGTGGATCTAGTCAGGGGAGATATGGAATCTGATAGTGAGCGAAAACGATTGGGAATCCAAATCTGTTTGAAAAGATCAGCTTTGCTAAGGTCGGGTTCCAGTTGTACCCACAATTTGGATTCTTTGTGTTCAAGACAGTTAGGATCGGGGAGGGCTAATGCTCTTTTTTTCAACAGTTGAAGGATGGAATTACTTAGCGAATGTAACATAATCTAAATTACAGCACATATTTCTGAAATATGATGATGAACTTACTGAAATAGAATTATTTAAAAACCATCTCAAGTAGTCTGCTAAAAGCTTGAAGGAAAGGAAGATCATATTGCTATGTAATGCTGACTATTACCAATTAAAATAGAGGGAATAAGTGTCTAATCAATAATGTATATTAGCTTACCAATAGTTTCATAGATATCAATTCTTTCACACAAAAAATGTAAACAAAGAACCACTCAAAAAAGGAACTATACTATATTTTATTTAGGAAACAAAAATATATCCTGCACAGAAACACACTTAACACAAATTTAAAACCACCTAAAGTGCTGTTTCCAGGATGGCACTTGGTGTATTCTCCAATTTTGAATTATTGATGACTATGATTTAGCTGTATCAATTTATATGGTTACTAAAATGTCTTATTATAAAGCACCATAAATACAGATAATGTTGTTGCGTCAAATGTACTGTGAGATGACTGCTCTCTATAATCAATTCTGGTGCACTTTTAATTCTTTGGAACTGAATCTGAAGTGTATCTGGCTACAATTTAAAGGCTATGGACTTCAATGCATCTCTATGGAAAAATGGATGTAAATGGATGATCATCTATTTACATCAGTTTACATCCGCATCTGTCATCATTCTTTTATTTTAAGGCCCCTTTCACACGGGCGGTGCACCCAGCGGATTCCATTTTGCTCAGCGGGGATTGATTCGCCGATCCCCGCTGAGCAGGTGGATGATAGCTCCGTCTCTGCTCTGTGTGCAAAGACGGAGCTGTCAGAGCCCCGCTCTCCTCTATGGGAGATCGAATTATAATGGACCGCCTGTCCATTTTCATCAGATCTTATCCGATTCGATCCTCCAGACGGATGGAAAATAGGATTTCCATCAGTCCTGATTTCACGGACAGGATCAAATGGCAGCCGGTGTCAGCGGAGATGTCTTCGCTGACATCCGCTGCTCCATAGGGCTACATGGAGCATCCGATCAGGTCCGTCTGAAAGACTGACAGGCGGACCGGACCAGAAAGCCCTTGTGAAAGGAGCCTAACTGATCAAAGCTCTATTTTTCTTCCGATAAAAAAAAAATACGGATCGGATGGAAAACGGATGGAAACTGACAAATGGTCAGTTTTTCATCCGATTTTGCATTGGTAGTGTTGTGGAATTTTCCTCAGGTACAAAATACCTGTTACCTGTTAGTCAGTGATACCAAACCAGAAATATGTAACTATATATATAGTGAAATCAAATAGGACTCAAGATAGTTGAATCAAAATGACCTGATTTATTATTCCGTGTCTGAGTTTAAATATACCATATGACGTATAAAAAGTAGGTTGTATTATCATCTGACGTATATATTATTGTCCAATCAGGGTTAGTAATTTATTATGGTAAGCATAGGGTTAATAGTCTATATTGCTGTCTGTGATTTTCATCAGGGAATTTCCAAGAGACTTTTGTAGAAGATATTAATGTCCTGTGGTCAAGATATCCAGACCGAGTTCCTCTTTATGAGAGATAGGGAATTTTGAAAGATGCAGAATATCTCAGCTTATCAGATATATTTTTAGCTTTTGAAAGCTCATGAAACATGTAACGAAAATCAAGAGAGACAAGAGATTAATACTGTGCAGCCATTTTGTTTAAGCAGCCATCTTGTTTAAGCAGCCATCTTGCCACCTCATTTCCCCTGGTTTCTTCTCCGTGACACAGAGAAAAGAGAGAAGATTGTTTCTCTATCTGATAAACAAACAGCATTGGATATTTTGAGGCTATTTTCCATAAAATTATAGCTAAATGAAAAATAATATTGGTGCAAAATTTTGAAAATTGGCTGCTTGCCAAGGGGGTTCAAATGTAAATATCTTTGTTCCTATAATAGTTATAGAATAAATTTTTGGACTTTAAGGGTTACCGCAATTAACGTGACCATTGAACCCTATTGCCAAAAGTTTTAAATTAGATTAACTTATTATCTGATTATAGTGTTTAAGTGGTATTTTAGGGGCACCCTCCACAACCAAAGGGGAACCTCTGATCAGATTTTTGTAAAATTGGGACAAAGTCTTTAGAGGATATTTGTTTGAAAGATAGAAGTACATTAATTCCTATTGGGTGCATAAAAGAAAATGACCTACTACAAATTGTGTGAAGACAGGACATTAGAGCAAAGGATTGTAAGCCCCCAGAAGATAGACAGTGAATAAGGGATTCAGCCAACCTGTGTCCGCATGTCCCATCAAAAGCAGCCAACTTGTTTAGCAGCCATCTTGCTACCTCAGTAGTGAATGTAAAATAAACTGATGAAAAACTGACGAGCACTGATGAAAAACAGATGAAAACAATGATAACCACTGACGAAAAACTGATGAATACTTCATCTATTTTGATGTGGCCGAACTGATGAAATAAACGGTCTGCATGTGTTAAAGGGGCCCCAGGGTATATTCTCACCACAACTTCATTGATTGCAAGTATTTTACAGGTATTTGATTTTTTTTTGTCTGCCTCTAAACACCCCTCTGAGTTAGGCTATGTGTCCATGCATACATAAGCCCTGTACACACAGGTCAAATGCCGGGTAACATTGGGCAGTTAAATAGAAACCAGCAGCCATCATTCAGCCCATGTGAATGGCAGCCGGTCCGACAGACCGGCTTTTGTCGGAGGAGCATGCTGGAAAACCAGCAGTCGACCGACTCCCAATCAGTGCTCTCGGCGTGTTCTGGTGGGGGGGGCCATATTCCCGTCAGAACACAACAGCCAAGTTGGGGAGATAGGCTCCAACCGGAGCTGACAGTTTTTTTTTTTTTCGTTCAACCCACTATAGGCTTTTAGAAGAGTTTAGAGGCAGGAGCTTTTAGGGGCAGAACGCACCAAAATCGGATTCAGAAGAAAAATGTTTGGGCAGAAAAAACCGCCCAACACGCCAAAATGCATTTGCTTAATCATTTATTAATTTCAATGGTCAGAAAAAAAAAAAAATTCTGGCCAATTAAATTAATAAACGGTCAAACACTTGACACCCCATAACGTGTCTAAACGAGCCTAAACGCCCTTGAAATACATGGCTTTAGGCATTTTTTTAATGCTGACAGGAGAAAAGCATGCAGAAGAGCTTAGAGTGCATGAGGCCTTTATTATACTTAATAAATACCTAATAATTGTATACTTAATAATATTTATTATACTTAAAGTGGTTTCAAACGCAGAAGGATTTTTATCTTCATGCATTTTATGCATGAAGATAAAAAACCTTCTGTGTGAAGCAGCCCCCCTAATACTTACCTGAGCCCTATCTCCATCCAGCAATGTTGCACAAGAGACTCGGCTGTCCAGGACTCTCCCTCCTGATTAGCTGAGACACAGCAGCGGGCGCTATTGGCTCCAGCTGATGTCAGTCAAAGTCAGCAGGTCAATGAGGAGAGAGAGGGGGCCGGACGAAGCCACGGCTCTGTGTCTGAATGGACACACACAGGAGCAGCCCAGCTCAGGTGCCCCCATAGCAGACAGTGGATGAGAGGCTTTATAACAGCAGTAGAAGCGTGCTGCAGAAAAAATGCCAATATCTAACATTCAAGCTGCTGTTGCTGGGGGATATGGCAAGTTGCAGGAACCATTAACAATCTAAAACAGAGTAAAGGAGGGGGGAGGGGGAGCAAGCACCCTTTGTAATGTCCCATTAAAGTCCCTGCTTATTTCAAGGGACTTAGACATTAGATGACTTGATGAATGTCGTTCAACAGTACTTCCAAAATTCATTTGCTTTTAACATTGGATTTTGGAATGAATGTAATTTCTCAAACCAAAACCACATTTACTGTTAGAAATTTGTTTGTTTGAGAAAAATGTTCCATCCTACTCCTTTGAAGTTTTTTGTTACTACAGTTGAAAACCGATTGTAAGCTCTAACGAGCAGGGCCCTCTAATTCCTCCTGTATTGAATTGTACTGTAACTGTATTGTCTTCCCCCACACTGTGAAGCGCTGCGCAAACTGTTGGCGCTATATAAATCCTGTATAATAATAATAATAATAATTTGAGACCACTAACCATTGGAAAGTTAAACATTTCAAACTACTACTGAATTACTAAACAATTACCAACCACTAAATTTCTACTGTGTGTGTGGCCAGATATACCTATATTCACTAAAGATCAATACCCAAGATATTGGAGTAACATATATATTGGTTGCATTATAGGAAGGCACGTCATACTCATTACCTATATAAAAAAAAATATATATATATAATGTTTTTGCTGGCTGCTGTCTACGAAGGGTTGGCGCAGTATATACCATCACATTACCTATATACGACACAGAATTAATTAGTAATTAAAGTTGTTGCGTCCAAGATTGATTCAGTATGCACCAGGAGGATTGATATGTGAGAGAGGTCATCTGTGCCAGTGATTCAAAAATAATATTGGTATCTACAATGCCTTGAAAAAGTATTCATAATCCTTAAGATTTTCCACATTTTGTAATGTTACAACCAAAAACATAAATGTATTTTATTGGGATTTTATATGATAGACCAACACAAAGTGGCACATAATTGTGAAGTGGAAGGAAAATGATAAATGGTTTTCAAAATGTTTTACAAATAAATATCTGAATAGTGTGGCGTGCATTTTTCAGCCCCCTTTACTCTGATACCCCTAACTAAAATTTAGTGGAAACAAGAAGTCACCTGATTAGTAAATAGCATCTACCTGTGTGTAATTTATTCTATAGAAAATTTCAAAGGGTATGAATACTTTCCCCAGGCACTGTATGCTTCTGTATATTGAGACATTTTAAGTGGTTTTAAGTGTGTTAGTATGTTAGGAGTATTTCTGTGCATATAGAACTAAAGATAACATTTTGTTACGTAATTATCATTCAAATTACTTCATAGTTCTATCCCCCTTGAGGACTTCTTTGTTATAAACATTATTGTTGACTACTACATTGTTACCATTTCTGAGAAACCAGTGCTTAAATTTCTTATTATTTCTTTTATTGTTATTACCATTAGATTACTGGATGCATCACTGACTGTTACTATAATTAGGTAGCTGTAATAATATGCTATATGTAATATTAGGTATGTGACCACCAGGTGTACAGCTCATATTGTAAAACTCCCACGAGAACTACAACATCATTGCTATTGTGAAAAGTAGGCCCACGGAAAGTAATTCTTACCAAGATGTTTGCTTGGTGCTTGAAGCACGCAGCTAAGAAGATACTTTGCTAACTGCTTGTACAGTATATTGAAGACTATATAAAATAAACTTTAAAATTGAACTCCAGACAAGCAAAAAAAAAAAAAGAAACACCCCAAGGATCCCCCACCCACACCCACTATAAATATTTTAAAGGCCAACACCCATGCCTGTACTGCAAGGGGTAACTGCGTTTGTACAGCGGAACTAAACCCCTTAATTTAACAGTTTCAAAAAGGCAGTTACATTCCTGGTATGCTGGGAAAGACATGCACAGAGCTGGCAAAGAACGTATTCAGCAGAGGGTATGCATGACAAGGTGAAAGGGGAACCAGGCAGAAGGGGTTAACTAATTTAAAGTGGTGTGGATAGCATGGACTCTTACCTTATTGGCCCAGGAGACGGGGTGATGGGGAGGAGTTGTAAAATATAGTTGCTGGGCAGGAGTGGTTAGTTTTCAGTTGCAGAGCAGAAATTGTCAGATAAATGTCTCCGTGTAGTCATCTTCTGCGTTTCCTCACCCTGTGGAAGACGTGAGTGAGTTGGAACACTTAGTGGTGTAGCTTAAAGCGGAGTTCCACCCATTTTTAATAGGTTGGAATACATAGATCTTTGTAATCCCCTTTAAAATGGCTTTTACCAATGGAAACTTTTTTTTTTTTTTTTTTTTGCTAGTAAATACCTTAATTTTGGCTTTATTCCTCCTCTCCTCACTTCCTGGTCCGATCGGCGATGACGTCATTCGGCGATCCGCAGTGTCTGCTGGGATGTATTCTACTTGCAGTAGCTGTATCTGTACTGAGCCGTGCCTGCCCCGCCTCCGCCCCGCCTCCTCTCATTGAATTGCATTGTATGAATGTATTAAGGCTGTTCTCTGCCCAGCCTCCGCCCCGCCTCCTCTCATTGAATTGCATTGTATGAATGTATTAAGGCTGTTCTCTGCCCAGCCTCCGCCCCGCCTCCTCTCAATACAACTCAATGAGAGGAGGCGGGGCGGAGGCTGGGCAGAGAACAGCCTTAATACATTCATACAATGCAATTCAATGAGAGGAGGCGGGGCGGAGGCTGGGCAGAGAACAGCCTTAATACATTCATACAATGCAATTCAATGAGAGGAGGCGGGGCGGAGGCGGGGCAGGCACGGCTCAGTACAGATACAGCTACTGCAAGTAGAATACATCCCAGCAGACACTGCGGCTCGCCGAATGACGTCATCGCCGATCGGACCAGGAAGTGAGGAGAGGAGGAATAAAGCCAAAATGAAGGTATTTACTAGCAAAAAAAAAAAAAAAAAGTTTCCATTGGTAAAAGCCATTTTAAAGGGGATTACAAAGATCTAAAGTTCCAAAAATGGGTGGAACTCCACTTTAAGGCTGCCGCTGATATACATGGCTCGGAATGGGTTCAGAGCCAGGTTTCGGCAGAGTCCCCCTTCAACCAGGGCCTGCCCTTCCACATGCTCAGGGGTCCAGGCCTCCAGAGTGCTTTAGTCCAAAAAGGCCCCCTCGGGGCTCAGCGCCAGATTGGGAGCCCCTGCAGGGACCCTCCCGGCCCCCGCCAATCGTATGCAGGTTTCTGCAGGTGTTGGCTCTGGGAGGATTTCTCGGCACAGTTGGAGCCCTCGGGAGATGGACACTCACCGCCCTGGGGCCATGGTCCCATCCTCCATCATCAGAATTTTGGAGCGGGCTGCTGTTGCGGCTGACGATGCTCCGGCCAGTGTGACAGCCTGGCCTGGGAGAGCGTCCAGAGAGCTTTGGCATCCACTTCAGCAGAGGTCTGAAGGGGAGGTCAGAAGCTCTGAGGTCGGGGAGCTGGAGGATGACATCCAGGCTGCTACAAAAGAGTCTGGATCTGCGGCTGGGGGGCCCCTGGCCCTGCGCAGCCTGCTGACAGTACTGAACTTTTATTGCCTTTTCTGTCTCCTTTTTTCTTAGCAGGGTCAGGGGCCGGAGGTCAGGGGTCACTGGGGACAGAGGGCGTGGGCAGGTCACCTGGACGGATCAATAGTATGGTTTTATGGAGTTTGAGGGAGCTGCTGCGCAGATCGGGGGATGGTTAAGCAAGAGGTGCTGCACCAGTGACGACGTGGGATCCACCGCAGAGACGAGGAGCTTGCGCTTGGAGGACCTGCACCCCTATGGTACTGTTGGGTCGGTGGCTGAGACACAGATGGAAGATGTCATGTCGGGGACTGTGGCACCTGTGGCGGAGAAGTCAAAAGAGGGGGACAAGGAGATGGATAAGATGAGACTCAGCGAAGTGCAGGATTTATGTGTGCTTCGAGGGACCCCTTGGCGCTCACCTTAAACCAGAGGAACATGACAAGATATGGAGGGGGGAGTATGTGGAAATATTTTCCCTACTCCCACCAGAAATTTAATCTGGGCAGTTGAGGCTGTCAATCAGCTGGAGATCCCTCCCCTGTCACCATTTTTCTCTTAGTGTCAGGAAAACTTGTCAGAAGTGATTCATGCTGATAACCAGAGGAACCAAGCAGCAGACAAAATTGACACTTAAGGCCCGTACACACGTAGCGATTGTCGACCGTAAATATTCGGCCACCGACCGATCGGCCGATTGTTGGCTTGTTAGTATGATGCTTCCGACAACCGACTGCGACTTTTCGGCCGAACAGAATCTGGTGTGCAGGCATTAAAATTTTTGTTGGCCAACACCAGAACGGTCGATTGTTCGCCAGTCAGTACAGAATTCGGCCGACAAACAGCAGATGAGCAAGACTGGGCATGCTCAGAGAAGAAAAAACACAGGGAAAGTTAACCATCACATGACATCACTTCTGCAGTCGGCTGTTGTTGGCCGAAAAAATTTGTGTGCAGTCTTTAGCACTTTTCAACCGACAGGACAGCACCGGACAAAAGACGGCCGATCGTTCGGCCCACATTCGGTACGTGTGTACGGGGCTTTAGTGCTCTTAATTGAGACATGTACACACAATAGAGGAAAATGTTTTGTTCATATTTCATGTCTGTTTACAACTACTGTGAAGCGGACCTTCACTCTTCCACGGCACTCTCCTCTTCTCCATCCTGCTCCCCCTTCACAGTGTCGATATAGGTTATATTTTTTTGTTTACTTTTTTTTCCAAGGTCCTTCCGCCAGCTTCTGGAATTCCCCTTGATGAATTATGTGGTGTCCCTGGTTTCTCCTGGGACGCATGACTTGCAATTCCATTCATCAAAGAGGAGGGAGGCGAGCCTAATGGCAGCTGTCACAGACAGCATAGTAGCACCAGACCTGTGCAGCAGCTGCAGAGACGAGGATCCCCGCAGCTCAACACTGGACCCATTGGCTAGGTGAATAGAAGACAGTAAAGGGTTAAAAGCGGGGGGGGGGGTCAAAGGTTGCAGTTCCTTTTTAAGTCTAGGGGACACAGAAAAGATGATGGACCCGGCCCTGTAGAGTCCTCTCCCCTATGCTCCAGTGGTCGAAGGTTCTGATATTATCCACACCAAAGAAGGGTACATCGTCCTGCCATTGGGCATGATGATGCTGAGGGACAGTCCACCGCTGGAGCATAGGAGAGCCTGTAAAAGAGGACCTACACTGTAAAATTGCAATCATGTCACTGTATTGGCTGTGAATATGTTCTGTAAAAGCACATTTTAATTGGTCTTTATAATGTATATATATAATAAATAGTAATTTTAACAATTTATTTTTTTTTTTTAAATCTGTCTTTTGTTTTCTTTTTTGATGAATATGCTGATACTGTGGGATGTGGCACCTCTCCACCATAGGATTCTTTCTATTCGATATTTCACAGAATAAATCAGATGAGCATCATAACACTGGATTTGACCAATCATGGGCATTGTGTTTAATCACTTTAGTCACACAAGACAATAATTCACACGCGTAATCCACTAAAATATAAAGATCTATATTTGCCACAACAACTGTTTTTTGTGGCAAAGACAGCCAATAAGAGCTGAAAATACATACCACATGGATAAAAATACCAATTACAAACAAGTGGTCACTGCCCTCACCTCTAACTGGTCTTTGCAGCAAGGAGCACTGGAAGGGCAACAAATGTCAAACAAATACAAAGAGATTTCCAAGCTCAAACTTACCAACCAGCCAGCGGCCAACCAAATTGACCTGTCTAACAATATGCGTTAAGAACAGGGGTTTAGTCTGCACACATTTGCAAATAAATGTGTAAGCTACAGGCCCTGCCAAGGCACCCTGTTTTCTGTAGTCCCTAACTCTAACTTCAGTGAGTCTCCACAATGGGAGCACATGCATTCTAATGGGTAGATAGGGGGCAGGTGGACCTGGAAGGAGCCCACCCCTCCTTAGAGGCATAGGGGCACACTAATCACCCAGCACATAGCACATTGGCAGCAAAGATATCAGTGCGTTGACTGGCCAATATAATTAAAATACAATTAGGTGGCCACTTCCCCCACCTTTAACTGACCTTTGCAGCAAGGAGTACCTGGAAGGGGGACGTGTGTCAAACAAATTCAAAGAGATTTCCAAGCTCAAACTTACAAACCAGCCAGCGACCAACCGAATGGACCTGTCTAACAATATGCGTTAAGAACAGGGGTGAAAATACCAATTGTTATATTAAATAATATGTTTTAGATCTGTGAACTGAACTTAATGACCTGGATTAGATACTGTATGTCCATTACTGGTCATTACAGGCGATATCTTCCACTTATTCATCATTCTCTAGAGAAATAGAGGCCAATCTTCATACATACTCCATCCCTGAGAATGTCTCCCTGTAGGACTGTGTTCTCATTTCCCAGAAGTAAATACAGGGTCAGGGTCTCGCTGCAAAGAGCACATTTTTTTTCCTGAGTAGATTGAAGTGGTTTGGTCCCTGATGACAAGAAGTAACTTTGTTCTATCTGTTTATTTTACACATATGTGTGACCTCCAAAGAAATATATCATTCCAAAGTACAGTTGAGGGCCAATAAAATTTCTGTCCTTTCATCCATCGCACATCGGTGTCATCGCCATAAAACACACATATTCCATTTTACTGGACCTGACACAGGATGGGGTATGGTGAGCACAGTACATAGTATAACGCAATTTACAGAGGTAGACATAAGTGTCGCCATCACCTTTATCATGTTACATAGTTACATAGTTAGTGAGGTTGAAAAAAGGCACCAGTCCATCCAATTCAACCTATGATGTGTGTGTGAGTTTGCTGTTAACTGTACATTGTATACCCCTGTATTATGTGGTCTTTAATAGTTACATGTTCATGTCTCCTGCTGATCTTCTGTCCTATGGACCCTGGTTAACTTTTGGAGTGTAGTGTTATTTTGTGTGCTTCATAAAGTGCTGATTATACACTAAAAAAGCCTGAGTTTTATTCATTTTAGTTGTTTTTTCTATTTCGATAGTGTTTCATTAATGAAGCTTGTTTTATTTTATTTCTGGTCACATATATTAGATACATCTTGCCAAGGAGTTACTATATGGGATTTTCCTTTTTTAACTATCTACAGGAGCTATATACAGTATATATTGGACTTCCATCTTGCTATCTCTGAAGTAAATAAATCTACTATTTCAGTGGGGCCTTCACAGGCTGTATAAGTTTCATGGAGGTGATCAGAGATGATCTGGTCTCTGGTCACCTCTATGGCCAGCCACGCAAATTGTTGGATCATTTCCTGGGTGCGTCGGTAAAAACAGTAAGCCCGAGAAACACCGGCGAGCGACCCCTCCCGCTGCTTCTGAAAGTGAGCCAGCTGTTAATTTTATGAGAAAGCCAAATCTTGGCTGAAAAATAGATACCAGGGTTATGGCTGAAATCTTTAGCCATAACCCCAGTAAACCACTTGCAACCCGCAACTTATATATACGTATTGCAGTCAGCAGGTGGATATACTTTGTCAGGGAGGTAGAGCAGATAAATACTATGCAGAGTGTCCACCAGGACCCTTTGCGTTTTACAAAAGCGCTTCTTCAGGGGAGCCTGATAAACTAGAAGATTAATACAAATGTTGTAAGTAAATACTATGGCACAGACATGAAAATGCCAAAATGTATCATATCAAAAAAAAAAAAAAACAAACTCAGTGACACTGATGATGTACTTACAACTATTAGAAACATTAGTGCAAATAGTGCTATATGCAAATGGTGCGTGGTCAAAAGTATCCAACACACCTGCATAGGCAGTAAGTATTAGAAGGAAAAAGAGGAAGAAATTCAAAGCAACAAATCTGTGTATGGCAAAGAAGTCTTGGATGCCTGCAAGCCTAACAAAGAAGACATTTGTTGTCCTTATCAGATAGACACCCCATAGAGGTAAAAAAAAAAAAAAAGACTAAAATCGTTGTCAAAAGCTTGTAACCTTCACCTCCGTAACATCTCTGAAATTCGCCCCTTTTTAACCAATGAAACCACCAAGCTACTCATTCACGCCCTTGTTCTCTCTCACCTTGAGTATTGTAACTCCCTTCTCATAGGCTTACCTCTCCATGGGTTATCCCCTCTTCAGTCTATCATAAATGCTGCTGCCAGACTCATCTAACTTAACAGGGAAATAAACTCTCAGCGCAAACAGAAAATTTTTAAGCCTTTAATATAACTGTCTGTATCTAAAAAGGGAATCAATAAAAAGGTCCATTGGGGAAATCACATGGAAAGTTTCACTTGTATTGACTTCTGCAGCACTTCTTCTATGAGGGTATTGGTATTAAATGGACAAGAAGATCTAAGTGTATCTATTTATTGATAAAAACACATAAAAAAAAAGGATTGCACTCACAAAGTGTGGAAGGTAAGCATGGTCTGACGAAAGAGCTAGAAGGCTCCTAAACATGTTGCCACCCACTTTGTGACGTCACCACGGCCCGACATCGGTTTGATACCATTCCCGTGCTGGCATGTGATTAAGCCCATACATGGCTGGTTACGGCCCCAAGCTGCATTGTTTTCTCCCCCTGTACACTAGCCGGCCTGGCTGATGCCTCCGGACATTGCTCCTTGAGATTCACTCTAATCTTGTGGATCCAGAGCTGCCTGCATACAGAACCACCAGCCATTGGTGACTCCATCAGACACAGCAGCAAGCAAACCTCGATACACATCATGGGATCCATACGTTTGTCTTCTGTTTTGTCCTGAGGAGAATGATAACTTTGCATGCTCACCTTCCACAATCCTTTTATTTTATTCGTTTTTATCAATAAATAGATAAACTTAGATGGCTGCGTCTGCTTCTCCATTTTATCATCTACCATACCAACTGCTCAGTGCCTGCTACCCCTCTCTGCTAATCCCTACACTGGCTTCTAATTGCTCAGCTAATTTAATTTAAAACACTAACAACAACAAACAAAGCCATTCACAACTCGGTCCTGAGCTACATCACCAAACTTGTCTACAAATATCACCCAAACCGTCCTTTCCGCACCTTTCAAGACCTCCTGCTCTCAAGCTCCAATGTCTCCTCCTCCCATGCTCGTCACCAGGACTTCTCCAGAGCCTCTCCCATTGTCTATAAATTCCTACCCAAATCTGTCTGGCTATCTCCTACTCTAGCTACCTTTAGGCAATCCCAGAAAACTCATCTCTTCAGGGAAACCTATCATGCCTCCAACTAATCTTTTATTACTTTCATCAGCTCATTCCCCACAGTTATAACCTTTTGTACCACTTGCCCTACCCTATTAGATTGTTAGCTCCTATCAGCAGGGCACTCTTAACCCTCTTGTATTTTATTGTATTGTAACTGTACTGTCTCCCTTTTTATATTGTAAAGCACTGCGTAAACTGTTGGTGCTATATAAATCCTGTATAATAATAATAATAATAATAATAATAATAATAAAATACAATTGATATATAAATGGCAAACAGGTACGGTATCCAAAAAATAAAAATGTTTTTAGCCATTACCTCATTTATGTAAAGTTAAGTTATATAAATTAAATAAAAAGATAATAATAAAAGATAATAAATAATTGCTTTACTTACTTAGCTTATACTTTAAATAAATATGCTTCTTAGTGAATGATCCTCACCACATTAGCTTGTAAAAAAAAATGGGGAAATTTGTGGCCAGCACAGTGAAGAATAAAAGATCTGATCACACGTCACTCCACTGCAGGGATAACCTCTTCTTCCACACTCATCCCACACTCATCAAGGGGCTTTCATAGAGAAAATCAAGACATTTTTTTTTTTTCCACTGAGCTGACCTTTATATTAGCCAACTTTTAAATAATAAATCCTCACTAAATCTATTGCCTGGATTAACATTACAATGTGGTATTAATAATAGATTCACTTCAGTTATTTTCATTCAGTACCTCTAGGAACACAGAATACTATTAAGTTTTATTGATTCAGTTCACTATTTGGCACCGAACTGTTAATTATTCCCTGCTAATCACTCAGCAATGGCAGAATTAAAACCCATGTCTGTCTTGTTTAAGGCTGGCTTCACACAATGGCTCCCCATTTTCATGCATTTATCACCTTGCGTTTCATGCATTTTTCATCAGGTGTTTTCTTGAAATGATGTGCTTGACATTTATGGGGGTGGGAGAAGAGCATGCAATTTTCTGAATGTAATGTAATGTAAGATCACAGGATTTGTTGCCAGGGGTAGAGAAGACATACAGTAAAACCTTGGTTTGAGAGTAACTTGGTTTAAGAGCGCTTTGCAAGACAAGCAAAATTTTCAAATAAATTTTGACTTGATATACAAGCGATGTCTTGATATACAAGTAGCCTCAAGTCACAGCTGAGTATAAAAGAGAAGAGAGGCGCCTCTAAGTGTAGCAATATGGTTATATTTAATGAAGGTACAACATTTAGCAACTCACATGGTTGATGATTGGAACAGGCACATCTAAGTATGCCGGCATCCAGGCTATAGCTGTCCACATAGACCGTCCTCCGCACCGCCATCCAGGGCCGCTGATAGGGCAGTACAACCGGCCCTGTTGTACCGGGCCCGGCCATCAGCTACACAGTGGGGGCCCGGCCACATTAAAGTTCGTTACTGCATATTTAAAAAAAATAGCTTTCTAAACTCTCCCACTTCTACTTGCCTATGGGGTGGTGTTATATAATTTTCCTGGGCCCCATCAGGTCTACAAAGGGGCCCAGGAGGTGAGCGCAGTGGAGGGACTATTTCTTTATTTTCGGGCGCAAGTACATCATGCCGCCCCACTATTCAAATAGTCCCGGCCGCCATCTACGTCATCCCTTCCATGCTGCCCCTCGCTTTCAGATCGCTTTACTGCAGGGTGGTCTTCCTGGTCAGGATTACAGACTGGCAGCCGGCGGTGCAGAAGATAGTCTATGTGGACAGCTTTACCCCGGATGCCTGCATACTTAGATGTGCCTGTTTTATTCATCAACCATGTGAGTTGCTAAATGTTGTACCTTCATTAAATGTAACCATATTGCTACACTTAGAGGCGCCTCTCTTCTCTTTGATACTCTGTAGCTCCTGCTGGATTTTGCTTCTAATCCCCTTGTGGAAGCGACTATTTGTGGATGGACATTTTATGGTTATATAACCTATCGCAATGCTATAATCTTTTTATATGGACTATAAACTGAAGAACTTATGAATAAATGGTTGTGGAACGAATCATCTGAGTTTCCATTATTTCTTATGGGGAAATTTGCTTTGATATAAGAGTGCTTTGGATTACAAGCATGTTTCCGGAACGAATTATGCTCGCAATCCAAGGTTTTACTGTACACTACTCCGCAAATTACTGCACACTCACCACAGCGGTGCTCAGCAATCCCTCTTCCTGCGATCAGAACAGTAAGAAACCAGAGAACAGTGCATCCTCAGAAAATTCCTTTAATAATCATCTATCCTGAATATAAAGAAAGAACTGCAGACACATTTCAGCCTATGCTGTCTTAGTCATATCTAGGACCAAGGCCGTGTAGGCTAAAACGCGACAGCAGTTATTACTTTATTAACTGATGATAAAGATTAAAATCGCTGTACCATGACCACAATATGTATATATATGTCGCGGCTTTGAAGGGGTTAACCGAAATTATGGCTGAAGATATCAGCAGCAGGGCTGGCCCAAGACATTGTGCTGCCTGGGTCCAAGAATGAAATGCTGCCCCCCACCCCAAAAAAAAAATCACGCCAACCAAAAGGCCCCCCCATCCATTATTTTATGTAATTATAAAATGTAGAAAATATTATAAATACTGTTATCTTCTTCCATAACTCATCCATAACCACCAGACCAGTCCACCAAACACCCACTGTCTGTCCTCAGTCCTCCTGTCACTCCTGTGTCTGACACTTCCACTGCCCTAGAAGATCCAGCCTGTGCTCCATGAGATGGAGTGCGCTGATGTGTGAGGTCATTGCGTACAGCACGATCACGCGAGGGACATTCCCAGGAGGAGACACTCCGCCTTCTCATACCCATCAATTTGCACTACGGGCGGCAGTATAAGATGGGGAAATGCCATCCGTAATGTGCTGCAAACTGATAACACACAAGACTGCTGGAAAAAAAAATTGGAAGTTAATTTTCTGCCCCTCTCCAAGTGCTGCCTGGGACCAATGGACCCAGCGGGCCCCATGGTAGGGCCAGCCCTGGATATCAGCCATAACCCTGGTATCATTTTTTTTTAACCGGTGGCTGGCTTTCTCATGAAAGCTTTCTGAGTGGCTCATGACCTGCTGGAACACTTTCAGAAGCGGCGCTGCTTGCCGGTGTTTCTCGGGCTTATTATTTCTGCTGGTTCGCCCAAGAATTGATCAGTCAGTGCAGCCAGCTAGTACTAGAGGCGATCAAAAAGTACATCCTAAAGTACATTCACATGATGACGAAACACGTCAAGCTGGTACGCACGGTGCGTAATTCCTAGGTGGAACTCACGCTGACACTGAGCGGGTCCCTGCTTCCACTACACAATGCGGATGCCTACATTTCTGAGATTTTATACATTTTTAGGATTTTTTTTTATGTATGCCAACCTACTGCGGAGGTTTAATAAACTACATTTTACATTTTTAGGCTATGAGGAGCCTGCTCTTCTCTTTTTTTTTTCCACTAAATCCTGCCACTGGAACCATTGGGTACTTCACTTCACCATGAGTACAGGATATCAAAGAGCGGTTGGAGGACATACCTTTGTCACGGGGACCACATAAGTGATATTTGACTTTGTTAAATGACAATAGGGTATTTGTTTTACATGACAAAAGGGTCATCTCCACCTGGGGAGTGGGGACCTTCACTTCACACGTGGTGATTTTGGGTTCACATAGAGTGATTGCCATACAGATTGAATGTTATCCAAACTTCACTGGGATTGAGCACTTTTATCACTTTAATTGTTCACTTTTATGAACTGTAATTTGTATATATAATTTTCTCTACAATTCTCCTTATATGTATGTCACAATATAAAATGTTTACATAGGCAAGCGTTGTGCACACACAGAGCACTTCACTTTTGTGGGTTACATATTTTCAAAGAGTAGATCCGTTTTGATCGCCTCTATGGCCTTGGAGGACCAGAGCAACTTCCGGTTCAGGCTGGAAATAAAAATTGTTTTTTTTTCTAAAGTAAAAGATAACCGTTTTTTTTCTTTTTGATATTTTGCTTTTAAAAGGTAAAGGAGAGATATCGGTTTTTCTTTTGTTTTTTTTTACCCCAGATCTCTTAATAAAGAGGATCTGTCATTCTTATTCCTATTGCAAGGGATATAGTGCAGCGCAGTCTTAAGAACCCTATTAAGATAATAGATAGTCTGAATTATAAAATCAGCAATATAAAACCAAGAATAAATGAGGGAGACAGTCCATAGCTTGAAGTGATGTAAAGACAACGGGCGGAGAAAGATAAAGTCCACTTGTGGTCTAGTGAATAACAACAATAAGTGTGACTTCTGTGCTCACATCTTCCCACCACCAAGCATTATCTGCCTCTCCCCTTAATAGCGTGACCCTGCAGGGTCAAAAAGCATAAATCTCTCCAATATTCAAGGAACACAGTATCTATCTCTCCAATAATCAAGGATCACAGCTCCCAGCACTTAAGCATCAGATTTTTGCAAAGCAATCCTTCATGCGAATTTTAGAAACCACTTCCAGAAACGTCCCCCGAAATAAGAGATAAAAAGAAGGGATCTAGTGCTCTCTGTATGTGTTTTGCCAGAATGTATTAGCTTAAACAGGAATTGCACTTACATGGTATCTGGAGCATACAATCATATAAGAATTGCAGAGCGTGCAGCGTGCTGAGATGTGCCGAGTTCCTTCCTGGTTTGCGGCCATAGGATCGTGTGACCAATCCCCCGTACGCGTTACGTCCGAATGGGCGTGGACTTCTTCAGCGGGGATAATGATAGGTCAATGATCCGGCTCTTTATACTCACAGGACTCCGCCTCCCATCCTACTTCCGGCGTTCACAATCACCATGGAGACAAAACGTCTCCTCTAACAGGAAGTAGATGGGCAGAACGAGTGTATGGAGCTTCCTGAGTTTATCCAAGCGCGACCTCCGACATTTTACGTTGCTATAGAAACATATAGACAACAGGGAAGTGGACGGATGTATCAGAATTAGAAAACTAGCCTTAGCAAAAAGGATATTTTTTGAAAAACAACCTTTTTGTAGATTTCATTTTAATCAAGGCTATATAATTATAGCTTTATAATAAATAATACACAAACTTGAATCAATCAATGATTCTTAATATTGATGGTGAACGCAGGAAGTAGGATGGGAGGTGGAGTCCTGTGAGTATAAAGAGCCGAATCATTGACCTATCATTATCCCCGCTGAAGAAGTCCACGCCCATTCGGACGTAACGCGTACGGGGGATTGGTCACACGATCCTACGGCCGCAAACCAGGAAGGAACTCAGCACATCTCAGCACGCTGCATGCTCTGCAATTCCTATATGATTGTATGCTCCGGATACCATGTACAGTGGGTACGGAAAGTATTCAGACCCCCTTAAATTTTTCACTCTTTGTTATATTGCAGCCATTTGCTAAAATCATTTAAGTTCATTCTTCTTCCTCATGAATGTACACATAGCACCCCATACTGACAGAAAAACACAGAATTGTTGACATTGTTGCAGATTTATTAAAAAAGAAAAACTGAAATATCACATGGTCCTAAGTATTCAGACCCTTTGCTCAGTATTTAGTAGAAGCCCCCTTTTCATCTAATACAGCCAGGAGTCTTTTTGGGAAAGATGCAACAAGTCTTTCACACCTGGATTTGGGGATCCTCTGCCATTCCTCCTTGCAGATCCTCTCCAGTTCTGTCAGGTTGGATGGTAAACGTTGGTGGACAGCCATTTTTAGGTCTCTCCAGAGATGCTCAATTGGGTTTAAGTCAGGGCTCCGGCTGGGCCATTCAAGAACAGTCACGGAGTTGTTGTGAAGCCACTCCTTCGTTATTTTAGCTGTGTGCTTAGGGTCATTGTTTTGTTGGAAGGTAAACCTTCGGCCCAGTCTGAGGTCCAGAGCACTCTGGAGAAGGTTTTTGTCCAGGATATCCCTGTACTTGGCCGCATTCATCTTTCCCTTGATTGCAACCAGTCATCCTGTCCCTGCAGCTGAAAAACACCCCCACAGCATGATGCTGCCACCACCATGCTTCACTGTTGGGACTGTATTGGACAGGTGATGAGCAGTGCCTGGTTTTCTCCACACATACCGCTTAGAATTAAGGCCAAAAAGTTCTATTTTGGTCTCATCAGACCAGAGAATCTTATTTCTCACCATCTTGGAGTCCTTCAGGTGTTTTTTAGCAAACTCCATGCGCGCTTTCATGTGTCTTACACTGAGGAGAGGCTTCCGTCGGGCCACTCTGCCATAAAGCCCCGACTGGTGGAGGGCTGCTGTGATGGTTGACTTTCTACAACTTTCTTCCATCTCCTGACTGCATCTCTGGAGCTCAGCCACAGTGATCTTTGGGTTCTTCTTTACCTCTCTCACCAAGGCTCTTCTCCCCCGATAGCTCAGTTTGGCCAGACGGCCAGCTCTAGGAAGGGTTCTGGTTGTCCCAAACGTCTTCCATTTGAGGATTATGGAGGCCACTGTGCTCTTAGGAACCTTAAGTGCAGCAGAAATCTTTTTGTAACCTTGGCCAGATCTGTGCCTTGCCACAATTCTGTCTCTGAGCTCTTCAGGCAGTTCCTTTGACCTCATGATTCTCATTTGCTCTGACATGCATTGTGATCTGGAAGGTCTTATATAGACAGGTGTGTGGCTTTCCTAATCAAGTCCAATCAGTATAATCAAACACAGCTGGACTCAAATGAAGGTGCAGAACCATCTCAAGGATGATCAGAAGAAATGGAAAGCACCTGAGTTAAATATATGAGTGTCACAGCAAAGGGTCTGAATACTTAGGACCATGTGATATTTCAGTTTTTCTTTTTTAATAAATCTGCAACAATGTCAACAATTCTGTGTTTTTCTGTCAGTATGGGGTGCTATGTGTACATTCATGAGGAAGAAGAATGAACTTAAATGATTTTAGCAAATGGCTGCAATATAACAAAGAGTGAAAAATTTAAGGGGGTCTGAATATTTTCCGTACCCACTGTAAGTGCAATTCCTGTTTATGCTAATAAATTCTGGCAAAACATATACAGAGAGCACTAGATCCCTTCTTTTTATCTCTTATTTTGGGGGAACGTATCTGGAAGTGGTTGTAAGAGTCGCATGAAGGATTGCTTTGCAAAAATCTGATGCTTGAGTGCTGGGAGCTGTGATCCTTGAATATTGGAGAGATTTATGCTTTTTGACCCTGCAGGGTCACGCTATTAAGGTGAGAGGCAGATAATGCTTGGTGGTGGGAAGCTGTGAGCACAGAAGTCACACTTATTGTTGTTATCCACCAGACCACAAGTGGAGTTTATCTTTCTCTGCCCATTGTCTTTACATCACTTCAAGCTATGGACTGTCTCCCTTATTTATTCTTGGTTTTATATTGCTGATTTTATAATGCAGACTATCTATTCATCTTAATAGGGTTCTTAAGACTGCGCTGCACTATGTTTTATGATTGATGTTGAAGGTGTTCAGATTGCCCTTGAGTGTCAGCTGCTGGTCTACACATTGTTTAATAATTCAGCGCTGAATCTTTTTCATATTTTCTATTACAAGGGATGTTTACAATTTGTGCTGTAGTTTGTTGCCATTCCACGAGCGTGTGCAATTTTAAAGTGTGACATGCTAGGTTTCTATTTTCTCTGCGTAACATCATCTTTTATATTTTACTAAAAAATGTGGGTATATATTGTATTTTTTAAAAATTCATTAAAGTGTATTTTTGCAAAACCACTGCGCAAATATCACGTGACATAAAAAAAATTGCAACAATTGCCCTCCCTGAGTTATCCCAATTCTGTTCCTGGCTTATCCTATTCTGACGACATTTGGAACTCTTCTGTATACTCCGTTGCATATGCTGTTTGTTGTTTTTCATTGCCTCCATGGTTACGAAGTACCTACCTTCACGAAATGTCTCCGGACATTGTGTGCCTTCTGGCAGGATTTTTCTGGCTACCTTCATAGAACACATAATGTCTGGGGTCTTTTAACAGTGCTATGATAGCACTGGCTCAATTTTGTTGGCTAGTTCAGCTGACCTTGCCACAGGTTCAGCATTCTTGGTTTGTTAAATATGCTTTTTCAGATTTACTTACTGCTTTTAATGGTACTATGCTTTTTTAGGGGATCCGGATCCCTGGGGCAGTGATCATGCCCCACCTCCCATCTTGGTTGCTGGTTTTCCAGTTTCACCAACATGGGTTCTTCTCTCTCTTCTGAGGGAGAAGCTTTTTCTCATGAGAAGGTCCTTCGGGACCTCTTTTTTTGTTACTAAAATAAAAACTGCAGATGACACAAAAAAAAATTGCAACAATCATCATTTTTTCCCCTATGATCTCTGCTAAAAAAAAAAAAATGTACGTTTGGGGGGTTATAATTATAAGTAATTTTCCAGCAAATAAATACTGATTGAACCTTGTAAACGAAAAATGCCAGATAAAGCCTGATCTTAAAGCGGTTAATATTTCTCACAGGTTTCAGTAACCATTCCTTTCTATGTGTTTTTATTGGCTTCTATGATTCCCTAAATTCTCACTGAACAAAAAATTCCATGACGTGCCACAACACAGTACATATACAGTATATGAACCAGACCGATTAAAAGCAATCGGATGCCAAGCAAGGCATTGTAAAATGAGCATTACAATGCATGCATACGAACAGATCCTTTGGGCCCATTTTAAATACTCAGGTGCATTGTGGTGCATTAAACACACGTGCAATGTTAATGACAGCCCATGTATTTGAATTGGCTTCCTAATCTACCACAATGGATCCAAAAATCCTGCATGCGCCATTTTCTCCAAAAGAGCAAACCACAGTGCATGGCATTGCATTACCGTACATTGCAGATGTGATGTGTTAAGAAAGTGTAATGGGGTGCCATTTTGAATTGTATAGCACTGCACCGAGCATAACACACAATAGGCATTCCCCGGTGATTACCATAATATTTCAACTTTGGATACCGGTGAGAATGGCCCTTTCATTGACCTATAGACCCTTACAGAAAAAGTTCCATGTGCATATATCCTTTAGATTAATATACAAGACATAGAATTGTCCTATATGTACTACAATTAGTGCAACTGCCTTATAATATAATCCACGTTATATACCCTATCCTATACAAGCAATTTGATTTTTCTTTATGAGTTGCTCTATGAATTGCTTCACCATGCTGAGGAAATCTATAAAGGTTGTAGATCCCTGGTGCCCAACGCAGCGCTTTGCCACTTTCTGTGCTTCGCCCTGGGTCCCTGCAGACACTATTTTGTGTTTCCCCACTGCCTTGTTATAGCAGTGATTTCTAGCAGTCTCTTGTAATATGTCTCCAGACTATGACTGTCTGTTGAAGCATGTCCCCAGTCTCCAACAACTCCTATAGTATGTTCATAGTCTGACAGTCTCCTGCACCATGTCCACAGGCTCTGACATGTCTGCAGTCACTGACCATCTCTTGTATCCTGTCCTTGGTCTCTGACCATTTCTTGTATCATGTCTGTAGTCTTTGGCAATCTCCTGTATTATATCCCCAGCCTCTAGACATCTCTTGTATCATGTCTGCAGTCTCTGATCATCTCCTGTACCATGTCCACAGTCTCTGACCAACATTTGTATCCTGCAGGGGTCTCTAACCATTTCCTGCACCATGTCCACAGTCTCTGACCATCACTTGTAGCATATCTGCAGTCTCTGAGCATCCTTTTCACCATGTCCACAGTCTCCGACCAACTTTTGTATCCTGCTGCAGTCTCTGACCATCTCCCGCACCATGTCCACAGTCTCTGTACTCTTACTCCTGGACCTTTCTGGTGCCTTTGATATGGTTGGCCACCCAGTCCTCCTAAAAAAACTCCACTCTTTTGGTTCCTGTGAATGCACTCTTCACTGGTTCTCTTCCTATTTATACAACTAGACCTTTAGCGTTACTTCCAATTCTACTTCCTCCTCTCCTCTTCCTTTCTCTTTTGGGGTCCCCCAAGGTTCCGTTCTTGGATCTCTCCTATTCTTGATCTACACCTCCTACCTGGATAGCTGATAGCCTCCCATGGTGTCTAATATCATCTCTACATCGATGACATCTAAATTTATCTCTTTACCCCTCAGCTCACTCCCTAAATCTCCTCACATATCACTAATTTACTAACAAACATATCATTCTGGATGTCACACCACTTCAACAAACTCAATCTATCCAAAACCGAACTCATAATCTTTCCTCCCCCATGTGCCCCTTCCCCTGATCTCTGTCAATATCGATGGCACAACTATCAGCCCATCCCCGCATGCCAAGTTTCTAGGTGTAATCCTCTGGACTCTGATCTATTCTTTATGCCCAACATCCAATCACTGTCCAAATCTTGCCAGCTCAACCTCTGCAACATCTCCAAAATATGCCCCTTTCTAACCAATGACACTACTAAGCTCCAAATTCACTCCCTGTTCATCTCTTGCCTCGACTACTTCAACTCCCATGCTTGCCTCCAGGACTTTATCCAAAGCCTCTCCCATCCTATGGAACTCCCTACCCCAATCTGTCCGACTATCTCCTACTCTGTTTGCTTTTAGAAAATCCCTGAAAAGAAAACCCTTCCCTTCAGAGACACCTATCCTGCCTCCACCTAACAACTGTACTTTTATTTTTTCCATCAGCTCATCACCCACAGCTATTACCTTTTGTATTACCTGACCCTCCTTCTAGATTGTAAGCTCTAACGAGCAGGGCCCTCTGATTCCTCTTGTATTGAATTGTATTGTAACTTAACTGTCTGCCCTCATGTTGTAAAGTACTGCGCAAATTGTTGGCACTATATAAATCCTGTATAATAATAATAATCTCTTGTTTCATGTCTGCAGTCTCTGACCATCTCTTGTTTCATGCCTGCAGTCTTTGACCATCTCGTGTATCATGTCTGCAGTCTTTGATCATCTCTTGTTTCATGTCTGCAGTCTCTGGCCAATTCTTGTATCATGCCCAAGGTCTAACTGGATTTCATGTGTGGCCCATTAGTGATGTTGGGGGGCCGCACTTGAGGCCAGCCAGATCAAGAAAGTTGACCCCCACTGTTGTAGACCATTGTGTTTCCAGATTGGCAGGTCTACTGATTTGCCATCGACCATTTCTAACCATTTGGCTTATCTATATGGCATGAAACTGCTGCATGTGCATTGTGATTTCTGCAATTTATGGTCCATTTATCCACAAGATGAATGAGGGTGTGATTCCAGAGCAACCCATTCTCAACTAGAGCTCCTCCAGAGATTTCTAGCGGTTCCTTGAGCAATGAGCAACTTCTGCCTCTCAGATAAGTTACCACTGAAAACAATGATCTTTTTAGCTATCTGTGGGGGGGGGGGGATTCTTCCCAATAACCACATTAGTAAGGAGCATTTCTCCCACTGACCATCACACCATGATACTGTGATCTGTAGATATAGGAATTATTAGAAGGGGTTCCCTGAGACCTAACAAATATTTCAAAGGTTCCTCCATGTTGAAAAGGATGAGAAAGGCTGTTCTAGATTATGTAGTCAACTGAGTCTAATTCAGTCAAGTGGATACAAGCCACAATTTTTCCAGACTAACCTGCTATATGACCATACCCATATTTTGTCAGCTACTGTATATTGGGAGATTATTCTCCAAACTCATCTGTCTTTGGTTTGATTTGGAATGTAGTATTGCTCCTGCCTAGAGCTTCTATCTCCAGAAGACCCCATATGGTGAACTATCTCATTAGCGAATGTGGCTTTGATTTATGGATTTCTTTTGATTGACAAAATTTAATCGAGTTTACTAAGTTGCCTCGTATGTCCCTAATGGGATTTAATACCAAACAGGAGTGTGAAAGCGGAATTTCTTTTAGCCAAATTGTTTTTATTGATTTTAAAAATATCTACTTTTTTGCTGGGGCCCCATAGTATAATACATATATGTCTTCAGCTATAAGCCAGTTATTTCATATACATGATTAAAAGCTATATTTAAAAACCCGGGATCACGACTTCAATTTCAGACTGCACTATCAAAATGTTATTCTTGTATAATTCTAGTGGACAAACATTGTGGCCACCCTAACTGTCAAACCCCATTTTTATACTACAAAATAAAATGAAATAACAAAAAAAAGAGGTATATTTCATGATATATGTTACAATTTATCAAGATTTAAAATTTACCTGATACACATTTTTTTTTAAAACTCTTGTTTGCATTATAATAACACATGCTGATTCACCTTGAAGATTCTTGTTCAGGTGCTTCATTTTTGTTCCCGTCACCTAATTGTGCCGCTGTGTTGTTACCCTGTCACACAGGCTTCCAGTAGAGACTACAAGTAGCCTTATAATTATAATATGATAATAAAAAATAATGCCTGAGAATTTTTGAGCCACCCAATATTTACATGGACCATTTATTCTATAATTTACGTACATGAGCTCAAACAACGTTCTAAAATGGGGGGGGGGGGGGGGCTATATAAATAAGCTCACTTAGGGCTCATACACATTTGCTTCAACTTAAAACATTAAAGCATTATAGCGCCTACCGCTTTAACATGCTTTTTTAATGTGTTTTGATGCTTCTGTGATGCCTCTTTTCTATTTGTTTCAAAGGGGCCCAGTACAACCCCAGCTCATTAGTACCCCCATTCAGCAGATTCCCAGATCCTTAGTACCCCAATTTTGCATATGCCCAGCTCATTAGTATCCCTGTTCAGCAAGTCCCCAGCTTATTAGTACCCTCATTTAGCAGATCCCCAGCTTATTAGTACCTTCATTCAGCAGATCCCCTGTTCAGTAGTGCCCTCAGCTCTGCTGATCCCCCACTTAGTAGAAGCCCCCAGCTCTACTGATCCCCCACTCAGTAGTACCTTTCAGTTCTGCTGATCCTCTGGTTTGCTGATCCTCCCCTCCCTGCAGTTCCCACTCACATCCAACTTTATTGCTCACACGTTCTTCACCATGTGTGACATCTGCTAGTTTCTCCTGCTCTGGTCTCCCAGATTTGCTAATCCTCTGCCACTCAGTCCTCTCTCTCAAGTCCCCCTCACCTTCTGCTGTAGCGTTCTCATGTTGCACAGCAGGTGTGTCATCTGCTAGTTGCTCAACTCCATTCCAGACCCTGCTCACCTTCCTGTTGCTCCTCGCTGCATACCAGATGTGACATTTGCACCAGACGCTTCTACAATATATACACATGAACCGGAAGTGACTGCTGATGACGTCTTTCCGGTTCGCTTGTTGGTTTCCCAGTGCATCCTGGGATATCTAAAACCTGCAATAACTCCAAAACAAAGCAAAGCAAATGCTGAATAAAAGCCCCTCAAAAGCCTCAGGTGCTGTAAGCGAGTGTTGTCATTAACTTCTTTGAAGGCTTTGGAGACGCACTGAAGCACCAAGAAAGCGGCACGGGGTGTAATATTTAAAGCAAACGAAGCAAAGCAAACACAACGTGTGAACAGGACTGTAAAGTAACCATTTTATTTGGTGACAGGTGCTTTGACTGGCATTTAGAGTGCTTTAAAAAAGCGTGTTCAATGCCATGTTTTGAAGCAAGTGTAAATGAGCGTTTAGTCTGAGGATTTTTTCAGGTTACTTATAAATTCATAGAATTGATCTTTCAGTAAAATCCTAAAAAGCACATTCTGTATAAAAAAATTGTGCTGGGCACCTTTACAACAGCACATTCCTCTGCACAGTGAATTGGTCAGACCCTTTTCTTTCAAGCTCTATATTAGTCAGTCCCAAACAGATACATATGATTAAGTTTAAATAAAGCCAGCTGCTCTTCAAGCACCCAGGTTTTATGTCTAAATCTGTGGTTTTTGTAGCATCACATTTACTGTACTATTTATCAAAAAGAAAAATTGTAACTGCTTCCCCTACAAAAGAGACTTGTAAAGTGACCATTAGGTTAAGGAGTTGATGAGCTGTGGTTATTGGTTAATGAGAAGAAGTAGCAGTCCTCCCCTGTGTACAATATGACCTCCAGTCAAGTAGTACAGACGTCAGTGGACACACTGTATTTTATAATCAATCAGGCTTTACTAGATTATGGCCTGGAGTAGTGTAGGGACTGAAATCATCACTTTAACATTTGGCTAAATTATCTGATTTTGAGTCAATGCATGGGTTTAAATACTTTTTTATTTTATATATATATATATAAATATAAATATATATATATATATATATCATGTCACCATTTTTCTAGGTAAACACATTTCTATTTCTAAAGGTGCTATTGACATTAAGTTATGTGTAATAAAATGGAATGACACTGGGAAAAGTATTGAACACATAAAGAAAGGGAGGTGCAAAACGGCATGGAAAGCCAAGACACCATTTGAAATCTATCAGTAATTAGAAAACAATCCTGCCCCTTGTCAGTGCAAATTAATATTAGCTGATTCAGTCTCAACTGATGGCCTATAAAATGGTGTCTCATTACCAAGGTGTCACACAAGAAATATCTCAGAATGAGTAAAAGCAAAGAGCTCTCTCAAGACCTTCGCAACCTTATTGTTGAAAAACATGCATTGGTTACAGGAGGATTACTAAACTTCTCTATGTTCCAGTGAGCACTGTTAGGGCCATAATCGGGAAGTGAAAAACCATAATTTCACCATAAACTGGCCACAACCAGGTGCTCCTACCAAGAGGAGTGAAAAGAATTATCAGAAGAGTTGTCCAAGAGCCAAGGACCACTTGTGGAGAGCTTCAGAAAGACCTGGAATTAGCAGGTACAATTGTTTCAAAGAAAACAATAAGTAATGCACTCAACTGCCATGGCCTGTATACTCTCTCACCATGCAAGACTCTGTTGCTATAGAAAAAGCATGTTGAAGCTCATTTAATGAGACCAATCAGATGAGACCAAAATTGAACGCTTTGGATGCCAAAATACACAATATATTTAGAGGTCAAATGGCACTGCACATCATCCCAAAAACACCCTACCAGCAGTGAAGTTTGGAGATGGGAACATCATGGTGTGGGGCTGTTTTTCAGCACATGGCAAACTTCATTACATTGAAGGAAGGATGAATGGAAAAATACATTCTTGATAAAAATCTGCTGCCATCTACCAGGATGATGAAGATGAAACGAGGCTGGGCATTTCAGCAAGACAATGATCCCAAACACAAAGCCAAGGAAACTCTCAATTGGTTTCAAAGAAAGAAAATAAAGCTGCTAGAATGGCACCAGCCAATCACCTGACTTGAATCCAATCTATAGAAAGAACTAAAGATCAGAATTCATAGAAGAGACCCACGGAACCTTCAAGATTTGTGTGGAAGAATGGGCCAAAATCACACCTGAGCAATGCTTGTGACTAGTTTCTCCATACAGGAGGTGTCTTGAAGCTGTCATTACCAATGAAAGATTTTGTACGAAGTATTAAAAACATTTCAGTTAGCGTGTTCAATACTTTTCCCTATGTAATTCCATTTTATTAAACATAACTTAATTTGTTAATTTGTTTTGGTTTCTTTGCATGTATAAATTGCATGGGTTGTTACTGACATGTGGTGAAAATCTAATGTCAATAGCACCTTTAGAAATGTATTTACCTAGAAAAATGGTGACATGTTCAATACTTATTTTACCCGCTGTATATATTCATTTATAATTGGTTTACAAAATGGCACTCCAACTCCACCACAATGCATAGCAAAGAACTACTGTGTTATGGTGCGCCATATCAGACAAAATACTGCCAGTATGTTTTTCTAACTGCTGTAGTACTTTAAAGGCCCATCTGAAAACTAAATGAAGTGAATAGGCTGCCTTAACGCAACCTGCTAATGTGCAATATAACGCATGGTAACATAATGCACCAAAGCAGACAGGTGTGCCTAAGACAACAATGCTGTAATTACAGCTGATAAAGATATGCAGATACTTATGTTTAGGCATGACATGTACTACATGTACACAGACGTAGTAAAATCACTGATCACGCAGAATCTTGCTGGTAGAAATCTTTAGCGTAAAAAGGGAGAAAACGGTCTGTATAGACATGTAAACATCAGTACAGCATGCAAACGCATACAATTCTATTTCATTCCTTTAAATCAGGGGTGGGGAACCTGCGGGCCTGTGGGCCGTATGCGGCCCCCGAAGCCATCTGATTCGGCCCTGCCATTGGGCTGCCTCCGAAGGGGAGGGGGGGAACGCCTCCTGATTACACACAGAGTGGGTTCCTCTGCTTACCCGGCGTGGCCGCTGTCATACAAAGTCAGGCCTCCTACCTATGATAGACAGCACAGTGGTAACGTCTATCATAGGAGTCTGTCCAGGAGGCGTGACTTCGCATGAGAGCGCCCAGGCTGGGTAAGTAGAAGAACCCGCTCTGTGTGTAATCAGGAGGTGCTCTAATCTCCATGCACTCTGCATTGATGGGGGCACTAATCACTCTGCATTGATGGGGGGCAAACCTGGAAAACTAGTTGCCAGTAGCAACATCATCAATACCAGCTAACATCACATACCTCACCAAAGAGAAGCAGTTGCAGCCATCACATTAGGGGTGAGTTAATTAAATGTTTGACCAAATCTAACAGGCTCATTTTTAAGTTGATAATTTTGTACGGCCCCTGAATGATTTTAAAAATACCCAAATGGCCCTCGGCAGAAAAAAGGTTCCCCACCCCTGCTTTAAATGAACGCGCTTACACACATATATGTGTTGACATGCATTGTATGTACAAATGTACAATTGACCTCGGACGCGGATTCTTCTATTTTGATTTCACATATCTAAACGCAGCACAGGTTTACTGATCTTTAGTGCCGGTTCACATTTGTGTGATGTGGGAAAGCTGCGAATATGTAGCGTGATCCCGCATCGCACTCGCACCTCTGGCAGCTCACACTGCCATATGCGATACGCAGGGGGTGTCAATTAAAAGTTAACAACACCCCCAGTTGCGATCGCATATCGCAGTGCGATCTGCAAGTTCGCACAGAATCGGATCACACTAGTGTGAACCACTATGCGATCCGATTCTGCTGTGGATAAAAAAAGCCTCATGTGCAAGTTTAATGCGGAGTGTATGGCTGAAATTTGCACCGCACATGAGATCGCATATAATTTAGGAGCAGTGCGTTCCGAATTACATGTGATCTCCGCGATCACACTAATGTGAACAATGTGTACAATGTGTACATGAAACCATACAAAACAACACAACTACATTTAGAAATGTAAAAAAACAAACAGCATACCGATAAAAACATTGGGTTTTTGGTGGCCATGTGCACGAGCCCATAGGAGAAATACTAAAGTATCAAAACAAAACAAAACAAAATCCTACAAGCGCAGTGTTTTTTTGTTTTATAAATATTAAAGTATATCTATGGTCAAAATATAAAATCTTATATTCATTTCCAGATTAAATTTCAATAATTTCTAGCCTACTCCTACTAACCATTTCAATAATGGCCACTTTCACCCCATTCCTGCCCAGGCCGATTTTCAGATTTCAGCACTGTTGCACTTTGAATGATAATTGCACAGTCATGCAACATTGTACCCAAATTAAATGTGTATCATTTTTTTAGACAGTTAGAGCTTTCTTTTGGTGGTATTTAATCACCACTGGGGTTTATATTTTTTGCTAAAAAAAAAAAAAATATACTGAAAATTTTGAAAAAAAATGTTTTTCTTAGTTTGTTATAAAATTTTGAAAATAAGAATTTTTTTTTTACTTCACCGCACTGGCACTGATGAGGCTGCACTGAGAAGCTGCACAGATGATGCTGCACAGATGAGGCTGAACTGATCACTGATCACTGATAGGCTGCCTGACCGGTGGGACGGAAGACCCGGGCAAGCCGCGGAAAGGCGGTTGGAGGGGCGGGACGTCCCCTCACACTCCTTGTAATGACAGCCGAGCGGCTCCTCAGCCTCATCGGTTGTCATTACAAGACAGCCGACCGTTGGCTATGGACGCCGGTACAGGGGTGATGCCTCTAGCTGCAGGCATCACTCCGGGTACATGCACTTTCCGAAATATCGTCAAGATCGGTAACCTCTGGGGGCCGATTCCGATATATCGGGGAAAGTGCATATCGGCCCTCGATATATATCGTCTTTGCCTATAATCGGTCGATCCCTAGTATGCAAGGCTTCCAGTGGCACTGGGTCATTGGTGTTTATTGATGATGTGACAGAAGACAGAAGCAGCCGGATGAATTCTTCAGTGTTTAGAGATATACTGTCGGCCCAGATTTAGCCAAATGCAGCAAAGTTGATTGGAGGGCGCTTCACAGTACAGATGGACAATGATCCAAAACACACAGCAAAACCAACCCAGGAGCTTTTGAAGGAAAAGAAGTGGAATATTCTGCAATGGCCAAGTCATTCACCTGATCCCAACCCAATTGAGCATGAATTTTACTTGTTGAAGGCAAGACAAGCAAAGAAAAACTGAAGACAGCTGCAGTTAGAGCCTGGCAAAGCATCAGAAAGGAGGAAACCCAGTCTATGGTAAAGTCCATTGGTTCCAGACTTCAAGCAGCCATTGCCAGTAAAGGATTCTCAACAAAATAATAAAAAAATGAACATTTTATTTATGATTATATTTATTTGTTCAATTACATTTGAGCCCCTAAAAATGGGGGGGATGTGTGTAAAAATGGCTTCAGTTCCCAAAATGTGTACTTGATATTTATGTTCCCTTAATTAAAGCTATAAGTCTGCACTTCAAATTAATTTGGATTTTTTTCATTTTAATTTTATTCTGGTGGCATACAGAGCCAAAGATATGAAAATTGTGCCTCTGTCCAAATATATATGGACCTAACTGTACATTACCACAATATTACAGAGTCAGGCCAAAGGAATTCTCTGGAGGAGGCTTCCTAGTCTTTGTATTCTGTAAATTTCATACACAGCATATTGCTTTCTTAAAGGGAGCCTGTCATGAGAGAAATATGGGAGGTCGCCACTGCTGATGACATTTTTTGAAATTGCTAGTTGCCTGGCTGTCATCCTGCCCTTTTGCACTCTGCAGCATCTACAGAACACCTTTTCCTATGCTATGGAGAAGAACAGAGGAGGATGTGTTCACCCAGCTGGTGATAATTTGGCAGTGATCCACCAATAAAGCAATGTATTAAATACACTCCTTTGTCAATAAAAAACTCTCCGTAGATGTAATTACTTGAATAATCACAGGAGTTTTGCAGTTCAGCAAATAGTTGCCTGCAAACCGGCTCTATTAGTCTGACGGGCGCCTTCCATCTATCCTGAAATGCTGAGCAGGTCCTTTATTTTTGCGTAGGTAAAAATGACATGTACTCTAACTACACTAAATGCAGCACTTCTCAACCGGGGTTCCTCCATCTGATGATGCCTGCATAATTCCAGGTCCAACACCACTTGGTAGGGGCAGTGGGATGACCACAAGGGTGATATTCTGACCACCACTGAGGAGGAACATTCTTCCCACTGACCCCCACTAGAATGTTTGGCTGAACCTGGAAAGAAGTTGTCAATGGCAGGTGAATCAGCTACAAACAGGGCATTCTCTGCCCTGCAACTGCCTCTACACAAAAGGGGTGGGAATGCTCATGACCTCATCAACCTAGTATGGCTACATAGTCAAAATCATCAATAACCACCAAAAATATAAGGGCATTTTCCAATGATCCCCTAATAGACTGATTTTAGCAGGGGTTCCTTGAGACCTAAAAACTAGTTCAGGGGTTCCCTGGGGTGGAAAGGTTGAGAAATGTTGGCTTAATATATACATAAACCCAATCACTGAAATCTCGCAAAAGCTTTAACATGTACCACAGTGTCCTCAATATATTATATTAAATCAATATATTATATCAATATATTAAAAAGTTCCCTGCTCCTCAGATAAATGTCCATCTCTTCAGCTGCTGACACCATTGTCCTCCCTAATCTGTCCTGCAGATGAAAGAATGCACCCAGTACTGAATGTGTGGCCCCATTATCAATGATGAAGCAATCCCACCCCCTCCCCCCCTCAACCCTTGCTCCCCAAGCAGTTGGAGGGGGGGGGTGTAGAAATCAGACCGCTGAGCTGTGGTTTTATCACCCCCTAAACTGTAAAAAAAATAGCCAGACAGGGCAGGACACATGCTGTGGCCGCCTGTCAAATTCGCCCACTGAGTTTTTAATGGGGCCGCTCAGCAACCACATGCAATGCACAAGATAGTGGTGGGGTAGTGTGGCACTATAGAGTTAAATCTGGCGATGAGGGGGCGATATAATACCTCCTCACCAGCTGCCATATGCCATCTGAAAAGCAATCCAAACAATGTTCTTCAGATGGAACCACACTCCACTACGAGTGTGAAAGAGCCCATACTTGAAAAAATGCTGAGCTGCAAGGGACCTCGGATTGCGCATGCTGGGGTGGGAATATTAGCAAATGCATGTGTTATCACAAGTGTGGTCAGTGAAGGCTGGTGCTCAAAATTTTGGGGGGGGGGGGGGGGGGCGCAAACAGAAAAATGTAATAGGCATTGCTTTGCGGCAAAAAACGCTGTAAAAAATTGCGTGACTTTGAGGTCGCAAAAGTGCGAAAGGGGCCTTCAGTAATTAAGGTATAGCGTGCCCCCTTTCAATTCAGAGAGACCAGTGTGCCCCCTTTCAATGCAGAGAGACCAGCATGCCCCCTTTCAATGCAGAGAGACTAGCGTGCCCCCTTTCAATGCAGAGAGACCAGTGTGCCCCCTTTCAATGCAGAGAGACCAGCGTGCCCCCTTTCAATGCAGAAAGACCAGCGTGCCCCCTTTCAATGCACAGTGACCCCCCCTTTCAATGCACAGTGACCAGCGTGCCCCCTTTCAATGCACAGTGACCAGTGTGCCCCCTTCAATACAGTGACCAGCGTGCCCCCTTCAATGCAGTGACCAGCGTACATGCCCCTTTTCAATGCAGTGACCAGCGTACATGCCCCCTTTCAATGCAGTGACCAGCGTAAATGCCCCCTTCAATGCAGTGACCAGCATACATGCCCCCTTTCAATGCAGTGACCAGCGTACATGCCCCCTTCAATGCAGAGACCAGTGTACATGCCCCCTTTCAATGCAGTGACCAGCGTACATGCCCCTTTTAATGCAGTGACCAGCGTACATGCCCCCTTTCAATGCAGTGATCAGCGTACATGCCCTCTTTCAATGCAGTGACCAGTGTACATGCCCCTTTCAATGCAGTGACCAGCGTACATGTCCCCTTCCAATGCAGTGACCAGCGTACATGCCCCTTTCAATGCAGTGACCAGCATACATGCCCCCTTTCAATGCAGTGACCAGCGTACATGCCCCCTTTCAATGCAGTGACCAGCGTACATGCCCCCTTTCAATGCAGTGACCAGCTTACATGCCCCCTTTCAATGCAGTGACCAGCGTACATGCTCCCTTTCAATGCAGTGACCAGCGTACATGCCCCCTTTCAATGCAGTGACCAGCGTACATGCCCCCCGAGACCAGTGCACTTACCTGGAGCCCTGGAGCAGCCACTGCGGCGGCGCCTTCTCCTCAGTGTCCCGGCGGCGGCTTCTCTTCAATCCCCCGTCGTCTCCATTAGTCCTCCCGCCTCTTCCTCGGCCAGTGCCATGGGGTTTGCCTTGCGGCCAATCAGGAAGCCTGTATCGGACGCGCTCCCTGATTGGCCAGGAGGAGGATCTGTGTGACAATAGCGAATTTTCATTCGCAATTGTCACACAATGGGTGGGCTCGGGACGAACTGCTCTGCGCCCCGGGTCCACCCTTTGCATCGCCCTATTAGAGCCTCTGGCTCTAATCAGGTGATGCCAAAAAAAAAAGCCCCATTGAACTCCATGCGTCCGGCGCCCCTGCATGCAGATTAGGGGGCCGGACGCATGGATAGGGGGGCGGCGCCCCTGCACCCCCAATGCACCGGCCGCCACTGAGTGAGGTAAAGCATGTTACCTGCATTGGAGTGCTGCAGTGTCAGTCAGTTTGAATGGCGCTCTAATGCACCTATATTGCAATGCACCACAACGCACTACCGTGTGTTATGGTGCACCATATCAAAGAACATACGGCCAGTATGCTATCCTGATCGTTGGGGTACCTTGGAAGCCCACCTGAAATTAAATGAAAGGAATATCATTTGAAATGAGTGAGCTGCCCTAACACAACACATGTTCAAGTGCAATATAATGCATGTCAAGATAATGCACCAAGATAATGCAGACAGACAGGTGTGCCTAAGACGACAAAAATCAGCGTTATAAACTCACCTAAGCTGCAATATTTCAAAACAGTTTAGGCGAGTTTACAGAGTTTGGGCGTTTATTCATTTCATGAAAAGAAAGAGAAAACTCCTCTATGCTAACCGGACTATATGAGGCAATTTCCAAATCTATAATAATATAGTAATTATCCAAAGCAAATATTTTTCAAATGCCTAAAAACATATCAATAGTTATTTTGACATAAAGTAAAAAAAAAAACTTCCTTTAAGTGAAAACAGTACAAAATCATCTAAAAAAACAGATATAGCCATATCACATATGCCCCAATTGTTGTTTTGATACTTATTCTTACCTGTAGTTGGGGCCAACATGGAGGAATTCTATTTATATACAGTATATCTTCTTCCTTGAATAGAGATTAACCCAGTCGGAGGGTGAAGGCTCCGGGAGTCTGTAGGGACCAGATAAGCTCTTGTACAACTTACTATAGTGCGGAAGGACAGATTCTCTGCCGGAAGGCTGCTGGTATGTCATTTATTACAGAGTGGTAAACAATCCCTGACGAAGAAAATGTATAAAGGTTTTCGTATCCCGTTGGATGTTCAAGCTTGGAGCAGCAACTCTTTGTACCTGATGTGAGAGTAGGATGCCAAAGATCCAGATTCAGCTGAAAATTACCACCTGCTCTCAACGATATGGAACTTCTGTAATATGGCCATATCTGTCCCCTAGAGCAGCCTTTTTCAACCAGGATGGCGTCTTCAGGGGTGCCGCCGCAAAATGTCTAAAAAATGTAACTAAAACTGTATACAAGCCAACAGGTGGATGCAGCCTGCCTTTTAGATACACAAGGCCACAGGTTTTCATTGTGCACCATTGCGACTTTCTAGACACTGGCATCCCAACAACCAATGATGGTATCAGTTGATAAGGAAGATGTCTCTTTGTTTGACCCTCCTGTGCCCTTCTCCCTCAGCACTGGGGTGACATAGCTGACTGATGGAGAGAAACTGAGGGAAAAGAGAAACATTGGAATACTAGTCAGTACCAGTGTGCAAAAGTGTATTTGCTTTGGAAGAAAACTTTACCGTTGGGTGTCCTACGTGTGGATGTTGCTGCAACTATTAGAATTGTTTTTTTACATTTTAGAATGGGGTGCCTTGAGATTGTCTATAAATTGAAAGGGTGCCTTGACTAAAAAAAGGTTGGGAAACATTGCCCTAGAGGGAATTTTAGATGATTTTGTACTGTTTTCACTTATAGGAATGTTTTTTTTTTACTTTATGTCAAATATAAATATTGACATGTTTTAAGGAAGTTGAAAAATATTTGCTTTTGATAATTACTATATTATTATAGATTTGGAAATATTCCCATATATATATAGTTCCGTTAGCATAGAGGAATTTTTTCTTTCTCTTCGTAAACTATATTTGGGATGAAGGCAAACATGTCCTCTACAATGTGAGCGCTAACATGGTAATTTATTCATTTCATTGGCCAACATTTTAATTTATTCAGGCCATGGAAATAAATAAACAAACGTGAAGTGCTAAGGCCCCGTTCACACTGGGGCGACGCTACTTCCCGGGGCGACCTCTTAGGTCGCGGCACGCTGCTCGCACCGCAACCTCGGAGTGGCCGGCACGGACTTCATAGCATTGAAGTCAATGCAGGTCACTCCGGGTCGCCCCAAAGAAGCTCCGGACCCTTTTTCTAAGTCGGAGCGACTTGTGTCGCTCCTATTAGAACGGGTCCACAGCTTCTCTATGGCAGGCGACCCACGGCGACCTGTCAGGCGACCAGGTCACCTGACAGGTCGCCCCAGTGTGAACGGGGGCTTAACGCGCATAGCGTTTATGATAATTTATGAGCTCTTACAGGCGTTTAACAGTGATCAACGTTTTTTTTTACTCTCCTGAACACGATTTTAGGGTGTTCAGAAAACAGCCAATAAACTCCCCTGCTTATAAACTTCTAAAAACGTCTATGTATGCACGGAGACATAGGATAACAGAGGGGAGTTTAAAGCAGTAGTATACTCCGCTTTTTGACTTTTACCTACAGATAAGCCTATAATAAAACTTACCTGTAGGTAAAATTAATATCTCCTGAACCAGCACGGTTTAGGAGATATTCACCCTGCATGCAGCCCCTGACACCAGCGGCGCATGCGCTTTGAAAGTCCGGCGAATCTTGACGGACCTTCAGAGCTCCTTGCCAGAAAGTGAACTCTTGCGAGCATGCGTGGGAGTGACGTCCTCGTGGCTCCAGCCACTCACAGCGCCAGAGCCGCCGAACCCGGAAAAGACACAGAGGGAACATGTCAGCTGCCTCAGCGGTGTCACGGCGACCGTGTCGGGGCTTCGTTCTAAGGTATTTCATAATGTGCTAGTATGTGATGCATACTAGCACATTATGCCATTGTCCTGCAGGGTTTGTTTTGTTTTTTGGGGATACAACCACTTTAACCACTCTAAAACTCCAGAACTCACAGAAAGGCCTCTTGCACACTGCAGCTTGAAAAAGATCAGAAAGGGTCCTTTCACACGACACAGTCCGTTTTTTTTTTCCGCTCAGTGACTTTTTTTTTTTAAACGGACATGGATGCACTTTTGTAGGGTCCGTTCCGTATGTCCGTTTTTCGTCCATCCGTTTGCGGATGAAAAACGTACATAATGTATGTCTATGGGATTGCGGATGTTAGCGGATATCCTTTTTTTGCGTCCGTTCCGTTTTTTTTAAATGGAAGAAAAATAGGGTTCTCTTCCCTCTCAAAAAACGGAACTGAACGGAATGGACGCAAAACAGATGTCAGTGGATGGTCATCCGATAACGTCCGCAATCCCATAGACATACATTATGTCCGTTTTTCATCCGCAAACAGATGGGAGGAAAAATGGACATACGGAACGCCCATGTGAAAGGACCCTAAAGCTTTTTTTTTTGCTGATCTAAAATGTTCCTGTGCATGCAGGTGGAAAATCTGAGTTCCCAGTCAGTATTTTGCGCCGATGCGCACAAATACACGCATATGGTCGTAAATATGAATTAATTTTCCTAAGAAGTTATTGCGCGTGCAAATGCGCATGACCCTCCCTTCTAGATTGTAAGCTCTAACGAGCAGGGCCCTCTGATTCCTCCTGTTTTGAACTGTATTGTAACTGTATTGTCTTCCCCCACACTGTAAAGCGCTGTGCAAACTGTTGGCGCTATATAAATCCTGTATAATAATAATAATAATAATAATAAATAATAATAATATGCGCAAATTTGGGTAAATTTGCGCAAAATAAACACCTAAATTTACATTAAAAAAAGCAGAAGCTCGAACATCAGTACCGTGTGCAAGAGGCCAAACGTGAGTTTGACAGCAGCATGCATGAGCCCTAAGGGCACCTGTACACGGTCGTAGTGAAAATACCGATCCTACGCAAGGTCTTGCTGGCAGAAATACTGAGGATAAAAGGCAGAAAATGATCTGTAAAATGCTTAAATGCTTATAGACATGTGATTGTGAGTACAGCATTTAGACACGTATAATTATTTCCAATAAATCTACGCGCCTACCTAGGCACATGTGTTGACGTGCAAATTATGCATACAAGCGTAAACTACTGACCTTGGACGCAGATTCTTCTATTTTGATTTTACGCATCTTAACGCAGCGCAGGTTTCCTGATCTTTACACACTGTGTGCATGACATCATAGAAAACAATAGAACTGTAAAAAATAAAGAAATTGCCAAACCAATATAAAAGTGCGGGGTTTGCACGAGCCCAAAGGGGTAACGTGAAGACAATATTAACTTGTATCTATGATTAATATATAAAATCCTGTATTCATTTCCATGTTGTATTTTAATTATTTCTAGCCTACTCCTATTAACCACTTGACCTCCGGAAGGTTTTACCCCCTTGATGACCAGGACTTTTCTTGCTATTCAGCACTGCGCTACTCTAACTGGCAATTGCATGGTCATGCAGCACTGTACGCAAATTAAATTTATATCTTTTTTTTTCACACAAATAAACAAATAAAGCTTTCTTTTGGCGGTATGTAATGCCCCGTTCACATAGGGGCGATTCCGACTTCGGGTGGCGACCTCCGAGGTCGCGGTGCGAGCAGCGCGCCGCGACCTCGGAGCGGCCGCCACGGACTTCATAACATTGAAGTCTATGGCGGTCGCCTCCGGGTCGCCCCAAAGAAGCTCCGGACCCTTTTTCTAAGTCGGAGCGACTTGTGTCGCTCCTATTAGAACGGGTCCGCAGCTTCCCTATGGAAGGCGACCTACGGCGACCTGTGAGGCGAGCTCACAGGTCGCCTTAGTGTGAACGGGGGCTAATCATCACTGGGTTTTTACTTTTTGCTATTTAAACGGGAAAAGATCGCAAATTTTGGGGAAAAAAAAAGGTTTTTCTTTGTTTCAGTTTTGCAAACAAATAATCTTTCTTCTTAAATGTATTCTGCTATATTTCTTTGGTAAAAAAAATAACCCAAATCAGTGTATATTATATAGTCTGTGTGAGAGTTATGGAGTCTACAAACTATGGTATATACAGTATATTTGATAATTAATTAATCCTCATGTTCTGACAGCCTATCCAATTTCTAGAGGCCCCTAAAATGTCAGGACAAATTACCCCTTTTTGGAAAGTAGACAGTCTGAGGTATTTAGTAAGAGGCATGGCGAGTTTTTTGAAGTTGTCATTTTTTTGTCACAATTTTTTGAAAAATGAATTAGAAATTATTGAATAATGAATTATTTAAATTCAATGAGAAATATATTTTTCTTTGTACATGCTATCACCAGTGCAGTACAGTACAGTACAGTCTCATCATATGAGTGGCATGGCAGTCATTAGGGACACTGACTGGTTGACAGTATGTAAGAAAAGAAAATAATAATAAAATAAAATATTTTTTTATTCAATTTGTTTAACTGTTTTTTTTAAAGATTTTTTTTTACATTCTGTCATCAGAGTATTTAACACTGTACTACTCTGGGGGGAGGTGATCGGGGATTTGTTTTTTTTTTACACTGTTATTGCTTATAACAGTGATGATCACTGTTATAAGTAATAGTTTTAACTGTCATGAATGGCATGGCAGTTTGCTTACTTTTGTGATACTGTGATTGGTTACAGCTAACCACATGGTACAGGGTGCTGTGATTGGCACAGGTACCATGTGATAGCTGTGGGCCAATCACAGCATCACAATAGTAAATTCATGACAGTTTTTCTTACATTTAATCATGTGATTGCTATGATTGGTCAAAGCAATCACATGATGAGCAGCCGGGTACCAAGATCTGCTGTGTCTGGTCAAGGAATCATGCTGTACCAGTAACGCCTCTCAGCCTGGAGCTGCTGCCAGCTGTAGTAAAAGTACTGTGGCTGGGGGGCAAGTGGTTAATCTGAATGATCTTGACGTTTGTAAACTATGTAACTTTATGAAGATTCCCACACATTTATTTCCTTGTATTCTGTGCCATGTAGTCACTATGCCTTGTGTGAGTAGGCACTGCTTTGTCACACATTTCACAGAGCCTGCCTTCTGCACTACAGAGGAGCTGAGAGGAGGAGTTTCAGGAGGTGGAGTCAGTACAGTAATCACTGCTTGCAGGCAGCAAGGTATCATGGGATATGTAGTCCTGAGAAATGAGAAGCTGCATGAAAATCCAGAAAATTGTGGAAAGAGACGGCCAGCACACAGGCAGAACTCACAACCTGAAAGGAGATTTTTCCAGTAAAGTATATTGGATTGTACAATAACTATTGTTTGTACTCTTATTACAATGCTGATGTATTAAAATGTGAGTGTCTGCTTGAGTTTCAGGAGGCGGAGTCAGTACAGGAATCACTGCTTGCACGCAGCAAGGTACCATGGGACATATAGTCCTTAGAAATGGAAAGTAAACAGCAGAGCAGAAGCTGCAAAGCATGCAGGGAATCCAGGAAGTTGTGGGAAGAGGCCGCCAGCAGACAGGCAGAACTCACAACATGAAAGATTTTTCCTTGTAAGACTTTATTGGATTGTCAAAAATAACAATTTTTTTTGTATTGTTATTATAAGGCTGGGGTTATCAAATAAAAATATATGGCGTGACCATAAATCTTCTTTAAGGCCTCTTGCACATGGGCATAAAAAACGCCAATTTTATAGGCGTTAAGCATGTTTTTGGTTTTTTTTTTTTGCCTGTAAACGCAGCTCTTTGGTACCCTATTTGACCATGAACAGTGTTTACAGCCAATAAAAAGAGCAGAGATTACAGGGACTATTTTTAGTGTCATGTAACAGTTTTGTTTGGGGCTCGTTTACACCATACATGCATGAAAACTGATAGGAGAACCGCACAGATATCACTTGCAGAGACATCAGTTTTCATGTGCATTTCAGTCGCAGTGCAATTTGAAAAAGTGTCCTGTGCGATTTTAGTCCAATTCCGGTGCTATTTCTAATCTCACACACTACAACTGGCATTAGAATCGCACCTGAACTGCTGAACGAAATCACACCAGAGCGGGCAAACCGGCCTGGCACATATGTGAGTCTCAAGGTGTAGAGTTACAGTATCCGAGCACTCATGCAAACGCTTAATATCGTCACCGATACCGATATCCATGCAACGCTATTTACAGGCATTACAATATGCACCAAAGTTGCATCTGGAGGGGAGCTTATTATTATTATACAGGATTTATAGAGCGCCAACAGTTTACACAGCAATCTTCAAAATAAAGAGCTACAATACAGTTATGAGCGGAATTTACATGCGTATTAGAGCTGCACGATTCTGGATAAAATAAGAATCACTATTTTTTTGCTTTGGGCTCCGTTCACATATTGGCGTCCTGGATCATGAATCGCAAATTGGCAAATTGCAGAACGCCCACGTGATTCTCGTCACTTCCAATGCCACTCCAAACATGTCGGGCGATAATCGCGGCAAAATCGCGCAAACAGAATCGAGGGACGCCCGTCGCCCAAAAAAAAGTACAAGAACTTCTTGTTCGCGTCCCGGGATTCTGTTTGCACAATTTCACCATGATTTGTTGGGCGACAGTTGCGGCAAAATCATGCTGCATTTGGAGTGCCATTGGAAGTGGTGGGAATTGCGCGGGCATCCCGCAATTTGCCATGATTCGGAATTGGGGGCAGAAACGTGGCGACGTGGGATGCCAATATGTGAACAAGTACAAGAACTTCTTTTTGGTGACAGGCATCCTGTGATCTTGTTTGCACGGTTTTACCGCGATCCGTCGGGCGACAATCGCGACAAAATGGCATTGCGTTTGGGGTGCCATTGTAAGTCACAGGAATCACACAGGCGTCTCGCCATTTGGAATGATTGGGGATCGCGGGGCAGAAACGCGGCGATCCAAGACGTCAATATGTGAATGGAGTCTGAGTGCCGGTTCACACTAATACAACTTGTCAGGCGACTTGGTCAGCCTGGCAAGTCATGCACCGTCGCGGTCATTGAGTAGTACAGGACCCGTTCTAATAGGAGGAACACAAGTCACTTCGACTTAGAAAAAGGGTCCTGTACTACTTCGGGGCGACCTGGAGGCGACTTGCATTGACATTAATTTTATGAAATCCGTGCAAGTCGCGCCGAAGTCGCGCTGCACGCGACTTCACAGGTCGCCCCTTAAGTCGGAGCGACCTAGTGTGAACCGGCACTTAAAGAACCAAATGATACAATGTTTCACTTTATCTCTCAGCACTGAGCAATGTTGCGATATAATTTGTCAGCTGTTTTTCTTTTTTTTTTTCTTTGACAGCTGTGAAAGGAATTGCTGTGCACTGTTTCATGAATCGTGGAAATGCCGAAATCAGAGCAGAGGGGTTGAATCGAGATCGCAATTTTTTAACAATTAATTATGCAGCTCTAATGCGTACACTTGTAAATGTGCACAAACGCATGTGTATGCACGTACATTTATTCCAGTGGCCAGAATAAATAATTATTTAGCCAGTAAAATACATATGCAACAATAGAGACATTTTCCTACCAAGTGCTGGCCAAAAAAAAAACAGCATGTTTGGAGCAAGGACTGACTCACGCCAGATGCAGTCCAGTGCGTATTTTTTTTTTTTCTAAATCACATGGACCATATTTAACATGGATTCCAATGGCCCTGGTTCACACCGGTACAGAGCGTTCCAGTGCAGTCAAAAGTAGAACATGTTGCATTTTTTCTGTATGGCACGCATCTAAAACGTGCAAAAAGCACCGAAATAAATCGAAAACAGAAAGAAAAATGTGAATGCAGAAACACTTGCATCACTTGCAGACCGCAATACATATATATATACATGGTGGTTTGCAAGTGGTTTACCGGGATTATGACAGAAGATATCAGTCCTGACCCCAGTGTTGTTCTTTTTTTCAGCTGGCGGCCGGCTTTCTCTTGAAAGCATTTCAAGCGACCCGCCACTCGCCAGTTTTTCTCAGGCTTACCGTTTCCGCTGGCTCACCCCAGGAAATGATCAGACGGTGCTGCCGGCTGGTCACACAGGCGATAAAAGAGTGGATCCGCTTTGATTGCCTCTATGGCCTTGGAGGACCGGAGCGACGTCATGTCATCACTTCAAAGTCCAGGCTTAAAGCAAAAAAAAAAATATGTTTTGCTTTTTTAAAGAGGAAGTACACCCTCCTCTGACACTTGTACCTATAGGTAAACCTATGATAAGGCTTACCTATAGGTACTGTAAATATCTCCTAAACATGTACCGTTTAGGAGATATTTACCTTACATGCAGCCAGTGACATCACTGGCGCATGCGCTCTGAAGGAACGGCCGCTGGTGCCATTCCTTCAGAGCCCCGTGCCGTGACCGTCGGCTCCCACACGCATGCGCGGGAGTGACGTCACCGCGGCTCTGGCAAATCAGATGGCCGGATCCCGCGATCCCGGAAGACGGGCGACTGAACATGCCGCCCGTCATAGAGGTAAGCGGGCGGCACGGCGGGGACTCATTCTAAGGTAAGTATTTCATAATGAGCTAGTATGTGATGCGTACTAGCTCATTATGGGTTTCTCTTTCAGGTTGAAAAAAATAAATAAATAAATAAAATTTGGGTTTACAACCTCTTTAAGGTAAAGGAGAGATTTGGGGGTTTTGGACCCCAGATGTTGTCATAAAGAGAACCTGTCATCCTTATTTACAGTATTTCACAAAAGTGAGTACACCCCTCACATTTTTGTAAATATTTTATTATATATTTTCATGTGACAACACTGAAGAAATGACACTTTGCTACAATGTAAAGTAGTGAGTGTACAGCTTGTATAACAGTGTAAATTTGCTGTCCCCTCAAAATAAAAACACACAGCCATTAATGTCTAAACCACTGGCAACAAAAGTGAGTACACCCCTAAGTGAAAATGTCCACATTGGACCCAAAGTGACAATATTTTGTGTGGCCACCATTATTTTCCAGGACTGCCTTAACCCTCTTGGGCATGGAGTTCACCAGAGCTTCACAGGTTGCCACTGGAGTCCTCTTCCACTCCTTTATGATGACATTACGGAGCTGGTGGAGTTGCGCTCCTACACTTTCTGTTTGAGGATGCCCCACAGATGCTTTAGGTCTGGAGACATGCTTGGACAGTCCATCCCCTTTATTCTCAGCTTCTTTAGCAAGGCAAGGCAGTAGTCGTCTTGGAGGTGTGTTTGGGGTCGTTATCATGTTGGAATACTGCCCTACAGCCCAGTCTACGAAGGGAGGGGATCATGCTCTGCTTCAGTATGTCACAGTACATGTTGGCATTCATGGTTCCCTCAATGAACTGTAGCACTCCAGTGTCGGCAGCACTCATGCAGCCCCCAACCATGACACTCCCACCACCATGCATGACTGTAGGCAAGACACACTTGTCTTTGTACTCCTCACCTGGTTGCCGCCACACACGCTCTGCACCATCTGAACCAAATAAGTTAATCTTGGTCTCATCAGACCACAGGACATGGTTCCAGTAATCCATGTCCTTAGTCTGCTTGTCTTCAGCAAACTGATTGCGGGCTTTCTTCTGCATCATCTTTGAAAGAGGCTTCCTTTTGGGATGACAGCCATGCAGACCAATTTGATGCAGTGTGCGGCGTATGGTCTGAGCACTGACAGGCTGACCCCCCCACTCCTTCAACCTCTGCAGCAATGCTGACAGCACTCATACGTCTATTTCCCAAAGACAACCTCTGGATATGATGCTGAGCATGTGCACTCAACTCCTTTGGTCGACCATGGTGAGGCCTGTTCTGAGTGGAACCTGTTCTGCTAAACTGCTGTATGGTCTTGGCCTCCATGCTGCAGCTCAGTTTCAGGGACTTGGGAATCTTCTTATAGCCTAGGCCATCTTTATGTAGAGCAACAATTCTTTTTTTTAGATCCTCAGAGAGTTCTTTGCCATGAGGTGCCATGTTGAACTTCCAGTGACCAGTATGAGAGAGTGAGAGCGATAACACCAAATTTAACACACCTGCTCCCCATTCACACCTGAGACCTTGTAACACTAATGAGTCACATGACAACGGGGATAGAAAATGGCTAATTGGGCCCAATTTGGACATTTTCACTTAGGGGTGTACTCACTTTTGCTGTCAGCGGTTTAGACACTAATGGCTGTGTGTTGAATTGTTTTGAGGGGACAGCAAATGTACACTGTTATACAAGCTGAACACTCACTGTTTTATATTGTAGCAAAGTGTAATTTCTTTAGTGTTGTCACATGAAAATATATAATAAATTACTTACAAAAATGTGAGGGGTGTACTCACTTTTGTGAGATACTGTATATTACAAGGAATGTTTACATAAAAGTGATGAAAAAAAATTAAAGGGACAGTGTTAAAATAAAAAAGAAAAAAAAAAAAAGAAAAAAAAATTTAAAGCACTCCCATCCCTCCGTGCTTGCATGCAGAAGCGAATGCATACGTTCGTCACGCACACATATATAAACGGTGTTCGCACCACACATGTAAGGTATCGCCACGAACGTTAGAGCGAGAGCAATAATTCTAAACCAGTATCCTGTAAAGGTGTTTAAAAATGTGACCTATGGAAATTTTTAGGTACCGTAGTTTGTCGCCATTCCACAAGTGTGCGCAATTTTAAAGTGTGACACGTTAGGTATCTACTCGAAGTAACATCATCTTTCTTCTTATACAGAAAAATTGGGGTATATATTGTGGTTTTTTTTTTTTTTTTTATTTATTTATGTTAAAGAAACAAAGGAGGTATTTCAGTACAACAATTACAAAGTCTGGTCCATTGTGATCATTATGCCAACATATAATAACAAAGATTTCCTATTTAATCTGGACCAATCTATACCAAATGTCCAGATTCTCCAGTGCCTCTAGAGATTTTAATTTTTTTAAATATCAAGAAAAGGAAAGGAAAAAGAAAAGAGAAAAAAAAAAAAAGAAAAATAAAGAGGGGAAAAAAAAGGGGGGGGAGGAAAAAAGGGGTGTGGGAATATACTGTATAAGGGAAAGGAAATTTTCCCTAACTAGTTCCACACTTATATTGAGCCCCGTATAGCTTATCTTACCAAGGCCCATAATGTAGGGACCAAAATGACCGTTCTTTGTGTCTAGGATCCGTAGAGTAATCTCAGGTTAAACAGCCAGGAGTGCTTCTTAAAGAGAAAAAAAAAAATTTGGGGGGGGGGGGACACCCGATAGTGAAAAGTACATTACCAATGGACTTTTATATATTCCTGCATCATATACACTGTGTCTCTTGTGTCTATATTCCATCTCTTGCCCACCTGCAATGTTTCTCAGTATTCCCACTAGTGTCACTTCACATCATGTCCTTATTTCAAAACGTATTACCTCTTAGTGTGTATGTCTGTGCCAATAGGTCTTGCCTATTTATCTTAGTGTCTCCTCAATATACTTGAGCCTATCACCTTTTATTGGGGAGAGAAAAAAAAATGTTTCCGTTGTTGGTGATCTTGTGTCCACCTCCACCTATTCGTATCATCTATCGTGCCTCATTAATTCAATTCATATTATATTTTTGTGCCTTCTAAATTCCGCCTATTTATCCCAGTGTTTCCCAAAAAAAAAAAAAAATTTAGGGAAATATTTGTTATTTATAAAATAATCCTTTTCTCCTTTTATATCCGCATTCTGGGAGTTGGTTTTATATTGATCTCTACGGTTCCATAAACAAAGCTTCCCCTTTATCTAAAGCTATAAACTGGTTCCATATTGCCCACTTTTTGGTATATTGTTGGTTTTGGCCTTGTCCTGTCAAGATCAAATCCTCAAATTTATTTATTTCCTCTATTTTATTCTTCCACATGTTAATAGTCGGAGGGTTGGGGTCTCGCCAGCGTAAAGGGATACATGCTTTTGCAGAATCCAGAAGATGACGTATAATCGATTGTTTATATTGTCTACCCGATATTTCTGGTGCATGGAACAGGAAAAATACAGGTTCGTCAGGTATAATATATTCAACAAATTTCTGAGATACCTCCCGTATCTGCCTCCAAAATCCCTCTAGCTTGGAGCACTGCCAGAAGATATGCAAGAGAGTCCCTTTTTCTTCCTGACATCTCCAACATTTGTCTGATGTTTGTGGTGAAAATGTGTGTAAACGTGTCGGTGTGTAATACCATCTAGATAGTAGTTTGTAATTTGTCTCCTGAATTCGTGTACATATTGAAGATTTGAACGTAAATTTTATTATATGTTGTAATTGTTTGGGTGTAAATCTACATTCCAGTTCTTTCTTCTTATACAGAAAAAATGGGGTATATATTGTGTTTTTGTTTTTTATTTATTAAAATTATTTAGTTTTTTTTTTTTTTTTTAATTGCGTATGAAAAATTCCTGTGCAAATACTGTGTGACATAAAAAAATTGTAACAAATGCCAGTTTATTCTCTAGAGTCTCTGCTAAAAAAAAATATATCTATATACAGTGGGTACGGAAAGTATTCAGACCCCCTTAAATTTTTCACTCTTTGTTATATTGCAGCCATTTGCTAAAATCATTTAGGTTCATTCTTCTTCCTCATGAATGTACACATAGCACCCCATACTGACAGAAAAACACAGAATTGTTGACATTGTTGCAGATTTATTAAAAAAGAAAAACTGAAATATCACATGGTCCTAAGTATTCAGACCCTTTGCTGTGACACTCATATATTTAACTCAGGTGCTTTCCATTTCTTCTGATCATCCTTGAGATGGTTCTACACCTTCATTTGAGTCCAGCTGTGTTTGATTATACTGATTGGACTTGATTAGGAAAGCCACACACCTGTCTATATAAGACCTTCCAGATCACAATGCATGTCAGAGCAAATGAGAATCATGAGGTCAAAGGAACTGCCTGAAGAGCTCAGAGACAGAATTGTGGCAAGGCACAGATCTGGTCAAGGTTACAAAAAGATTTCTGCTGCACTTAAGGTTCCTAAGAGCACAGTGGCCTCCATAATCCTCAAATGGAAGACGTTTGGGACGACCAGAACCCTTCCTAGAGCTGGCCGTCCGGCCAAACTGAGCTTTCGGGGGAGAAAAGCCTTGGTGAGAGAGGTAAAGAAGAACCCAAAGACCACTGTGGCTGAGCTCCAGAGATGCAGTCAGGAGATGGGAGAAAGTTGTAGAAAGTCAACCATCACTGCAGCCCTCCACCAGTCAGGGCTTTATGGCAGAGTGGCCCGACGGAAGCCTCTCCTCAGTGTAAGACACATGAAAGCCTGCATGGAGTTTGCTAAAAAACACCTGAAGGACTCCAAGATGGTGAGAAATAAGATTCTCTGGTCTGATGAGACCAAAATAGAACTTTTTGGCCTTAATTCTAAGCGGTATGTGTGGAGAAAACCAGGCACTGCTCATCACCTGTCCAATACAGTCCCAACAGTGAAGCATGGTGGTGGCAGCATCATGCTGTGGGGGTGTTTTTCAGCTGCAGGGACAGGACGACTGGTTGCAATCGAGGGAAAGATGAATGCGGCCAAGTACAGGGATATCCTGGACAAAAACCTTCTCCAGAGTGCTCTGGACCTCAGACTGGGCCGAAGGTTTACCTTCCAACAAGACAATGACCCTAAGCACACAGCTAAAATAACGAAGGAGTGGCTTCACAACAACTCCGGGACTGTTCTTGAATGGCCCAGCCAGAGCCCTGACTTAAACCCAATTGAGCATCTCTGGAGAGACCTAAAAATGGCTGTCCACCAACGTTTACCATCCAACCTGACAGAACTGGAGAGGATCTGCAAGGAGGAATGGCAGTGGATCCCCAAATCCAGGTGTGAAAGACTTGTTGCATCTTTCCCAAAAAGACTCCTGGCTGTATCAGATCAAAAGGGGGCTTCTACTAAATACTGAGCAAAGGGTCTGAATACTTAGGACCATGTGATATTTCAGTTTTTCTTTTTTAATAAATCTGCAACAATGTCAACAATTCTGTGTTTTTCTGTCAGTATGGGGAGCTGTGTGTACATTCATGAGGAAGAAGAATGAACTTAAATGATTTTAGCAAATGGCTGCAATATAACAAAGAGTGAAAAATTCAAGGGATTTTATATATATATATATATATATATATATATATATGTGTATACATATACATATATATATATATATATATATATATAATGTTTGGGGGTTATAAGTAATTTTCTAGCAAAAAATACTGATGTAAGCAAAAAGTGCCAGAAAAGGTCCGGTCTTCAAGTAGTTAATTCCTTCGCCCATGCACAGAACATTAACGAGTTGTTTCTTTTCTTCCAATGTTGTAATATGTGAAGCCCATTGAGCTTGTATAGTCCATGTGCAATGATCCGGGAACATGGTTACCTCCTGCTGGTGACTCATGGTCAGAGCTCAGCTCAGTGTAGATATGAAGCACTTTCTCCAGTTGTGCTCTCTGATCCCTGGAGAGCCGGTGACAACGGACGGATGACACGCGATGACGTCACTCCTCTTGGCATCTGGCTAAATGAAACATATTTGTTTGCAGATATGTCCGATCACCATGACATCCTCCTTGAAGATCTGTACTCTGCTTCCTCCGTGCTGATCCCCTGATTATAGAACACATCGGATGCCTATGGAACAAAGGATCCCAATGTGCGTTTTATGTATTTATTCTTTAGTAGTATTCTTCTGTGTTACTGATCTGCAGAAGCGCAGTTAGTCTGTAACTCCCTCTATAGTATAATATAATATACACCCTGCTGTAAATCTAGGGATATCACCAACCACACAGCTCCGTGACCACATTAATGCGCTCATAAGGCTTCTTCACACCAGACACAGTCTGGTGCGTTTTTAAACGCAGTATGAACGCAGTAGAATTACATATATATGAAAAATAAATGTATTCCAATAAGCCATTGCAGTAGTTTCATGGGCGTTTAAAAAAAAGTCCATCATGCTGTAGGGATGTACTAATATATCAACTGCTGAAAATTATCGGCCGAAAGTAGGGAGAAAAAAAAGTGCAGATAATAGCATGCTGGTCGCAATGACTTCAATGTAAAATTGCGTCCAATTGACCAATAGAAAATGGTGTCCCATTGACTTCAATACAAAAATCATGTCCCACTGACTTTAATGCAAAAACACACCCTATTAATTGAAATCCAAAATCGCGTCCAATTTACTTTAATGAAAAATTGCGTCAAACTGACTTCAGTGCAAAAGCGCCCCCCATCGACTTCAATGCAAAATTGTGTCCCATTGACTTCAATAGAAAATGGTGTCCCATTGACTTCAATACAAAAATCATGTCCCACTGACTTTAATGCAAAAACGCACCCTATTAATTGAAATCCAAAATCGCGTCCAATTTACTTTAATGAAAAATTGCGTCAAACTGACTTCAGTGCAAAAGCGCCCCCCATCGACTTCAATGCAAAATTGTGTCCCATTGACTTCAATGCAAAATCGTGTCCTATGACTTCAATGCAAAAATGCCCCCTATTGACTGCAATGCAAAATCACATCCTATTGACTTCAATGCAAAATTGCATCCCATTGACTTCAGTGCAAAAACGCCCCCTATCGACTTTAATGCAAAACCACATCCCATTAACTTCAATACATAATTGAGTCCCATTGAATTCAATGCAAAAGCGCCCCATATTGACTTCAATGCAAAATTGCATCCCATTGACTGCAATGCAAAAACGCCCTATATTGACTGCAATGTAGAATCATATCCCATTGACTTCAATGCAAAATCGCATCCCATTTACTTCAATGCAACAAAGCCTCCTATTGGCTGCAATGCAAAATCCCATCTCTTTGACTTCAATGCAAAATTGTGTCCCACTGACTTCATTGAAAAAATGCCCCCTATTGACTGCAATGCAAAATTGCATCCCAGTGACATCACTCCCCCCATCCTTATGACATCACACCTCACATCTTTGTGACATCATTCCCCCCATCCTTATGACATCACACTTCACATCTTTGTGACAGCACTCCCCTCATCCTTATGACATCACACCTCACATCTTTGTGACATCATTCCCCCCATCCTTATGACATCACACTTCACATCTTTGTGACAGCACTCCCCCCATCCTTATGACATCACACCACACATCTTTGTGACAGCACTCCCCCCATCCTTATGACATCACACCCGACGTCTTTATGACATCAGCACACACAGGGAAACGTCATAGCGGCTCTCTATACAGATGTGGACAGATCTGTAAGATGGATTATCCTTAGGTCACAGATTTTCAGTATCACAGTGAGGTGGAATGTCATTTTCCTATGTGCAGTATTTCCCCCATGGTATCTACTTACCATATCATAACAATTTCCACGTCTGAGCAGGATCTTATACAACATGAGTACAAAGTTCACTGACTGCCAGTCATTCTTGGAGGAAATAGCTGTATTTACTAAGAACAAAGTGCAAGATCCCTCAACTCAGTGAAATTACTTTTTTTTAACCCCTTAATGCAGGTTAAAAATCCCCAAATGCCAATATGCAGTTTTGTTACCTCTGCATTTCTTAGTAAAACTGTCCATTTCTTTCTAACTACCCACCCGGTGTATCCAGGTGGATTCTTTTATTAGGACAGATCAAGCCTTTACTTGTTGGTAAATGTTAATGGATATCATGTTTTCTTTTTTTTTTTAATATTATTTTCACAGCAATTAACAATTTCTTGCAATTAACATGACCCACCACCATTAAACAACCCAAATTAAATTCTCCCACTCTTGACATGCATGGAGACACCACAAATGTGCATATTATTTGTTATCTGTTCCTGTATGGGGGGGGGGGGGGGCCAGAAACATTTCCTTTTTTTTTATCCAGTCTATAACACATTGAAACAAGCAGTGACAGTACGGCCCCTTAGATATGGGACACAAATAGGCATTGAGTTTTTACCACCCCCCCACCCAACCACCCACCTGAAGCCTACAATAGCAGCTGGAAAGGGTGGTACACATGCCACAGTTGCAATGTTTTGCTTTATTTAACTTGATAGGCAGCTTTACTCAATGCACATCATGCACTTTTAGTACATTCCATTAAAATATAATGCAACGCAAGACATGTTTTATATGCATTTTGCATCCCAGGCACCTGGGAAATATAGAAAGAAATGTGTATTAAACCCAAAATGTAATATATATATTGGTTTACCAATCATTAGATGAGGTGGCTGCATTAGTTTTCTTTTCTTTGGTTTTCCCTCTGTTTTCGCCTGGTGCCAGTAACACACCTCCAGTATAAGGCTCTATGCAAAGTCTTTCAGGATTTCGGATTGCTGACAGGAAACTGCCGCCTTAAAAACACGCATTTTAACAGCATTTTAATAGCGTTTATGAGCGTTTTTCAGTGTCCGTGTTTTTGTAAAATTACCAGCTTACATTTAGCTCAGCACTGCATAAAATGCTGATAATGAGCGTTTATGCGTGTTTTTCAGCATTCAGCTTTTTTTTTGGTGGTCAGAAGAACTGCTATTGAATGCGACTTTAGGGCGTACAGATGACAGTTCATAAACTCCCCTGCTGATAAACTTCAAAAAACGTCCATGTGTGCATGGACACATAGTTAGGGGCTGTTAAAAAAAAAGCGTCCAAACTCACAAAATGGTAAGTTTATCAGCTGCAATGTGCATGAGGCCTTAATGAGACACAACTCTGGAGGAAGGAGCACAGGAGGCTCTGCAGCATTGTCAGTCTAAGGGGGGGGGGGGGGAGTGTTAAATGCATTAGATGATTTAGAACAACTAACAAACTGAAGCCAAACTCCGGCTCAGACTTTATAAGCAGTAACAGCAAACAGTTTATTTTCTTTTTTTTTAATTTTTGTAATAAAGGCTTTACATTACTAAATAAAAGCTTATGATTGTAAGCACCCCTGCCAGTGTTAAGTGCTTTGTCTCATACCCGTGAACTGATATATTCTGCTGGAGAGGCTGAGCTTCTGAAAAACAACAAATTTGCTGGCTGGATCACCAGATTAAAATAGAATAAAGAAAGCCCTAAAAAAGAAAACGAATGCAGCCACCACCCAGACCACACCAGCCCGCACACCTGGGTTGCCAGCTCACTCACCATGTGGAGGGCAGGCAGCAGCAGCGGTGGCGGCGGCAGTGGCTTCCCCTCAGTCTCCTGTGTTTCCTCCCTTCTCCTCCTCCTTGGCCAATGGCATGGCTTCTCCTTTCGGCCAATCGGGAAATGGGTCTCAGGACCCGCTTCCTGATTGGCCAGGAGGAGGATCCGTGTGACAATAGCGAATATTCATTCACTATTGTCAGACAACTGGGTGGGCTCAAGGCACAGTGCTCTGCGCCCCGAGCCCAACCTTTTTTGAAGCCTATTAGAGCTCTGGCTCTAATCACGTGCTTCAAAAAAACAAAAAAAAACCCCCATTGGAATCCATGCGTCCGGCGCCCTGCATGTAGATTAGGTGGCTGGAAACTTGGATGGGGGGGGGGGGGGGGCGGCACCGCCACTGAAATATAATGTATCCTTTTATATAAATGATTGTAATCTGATGTGCTCATCCATGTGTGACAACCCTACATCCTTTAAAGTCCTATCCCTATGGGTGGGAGAGATTTTACTCTCTCTTTTCTCTCCTGATGTAATCCAGGTTTTAACCAAAACACACCTAAGATGCAGCATGCAGGATTTTTTTTTTCAAAATTGCAATGCACCGTCCTATAACACAATGCACCGTCCTATAACACAATGCACCGTCCTATAACACAATGCACCGTCCTATAACACAACGCACCGTCCTATAACACAATGCACCGTCCTATAACACAATGCACCGTCCTATAACACAATGCACCGTCCTATAACACAACGCACCGTCCTATAACACAATGCACTGTCCTATAACACAACGCACTGTCCTATAATACAATGCACCATCCTATAACACAATGCACCGTCCTATAACACAATGCACCGTCCTATAACACAATGCACCGTCCTATAACACAATGCACCGTCCTATAACACAACGCACCGTCCTATAACACAATGCACTGTCCTATAACACAACGCACCGTCCTATAACACAATGCACTGTCCTATAACACAACGCACTGTCCTATAATACAATGCACCATCCTATAACACAACGCACCGTCCTATAACACAACGCACTGTCCTATAACACAATGCACCGCCCTATAACACAACGCACCGTCATATAACACAACGCACCGTCCTATAACACAACGCACCGTCCTATAACACAACGCACCGTCCTATAACACAACGCACTGTCCTATAACACAACGCACCGTCCTATAACACAACGCACCGTCCTATAACACAATGCACCGTCCTATAACACAACGCACCGTCCTATAACACAACGCACTGTCCTATAACACAACGCACCGTCCTATAACACAATGCACTGTCCTATAACACAATGCACCGTCCTATAACACAATGCACCGCCCTATAACACAATGCACCGTCCTATAACACAACGCACCGTCCTATAACACAACGCACCGTCCTATAACACAATGCACCGTCCTATAACACAACGCACCGTCCTATAACACAACGCACTGTTCTATAACACAACGCACCGTCCTATAACACAACGCACCGTCATATAACACAACGCACTGTCCTATAACACAACGCACCGTCCTATAACACAACGCACCATACTATAACACAATGCACCGTCCTATAACACAACGCACCGTCCTATAACACAACGCACCGTCCTATAACACAATGCACCGTCCTATAACACAACGCACTGTCCTATAACACAACGCACTGTCCTATAACACAACGCACCGTCCTATAACACAACGCACCGTCATATAACACAACGCACTGTCCTATAACACAACGCACCGTCCTATAACACAACGCACCGCCCTATAACACAACGCACTGTCCTATAACACAACGCACCGTCCTATAACACAACGCACCGTCCTATAACACAACGCACCGTCCTATAACACAATGCACTGTCCTATAACACAATGCACCGTCCTATAACACAATGCACCGTCCTATAACACAACGCACCGTCCTATAACACAATGCACTGTCCTATAACACAATGCACCGTCCTATAACACAATGCACCGTCATATAACACAACGCACTGTCCTATAACACAACGCACCGTCCTATAACACAACGCACCATCATATAACACAACGCACTGTCCTATAACACAACGCACCGTCCTATAACACAACGCACCGTCATATAACACAACGCAGTGTCCTATAACACAATGCACCGTCCTATAACACAATGCACCGCCCTATAACAAAACGCACCATCCTATAACACAACGCACCGTCCTATAACACAATGCACCGTCCTATAACACAATGCACCATCCTATAACACAATGCACCGTCCTATAACACAATGCACCGTCCTATAACACAAAGCACCGTCCTATAACACAATGCACCATCCTATAACACAATGCACCGTCCTATAACACAACGCACCATCCTATAACACAATGCACCGTCCTATAACACAATGCACCGTCCTATAACAAAACGCACCATCCTATAACTCAACGCACCGTCCTATAACACAGTGCACCGTCCTATAACACAGTGCACCATACTATAACACAACGCACCGTCCTATAACACAATGCACTGATGTGTACAGCTTCATATATTATTATAGTAACATTTCCCACCTGCTGTGATATTCCCCTAAAGTGAACCTGTTGCCCTAACTTGTCAGCAGCAAAGGGCTGAATGCATTAAATCATATCAACCAATCAAATTTCCCTTTTCCATTTTAACCAGTACAGTACTTAATCTGATTGGCTGTTGGGAGTCCTGCTTTTTTCTCGTAACTCCAGCTTTACTGAACAGCCCCAAAAAAGATTTTAGAGGAAATGAATAAGAAGTGATTACTATCAATGGAGCCCGGGCTCAGCGTGATTGTTCGCTCTTCTCCACTTCCACTGCTCTGCTTCTGGGAATCCTATCCAGCCCTGTGTATGCGTGCAATATTCATAAACTCAATCACATTTCCTTTTTTACTACTATAGAAGATTACTGATCATGTGGCTCCGTGAAATGGAAAAAACTAATTTACTTTTATTCTACTTGTGTTTATTTTATTTATTTTTTTATTGTATTTATTTGCTTGTTTTTTGCAATACAACTTTCTATACTTTTTTTTTTTTATTAAGTAAACAATAATATTGAAAAAACAAAACTCCCATTGAATCCCATCAAGTGGGATTATTAATCAGTTGTATAATATTTTGGCACTCTCCTAAACAGAGGTGTGGATAGGGTTGGAAAGCAGACACGACCAGAGCCACCCAATTCTCTCAGCTCACACTTCTGCCCCCAGGAGCTCTTCCCAATGACAGCAGCAATCTTCTCTAACCTCATCACTGACATCAGCAGCACCAATCACACCAGGGGGAGGGAGGAGAGCACAGCAAACCTCACCCCTCCCTACAAACTTCACCAGAGGAAACTTAGAGCAAGCAGCTCAGAAGTGTCAGCACTGACAGCGTGGAGGACATGAGCACCACTGACAGTCTGCAACAATGACTGGACTCAGAGCTGCTCTCTGCCTTCCATCATCATTAGTCCTGGCTACCAGCCATATCAAGTCCTGCCAGTCTGAGAAGTCCTCATCTCATCAGTGCCAGTCTGAGAAGTTCTGATCTCACCAGTGCTAATTTGAGAAGTCCTGATCTCTTTACAAGTCTGAAAAGTCCTGATCTCCTTACCTGTACTGGTCTGAGAAGTTCTGATCTAGCCAGTGCAACTCTGAGAAGTCCTGATTTCCTTACCTGTACCAGTCTGAGAAGTTCTGATTTCACCAGTTCCAGTTTTGAGGATCTTGATCTTACCAGTGCCAGTCTGAGAAGTCCTGATTTCCTTACCTGTACTAGTCTGAGAAGTTCTGATCTCGCCAGTGCAACTCTGAGAAGTCCTGATTTCCTTACCTGTACAAGTCTGAGAAGTTTTGATTTCACCAGTGCCAGTTTTGAGGATCTTGATCTTACCAGTGCCAGTCTGAGAAGTCCTGATCTCCTCACCTGCACCAGTTTTAGAAGTATTGATCTCAACTGAGCAAACCTAAGAAGTGCTGATCTCCTCGCCTGTACCAGTCATACAAGTTCTTATCTCACCTGTACCAGTCTTACAAGTCCTGATCTCACCTGTACAGGTCCTACAAGTCCTGATCTCCTCGCCTGTACCAGTCTGAGAAGTCCTGTGTCAGTTTGGGAAACATTGATCTCTTCAACTGTGCCAGCCAGTAAAAAGTTGTGATTTCCTACCCTGTGCCAGTTGTAAAAGTCCTCATCCTCCCACCTGCACAAGTCTTGGAGGTCCTCATCTTCTCAACTGTGCCAATCCTGGATTCCACCAACTGCTCTCACCAGGTCCCACCTTTGCAGCCCCTGTCTAAGGACTGAGCTACAAGAGGAGGACATACCTGGAGTTAAACCCTGAGGACTTACCTGCCCACACCTAGGACAGTGTTTTATTATTTTTGTTGTGTTGTGTATGATGCCAAGCCTCCAGATCTGATGATGATGACCCCAGAGAATATGACCTTCCCTCTGAACATGACCCTCCTGAACAGCACCGGGGGCCCGGTAAGTGGGCGCCCCCCGACCATCCCGGCCGTCATGTTCATCTTCGGGGTGGTGGGGAACCTGATCGCCATCATCGTCCTTTGTAAGTCCCGCAAGGAGCAGAAGGAGAGCACCTTCTACACCCTGGTGTGCGGGCTGGCAGTCACCGACCTGCTGGGCACCTGTCTGATCAGCCCGGTCACCATCGCCACCTACCTGCAGAACAAGTGGCCGGGCGGGCAGGCGCTGTGCGAATACAGCTCGTTCATTCTCTTATTCTTCGGGCTGGCCGGACTCAGCATCATCTGTGCCATGTCCATCGAGCGCTACCTGGCCATCAACCATGCCTACTTCTACAACCATTATGTGGATAAGAAGCTGGCCGGCCTCACCCTGTGTGCCATCTATGTCTCTAATGTCCTCTTCTGTGCCCTGCCCAGCATGGGCATGGGGAAGAGCGCCCTGCAGTACCCCTGGACATGGTGCTTCTTAGACCTCCGTACCAACGTCTCCATCTATGCCGCTTATTCCTACATGTATGCCGGCTTCAACTCCTTCCTCATCCTGGTCACCGTCATCTGCAACGTGCTGGTCTGTGTGGCCCTCATCAGGATGCACCGACAGTTCGTCAGGAGGACCTCCCTGGGCACCGACACCCGAATCTCCGACTTCAGGAGGCGGAGGAGCTTCAGGAGGATCGCCGGGGCTGAGATCCAGATGGTCATCGTCCTCATAGGGACCTCCTTGGTGGTTCTCATCTGCTCAACCCCTCTAGTGGTGAGTCCCGGGAAGTGCCTGGCTCCGTGTCTGTGTGTCTGTGCGGGACTGGAGAGTCCAGCATGTCAGGGGAGAAGAAGGGGGTATTGCAGAACTGGAAAGTAAAGCGTGTCAGTGGAGAAGAAGGGTGTAATGCAGAATTTGAGAAGTCCAGCATGTCAAGGGAAAAGAAGGGATTATTGCAGAACTGCAGAGACCAGCATGTCAGGGAAGGAGAAGGGGGTTATTGTTAAACTAGAAAGCCCAGCATGCCAGGGTACGGAAATGGGCTATTATAGCTGCAGAACTGGAGAGTCCAGCATGTCAAGGGAGAAGAAGGGGGTATTGTAGAACTGGGGAGTTCAGAGTTCAGCATGTCAGGGGAGAAGAAGGGATTATTGCAGAACTGGAAAGTAAAGCATGTCAGGGGAGAAGAAAGGGGTATTGCAGAACTGGAGAGACCAGCATGTCAGGGGAGAAGAAGGGAGTATTGCAGAACTAGAGAGTCCAGCATGTCAAGGGAGAAGAAGGGGTATTGCAGAACTGGAAAGTAAAGCATGTCAGGGGAGAAGAAGGGGGTATTGCAGAACTGGAGAGTTCAGCATGTCAGGGGAGAAGAAGGGGGTATTGCAGAACTGGAGAGTTCAGCATGTCAGGGGAGAAGAAGGGAGTATTGCAGAACTAGAAAGTCCAGCATGTCAAGGGAGAAGAAGGGGTATTGCAGAACTGGAAAGTAAAGCATGTCAGGGGAGAAGAAGGGGGTATTGCAGAACTGGAGACTCCAGCATGTCAGGGGAGAAGAAGGGGGTATTGCAGAACTGCAGAGTCCAGCATGTCAAGGGAGAAGAAGGGGGTATTGCAGAACAGTAGAGTCCAGCATGTCAGGGGAGAAGAAGGGAGTATTGCAGAACTGGAGAGTCCAGCATGTCAGGGGAGAAGAAGGGAGTATTGCAGAACTGCAGAGTCCAGCATGTCAGGGGAGAAGAAGGGAGTATTGCAGAACTGGAGAGTCCAGCATGTCAGGGGAGAAGAAGGGGGTATTGCAGAACTGGAGAGACCAGCATGTCAGGGGAGAAGAAAGGAGTATTGCAGAACTGCAGAGTCCAGCATGTCAAGGGAGAAGAACGGGGTATTGCAGAACTGGAGAGTCCAACATGTCAGGGGAGGAGAAGGGGGTATTGCAGAACTGGAGAGTCCAGCATGTTAGGGGAGAAGAAGGGGGTATTGCAGAACTGGAGAGTCCAGCATGTCAGGGGAGAAGAAGGGAGTATTGTAGAACTGGAGAGTTCAGCATGTCAGGGGAGAAGAAGGGGGTATTGCAGAACTAGAGAGTCCAGCATGTCAGGGGAGAAGAAAGGAGTATTGCAGAACTGGAGAGTCCAGCATGTCAGGGGAGAAGAAGAGAGTATTGCAGAACTGCAGAGTCCAGCATGTCAAGGGAGAAGAAGGGAGTATTGCAGAACTGGAGAGTCCAGCATGTCAGGGGAGAAGAAGAGAGTATTGCAGAACTGCAGAGTCCAGCATGTCAAGGGAGAAGAAGGGAGTATTGCAGAACTGGAGAGTTCAGCATGTCAGGGGAGAAGAAGGGGGTATTGCAGAACTGGAGAGTTCAGCATGTCAGGGGAGAAGAAGGGGGAATTACAGAACTGGAGAGTCCAGCATGTCAGGGGAGAAGAAGGGAGTATTGCAGAACTAGAAAGTCCAGCATGTCAAGGGAGAAGAAGGGGTATTGCAGAACTGGAAAGTAAAGCATGTCAGGGGAGAAGAAGGGGGTATTGCAGAACTGGAGACTCCAGCATGTCAGGGGAGAAGAAGGGGGTATTGCAGAACTGCAGAGTCCAGCATGTCAAGGGAGAAGAAGGGGGTATTGCAGAACAGTAGAGTCCAGCATGTCAGGGGAGAAGAAGGGAGTATTGCAGAACTGGAGAGTCCAGCATGTCAGGGGAGAAGAAGGGAGTATTGCAGAACTGCAGAGTCCAGCATGTCAGGGGAGAAGAAGGGAGTATTGCAGAACTGGAGAGTCCAGCATGTCAGGGGAGAAGAAGGGGGTATTGCAGAACTGGAGAGACCAGCATGTCAGGGGAGAAGAAAGGAGTATTGCAGAACTGCAGAGTCCAGCATGTCAAGGGAGAAGAACGGGGTATTGCAGAACTGGAGAGTCCAACATGTCAGGGGAGGAGAAGGGGGTATTGCAGAACTGGAGAGTCCAGCATGTTAGGGGAGAAGAAGGGGGTATTGCAGAACTGGAGAGTCCAGCATGTCAGGGGAGAAGAAGGGAGTATTGTAGAACTGGAGAGTTCAGCATGTCAGGGGAGAAGAAGGGGGTATTGCAGAACTAGAGAGTCCAGCATGTCAGGGGAGAAGAAAGGAGTATTGCAGAACTGGAGAGTCCAGCATGTCAGGGGAGAAGAAGAGAGTATTGCAGAACTGCAGAGTCCAGCATGTCAAGGGAGAAGAAGGGAGTATTGCAGAACTGGAGAGTCCAGCATGTCAGGGGAGAAGAAGAGAGTATTGCAGAACTGCAGAGTCCAGCATGTCAAGGGAGAAGAAGGGAGTATTGCAGAACTGGAGAGTTCAGCATGTCAGGGGAGAAGAAGGGGGTATTGCAGAACTGGAGAGTTCAGCATGTCAGGGGAGAAGAAGGGGGAATTACAGAACTGGAGAGTCCAGCATGTCAGGGGAGAAGAAGGGAGTATTGCAGAACTAGAAAGTCCAGCATGTCAAGGGAGAAGAAGGGGTATTGCAGAACTGGAAAGTAAAGCATGTCAGGGGAGAAGAAGGGGGTATTGCAGAACTGGAGACTCCAGCATGTCAGGGGAGAAGAAGGGGGTATTGCAGAACTGCAGAGTCCAGCATGTCAAGGGAGAAGAAGGGGGTATTGCAGAACAGTAGAGTCCAGCATGTCAGGGGAGAAGAAGGGAGTATTGCAGAACTGGAGAGTCCAGCATGTCAGGGGAGAAGAAGGGAGTATTGCAGAACTGCAGAGTCCAGCATGTCAGGGGAGAAGAAGGGAGTATTGCAGAACTGGAGAGTCCAGCATGTCAGGGGAGAAGAAGGGGGTATTGCAGAACTGGAGAGACCAGCATGTCAGGGGAGAAGAAAGGAGTATTGCAGAACTGCAGAGTCCAGCATGTCAGGGGAGAAGAAGGGGGTATTGCAGAACTGCAGAGTCCAGCATGTCAAGGGAGAAGAACGGGGTATTGCAGAACTGGAGAGTCCAACATGTCAGGGGAGGAGAAGGGGGTATTGCAGAACTGGAGAGTCCAGCATGTTAGGGGAGAAGAAGGGGGTATTGCAGAACTGGAGAGTCCAGCATGTCAGGGGAGAAGAAGGGAGTATTGCAGAACTGGAGAGTCCAGCATGTTAGGGGAGAAGAAGGGGGTATTGCAGAACTGGAGAGTCCAGCATGTCAGGGGAGAAGAAGGGGGTATTGCAGAACTGCAGAGTCCAGCATGTCAGGGGAGAAGAAGGGGGTATTCCAGAACTGGAGAGACCAGTATGTCAGGGGAGAAGAAGGGGGTATTGCAGAACTGGAGAGTCCAGCATGTCAGTATAGGAGAAGAGGCAGGAGGCTATAGTAGCTGCAGACCAAGAGAGTCCAGCATATCAGGGAAGGAGAAGGGGAATATTGTTAAACTAGAAAGTCCAACATGCCAGGGTAAGGGAAATGGGCTATTGTAGCTGCAGAACTGGAGAGCCCAGTATGCTAGGGCAGAAGAAGAAGCAGGAGGGTATTGTAGTTGCAGAACTATAAAGCCCAGAATGCCAGGGAAGAGAGGATGGCTACTGTAGCTTTTGAACTAAAGAGCACAGCATGCCAGGGCAGGAGAAGGTGAGGTTTGTAGTAGCATAATTAGAGAGTGCAGACCAGCATGCCAGGGCAAGAGAAGGTGATTATAATATCTGTAGAACAAGAGATCCCAGCATGCTAAGGCATGATAAGCTGGCTGCTGTAGCTGTAGAGTTAGAGATCCCAAAGTGCTAGGGCAGCACAGGATGGCTCTTGTAGCTTCAGAACAGCTAGGGAGCCAAGATTAACTGCCACTGAAATCAACACTGGCATTGTGTGCTAACTAAAGAAGAAATGCAGGATCCAGCAGGTTATGGCAGGATAGGCTCCCATTTTAAGCCAGAATTTACATTTTAGTTACAATAATATAATTGAATATATTCAGTAGGGGATGGATATGTGTTCTTTGCTTGCCTTTCCCGATTGCTGTCTGTGAGTAGTTCTGCAAGTCCCAGCAGGTTATGGCAGGATTGGCTGGTACTTGCAATCTTAGAAAACCCACCACTAAACTGAATACTGAATTTTTTTTTTCCAAATAAAATATTTTAAATGAATATGTTCAGCAGCATTAGCATGTCTTCCCTAATAGCTTTCTGTAGAACCACACAACCCAGCAAGTTATGGCATGGCAGGATTCTAAGTATCTGAAAAAGTCCAGTCAGTCACTGAGCTCAACTCTGACAATGGAAATCCGACATTGAGTTTTACAAATGGCATGTTATGTGCTCTCTAATCTTATTCTGTAAATGAATGAGTAGAACTACAGGTTCCAGCAGGACAAGCAGCAGGATAGCACATGTTACTAAAGAGCTTATAGGAGGAAGGCAAGATCACCATTTACTGAGCTTAGCTCTGACATTGTAATTCCAATGTTGATTCATTTATGGTGGGTTTTAGGAATGGCATGCCATGTGCTCTGTGTTTGTGTGTCCTGATTGCTATGATTAGTAGAATTACAGATCCCACATGTTGCTGCAGAACTGCTAAGGAGCAAAAGAGGACCTATCAATAAGCTTGGACCCTTGGAGCTGACATGGTCATGTTGATTCTATATGTTGCGTTTCACGAATAGCATGCCATGTGCTTTTTCCTCCCTTAGGCTCGTACACACAATCAGAAAATTGTACTTTATTTTACTGTATTGTACAATAATCTGATACACACCTTTCAAGAGCCGATCAAGACAGTTCATGCAAATTTATCCGAAGGGACAAACACAAGATGTCTTCTCCTATGATACCAGATCGTATTATTTTTGTTTAATCAGTACAATTTTCGTCAGAAAATACAATACAAATATAATATAACACATTATGTACATCACTTCCAAATTTTTATTCTGTTGTACAAGAATCTTCGTAACTTTAGTTATCTCTTCATTTTTGATATGAGACTAGCATGCAAAAAGAAAAAAAAAATGGACAATCATTCGTCCGCTAATCTCATTGTGTGTACCAGGCTTTAGAGTAGACCTACAGATCAGAGCAGTTTATGGCAGCGCAGGCTGGTGCATGATGTTGCAAAACAACACGAGATCTAATGACCTATCAGTAATATAAATTTTGGGTCTGATTTATTAAGGTGTGAAAGGAGATGAAACTAGACCTAATCTGTATCAATTAAACCTTCGTCAGTCTTCCAATGCTGTGTGGAGGAGTAATACATTTGCATTGAATACCCATTTGCCTTCCCTCAATTTTTTAATTGGTAAATCAGGTCCATCTTTGCTTCTCTAGTCATTAGGATCCTTTAATTCCAGTATTCATCCTCTGCTGAGTTTGATAAAAAGCATTCTATGTACTGTGCTCGCACACTTGTGTAGGACTCTTGTAGGACAGCAAGTCCCAGCATGCTAAGGTAGGACAGGTTAGCAATGTAAGGCTTCATATACACGGGACGTTTGAAAACCTCTCCTGAATGCTGGAACTTGACAGCAAGTAACTGACAGTTAAAAATGTCAGTTTTGCCGCGTTTATGCGTCTTTAGCAGTGTTTGCGTTTAGAAGCGTTTTTACATTGTAAAATGGTCAGAAATGTATCCCCATTGAAAACACCTATAAACGAAACGCTTATAAACGCGAGTTACCGCCTTTAGACGCTTTTGCATGCTGTTACAATCATTTGGCGTTTCAGATGCCAATAAACATCCGTCCTGAACGCAATTTTTTTGCTTTCAAAAAAATGGCACTAAACTCAACTGCCTCTAAACTACTATAAATGACTTGGCTTACATGGTCAGATAAGATAACTTAGAGGAGAGTTCAGGGGCTGCTGAAACAAATGCCCAATGCCCTGTTCCTAAACATCCGTTTATCAGCAGCCGTGTACATGACATCTAACTGGCACAACTCCTAGGTAGTTTAGGTGCTGGCATTGATTTTCAGTATTCCAATATGTACCCTGCATGCTGGATTTCAGTATTCTAATATGTACCCTGCATGCTGGATTTCAGTATTCTAATATGTACCCTGCATGCTGGATTACAGTATTCTAATATGTACCCTGCATGCTGGATTACAGTATTCTAATATGTACCCTGCATGCTGGATTACAGTATTCTAATATGTACCCTGCATGCTGGATTTCAATATTCTAATATGTACCCTGCATGTTGGATTTCAATATTCTAATATGTACCCTGCATGCTGGATTACAGTATTCCAATATGTACCCTGCATGCTGGATTTCAGTATTCTAATATGTACCCTGCATGCTGGATTTCTATTCCAATATGTACCCTGCATGCTGGATTACAGTATTCCAATATGTACCCTGCATGCTGGATTACAGTATTCTAATATGTACCCTGCATGCTGGATTTCAATATTCTTATATGTACCCTGCATGCTGGATTTCAGTATTCTTATATGTACCCTGCATGCTGGATTTCTATTCCAATATGTACCCTGCATGCTGGATTTCAGTATTCTAATATGTACCCTGAATGCTGGATTTCAGTATTCTAATATGTACCCTGCATGCTGGATTTCAGTATTCTAATATGTACCCTGAATGCTGGATTTCAGTATTCTAATATGTACCCTGCATGCTGGATTTCAGTATTCTAATATGTACCCTGCATGCTGGATTTCAGTATTCCAATAATGTTATACATCCCCCGTGCCTAATATACATTCATATTATAATAATGTGCCAAACAGGTGAGTGCCTACGTTGTGCTGTCAGATGCTGGTACCTGTATATATAGAACAGATATAAAGCTTGCACTCTATTATTATTATATTTATCATCACTAATTCATAAAACTCTGACATATTATGCAACGCTATAAATGTGATGGACGGTGTTTATAATATGTTGTAGCTTTATAAATTAGTGATGATAAATGTAATAATAATATAGTGCCGGCTCTCTACCTAATTATTATTTCAATTTCTGGAGCCCACGTGTGGCCCTTTGGTGTTTGCATTGTGACCCTCAGCCCCCAGCAGTCAGTAATGGGAGCTTTTGTTTTGTAATGGGCTGTTATAGAAGTTTCATGCAACAAAACCTCGTTTCTGATCGTCTCTTAGCCCTGGTTCACATTGCTGTGACTCCGCATGCGACTTGCTAAAATGTGCGACACAGAAAGCCGCATGGCAAGTCAAAACACATTCAATTCAATGGGTGCCGACTTTATTGCTGCGACTCAATTTACAGAGACAACAAAAATTGTTCCTGCACTACTTTTCTGCATTTTCCTTGCAAATGGACTGCCATAGACTGCAGTGCTAAAATCACAAAAGTCGCAAGAAAGTCGTTTCTTTGTCTTTGCGACTTTGGCTGTGATGTCAGGGGCAATGTAAGCTTAGTAATATGTGTCACAGTCTGTATTGTTATGATTTCCCAAAGCCAAAGTCGCATTGAAGTTGTATCGAGTTGAAATGAACTGAGCTTGAGCGCATGGCTTCATTCTCCAAGCAACGCCAATAGCACAGTCCTCAGACCATCTCTTCTAGTAAAGCTGGACATACACTGGTAGAATTTCTAACAAACAAAAAATCCCCCCCCCCCCCAGTACATATTGCCTATAAGACTTGACGAATGTCATTCAAGAACGTAAAATTTAATTTGCTTTTAACACTCAATTGTTTTGCTACGAATGGAATTTTCTGAATGCACACCACAAACATTTCTCGAAATTTGTTCTTTTGAGAAAACATTTCTATCCTGCTCATTCAAATCTTTTTGTAGCTGCAGTTAAATTGAACATTAATTTGACTCCATCACCATTTGAAAATTGAGCGAATGTTCAAAAAAGGAAATTTTAAGGAAAATTCTCCTAGTGTATGGCCAAGCGTAGTCTTCAGCCTCTGATAGTCATTTGTATCATTATAGACGTTGGTGACATCAGGGGGCCACATTGGAGACCCCACACTTTCCTTGGAAATTGACAGCCACTGTTTTAGATTCTTCTCTCATAGAACAAGTCCCAGCTCTAACGTGACATACCGAGACCTGTAGATGTAGAACAGCCCAAACCCCCAACTTTTTTAATGCATGGCTGCCAGCTGTCCCCACTTTCCAGGATTGGAGTTTCTCCCACAAAATCTTGTGTTCTTGAAAAGCCCCAGGTTTGCAACAATGAGCCACTGCAAGTAAAATCTATTTTTCCAAAAAGCTAAATTGGTTCATTGTATCAAAAATGCAACAATTCTATACATTACTTATGGAGTGATATGGTGGCATTGTAGCTTGTATGTTTCCAGAAATGATCTTACAAAGTAGAAAAGTATCTCCTGTACTCATTCAACCTATATCCCAATTCACTGAGCCATGCGTACTGTGCATTTAGCCCCTGTGTGTCCAATCCCAGCGTTTTCATGCGTCTAGGACAGAGTTGTATAAAGTACTCGAAACCCATACTTGAGTAAAAGTACAAGTGCTCGATCAAAAAGTGACTTGAGTAGAAGTGGAAGTGCTGGATCAAAAAGTGACTTGAGTAGAAGTACTAAAGTATTCAACATTTTTTGTATTGCAAGTAGTTTTTTTTTTTAAATTTTGCTACTCAAGTACTGAAAGTAAAAGTACCAGTAGTTTTGAAAAAAAATTGCTACTCAAGTACTGAAAGTAAAAGTACAAGTACTGTGTTATGTAGTTATTAAAGAAAGAAGTAAAAAATTTGAACATCATATTGTTTTTTATTATTTCAAATGCAGCTTTTATTTATACATACAGTAGCATTTATTTTCGTATGCGCTGATAATACACATGTTGTGAGCTTCATGAAATATGCCATCTACTGTTCTGGCAGTGGTCATTTTTATAATTGTAACGAGTAACTATGCAGCACAAAAAAAAAAAATATCTGAGTAGAAGTATTGAAATCATCGAAAAAATGTTGTGAAGTAAAAGTGGAAGTAGGAGAAAAAAATTCTACTCCAGGAAAGTACAGATACCGCCTTTCGGTACTTAAGTACAGTAGTGAAGTAGTTCTACTTAGTTACTATACATCTCTGGTCTAGGAGGAATAGGTGCAACGTCCAGCAGTCTGCAAAGTCCATGACAGGCTAAAATACTCTGCAGCAGCAGTGCGGTTGGATACTGTACCAAGTGGTGGTCACTTTTAGGACCCTATGTGTTCAGGAATGAATCCCCAGACTGCAGAATATTTGTGTTCTGGGCATAAATCCCTGAACAGATATGGCCATAAATGCAAGTTCTGCTCGGTACAGCATGCAGCCGCAGCCTATTTCAGCTTGTCATAGACTTTGGCAGGTGGCAGGCAGCAGGACTGGGCGCTGCACCTGTGCCACGCAGGCTCATGAAAACCCCAGGATTGGATGCATAGAGGCTAACCACTCTGTGGCCAACTATTGGTTTATTTGCCATACCGATCATGTAATGTCTTTTGTTGGCTGTCAGTGCAGAAAATAATCTAGAAATAACAATCGCTATAACCTACTGTCCCATGTGCGCCAGGTATAGGTATCATTTTTATGCTCTTGAATTGTCCATTGCAGCAATGATTAGATTTGGTCTAGCTAATGTGGAACTACAAGTCCCAGCTCAGCACAAATCAGCTGGGGGAACCATAAATGACTTAGAGCCGGTTCACACATATGCGATGACAGACACCGTATGTGATTCGAAGCGCACTGCTCTGCAAATCACATGCGATGCAATATCAGCCATATAGTTTGTATGGCTGAATTTGCATCGCATTCGGACATGACTTGCACAGGACCCTTTTTTGGGTCCGCACCAGAATCTGGTCGCATGGGTGTTCACACTTATGTGATCCGATTCATGTCCGAACTGACAGTTCGCACTGCAATATGCGAACTGATCTGGGGGGTCTTGTTAACTTTGCATTGACACCCCCAGCAATTCGCATAAGGCAGTGGGAACTGCCTGCGAGTTGAATGTGATGCGGGAACCCACAGTGGATTCTCAGGGTTCCCGCATCGTATATATGTGAACCGGGACTTTTATTTATTTATTTATTTTTATTAAGAGTTTTAGTTTTGTACAATACAAAAAGCAGAAATTTACAACCAATACTTGATACACAGAACTGAACAACCAGGAATGAAAACTTAGGCATTATCATACGGAATGGTATTTACTACGTTGTTTAAAGATTCAAAGTTGTGTTTGGTGGGGGTGGGGGGGGGGGTGCAGGAGGGGCGGTTGCCCTGGGTGCAATGGGTTATTGCAAGGATGGGGGGCCACCTGACCCTAACACTAAGGGAAAGGGGGGCGCAGCTTGGCATGCTTGCCCTGGACGCTGGATGACCTTGTCCGTCCCGGCACTGGGGTGGGAAAGAATAGTAGGGTGATGGTCTCGCATCTCAACTGGGACTTAACAATGAGTTGCCTGTTGAGATTTATAATTTTCCATATCTGCTAGACAACTTTATTTGTGCCCCAGCAATAGCATGGCATCTGCTCACTGTGGAGCTACAAGTCACAGCATGCCTTGGGAAAGGTAACTGGGAGAGATACAAGTTCATTAACTTACTGACACACAATGCACTTTTCTCATTGCCTCCTGGGATACTTGCCCTGAGTTTATGCTGTCTGTGTACGTTCATCTCCTGGCTGCAGCCACCTGGCTTGTTTATTCATCGTAAATTCTCACCTATGCTACAATTCACACTAGATACCTATAGACGTCACTGGCAGCGCCCGCTCCAAGCAGCGGTGTTCCACTAGGACATAGCTGAGCACATTCAGGTACTTCTGGTTTTATTTAGTAGGATGGTGCAATCTAATTTAAGTTTGCAGATGGGGAAAGAATTTTTTTTTTTTTATTGCACTGTGCCTTATTTGATAAGCCTGGCTGTCCTACATCTACTTAGTGCTGCAACAAGCAGAGACCTGTGTCCTTGCACACAGGAGTGCTATAACCCACATGGGAGCCAGAATAGTGTTTTCACTTTCACAATGGGAGCCAATGACCTGCTTTTTAGGCAGCGATGTGCCTCTTTCCTGGTAAGGTTACAATATAAGAGCTTGTTTTTCGAGGCCGCAGTGACTAATCGCACAGATGCAGGAGGCCGGGTGGTGAGGATTACACTCACCATGACATATTACATCAGAATGAAGTTTTAACATTTTTTGGTTAACCAAAACACCAAAAGATAATCATTTACTCATTAAAGCTTTGAACACACAGCGCTGGATGTGGGAATTTCAGGACTCGTCCTGAAGCTCACCCAGTGGGTAGAAACCTGCCAGGGGGTCATATGTTATGTATAGTCAGATGCAACCCAGACCCAGCTTTCTACATGCACTGTGGCATGCCGCAGTGAAAAACTTCACATAGTTGCTTGTGTGCACGGAACTATTGAGTTGAATACATTATTGTTTCTGGCCCGGCGCTGGACTGGCACTGGTGAGCCAATGCGTGTTGGGTTCCCCTAGATCAGTGATGGCGAACCTTGGCACCCCAGATGTTTTCTGCAGTGTATTTGAGCATCATGGGAAATGTAGTTCCAAAACATCTGGGGTGTCAAGCTTCGCCATCACTGCCCTAGATGAAGCTTCTATCCAAGGTCTTAGGTGTTTAAAAAGTTTTGCGCACAATACTGCATATACAATCTACAGAAAGTAAAACTCTAAGATTTATTTCTAATGAATCTCTTCTTAACTCAGTTGACTCTTTAGCTTAATTATAAGCTAAAGGTGATATTGCAAGGCAAGTCAGTGAAATAACTAACACTGTACAGTAAATAGTTTCCCTATGACCTATTTTGTTCCTGTAAAAGCTGTAAAAGTTCCTACAATGTAATTTACTCTTTATCATGGGGTCAGTCTAGAGTTATGTATAGAGTATTCTACACAATGATTGCAGTGTTCTGTTGTGCCTACTTTACAAATCCATCACAAAACTTTTAGTGGAAACCTGTAGGGGTAGAGCCAGGTGATCAGCGCTGGTAGTTTTTAACACAGGGCTCCCGGCATAAAATGGAAACCCTTCCACTAACCCTCCTCTAACTAATATCATCTCTTCCTTCGACCCTAACATTAATTCTCCCTGCAACTTCACCTCACCATAATGCCAACACTTACCCTTACACTAAGCCTCCATGCAACCCTTACCTTAACCCTCCCTATACCCTAACACTATACTTGCCTTTAACCCTAACATTAATCCTTCCTGCAACTAAACCTCTCCATAACACTAACACTAACCCACATGCTAATCCTCCATGTAACCCTAATACCAACCCTCCTTGTAATTTTAAAGTGTTACTAAACCCACAACAGTAAAATCAGTCTGTATATGCAGGAAAGCATGCTTGTTATACTCACTGTGGAACCTAAGGGGTTAATCCCCTGCATTGTGTAAAAAAGCGGCTTGATCTTGTATGCATAGATCCTCCTCTTCTTCCACTGACTCCAAAACATGTCCGGATAAGGCAGAGCCTTTGGAGACAGGCTGCACATGCTCAGTTTGGTATGTATTTCTAGAGATGTTTTTTTTTTTTTTTTTCTTTGGAGAGTGCATGTGATCAGCACAGGGCCAATCAGCACTGTCCAGACATGTCCAGACAGAAGTTCAGGATCCCTGAAGCCTCTTAGGACAGCTCAGTGCAGTATAAAAACTCCTCCTACAAGCTTTTCCAGACACTGATAGAAGTCACAAGACTGCTATATACTGCTGATGAGAAAAGGTATTTAGCAGTTTATATTTACTAAAACTATTGCATTTCCATGTTCTGTGTACTGTGGGCGACCAGATATAGTGAATGCAGAGTCCTGGGTTTAGTTACACCTTTAACTCTGGAATGCTAACAATATCTCTCCCTATAACCCTAAAATTAATCCTCCCTGCAACTACACCTCCCCTAATGCTAACACTCACCCTACACTAAGCATTCCTGTTACCTTAATGCTAACCTTTACTGTAACCTTAATATTAGCCTTCCCTGTAACCCTAACTCTAACACTATTCTTCCCTGTAACTCTAACATTACCTCTCCCTGTAGCTAACCCTTCCTACGACACTTACCCTCAAACTAACCTTCCCTGTGAACCTAAAACTAACCCTCTCTGTAACGCCAACCTAAAAACTAACCCTTCCAGTAATGCTAACACTAACCTTCCTCAGGGCTTTTTTTCAGCTGGAACTTGGTGGAACTCAGTTCCACCACCTCTAGCTCAGGCCCTCTGCTCCCTGTTCACACTGTCACTTGTAAACACAGAAATCTGGCTTCTGTATTTACATGTGACAGCCTCCCTCCCAATGGCTTCCACAGATCTGATCTCCTAAACCTCTGAGTGCAGGATGGAGACAAGGGGATGCAGGTGCCTGCGATGCAGTGCAGATCCCGACACTCCCAGTGGATGATCTCCCTGCAGTGAGACAGGCAGAGCCACCTACTGTGTGGAGAGAGGTACTAGAGACAGCTGGGTGCTCCAGCTTAACTCAGCAACACAAGTAAGACATGTAGAAGTTGGTGGAGCTTTTAAGAAGGGAAGGAGAAGATGGGGCAGTGGAGAGGGGGCTTGCATGCAGAGGTCAGACCTGAAGAGGGATGAAAGTCCGATGAAGGTAGGGGATGCTGAGGTAAACAGCTGTGGAAGAAGGCTGAACTCTGCACTGTAGTGTATCCCTGAACTCTACACTCTGTATGCAGCGCACCCCTGAACTCTGCACTCTGTATGCAGCGCACCCCTGAACTCTGCACTCTGTATGCAGCACACCCCTGAACTCTGCACTCTGTATGCAGCACACCCCTGAACTCTGCACTCTGTATGCAGCGCACCCCTGAACTCTGCACTCTGTATGCAGCACACCCCTGAACTCTGCACTCTGTATGCAGCACACCCCTGAACTCTGCACTCTGTATGCAGCGCACCCCTGAACTCTGCACTCTGTATGCAGCACACCCCTAAACTCTGCACTCTGTATGCAGCGCACCCCTGAACTCTGCACTCTGTATGCAGCGCACCCCTGAACTCTGCACTCTGTATGCAGCGCACCCCTGAACTCTGCACTCTGTTTGCAGCACACCCCTGAACTCTGCACTCTGTATGCAGCACACCCCTGAACTCTGCACTCTGTATGGAGGGCACCCCTGAACTCTGCACTCTGTATGCAGCACATCCCTAACTTTGCACCTAGCGCACTCCTGAAATCTGTACTCTATGTGTAAGATCCCCACCCCCAAACTCTGCACTCTGTATTTAATGCACTCCTTGTATTTATTACCTCTTTAAGGCTCTTTCATTGTTAGTGAAATTTGACTAGATTTAATGCGGTTTGGAGGGTTTGTGTGTGTGTGTGTGTGTGTGTGTGGGGGGGGGGGGGGTTGGGGGGTCGTGGTTGGGTTCCTGCACCTATTTTCTGAGAAGAAAAAACCTGACCTTCCTTATAACTCTAGTAATTCCCATAACCCAAAGACTGACCATAACCCTTCTTGTAACAGAAATGGCTTGAATTTTGCCAGATTTCTGCTGAATCGGGTGAAATCTGAGTCGTTGGTAGCCCTGCAAGCACTTGGCAAAAGTTGATTTAAAATTAGATTGAGCTGGGTGGAAAATTCTTGACTGAACAGTGTTCTATCAGATGCAGTTACTGTCCAGCAGCATTGTATTCAGGCAGTTGATGGTGCCGTGACTGCTGCATACAATAGCCTGCAGTGGGGATTCCCCCATTCATGCTGTTAGATGATTTTCTCTTGTCCAGTTGATTTTCTCTTGTTCCGCCCTCGTGCTGTGCATGGGCACCTTAATGTTCCCTACTATTTGCATACTTACCTATCCAGCCAAGATGCTCTTCCCTTAAGGCTAGCTCTCTCTCAGATACCAACACAGGCATCCTAGCACCATAACCCAGTGGTTTGTAAATGGGCATTACATAAAAATGATATACAAATCTAATTCTTTTGTATAGAATAAAACATGCATAAAACAAGATCTGTGTCAGGTTCCATAGCAAGTAGCTGAGCTGTAATCATAAACAAGTAGTGGCTTGAGAAGACCTGTGATTTGCCTTCAGCCAAACCGCCAAACTGGCTCCTCCGGTTGGTAAATAGCAGCAGCAGTCAGTTCACATAATGTGATTGTAGAATCGACTTCCCTGTTCTGCCAGTTTGCCAAAATAATTGACAGTGACGGCGCTGCTACAGATCAGCAGAGGTGTAGGTGAATTTGGGATCACGCTAATTGGAGCTGACAGCTCAGGGCAGGGAAAACTGAGTTTCTGAATAGAGATATCCTGAAATGTGGCCAGACAATGCTGATTCAGAGATCAAAAAAATCACTTTTCACTGTTATTTACAGTATAACTAAAGGCCAAACTTTTCTTTTTCATTTTGGATAGGGATCTCTGCAGGTAGCGATCTGGCCAGGATCTAAGCTGAGGACCCCAGTGCTGCAAGGCAGGCATGCAAACTACTAAGCCACTGTGCTACCTCACACTCCTTGCAGATAGGGTCCTGGCCAGGATTTGACCCAAAGACCCCAGTGTTGGAGTCTGTGCGTTCTTGCTTAAGTTCTATAACAGTTTACTTGTAAGTTTCCCACAAGGTCAGTATTTACCAGATGCATTTATTTTTGAACACAGTACAATTTTCCCTTGTTGCTCTTTTAGATGACATTAGTGATAGGAGTGATTGTCACATAGATTTGGTCTCCGCACACTTTTAACTGTTATCATTTCCTTTAAGAATGTACAAACATGACGAACTTGGCCACAATGCTTTCATTCATATATATCTAGCTGTCATAGGATTCCATTAGTCTGACTTTCTCCTGCCCCCTCAGAGTTCCCTGCCAGGACCAGAATATTTGTGTTTTTCTTTGCTTTAGTGGAATGTATGTTGTATGGATATACCCAAAGTGAAATCCAAGTAAGATTAATGATTTTTGTGTAAGTCATGTCCATGTGCCAAATGCACTGACTGGCCATCATCTACACTTGGTATGGTTATTGGAGCCCTGTGATAGAGGAATATTCCAGACCAGCATTTTCTTCTCTCTGTTATGGAACTCAATTTGGAGCATCTAAACCTGCTTAATATGAACAGTTATTGTTTCTGGAGTGCTGCTGCCTTCTCCACTCTCTACTTGGTGAGTCACTGACCTGTGTATGTCGAGTTGCAGGGCAGCTGTTGTACATGCGTGTCCCTGGACAGCAATTTGGTCAATTTTTAGGCTCACCATCGAGGTCAACATTTGAAACAATGGGGCCCCTTACAGCTTACCCCATACAGCTCACTTGATAGTGCCCCCCCCTCCATTACCCCCTATCAGCTGCCCTGCCCACTACCCCACACTCTGTACAAAAGCCCCTGCATCCCTCATTACACTACACTCTGCATCCCCCATTACCCTACACTCTTCATCCCCCATTGCCCCCCATTACCCTGCACTCTGCATCCCCCATTACCCTGCACTCTGCATCCCCCATTACCCTACACTCGGTATTCCCCATTACCCTACACCACCATTACCCTACACTCTACATGCCCCATTACCCTACACTCTACAGCCCCATTACCCTACACTCTGATTCCCCCATTACCCTACACTCTGCATCCCCCATTACACTACACTCTACATCCCACCAATACCCTATACCCCCCATTACCCTACACTCTGCATAACCCATTACCCCACACCCCCCTTACCCTACACTCTGCATCCCCCATTGCTCTACACCCCCCCCCCATTACCCTACACTCTACATCCCCCATTATCATACACTCGGCATCCCCCATTACCCTACACTCTACATCCCCCATTACCCTACACTCTGATTCCCACCATTACCCTACAGCCTCCATTGCCCTACACTCTGCATCCCCCATTACCCTACACTTTACACCCCTCCCTTACCTTACACTCCCCATCTCCCATTACCTTACACTCTACATCCCCATTGCACTACACTCTGCATCCCTCATTACCCTACACTCTACATCCCCCATTACCCTACATCCCCCATTAGCCTACACTCTGATTCCCCCCATTACCCTACAGCCCCCATTGCCCTACACTCTGCATCCCCCATTACCCTACCCTTTACACACCCCCCCCCCCCATTACCCTACACCCCCCATTACTATACACTCGGCATCCCCATTGCCCTACACTCTACATCCTCCATTACCCTACATCCCCCATTACCCCTGCACTCTACATCCCCTATTACCCTACACTCTAAACCCCCCATTATCCTATACTCTGCATCCCTGATTAACTTACACTCTACATCCCCCATTACCCTACACTCTACATATCTCATTACCCTACACTCTACATCCCCTATTACCCTACACTCTAAACCCCCCATTACCCTATACTCTACATACCTCATTACCCTACACTCTACATCCCCTTTTATCCTACACCCTACACTCTTGTTTACACAGATGGCTGAGCTGCGTTTTTACACCCCCCCCCCCCTTTAAACTGCAAAGGCACCCTGATGAAGGTGTACACATCCCACAGCCAGAGTGCTCTGCTTCACAGCCAGGGCAAAGATTATACCCCTCTGTCATGTTCGGGGGTGCTATCGCCACTGAGCATGACCTATTCAAGTTAATGGGGCCACACTGCAACTGTGTGACTCACTTGTGCGGCATTAATAAGGTTAAAACAGACGCCTCCTTATTGCCTGCCAAATGTCTCTGAAACGTGATCCACCACTGATCGCTTTTCAGAAGTGTGCTAGTGATAGCTGCACGTCTAAACTGTAGTTCCGGGTTAGAGGAGGCCAGACACAGCCAGGCAACAAGTATTCCTAGAAGGAAGACAGTAATGTGAGCTCCTGTATTTCTCTCAGACTTACTTAAAGAACCAGAAAAAAAAGTGAAAATGTTCTGCACAGACAGAAACTACATAAACTCTGGTGAGTCAAAGCAACACGTCAGCTCAGGAATATCCGAGCAGCAATTGCTTTTGTAATAATAACAGCAACATAATAATTCTTTCTAGCAGTCTGGGCTGTTGTAGAAACCAAATGTCGAGTCACGTTGGCCCTTTTCCCCCAATTGGAATTAAAATACAAAAATATTTAGGCGCCATGACAACAAGAATTAAACAAAACCTTCGCACTGGGACAAAGCAGCTCTTCAGTCATTACAGCACCTTGAAGTGCCGCCATCAAGTCATCAGGCTCATTAGTCGCGCCATGGTGTACTGCTGTGGGGCGTAGCGACTGCTCAGCATGTTGTGACATGCCATTAAAGTGTATTTCCACCTTAGCATTGAATTTGAGAACCCCCCCCCCCCCCCCCCACTATATGTATGTTATGTGTTCCCATCCACACAGCATACCTAAAAAAAAAAAAGTTCTTACCTTCCTAGTAGTTTCTTTGGAGCAGGTTTATACATAGAACACTAAAGGCACCTTCCGTGGCTCGCCCGGGTCTCCCATCCCACCGGCAGACCTGGGCAACCACCCTGCATGGCCGCCAAAGAGAAGAACCGAGCAAAGCTCTGATCGGGTCTCCATGTAAAAACTCGGAACTGATATCATGAGGGACATCACTTCCGGGTACTCAGCGCCAGATTTAAAAAAATGACAACATTCAAAACAGCCAAACTTGGCATTTGAATGCTTTTAAGTGCAGATGAGGTGTTTGGGGTCTCTTAGACCCCCAGATCCCTCCACGAAAGTACCTGTCAAAAGAAAAAAAAAATGTTTAAATGTACAAAAATATCGGCCCATATCGGCCGATACCGATATGCGATGGCCAAAATATTGGTATCGGTATCGGCAACGAAAAACCAATATCAGTCAATCCCTACTCCACGGTAGGAATTCCCTGTGTGGATGGGGGAATCAAGCAATTTTTATGTTTTTTGAAAGAAAATCGCACCATCTATGGCCAGCTTTAGATACACCCGTAATAATTTCCTTAAAATTGAAGCACATGCAGCTCAGTTTTTTTTTTGCCTACTGGGGACTTTCTTTAGGGAATTGCGTAATCCTGATAAAAATGCCGCAAAAATTTCCTTAGTGAGAAGTCACAAGTTCACTGGGATCCATCCCACAGATTGCCTATGGGCTGACCGTTCTGTGACTTCTCCTACAAATATTAACTCAGCCAAGTGATAAGAAAGCGGCTAAACGATAGCCCTATTTATTGATGTGATTAATACCAGAGTCAGTGCGTAGTCTGATAGGACCCGTACATGTCGTTAGCATTGTGTTTACTCACACACACGCAGGCTGCCAGCTGTGACAGCTGTGTCAATGTGTTTCTTTGTCAGAGCGCGTAAGAATGATCGCTCCTACCCTAAAGAAATATTCTGTAATCAAACATTGATGGGGAGAGAGTCTCATTTATGGGCTGGTGTCCACGCTTAGCCTTCGACACCCCAAGGGAAGGTTTAACAATTTCCTGTAAATATCTGGAATTGAACGGAGTCCAGCATGATATAGCCTGGTGCCAACCTGCTCTCATCTGACTTTTTTCTCATGAATATCTTTGGACAGCAGTGAAACATCATGCTTGTTCCCTAGCCATAGTGCAGCTCATGCTCCAATATGTTTGCACCCCTGCCACTGCTAAGTCCCATTTAAAGGGAAGTCATACCGTGTCTCCATTCATTTGCTGTTGTCGTGAAGTTTACCTTGAAGTCATTTTTTAGATGTTACAAGTTGGATCACTGCTGGATCTGGGGTGTTAAAGTTTTAAAAAGAATTATTATTATTATTATTCTCCAACAATTTGCACTTCATAATATAAAGGGAAACAGTTGAGAGCTTGCAATCTAAAAGCGAGGTGCAAGTGATATATTAGGTGAAAACTATGAAGGATAAGTTGATGGAGGAATTAAAATTTCAGGTTTTCTTTTCTCTTTTTATATATATATTTATTCATTTTCTGATATTTAAATACCAACAAAACAAATGGGGCAAAAAAAGTCCAAACAAAAGAGCAAGAAAATATATTCCAAGAGTAGCATGAATAAACGGCATAAGAGATATCAGCAGGTTTCTGTAGTAAAACAACGAATAACAATGTAATATGACCAGTCCTAGAAACCAACATCACATGCATGTCAAAGTTCAGTTTTTAATGAGAGGCGGGATAGGATTCCCTGAAGAGATGAGTTCTCAGGGTTCATCTAAAGCGGGTTCAGCAACCAGTAGATTGCAAACCGGTGACTGGTAGATCACGGTCTGGGCTTGCTGACCCGCCATTCCAGAGCAATAAACAGAATCCAATGTGGAGGGACTTCTTGTAAAGTTTGAGCTATAGTAGGGAGCAAAAGCCACATAAGCCAATGCCTTCTCTGTTGTGCTGGCTCCTGTCCCATGAGTGATACCAACTGCACTCCACCTCTTATGCCAGCTAGTGGTCTCCGGAGTGGTGCCAGCAGCAGGAAAGAAGAGATCTTCAGGTCAGTGTGAAGCAATACACTGGGCATAATAATATAGGGCTGCCTTAACACAAATGCACTGCGATTTACCCACACCACGTGTGCAGTGCAGTGTATCTGCAGCTTTCCTGCAGGTTTGCTGCGCTTAGCCATAGACTTCTATTATATCCTGCTGTTTTATCACCCACAACTTTACGTGTGAACAAACCCTAAGGCTGCTGCTGCCGAATGCAACTAGGAGCTCATTCATAAGTGCAGCAGGCACTGCTGTTCGTCTGAAAAGCGATCCGAGTGTGTGTTGACAGGTGGTGAGGAGGCGATATGTTGCCTCCTCACCACCTGATATAAACCCATGATTGCTGTGCAATGCACTGGATTGTGACATTGTAGTCTGGCAATTAGAGGTTTAAATCAGGTGTGAGGAGGCAACACTGTGCCCTGTGATCTTTGACTTTTGCAGGTTGTTAAGGTAGATCCTCACCTCTTTAGGTTGCCTCCCACTGGTCTAAAGGAACACAGAGTAGGAATTAGCCAGACGACTGGGGTAGTTAATTTGAGAGGAACACGTAGGCATTGGAGAAGTCCTGGAAGAAAGCATTGGAGGAGGGGACAAGGAAGCTACATAGCAGGAGGTCTTGGGAGGAGTGGAGTAGACACTGAGGAGGGTGATGTATGTTGTTGTTAGGATTTTTCATTAGGTGGCCAAGCTTTAATAATAGGAGGTCCTTGTTCAGGCACTTCCTGTTTGAAGTCACGACTGCCTTCTGATTATAGTCCTGCATTGTCCTCCTGTCGAATTAAACCCTGATGAATAATGCAAACGGAAATACACAGGCATGGTCCAACATTGTCACTATAAGGAAGCCAAGCAAAAGCAATGGTGTGCAGCTAAGGTCAGCCATACACGGTTTGAATCATTCTAACCATTAATGGGCAGACTGAATGTACAAAGTTGATCGATTGATCAACTTGGGTACAACCAGCCTGCCAGATTCGCTTGTGATTATCACAAGCAGCTGCTATAGCCGCTAGCAATAATCACTGTCTTCTCCCAATTGGGACGGCTTCCCCCTGCCCGCTCCCTCCCTCCCCTTGCTGGGAGAAGATAACTGCACTGTCTGTGTTAATGGGGAAATCGTGCAAATTTCTTTCATTGCAGGAAATAAATTTGCACCGTCTATGGACTGCCTTATGCTGGAGAGAGTGAATGTAGACAGAAAGTGGCTGAATTAGGCTGAAGATCAGCAACACTGAGTTGTTCAAAGGATGGGAAAAAGGTGAAAATGGCAATAGTTTATAATATGCATTGTTATCTAGTTATGGTGGCCATATGTGGCTCAACATATATTGTCATACACTTACGATAGCCATAGACAGCTCAACATACATTGTCATCCAGTTTCTGATGATGATTCAACATACATTATCAATCAGTTAGGATGGTCACAGACGGCTGAACACAGATTGTCATCCAGTAAAGATGGCCATAGGAGGCTCATCATATGTTGTCATTTAGCTAATATGGCCAATAGGAGGCCAATAGGAGGGTCAACATACATTGTCATCCAGTTAAGATGGCCTTCGACGACTCAACATATATTGTTAGTCAGTTAAGATGGCCATAGACGACTCAACATAAATTGCCATCCAGTTAAGGTGACCATAGACATTTCAGCATACAATGTCATTCCTATTAACATGGCCATGGACAATTTAACATGTATTGTCTTCTAGTTAAAATGGCCTTAGGCGACTTGACATACATTGTTAAGAAGTTTTTGGATAACTCATATTCAATCTGATTCCTGCAATTTTCCACCTGGCTCCGTCAATTTTTATATCGACATTTATCAAGCCTTTGGTGGAAAACTATCAACCGAAGAGTCACTGCATCCTATCAGATGGTCGGCAGTGGACATTCCTTCATTCATGCTGTTAGCATTAGATCTAAATTCATTTTAAAACGCCACTGGTCTTTTCAATCTATCTGCAGGCTACTGTCTGCACTGCCTGACTTTCAGATACGACAAGCAAGTTTTTAAAAATGCAAAAAGTGGTCACCGCCTCCACCTATAACTGGTCTTAATGGTAAGAAGCACTGGAAGGGCAGACGCAGGTCAAAAAAACGAAGGAATTTCCAGTCACAACTTAACCAACCAGCCAGCGACCAACCGAATTAACCTGTCTAACAGTATGCGTTAAAAACAGGGGTTTAGTTGCACACATTTGCAAATACATGCGTAAGCTGCAGGCCCCGGCAAGGCACCCTGTAATCTGCAGTCCCTAACTCTACAATTTAAAGAGTCTCCACAATGGGAGCACATTTTTTTTTTTTTTTTAAGTTTTTAAGTTGTTAAAAATGTTCAATTTATATAAAAATTATTTATAGGCAGGTCACAGTAAAAATTAATACTGCTTACTCACAGAGCATACAGCTTCCGGACTAAGCTACTACCTTATGTATGTTACAGCAACAGCAACATTTCAGTGATAAATCTTTTAAAAGAGGTTTGTTTCCTCCATAACAATGCTACACACGGTTGCAGAGCACATGTGTGTCAGTCTGTTTATATAAGTCGCAGGAGACCTTATGTTGCCTCTTTTAGCTATTAGATAATAGCATTATGTCTGTTTGGACCTTTAAAGCCACTTATCCACCAGCATATCAGGAACAAAAGAAAACATAAAACTAATACCTAAAGACAGATTGGTTCTTTATACTGTACAACCAGTGACCCTAGTGATAAAATAGTTACAGGTTAAACCAGATAGACAAGCACCCCCCAGGCGCTGATGGAGAGATAAGTGGCCCATGCTGGAGATACAGAGACACGTGCAATTAGCCCCTATGAAAGAACAGGCTTCGGGGCGAATTACATCTTGGCAGGGCAAGCCATTAAGTGGAGTCTTCCCTAATTGTATTATTATTAGAGAAGCAGAAACAGAGCTTGTCGTGTTTAAACACGAAGGAAGTTTATTGGGTTGCTAATTATGTAAATGTCCTAGATCTATACAGGTATTGTCACCCTTTTCAGCACCAGCATGCAAACACAAATCCTGTTTTATTAGTATTAATAAAGCTTTATCCAAAACCTTTTTCGAGTTCTGGATAGAGTCTGGGAGAGTAAGAACTGACAATTTTTTTTTTGCAGAGACAAAAAAGAGCGCCAAACACAACAAGAGTCCAAAGTCCTTTTATTATTTCCACAAGTGACAACAGAAAAGTAAAAACACAACCAATGCGTTTTGGGGGCCAAGGCCCCCCTCCATCAGAGAGCGTAAACTGGCCACATGGTAGGCTGAATGAAAATTTTTTTTAACAAATTCCTCTATCCTGGTTATATTGCAGGATGGATGAATCACCTGCGCTGACTGTATGTTACATATACACAGCGTTTGACCTGCGCCAGTGAAAGAGTCAAGTACATTCGATCTTATGAAAAAAGTTTCAACTGTGGCTGTAGGTAGTCTTTTTAGGAGTTATGCAGGATAATTCTGTCCCTGGGGTTAGTGGAGATGGATGGTGGAGGTGGCTGCAGGCTTCATACAGAGCTAGAGGGACTCTGCAACAGACAAAAAGGGGTAGGAGAAGAAAAGCAGCGCCACCTCAGTGTAGATTAAAAGGTTATTTATTACTAAAAAAACAATGTAGTAACTCACACAGAGGAAATAGTTGATCAGCAAATGGTGATGGTTCATTTGCAACACTGCAGGGATGTTCGGGAAGTGCACTGTGGCGGCCGTGGTCCTGGCTGTGCCGATGGAGTTCCGACACTTCCTGTGTTTCTGGCAGCGTTCAGTATCCAGGCTTACATCCAATAGTGGCAGGAGGGTGCTCGCGTTCAGAGCATGCATGCGCCTTCCTCAGGCGATCACCCTGAGGAAGGAGCATGCACCCCTTGCTGACTGTATGTTGACAGACAGTCCCATTGGCTGCCAAAATCCCCCAAACAGCAGCTGCATCTGATTGGATGCAGCCGTAGTTTGGCCAAAAATGTTCTGCCTGGCTCTGAAAGATATCAGTTTAAATGGGGCTGGTAGGACCACCCACTATGCCATTTTCAGCCAGTTCATCAGGAGCCAGCTGAAATCCAAACAATGTATGGCGAGATTTAGACAATGCGGTTAATTTACTAAAAGCAAATAGGCTGTTTACTTTGCAAGGAAAGGTTCAAATTTACCACAGAGTTTAGTGAATTTGGTATAATTTCACTTTTCAAACTATGCCCACTTATGTGGATGGAAAAAAAAAAAAAAAAAGAGTGTCGCCTAATTCAGAAAGAAAATTCCCTTGCAAAGTGAAGAGCCTTTTTGGCCTTTAGTAAATCAACCCCAATTCATCAAAAGTGTCTAATGGTCTCAAAGCAAATCAAAGCTTCTGTTTTGCATGATCAGTCATTGAGTATTCTACTGCCATAGATCTTTATCCATATCGTCATACACACTAGAACTGGACTACTCTGAGACAAAGATAGGGAGATGAGATCTGTGATTGACACACAAGTATGAGTCTCCCGGACTTCCCTCTGGACCATGGATCTGGTAGATCTTTCTGAGCTATTGCATATCCAGTGCAGCTTATGTTGCCTTTGCTCTCATAGTATGACAGGTACACTTAAAAACGACATGGAAGAACACAAAAACCCTGTAATATTTCTACACAGGTGGACTTGAAACCTGCTAATTGAGTCTCATTACATTCTGGACTTTAGATTCACAATATGCATTTAATGACAGTCAAAACCAGAGCAGGAATATATATTTCCTGAATTTAGAGCACGATCTGGAAATGCATCCTTGGCATCTGGGAGGATAATTGCATTTGTCTGTGATGTGTCCGCTATCCTAATTTCTTCATCTGCTTTCTTTTTCATTGTAAATATATATTTCCTTTAGAAAATATGCCCAGGGGCGCCGAGTACAGAACAGAAACTGTTGTTGTTTCATGCTTAATTCTGAAACTTGCGGAATTAAAGTGAAATTAAAATAGTAACCCTTTTTGGCTCCCTGATGATATTTTTATTAGCTTTGGTCTCTGTTGTTGTAAACATGCTGCCACCGCATGATTCTCATTCTTCAATGGTTTAGGGAATGATCGCTTAGCTATTAAATAGTTCCCCAATTGAAGGAGGGCCGTTGGTGCGTAGTAACTGTTAAGAGGTTCAGCAGATCTCATGATTACCTAAACATCTGCCCATCTATTGTGGTTCATTGAGATAAGAGACATTAGTATAAATATAAGGGCTGCATTTATAGAGAACCAGTCAGGATTTCTCCTATGCAAAAGTCTAAAGATTCAGTCTATTGTGCAAGATAAGGATTGAGCTACACAGCCACACTAATAAAATTGATAGCACTTAATCATAGCAATCAATTGACAGATTCATAAAAAAAAGTCAAAAGAATACTGAAGGGTTAATGGTGTTTTCATGCTATATATTCTTCTCTATTTCTCATGTAGCTATCCTTGATTTATAGTCATAACATCTTGTTTGTTCAGATATGTCTGACTCTGCAGAAATAGTTTCATATGAGAATATACAGTAAGTCTGTTATGGGAATACTCTAATTTGGGTAGTGTACCAAAAAGTATAATGTGATCATGAGTCATACTGAAGCCAAGCCCCTTATTGCAAAATTATTTTTTCTGTTGTTCTAACTGTATATATGCTTAGGGCATTTCCTGAAATAAATAAACATGCTCTGACTCTACCCTCGTTTATGTGTCTGTGTGTTCCCAAATATATGTAGGGAGTCCATCTAGCCGTCCGGTTCAAAAGTCCCCAACAGATACAAAAGTAGTAGAGATAAGTGCAGTGTTCCATATGTGTGCAATCTCTACTTGTGTAGCCTACACCAGGAGTCTACAAACTTTCTAAACAAATGACCAGTTAGTGTCCTTCAGACTTTAGGGGACCGGACTGTGGCCAGTGAGAGTGGAAATTGACCTGGCATCAGTGACAGTTAACAGTGCATCTGTAGTATTAGGGGGAGGAATAGTGCCCCATCCCTGGTGTCAGAGAAAGGAATAGTGCCCCATCATTGGTGTCAGGGAGAGGAATAGTACCTCATCATTGGTGTCAGTGAGAGGAATAGTGCCCCATTGTTGGGTTCAGTGGAAAGAATAGTGCTGCATCGTTGTTGTCATTTGGAGAAACCATGCCCCATTGTGGATGCGTGGCAGGAATTATACCCCATTGTTGGGGGAGGAATAGAGTCTCATATCAGTGGGAGGAAAAGTGCCCAAAGGGCTGGATAAAGTCAAGCAAAGGGCTGCATCCGGCCCATCGGCTGCAGTTTGAAGACCACTGGGCTACACCATAGAGGGCTTTATATTTACATATTGACACACATTGCACTGAAGCAGCCTGATTAAAAATAAAATTAAATACAATTTAAATAAATACAAAAACTTACCTGAACTTCTTTTTGGTCAAGACATGCCCCACAACATACCTATAAACAACTATATATGCTTATATACAGCTCATATACATGTGTTTCCGGGTGTTAAAGTGCAGACACATTGGTTAACTGTATAGGTGCATTGTGCCATGCACTACAGTGCACATATATAGTACAGCAATGTGCATTGTAAAAACATGCATTGCTGCAAGTGCATAGGTGTATATTATCCCTTAGCAATTCTGAGATACAAAAAAAACGCCCCTGTAGTTTTAGCCTTATTAATTAAAATTGATTATATATCCCTTATTTAGCTTAAAAAAAAAACTAATTTTGCCACTGGAAAAGGAATTGAAGTAGGGGCAGCCTGCAAAAGAAGAAGGGCAGCGACTCTTTGTTCTCCTGCAGATCTATAACTGCCACTTGTGTCCGACACTTTGGAATGAGCTAGGCAGTGTGTCCTGCCACTGCATGCTGTGGCTCCCTTGTGATGTAGTGGCCTGTGGATGGAACCACAATATAGATTATATGGTCAATAAAGCCTTTATAATGAATTACATCTTTGAGCGATTTTCTTTACTTCTGTATTCCCTGATTGAATGTATAGCTAACACGTGGTCTCCAGGGACTCCGAGTTTTGGTGTGGACAGATGGAACTCAGGAAATGTCCAAACTGTCACTCTTAATGGGATCAACAAAGGTCATAAAATGTCTCCTTGAAGTCAACAGGCAGGCTGGTGATCTGTGATCTTTTGTTGCTTGATGGAATTTCATGGATGTGAGAGGTGAAGGTTATCTGACACTGGAGGAACTCTGCAAAACTCAGCCCCCCCCCCCCCCCCCCAATACCATTCACAGTGTTAGGAATGTTCAGAAAATGACTTTTTTTTTAATCCATTGTCATAGTAGACTATTGTACATTTTTAGCCACTGGTTGATACAGAATGTTTGGAGTTCAAGTGATAACCTTTATAAAGCCTGATGAAGGGATTTAGGGGATTGTGAAAACTTGCATCTCTAAAACTTAAGTTAGCCAATAAAGGGTATCACTTAAAATACCAAACTTTTTCAGTTTTGCATTTTTTTATTTATTTTCTTCAAGAGCTTTAGTTTCATTTTTTTGAAAGTTGTAATTCCAAACTTTAACAGGAGCATAAAACACTTCACAGCAATAATAAAGTGATGAATGAGGAAATCATTAAAGAAAATAAAATATAATGCAAAGCTTCAGAGGAGGTTGGGTTAGGTTGCTATCTGTAATTAAACATCATTGAAATGGGTGGGGTATGATAACTGATATAAGCTTTGTTTATCAAAGGCATAAATTGTACTGCGGAGCGTGCTGCAGCTTGGCTTACCTACGAGATGTTATATATATATATATATATATATATATATATATATATATATATATATATATATATATATATATATATATATATATATATATATACACACAGTATCTCACAAAAGTGAGTACACCCCTAACATTTTTGTAAATATTTTATTATATCTTTTCACGTGACAACACTGAAGAAATGACACTTTGCTACAATGTAAAGTAGTGAGTGTACAGCTTGTATAACTGTAAATTTGCTGTCCCCTCAAAATAACTCAACACACAGCCATTAATATCTAAACTGCTGGCAACAAAAGTGACAATGTCCAAATTGGGCCCAAAGTGTCAATATTTTGTGTGGCCAACATTATATATAATTTAACTTTCAACTAAATTCCTGGACAGAAATAGTTTTGTAGAAACTGCCACCTAATGGTCAGAGTAGAACATGACAACATTTTGGTTGGGATTTTGAAATCCAGGCAAACAATTAAATACGCAAATAGGAAACATAGATGGGATCTGCTTTACCTGCCAAAGGAATTTTATTTCTGTCCATTTATATGAGATTTACAGACAGCAAATCCAGTCTGAAGACCTAATTTTTCTCTTCTGCAGTTAAGTAACACAACCAGATCCTATCCTCCCCCCAGTCTATGATTGGACAGTGCAGGAGAAGCAGCGGAGCTCATCCCGCTGTCCAGCTAATAGGCTGCTTCTCCCTTATCCAGTCTAAGCTCTGCTGTACGTTGATTGCAATAGGCTGATGCAATGTCATATTTAGGTACTGACATTAGTTGGCTTTAAAACAAACTTCATGACATGTCATGAATATTTGTAGACTACCAATGCTGACTCATTCTTTTAAAAATGCTTGTTGTCTGGCTGTCATGACAATTCTTCTTGCAGATAAGGAGTTGACTTTGACTCTTCTCTGACATTGACAATCCGTCTCTTTTAATATTAACATTTTCCAAACCATATTTGATATGGTGATCACATTGTACATCTTTTGAGTTTTACAAAGCTGAGACATAGAAAAAAAATGGAGTTTTAAATATAGAAATCGAATAAAACATATGTTTTATATTTCTCTGGGTTTACAGTTTTTTTTATTATAATGGTAAAATAAACAACTCCTAACACACTTTATTTTATGGTTCCATAAAATATGTGCTCTTTGCTTCATAGAGATTATATAAGGTCACATCTATAAAACTTGTCATAATACTGTGTTAAGGACAGCGCTACATATAGGACAATTGTCTACTACTGGTAGCAGCTTCATGTTACATGTTTCAGCTGGCTTCATTTGCAAGGCATTCAAATCGCCTCATAAACTGAGACGCTAAGAATAAAATTTCTGAGCAGTTGCATCTCTGGGCATGGTAAAGAGAACTGGTCCAGGAAGATGATTTCATAAGTACACAATATAAAAACCCTGATAGTTAACATGTACTAGGCCTGTACTTTGCCAATGCTAATTGGTCATGCAGCATAATCACAATCTCTGCTGCATCCAAGTATTCTTTAAACTTTTTACTTAAACTATCCATCTACTGCACTATAAATTTGATTTAGGTACAGTGGCTGCTTTAAATGTGCAGTCTTGTCCAGGAACTTGTCCATAGTAACTTTGCCCTCCTAAAGCCCCGTACACACGTGTCGAAAATTGGCAGGGAATTTTCGTCCAACGTCCGATCTGCCGATTTTCGGCTTGTTAGTATGATGCTTCCGACAACCGACTCCGACTTTTCGGCCAAAAAAAATCTGGTGTGCAGACTATAAAATTTTTGTCTGCCGTCAAAACACGGCCGATTTTCGTGCAGTCAGTACAGATTTCGACAGGGAAAAATCTAAGGAGCAAGTCTGGGCATGCTCAGAGAAGAAAGAACACAAAGAAAGCAAACCAACACATGACATCACTTCTGAAGTAGAATTTTGTTGGGCGAGAAAATTCGTGTGCAGTCTAGGCACATTCCAACCAACAAAACACCACTCTGGACAAAAGACGGACGATCGGTCGGCCGATAATTGTTGCGTGTGTACGGGGCTTTAGAATTGCTCTGGATTTGACAAAAGCAGGTCATGTATAAAATCATCATGGTTTTTCTGGTAGCTACTACTGGGAGCCACCTTTAGAGAAACTTGTCCCACATTGTCCAATGCATATTCTTCCACAAGAGACAAGACTTGACCATAAATCCTGAACCTTGCTTTATACAACCCTTATGAGCTGATGTAGGAACTTGCCTTACTTATAACATGGAGAATAGATTGAATGCGCTCCCAGATTGCAGTAACCTGGGCGCCTATATAGCGTATTGAGTGCCACATCCTATTACAAGACTAAACAAAAATATGGAAAGAAGCATGGACTTTGAAGGCACAGTGCCTTCAAAGTCCATGCTTCTTTCCATATTTTTGTTTACTTATAACATGGTGTAAGAACATCAATCTCTTCATTTGCATTTTAGAAATTGTATATTTTGTTTTTTTCTATTTACAACTTCAGGGTAAATTGGAGGGGCTTTTCAGAAATGCGTAGGGATTCATACCACAGCAGATTTACCATATACAGTATATTAAACCTTGACCAGTATTTAGCCAGTGTATCAAAAAGATTAACAATGGAGTAATGCAGTCATGATGATCTTTAAGATAACATATGATACTTCAAACATGTGGTGACGTACTCTTCCTAGTAAAAAGTGCGGGTTGTAGGTCCAACACAAAACAGTACATTTTGTGTTCCAGGTCAGACCCAACCAGAGCATTTTTTCACAGAGAATAAGCACAGGTACAGTTTCTGAGTCATCTCTTGTCTCCTCCCCTTACCCATCTCCAATTACCATCCCTTGGTTCCACCACCTGCCCACTTCCCAGTACTGCCCCTATTAGAAAATACAGAACAGAGTATCGTTTTGTGGTGCTAAGTGATTTGCATGGAATATGTTAATACTAACATGTAAAGCAGTAAAAGATCCTCAGCAGCCAGAAACAATAGATCCTCCTAGATACAATAGACTCCATCCCCAGAATAAAATACCTCCCCCCAGCAACAATAGACCCCTGCCAGCAATAATAAATCTCCCAACAGCCAGCATCAATAGATCCCTACTTCAACAGTAGATCCCTTCCAGCAAAAATGTACCCAGCAGCATAGGACCCCTACTTCAACACTAGATCCCTTCCAGCAAAAATGTACCCCCCCAGCAGCATAGGACCCCACTTCAACAGTAGATACCTTCCAGCAAAAATGTACCCCCCAGCAGCATAGGACCCCTGCCAGCAACAATAGACCCTTTTATACATAGGACTGAATGTGTATGAAATGAAACAACAAGGTCAAGTCCACTTTGTTAACCTAGGTGTCAAATCAGTCTGTGGCTCCTCATGGCAACACGCTGTTTTTTTCAAACTTTTGTCTTATCCCAAAACCTTCTGCAGTATGTGTCATTGTTTAATAGCATGCTGTGGCACATTGTAAGAGACAGATTGTTCTTGTGTTTATGGTATGTCTGTGAAAGCATGCATGCGGTTATATACATGGCTTGACAGGTAAAGTATCATCCTGGCAGCTTCCATTGTAAGCAGACAACAGGTGCTCTTCAAAATGTTTGGTTACGTAATTCGCTTCCTCCTGTGTTTTCAGATGCACAAAGATCTTTTTCAGCTAGATTTAGCCACAAATTTAATTTCCAGTCTGATTGGAGCATAAATTTCTGTCTGGAATTTGTTAGTACTTAAAAGACATGCCTACAGCCCTTTCCATTCATCTATATTTAGAATACAGACAGAATTTCATCTAGGTTAAAAAGGTGATATTGTTTCAGCCCACCGGGATACACAGTATGTTTCGTCTATGGCATATAAAGTCATCCAAGCAGATGGTCATGGATAATGCCAGTCAATATCATAAAGTTTAAAGCACCCATAAAAACAACAGTTAATACATTCCATAGGGACCTTGGGCTTTGCTGTGTTGTGTATGTATAGGTGGAATGTTTTTGCACCAGAGATAATGGTGCTTCACACCTCATAAGTAAATACAATGTATGTGTAATATTATGATAATCGTTCTTCCAAATTCCTTTCCATCTGCAACAATAAAGAACTTATTTTTTTCCACAGTTGGAAAAAAAGCTTTCAAGAAAACCTAACTTGTATCATCCTTTTTGTTTCTGCAGGTGAGAATATTCATCAACCAGCTCTACCAACCACCTATAGAAAAGGATATATCAAGCAACTTAGATCTGAAAGCCATCCGCATTGCCTCTGTGAACCCCATCTTGGATCCCTGGATCTATATCCTTCTTCGGAAGACTGTCTTGAGCAAAGTGATTGAGAAAATCAAGTGTCTGTTTTGTAGGATCGGCGGTGGCCGGCGACCACGCTCTACAGGAAGTTTCCATTGCACAGATGGCAGGAGGGCCTCTTCAGCCTTATCTAGTCATTCTCCCTCTTTTGTTTCCAGGGAGTTGCGAGAAGTTAGTTCAACATCGCAGACTTTATTGTACCCTCTTGAACTGAGTGACGGTAGCTTTAGAAGCAGCACTACTTTACCAGGAGCCACCATGGCCATCAATCTTCCTGGGGCTCCAGACAGGACGTTACGCGGCTCTGATCAGTCTGTTTCATCTCAGGGTCCAGATTCTGAACAGGTACTGCTTGTAAATGAGACTCGCCCCACAAGGGTCACTCAGAATGGCAACTCGCCCAAGGGGAATCCACTTCATGTCACTTTTCCCGATGAAACATTGAATTTATCAGAAAAGTGTATATAGTGACTTTGGTTACTACAGTTGCATAGACTATTAGTTGACAGTAGGAACACAATATGCCACTTACAAGGACATAGTCATGCAAGAACTCAAGCCCTTCATTGATTGGTACTCTAAATTTAACCTTTCTGAAGGCTGTTGAAAGAATGGAAAGCATACAATGGAAGAAAAGCATTCAGCTTATTGAAAATATCAATTCTACGTGTTCTTACTTTCCTGATAATTTTCTACCTTCTACTGGCACTTTTGAAGACTGAACAGGCCAACTTTCTTTGGAAGTTGCCTACTTTTCGAGGGATAGAAGATCAGGTGTCTTATGACTCCCCCTTAAACCACAAACACTTTTTTCTTGACAAATCAAATTTGTCCGACAGATGATGAATGTTGATGTGTCTAGCTAAGCTTTAAATAATGTGAATTTTAATGGATTACTATGTCTGTGTGTATATGAAATCTTTAGTGTATTTATTGTCTTCTCTGTGAGAAGGTATCTAGTTTTAAATGTTTAGTTAAAGTTAAGAGGCAAAATTTTCTCTTTTTTTGAAAATATTGCCAGGGAGCTTTTCTTTTAATGTTGTTATACAGTTTTGCACTAAATTGACACTTATCGATGGTATATGCATTTATTATGGTTATGGCCAGTTAAAGAGTTTGAGCACGTCAACACTGTAATACAGTTTTCAAATGTTCTTTCTGTAGGCACTAGACGTAAATCTAGTTGAAAACAAAGGCCAACTTTAGCCTTTTTGATATGAATGTTTTACTTTTTCCATTACAAGAATGCTAGAAATAGACCAAGGCAAAATATTAAAAGGACCATTCAATCCAACATATCATAACTCATGCAGCTCCTTTATCCCACTAGTATTAAAATTGGGTTCCATCAAATAGACCATTCCAGTATGGGAACACCCAGTACTAATGTGCCTAGCCGTTACCAGATGTCTGACCCACTGTAGTCTCTAAGAAAGGTTTTATTCAGAAAAGTGGTCTAGGTAGGAGACCTTGTTAGGTTTGTACCAGAACTTTAAAGAGGTTAGGTCGGCTGTAAAAGGTTCGAAACTCGGCTGGTTCAGCAGGAACTGGCCAAAATCTTTACCATGTCTGGTCAGGCTGAATGTACCCAAGCCCTGCTGGATTTTACATATTATTATTATTAGAGGCTGATACAGCCGCTAGCAATAATTACGGTCTTCTCCCGGTAGGGACGGCCTCCCCTCGCCCCCCTAACTGGAGAATACAATGGCTCGACAGGAGGATTCGCCTGTCAACACTGTCTGTGTTGATGGGGTATTCAAACTCATTTCTTTCCTGCAACCCGTGTATAGCCTGCCTTAGACTCTTCCCACTTGCACAGAGAAAGGGTCTGTTAAATTAATTACAAACCCCAGTTCGTTAACTTAATTTGACAGCTAAAAGCCCTGTGAAATCTGAGCCCTTATTTAAAATTGGTAGAAGGACTGATAGATGGAGGTGGTGGTGCTGGAAAAAATACTAATATAAATGAGTAGGTATTTAGAAAGAACTTGCATAACAACCAGTTCGTTTCTGGCTAGCTTTAGATAAAAGTTCATGCTTTACACAGCCCTTTGCAATGGAAGTTGACATAAGGTATTTTAATCGATGAACGTCCCTCCTCTCATGGAATAAATTTAACTCATTGTGAAACTAGGGATTTAGATGTCTACGTCATTATAACTTTCCTGGTTACCCTTTTTGACCACAGCTATAGTTTCTGGTAACGAATCCTCGTATTTGTTTGATTCGTTTTTTTTTATAAAAAAATGTTACATGTTCCCCATATCTTACCTATAAAATCAGCTAGGCAAGCATGTTGAACTCAAATGTAGGAAATAAGTATGATAAATCTGAAAGAGACCAGGCTAGTTCCAATTGAGAGCCAGGTGTTAGGGCTGTGAAATAACACAATAATTGATTTTTGTCTAATATGTTTCTATCTTGCATCATTTTTAACATGTTATCGAGGTAATATAATACATTTTCTAAACTGTTCAGCCGCAAAATCTTTCAAAGTTGAATTACAAGTAGATATAAAAAAACACAAATTGATGCAGCTTTCTATAAGACATCAATACATGTATTTTTAATGTAGGTTGTGAGTGTACCTGAATTTGAACTGATATCAGCCTAGCTATGTCTGTGAATGTCAGAGATTTACAATGCCTCATGGGAATTGTAGTTCCCGAACAGCTGGAGCGCCATAGTTTGGACACCCCTGGACTCTAGTCATAGGTTGGGGGAGGGACAAGACCTGTAAGTGTTTCTTAACTGCAGCAGAGAGAACCCAGGTCTCCTGCCATGTTGGATATAAATACCAATTCTTAGACAAGTAAAACAGCTCCTTTATTTACATTTCAATTGTGCACTTATATGTTATCTTGTAGTTCATCTTTGGAAAAGGATCAACTTCATTACTTAAAGTGAAGTCTGCTTCATCATTTAATTTAAACACTTAAAGTGGCTTAGATAAAGGGGACTCTACAGCTTAAAAAATACCAGTATAAAGTGCCTGAGCCAAGACCTTATGTTATGGAAACCAAGGTAATTGAAATTCCAAGAGCTTTACATTTTTATATTATTTAAAAATAGGGCAAAGTATACAGTATATGGCAGTGCTAGGTACCCCATCAAAACAGTATGTATTCTTAAGACACAAAGTCCAACGTTTTCCCCTCGTATATATGTTTATTTCAAGCAGATGAGACATTCCAGCTGTGGAGATAGAAGGGACAAATTTAATAAAATAATTAAAAACATATACTTGTAGCTGTCGGGAAATATATTTTTGTATCCATGTACAAACTATTTTTGTTGCATTAAAAATATCAATGAAGGCAAGAATTACTGGCTTGTTTCTATTGCTACATTATGTGTGAAAATATGCAACCATGAAATCTGTGCAAAAAAAGTGATCAAACTGTTACTGGATATTTTAACATATAGTTTTCCCATATTGTGAAAGAATTGTTATAGTATTTTATAGGCATAATATACAAAGTACTACCCACTGGCCTGAAGTACGCCGGCCACCTAAGAACCCTAAAGAGGAGACATTTTGTGGGTTTACCTTGGAGGAAGCAGCTGGATTAATATTTAAGGAAATAAACTCTTTAAGCCTACAAGGAAACAAACACAAACTGGTTTATTCAATAAATTAATGCAAACATTATTGTCCCAACCCTTACCAGCTGATCACAAACCATTTCAGAATTAAATTGCCTAGAAGCATTAACCATGATTTGTTGCTTTGGACTGCACTGTGCACAAAACCTTCGTATTGTGCATTTCCTTACCAAATATAGAGCTTTTTAAAATTTTTGTAACCGTAAAACAAAGTAGTGTAGTAGCCCATAACCACCAACTTTGGTTTATTTTTAAACAACTTACGTGGGCTGTTAAAAAAAATTGCAATGAGGAATGTTGAAAAGCAAAGTGCAGTTACCAAATGTTGCCATGAATATGTAAAGGCTTGTACACACTTGACGAAAATCGTACGAAATATCCTCCGATATTTCTCTCATGCTCAGCGGTCATAACCGTTTTTAGTTGACAGTGCATAATGTTCACGAAACTTCTCGTCCAATTTTTTTTTTTTTTTTGGGACATTTGTTCCTAGACTTCCGGGTTGTCGGCAACTTCAGATCATGCGCAGGCTATCGTATCCGATTTTTCGCGGACGCACTGCATACACATTAAACGAAGATTGGTCGTCTGGGGACGGACGATAACAATTTTGGTGTTTGTCCCTCCGTTTTTTTTCATTGAAAATGTCGGCATCGGCTGCTGAAAGTTGTGTACACACTAGCCGAAAATCGTACAATTTTACCTCGGACGGGAATTTTCAGCAGATTTTCTACTAGTGTGTACCCCACTTAAGTGTATACAAACCTGAAATTCAACGTGTGGTTGATAACTCATCATTAGCTGTAGTCCCAGTATTGTTTTATTTTCTGCAAGCCTGTTTTATCTTTAATTTTACGTGGTAATCCTGCCTGTAAGAGAATTTATAAAAATTTCCTGTCCTGGGTGGCAATACTCCTTGTTTGTCTATCAATGCAGGAGCAGCGTTGTCACCCAATGTGCACTACTGGCTCATACCCACAGTACCAGCTTGAGTCCCTGCTGATGCACACCTGCCCGGCACAGAACTAACACAAAAGAGCATGGGACATGTAGTCCAAGAAAAACTGGCCATGTTATGCCTAAAAAAACATACATCTACAATGTGACTGGCTGCTCTAGATTTCTGCCCTTTGAACAGGCCTCTTTGCAATACCTTTTAGAATAAGCCTGTAGGTTCTTAAAAAGCTCTAAGACCATGGTCACTATGAAAACACCGGCTGCATTTATATATATAAATATATATATATATATATATATGCTAATTCAGGGGTCATTATGCTGTTACATCCTTAGCCTCTCTCCAGCCTATATATATATATATATATATATGTATTTAGGAGGGTTGGAGTCACAATCCTTTTTAAGTAACAGTTTACATTTCAGCTGTTTAATTCCTGCTATATTGAATTTGCACAGATTTCTACTTATTTTTAGATAAGTGTTTATGATAGAACAAATGTCCCATCATCTTCCTTATTCATTCAGTTGAAATGAGCTCTAATTGGTTTCTGGTTGGCGTGTTTGGTAATCTTGTGCAGAATGTACTAAGGGAATTCTATCAAGCAAGCATGTTCTGTCTGTGGCCATGTGACTTGATTCATTGTAATTGCAATCTGAATCTGTATTTGTAAAACCATTGTATTGACAGTTTGTTTTTTGGGGGCTTCAGGGGAGAGCGGGGAAACACAATAAAATTATATTGTTGAACAATTTGTGTTTGCATATTTTGTACAGCAAAACGCTGTCCTCTAGGAGAAGGTATTGATATCTCATTATGTAAAGTCTAATTGAGATTGTGTGTCTTTTATCTCTGGTCAGTCTTCCACCCGCACATGTTTTCATTTTTAACTGATTTTTTCTTGCACATACTTTAAGGCCTCATTCACACTGGAAAAGATAGCCAGCATGTTGTAGAGCAAGGGTCCCCAAACTTTCTAACCAAAGGGCCGTTTAGCATCCTTTATTCTTTAGGGGGCCAAACTGTGGCCAGTGGGAGTGAAAAATGCCCCATCAGTGATTTTAGTTGGAGGAATAGTGCCCCATAATTGGTATCAACAATGCTCCCTGCTGAGTCAAAGCTACAGCCCACCACGCAGCAAGAGCTTTGCTTATTGCAAAGCTGGAAGTCTTATTCAGGGGCATATCAAACCTGCGAAGAGAGAGACCACTACTTACACATAGAGAGCAAAGATCCTACTCTGCAGCCTGCTGGCAGAGGATAGCCTTTTCTATTCTGTGGCTTCTTTCTAAATAAAATTAACTGTAAGACTTTGCAACCATTTTTGTTGATGCACCTAGAATGTATGAGGCTTAAACTGAAAGTTAATTTAGTCTTTAGGTTTTGGCCCTGTTACTGAACAGACAGGATCCTAAACCTAAAGATTAAATACTCAGTACAGTGTTCAGCTCCGTCCAGCCTCAGCCTGCCATAGACTTTGATGGGCTATCTGCAGTGGGACTGGACACTGATCTAAAGCGCCAAGAGCTGAAAGGCCCAGCATGCAAGGGGTCTAAAACAACATTATCATCTGAAACTTCCCTTTAATGTTGCAGTGCAATTGATCTTTAAATTCTATTATTTTTTCATATTATTGTAAAGCTTATAGTACAGGTCCTCCCAACCGTTTGTGGCAGAAAACGGAAAATCGATTGTGATTAATGCAACAAGTGTGTCAAATAGGAGCCTATTCTTTGCGCGTCATGGCTGCCTGTCATCACGTAGGCCTTACATTTCCATACAAACTATCTATATATTATAAATAGTCTTATTATTCTACATTACTTGTTTAACCTTTATTGTATCTATGTGTTATGGCTGCTTGCAATTTTATGAGTTTCCATAAATTAGACTGACGTTATAATAGACTTGTGCAAACGGAAAACAAAAACGAGTAGGCAGTGGTAAATGGTGCCAGCTGTTGGCTCCTGACAGATCCTCTGTAAGGGATTCTCACAATTTTCTCGTTTATATTTACAAAGAAACCTGCTTTTTTTATTTTTTATTTAGGATTCGGCATTTCCATTAGTTCTGAAAACCACTTCATTGCAGAAAGTCTGTGAATGGGGGACATTTCAACATGGAGCAAACATTTCTATTAATTACAGACGTGAGGAGCTACAGGTGCATTACATAGATGTCAGCTCTAGATACAATATAGCTCTATAATGATTTTCTCATCTGAAATGTTCATATTAGCCTCAGTACACCAAAACACGAGTTATATTCACTCAATACTTTACCTTATGTTTCAAAATGTTCAGTTTTATGAATGAATATTTACATGGTGCGGAACTATTATCTAAATTAAACAAACATTTATTATAAGATTCTATCAACTTTAATAGGTCTATTTATAAAGCAGTCAATATGACATTCACCCAACTTTCTATAGTGGGGAATCAATCTCTGTCATTTACAACACATGGCCCTCTAAGATTCTATACTACATTTGGTGAAAGTCAAAATCACAGTCACTGCTTTATAAATAGGGGTTTCGTTTAAATTTGCGTTTGGGGAGGGGGGGAGTGGTAAAACAGGTGGTTGAGTTGTGTTTTTGCCACCTCCCAACTGCCCCCCTAAGCTGCAAAGACAGCCATGCTGGGGTGGACCCATGCCCCGCCCACATTGCTTTGCATCATGGCATGCCAAAATTATCCCCTATTATCCATCATTTCATACCAGTGTTTTTTTTTCTCAAATATTTTTATCGACAATTTGCAATTTACAAGCCTCAAACAGAAAGGGGTAGATTTACATAGCTTGTATCTAACCCACTACCAGTGCTTTTAATTCATTTTTTCAGCCTACATATTCTTAGCCAAGCTGAATCTCTGCATTGTAACATTGCACAGGTCAATGAAAATCACTCTGATCTTGTACCACATGGAGCATTTGTTGGGAGCAGATACTCTTGTTCTGCAGGGTTCATGGTGTGAGATCACTGGCAGAAAAATCTTGTTTGGACAGAGCCGCCAACTAGCTGGTTTTCCTTAAATGATCTCCCTAAGGCCTTCATCAGAGATCATGTGACCATAGCCCTGCCATTGGTTGCTTGGTCTAGTTCCAGACAAAGGTTAGAATATATCCAATGTCAAAGATTTCACGTAATGCTCTAGACGGGATCAGGCTACACACACCATGATCATGTCTCAGATGTGGACTCGGCTCATCTCCACCGAAGCCATCAATTGCACCAGCAATAGGAATACCACACACTGAGATACAAAATAACATTCTTCTTCTAAATAAATAGCTAGCAGGAACAACATCTATTCTGACATGTTTCACGATAGGCATAGCTCTTTCTCAAATGGTAATTTATAGTCTGCTTTATTAGAGAAATAATATTATTTTGCATATCAGTGGTATGCCTGTTCCTGGTATAAAAGGATATAGGTCTGGAATAAATATTGTATGTGTGTTTTATGTTTTCCTCCAAAAAACGTTGACATAAAGAATTCATACATCATGATACAGGAAAAGAAGGCAAATTCCAGGTCTCAATTTTATTACACCTAATCAATGATTACCACTGGCCCATATTTATTTTATATTTGTTTGAATCATCTATATTGCCCTTTAGCCACTTCTCATATTAAGCAATTCTGTCTGAAGTCTTTTCACTGTTTTAACACACTTAGAGGCGTAATCCGTAACGCTGTGTTGCACTGACCAAAAAGGTGAAAACATGTCAGAGAGGGCAGTTTCCAGTCTGTGGTGAGCTGTGTTGCTTGAATGGCCTATTATAATTTACCGAGCCGTACGACGTCATCAGCGTGCCGTTTTTACCTTTTTCGATTAGTGAATCTCTACAGAGAATAGGCAGGCTCCTTAGACCAGTATCTTTGCAGCAGCAGAAGCTTAGAGTGGTGACTATCGTATGACTCACTGACCATATGAGTGATGAAATATATTGGTTGAATTGGGGGGGACAGGACCCCCAAACAAAGAGGGTATATATGTGACCCGCACAATGAATTTTTGATTGCTCTCCTGACTAGGTTGCCACTGCTCCACAGCGGCACCACCTATTTTTATAGTATAATCTGCACTAACCTCTCAACCACATCTCAATTTGCTTTTGTCAAACTAGTAAAATCTGAAATCTTGGGTGCACTAGGTTAGTGCACTTTACTCTTTACATCAGCCTTTCTCAACCTTTGTACTCCAGAGGAACGCTTGAAAAAAAATGCAAGTCTCAGGGAAACCCTTGTAAAACCAATTTATTGGTGCTCATTGGGGAAAAAACATGCCCTATACATTGCTGACCAGTATAAACATGTCCTTTACTTTGGTGACCTGTGGGAGGAATGCCCTTTACATTGGTGGTCAGTGGGAATAATGCTTGTTACGGTGGTGATAAAAATGCCAGCCTTACAGCTAAAAAGTTCATTGTTGTCCTGCATCTGGCTCTGCCAAGTGGCATTGGACCTCAAACTATGCAGACACTATCAGATGGGAGGTCAGTCAACCACAGAAACCTCTAGCCATCTCAAGAGGTACTTTAGGGTTCCACGGACCCCTGGCTGAGAATGGCTGCTTTACATTATAAAATAATGTAATAATAAACATGATACCATGATGATTTTTTTGTCCAGTGGTGTAACCTTCTTATGAATACAATCCCACAAAAGGAATAAATTGGCGTAGAAGAAAACAATGGTACCATTAGCAAACTTCTCCAGATTTCAAATGAAAGGAAAATGACTCCTTCACTTCTAGGTATGTGAAGTAAGTGTTGGTAGTAGTTGTCATCAAAACGTTGGTGTTGCTTGGTGCTGGTTGGCAAGCCTAGAGGAGATGTGACCTGGATCAGAGGTTAAGATGTGATAAGATGAATTCCCATCACTATGCTGAATCCTTGTTAAGGCACAAGGAGATCAGCTGTGAAGATAATTACCCTTCAGGATTACATGGGCTGACATGACTTCTCTTATCAGGCATCCGAAGACTCCAAAGTGAGTTAAGGATTATAGATATCATTCTATAATCTGAATAAACAAGTAGTATTACTGGTGTGGATGACCTTTAGAAAATCAGATAAGAACCCCAGGTTAAAGTGTATGTAAATCCAAAACTTTTTTTTACATTTTAATTGAATAGGGAAGGTTAAAACCCCTATCAGGTTATGCTTTGCTACCTGTATCCTAGACATTTCCTTTCACTTCCTGACCTGGAGATGCGAAAAGAAATAAGAAATCTCTCCAAAGAGAACACAATTCTTATATAAATATAAGAGAGTTGTCATAGCAATCGTTGTCCCAATTTTAGGATTTTACATCACTTCTTCTTCTAGTAACAACTTGAATATTTTGGATTTTCCATCACTTTCTGCATCGGTCACCAGGATATATATAGAGGTGAATCTCCCCAGCATGGACACAGATTATATTAATTGACAGGGCCCCAACCTTTTAGACTTGGTTCACACTGGGGCGGCACGACTCGGGGGCGACTTGTGCATTCCCATGCACCACGACTTCGGAGCGACTTGCATGGACTTCACATAATGGAAGTCTATGCAAGTCGCTCCGAGGTCGCCCGAAGTAGTACAGGACCCTTTTTCTAAGTCGGAACGACTTGTGTCGCTCCTATTAGAACGGGTCCTGTAGCAGTCAATGGACCGCGAGGGAGCGCGACTTGTCAGGTTGACAAGTCGTCTGACAAGTCGCGCTAGTGTGAATCGAGTGTTACTGCTTCATCTAAAACAAAACAAAAAAATATTTTTTTACATAAGTTTACATAAAGTTTAAGGCAGTCATTTTTAACAACCATCTCATTAAACTTTGTACAGACTGAGATTATTGATTGTAGAGGATATACAGTAGGTAACTGTTAGCATACCATTGCTTTTTTTTTTAATTTGCAAGGCTTAAGGCTTTTCTCTAGTTTGCCCCTACATACATCTTTAGCTTCTCATTGCCTCCATTAGGCAGCAGGGAAGCCAAACCACGGCCGAGATTTCAGCTGGGTACCTGCAATCGGTCCCCGCTGAGCAAGAAGAATGGTCAGCTATTGGAAACACAGCAGACCATTCATCTCTCTGAAATGAACACAGAGCCCCTGTGATCCTTCTATAAATGATCACAGGTCTCTATGATCATTTCACAAGTCCCTCTCCCCCCCCCCCACAGTTAGAAAACACTCGCTTAGGCTCACAATTACCCTTTGATCACCCCTTGGATAACAACTTCCCTGCCAGGGTCATTATAAGTCCCCGTTCACACTAAGGCGACCTGGTCTCATGCTTCTTATACGCACTGTGAAACCTAAGGGGTTAATCCCAATCCATCTACTGATAGAACAGAGGCTAGAGGACAACATGCACATGCTCAGTTTGGTGTGTATTACTACAGAGCCTTTTCTTTTCTTGGGAGAGTGCATGTGATCGGCACAGGGCCAATCAGCACTGTCCAGACATGTCCATACAGAGGATCAGGGGTCCTGTAGCCTCATAGGACAGTCAGAGGAGAATGAAAACTCCTCCTACATGCTTTAACCAGACACTGATAGAAGTCACAAGACTGCTATATACTGCTGATAAGAAAAGGTATTTAGCAATTTATAGTTACTAAAACTATTTCATGTCCATGTTCGGTGCACTGTAGGGGAGCAGATATAGTGAATGCAGGCTCCTGGGTTTGGTAACACTTTAATATCTGCAGGATAAGGTGCAATAGTCCATGCCGGGATATACGCTGTACATAGACCATCATGTAGAAAGTGGGTCTGGCACTGACACAACTCGAAATAAAATAATGTAGACTTCATCCATCATCCATCAAGACATAAAATAACCCATCATATGAAAATTTTGACGCGTTTCAGCTTCAACCTTTGGGCTGTAGTCTATTGGACTGAAACGCGTCAAGCTTTTGATATGACAGATTCTTTCATGACTTGATAAATAATGAATAAAGTTGTAATTGTTTTTATTTAAGCTGTGTCAGTGCCAGAGTTCCTACTTTCAGCACTCTATTGTAGCATTGGGAGTCTTCTGGACACCACTGAGGAGCTGAGTATTGCAGCCAAAGCTGCTTTTTTTGCTTTATAACTAAATGGGGCACTTTTTGTCTTTAAAAAAACATGGAGATTAACATTTGTAGGAAGAAACAAACCTTTCATGAACAACAATTTCTAGAACAAGACTAGCATGTTCTCTACTCCAGATGTCCATTATTTCACCTTTTCCTATCAAACAGGCTGTAATAATCATTTGTATTTGTTCAGTTTTGTTCTTCCTTCTAGCTCTGCGTACCTATTGTATATATCAGCTTTCTCTTCACTTTTGTTTTTTTATAAAAATTCTTGAATATAAATTGATATTACAAAAACCCAAACCACTTTAAACAAATAAGAGCTTCTTATAAAATATGTTTTGCTGCCAATAGAAAACAATTTCTAGCAAATTTCCTGGTAGAAAATAATTGCCAATGCAACGGTTTGTTACGAGCAACAGCAATATGTTTCTTTTATCCATCATTTATATTCTTCTGAGTAGATTTTACATTTTGAAATGACTCTGTATTATTGACAATCCTCACATTATTAAAGACAAGGCCGTGGAAAAAAAACTAAATATTGAAGTACGGTTTATCTAAAATCAAAGTTTTTTTGCCATCTATTTCCCTAAGGAAGTTGCCTTTACTAACTATTCTGCAGACACAACAGGAAGAGAGAGGAAGTCTCTATAAAGCAAAGACAACTCTTTCATAGACAGTTGTCACCAGAACATACTGTGGCAGGTGTCCCCAACTCTTTTCTTTTGGAATATTTACCATCCTGTCTACTCTTGTTCTGGTGACAACTATAATTTTGAATTTTCTTTTACTCTCTGTCCCAGCCACCAGGACAAATAGGGTGAATTATGAGGAGCTTGCATCCTGACTACATTACAGTAATAAATACAGAGGCTTCCACTGACCTTTACATTGGATATAAAGCCAAGGATTGGATGACATTTAGCTTGCCAAAGCATGGTGTATCAGACCATGCCTGGTGTATCAGACCAATGTGTGTTGGAATGCCAGTTTCTAGTCTCCATCATGGGATGCATGTGCCAGGGTGACAATACTACTAATGTGTGTTGGAATGCCCGTTTCTGGTCTCCATCATGGGATGCATGTGCCAGGGTGACAATACTACTAATGTGTGTTGGAATGCCTGTTTCTAGTCTCCATCATGGGATGCATGTGCCAGGGTGATAATACTACGTTTGTAAGACAGATGACACCCCATAACAGGAAGTGCCTAAACAATCATGTCAGGATCACCAGGTATTATTTTAATGAAAGCTGCAGATCTACAAACATTGAAAACATTTTTCAAAATTGCATTAACATGTTAGGGCTTAAACAAAATTAAAATAACTTGAATTGTAATTTTTACAGGCCTAAGGGTGGGTATATACGTAATTTTTTTTTGTACAACCCAGCCGGTTGAACGGAAAAAAAGATGAGAGGTCGCTGTACTAAATATTCGAGGATAGTGCAGCGATCTCCCCTGCTGTGCTTTTGTGTTCTGACACTAAGGCTCTTACAACCCCGAACCCCCCGCCAGAACACACAGATCAGCACTAGCAGCCATTGGCTGCCAGGGCTGATTGGAGGCTGGTTTTCCAGTATGTCCCTTCGACAAAAGCTGGTCATTAGGCTGGCTTCTGTCGGAAGGACAGCTGTACACACTGACCGAATATCGGCCGATACCGGCAAATATGAGCCCTGTGTGTACTTAGCTTCATTTTTTCCCTGGCCTGCCTTACAAAAGCAGATTGCTCTTTACTTTTTATGATAACATTAATGCAGTAGATTTTGAATAAAGCTGACCAGAACAAATACTAAATGAAGATGGCTATTAATAAAAGCTTTTCCGTAGCATTGTTGTAATATAAAACGATTGACTCTGCAAAGCACAGAGAGTTGTGATACCTCCATTAAAAGGATGAACAAAAGGCCCATGTCCGCCAAAGGCTTTCTTACATATCTATTGGCGTAATATCTCATTCAATATTTATAGCTTTATTGATTGTAAAGGAGACAAAAAAATGCTGAGTAAATCATTGGCTAATTATATCTTCTAAACAAACATCATTTGTCTATTTGTAAGGAGACTGTCCAACTAACTGTTTGCTGGATCAACGCTTTATCTAAATAAAAATACATTTAAAACAGTATTGTATACATTTCCCATAATCAGTTGTCTTGCTTTAATTGGGTGTGTCAGCAAGATGGGAAAGGGGAGAAAACATGTGCTTGTCCTTTGGATGTTCTTGTGTATATTTCATTTCAGGTCCTTTCATTATTCAGAGTGCACTTGTCATCATCAATTTACTTTTTCTCATTTACAAATAATAGAAAAAAGTGTATCAAATTGCTACTTGTTCCATAATCAACATCAGCATAGTAACTTGTCTCTGTCCTTGTCCATCAGCCAGAGGTGAAACAAAGCTTTATGGAGCTCTGAGTAATGATATCATTCCATAAGGGGCAATGGCTCCACTGCAGGTTCTACCCATGCAATACCTAGAGACTCAGAGCAGGCAGAATTCAATTTTCAGCAGTAAGATCATTAAAAAAGACCAACATTGTATGGCCAAAAATATTGTGGACACCTGACCATCACACCTACTAGATGTTCAAGATTATGTGGGCATACCTCCCCATCATTGATTTCAGGTGTTTCCAGTGAAGGTTGCTAGTAACGCTACAGCATACAAAAAACATTTAGATAATTTTGCACTTTCAATGCTGTAGCAAGAGTTTGGTGAAGGCCCTTTTCCATCCCAGCATGACTGTGCTCCTTTGTACAAAGCCTGCTCCAAAAAGATATGGTTTCATGAGTTTGGTGTGGAGTATTTCAAGTTTCCTGCACGGAGTCCTGACCTCAAACCTACTGAACACCTTGGGGATGAAATGAACTGTAAATTGTATGCCAGGTCTTCTCAACAATTATCTGTATCTGACCTCACATCTCACAACCTCGGTTATTTAAAAATAATGAGAGCAGAAAGGTTTCTGCAAGAATACAGTATCTTGCTACCTTCCTGTTTACTATCTTCTTCTGTGTACACTGAGCTGTGCATGTTCAGTGTACAATCCCTGGGTAAATTAACTAATGCCGCATATGCCAGATTTATGTCAGCTTGGACAAGCAAGATGACGAAAGTTGCTAAACCAGGAAGAAGCTGATTAAAGATGTTGGTGACAGTGAAGTAGCTGGTAGATGCTATTTCTTTGGAGCAGAGGTGAGTATAGTTTTGTTTGCAGCTAAATATATACAGGGGTTGGACAAAATTATGGAAACAAGTAACAAAATCAATACCTAATATGGTATTAGACCACCTTTGGCATCCAAGACAGCCTAAATTCTCCTGGGAATTGACAAATATAAGTCTTCGGTGGTGGATAATGGAATCTGATACCACTGTTCGTGCAAAGGTCACAATTCTGCGCTATGTCCGTTTGTCTCTTTCAGTCAGTTGACCATGTCGACCGTGCTTATCAGACTTTTTGCCGAAAACTGTATATGCTGTCATAACCCTTGATACTGTACCTCGTGACAACGCAAATAAACTGGCAACTTCAGTCACAGAGGCATCAGCTAAGTGGGCACAGACAATTTGCACTCTTTGAAACTCAGTAAGCTCTGACATGATTCCGTATTACTAGCAGGGAATGCATGCTGGGTGTCTCATCACACAGCAGAAGCAAAAGAGTGTTACGTCCCTTTCACTTTCAATGTGAAACATGTCATCACTTTCACACCTGCAAATCATGTAGTGTTTCCATACTTTTGTCCAACCCATGTTTATATACACTAACCGGCCTCTTTAATAGGTACAACTGTTCAAATGATTGTTAGCACAAATTGCTAATCAGCCAATCACATGGCAGCAACTCAATGAATTTAGACATCTAGACGTGATAAAGACGACTTGTTAAAGTTCAAACCGAGCATCCGAATAGGGAATAAAGGGGATTTAGATGACTTTGAACGCAGCATGGTTGTTGGTGCCAGGCGGGCTGGTCTGATTATGTAAAGGTGTAACCTCGCGCTTATGGTGAGTATTGTGCGTATATAATTAAATTAATTTGAAATAAATGTGTAATCAATAGCTGCTTGCTTCAAATTAAAGTGCTGGTGCCTTTAAAGTGATTAGAACATAGTGTTGCAGCGCTGCTCTTAGTGATACGCTAAATAGTGCAAATAATATCAATGTGCAACCTATTGCAATAATATGCTGAAATAGTGCAAAATAAGCCAAAATTGTGCAAAATAGAGCAATGTGCAAATATTGCAATCAAAACAACAATCTATTCAGTAAATTCCTAAAATTTATAAAAAATTGTCCATATAGTCAATAAAGTGTCCATCAAGTGCAGAAAAAGGTGCTTCTGTGCTTCACTTATATACACGTGTGGGGTGTTCCCCCTGTGGTTGTCTACTTACCACAAATCGTTTGGTATATAAGCATTCAGTATAAATCCTGTAGTGTAGTCACAGCCTCTTTCGGTAACAGCCTGGGATACACACTTAAATGGGAGAGATCCTAGGAGATGGTTCTTCTTAAATTCCAAGTTCCCTCATAAGGAATAATAAAAAGGCATCCATGGTGAAGTACGTATAAACAAAATAATTTATTTGCTGAAGAAACTTACTTACAAACATATGAAATCTCAAGGCAGATAGAGCACGGCTCGGTGGTACGCTGCTCCCGCAGCGTGCGCTTCACCGGCCGGAAGTGACGTCAAGGTACGCTCAGCCAATCGCTAGACGCGTTTCGCCATCCAATCAGGGCGTCTTCCGTAGCTTCCGGCCTCTTTAATAGGTACAACTGTTCAAATGATTGGTAGCACAAATTGCTAATCAGCCAATCACATGGCAGCAACTCAATGAATTTAGACATCTAGACGTGATAAAGACGACTTGTTAAAGTTCAAACCGAGCATCCGAATAGGGAATAAAGGGGATTTTGATGACTTTGAATGCAGCATGGTTGTTGGTGCCAGGCGGGCTGGTCTGATTATTTCAAAAACTGCTGATCTCTTGGGATTTTAATGCACAACCATCTCTAGAGTTTACAGAGAATGGTCCGAAAAAGAGAAAATATCCAGTGAGTGGCAGTTGTGCGGAGGAAAATGCCTTGTTGATAACAGAGGTCAGAGGAGAAAGGGCAGACTGATTTAAGATGATAGAAAGGCAACAGTGTAATGATATCCTGCACTGGATATACGAAAGCTGTCGCAAGCAACCATTTTGTTCAGAGCTCTGCCATGACAGGTAGACCAAATGTATACTCGGATATTTTTCTTCCCCCCCCCCCTTTTCCTGCCTCAATTAATTCCTGGAATGCAGAGAGTTTGGACTTCAAACAAGCCGTTATCTGAAAAGATGTCTGGACGGATATCTGTTCTGATACTCAGGCCGGTCGTAAAGCCATAACCGGGCAAAGAAGGTAAAGGCTAATGGGTCGTAAAACAGAGCCATTCCAGAGCGCTGTTAATTGAACACATTCACACACAAATTCATAACTTTAAACACAAACAAAATATGTCTCTAGAAAGTGTATAGTTCAAAGCAAAATGAAATACTGAACAGAACGAGATCATACATGACCACTTTAGCTCCTATGGGAGACAAGCTAGCTGTCAGATGCCTTACGGGTCAGAGGTTACTTTGAGATAGCCTGTGTTTGGTATCTATGGATATAAAATTCAATGCTGCACAATAATCTATCAGTTTCAAGAAGGCAACTGGTAGATATTGGAAGATATGAATTATGTTATAAATCTGTTTATACGGGAGGTTCCTTGGTATGGTCATAAACCTTAGGGGCAGCCCATGGCCACTGTGTTTATTGGTCAGGAGCATCTGTTACCACCCCCTGCGGTCTCTGAGAAAAAGAGAGAGAAGCAGACGGGGTTAGAGTTCTCATGGTAACATCAAGAAGGAACATCTATCAAGTTTGAGAACCGATCACACTGGCTCAGCTTCTGAACTCTTGTAACACCAAGGACATTGAATGCAAGTATCCTTACTTCTCAATTCTATATATTTTTCTAAATTGCTGAATTATGTTGCTATTTCTTTGAAACACCTTTTTCTGTGTATATTTTATTTGCACCAATTTTAACCTTTTTATGATTAAACTTTATTCTGAAAAGTGTTTATCTTGTCCCTAAGCTCTTAATGCAAACTAATAACGAACCTGTCTCTTGAAGAGTGCTACTGTATAGAATAAATCCTCTGAACATTCCTGTCTGTGGTAACAGCGCGTGTTACAGATGATTATTCTAAAGTCATAATTGGTATTTCTAAAATTACGAGCATCCGCTGGGCTCATAACTTAGCGGTGGTGGCAGTGAAAGGGTTAATTGCTTAATTAGCCCGGTGACAATCGCTTTCAGCCTGCTGGCATCTAGATTGTGGTCCCGCAAGCTGGAAAATCTTTGTGCAGGGTGCATCGGAGAGTAGCATTGTTACGCAAGTGACGGCAGGGTGTGAGATCGGCTGGTCCTTGGTCACGAGTTAGTGAGAAGGGCAGGGATCTGATACCCCGCCACCGTCACAAACAGTAACTCAAATAACCACTCGTTACAACCAAGCAGGGCCGGCGCCAGCATAAGACAGCCAAGGCGGCCGCCTAAGGGCGCCAGAAGAGGTGGGGGTTCCAAAGCCAGAGGTTCCCTAACAGTTGCCTATGCTGGCGGCTGACCCTGCTCACACAGCACCTGTTCCCAGCCCAGCAAGCTGTGTATATTATTGTATCAGTCCTGCCCTTGTGCCATGTACACAATCTCTGACCATCCTGTGTGCCGTGATTGCAGTCTCTGACCACCCCATTTGCCATGTATGCAATCTGTGACCACCCCATGAGCCATGCATGCAATCTCTAAACACCCAATGTGCCATGCATGCAGTCTCTGACCATTCCGTGTGCCATGTATGCAGCCTCTAAACGCCCCTTGTTCAATGTATGCAATCTCTGACCATCCTGTGTGACATGTATGCAAACTCTGACTGTCCCATGTGCCATGTATTTTGTAACTTAAAGACACACTCTAAGAACTATAGCTTAATTGAGCACGGAAGGAAGAATGTGTGTGTGTGGGGGGGCGCAAAATGCACCTTTGCATGTGTAGTCAAAAATCCTTGCACCGGCCCTGCAACTAAGGTATGCAGAATACCATCTCTGAATACACAACACATCAAACCTTGAAGAAGATAGGTTACAGCAGCAGAAGATCACCGGGTACCACTTCTGGCAGCTAAGAATAGGAAACTGAAGCAACGATTCGCACAGGCTCACCAAAATTGGACAATAGACAATTGGAAAAACATTTGTCCAATTGGTCATGATGAGTCTCAGCTGCGTCATTCAGATGGTAGGGTCAGAATTTGGCGTAAACATGAAAACATGGATCCATCCCGTCTTGTATCAATGGTTCAGGCTGGTGGTGGTGTAATGGTGTGGGAAATATTTTCTTGGCACACTTTGGGCCCCTTAGTACCAATTGAGCATCGTTTAAATGCCTCGGCCTACCTGAGCTAACTTACTAGCTTTACTGATGGCTCCTTCCAGCAGGATAATGCACCATGTCACAATGCTCAAATCATATCACCACTGGTTTCTTGAACATGACAATGAGGTCACTGTACTCCAATGGCCTCCACAGTCACCACATCTCAATCCAATAGAGCACCTTTGGGATGTGGTGGAACGGGATATTCGCTTAATGGATGTGCAGCCAACAAATCTGCAGCAACTGCGTAATGCTATCGTGTCAGTATGGACCAAAATCTCAGATTTTCTGTTTGCTGTTTGGGACACTGATTCATCACTTGGACACGCACTATTAGATTTAGTTATTTGTCAGGGGTGAAATTGTCTCTGATGTTCTCGCTGGTTTATGGACTTTAATCATATAGTTGCTAACATCATATGTTGTGGACTTTAATCATATATAAGTCAACCTGACATGTTGAACATTTACAAAACTTTTTGTGGTATTTTTTTTAGTCACAAGTTAGTTGATTTATGTGTTTCTTATTAACTCAGTGATATTTTGACACGTGTTTCTTATTAACTCAGTGATATTTTGACATATTTTTAGTTCTGAGAAGTGCACTAGTTTGCTTTTGGAATTGCTTACAGTCAGGTCCATAAATATTGGGACATCTACACAATTCTAATCTTTTTGGCTCTATACACCACCACAATGGATTTGAAATGAAAAAAAAAAAAAACAAGATGTGCTTTAACTGCAATTAAATTTGAGGGTATTTACATCCAAATCAGGTGAATGGTGTAGGAATTACAACAGTTTGTATATGTGCCTCCCACTTTTTAAGGGACCAAAAGTAATGGGACAGATTAACAATCATAAATCAAACTTTCACTTTTTAATACTTAGTTGCAAATCCTTTGCAGTTAATTACAGCCTGAAGTCTGGAACGCATAGACATCACCAGATGCTGGGTTTCATCCCTGGTGATGCTCTGCCAGGCCTCTACTGCAACTGTCTTCAGTTCGTGCTTGTTCTTGGGGCATTTTCCCTTCAGTTTTGTCTTCAGCAAGTGAAATGCATGCTCAATCGGATTCAGGTCAGGTGATTGACTTGGCCATTGCATAATATTCCACTTCTTTCTCTTAAAAAAACTCTTGGTTGCTTTCGCAGTATGCTTCGGGTCATTGTCCGTCTGCACTGTGAAGCACCGTCCAATGAGTTCTGAAGCATTTGGCTGAATATGAGCAGATATTATTGCCCGAAACACTTCAGAATTCATCCTGCTGCTTTTGTCAGCAGTCACATTATCAATAAATACAAGAGAACCAGTTCCATTGGCAGCCATACATACCCACGCCATGACACTACCACCACCATGCTTCACTGATGAGGTGGTATGCTTTGGATCATGAGCAGTTCCTTTCCTTCTCCATACTCTTCTCTTCCCATGTTGTTCCAGAACTGTGAAGGCTTTTTTAGATGTTGTTTGGCAAACTCTAATCTGGCCTTCCTGTTTTTGAGGCTCACCATCTTATGGTGAACCCTCTGTATTCACTCTGGTGAAGTCTTCTCTTGATTGTTGACTTTGATTCACATACACCTACCTCCTGGAGAGTGTTCTTGACCTTGTTTTCTTCACCACGGAAAGAATTCTTCAGTCATCCACCACAGTTGTTTTCCATGGTCTTCTGGGTCTTTTGGTGTTGCTGTGCGTTCTTTCTTTTAAAGGATGTTTTGGCCACACCTAATGTTTTTGCTATCTCTCTGATGGGTTTGTTTTGTTTTTTCAGCCTAATGATAGCTTGCTTCACTGATAGTGACAGCTCTTTGGATCTCATATTGAGAGTTGACAGCAACAGATTCCAAATGCAAATAGCACACTTGAAATGAACTCTAGACCTTTTATCTGCTCCTTGTAAATGGGATAATCGGGGAATAACACACACCTGGCCATGGAACAGCTGAGCAGCCAATTGTCCCATTACTTTTGGTTCCTTAAAAAGTGGGAGGCACATATACAAACTGTTGTAATTCCTACACCGTTCACCTGATTTCCACCACCATGCTTCACTGATGAGGTGGTATGCTTTGGATCATGAGCAGTTCCTTTCCTTCTCCATACTCTTCTCTTCCCATGTTGTTCCAGAACTGTGAAGGCTTTTTTAGATGTTGTTTGGCAAACTCTAATCTGGCCTTCCTGTTTTTGAGGCTCACCATCTTATGGTGAACCCTCTGTATTCACTCTGGTGAAGTCTTCTCTTGATTGTTGACTTTGATTCACATACACCTACCTCCTGGAGAGTGTTCTTGACCTTGTTTTCTTCACCACGGAAAGAATTCTTCAGTCATCCACCACAGTTGTTTTCCATGGTCTTCTGGGTCTTTTGGTGTTGCTGTGCGTTCTTTCTTTTAAAGGATGTTTTGGCCACACCTAATGTTTTTGCTATCTCTCTGATGGGTTTGTTTTGTTTTTTCAGCCTAATGATAGCTTGCTTCACTGATAGTGACAGCTCTTTGGATCTCATATTGAGAGTTGACAGCAACAGATTCCAAATGCAAATAGCACACTTGAAATGAACTCTAGACCTTTTATCTGCTCCTTGTAAATGGGATAATCGGGGAATAACACACACCTGGCCATGGAACAGCTGAGCAGCCAATTGTCCCATTACTTTTGGTTCCTTAAAAAGTGGGAGGCACATATACAAACTGTTGTAATTCCTACACCGTTCACCTGATTTCGATGTAAATACCCTCAAATTAAAGCTGAAATTCTGCAGTTAAAGCACATCTTGTTTGTTCCATTTCAAATCCATTGTGGTGGTGTATAGAGCCAAAAAGATTAGAATTGTGTCGATGTCCCAATATTTATGGACTTGACTGTATATTGATCTTGTGTTTGGACTCACTGGATTGCGGCTCTCAGTCTTTAATGACATTTAATATAATAACTTGTTTACAAGTTTTGGTTACTAAAGGTGGGATAAGCACAGGATTTTTCTTTAATTATATATCTATATATGTGTGTGTAGCAATATTTCCAGGCATTGGGCCCGATGTGGGTCTGCCATTGTTACCGGTGACACTTCCAACACATTTAAGTTGTGAACCCAGGTGTGAGAACTGAGACAATGACCACTCCGGTATCTTTGATTTGTTTTGTTTATTGTATATTGGGGATGGGAAATGGGAATGAGTGGGATATTCCTCTGGCTCAACTAGGACACTGTTCAGAAAAATGCCGTTGGTGCTGTCTTGACGCCAGCTGAATGCCGGCCAACGCTTCCTGGTGATTGAAGATACTTAATCTGCTCAAAAGTGCTAGAACTTTGACTTAAACATGTTTGTTAACTCAGGAGATACAGGACTGTAGTAATTTGACTCCTGAAATTATTTAGTTCTGAAGTCCAGTGATCAACTCCCTCCAGCCCTTCACTGACTGAGGTAGCTCCGTGTAACAGCTTGTGCTTGCTGCAACTCTGTACACTTAACTATTTAGGGCCTAACCACTGGCGCCCCCTTTACACTGCAGGGTCGTCTGACTAGGCACCCCCTCTGACACTTTAGGGTCGTCTGACTAGGCACCCCCTTTACTGCTAGCTGCTTCCTGGATACCTGGAACCTTCTCCGGAGTGGTCCCCTCTACACTAGGCAGACCCCCAGGGGCAATTCACAGTGCTCATGACCTTGGAAGGCTTTCCTTGAAATTAACCCCTCTTTCTCCGCTGGTCCTCAGCACACTGGATCCCTTCTGCAACTCAGCTCAGCTCTCTCTGCACTCTCAGGCCAGCCACCCGAGACACCTGATTCTTCTGACAGGAGGAGAGACAGCCGTACTCTTCCTCCTGGGACTCTGCTTCCTGCCAAAGACACTGCGTCATGCGTTCCCCTCAAACTTATACCCACTCCCAGAATTCTCTGCGGCAGAAACTGCCTTTTGGGGTAGATACAGACCTAAATGTATCTCCGATTGGGTTTCCTCCACCGTCCAATGAGAATCCTCTCATGGAGCCAGTGGAGAGACTCCCCTCTCAGCAGACACACCCGGCAGACAAGACAGCCTAGCTGAAATCATGGCCCTGCTGTTAGGCAGTCAAGGCCCACTATACTTTACCTAGCACCTACCTGTAGGGTGCTATATATATATATATACACACACACACACACACACACTGCTCAAAAAAAATTAAAGGAACACTTTGAAAACACATCAGATCTCAATGGTGAAAAATCTCATGCTAGATATCTATACCAATATGGACTAAATGATGTGTTAGGAACAAAAGGATGCCACATCGTTTGATGGAAATGAAAATTATCAACCTACAGAGGGCTGAATTTAAAGACACCCCAAAAATCAAAGTGAAAAAATGATGCAGCAGGCTAGTCCATTTTACTGAAATCTCACTGCAGCAACTCAAAATGGCAGTTTGTATGCCCCCCCCCCCCCCACTAGCTTGTATGCATGGCTGACAACTTCAGGGCATGCTCCTAATGAGATGATGGATGGTGTCCTGGGGTATTTCCTCCCAGATCTAGATCAGGGCATCACTGAGCTCCTGAACAGACTGAGATGCAACCTGGCCGCGTCGGATGTACCAAAAGAATGTCCCAGAGGTGTTCTATTGGATTTAGGTCAGGAGAGCATGGGTGCCATTCAATGGTATCAATTCCTCCATCCTCCAGGAACTGGCTGCATACTCTTGCCACATGAGGCCGGGCCTTGTCGTGCATCAGGAGGAACCCATGACCCACTACCAGCGTAGGGTCCAACAATGGGTCCAAGGATTTCATCCCAAGACCTAATGGCAGTCAGGGTGCCACTGTCTAGCCTGTAGAGGTCTGTGCATCCTTCCATGTATATGCCTCCTCAGATTATTACTGACCCACCACTAAACCAGTCGTGCTGAACGATGTTACAGGTAGCATAACATTCTCCACGGCTTCTGCAGACCCTTTCACGTCTGTCACATGTGCTCAGGGTGAACCTATCCTCATCTGTGAAAAGCACAGGGTGCCAGTGGCGGACCTGCGTATTCTGGTAAAACTTCTTCCCACTGACAACTTTCTGGCAGAGGGCAGCAGATTTTCCTCAAGAATTTGAAGGTATTTTGCCCCATTAATTTTTCCTTCTATCCTGACAAGTGCTCCAGTCTACAGTGAAACACCCCCATAACAGGATATTACCACCTCCATGCTTTACTGTAGGAATGGTGTATTTGATTGGTGATCTGTATTGGATTTCCGCCAGACATATCGTTTGGTGTTGAGGCCAAATAATTCAGTTTTAGTCCCATCTGACCTTAACACCTTTTTCCATGTTGACTTAGAATCTTCAAGGTGCAATTTGGCAAAGCTCAGTCATGACTGTATGTGGCCTTTCTTCTTGCAGCCCTCCCACACAAGCCACATTTGTGGAGCATTTATGATATTGTTGTCACAGGCACACAATGACCATTCTGTCATAAATTCCTGCAACTGCTTCAGAGTTGCTGTAGGTCTTTTGGAAGCCTCTCTGACCAGTTTCCTCCTGGTTCTTTCATTCAGTTTGGAGAGATGTCCTGATCCAGGGAGGGTCTGTGTTGTACCAAATACCTTCTACTTTAAAAAAATAAACTTCACTGTGCTTCTAGGAATTGATAAAGCCTATGACATGTTTTTGTATCCATCTCCTGACTTGCTCCTGTCCACAAGTGCATTGCCACCCATAGTTGATTTTTTGTTTGTTTTGTTTTCTTCAGTTGCGCTACCAGGGACTGGAATGCTCCAAGAAAGCTCTTTTCATGCTGAGCTATTTAAAATGACCACAGCTGATCACAGATGAAAGTCAAATGACTTTGTGTGCCATTGAGAAGGTGATTAGCTACACCTGACTGAGTTTACAAGTAATTTTTTTGGAGGGGATGATCCTTTTTCTTTATTCTGACACGTTGGTGTTACATCTTTCACTTGGATGTTATAAGTTGCACTTGTATAAGTAAATAAAGTAAATACAGCTGGATAAAACACAAAATGTGTCTGTTTTAATTTCAGGCTCCAAAGCAGCAAAATGTGATTATTTTAAAGGGGGTGATTCTTTTCTATACCCACTGTATATATACAGTCAGGTCCATAAATATTGGGACATTGACACAATTCTAATCTTTTGGGCTCTATACACCACCAACACGGATTTGAAATGAAACAAGCAAGATGTGCTTTAACTGCAGACTTTCAGCTTTAATTTGAGGGTATTTACATCCAAATCAGGTGAACGGTGTAGGAATTACAACAGTTTGTATATGTGCCTTCCACTTTTTAAGGGACCAAAAGTAATGGGACAGATAAACAGGCCTCTACTGCAACTGTCTTCAGTTCCTGCTTGTTCTTGGGGCATCTTCCCTTCAGTTTTGTCTTCAGCAAGTGAAATGCATGCTCAATCGGATTCAGGTCAAGTGATTGACTTGGCCATTGCATAACATTCCACTTCTTTCCCTTAAAAAACTCTTTGGTTGCTTTCGCAGTATGCTTCGGGTCATTGTCCATCTGCATTGTGAAGCGCCGTCCAATGAGTTCTGAAGCATTTGGCTGAATATGAGCAGATAATATTGCCCGAAACACTTCAGAATTCATCCTGCTGCTTTTGTCAGCAGTCACATGGATGGCCTCTCACCTTATAATTTGACCAGTTTCAAATGGGTAGACTTGATCCTCTCATTAGGTCCTGAGTGCTCCCTGGTTGCTGCACAGATAATTAGGGTGGCTCTGTCCTCACTGTATTTCCCCAGTCTCCGTCATAAAACAGGAATAAATGGAAAACAAATCTAGTGCTCTCTGTATATAAGGTATTTATTAAATAATCCAAATATTAAAACTCACAGGCACATAAGCTGTGCGGGCTGGGTAGGCATTGAATCGGTTTAGGAGATGCAGAAGTTGTATCCTGTAGCTGGATCTCGCTCGTGGTGTCTCCGTCCCCTAGACGCGTATTGTTAGGTGCTGACGGGTGTGTGACTTCCTCAGTAGGGCTCCAGTAGCCACCCTAATTATCTGTGCAGCAACCAGGGAGCACTCAGGACCTAATGACCTAATCCCCATTTGTCTGGGGATACTATAAAGCTGTTTTTGACCTAGTGGTGAAACACTGGTCAAATTATAAGGTGGCTGAGAGGCCATCCATCACTGGTGGTGGGATCGTGAGCACATGAATGATCCATTGCGGCAGCTGCACTTATTTTGGCACTTTAGAGACTGTTTATTCACTTGAAATCACTTTAATGGACTAGCATCTAGCACTTTTGATTTATCTTTTCAATTGATGCGATTAAGCTGATTTTGACATGTTATTTTAGTATTCATGCTAAGGAGTCATATGGACATATATGTTTTATGTTGATTGATTTGTTGATATATTCAGTAAATTCTTCAACCCTTTTAAATATAGCACCTTTGCACAGCACAGCAACTTTTGTTCTTTGCACTGCACAGCATTTTTGTTATTAGCACTTTATTGTAGCACAATATCACTTTATATATTTATTGATTTTATGTGTAGTGATTCACGACTTTGATATTGCAGCCACAATATTTTTTGATACTTCAATACTTTATTTATTTAGTTGCGCTGATATACATTACATCTTTTTAGTATTTCAATTGTATTCCACAGTATTGTATTCCGTTGTTCTGGTGCCAACCCAAAAAACTCATCACTTTCATTTCTGGTGACATTGATGATCATAACATTTAGAGTGAATCTCCCCAATGGGGATACAGAGAGGAATAAAAGTAGGGGTTCCAGGTCTTCAACACTCTACTGAAAAAAGCTTTTCCTTTAGTTACATTTTAAATACTGTATGCTTTTCTTTTGGGGAGATTTCTCTTTACATCTATGTCCGTTTGATTCCCATCACCTGGACAGGAAATAAAGGTAAACCACCCTTAGAGGGACATGATCAGCATTTAAAACCTGAATAATCTCCTCAATAGGATACAAACAGTGTTCATAATCTGACAGAGGTTTTATATTTTTTCTGGTATATCCAAAATTAAAGCGGAATTAAAATCTCTTATTCTTTACAGACAAGGCAGCTGCCATCTTAATCTCTGTTTGATCTTCAGTTGCCTTGGTGCTGCACACATGAACAGTTATCACACCAGCCATTTTATGACTTCAAAGTTCGGTTAAGCGTCGGTTCACACTAGGGTGACACGACTTCGGGCGAGTTATGCCGTCACCCGTGCACCGTGACTTTGGCGCGGCTTGCAACGACTTCACATAATGGAAGTCAATGCAAGTCGCTCCGATGTCGCCCCAAAGTAGTGCAGGAACCTTTTTCTAAGTCGGAGCGACTTGAGTCGCTCCTATTAGAACGGGTCCAATTGCACAGCACGGTCCGCTACTTGTCAGGCGACCAAGTCGCCTGACAAGTCGGAACAGTGTGAACTGGCACTAAGAGTATAAACAACTGTGACAGGTATCATTCATGGGCATGCCTTGAATGTACAGTAACTGTTGTGGGAAACCATTAAATCAGTAGGTTTAATCTTGCTTTAAAAAAAAAAAATTTGGCAGAAGTTGGCTTTAGAGTGACACCCAAAACTTGACCACATACCCAAAAACAAACCAAAGAAGAAAAAAAGAACATTGTTACTCCCCCTCCATTCACATGTCATGCCCCCGTTGCAGTATTTGTGCCCTTATAATCTCAAACCTAATGTAAAAAAAACTCTTTGCAGCCAACTCCAGCCTACATGTACTCCAGTGGTGGCTGTATGGCATATCTCAGGGTGGGTGTCCTGATGTTGACAACAGTGGATATGTCTATGTAATGTGTATGAAATGTCCACTTATAGTCTCCATTAGAACCCCATGTGACAGGATGACAATGCAGGAGCACAACTGGAGATAATGACAGAGTGAGGCCACCTTGAAAAAGAAAGAGCCTCTTCAAGGACCTTCATGACAGAATCATCAAATTTAAAATGCTAAGTATTATTTTTGAAATTACGTTAACAAATTAAAGCTAATATGAGACTTGAGTGATGAGATTTATAAACTGTAATTTCATGGGAAATCATTCAGTGTGGATTGGATATTTTGCTGGTACCCATCCTGATGCAGCAATCTATTATAGATTAGCCCAGGCCTATAATAAAACATCACAGCCTATACTTATCAAAATAGCAGAAGTGGAAAATTAAACCAATGATGAAATCACACTGATGACCCATGCAGAATAAACACATAAATATTGTGGTGTGATTTTATGGAGACGGATGTTTATTGTGTTTATTTCTTGCCAGTTCACATGTTACTGTGAAATAATGCAATGTCCACTCGTGCCCCTCCTTGATCATATAATGAAAAGTATCACAAAAAAAGGAAGAATGAGATTTATTCCTGGCATCTTGAACCTTTCTGCTACGTGCTCCCTCTGGATTTTCCCAAATATAAATCTTTAATAATACAGTTTTATTGAAGTCTGTGGCACACTAAAAGATGGGGGCAGTAAACCGCTCTGATTAGATATATGGCTTAGTATAAAATTATAGATTTGAAGGAGATCTCTACACAGAGAAATAAAAAGGTGCTTTAAGCATGTATAGTAATGTGGGTGAGAGGTCCTTTGTGGGTTGTTATGTTGTCTAGCACGTTGGTATTTTAGACACTTGGTGGTCTTTTTTGATATTTGCATTGTAATATTTAAAGTGGAACTTAAAGTGATTGTAAAGTCTTGTGTTTATTTATTTATTTTTTAAATAACAAACATGTTATACTTACCTCCTCTGTGCAGTTGGTTTTGCACAGAGTGGCTCAGATCCTCCTCTTCTCGGGTCCCTCTTTGCTGATCCTGGCCCCTCCCTCCTGTTGAGTGCCCCCACAGCAAGCAGCTTGCTATGGGGGCACCTGAGCCGAGGTGCAGCTCCATGTGTCTATTCAGACATGGAGCTGCCGTTCCTTCCGCCCCCCCCCCTCTCCTGATTGGCTAAATTACTTTGATTGACAGCCATGGGAGCCAATGGCTGAGCTTCTGTGTTCCAGCCAATCAGGAAAGAGAGATGGGGCTCAGGTAAGTATTAGGCGGTGCTGGGGCGGCTACTGCAAACAGAAGGCTTATTATCTTTTTGCATAGAATGCATTAACATAAAAACCTTCCGACTTTACAACCCGTTTAAAGTGACTGTAAACGATCACTTTGTAAAACAACCCATTCAGTTTAAAATAGAAATAAAAGGCAAAAAAAAATGTATAGATATAAAAATACATTATAAATACCTATTTCCCCTTTTTTTTATAAACAATCACATAACCATTGTTCTCAGCTGCATAAAAGCTAGGGGGAGGAGAAGCAGCAGCACACTGAGCTTCCCAGTGAATAGCTGTGTAGCGGGGGCATGTCAGGACAAGTTTGATCATTGGAGTAGAGCAGGCTGAGTTCCCAGCACAGCTAGAGAACTGACCACAATGTTCTCTCCTGCTTAGTGTGGTCAGTTTTTAATAGGAAAACAGAGGTACTGGCAGGAACATAAGGGATTTCACATAAAGGAAGCAATTCAAAGAGAACAGGATACTTTCTCATACAAGTACATGGTACAGCCGACACACATCAGGAATATGAAATGTTGGGGTAACAAGGGCTTTAATTTCAAAAAAGGGAGTTAGGAACACATTAACACTCCACTCCCAAAGCCGAATTGTCCAAATTTTTTTTCCTATCAATACTGACACATTTGTTTCTAACATTTTTTGCCTTGCTCTAGTCCTAGTCTAGGCCAGAATGACATGTACCTGGTCCTGCAGCCTCCTGGGATACCTACATCACATCTCCCAGAAGGCAGCAGGATTGGTATACAGAGCAGCCAAGGGGGCGGTCCAGAGGGTGGGACCGGCACATCAACAGAAATGTCTGTCTGCACCCAGAAGAGGCTCAAAAGAACCAAGATGGCAGCACAGGACCTGTTGTGTGGCACCAGAACAGCATATCGCAGTGGAACACTGTATGTGCTTTGAAGAGCACTACAGGTAAGAAGGAAAAAAACATAGATGGGGGGAGGTGAGTACTACATTTCACATTTCACATTTCACAAAAAAGATTCTTCCTATCCTATGTAGTGATACAGATAACGTCTACAAAAAAAACAAGGTGGATAAACCACCTATCTCCTGCGTTCAGAAAAGCCTTAACTGCTCTGCCCATGGGACTTTCAAAATGGCGTCTTGGATGGCTAGGATCCTGCTGCCTAAAAGGACTGGGGTAGTCCAACAATACTGCAAACAAGAAACACAAAGAAAGGCGCATCGACCTAGCGCATTATCCTCAATATAGGCTTTATTGTTAAAACATAGAAATGGCTACTCACAAGCAAAGGGATAAATCAATCACATCGGACTCAAAATCTTGAGTATCGAGTGTAGTCCATACAAATGTCCCTTGTCCTATTAGGATGACGGCTGACGCGTTTCAAGGCATACGCCTCTTCCTCAGAGCCACTGTGGCTCTGAGGAAGAGGCTACACAGGGTTTTTGTTGGTTTTCATATCTAGCTGGGATAAAGATCAAAGACCTGTATAGATTACTAATTACAAACTTGCAAGGATTATTATTTTTTTTTTCGTGTATTTCACTTTTTCCCCAACATACCTGCATTTTGGAAATAAACTTATTTGACTTTAAAGCTGAACTGTAGGCAAGCGGTTAAATATACAGTTTGATTATATTGTATATACACTGTGCATATTTATGGACTGTCTTACCTGCCAAAAAATTGGTAATTCTGTTTAGCCAGATCCACAGACAGAATTTATTGTCCATATGCAGGTTTATTCCAATATGAATAAGGATAAAGGATGAAGCCGATGTGTTTTAGGGGACCATAAAATCACCCCCTTCATCAAGGCTGCACTATGCATAAGAAATGGAAAAATGTCTATAGATGCCTTTAGATGAAGTAGGCAATTTTTAAGCCCCTGAAAAGCACTGATTTTATTATTTTATCTTAATAATATAGGACTAAAATTATACCTGGAGAATTAATTAAATTTTGGTTTGGCACTTTAATCTCTGAACCATTCACTTACAGGCCAAGGAAACTGTTGAAATCCTCTGGCATAGAGAAGCTGCCAACCCAGAATCCAGACAGCCTGTCCAAATAGCACCAAAAAAATCCTTCTTTATTAGGATAACACTAAGGTTACAGGGTAAATTCTTCTTTAAACCCAAATCTTATGATCCAGGCACTTTTACGAGACAGCATAGCCAGGCTAGTGACCTTTTCTTTTTTTTTACTGCAGTATGGTCATTGACACCCCCAGTTTGGGGACTGAACAGCGATGTTACACCACTACACCGATGAGGTCATCAATTTGCTCTCTTCCATTGACAGCACTGTGGCTCACCGTCAACTTTCCCTCTTCCAGTCTGTACCATGCTAAGCAGAGGACTACATGAAGCTAACAAAGACATATTTGGATACTTACATGAGCTAATAGTTGCTACAAACTCTTTATTTTCCATAATCACAATTAACATGAGATGCAGAACATTTTGTCAGAAAAATACAACATAAGCAATGACAGTAAAAGAAACGATGATAACTACACAAGACTTTAACCCAGAACAATGGTGCTACATGCCTGGTTGGTTCAATGCATCTCATACTGAACAAGGAGGCATGGAAAAGGCATTTTTACATTTTATTGCCCATAACAAGGGTAGTGGTGATAAGCTTCAGAACCTGAAGATCAGGCAATAGGGAAAATTTTAGGAATGGAAGGAGAATGAAAAGTGAGTGGAAAGGAAGCAAGATGGAGTGACAATGAAGAAAACAGGCCTCCTACTCACCAACACTGTTTGGGTAAAGCACACGTTTGATTTAAGTATCCATTCATACATATGCATTGCACTAAAACATGCGTAAATGGCACCCCAACATACTATGCAGGAGCTGCACACACACACGCATGGAAGTGCATCACAACACACAATGTGCATTAAGGCCACTACATTGGAAAAAACATCATGTGCCTTTTTTTTGTCTGTGTACGGCAGCCCATTCAGGCTGTAACATACCACAATGGATCGAACAAGTATGATTCCAGGTCAAATCTATCTGAAAACTTTGTGGGCTTATGATGTTGCTCTGAATCACTCAGTTTCACTCTGGTTGGGGTCTCCAATACTGATGGGTGAAATAGAAAGTGGAAACAAATACAAATCTGACTTCTACAGTGATTGACAGAAGATTCAAATGGCTCCATTTTAGTTGTTTATCTCATGACTGTGACCCTATTTGGGACTGAGAGTTTGTGGCTTACTAAACCATTCAAATCATGTGTATAAATAGGTCACATCCCTGGGCCCATCTTGGGTCTCTAATCGGCTCCATGGTTTTCTCTCCAGCAGTGGTATCTTCAAATGATTCCCCAGCACATAGTCTTATTGTTCTGCTTCTGTTAGTTGGAGTCTCAACACTCCTGTTTTCTCTGTAATGTAGATAAAATAATCCAGCAGATAAAGTTATACTACTCATATGGGTGCACGTAGGAGGTGGTAGGAGAGTAGAAGGTCAGTCAACCTAACACATATTCTTATTTTCCATAGATGCTGAAGGATGACTTACAACTCTTGTAGACTCTGGCATGGATATCGCTACAACTGCATTCCTAGCTTCACCCATCTACTGTAGGCATTTCAATGGTATCTCACTTTTCTGAGTATTTATGGACAATGTGGGCTATGTGGGACTTTAAGTGAGACACCAGCAGGTATGCCCAGCGTCTCCATCCCTGTATCGGAAAAAAACGAATTGAAAAGGATTAAGATAGGTGCATGGAAGTCAGCCAGCCCCCAGTCTGAGGTACTCACCCTCCAGTCTGCCAAAAACCAAGTAGACCCGTCTCATGATATAAATAAAGAACAGGGGTTTAGTTGACACGCATTTGCAAACGCATGTGTAAGCTACTGAGCCACGACACGGCACCCTGTTTTATCTGCAGTTCTAACACTTTTAAATTTGAGTGTCTCCACTCTGGGAGCACATGGCTGCTAATGGATGGATAGGAGGCAGGTGAGAGGGAGCAGCCCAAACTTCCCCCAACCCACCTCCATCCATGACTGGTCTAGTATCTCACAACTCTAATAGCAATGTTCTTAAGATGGTACAAACTGAAAACGACCAGCTGAGAAGCATACACCTCCAATCCCTTGGTGGATGCAGTGTAAGACACAGATTGGGACTTTATATGAGGCAATTTGCCTGTATAGCACAGTGCCTCCATCCCTAATTTCATAAAATATTTGGGACTTTACATGAGACAGGCAGGTCATGCTATGGTCTCCATCCCTGTATATGAAAAAAAAAAGTCGCACATAGCCCACATTGTCTATGTAACCAGGGATGGAGGCAGCTTGCCTACAGGCTGGTGCTTCATTTAAAGTCCCACCGTGCGATTTTCGTGCGTTTTTGGTGGATGCAGTCTAATTTGACCCCAGTTTTTTCATATACAGGGATGGAAACCATAGAATAACCTGCTTGTCTCACGTAAAGTCCCAAATATTTTCTGAAATTAGGGATGGAGGCACTGTGCTATACAGGCAAATTGCCTCATATAAAGTCCCAATCTGTGTTTTACACTGCATCCACCAAGGAGTTGGAGGTGTATGCTTCTCAGCTGGTCGTTTTCAGTTTGTACCATCTTAAGAACATTGCTATTAGAGTTTTGAGATACTAGACCAGTAGTGGATGGAGCTGCTCCCTCTAACCTGCCTCCTATCCATCGATTAGCAGCCATGTGCTCCCAGAGTGGAGACACTCAAATTTAAAAGTGTTAGGACTGCAGATAAAACAGGGTGCCGTGTCGTGGCTCTGCAGCTTACACATGCGTTTGCAAATGCGTGTCAACTAAACCCCTGTTCTTTATTTATATCATGAGACAGGTCTACTTGGTTGGTAGCAGACTGGAGGGTGAGTACATCAGACTGGGGGCTGGCTGGCTTCCATGCACCTCTCTTAATCCTTTTCAATTCGTTTTTTACTTTTCTGAGTATTAGGAATGAGAAAGGCAAGAGTGTCAGAGAATAACTCGCTTACCAGCATCTGCGCATAATGGACATATTGGACTTCTTAAAATAGCTTCAACTCCTAAATGGATGATATTTTGTTTTCTAAATCAGTGTAACAGACAATTGTCTTGTTTTTTCCCCCATAAAACACTTGTTTTAATTTATCTTGGCACTGCTTATCTTTTCAAGCCTCTTTCAGCCACTTCCTGGCACTCCACCATCAGCTGTATATCATTGCCCTCAAACAGCTTCCAGACAACGGTGGACAGTGCCTGTACAATGGGTGTGAATGTGGCCGCTTGTAGTCCAAGAGAGTGTGTGACAGGGTGAATAACTACACAAGACTTTAACCCAGAACAATGGTGCTGTATGCCAGGTTGGTTGAGTGCATCTCATACTGAACAAGGAGGCATGGAAAAGGCATTTTTACATGTTATTGCCCATAACAAGGGTAGTGGTGATAAGTTACAGAACCTGAAGATCAGGCAATAGGAATTGAAGGATAATGAAAAGTGAGTGGAAAGGAAGCAAGAGGGAGTGACAATGAAGAAAACACAAGAGCACGATTGGGAGATGGCTCTCACCCCATAACAGGAAATACCAATTAATATGAGATTATATTGATTGGGTTTAGATATACTTTAGGCCCCACAAAGAGAAAGAGAGAGGGTGAATACACTTGCTTGGTGAAATGACCACAGGAAAAATATTAATGGAGAAAGCCTTTGTTACGTTAAAAAAGCAATTTTTAAAAGTGGTCAAAGCTTGGCTCCAACCCCATCCATCACCAAAGCGTCACTATCAGTCAGTATGGCCACCCATCAAAGTAATGGATGAATATTGATGTAAATGAGCCAGGGCCAGGTGCTCCACCCAGACATATCAAGACACCCAGACAAGTCAAATAATGAAAGCTTCAGGTTTTAAACAACTGGAAAAAGTCCTGAAATTAAAACATGTTAAATTTAATATGAGATTATATTGATTGGGTTTAGATCTACTTTAAGCCATACAATGTACACCTCCAGTAACTGTTCTGTGTATACAGACTTATTGACAGTTAGAGACATGATATGCAGTATTAAAGTAATTGTAAACAGTCACCTTGTAAAATAACCCATTCAGTTTAAAGTTGAAATGAAATGCAAAACATTTTTGTATAGATTAAAAAAAAAAAAAAATGAAAGACCTTTTCCCTTTTTTATAGGTAAGTAATCACAATGTCTCTGTTCTCAGCTGCCTAAGAGCTGGAGGGAGGAGAAGCAACAGCACAATGATCTTCCCAGTGAAAGGCAGTGCAAGGGGTGTGTTTCAGGAAGAGTCTGATCATAAGAGGAGAACAGGCTGAGTTCCCAGCACAGCAAGAGAAATGACCACACTGTGTTATCCTGCTTAGCGTGGTCAGTTTTTACTAGGAAAGCAGAGGGACTGACAGAAACACCAGGGATTTCACACAAAGGAAGTAATATAAAGAGAACAGGATACTTTCTCATACAAGTACATGGTACAGCAGGCACATATCAGGAATGTGATATGCTGGGGTAACAAACACTTTAAGGAGGTGAGGACTATGCAATGACTTACTTGGTGTAATGACAACAGTAAAAATAATAATAGAGAAATATATATATTTTTTTTTAAGTTAAAAAAAAAATCACGGTAATGAACAATTTGTAGAAGTGATCAAAGCTTGGCTCCAACCCATTCCACCACCAAAGCTTCACTATCAGTCAGTGTGTGGCCACTCATGAAAGTAATGGATGAATATTGATGTAAAGGAGCCAGAGCCCGGTGCTCCACAAAGGCATACAGTATAAGTCTATCAGAGGACCCAGGTGCTTAATATATCTAAATTTAAGCTGGAAGAAGGCTTTAAATTCAAAGCCGGCCTGACATGCAGGAGTTCTAAAGAAGCAGCTTTATGCTTACTACAGCACGTTAGGTAAGTACTTTACAATTCTGGTTTGCTTTAAAGCGGAGTTCCGGCCTCATAAATGACTTTGGGCCATCTGCTTGCTGACATTCACCTGAAAAAGAAATGGATAATGACGATTTTTTTTTCTTTACTTACCTTGTTATAGAAGAAAATAGAAAATATACTTACCTTTCTCCCACTACCTCCCTCTGCGGCCACGGCCCACCCCGTCACTTCCTGCTTGCATTGATTCCTAGGAGCTGAATGTCATCGCTCCCAGGAATCAATGCGCCTGTATCGGTGCAGGCGCGTCATTCCCTGCTAAACAGCTTCTGGGCATGGAATGATGCGCCTGCACCGGAACTGACGAGCAGAGTCGGTGCATGGCATTCTAGGACGAAGAGGACACGGAAGAGGACGCTGAAGAGGACGCACTGGCTTCAGCTGCCCACACCTGAGATGGCAGCGCTGGACAAGACATTTTCAAGGTAAGTATTTCTTCTAAAAGGTAAGTGCGACCTGGGACAGTTCAGAGGCTATCAGTTATGAAATGTACTAGCCCTGACTGTCCCTCGGGTATTTTTATTGAAAAATAGTTTCCGAGGCCGGAACTCCGCTTTAACTGTACTGCTGATTGAACAGAGGTCCAGGGATTGGCTGCACTGTTTATTGTTTATATTTATTGTTTGTAGCCTTTTTTTTGTATCTTTATCAATAAAGTTAAATTAAGGAGAATACCGCAGTTTGTTCCCACTTCCTCCCTGAGTTGAAGGGATTGTAAGGTCTCGTTTTTTTAGAAAATAAAAATAACAAAACACATTATACTTACCTCCTCTGTGTAGTGGTTTTTCACAAAGCAGTCCAGATCCTCCTCTTCTCAGGTCCCTCTTTGGCTCTCCTTACCCCTCCCTCCCCTTGACTGCCCCCACAGCAAGCAGCTTGCTTGGGTGGCACCCGAGCCGAGTCACAGCTCTGTGTATCTATTCAGACACGGAGCTGTGTTTCGGCCCTGCCCCTCTCTCTCCTCATTGGCTGACTTTGATTAACAGCAGTGGGAGCCAATGGACAGTCAGTCGTGGACATCGCTAGATCGAGAGGGGGCTCAGGTAAGCATTAGGGGGCTGCTACACACACAGAAGGTTTTTATCTTAATGTATAGAATGGGGAACTCCACCCAATACTAATCGGATCAGTGAGACTCAAGGCCTTTTTCATTTTCAATTATTTTTATTGAGCTTTGAACAAGAGAAAGTATTACAATGCATATTGCACAGAAAACATAAGCTTCCATAGTTCTATGACAGTTAAATGTGGTAAAAAGCAGGATATCCCTCCTTCATTCACACATAGATACCACATTTGCCAATTGTAGAACTAAATGTGTCCAGATATCAGATGCGCCTGGCGATCCTTCTATCACCTGTCACCAAGGCGTTCTGGAATGGCACGGACCCCATCCCCCCTCCCGAACCTAGAAAACGAAACATGGTTCGAAAGGAGGAAAGGGGACACCGCAGTGAAATTTCTGAAGGGGTATGGCATCCCCTCCAACCACAACATTATCTAGAACAATAAGGAGAAAAGAAAAAAAGTAAGAAACAGTGGGAAAAAAGAGAAGTACAAGAAAGTGATAGTAGAAGGAAAAGGAAGTATCCCAGGAGAAGATGAGTGCACTCTATGAGACTCTGTTATTGGAACTATCTCAAGTTACAACGGGTCGGACAGGTATTTTATCCAGGGTTCCCATGTCTTGTCAAACTTATCCAAGAGGGTTGCCGAGAGACGCTCATTGATCATGATCCATGTTAATTTGTTTTTTACCAGATCAAACGGAATGGTTGGTGATCTCCATGATCTGGCAATTGCCAGTCTGGCCACTGTGAAAATAAAAGCTATACGTTTTCTCGCTCAGTTTGGCATTCCCACAGTGCTTTCCAAGTAGGGCTTGCTCTGGAGATTTGACTTACCTAAGTGAATAAAGTTGTAAACCCGAATCCAAAAACGATTCACCTTTGGGCATGACCACCACGTGTGCAGTACTGTACCCTGAATGCCACATCCCCGGAAACACATAGAAGAGGCTCCCTCGACATATGCAGCAATTCTCACTGGGACCATATACCTTCTCAGGATCCTGCCTTTTTTACCTTACTTTTTCTGTTTGGCAGATGTGCCTGAACTACAAAACTGGCTTCACAGAAATACAAAATCTTTGGTAGATAATATAGCTCACGTACCATATATGCCTTTCAAATATGCATTTAGCTGTTTACCTGGAGGGCAGCTTCTGATTTATCAGGGTTGTTTGAATAAGACTGGCATCTATAGCAAGGATAGGTTACATATTACACAACTGAAGAATTATCCCTAACTGGTAGGATGACATTTCCCAGCAGCAGAAGCCCTAAGTGTCCATGTGTTCAATCCTGTGGTTAAACAGTCTACAAAACATGCAGGAGAACCAGAGTAGCAGGTGGATTGCCAGGCTGACAGACACAAATTTTCAGTGTAAATATATATGTGTCACCACCCACAGACCACTAGGAGAGGAAACAGTGACGGATGTAAGTTTGACATATGTTTATCTTCTCATTGAAACAAATTAATGTGGTTGTCTGATGGTATGGCAAATGAATTAACAAAGCATCACTGACATCAAACACTGCGTCAGCATATCTCTATTCTGTTTTCAGTGATCTGGAAGTTTATTAATATAAGGGAAACCAATATTAATCACAATCTTCTGAAACAGTACAAATATTATTACCAGACCAGGAAGATCAATCACCGAAGTGGGCAAGGCACTTGTCTCCGGAAATGTTACCAATCATTGATCACCTTTATAATAACATTCAGTGGCATTGGCATAAAGCTCCTATTTTCCATAGGAAGGATATACAGGCGGTCCCCGGGTTACAAACAAGATAGGGTCTGTAGGTTTGTTCTTAAGACCCCGTTCACACAGGGGCGACCCGACTTGCTGGGGCGACCTGACCTCAGCACGACATGCACGGACTTCATATAATTAAAGTCAATGCAGGTCACCTCAAAGTAGAACAGGACCCTTTTTCTAAGTCGGAGCGACTTGTGTTTCGCTCCTATTAGAACGGGTCCTGTACTAATCTATGGCAGGCGACCCACCGCGACTTGTCAGGCGACCAAGTCGCCTGACAAGTCGCGCTAGTGTGAATGAGGACTAAGTTGAATTTGTTTGTAAGTCGGAACGGATACATTTTTTAAGTGTAGCTCCAGCCAAAAAAAATAATTTTTAAATTTTTTGGATAGCATAGGGAGGGGTTAACACCTCTGTAACATTTGTTTTGCTGTCTGTACCTCTGTTCAGAAGATTTCACCTCACTTTCTGTCCCTATGAAAATTGGATTTTGAAAATTTTGGGTTGTTGTGGAAACCATTATTGGTGATAAAGCTTCAGTGGAGACACCTTTTTCCCATGAGAACTCTTACAGGAGTGAATTTCCCTTCCTAGGGGGAGATTTCCTCTCACTTCCTGTTGTCTCCCTCCGTTTGTAAGTATGAGTCGTTTGTAAGTCGGATGTTTGTAACCCGGGAACCGCCTGTATAGGGTCATGTTTTAAATTTAAATAATTAAAGGGTCAATCCTGAAATTTAAAGTGAGTTTGAGTGTATGTAAACCCTAATAACAGATGTATTTGTTTTCTTTTGGTCTGTTAAAGCCCAATGAAAGCGGTAAAAGGGTCAGGCTGCATTTGCAGTGATAAATATGCTCCTCTTTGTAAATTACTTTACTTACTATGTGCTACAGGAGAGATGAGATAATGGGCGCACAACACTGACTTGATCAAGGTAAAAACCCTTTATTTCCTAAAAATGGTTGGTAATGCATTTCAACTCCTTGTTGAGTGCTTCTGATTGTAAAGGAATTTCTTATTTTTTTTAAAAACCAAACATCTCTATACTTACCTGCTCTGTGCAATGGAATTGAACAGAGCGGCCCCAAACCTCCTTTTCTCGAGTCCTCTGCTGGTGCTCCAAGCTTCTCCTCTCTGTCCAGTGCTCCCACGGGAAGCCACTTTCTATGGGAGCATTGGTGAGTGCTCTCTCCCGAGCTCCGCTGCTGCGTCCATTGACACAGACAGCCCGTCCCTGGCGTTGATTGACAGGAGTGGGAGCCCATCGCTCCCACTGCTATCAATCTGCCCACTGCTGTTGTACACATCGCTGGATCAGATAAGGCTCAGATAAGAATAAGGGGCAGAGAAGGTTCTTCCTCCAGAAGAAGGTTATTAACCCTAATGCATCAAATGCATTAAGGTAAAAATCCCTGAGGCTTTAGATCCACTTTAACTGTGTGAAACGCATTAACAGCTTGTCAGTCCTTTCTGCTGTCTGTCCTATTTTAGAGAAATAAAGGGCTTTTATCTTGATCAAGTCAGCGGTGTGTGGCCGTTATCTCTTCTCTCCTGCACACACGGTGGCAAGCCGGGACAAGCTCCTGCACGGGACTTGAGTGAGTAAACTCACCCACCTAAGCGGTATATCGTTTAATGCTTGGACACTATGTGATACAGCAAGGGTTCAAATAACCCTCTGCTCACAGCATACTGAAGATCTGGACCATCACCGCCTTCACAGTGCTTCAGTCAACAGCAATGTTGAAGATGTTTTGCTGTTTATACAAACCGCTTGCTCAGCTCTAAAGAATGTAAAGAATATACTTTGCAATTTTTCCTTCCGTCTTCTCATATTCCCATACCAGATTCTGGGTATTCATTCCAAGATGATTGCCAATGAAGGTTTCCATTTATCCAGGTCAATACACAGTACAGCTAGTGATAGATAGTGCAACTAGACTTGTTCTTCAATGTTTCTCTGCTCCTCCAAGTACCTTCCTCATTTTTAATGAGTGTCATGAACCAGTTGAAAGAGTAATGGCAGGAATATATGATAAGAAAAGTGTACGAAAATTTGATGCCCAGCAATCAATACCCGATTTCTATATTATGAACGAAAAAGACTGATTGAAAAAATTGAAAAATTCTGTCCTATTGTTTGCGAACGATTTTCTATTCGTTGGTGTGAAGGTCGTCAGTAGAAAATCTTTAGAACATTATCACGCATGAGCAAAAATTGTTGGTAACCCGGAAGCAGTGTTCAAGAACGAAGTTTCGTAAACACTAATGAAAAATTCCAAATAAACAAGGCAAATGAAATGTCAGCAAAAATATATATACTGTTTCAATGCTGGTCCCTTCAACGAATAGCGTAGGAACGTTCGTGCTAGGAGGAAGGGCGTGGCTACAAGGTCACACGCACACTACATCACTTCCACTTGTACCTTAAACGTCAACATTACGTATAAAATCAATTGCTCTTTTAAAGATTTTTTTCGATTGTTAATGTTGGCGACAATTTCAACCAATGAACGTTGTTTCGTTGGTCGGCGATAGAACGATCGGTCGATATTCGAATCGTGTATTACTGCTATAACTCTGCTGGATTTTTTATCAATCAGCAAGAAAGCAAGAGGGGATTGAAAACATCTTAAGGTGAGCAGGAACACCTGAAATACTCCAAGATAGGAACAACACCGGTAAATACAAATGTGAACTCTGATCATTGGAGAATCCAAAAGGTATAAAAAGCCAGCAGGTTACGGAGTCCATTAGACCACATCTATAATTGAAATACAATTTTTGGGAGGATTGTGCCTTTAAATCTTACAAGGTATCCATGTACTTGTACCTACAAGAGTCTTTAGCGGATGATAAATGCAACCAAACCTACTGAAGGATCAATACAAGCTGTGCAAAGAAATGTTATATTTATGTGGCAAAAGCAGTACAGAGGAATTGTAACCTGACACAGCTTAAACCAAAAAAGCCTGTGGGTATGTATCCTATATCATTTTTCTTGGTTTTAATTATTTAGAACCCATACAGGAAAATAACAGAATTCATACACTACAAATCTAAAATAAAACAATGGTGTACATTAAGTATTATTTAAATACAATATTTAAACTTTTTTTTTTTTGCTTAACAGTAGATGTCAGTCCCAGTATTAAATATACAGAAAATCATACATTGCTTATTATTACTAGATTAAACAGTTACTATATCTAAAGCTAAAACTTTTTGGATAGAGAAGAAAAGCCAAAAAAAAAACTTGTTTTTATTTTTTCATCTATGGTCCACTGGAGAGATTTTACTTCACAATGGGAAGATAGAGGAAATCTTTCAAAAGTGTGGGAAATCCTTTCTTAGGTGTCACGACAACTGCCCCCATTGGAAGATTCCCTTTTTATTCCTGTTACAGTGGCAGCTCAAATTCCATCACTGTCACTCCTACTCACATTGGAGTCGGGGAACAATATAGAGGGTATACATCTCCAATGGGGACTCAAGACAGAAATAAAAACAGGATAGGGTTGCCAAGCTTTTCCTGCTCAAACAAAAAAAAAAAGTTTTAGTTTTAGATATACTTTAAGAAAACATGTGGGGAATTTACTAAATCTGGAGCACTCAAAATCTGGCGCAGTTGTGTTTAGTAGCCAATCAGCTTCTAACTTCAGCTTGTTCAATTAAAGTGGTAGTAAAGCCACTTTTTTATGTTTTACCCACAGGTAAGCCTGTAATAAGGCTTACCTGTAGGTACTGTAAATCTGTACTGTGATGTCACTGGTGCATGCACTCTGAAGGTCCTGCATACCGTGCCAGACCTTTAGAGCCTGTGCCATAAATGGAGGATCCCATGCGAATGCGAGGGAGTAATGTCATTGCGCCCCCAGCTATTCATGTATCCAGAGGCTGCGACCCCGGAAGGAAGACCGGGTGAAGATGAAAGCCCTCTCAGCTGCGACAGTTGGAGGGTTTTGTTTTAAGGTAAGTCAGTGTGCTAGTATGCAATGCCTTCCACCTCCTACTTTTTATAGCTGAGAGATACTGTGTAAATTCTGCACATTGAAAGGATAAAGGGGAAAGATAGACTGTAGATTAACAAGATTACCAGGTAAAAATGATGTAGGACTGGAGGATTTGTTTCATCTCAGTGTATTATGTGAGGCCAGTCACTTCAATGGGTATATGTGAGGGTTAAAGCTTTGACAATAAAACCAAGAAGCCAATTGGTTTCTATGTAGAGCTGCACCAATTTTTCACGCTCCAGTTTTATTAAATCTCCCCATATCTGTCACATGGGTATAGCACGTGCCTCTTCAGGCCCCACTGCAGAAACCATAACCACCTCCTAAATATGAGAAGACAATTATTAAGAAGCTTTGATCTAACAGTCTGAATATTTTTATGGTTCCTGTCTCACAGCTAACAGAAAATGTAGGACCTGTGTCACCAAGCAAAGTATAACGCTGGCTAATAGAAGTTGCTTATTCACTGTTCTGACACGAGATGTCAACAAGCAGCTGCAAAGCTTATGGCTCTCTCCTGGTGAAATTCACTTTTGATCATATATACGTTATAGATGTTCCTTTAATATCATATCACGAGTAGCTTATGTAGCCTATGAAACTGCAACAGAATTGAGCTTTTAGGAGCGTAGCTTGACCAGATGAATGAAAGCTGGTTTCTAATAGATTCCTATGGGTTACTGCACACCATTATGCATGTCAATAAAAAAAAAGCCCAGCATATGAATAATTATCTTATCGCGCCTTGATATAAGATGTAGGGTCATCAGAAGTGGTTTTGTCTTCCTCTGACTGCTGACACGGCATGGTTCCTGAAGAAGAGACAACCACGGTCTTATTTTTGTTGGCCCTCTGCCTCTGTGATATGGCATCACACACTGCCACCACTTCATCACTTTCAAAGTCATAGTCTGGGATTGAATCAATGCTGGCATCTCTGCCATTACTCTGATGATCCTTTCCTTCTACCTCTCTCTTCTGCTGGAGAAGCTGCTGGGCCCATTTCAGATCTTCTTCCCATAACTCTGTGTTTGAGGGATAAAGGTGAAAAGCAACCTGGAAGCTCCGTATGGCCTACAGAAAAAAAAGAAAAAGGATGGACAAAACAGTTAATACTGTATGAAAAGAAAGATGCACAAGCTATTAGAAAATGTAATCTGTCCAACATCAAAGCTCTCCAGATTTTGCCAGAAACTTGATCAACGCGATAATGAGTTGAGACCAGCAGAAATGCAGGGGTGAATTACCTGGACCCTTGTACTTGTGTGGGCTCAGCATAATGGTAAGAACATGGCTGGGCACATCGGGTCCTGTACTCAGTTGGAGAGAATCGTAGCACGAAGGTAAATAAATAACACATTTATCAAACCACAATGTATACCTCATTATTTGTGCTGAAGCTTATTTCCAGGCTTTTGTTGCCCCAATCCAACCATTCGTTTCAGCACCTATGCTTAAATTCTACTTCTACACCTTCCCCTAGTGATTGAAAAACACAACCAGAACTGCCAGTTACATTATCAGTCACCGGCCACAAGTTCACATCTTTGCAGCTTAGCTGGTATCAGTCACCGGCCACAAGTTCACATCTTTGCAGCTTAGCTGGGGTCTGCAGGACACGTGTGTGTAGGCTATTGGAATGGTATGAAGAGTGGTGGACAGCTGAGGTGAAAGCTAAAGGGAGTTAGAAACAGGGGAAAGAAACAGTGAGAACCTCTAACACTCTACAATGCTGGCCGGGTTACTTCAGAACTACCTGAGCTGAAACTATGTTTTGGTGGGCATTTCATAGAATGGTCACCCAGTGCAGAGAAGACAGGGGTAGTAGGTCTCTCTAACAGGTAGTGCTAGGATCCCACTGCCCGAAGGCTGACAGGACAGGATAGCAGAAGCTAGAAGCAGAGAATAATCCAAAAACATTGTTGTACTTGTTAAGAGAGATTTATTTTTGCTTCCTGCTCTACTATTTTATCAGAGAGGAAGTGAGGGGATTTGTATTTCTGTAGGTGTCGCCATCACAGATTTTTCCTTACTTCCTTTCTGGGGAAACTGCTGTCAGCAGGGCGGGAGGTGAGGGTAAAGCCCCGTACACACGCAACGATTATCGGCCGACCGATCGTCCATCTTTTGTCCAGAGTTGTGTTTTGTTGGTTGGAATGTGCCTAGACTGCACACAAATTTTCTCGCCCAACAAAATTCTACTTCAGAAGTGATATCATGTGTTGGTTTGCTTTCTTTGTGTTCTTTCTTCTCTGAGCATGCCCAGACTTGCTCATCAGATTTTTCCCTGTTGAAATCTGTACTGACTGCATGAAAATCGGCCGTTGTGTTGAGGGCCAACAAAAATTTTATAGTCTGCACACCAGATTTTTTTTGGCCGAAAAGTCGGAGTTGGTTGTCGGAACCATCATACTAACAAGCCGAAAATTGGCAGATCGGTCGTCGGACGAAAATTCCCTGCCAATTTTCGACGTGTGTGTACGAGGCTTAAATCTCTCACTTCTAGACAGCATTAAAAAATGAAAAGAGTTTTAATCTTTCCCCAAAAATGAGAAAAACTTTTTTGGCTTGAAACGCACTCTAAAATAGAGTTGCAGTGCTAACCCTCCCTGTCCCCTCTCCCAGATAACTTCTTTATTCTTTTTTCCTTTTCTCCTTTTTGTTGGACTTTGCGGAGTCTAGGTGGCTCGTTTTCTGTTCCCTCCTACTTTTCCTCTCCCGCCATGTTCCTTCGTAGGCCCTGAAATTTCCTCCCTTTTCTCTCTTCCTCTCCCTTCTTTTTCCCCTTTCCCTCTTTTTCTCTGCCCCATGAAGGGACAAGCTTAAGTCTAGACCGGTAGCCTGTATTGCCACTAGGCCATCACGCTGTTGTCTCAGTAATGGATTTATCAGTATCCTTGGCTAAAACTATCTTCTATGTTCTGCCAGCATCTGTTTGATGGACTTTTCTTGCCTCTGATGCTCTTTTTACGCTGACTTCAAAGCAGTGCTAACCTTTTGTACCTACTCCCTTTGCCAATATTTCTTTTCTCCATCAATACAGCCATTCTTTGTCCTTTAATTCCCCTCACTGTGTGTGGGTTAGGATAAATATCTTCTGCCAGTCACTATGCAGTTCTGTATAATGCCACACAGCCTTTCTCCAAAAAATGGCAGCGTTTTTATGCACACGCGCACTGCGGCCACATTAATTCCTCTGGGTGATGGTAATGACTGGCCATATAGGCACTGAACACTGCATTGTGGAAGGGTAGGAGGTATGTCATCACAAACCTAGAAGTGGGATTTTCAAAGTGGTTGCATAGGGAAATAAGGAAGCAAACAGGAGTGAGGAAAGTAAGGGAAAATGGTTAATACGTCAATTATTCCAATTCCTGCCAGCCCCTCTGCAATAACAAGATGTACTACACAGTGTGTGTTTTTTTTTATTTTTTTCATATCACCGATGTGTGGTCACATGGCCGCTTGCCACTTTTCTTCCCTACCCAAGGGCTACAGTGGGAGGGCCCGAGTTACCCCTCTGATCTCAGCTGGGCAGTCACCTGACCGCACATCGGCGATGTGAACAAAGGCATTTAGCTGCCGAATTAAAAAAAAAAACAAAGCAAACACTGTGTAGTACAGCTTGGTATTGCAGAGGTGCTGGCAGGAATTGGAATCACTAACATTTTTCAGATGAAGTAGTGGCAGGAGGGGAGAGGGTGGAGAAAACATCTCACTTCACAGATTCCAGGGCTGACAGGGAAAGAGAGGACAGCAGTGGGATGACGAAGGCACATAAACTGACCAAAGTATCATGGATAAGCAGCCATGATTACCGTGGTCAGCACACTAAGGGGGACACAGAAACAGGCAGGAGTACTACAACATAGAAAGGGACAAATGACACAGCAGAAGCACTATGCGGTTTAACATGCTTTAAAGGAACAGAATTTTTTTTTAGGGGTTACAACCACTTTAAGACACTTTGGAATGCCTACAATACACAAGGGTTGTGGGTTATTACTATTTTTTAAACACAAGTACATTATGAGAATATGAAAAGCAAAAAATACTCAGATTCAACAGCAAAAGTCTCCAGACTGCACTACACACTCCTGATCAAATGCTGTTTAATGTCTCAGAGTCAGTTGTCCCCAGAACAGACATCCCTATCGAAGGATTTCCCCTCATCTCCTGTTCTGGTGACAACTATATGATTTTGGATTATCCATCGCTTTCTGTTGTGGTGATAATGGGGAGAGTGCAAATCTAGCCAATGGGGACACAGACTGCAATAAAAAATAGAGAATGGGCCCAACCCATTCCTAATCTATCCAAACGAAATATTTTCATTTTATAGAACAACAGCCTACTTACTGGTAATGTATTTATTATAACAAACATCTCTGACATTTTCTATAGACAGAAGCTGCTGTGTATTTATGAGTTGTTCTGCTTTCAGGGTGTGTATTCATTTTATACAATAGGTCACTGAAGTTAATTTCAGCCTAAGAAATGACCCCATACTTCAGATTCGTTCCCAGGTTATGTAAACCTCATCGCACTCACACACCTGCAAAGTAAAGTTTAATGTTCATCAGAAGCCGTGATCGCAGTAAACAATTGCTTCCAGCAGTCGCACCCCTCTAGAAGTTGGTAATGTAAGCGTGCCAGCGAACGCTGTCATTCCGCTCAGCGCAGACTTACTCTCAGTCAACTGTCAATGGCAGAACAATGCTTGGCGACAGTCACTTATTGTTAGAGAAGTCTAGGCATGCACAGACCTAGGACATGTCACAGAGCTACAATGCAGACATCATCCTATTACCGTAAACTATTGTTTGGAATCCCTTTCTTTTACGTGCTTAGGAGTAGAAATAACACAGAACATGGTGAGTTCAGAGGAGAGGCTGTATGGTTCGGAACACAATTTAAATGCCAGCATAAATATGAATGAAGCCAAGTTAATGAAATGCAGATTTACAGGGTCAACAAATTCTACTGTACTTTACAAATCACTGTCACTGCCCCCCAAGGTGCCCACAACCTAATGCCCCTATAGCAGTCATACAGGCTTACTAAGAATTTAGGTGGAAGCAGATTAGCCTACTAGTCATTTTTTTGGGAGGAAACACATGCATCTATATAGAGAACATACAAACTTTGGGTAGTGCCATGTTGCCTGCTGGAAAGTTACAGATCAGGAAAATGGTGCCAACCGGGGGCTATCCATGATATCTTCAACATGATAAACAGGCACAATTTGTCCACTGTTGCAATAAAACTCCGCCAATTAGCAAAGTGTATATATGTATATATATATATATATATATATATATATATATATATATATATATATAAATACACACACTATATTGCCAAAAGTATTGGGACGCCGGCCTTAACATGTACATTAACTTTAATGGCATCCCAGTCTGTAGGGTTCAATATTGATTTGGCCCACACTTTGCAGCTATAACAGCTTCAACTCTTCTGGGAAGGCTGTCCGCAAGGTTTAGGAGTGTGTCTATGGGAATGTTTGACCATTCTTCTAGAAGCTTATTTCTGAGGTCAGGCACTGATGTTGGAGAGAAGGTCCGGCTCGCAGTCTTCGCTCTAATTCATCCCAAAGGTGTTCTATAAGGTTAAGGTCAGGACTTTGCAGGCCAGTCAAGTTCCTCCACCCCAAATTTAACATCCATTTCTTTATGGACATTCATGTGGATGATACTTGACACATACCACCTACCTAAACATTGTTGCTAACCAAGTACACCCCTTGATGGAAACAGTATTCCCTGATGGCAGTTGCCTCTTTCGGCAGGATAATGTGCCCAGGAACACAGCAGTGAGTTTAAGGTGTTGACTTGGGCTCCAAATTCTCTAGACCTCAATCCAATTGAGCATCTGTGGGATGCTCTAGAAAAAACAAGTCAGATCCATGGAGGCCCCACCTTACAACTTACTGGACTGAAAGGATCTGCTACTCATGGCGTGGTGCCAGATACCACAGCATTCCTTCAGATGTCACTCTGACTCAAAAGGGAGCGTGAGATGTGGGTTTTATCCCGCCCGGTAGCTTGGATGTTATTTAGCCTCTGCATAATCATTGTATGTGAGTGTGATTCTTTGCAATAATTAAAGACTAGCATTGTTTATATACAGAGACTATTATTTGTATTCTTTTGTATATTTTATGTGTTTTTGTAGCCAATATATTGAAAAGGGCATACAAGTGCTGCGCTAAATAGTCGAGAAAGTGGAATATAATTCCTTTAACATAAGTGGACAAATGAAAAAAAAAGTAGTGATAAATTCAAGTAAATTCAGATACATCAACAGAAAATGCACAGATGACCTGGTTCCCTATGTGAGGTTTATTCACCCCTGCCCTTGTGACTCATTGCCATATGGTATTTGGATCCACAGTCTCTGGTAAGCATACCCATACTATCTGTGGGGGTGGATACTGTCACGCTGGTGGCTGTCATCGTCTATGGATCAGCATTTTTAATCACCTTTAAGGACTTTATGCATAGGTACACAGCTGGTGGCCCCTTGTGGACATTTTATATTGAGCACTAATGACTTTTCCACTGCAAGTACCGGCTCGGCTCTACTCGGCCCTACTTGGCCCGGTTTGCTTTTCCACTGCTGGTACCGCATGGTACGGTGTTGGAGCGGTTCGGTACGGTATGGTTTGCTTTTCCACTAAAGTAGTACTAAAGTTAAGTGGGTGGGATAACAACGGGGTGGGTGGGATTCTCTGACCAGTCAGTGGCTAGTAGTGACTGCATGCAAAGGATTGTGGGATATGGTACCGGGTATGGTACCTCTTGGAACCACAATCGAGTAGGTACTGTTTTTGAGAGCCGTACCGTTCGGTTCCATGCAGTGGAAAAGCGCCGCCGTACCGTACCGAACCATTCCTACACCATACCATGCGGTACCAGCAGTGGAAAAGCACAAAAGTGAGCCGAACCATTCGGTTCCATGCAGTGCAAAAGCGTCATAAGTCTCTGAGACTTGAATTTATCACTACTTTTTTCATTTGTGCACTTTATAGAATTATATTCCACTAAATGGACTATTCAGCAAAGCACATTTAAGCCTGATTTACCACACAATATTTGTCAATTGCGGTGCTTGCAGCTTTGTATAGGTCTACTAGCGCAGTAATTCTTTTTACTTATCTTCGATTTATTGAATAACAATTAGCTTGCCAGTATACTGAGCAGTCCCCGGCTCTTAAAGGGGAAAAAGTGTAGTGTGACTTTTATAATTTAAAGCTCATCGTTGGAAGGTGAGAACCCATCTGGTCTTCTTTTTGGTGTTGGGTTCAAGAAGATCACATAAACACTAATATTTATGTCACTTTTTGGTTGATGAATTTTCGCGGTCTATTCACACAGACTGCTTTTGGTATGGACTGAAAGTTGCACATACACATTTAGATCACTGTGATCTTTTGGCACAAAGGATTGTCACATTATTTGCATGGACTGAATCATGATTTTGATTTATCTTTTTCTTCACAATTTTGTGCTTTTTATTATGCCATTGGTGATTTGAATTGCATTTAAAAGTTCAATTATATGGGATTTTTTATAGTTTAGCGTGGCACATAAGGTCTAATGTAGTCCATGCCTCAATGTGTCAGGGCTGTTTTGATGGGAAAAGGAGGACCTACTCAATATTAGGTGGGTGGTTATAAAATGATGGCTGATCGGGTTTAATATATATATATATAGATTTATATACATTATTTGCCGGCAGATAAGATGACTGGGCGTATAAGATTTTCAAGTTAAAACACAGGTTTTGGGCTATACTCGCCGTATAAGACTAACCCCCTTCGGTACTATGGCGGAGCAAAAAATGTGAGGATTACTTTACATGGCCCAAAACGAACGTCCCTATAATCTCTCAACCCGCTGGATGTGCGGTAATAATGTACCATAGTGGAGTAAAAAATGTGAGGACTACAGTACTTTACATGGCCCAAAACAAACGTACTTATTGATCAATTAATAAGCAGGGTAAGTACACAAGGCGTAATCTCTCAACGCGCTGGATGTGCGGTAATATTGTACCAGTATGTACCTTAGCTTTGGCTACATACAGTATACCGTGCTGAGCCAATCACGGTGAGTGATGTATTCTAATAATAAATACAAAGCCGGCACAGATTGGCAGAGTCAAAGAGGCGGACTGATGATATTACTCTCTCTGACTCAGCCAATCCGACCTGGCATTGTATTTATTATTAGAATACATCGTTCACCGTGATTGGCTCAGCGCGGTATACTGCATGTAGCCGAAGCTACGGTACATACCAGTACAGTATTACCGTACATCCAGCGCATTGAGAGATTACACCCTGTGTACTTACCCTGCTTGGAGATTAATAGGGACGATTGTTTTGGGCCATGTAAAGTACCACAGTCCTCACATTTTTTACTCCGCTACGGTACAAATAATATTACCGCACATCCAGAGGGTTGAGAGATTATTACAGATGTTCATTTTGGACCTCACTTTTTTTTACTCCGCGTATAAGATGACCCCCCTATTTTTGAGGGGTGTTTCTAAGGTTAAAAAAGTCTTATACGCTGGCAAATACAGTATATATATATATATATATATATATATATATATACACACATACACACTGCTCATGAAAATTAAAGGAACACTTTTTAAGTATAGCATCAAGTCAATTAAACTCCAGGGATATTGATCTGGTCAGTTAAGTAGTAGAGGGGGTTTGGTAATCAGCTTCAGCTGCTTTGTTGTTAATGAAATTAACAACAGGGGCACTAGATGGACAACAATGAGACAACCTCCAAAACAAAATAGTTTTACAGGTGGAGCCACTGATTTTTTTTCCCCGACTAATCTTTTCTGACTGTTTTTCACTAGTTTTGCCTATGGCTAGGGTCAGTGTCACTACGGGTAGCATAAGGTGATACCTGGACCCTATAGCGGTTGCACAGGCAGTCCAATTCCTCCAGAATGACAGATGAATATGTGCCATTGCCAGGTTTGCTGCGTCACCCAGCACAGTCTCAAGAACATGGAGGAGATTTCAGGAGACAGGCAGTTACTCTAGGAGAGCTGGACAGGGCTGCAGAAGGTACTTAATCCATTGGCAGGACCAGTATCTGCTCCTTTGTGCAAGGAGGAACAGGATAAGCACTGCCAGAGCCCTACAAAATGACCTCAAGCAGGCCAATGGTGTGAATGTCTGTAAACAAACAATCAGAAACAGACTTCTGGATGGTGGCCTGAGAGCCCGACGTCCTCTAGTGGGCCCTGTGCTCACTGCCCAGCAATGTGGAGCTCGATTGGCATTTGCCATTGAACACCAGAATTGGCAGGTCCGACATTGGAGCCCTGTGATTTTCACAGTTGAGAGCAGGTTCACCCTGAGCACATGTGACAGACGTGAAAGAGTCTGAAAATTCCATGGAGATAGTCATGCTGCCTGTAACATTGTTCAGCATGACCAGTTTGGTGGTGGATCAGTGATAGTCTGGGAAGGCATATCCATGTAGGGACACACAGACCTCTACAGGCTAGACAATGGCATCCTGACTACCATTAGGTATTGGGATGAAATCCTTGGACCCATTGCCAGACCGTACACTGATGCAGTGGGTCCTGGGTTCCTTCTGGTGCACGACAATGTCCAGCCTCATGTGGCGAGAGTATGCGGCCAGTTCCTGGAGGATGAAGGAATTGATACCATTGAATGGCCCCCACGCTCGCCTTACCTAAATCCAATAGAACACCTCTGGGACATTATGTTTTGGTCCATCTGAAACCACCAGGTTGCACCTAAGTCAGTTTAGGAGCTCAGTGATGCCCTGTTCCAGATCTGGGAGGAAATACCCCAGTACACCACCCGCCGTCTCAAAAGGAGCATGCCTCGATGTTGTCAGCCATGCATGCAAGCGTGTGGGGGGCCATACCAACTACTGAACACCATTTTGAGTTGCTGCAATGAAATTTCAGCAAAATGGATTAGCCTGCTGCATCTTTTTTATGCTTTGATTTTCGGGGTGTCGGGGTGAATTCAGCCCTCTGTAGGGTGATCATTTTCATTTCCATTAAACAATGTGGCATCCTTTCGTTCCTAACACATTACCCAGTCCATGTCATTATAGATATCCAGCATGATATTTTTCCCCATTGAGATCTGATGTGTTTTCAAAGTATTCCTTTAATTTTTTTGAGCAGTGTATATATATATATATATATATATATATATATATATAAAAATCCTTTACTGTAAGATCTGACCATAACACCTTTTTCCTTGTGGCCTCAGAATCTTCAAGGTGCGTTTAAGGTGGTCAGATGACACTAAAATTGAATTATTTGGCCTCAACACCAAACGAGTGGTCTGGCAGAAATCCATCACAGCTCACCATCCAAATAACACCATTCCTACAGTAAAGCATGGAGGTGGTAATATCACCATCTGAGGGTGTTTCTCTGCAGTAGGGACTGGAGCCCTTGTCAGGATATAAGAAAAATAGATGGGGCAAAACACCGTAAAAAGTTTTGAGGAAAATCTGCTGATCTCTGCCAGAAAGTTGTCAATGGGAAGAAGGTTTACCTTTCAACATGACAAGGACCCGAAGCACAAAGCAAAAATGACTATACATTGGTTGAAGGAGAAAAATGTAAATGTCCTTGCATGGCTTAATTAGAGCCCAGATTTAAAATCTGTGGAACGACTTGAAGACTTCAGTTCACAAACGGTCATCATCAAATTTAAGTGAACTTGAGTACTTCTGCAAAGAAGAGTGGGCGAATATTGCAAAGTCTGGATGTGCAAAATTAGTAGAGACATATCCCAATAGACTAAAGGCTTTAATAAAAGCAAAAAGTGGTTCAACAAAATACTGACATAAGGGGGTGATCCTTTTTCCAACTCAGTGATTTTGTTTTTGTTTTTGCATTTTAAAAAAAGGTTTCCTGATATGTTGGTGTTATATCTTATATATTCAACATGCCATCAATTCTTCCCAAATTTCCAGTGCCTTTGTAGCTCACACATCCCCAAAACATCAGCGATCCACCTCCGTGTTTCACAGTAGGAACGATGTATCTTTCATCATAGGCCTTGTTGACTCTTCTCCAAATGTAGCGTTTAGGTTTGTGGCCAAAAAGCTCAATTTTGGTCTCATCACTCCAAATGACTTTGTGCCAGAAGGTTTGTGTGTCTGTGCTGTTTGGTGTATTGTAAGCAGGATACTTTGTGGCATTTGCATAGTAATGGCTTTTTTCTGGTGACTCGACCATGCAGTCCAGTCCTGTGCCTCCTTATTGTGCATCCTTAAACAGACACACCACATGTTTTCAGAGAGTTCTGTATTTCACCTGAAGTTATTTGTGGGTTTTTCTCTGCATCCCGAACAATTTTCCTGGCAGTTGTGGCTGAAATTTTAGTAGGTCTACCTGACCGTGGTTTGGTTTCAACAGAACCCCTCATTTTCCACTTCTTTATTAGAGTTTGAACACTGCTGATTTGCATTCTCAATTCCTTGGATATCTTTTTATATCCCTTTCCTGTTTTATACAGTTTAACTACCTTTTCCCGCAGATCCTTTGACAATTCTTTTGCTTTCCCCATGACTCAGAATCCAGAAACGTCAGTGCAGCACTAGATGAAAGATGCAAGGGTCTGTCAGGAGTCCAGAAACTCATTGACCTTTTATACACACACACACTAATTACAAGTAAAAAGATCACAGGTTGGGGATGGTTACCTTTAATAGCCATTCAAACCCTTTTGTGTCAACTTGTGTGCATGTTATCAGGCCAAAATCACCAGGGTATGTAAACTTTTGATCAGGGTCATTTGGGTAGTTTCTGTTGTTATTATGATTTAAAAAGAGTAAACACAGTTGATTGATAATAAATGGCTTCAGCCAAACACTAACCTTGAGTGAAAGAAAAGGTTTTGTGTTTATCATTCCTATTTTTGGAAAAATGGCCAAGAAATCATAAATTCTGCCAGGGTATGTAAACTTATGAGCAAAACTGTATACAGAACTAGAGAGTAGGCGCTGAATTTCAACATCTATACACTCCTTTAGTATTGAGCTGCAAAACTATATCAAGAAATGTAGCCTTTATCAACTGGGTGACAGTTGGGGCCTCATTTAACTTAAACCAATGTGGGCCACAAAGACCGACAACGAGGGCTGCATTTGGTGGGGAAAAATGCATTTTACATGCATGATATAAACTGCCATTTATGATTTGCTTCTTAAAATACCAATTACCTGGATGTCATGCACAATCTTCCTTTAAGAGCATTCTGAGTCTCTGACCCAGAGCAAGCATGCAGCAATAAAAGTCAAGACCAATGTCAGAACTCCTTATGTCCAGACTTGTTTGGGAACATTGACTTCTAAAGTACAGAAGCCCTTGGATCACCAGGTGAGCAAGGTTACTGGGATTTTAAGGAGGGTTCAGGTAATCCAGTTTCCATTCTTATCTTAGTGCAGATTTCCTTGAGGAGACAACCTGACCCCAAATCCTTTTCTTTATTGGATGGGTACAGAAGGTTGACCTATCTGCCAGGTACTTGTATCTCTAGAAGACCACAATAGTAAGGTTTCTCCATAGTAGTTTGTGTTTTAGCCCTTCTAACAAGAACGTGTCAATCTATAAAAGGAAGATATCCCAAATATTCCTTCAATCAAGGAAATGTGGCACCATCTGGTTTCTAATGGTAATGTTAGATTAGTAGAACACAGAGCAACCATGAAAAACTAAAACATCCACTTTATGTGAAACTGGCGTATTTTTACCATTCCTGATATAATAAATAGAAGAATAGTAGACTCCAAACTCCTCCAAGATGGGTGGCATAGGAGAACATCACTGATAATTTAGTTTCTCAATTCTGAATCTCCCTAAAATCATGTGTGCTATTTATTAATACTATCTATACAGCAATTGTCCTTTAGGCAGAATATACCTGCCAATCAAACAGTGCTGCTCCCTTTATGCCGTCTGAGTCACAACCAAGAATTTACAATTCTGATTACTATTTCCTCTTGTCCTTTTTCTAAAACTGAAGCCTGACCTTGATTTTTTTTTATCTTGTGGTTGGGTTTGACTTAATTTCTCTACATACAGTTAGTATAACCACTTCCTTGTCGGATTACTTAATTACTAGCCCGCTTCTGATTATTGCACTCACATCTTGCTTAATTTTAATGACCCTATTACAGAAGTGAACAACAAACATTTCTTTAGAGTAAGGTAATGTCTGGGTTTCTCTCTCTCTTTTTTTTTTTTTTTTTTTTAAAAATGAATAGACAACTGTATTTTTTACATTGGACATTGGATTGTCCCAAGATAGCTTCAATAAATGGGGTTGTGTAGTGCTTTGGTGGCTGCATACCACAGGCCCTCATCTTCCTAACCGCCCCCATAGTGCCACAGGCAGCGTCCTCTTCTTTCTCTCAGAATGGTATTCTTCCTGAACTGAGCGGCACTCATGTATTGAAGTGTGAGCACTGCTCAGCCCCGGAGTACTGAGTGATGATGAGTCCCCATTAGAGAGCATGTGAATATAAGGTTGAACCCAGAAAAAATTGTTAGAATTAAATGACTGTTGTTCAGAATGAAGAAAACTGATTCTAGGACTATATCCCACTGGACAATATCCCCCCTGGACAACATCCCCCCGGACAATATCCCCCCGGACAATATCCCCCCGGACAATATCCCCCCGGGACAACATCCCCCCGGATAATATCCCCCCGGGACAACATCCCCCCGGAAAATATCCCCCTAGACAATACCCTAACCCTATGTCCCGGGGGATATTGCCTGGGGGATGTTGTCCCGGGGGGATATTATCCGGGGGGATTATGTCCAGGGGGATGTTTTCCGGGGGGGGATATTGTACGGGGGGATATTGTCCTGATAACAAGAGAACTACCAGCAATGGACAGAGGAGGAATTTCGAGCAGCACTGAAGCATGGAGAGCAAAAGTCATTTTTATTTTTTTCAACACAGGAGGGGAGGACTGAAAAAAACCCTGAAACTGGCGTTACAGAAAAAAAAAAATTAAAACTGGAGCAGATTTACCACTACAGGGTGGCCCTTCTGTTCAGAAACATGTATATATATGTAATTCTACACTTCCGGGCAGGGGGCGCCAGCGAATAGTCAAGGAGAGAGGCAGGACAGAGCCCTGCCTATGTAAAAAAGCTCCGTCCAAACGGGGAAGTGATGGATTTTCTTTCCCTGCAAAGCAGAGAAAAAAAATCCATCACAACCCTTAGTAAAAACAGAACACATCGTGTACACAAACACTGGTTAGACATACATTTAACCCTTAGATCACCCTAGATCTTTACCCCTTCCCAGCCAGTGACAGTGCATAATTTTATCACTGCTTATTGGTGTCACTGCTTCCCACAAAGTCTCAGTTAGTGTCAGAATGTCCGCTGCAATATCACAGTCTCACTTTAAAGTGATTGTAAAGTCTTGTTTTTTTTTTTTAACCAAACATGTTATACTTACCTGCTCTATGCAATTGGTTTTGCACGAAGTGGCCCAGATCCTCCGCATCTCGGGTCCCTCTTCGGCTCTCCTGGCCCTCCACCTGTTGAGTGCCCCATCAGCAAGCAGCTTGCTATGGGGGCACCCAAGCCGAGTCACAGTTCCCTGTTTCCATTCAGACATGGAGCCGCGACACGGCCCAGCCCCCTCTCTCTCTCCTGAATAATAATTTTGACTGATAGCAGCGGGAGCCAAGTGCGCTGCTGTCTCAGCCAATGAGGGGGGGAGTCCCAGGCAGCTTAGACACTCCTGCAACATCACTGGATAAAGGCGGGCTCAGGTAAGTAATAGGGGGTTCTGGGATGGCTGCTGCACACAGAAGTTGTTTTTTTATCTTAATGCATAGAATGCATTAAGGTAAAAAAAAACCTTCTGCCTTTACAATCCCTTTAAGTCACTGATAGCCAGCATTAAATACAATTCCAGTATACTGTATATCCCATAGTTTGAAGATGGTATAACTTTTGCGCAAACCAATTAATATATGCTTATTGGGATTTTTTTTTTTTCACATTTCTTTATTGAACAAAAACAAGCATACAAAGTATGTATTAGAACACGAGTCCAGAATATAGTACATGAAATATCCGAACAAAATGCCTGCACAAAAATCAACATTACAGAAAAGGACCATTCGAACAGCATAACAGTGGCACTGTAGCAAAGAGTGGAATAACAAACCCCAGTAGTACTTAACATGGGGCGTGAGTTGTGTCAGAAACTATGCTCATGTGAATAACTGGAACAGCAACCTTATGAGAACCAGAAGGATGATGTTCAGAAAAACTGGACCTCGGAGGTCTAATGCGGAGAACAGATGTGGGAAGGGGAAAGACAGGTGGGGGGGGAGCAAGAGCAAGGAAGGGAAGGACAGGAGAGGTCAGGGGAGAGAAAAAGAAGGAGGATCAGTGGAGTGGAGCAGCGGGTGGAACCTGTGGCTAACAAAGGGTACATGCTTGGCTGATGGTGGGAGAGCAAGTAGTATTCATCTCGTGCGGGCGACCCGATCCCCAGTCAGACAATAGGCGAAGGATTTTTTTTTTAACCAAAATACATATACATAGCAGAAAACATATTGGCCTAAATTTATGATGAAATTAGATTTTTAAATGTTTATATTTTATAGCAGAAAAGTAAAAAATATAATTTTATTATATATATTATATAATAAAATTATATTATTGATTCGATTATAATTCATGCGTTTGTGTTTAAAATTTATCACATCTGGGATGTCTACTAGACTCTTGTTTTGGTCAGGTTTAAGTCAGTAATTACTAAGAATTGTAGGCCTATAATACATAACGCCAAATTTCCATGAAAAAAATTGTACCGCTTTTGGTACAGAATTCCTGACATAATCATACCGCCAGGGAGGTTAAGAACATGTGCAAAAAAAAAAAAACACTTAAAGTGATTTTAAAGTCTTGTGTTTTAAAAAAAAAAAAAAAAATAACAAACATGTTATACTTACCTGCTCTGTGTAGTTGGTTTTGCACAGAGTGGCCCAGATCCTCCTCTTTTCGGGTCGCTCTTCGGTCTTCCTGGCCCCTCCCTCCTGCCAAGTTCATCCACAGCAAGCAGCTTGCTAAGGGGGCACCTGAGCAGTGCTGCAGCTTTGTGTGTCCATTCAGACATGGAGCTGCCGTTCGACCTCGCCGCCTTGCTCTCCTAATTGGCTAACTGACTTTGATTGACAGTGGCAGGGCCAATGGTGTGTCTCAGCCAATCAGGAGAGAGAGTCCCGGATGGCCGAGGAACTTGTGAACATTGCTGGAGCGAGATGGGGCTCAGGTAAGTATTAGGGGGTGCTGGGGTGGCTGCTATAGAATGCATTAAGATAAAAACCCTCTGACTTTACAAACCCTTTAACCACTTGCCGACCGCCGCAAGTATATATACTGCGGCGGTCAGCCCCATGCAGGCAAAGTGACGTATGGGTACGTCACTCGCCCGCGAGCCAATAGGGGGCGAGCGCGCGCCACCGGAGGTGTGCTCCCGCCCCCGCTCGTTCACGGGCATCCCTGCGCGAGTGACCGGCGGTTTCGATGTCCGTCAGTCACTCGCGATTTCCCGCTGGAGAGGGAGAAAGGCAGGCGGCTGATGTAAACAAAGTCGCCTGTCATTCTCCCTGGTGTAACAGCAGAGATCATCCGATCCTGCTATATAGGATCGTATGTCTCTGTGGTTACATCAAAAGCCACACCCCTTTACAGTTAGAAGCACGTCCCTAGGGACACACTTAACCCCTTGCTCTCTAATAAAGTTAACCCCTTCCCTGCCAGTGTCATTTTTACAGTAACAGTGCATATGTATAGCACTGATTACTATACTAATGTCACTGGTCCCCCCAAAAGTGTCAAAAATGTCAGTCAAGGGTCCGATCTGTCTGCCGCAAAGTCGCAGTCCCGCAAAAAAAAAAAATTGCAGATCGCCGCCATTACTAGTTAAAAAAAAAAACAATAAAAATGACATAAATCGTTCCCGTAGTTAGTAAATGCAATAACTTTTGCGCAAACCAATCAAAATATGCTTATTGCGATTTTATAACCAAAAATATGTAGTGGAAAACAAATTGGCCTAAAATGTTAAAAAATTTAGATTTTTACATTTTTTTGGGGGGAATTTCATATAAAAAAATGTGAAAAATATTGTTCTTTTTTCAAAATAGTCGCTCTTTTTTTGTTTTTTTGCTCTATTTCGCACAGGTGATCAAATCCCACCAAAAGAAAGCTCTGTTAGTGGGAAAAAAAGGACGTCAATTTCATTTGGGTACAGCGTCGCACAACCGCGCAATTGTCCGTTAAAGTCACGCAGTGCCGAATCGCAAAATAGGCCCTGGTCTTGAGCAGCCCCTCTGGGGCTTAAGTGGTTAAATAAGATGTTCTATTGAAGATGGTGCCTAATCTTTCACTATAATTGACCACAGCAATAAAAGTAAGGGAAACCATCCAGAATAGATGAAAGGTTAGTAAAGATAAAACTTCCATTTGCAATGCAGATGCTGTGTGTAAATATCCCCAGAAAGTAAAATAAATGCAGTTGACATTACTTAGTAACTTAGAGGCATAAAGGTGGCTCTATGGATTTATGATGAGTCTCTTCATATTATAATCTTCACCTCATTCTTAAGGGCTCCTTCACACACACGTCTCGCTGGGGGCTTCTTTCATATTCAGGGCTGGATGTCTATTACTGGAAATTGTAGGGGCACATCTTTTGGCGCCTCGACTGACACCTTCTACTTGAGTCACTTTTCTTCTTTTTTTTTTTTAGGTTCAAACCTAGCTTACACTATTGTGAAAATGCGTAAATAAGTGTTTATAAGATGGCAATCCTTACCAATGAAGAAAAGAAAAACTATGTGCCTAGTAATTACACAAGGAAAAGCTGTCTCTATCACCTACAGGTGCATGCCTACTGTGCCCAATGGTATATCTGGAAATGTGGATATGCAGGGACATACGTAGTGTTGCAATTCTGTTTTGAATGTACCAAATCAACTTACTAATTGTTAGTGTGTTTTACATTTTTTTTATGTCCAAAAATTTTATTAAGAATTAACAAAGGAGATAGAACAGTGGTACAGAGTTTGTTACAAAACATAAAGTAAAACTGTGGGTACCATTGGCATAGAATATACAACGCTGTACTGCATACCCATAGTATGGAGGCAAGGGGAAATGTAAAAATGCAACAAATACAAATGTACAATTGGGGTAAAGAGTTACAAACGAGAATCAAAGTATAATTCGTTGGGGAGATGGGAACGTTGCCATCGTCTCCCACTCACAGTATAAAGTATAGGTGCTGTAGCTGTTTGGCACCCCAACGGGGGACAATACCAAAGGTTTTTAATTTTTTAAATAAAATATTTGGATTTAGTGCACTATGAGGGGTTTCTCTTTTACCTCCCCTTCTGAGCATGGTGAGAATTTACAAGCATAGTGGGAAGGAAATACTGTGCCAACAATCAAAAATATCATACAGCTGCTGGCACTACAGAAGACAGTCTTTTACAAATAAAGAGGAAAAAATGTGCAGCGCTAAAGTTGGTGTATGAGGGACTAGGATTACAACAGATAAGGGGAAACAGTCTCAGCCGTGCGTGGGTGCAACACCTCATATGTGAAAATGAGATGAGAATAAAGTTGAGAATATAATACTCACTCCAGTTTATGCCAACAAGTGAAAACTATGTGCATAAATATGAAATATAAATATATCTTGTTGAAATAAAATGATAAGACTGAAAATAAACATATATAGTGTGCTAACAGATAAAAATGAGTACACCGGACCCAAGAGGGGCAAATAAACCAAAAAACATGTGCAATATATTGGTGTATATATAGAGAGAATTGTTCAAAGTCACTTGAGATAAAACTCTGCAAAGAAAGAGCTCAATAGATTCCAAAGCCTTCACGTTTCATCTATGGAGATCACCCAATTGTGTATAAACCAGCACCAGTGATAGAGGGGGGATTACCAGATGTAGTGGGCTCAAATAGGCATACGCCTAATGGGCCAACTAAAGCATAAACAGCCAACAGTGACCGCCTCAACTTCTCCAATTAACGCGTAGACAACCAGTGGTGACCGCCTCTACTCCTCCAGTATTTATAGGTGCGAATGGAGTCAAGATAAATGGACATTCGACAGGACAAACAGCAAAATCATCTCTGGACCATCTTCATAGTAGCTCAAAGAAAAGAGGAACTCCACATAGTGTAAAAACTTCCCAATAAAATATTTAATAAAATTGGATACATTTACAAAATAGAACAACAACAAGTGCTTGTATCAAAGAACATCAGAAAATCATGGAATCATGGGTATCGCAGTGGCAACAAGGTTACAACTCGACATGTTTTATCTCACTAGACATCATTTGCGTCCTCAGAATTTACAAGCACAGGAGCTCCTCCAATGATGGCCTGCCCTGAGATTTTCCTCTGATTGCTGCAAGCAGAATCATCAGATACCCTATGCTGTTTTTGACTGCCTGTATTAGGGGTCAAAGAGTTCTGGTGAGTGGGCTTTGTGCTTGTATGTTGGTTAAGAGGAGACACTAATGGTCACTGTTGGAGTGGTATCACAGCAGTGTTGTTGGATTCAACCGGAACTAAAAGGACATTGTATATATATATATATTGTTTGAGATGGACTCACTGGAATTATAAACACTTTATTTTTATTAATTTTAACTTGTGAAAGTGGGAGTGTAGTTAAATAACAATTTTTGTCACACTAACCTGTAAAATACATCTCGTGTATTGGTCTGAAGAAGTTTTCTGACAGTTTTATGCCTCCCCTACTCTATTCAAATTAAAACAAGTCGTGACTTTAAATATGCCTTTAAGCGAGACTAAACCATCGGTTTAACTGCTTCCAAAAACAAGGCATGCAATGAATGATAACTTTTAGAGCCCATTCACACTGAAGCGGCACGACTCTGTACTACTTCGGGGGCGACTTGTGAAGTTCCGTGCACCGCGACTTCGGCGCGACTTGCACGGACTTCATATAATGAATGACTTGTGTCGCTCCTATTAGAACGGGTCCTGTAGCAGTCAATGGAATAGTGTGAATGAAGCCTCACAGTTGTTTGTGCTCTCAACTGAAATGTCAAGCCATCAAATGGGCTGATCTCATAACTGATCACACATGCAGCACCATGGAAAATGCAGATCAAGCAGAGGCTAAGATGGCTGCTTCCTTGGCTATAAAGGATAAGAGGGTTTAGTTCCACGTTAGGTTTCTACCTTAACCTTTTTTTTTCAAATTGATAATTGTACTTTTTATAATTCACTGTGAGTTTTCATGCCTTTTATTAATTTAACTGGCCACCTACAAAACTCTTATGTCCTTATGAACCCCATATTCTAGGTTTGGAGCATGTGGAGATGTGTACCCTCAAAATGACAAGTTCCTCACAATGTTAATGCAGCATAACTGCAGATTCTTAAACTGGGAAGAACTCAAGCAGTGTTTGCCTTTTTTATGTGTCCTTCTAACATTCTAATCTGCTGGAGAGATGGTCAGATTACAGTAGCTAAGCCTCACACAGACCGGTAATTATCGCAACCAAGATGATACCTAACACCAGAGAGGCTCTGTACAAAGCATTAGCACCTTATGAAGTCTCAGCAATCTGTGCTCTAATTGCAGTCATTAACATGCACACTCCTTCAATACATTCAAATGATAATCCTCAAACAGCAAACAATCCCGACTGGACTGACCACATAACAACTTCTAATTTGCCTCTTTTGCTCAGGTGTCAGTTTTGTACTCTGATGATAACGTGGTGCTAATTGACCATTGACCATACACATCTATGTAATTACTGATGTTTTAAAGGATGCCTCACATGTATACAGTAGGTGCTGCATTCCACCTATAATAATAATAATAATAATTAAAAAACAACGAAGGAGAAAGATTAGAAAACATAATTATCTTCAACTGAGCTTCTGCAATGTAGAGGGTGACGCCCTGATCCTGGTGGCAAGATCATGGAAATGCTGAGTACTCTAAATCTGCACTTCAAGTCACTCTTGTTTATGCAACGGGGGCTGAAGCCGGGTGCAAGAGAAGTATATTTTCTAACATAGTTATTTGTTGGGTTATAAAGCAGCCATTCTACCATTCTACATGGGGTAGGGAGGGCAGATTGGAATAAGTGGCTCTTGCATTTGGTCCCTTTTGGTCTGCTAAATAATGTCACTGAATATATATTTAGTACACCAAGTGCAAAAAAAATTAAAAATAATTGCTCTTCCTACCAGAAACCTTGTGAGCTGAAAACATACTAGTCAGGTTAAAAAAGACACAAGTCCTTTTTGTTCAACCAATAGAAAAAAAAAAACAAATAAATGGAAAACCACCATATACACAATCCTATACCCACAGTTGATCCATGGGCAAAAAAAACACCTATAAAGCATGGCCCAATTTGCTCCTGCAGAGGAAAGAAATTCCTTCCTGATCCCCCAGGAGGCACTTGTGTGTGAAGCAAACGATCATACTGACCTGTGTCTGATTGGCTGCACTGGAGGACAGAGGAAAGATCTAGGGTCCAATAGACCCCAGATCTCTCCATAGAGGATCTGTCACAGCCTATGCTATTACAAACGATAAATAACATTTGGCAATAAGGTTTATAAAAAAAATAAAAATTAAGGGACAGTTTTAAATAAAATAAATAATGCTTATAATTTTTTTTGTAAGGCACCCCCAGGAGGCTCACACGCACATGCAAACACATACATAAGTCCCACATGCATATGTAAAAGATGATTGCAACACATGTGAGGTATCATCCCGAATGTAAGAGCGGAGGCAATAATTCTAGCATTAAACCTCCTATGTAACTCTAAACTGGTAATCTGTAAAGGCTTTTTTCTTTTTCTTTTTTTTTTAACAATCAATTTTTATTAATTTGTAAAGAACCACAATACATAAATGAATAAGCTGTAGTTGATAACATTGGTGTAAACTTCAATACAAGGAAGGGTCTGTAAGTTTTTATAAAAATCTTGATATCCCTGACCATCCTACCCCAAATGGGATCAATCTATAGCTATGGCGTGGACATCAAGTTAACCAGAGAAAAGCAATTACATGGGATACCACAACAAAACAAAAACAAGGAAAAAGGATTTTTTTTAGCAGATCTAAGGACTACATCAGAGTGGAGGAGAAGACACATATAAAAATCAAGTGTGTTCCAAACTTGGGGATAGGTTACACTCCTTTAAAGAAGCAGAAGCTTTAGGGTGAGATATCCAGGTAATCCATTTCTTTTTGAAAGTGGAGATGGAATAATTCTTATAAGCTAGCATAAATTCAAATTGTGCTTGAGTATTTAGCCTGGAAATGACAGTCGATAGGTTAGGTGCGTGAGATGATTTCCATAGACTGGCTATGGTGATCCTTGATGCTATTAAAATATGAGACACAATGGTTCTCATATGTGGGATATATATCAACATTTATTCCCAATAAAGCTGTGGCAGGGGTAAGCTTGACTTAGGCAGGCCATAGACGATTCGAATTACGTACGATTTATCGTTCGATAAACGAAAGCGGCACTCGTGCACATCATCGAGTGTACCATCAATGTGAGCCGAAAATCGTACGACAAAACACTATTTTTTGTGCCTTTTAACCACATCTCTACCGGACACACTCCCTACTGTTCTGTGTTTTGTTAGGCGAAATCATACACTCCCCCACTAATGATACGAAATTCGGACGATTTTCGCAAAAAAACCCAACATGTTGGATATGTGAATTTTTGCTGTCGTACGAAAATCGAACGTTTTACATACCACACTAACGATACGAAAATCGTTCGATAACACTGCCATTTACGAACGAAATTCGAATCGTCTATGGCCTGCCTAAGTTCCCTGTAAAATTTGCTATAAAGGAGGATATTGAGTTCCAAAAACTTTGTAAGTTCTTGCAGCTCCAAAGGATATGTAGAAGATTGCCAGTTTGTTCATTGCATCTCTAACATATGGGGGATGTGGACGGGTATATTTTTGACAACCTATATGAAGTCAGGCACCATCTATTTAATATTTTTTGTGAGTTATCCCAGTGTTCAACACATGAAGACCATTTACTAGATAACTGAAAGGATTTCTGCCACTGATCCCAAGAGAATGTTTGAGCCTAGGACTCCTCCCCACCCGGACAGGCTTGCATCCACGGTGACAATTGTCCATTAAAAAGGGGAGGAAGGATTCTCAGATCAAGACTCCCTGGTCACCCGGCTCAGCCAGATCCGAAAGTCCAGAGAGTTTGGATTCTAGTCCCATTTGGGAAGGATTGCCTTCTGAGGGATCCTCGAGAGGGATTGAGCGAAAAGCACTGACTCGAAAGACGACTGTATAGACTTTAAAGAATTACCTATGGAGGTTTTAAGGTACCATAGTTTGGTGCCATTCCACGGGCGTATGCAATTTTAAAGCGTGAAATGTTAGGTATCTATTTACTCAGCATAACATCCTCCTTTATATTTTACTAAAAAAAAATGGGTATTTTATTGTGTTTACTAAGATTTATTAAAGTGTATTTTCCCCCAAAAATTTCCATTTAAAAAACTGCTGCGCAAATACCTTGTGACAGAAAAAATTGCAACACCCACCATTTTTTTCTCTAGAGCCTCTGCTTAAAAAATATATAATATTTGGGGGTTCTAAATAATTTTCTAGCAAAAAATGCAGTTTATAAAAACAACAGTTTAAAAATGTTATAAACTTAAAAGAAAACTATTAGGCTCTGTTCACACCTGAGCGTATTTCAGCTCATAAAACGCTCATCTCTGAAGTCTCCAAACGCCCAACAAGCAAAATCCCATTCATTTCAATGACCCCTGTTCACATCTGAATTTTGTCGCCTGAAGCAAAATGTCTGAAGCTCAAAAGAGTACATGAGCTTGTTTTTTGGCAGATTACAAGCGTTTTTGTTAGATGTCAATGCCTGCCTCCAAACACCTGCAAAAAATGCCTGAAAAAAAGTCAGAAAAAACATCTGAAAAAAGCCAGAAAAAACGCTTGAAAAATGATATGCTCAGGTGTGAATGGAGCCTTAACCACTTGCCGACCGCCCACAGTATATTTACTGCGGCGGTCAGCCCCTCACAGGCAAAGTTACGTAGTACTACGTCGCTAGCCTGTGAGGCTCTAGGGGACGAGCGCACGCTGCCGGAGGCGCACTCCCGCCCCCGCTCTTTCCTGCACATCCCCGCGCGTGTGAACGGCGGACCCGATGTCCGCCGGCCACCCACGATCTCCCGGTGGCGAGGGAGAAAGGCAGGCGGCTAATGTAAACAAAGCCGCCTGTCATTCTCCCCTGTGTAAGAACAGAGATCATACGGTCCTGCTATGTAGGATCGTATGTCTTTGTTGTTACACCACTAGCCACGCCCCTTTACAGTTAGAAACACGCCCCTAGGGACACACCTAACCCCTGCATCACCAATAAAGTTAACCCCTTCCCTGCCAGTGTCATTTTTACAGTAACAGTGCATATGTATAGCACTGATTACTGTAGTAATGTCACTGGTAACCCCAAAAGTGTCAAAAATGTCAGTCAAGTGTCCCATCTGTCCGCCGCAATGTCGCAGGCCGGCAAAAAAAAAAAAAAACGCAGATCGCCGCCATTACTCGTTAAAAAAAAAAAAACAACAAAAATTACAAAAATCTTTCCCTTAGTTAGTAAACGCAATAACTTTTGCGCAAACCAATCAAAATACGCTTATTGCGATTTCTTTTACCAAACATATGTAGCAGAAAACAAAGTGGCCTAAAATGTTAAAAAAATTTAATTTATACATTTTTTGGGGGAATTTCATATAAAAAAATGTAAAAAATATTGTTATTTTTGCAAAATGTATGCTCTTTTTTTGTTAATGGTGCAAAAAGTAAAAATCGCACAGGTGATCAAATACCACCAAAACAAAGCTCTGTTTGTGGGAAAAAAAGGACATCAAATTAGTTTAGGTACAGCGTCGCACGACGGCGCAATTGTCCGTTAAAGCAGAGTTCCATCCTCAGAAAGTTTTTTTTATAAAAATACCCCAGGGACAGTCAGGGCTAGTGCATTCCACAATGGATAGTCTCTGAACTGTTCCAGGTCGCACTTACCTTTAAGAAGAAATACTTACCTTGAAAATGTCTTGTCCAGCGCCGCCATCTCAGGTGTGGGCAGCTGAAGCCAGCGCGTCCTCTTCTGTCCTTTTCGTCCCAGAATGCCCTGCACCGGCCCCGCTCGTCATGTCCGATGCAGGCACATCATTCCTGCACAGCTTCTGGGCATGCCCAGAAGCTGTTTAGCAGTGAATGACGTGCCTGCACTGGAACTGACGAGCGGGGCCGGTGCAGGCGCATTGATTCCTGGGAGTGATGACGTTCAGCTCCCAGGAATCAATGGAAGGAGGAAGTGACGGCGTGGGCCGCGGCCAAAGAGAGAGGAAGAGGAAGTAAGGTGAGTATATTTTCTTCTAAAACAAGGTAAGTAAAGAAAAAAAAATGTGTGATTATCCAATTGTTTTACAGGTGACAGAGAGGAAGAATATGGCGAAAAGTTGCATTTTAGGGTGGAACTCCACTTTAAAGTCACGCAGTGCCGAATCGCAAAATAGGGCCTGGTCAGGAAGGGGGTAAAATCTTCTGGGGCTTAAGTGGTTAAACATTGACCAAAAACCATTATAGTTTTCTTCTAATGCAGAAACAGAGTGAAGGGAACCAGTGAATCAGTTAAATTCACCAACATGTAAGAGTCATCGGCGCCCAGCGCTCCAAAGGTTTGGTGGACGTGCAGGGGAGGTGAGGGATCCCCTTTGGTCTCGTGGACACCAAGAGACCATGCAAGGTTATACTGGCACCAATATTCCTAACCTTTGGAGCGCTGGACGTCACTGACTCTTACAGCGCTCATTAACAGGCCCCTGAGGAAGAGAGCAAGCGCGAAACATGTTGAGCCTGAGCGATATAACAGACGCCTAGTGATGGACATGGCCCACTACCAAAACTCATTGCTCTTGACATTTCTCCTTTCACTGAAGTACTGACCTTGAACAACTATATCAAGGAAAGTTATGTCTTCTATTTACTTGTGATATGTAAATGGTAGTCGGCATCCGTCTGCACAGCGCTGTTATTTATGTATGTTTAGACATGGTCTTGTGTCCACACTTGATAACCACCTGTACATGTCTATAAAGTCTGTTTTTGTAATTTAAGCATTTTTATATGAATACTTCAATAAATTTAAATTGATTTTATATTTGCTCTTTTATTACGTGCCAGTAAAGTCCAAATAAATACAATCCCTCTTTGGCAAATCTGTCCATAAGCCCTATGATCCATATATCTACCTGTTACACCGAAAGACCAAGTCTCAAAATGAATACCGCACACAGATAGCCTGGCTATGTGAACCTCCTTATATACCCCCCCCTCCACCCTGCCGGAGTGGGGGCGTGTGTATTTAAGGAGGTTCACATAGGCAGGCTATCTGTGTGCGGTATTCATTTTGAGACTTGGTCTTTCGGTGTAACAGGTAGATATATGGATCTATGAATCATAGGGCTTATGGACTGATTTGGCATATTCACTTTTTTGACTATTTAAATCTGTTGGAGGATTGTATGCCCCAATAAAGCACTTTGTTATCCTTACTTCTTTAGGCTTTCTATCTGACAGTTGATGTGTCTGCAGATGACACCCCCCCCCCCCCCCCCCCGGTTTGCAAGTTTTTTGTGATTCTTACGATTTTGCATTGTCCTCTTGTGAAGCCCCTTTAGCTCTCACCCCTTTTTAAGCCTACCTGGATATATCATCTTTCTTTATTAAATGATACCGCCTTGTTAATCAGCATTAACAATGAATGTAAGTGAGGACCTTTTGATTTATTTACTTTTTTTGAAGCCATATATATATACAGTGCCTTGCGAAAGTATTCGGCCCCCTTGAACTTTGCAATCTTTTGCCACATTTCAGGCTTCAAACATAAAGATATAAAACTGTAATTTTTTGTGAAGAATCAACAACAAGTGGTACACAATCATGAAGTGGAATGAAATTTATTGGATATTTCAAACTTTTTTAACAAATAAAAAACGGAAGAATTGGGCATGCAAAATTATTCAGCCCCCCTTAAGTTAATACTTTGTAGCGCCACCTTTTGCTGCGATTACAGCTGTAAGTCGCTTGGAGTATGTCTCTATCAGTTTTGCACATCGAGAGACTGAAATTTTTGTCCATTCAGCTCCAAACAGCTCGAGCTCAGTGAGGTTGGATGGAGAGCGTTTGTGAACAGCAGTTTTCAGTTCTTTCCACAGACTCTCGATTGGATTCAGGTCTGGACTTTGACTTGGTCATTCTAACACCTGGATATGTTTATTTGTGAACCATTCCATTGTAGATTTTGCGTTATGTTTTGGATCATTGTCTTGTTGGAAGACAAATCTCCGTCCCAGTCTCAGGTCTTTTGCAGACTCCATCAGGTTTTCTTCCAGAATGGTCCTGTATTTGGCTTCATCCATCTTACCATCAATTTTAACCATCTTCCCTGTCCCTGCTGAAGAAAAGCAGGCCCAAACCATGATGCTGCCACCACCATGTTTGACAGTGGGGATGGTGTGTTCAGGGTGATGAGCTGTGTTGCTTTTACGCCATACATAATGTTTTGCATTGTTACCAAAAAGTTAATTTTGGTTTCATCTGACCAGAGCACCTTCTTCCACATGTTTGGTGTGTCTCCCAGGTGGCTTGTGGCAAACTTTAAACTACACTTTTTATGGATATCTTTAAGAAATGGCTTTCTTCTTGCCACTCTTCCATAAAGGCCAGATTTGTGCAGTATACGACTGATTGTTGTCCTATGGACAGAGTCTCCCACCTCAGCTGTAGATCTCTGCAGTTCATCCAGAGTGATCATGGGCCTCTTGGCTGCATCTCTGATCAGTCTTCTCCTTGTATGAGCTGAAAGTTTAGAGGGACGGCCTGGTCTTCGTAGATTTGCAGTGGTCTGATACTCCTTCCATTTCAATATTATAGCTTGCACAGTGCTCCTTGGGATGTTTAAAGCTTGGGAAATCTTTTTGTATCCAAATCCGGCTTTAAACTTCTCCACAACAGTATCTCGGACCTGCCTGGTGTGTTCCTTGTTCTTCATGATGTTCTCTGCGCTTTATACGGATCTCTTAGACTATCACAGTGCAGGTGCATTTATACGGAGACTTGATTACACACAGGTGGATTCTATTTATCATCATTAGTCATTTAGGTCAACATTGGATCATTCAGAGATCCTCACTGAACTTCTGGAGAGAGTTTGCTGCACTGAAAGTAAAGGGGCTGAATCATTTTGCACGCCCAATTTTTCAGTTTTTTATTTGTTAAAGTTTGAAATATCCAATAAATGTCTTTCCACTTCATGATTGTGTCCCACTTGTTGTTGATTCTTCATAAAAAATGACAGTTTTATATCTTTATGTTTGAAACCTGAAATGTTGCAAAAGGTCGCAAAGTTCAAGGGGGCCGAATACTTTCGCAAGGCACTGTATATATATATATATATATATATATATATATATATACATATTGAGGAATCTGTCCCTTTCCTGGCAGAGTAATTGCTAATGTAGATATATATTTATTAACACTCTAGCTCCTGTTACTCCTCTCTGCGGGTAGCCATTTGGCATTGGAGGGTGCATGTTCCTGGCTCCTTGATTCAGGCTCACACAGTCACAACTTACAGTTCCTGGATTCATGCCACAGGTATGACCTGTACCCCTCTTTTTTGGTGCACACACTTTGGACATATAATATTTTGATTTCATTGTAACTGGTTAAATGTATTAATTAAATTGATGTACTGATTTTTACTTGTATATCAATAGGATCACTGTCTGACGCTGTCTCTGAAGAAGCCACTTCCGGCGAAACCGGTCAGCTTAAAGTGCAGACCGAAGTACGTTTTACGCTTATCTTTATATGATAAAGTTTCTCTTACTATGCTGATGTTTTTTACACTTGTACCAATAAAATTTTTATTTTTTTATATACATTTTCTGTCATATTTTTGGCTGTATTTTAAAGCACTGTGAAAGTCCCATGATATATTTTCTCCTATTTTCTTCTAATGCAGTTTACATCTACTTTTTAAAAGATAAAGCACATATAGCAGTTGCATGGAAAAGAAACTTTAAAAACTGAATGAAAAACTGATATAGAGGTCATGTTTCTATCTTGCTTAGTATATCACAGTGTAATGGTATAAAATGAAAAGGTTGGACTCTGTTATTTATTTTAAATGTCACCAATTTAAAGGTACTTCTGTTTTACTGAGCAATGCTTAGTGGAAAAACCATAGTGTAAGATTTCAAATACCAAATGTCTGTAACTTCAGAGTGTGTATCTTGAGGTGATAATAAACCCTCCGTTTTTTTAACTACTTCAATACTGGGCAAATTCTGACACTTCTCACATAAGAGAAGCCTATCCTACCCACACCTAACAACTGTAATTTCATTTTCTCCATCAGCCCATCCCCCACAGTTATTGCCTTTTCTTTCCCTCCATTCTAGATTGTAAGCTCTAATGAGCAGGGCCCTCTAATTCCTCCTGTATTGAATTGTATTGTAACTGTACTGTCTGCCCTCATGTTGTAAAGTGCTGCGTAAACTGTTGGCGCTATATAAATCCTGTATAATAATAATAATTTTACATTCCTCATTTCTTCAAATACACTTTAAATACCCCATTTTTGTTGAAATATTGGCCATTCCTATATATTATAGTGATTAACGATAGAAATTAGTGCTGTCTGAATATTTTTACTATGGTGGCATTGTGACACTTAAGCCTATTACACACGGTTCAATAGAAACATTCAGCCCAAGCCTATTGCAGCTGGTCTGACAGGGGCATGAGCGGAAAAGGTCTGCCGATCGGCTCCCGATCAGTGTTCTCAGTCAATAGCTGAGATCGCTGACTGGAGTATTCGGGGGGGGGGGGTTGCCCCCCCCTGTCAGAACACAATAACACAGCAGGGGAGATCACTGTACTAACATCAAATGGTTAGTACAGCGGCTCCTCCAGAGCGGTCAGTTTTTTTTTTCCGTTCAGCCCTGCTGGTTAGGATCCTGTGTAAATTCAGCTCATGTTTAGCTTCCATGGTGCTTGCTAAGGTTCCTCGGGTACCTATCCCACAACTATAAGATGCACAGCAGTTTATGTAGTCAAGCTGAAACCAGATTAAAGTGATTGTAAAGTCTACTTTTTTAAAATAACAAGCATGATATACTTACCTGTTCTGTGGAGATGGTTTTGCACAGAGCAGCCCAGATCCTCCTCTTCGGCTTTCCTGGCCCCTCCCTCCTGTTGAGTGCCCCCACAGCATGCAGTCAAGCAACCGAATCTTATTGTTCAGAGACCTCAGACACTTGTCCCATTTTACCAGGATCCCCCTGTAAAAGGACCTCCTATGGGACTGTGCAAACAGAATCACCTCGAAGGTAGATACCATCAGGCCCAGCACCCACATGTAAGACCGGAGGGAGAATCGCAGCACGCAACTTCTGAAGCTTGTCCAGAGAAAGGATGAACCCTGAGTCAGACCCAAATAATCCAATTTCCTGGATAGAATCAGAGCAGACTCCTGCCATTTAGGAAGCCAACCTAACTCTGTCAGAGTCTGTATACTCCACGTCATCCATCAGGGCAGCAGAGGACTCCGCTTGTGGAGGAGGTTGTCCAGGCAATCCAGCATTGCAATCCACCGCTGACCCAGCAACGGCAGAACCGGGGCCAAAACTTTTCTGAAGAGGAGCTGAGGCGAGACCAAAGGGTAACGCCACAAACTGGTAATGCTCCTCTCCCACACCAAAAGGGAGGAAGTGCTGGTGTCAGGCACATATTGGAATGTGCATCCTTGACGTCAATAGAGAAAAGAAAATCCCCTTGATGTAGGGATGTCACCACCGTGCAAATTAACTTCATTCTAAATTTCTGTACCCGCCCAAAGTAGTTCAGGGCCTTGAGGTCCAGAATCGGACGAACCTTGCCCTCCTCCTGTGGGGCCGTGAACAGGTTTGAATAAAAACTCTGAAACTGTTCCAATACCGGGACAATCACACCCTGAAGCAACAGGTCTTGCAAAGAGAGCTTGTGAACAGTCCAGGGACATACCTATATTGTAAGGAAAGAACGTTTCCAGGGGGCCAGAACGAAACTCTATCTAGTAATTGGACAGTATCACTTCGTGGACCCAACTGTTATTTACCAAGGAGGTCCATGAGCCTGGCCTGGAAACCAGCAAAGACATCCCCCCACCCCAAAGATGGGTGAGGGCACACCTTCATGCAGGAGGAGCCTTGTCTGGGGGCCTAGAGAATCCCGCTCTTGGCTTGCCATACAAGGGCCACTTGGAACTTCCTGAGGAGGACTTGAAAGGTTTTGAACCCTTGTCAGTGGACCCTGAGAGACGAAAAAACTTCTGTGACAAGGTTTTTTTCCCTTGCCAGATTATGGAAGAAAGGTACTCCCCCCTGTGAGCCTCTTAATGATGTCATCCAGGGTAGCCCAAAACCGACGATCGCCTTAAAAAGGTTTAATCAGTCAGAGCTTTTTTAGAAGTCTGGTCCTCAGACCAACACTTAACCCTCCTCTTGTGTTAGGCTCAAAACTGACCCGTTTTCAGGTTTTGAATGTCTATAAGTATCACATAAATTTGTTTATTGCATCAAGATTTTTTTTCTTTGTCAGGAACCTCTATTTAAACAATGTAATAGAAAAATAATCCTTTTCACTAAATTATAAAATACTGTGGTGAAAATTAAGACGTTCATGGTGTTAGGGTCAATTCTGACCCAGTTATAATATAGGATTTTAGGACACTAATAAGTTCCAAAACTGAAATCATAAACACTCTCTCTGCTTAGTAACAGTGACAGCCAATCCCCTCTCAACCCTGTGAGCTGTAGTTAGGGAGGGGCCTATCTCTTTTCCTGCTTGTCTGCTTCTCTAAATAAAGTGAAGAAACATAGGACAAATTCATTTCAGAGTTGCTGACTTTATTTTACCATTTTTTAAATTTGACAATGAGAGGTATGCTATCAAAAGAAAGGTCTAGGGGTCACACCAAAAATATTAAAACCAATCTTTTCAAGGATAAAGAAGCCTAACAAGGTAACCAAGAGGTAAGAAACAAATTTTATGGGTATTTTATGGCTGATTTAAAACACGGGTCAAAACTGACCCTAACATCATGGATAGTAACGGAATTCTAACATAAGAGGAGGGTTAAGCCACAATACTCACCTAAGCACCACTGCTGAAACAGATAACTTAGAAATCAAGGGAGCGGAATCCAAAGAGGAATCACGAACAAACTGCAGCCCCTAGACCAACTGGTCTGCCAGCTCAGAAACGGCAGAGGGAACCTGCTCACCCTCTAGATCAGTGTTTCTCAACTCCGGTCCTCAGGGCACACTAACAGGCCAGATTTTATGTATTACCTTGGGGAGATGCAGACTAGAATACTGCAATCACTGAGCAGCAAATGAGATCACCTGTGATGTATTTCAGTTTTCTTGCAAACCTGGCCTGTTAGTGTGCCCTGAGGACCGAAGTTGAGAAACACTGCTCTAGATCACGGCGCAAAAGTTTAGTCCACTCAGAGTTTCCGACACCAGGGCAATGGCCAGGACCAGCAATAGAGAACATATTGCGGGCCACAGAGACAGGGGGGTCCACCACTGGTGGGACAGTCCACCTCTTGAGAGGGTACCTCAAAGCACAGCGTTTTGTAATCCACAAAAAAGGGCATTTTGGATACTCCCAATCTTTATACAAACCTGTCAAAACAGGAGGGATAAGATAACACCTGGCCGCACAGGACAGCTTGTGGTTGCCAAAAGTGGAAGGCCACCTCCGCAATAGCTTCAGCTGCATTTTCCACCTTCAAAGATTCCCGCACTGAGTGCGGCAACCAGTACTGGTGCGCAGCCACAGGAGTGGAGGAATCACCCTCACCATCTGATACAACAGGGAGCGTGGCTACAAACCCTGCAGGGTGGACCACGTCCATGGCAATAGAGCCAGATCTAGAATCTGATGACACAGATTAAGGCAAGCGAGGACGGGGGATAGGGGGGGGGGAGTCTTTTTACTAGTCTTTTAACCAAACACCAGCTCACCCAGAAAACAAAAAAATCAGAGGGGCCACGCAGGGGGCACAGATAAAGGACCCATGAAGGGGCCACCTTCTGGACCCCGTAAAAGGGGGTCACCCTCCGAATTACCTTCATGGAGGCCCGCAAAGGAGGCTTCAAAAATAGACCCCTTAAGGGGGCTGCCCGCCATGATGCGAGTAGTCCCGCAGGCAAGATACCCTGAAGGTCCCATACCGCTGGGAAGGGCAGATGCTCTACAGAATAACATCGGCAATAGCTTCCGGCAAGCCGGACCACCTCAACAGCGCTGCCCCTCCCAAAAGGAGGTATCTGTCTTTTTTCTGCCTAGTGTCTAGCCTAGTCTCTGCCTAGTGTCCTAGTTCTTTAGGGGGTAATATAACCCTATCGTTCAGAATACTGGAGAGCTGTATCCATCAATTAACAAAAGATATAATATTGTTTTTTTTTCTAAAATTTAAGTTTTTTTTGTTTATAGCGCATAAAATGAAAAACGCAGAGGTGATCACATACCACCAAAAGAAAGCTCTTATTGTGGGAAAAAAAGGACTTTTTTTTTTGGTACAGCGTTGCACGACTGTGCAATTGTCAGTTAAAATAACGCTGTGCCATATTGCAAAAAATGGCCTAGTCAAAAAGGAGGGTAAATCTTCTGGAGGTTAAGTGGTTAAATCAAAATCTGAGTTAGGGGTTAAGACTAACACAGATGTTCCCATGTATGGAGACAAACAGTATATTACCACAGTGCCTTTTCATTTTTAGGTAAATTAAACATTACAACAATGCCCAGACTTCTGATAGATCAGACTTTTTTGTTTTGTGGTCAGATCACTAAGACCTAGCTTGGCAAACTATTCTGCTGTTCAATCGAGGGAACTGCACATGCTTCTGGGAAACAAAACCTGACTGTAGCATTGTGCTGATGATGAGTAGCTGTCAGCTGACAATACATTTACTAAAGGCACCTACTGGGAGCAATGCCAGAAAGCTTTACTAGGTCAAACAGGACAGCGTGTAAATAGTAATTAGCCTTGCAGCATCAGCTGCTTACTGTTTTAACAACAAAGTGTGTAGAATATTCAGGTGTAACGCATCTTACTGGTGCCTAAGCTGTCCACCCATCACTGCAGGTTTTATATACAGTAGCTCACAAAAGTGAGTACACCCCCCACATTGTTGTAAATATTTTATTGTATCTTTTCATGTGACAACACTGAAGAGATGACATTTTGCTACAATGTAAAGTAGTGAGCGTACAGCTTGTATAACAGTGTAAATTTGCTGTCCCCTCAAAATAACTCAACACACAGCCATTAATATCTAAACCGCTGGCAACAAAAGTGAGTACACCCCTAAGTTGAAATTTCCAAATTAGGCACAAAGTGTCAATATTTTGTGTGGCCACCATTATTTTCCAGTACTGCCTTAACCCACTTAGGCAATTAGTTCACCAGAGCTTCACAGGTTGCCACTGGAGTCCTCTTCAACTCCTCCATGACGACATCACAGAGCTGGAGGATGTTAGAGACCTTGCCCTCCTCCACCTTCTTTTTGAGGATGCCCCACAGATGCACAATAGGGTTTAGGTCTGGAGACAAGCTTGGCCAGTCCATCACCTTTACCCTCAGCTTCTTTAGCAAGGCAGTGGTCATCTTGGAGGTGTGTTTGGGGTCGTTATGTTGGAATACTGCCCTGTGGCCCAGTCTCCGAAGGGAGGGGATCATGCACTGCTTCAGTATGTCTCAGTACATGTTGGCATTCAAGGTTCCCTCAATGAACTGTAGCTCCCCAGTGCCAGCAGCACTCATGCAGCCCCAGACAATGACACTCCCACCGCCATGCTTGACTGTAGGCAAGACACACTTGTCTTTGTACTCCTCACCTCGTTGCTGCCACAAACGCTTGACACCATCTGAACCAAATAAGTTTATCTTGGTCTCATCAGACCCCATGATATGGTTCCAGTAATTTTTGTTAGTCTGTTTGTCTTCAGAAAACTGTTTGCAGGCTTTCTTGTGCATCATGTTTAGGAGAGGCTTCCTTCTGGGATGACAGCCATACAGACCAATTTGATGCAGTGTGCAACATATGGTCTGAGCACTGGCAGGCTGACCCCCCCCCTTAAACCTCTGCAGCAATGCTGGCAGCACTCATACGTCTATTTTCCACAGACAACCTCTGGATATGACGCTGAGCACATGCACTCAACTTCTTTGGTCAATCATGGTGATACCTGCTCTGAATGGAAACTATCCTGTTAAACCGCTGTATGGTCTTGGCGACCGTGCTGCAGCTCATTTTCAGGGTCTTGGCAATATTCTTATAGCCTAGGCCATCTTTATGTAGAGCAACAATTCTTTTTTTCAGATCCTCAGAGAGTTCTTTGCCATGAGGTGCCATGTTGAACTTCAAGTGACCAGTATGAGAGAGAGCGAGAAAGATAACACGAAATTTAACACACCTGCTCGACTTTCACACCTGAGACCTTGTAACACTAACGAGTCACATGACACCGGGGAGGGAAAATGGCTAATTGGGCCAATGTGAGAGGTGTACTCACTTTTGTGAGATACTGTATCTCCAAAGCCAAGTATAACTGGGGGCAAAAGTGCCACACTGAAGAGTGCAGATAAAACACACTTTGATGGAAATAAAGTGCACTTAAAAAGATGTGTGCTTCTCCATGCTGACCACTTTAGCTTTGCAATTGGTTTGTCAGTTGCTAAATTACACTCTATTAAAGTGTAACCTAGCAGCTGATCAGCAAATTGCACAGCTAAAGCCTGCAGCAGGGAGGAACATACAGGTCTAAGGGATGCCAGGGATGTGCGCTTTAATATAACACACGCTTTTGAAAACAGATCCAAGGCAGGGTGCTGTGATGTTTACAGGAGCCTACCACCCCCTCCCCCCAAATTCCTACTAGAGATCAAAAACTATCAGAAAGATCAAGTGATTTTTCTTGAACACAAAACTGTTTGAAAAACTGTAATTGCATGCTTATTGGGGAAAGGGGGTTGGGGTAAGATAAGAGATGGTAGTATATGCCTACATTACAAAACTAAAGAGCAAGAGAGCCAACAATCTGAAGGAGGTCAGAACTTACTCACCCAGCGCTTAATATAAAATGTATAATATTTAAAAGAGATCATATAGGTCACAGCAGCTGCTATAAAATCAAATAATCAATAAAATGTGCAATAGATTCACTCAAAAGTAAATAATAAATCTAAAACACTAGCAGCGCTATAACATGAACATCATATCAATATTCATATATATACAAAACATATGTTCATATGCAAATAATCACATGCATGCATCAAAAGTCCCAGATAAAAGGCAATTATCACAGTCCAGCTTAAGTGCAGATGTCAGACTTAAATGAGGAAGAATGTGAAGGATTCCTAGAACACCCCATAAGCCTCCACCATCAAGACGTGCACCCCGTCAAAATGGACACTCAACAGACTGCTGATAAAGATAGGCCTGTATATCCCAAAAGGGTCACAATCCGTGAACACCAATTCAGCTGCAATGCGACTCCAAAGCGTGTCAAGCCTCCATGTAATCCACTCACCACATCCGTGTCATGGAAATAAACAAATGAAGCGGGGACACATAGCATAACTCCATACACTTTAATGTAAACATAGATAAAACAACGTTCCCCGCTCCCATCTGAATGCTACTCACAAAGGCAGATGTAATGAAGGCATTGCAAATGCATGAAGCATACTGATAATCCACCGCTGCAATACGACCGCTCGGTAGCTTAGCTGACCGGAACTGAAGCTGAAGGGCGTCTCAGTTGAAGTCCGTGATGACGAAACGCGTCAGAGTGTGAGTACGCGGTCGCCATAGTAACGCAGACGCCACGCTACGAGTTCCGGTCAGCTAAGGTACCGAGCCGTCGGATTGCAGCGGTGGATTATCTGTATGCTTCATGCATTTGCAATGCCTTCATTACATCTGCCTTTGTGAGTAGCATTCAGATGGGAGCGGGGAACGTTGTTTTATCTATGTTTACATTAAAGTGTACGGAGTTACGCTATGTGTCCCCGCTTCATTTGTTTATTTCCATGACAAGGATGTGGTGAGTGGATTACATGGAGGCTTGACTTTGTTCTGGTGCCCGGTAAAGTGATGTACCTCCCGTTTACTGTTTGCTACATTTACTCCTCTTGTTTTTTCATGGTCAGTTTTTCTCTGGCTGGGAGACATATTATTACAGATGAAGATGTGAGCGTCACAAAGCTACCACTTGATTGAGCTAACTGTAAAAGATGTTCGCTTCCTTGACTTTGGGTGCAATTCTGAACTCTTGCTTGGACTGCCCTGTTGGCAGTTGTAACTCAGAAAAGTTATTTTTTGCTTTATGCTTTTGTTAAGCAACTTCCCTCAAGTTGGTATAATACCAGCAGCTACATATTTGGAGATAGCACCGCTTTGCCTTACTGTTATTGGTTACTGCTACCAGTTTACTGCACCTACAAGAGACAGTCTATACCAGATGAGGATAACCTACCAAGAAAGCTGGCCATCACAGAGTGTGCTTGGTGGTGCATGTCACGCTATGCTTATCCGGGTGATCCGGATGGTATTACAACATCTCTCTTCCCCATTACAAATGTCCAGATAGTCTTTGGAACATTAGGGGTATCCACTCTCCTCTTAAATGTACCATGATTTTTATGTGTCTTAAACAGTTTAACGCTGCTATTTTTTCCCCAATAAACTCACCTACAGAATCAGTGAAGTGCCTACAGTACTCTTGGGTAGGGTGGGCATACCATTCAATGCTTACGTCCTACTCACGAGGAGTCAGTGTGATGGTACACGGTGCTCTGGACTTTCAAGAGTTTGATAGGAAAATTAAATATGAAGGTGGCTTTATTTTTATACATTGTCGTGTTGGTATTCTGAACTGCATATTGGTGTATTGAGTGTATATCCCACCACCCTTTGTGGCGGCGGTGCTTTGGCTTTTAATCTCTTATTTGGGACGCCTGAGGTGCCCGCTGCTCATAATAGGTTAATTTAACTGTTGCTTAAACTCAGCCTTGGATAGACCAGTGTTTTTCAATCTTTTTTCACTCAAGGCACCCTTTAAAACTATGGACAATCTCGAGGCACCCTCCAAAACTATTGACAGTCTTGAGGCGCCCCATTCTAAAATGTAAAAATGATTCTAATAGTTTTACACAATGCAGCAACATCACTACAGGCAAGACACACAACATTAGAGGTGATTTATTCTTCCAAAGCAAATACAGTTTTGCAAACTAGTAGACTAGTACTCCAATGTTTCTCTTCTCCCTCAGTTTTTCTCCATCACTAAGCTAATGAGAGCCCAAAGCTGAAGGAGAGAGGCAAGAGAGGATCAAACAAGGAAGATATCCAGGCAGCTGACATCCTCCTTATCAACTAATGATGTCATTGGTTGTTAGCAGGTTGGAAGCTGGAAGGTTGTATTGGTGTACCATGAAAACCTGAGGCTTTGTGTAACTAAAAGGCAAGTTTTATCCACCCACTGGCTTGTATACATTTTTGGGGCAATTTTCAGGCATTTTGACAAGGCACCCCTGAAGAATCCTCAAGGCACTCCAGGGTGCCCAGGTACCCTGGTTGAAAAAGGCTGGGATAGACACCCAGCTCCTCAGTCCTCTGCGTCCTCCAGGGGTACTCCCTTGGCGAAGTTGATGCAAGAGGTGGGCTGGATGGATATCTGGCAGCTTCATAATCCGAATGTCAAGCAATTTTTGTGTCTTTCTAAAACACACAGTACTTTATCTGGAATTGATTTTGCGATGGGCAGCTCAAGCATGCTTCCGTTTGTCTCAGATTTACCCTACAAACCACGTAGTGTATCTGATCACTCTTCTTTAGTACTGAATCTTACAATATCCTCACTGGTTACATTATCCAAAGCCCCTTGGAAATTCAGTGCATTCTGGTTGAAGTTATTCCGCTCACATGATGGGATTGAGCGGGGCATGCAAGAGTTTTTCACATCTTAGGATCCATCCAGCTCTTGTATAATACAATGGGAGGTTTTTAAGGCCTACCTGAGGGGTTTGTTGATTGTGGAAATTAACTGCTTGACCAAACCTATTTCTGACACATGTTGTGTAAAAGGTCAAATCCTAATGTTTGCTAGAAAATTACTTAGAATCCCCAAATATTATGTATATTTTTTTAGCAAAGACTGTGGAGAATAAAATGGCGGTCGTTGCAATATTTTTTGTCACGTGGTATTTGCACAGCGGTCTTTCAAATGCAATTTTTTTTTTGGAAAAAATACACTTCACTGAATCTAAAAAAACCTAAACAGTAAAGTTAGCCCATTTTTTTGTACATTGTGAAAGACGTTGTCACGTTGAGTAAATAGATATCTGACATGTGACGGTTTAAAATTGTGCACACTCATGGAATGGTGACAAACGACAGTACTTAAAAATATCCATTGGCGACGCTTTAAAAATTTTTAACGGTTACCACTTTAGAGTTACAGAGGAGGTCTTTTGCTAGTGCTGCAGGAGGCATTCTGAATGTGTTGATGGGGGAATCAAATTATTTTATGTCCTTCCACCCGTGGTCGAAGGAAAGTAAATCGAATCATCTATGGGCTGCTTAAAGCTCCCCTATCCACAGACTGACAACACTGCTGCACAATATCTCTGATTTGTCACCTTGTAAAAGTAGGTGGAAAGATAATGGGTCTACAAGCAGGATCAATAGGTTAAGAGTTGAGTCAGAAAAACAAAAACTCCTAAAATTCCTAAGAAAATTAATAATTCTTTATCTCAATAAAAACTTGGCTTTGCAAGTTTTGTAACCTTCTGACAAAAATATGGTTTGTTAACACAAGCAAACAAGGCATGTTCCAGATACAGCAGAAGCTGACACATCATAACCATACAGATGGTCACACCTCTCCAGAAATAACTCTGCAAGCTGATTTAACACTGATAGTGAAGAAATTCCTGGAGTTTGCTCAATATCAGTGGGTTCGTGACACTAAACTCACATTGCAAAAACATAGTACCATGTGACCTTATGTATTGAAGATAAAATGTTGAAGATCGGGATAATAGAGTCTTGAACAGAGTCTATACTGATGATAAATGTCTGTTTTTTTACCATTGTACACAAGACCTCAAAGTCCACCCAGAAGTGTTTTTATGCTTACAGGGGTTATCCTTCATTCACACGGTTCACAAATATTCTTTTAACAACAACAGAAAAATTGTTGCACCATAAACATTCTTAGTTTGTTTTTCCTAGGAAGCTTGAACTGCAAGCAAATGGGAAAAATATATAAATAAAGGCAATCAATAAATAGGGAATTCTTACCTAGAATACTATCAACTATGTATAGTAAATATACTATGTATTAACCCCAATAAAGCTACCAGGTTCCAATACTTAGGCCCCTTTCACACGAACGATCCGATCAGATCCGCCTGTCAGTTTTTTAGGCGGATCTGATCGGATCCCCTATGCATCTCTATGGGGAGATGTCCTCTGACACCTGCTGCTATCCGATTCCGATCCTGTCCGTGAAATCCGGATGGATGGAAACCCTATTTTCCATCCGTTCAGGGGATCGGAAAGGATGAAAGCGGACAGGCGGTCCGCTCTCATCCGATTCCCCCATAGAGAGCAGCGGGGCTCTGACACCTCCCTCTCCGCACACAGAGAGGAGAGGGAGCTGTCACCTGCCTGCTCAGCGGGGATTGGCGGATCGATCCCCGCTGAGCAGCTCAGAGTCCGCCAACAGAGGCGGACCGTGTGAAAGGACCCTTATGCCCCGTACACACGTTCCGATAATCGTACGACAAAACTTGCTTTCGACCTGATCTCACGATAATCTGATCGTTAGTACACAGCTTTGGACAGCCGATCACGACAGTTGGTCCAACAAAATCCGAAGGGACAAACAGGAAAACTTCTGTCGTACGACATATTCTCGAAAGATAATCGTTTCGTCAGTACAGTATGCGTAGGCTAAAAGTCAATCGACAAATACCACGCATGATCGGAAACAGTAAAATAGTGGTCAGACGTATATACATCACTTCCGATACGTAGCTACGAAAAATACACTTGTTCAGTGAATCGTACGAAGAAAATCTGATGGTTTGTATGCAGAGTTGGTTTCGATTTTAGTAACATGCAACAATTTACGAAACATTTGTCGTACGATTATTGTACGATTATCGGAACGTGTGTACGGGGCATAAGTAATGTAAAAGTAGTCCTTTTAGGAGAAGGAACTCTGAAGCTCAGATTACACACACAGCTGAATGAGCTAGAGTGGTGATTTACCTCCCACTCATTCAGTGTAGCTCCATGCAGAATTTTAATTAGAAAGACACCAAGGCTACTAAAGCTGGATACACACTATACAATTTTCTTTATATTTTTTCCTTTAGACTTCCCAAAACCATATAATATGAGGCCAAATCTAAACACTTTCAATTTGTATGCAATCAGGAAGGCCCTTGTACAACATAGTTGAAGGTAAATCTAAAGGAAATCTACCAACAAAAGTTGTATAGTGTGTATCCAGCTTAAAGGAGCTGAGACTCTTCACACAATATATTTAATAAATATTAACATCGATTATCCAATCATGTGCAGATGAAAAAATTAAAACGGGTTTAGATTTTGACATGATTGGATATTTGAAGTAATTTTACACACAATTTATTGATAATTTTTAAGATTTACAACTCCTTTAGTAAAAAAAGCCTCACTGTCTGAAAGCAAACAGCTACTCTGTGCTTTCCCTTTAAAAAAATCCATATTAATCTGCAAGTCCAGAGTAATGGATTCAGCCTGCATTTAATGTGAATTTGTCAAATAAAAATGTATTACAGCCCTCAGGAGCCTTAGCTGGGTCTGACCAATCAAACTATAAAAGCATCTAGCAGTCTGTCCATTATTTTAACGCCTATTTCCATCAAGGTCCGTAACAGAAGGAGAGCAAAACCATGGCATTACATCCCTGATTTTGTTCCAAGAATTATAAACAAAAAAAGAAGAATGGGACTTTTCAGGTGCCATAAACACATATAATGATTAGAAAAAAAATACATTTTTTATTTACAAAAAAAACTCTTTCAACAGCTACAGTATATGTGCAATTTTAAAAACAATGATGGATACTGAAAAAAGGTACAATGGTTTACAGGCAGACTACAGGTACCAAAGAAAGATTTCACAAATCCATTATAAGCAGATATAAAAATGTTACTTGTCATTCGTGGTTTCACCATGTTTCACTCATTTGCATCTTCAGGAAACCACAAAGTTTAATAGAAACACTGCACGGTAAAAGAACATAATTAAAGATCATATTTTTTTCTTAGCATCTATTTTGCTACCAATGTATTGTGTGCACAATAGTGAGAGGGGAGGAGGAGGACCTACTGTGTCCTATTACCCACAGATGCCCCCAGAAAACCACGGACACCAATGGGGGAAGGAACATCCCAAGGGTATGGAACCCAAGTCTAACCCAAATTTGTTACACACTTCCCTGTTTCCTTCTGTGGTCCACTGGTTGATCCCCCCATCTAAGTTCCTTCCCCCATGGGGGGGTCTGGGGTTTTCTGGAGGCATATGTGGGTATAGGTGGACACAGTAGGTCATTCTCCTCCCCTCTCACTCTTGTGCACACAATGCATTGGTGGTAATATGAATGCTAACAAAAAATATATTATGTGATGTTATTTTTAATTATTTTCTTTTTGTGCTGTTCCTAATTAACTGGTTTTCTGAAGAAGCAAATGTCAAAACCACCAATGCCAAGATATATTTTTGGATCTGCTTATAATGGAAAAGTCTTTCTTTGGGACCTTTAGTCTGCCTATGAATTAGTGCAGGGTTCAAATTTTCAAGTCCTGAGCTGCTAGCCAGGCCTTAAGAGTAAAGCCTCCTACACATGATCAAATTATCGAAAGAATTTTTGTCCGTTTTTTGTTGTATGCTAGTCTCATATGGAAAGTGAAGAGGTTACTTTCATACGAAAATTCTCCTACGACAGAATTCAACTTCAGAAGTGATATCATGTGTTTAATTGTTTTGTACGTATTCTTTAACCTTCCTAGCGGTATTCCCGAGTGTGGCTCGGGGTTAAATTTCAGTGCCAAAAGCAGTAACCCTGAGCCACACTCGGGGTACCGCTAGGAAGATCGCTGGATCCTGGTAGAGGGGTTACTTACCTTGTCACTGGGATCCAGCGATGTATCCCGGCGGTGTCTGGCGGCGGATCTTCCTTTCCGATCCTCTGTGTGCCCCGGCTTCCGTCTCCTGCGACGTGACGTTCGCAGGGGGGTGGAACCGGTGGCAAATTCAAATGTAAAACACACCAAACACAATGATACAATGCAAAATAAAATAAATTCACATTTGTTTGCCCCCCAGTGCCCTTTCCTGCACGTTTTACTGTACTTTTTAGGTATATATATATATATACACACACAGTATATATATATATATATATATATATATATATACATACACATACATATATATATATATATATATATATATATATACAGTATATATATATATATATATATATATATACAGTATATATATATATATATATATATATATATGTATACATACATACATACTTTAACTTATTTATAGTTTTTTATTATATTATAATTTATGATTTTGTGTTTCAAACTTTATCATACCCGAGATGTTATAAAGAAGAACACACAGTAAAAAAAAAAAATCATATGTAAATAGTTGGTTTGGGCTGCTCATTCTTAAGAATTACATGCAAAATAATGGTACCGCTTTCAGCACCTAAAATCCGAAAGAATCCTACCGCCAGGGAGGTTAATTTCCGAGCATGTGTAGCCTTGCTTTTATGATTTTTTTCAGACGAAAATTGTACTAATTAAACGAAAATCGGACGTTGTGTTCATATACGATAAAAATTTTATAGCCTGCACATCTAGTTTTTGTTGTCGGAAAAGTTGTAATCGGCTGTCGAAAGCACTATTCTAAAAACCCAAAATCGGCAGATTGTTCGTCAGACTAAATCTTATTTCCAATTTTCCTTTCGTGTGTACGGGCCTTTACTTGCCACCGGTTGCCCTACCCTGCCCCACCCCTAATTCCATCCCTAAACACGCCCTCATAAATTATCTCATGAAATGACACTGTTGATTGTTTTAGGCAGAATTATGTTACAAAAATAAATGTCAACAACAACAACTTTATCAGTGCCCATCAGTGCAGCCTCATCAGTTCCCATCAATGCAGCCTATCAGTGCCCATCAGTGCATCATATCCATGCCCATCAGTGCAGTCTCATCAATGCCATCTCATCAGTGCCCATCAGTGCAGCATATCATTACCCATCAGTGTAGTCTCATCAATGCCCATCTGTGCCGCCTTATTAGAACCCATCACTGCATCATATCAGTGCCTGTCAGTGCAGCATATCCGTGCTGCCTCATCTGTGCAGCCTCAGTGCCCATCAGTGCCAATCAATGCAGTTTCATCAGTGCAGCATATCAGTGCAGTCTCATCAGTGCCCATCAATCCAGCCTCATCAGTTCAGCATATCAGTGCCCATCAACACAGCCTCATCAGTGCCCATCAATGCAGCCTATCAGTGCCCATCAATGCAACCTATTAGTGCCCATTAGTGTCCTTCAATGCCGCCTATCCGTGCCCACCAACGCAGCCTATCAGCACCCATCAATGCAGTACACCAGTTCCCATCAATGTAGTCTCATGGGAAGAGAGAGGAGAGGAAGAGGAGCGCCGCTGGTTCACACAGAGACGGATCTCCACTGTCAAACAAAGTCCCGCCTAATGGACTGGCTTCAATGATAGTCACACTACTTCAATTTCCCAGCATTGGACCAGTGTGCTGTCAATCATAAGAGCAGGACCAGGAGGTGGGACTTTGTTTGACAGCAGAAATCTGTGTGATTCGGCCGCTCTCCTCTTCCCCTCCTCTCTCTGTGATCTGGCGGCGTTCCTCTTCCTCTCCTCTCCCTTCCCCACAGTTTCCTGGCCAATCGCAGAGTCGGCTCCCATTTAAACCCGCCTGATGGCCGCGCCCACCATCTCCCCTTACAATACAGATGCTCACTTGCCCTCAACTAATTTCCACTCACCAAATGCAAACAGGTGAGTGGAAATTTTGAGGGCTGAATTAGTAGACCCCTGTTCAGTGTCCATCATCACTGTTTTTTAAATTGCTAATATAATTGTTGTTAGCTTTTTTTGTAATAAAAAATTGATGTTATTATAATCATTGTATGTGTTTATTTGGCACCTGAAAAGTCCCATTCTTCTTTTTGGTGTAAAATATTCTTACGCCTAAAGTCATATGCTGGCAGGACCCGAATACTTGCAGCACGAAACTGTTTATACACCAATAAAGTGAAAGTTTAATCAAACACTAACCATACTTAAATCAACTCCCATTTTTTTTTAGTAGTACTGATTTTCATTACACACATCCTAACATGAAAAATAGAATTTTTCGTAAGAACTTACCGTAAAATGATTTTCTCTGAGTCCTCTGACAGTCTCCGCCCGATGGTATTAGCCTTCACTATTGGGTAATGGCGCACTCTGCAGGAGCCGGCTAGGCAGATAATTGATTATCAGCTTAATACAAAAACAAACTTTTTGTACCTCAGCACACCCCTCAGCCATTACTCAAAACCCATCTGATATTACCTCAGTTTGTAGCAAGCAGTACCGGAAGGCAACAACCCCCAACTCCAAAAACCAGAGGTCAGAGGACTCAGAGAAAAGAATTTTACGGTAAGTTCTTACAAAAAATTATATTTTTTCTTACGTCTTCGGACAGTCGCCGCCCGATGGTATTAGCCTTCACTATTGTGACGTCCCAAAGCAGTGCAGGTATGAGGGTTGGGAAAGAAACGCAACCATCTTAGAAGGCAACGTAAACAGCTGGGCCAGTAACCACCTGAGCCCACAGGAAAAAATCTGGAAAAAACCCAGAAAAAAATACCCCAACAAGGAGGGACAGTAAAAACACATGTTCCCTTACACAACTGCCACACTCAAAACTTTGTAGCCAAAGGAAACATCCGAAGATGCCAAAACGTCAAGTTTGTAAAACTTAGTGAAAATGTGCACGGACAACCACGTCGCCGCCTTGCACACCTGAGCCACAGACGCCCGATGGCGAAAAGCCCAAGAGGCACTAACGGCTCGAGTAGAAAGAGCCTTTACCGGGAAAGGAGGAACCTGACCCGTGATGGAATAGGCCCGAACAATCGTCTGTCTGATCCACTTAGAAATGGTCGCCGCGAAGGCGGCCAAGCCCTTCCAAGGTCCCTCAGGAAGAACAAACCGAGAATCAGACTGCCGAATCGACTCTGTGGCAGACAGGTAGACCTCGACCGCCTGGACCGCAGCCAGAGAATGCAAGGCAAACTCCGTAAGATGCTTGGGTTGTGTACCCAGCGAAGGCAACACAATGTCCTCATTGAGGTGGAATGAATAAAACCACCTTGGGAAAAAAAGATTGACTCAGTCGCAGAACCACCTTATCTCTATGAAGTACCAGATAAGGAGAACGGCAGGACAAGGCCGCCAATTCAGACACTCTGCGAGCCGATGTGATGGCCACCAGAAATCAACTTTTCGTGACAACACAGACAGACATCTCCCTGGTGATCTCGAAGTGAGGTTTATTGTAACACTGACAACAACCAAATTCAGATCCCACAGAAGCAAGAGAGCTCCCCTCGGGGTGAGCCAAATGCCACCCCTCTTGAAGTATAACATGTTTGTTATTTTTAAACCCCAAAAAAAAAAAAAAAAAAACGAGACTTTAATATCACTTTAATAGAGCTGAGGGTTTTTAATTGCTTTAGTCCATTTTTACCATAACCTGTATGGTTATACTGTCTTTTTGGGTCCCAAGCCCTACTCCATAGAATTTATGGTTTCCATACACTGTACTGATGATGACCAAAAAGCCTGAAACAGCTGTTTCAGTTGCAGTTTGGAATCAATGACTATATAATGTAAGGCTATATTTGCACTATACACCAGTGGTTTTGAATATGCATATGGCCAATTGGGTATGAAGAAATTATTTGCATGGCTTCACCTACTGTCCTAAAAACAAGCAGAGATAAACTGGTACAGATAGATCTGGGTATGAAGAAAAACAGATCCTTCACTACAGCAGGAACTTGGAGATATGTTCTAGTATCCAGAAGATGAACCTTACAAGTGAGCTGTTTTAGCAAAATTTGGAGCATACAGACCTTTGTCTACAATAAGGAACACTGGGGAGAAAGAAATGTAGAAAAGAGGAACTGGTGAGGATCCAATTCAAACTTTTGGATAGTAATCGCTCTGGTCACAAATCCCCCCCCCCCCCCCCCCAGTCTTCACTGGTTTCATAAAACAACCCAATCTCCAAAAATGTAATAAAAAAACAATGTGATACTTGCAATCCCAACTACATAAAACACCACAACCTCTTATATTATATTAAAAGAAAACAAATACATTGTGATCATGCTAGTAATATAAAACATCTGATATTTTAACTTATCTGCAGTCTGCAGAAATATGCTTAATAATTAGAAGTGGGATATAGACATTTAGTGCTCTCTACATGCGGTTTATTTACTTTGGGTGGGAGGATTATTTTGGCGATGTGTTCTTGAGAATAATACATTCATAAAGGAATAGCCATGAGATCACTCTTCTCAGTAGGTGTATAACATGAAGACAGGAAAAATGATTTGTACTGTGCTATGAGACATTTTATGTCAGTAGGTCAAACATACTGTACTATATAAAAATCTTTAAGTTCACTAAAGGTTATGCTATTGGAAAAATCATGTGACAAGTTAAATCGAAGATTTAATATATTGCATACTACCAGTCCTTAGATGTGCTGGCTGCATTTGCTTATTTTATTTTCACCTTGAGATCCTGCCTTTTTGTCCTAGGATGACAACGCTCACTCATGGTACCTATGGAGGAGTAGTGTTGGCACCTTGGGCTGATTGGACCACAACCCTTCTTTCCTCATCTCCATTATATAGGGAGGAGGTGTCCTGTAGTTTACAAAAGCTAGGAAAGCTGATAACATTGTTTGAGGATATGATGCACATTGTCACTTTATTTGATTTTATATAGCGCTGTATACATATTTGTCTATTGTTTGAGGATACACCGGAAGTTGCATGTACAAAAAGAGGGTACATAAGCAGGACAGAGTTTGATTTGAAGAAGAATTCCAGGTATGGCATTTTTTACATAGTTGGTCCAGCTTGGACCGATGTAACTATGTATATACCATATCTGTAGGATCCCTCTAGAAGCTGGAAATTACTGTAGCAGACACCGCTACCCCAATGATTGGATGAGATAGAGAGGTGTGGCACGATCTCCGACTCTTCCAATCAGAAAACGCAAAGCATTCTCTGAATGGTACATGTGCCAAGCAGCCAACCTCCTATATTTAGAATGTATCAGGGCAATCACTCTGTATGGGATCAGAAGCAAGTGGAGATAACTACAAACAATCTCCAGCTGCTAGAGGGATCAGTCGGGTATGGCATATGCATAGGTACATTGATCTTAACTGAATCAATGTTAACTATGTAAAAAATTCCATACTGTGAATTCTTCTTTAAATCAGCACGTTATAGCAGAAAAAAAGCCTTGACATGTTTTGCATTTCAATGTTTAGCCAAGAGGCTTTGACTAAGCGCTATATCATCTAGATCTTGGTATCCAGGCATTAAGGAATCAACATGAGCTGGCCTTCTGCATTCCTAACCCATCTTATAGCATAATTGGTAGGAAGCTATTTCTTACAGCAGTGTAGGTCAACTCATTTTATATAAGGGCTACAATTGTGGCCCCTTACATCACACCAAAGTTTAATTATACGAAAAGGTCATAGCCAGCAGATATGCCATAGGAGTTGTTGAAGACTGAAGACATGCTTCAAGGGACATTCATAGACTAGAGACATGAGACTGTTAACACTGATCACTGCACTTACAGCCACTTTACAAATTGATGCTTCCACATGTGTTCTCCAACTTTAAAATGCCATATATACTGTACTTGTCTGCAGGGGCTCCAATGGCTGGGCAGTAAGTGCCAACGGACAGCATTGCTTTGGGCCATGTGTGGGAGACCAGGGCCTTACAGGCTCCAACCAGTGCTGTATTTTGGCCTAGGCCAACAAGGCCCAGGCCTAGGGCGGCACTTTGCATGGGGGCAGCAACAAAGCCACCCCCCTCCACCTGAGACTCTATTGGCCACTGGTTGCTAGAGCCGCCTCTCTCACCCCCCTTTCTCTCTCTCACACTCACCCCCTCTCTCCACCCCCTCTCTCTCATCCCCACCTCTCTTTCATCCCCTCTCTCTCACTCTTTGACCCCCTCCCTCTCTCTCACCCCCCTCTTTCATCCCCCCTCACCCCCCTCTCTCTCTCATCCCCCCTCTCTCTCTCCCTCCCTCCCTCCCTCACCCTTCTCTCTCTCCCACTACCTCTCACCCCCCCCCCCCCTGGTGAGATCTCAGGGGTTCATGCTGGGACTTGTAGTCCTTCGATTTTGGAGGGAGTTACATCCGTTAAAAAGGAGTGGGGCAAATTTACATAAGAAGGGGGGGTGCCCAATTTTAGTCTTGCCTAGGGCAGCACAAAACCAAAATACACCACTGGCTCCAACATGCAGCCCAAGGACCTCATGTGACCCTTTGGCACTTATTGGGCCTCCACTGGAGCCTCTGCAGACAGTATGGGGTTAATTTACTAAAACTGGAGAGTGCAGAATCTGGTGCAGCTCTGCATAGAAACCAATCAGCTTCCAGTTCTTTTTGGTGAAGCTTAATTGAACAAGCTGAAGGTAAAGGCTGATTGGCTACCATGCACAGCGTCACCAGATTGTGAACTCTCCAGTTTTAGTACATCAACCTTCAGGTATAGTGATAGGTATCATTCCAAGGTTCATTCAGACTGACTAGCAGTTGAGAAATAGAAAAAAAACTCAGGGGAAATAACACAATGCCACAACATTCAGGCCAGTCAATTGAGATGTGACTGCAGAACTGGACCTCAAGCATCTGCATAACCAGAATGCTTCTGGAATACCTGTACCTCTCTCTGTATAGATCCAAAGAAGAGAGGTATCTTTCTTCAAGACAGTAAACAAAGGCAGAGAAGGTATAATAGTCAGGGAAGAAGAGCCAAAGACAGAATATAAAGGTAGCAGCTTGAGAGATAAATAATTAACCACTGCCCGCTGCAGATTTACTGCGGCAGGCAGCCGCTCTCAGGAAGCTAGGGGGTGTCAGCCGGGGAGCCAGTGCGTGTGTCAGGCGGCTTCGATTGCCGCCTGGCACCGGCGATCTCCCCCCCGCTGACAGAGAAGGACGGATGGCTGATGTAAACACAGCCGTCCGTCCTTCTCCCTGCAATGATCACAGAGCTCATGTGATCCTGCTATATAGGATCGCATGTCTCTGTGATCATCTCACAAGCCCAACCCACCATTGTTAGAATCACTCCCCTAGGCTCACATTTAACCCCTTGATCACCAATGGTATTAACCCCTTCCCTGCCAATGGCATATTTACAGTAACAGTGCATATTTTTAGCACTGATTACTGTAGTAATGTCACTGGTACCCCCAAAAGTGTCAAAAATGTCAGTTAGGGGTCCGATCTGTCCGCCGCAATGTCGCACTCCTGCAAAAAATCGCAGATCACCACCATTACTAGTAAAAAAAAAAATTAATAAAATTGACATAAATCTTTCCCATAGTTAGTAGACACAATAACTTTTGCACAAACCAAACAAAATACGCTTATTGCGATTTTTTTTTTACCAAAAATATGTAGCAGAAAACAAATTGGCCTAAAATGTTAAAAATTTTAGATTTTTAATTTTTTTTTTGAGAATGATATATAGCAGAATGTAAAAAATATTGTTTTTTTTCCTCAAAAGTGTAGATATTTTTGTTTATAGAGCAAAAAATAAAAATCGCACAGGTGATCAAATGCCACCAAAAGAAAGCTCTATTTGTGGGAAAAAAAAAAGGCGTCAATTTTATTGGGTACAGGGCCGCACGACTGCGCAATTGTCCGTTAAAGTAATGCAGTGCCGAATCGCAAAATAGGGCCTGGTCATTAAGCAGGAAAATCTTCCAGTCTTAAAGAGGTTGTAAACTCGTTCAAAAAAATTTTTTTTTTTTTTACAACCTGCAAGAGAAAGACATAATGAGCTAGTATGCATCGCATACTAGCTCATTATGAAATACTTACCTTAGAACGAGCCCCCGCCGTGCCGCTCTCTTACCTGTATGACGAGCGACATGTTCAGTCGCCTGTCTTCCGGGATCGCGGCATCCGGCCATCTGATTGGCCGGAGCCGCGGTGACGTCACTCCCACGCACGCGCGCGGGAGCCGACGGTCACGGGACGGGGCTCTGAAGGAACGGCACGATCAGCCGTTCCTTCAGAGCGCATGCGCCAGTGACGTCACTGGCTGCATTAAAGGTAAATATCTCCTAAACCGTACATGTTTAGGAGATATTTACAGTACCTATAGGTAAGCCTTATCATAGGCTTACCTATAGGTACAACTTCCTGAGGAGGGTTTACTTCCTCTTTAAAGTGGTTAAAGATAACTAAGCAGTGTGGGGGGATTAAAGTGGTACCAAAGACAGAAGAGTTTTTTTCTAACCTTAAAGTGTAAATCCACCCTAACACTAAAATTCCTGCATCAATAGATTGCCACGATCTAACACTAACCTATCCAGCCCTGTAAGAAGAAATCGGTATACTTTTTTGAAGCCACTCCGACCGGATCCCACGCTGTGCTGTCAGCAGCGGCTTCGCTGTGGAGGCGGGTGCCGAGGACACAGCCGACAACGGCAGCCCCATAGTAAGTCTATGGGTGATGTCACTCCCCATTAATTTCACAGCCAATGTTGGCTGTATCTTCTGCAGAGCTTCTGATGCTAGAGAGCGGATCGGATCAGCTTAAAAAAAGGTATTTATACTGATTTCTTCTTTATAAGGCTAGATATGTTAGTGTTAGATCATAGAGGTCTATAGATGCAGGGATATTAGTTTTAGGGTGGACTTACACTTTAATGCATTCTCTGCATTAGGGTAAAAAACCTTCTGTGTGCAGTTCCCCCCCAGCCCTCCTTATACTAACCTGAGCCCAATCTCAATCCAGGGCTGTGCCAGAGCAGACAGGACAGAGAGGCAGCAGCTCCTGCTGCTGTCAATCACAGACAGTAAGAGAGCAGGTGGCAGGGCCGGGCTGTGTTCTGTGTGTCAATGGACACACAGAGTGCAGATCATGATTGAGCCTGCATGAGTGCCCCTAAAGCAATCAGATTGATAGGGAGTGCACTCAGCAGGGAGAATAAGCCAGAAGCACTGGGAAGGACCCAAAAAGAAGAAGATCATGGCTACTTTGTGCAAAACAATTGCACAGAGCAGGTAAGTATAACATGTTTTTTGTTAAAATAACATTTTTAGGTTTACCATCATTTTAACAAGGGCAACTACAGTGGTGATCGAAAGTTTGGGCACCCCAGGTAAAAAGTTGTATTAATGTGGATAAAGAAGCCAAGGAAAGATGGAAAAATCTCCAAAAGGCATCAAATTACAGATTAGACATTCTTATAATATGTCAACAAAAGTTAGATTTTAGTTCCATCATTTACACTTTCAAAATAACAGAAAACAAAAAAATGGTGTCTGCAAAAGTTTGAGCACCCTGCAGAGTTAATATCTTGTACTGCCCCCTTTGGCAAGTATCACAGCTTGTAAACGCTTATTGTAGACAGCTAAGAGTCTTTCAATTCTTGTTTGAGGTATCTTTGCCCATTCTTCCTTACAAAAGTCTTCCAGTTCTTTGAGATTTCTGGGCTGTCTGTCACGCACTGCTCTTTTAAGGTCAATCCATAGATTTTCAATTATGTTGAGGTCAGGAGATTGTGAAGGCCATGGCAAAACCTTCAGTTTACGCCTCTTGATGTAATCCCCCGTGGATTTTGAGGTGTGTTTAGGATCATTATCCATTTGTAGAAGCCATCCTCTCTTTAACTTCAGCTTTTTCACAGATGGCATCAAGTTACCATCCAAAATCTGCTGAAATTTTATTGAATCCATTTTTCCTTCTACTCGTGAGATGTTCCCTGTGCCACTGGCTGCAATACAACCCCAAAGCATGATTGATCCACCCCCATGCTTAACAGTTGGACAGAGGTTATTTTCATTAAATTCTGTGCCCCTTCTTCTCCAAACGTACCTTTGCTCATTCCGGCCAAAAAGTTCAATTTTAACCTCATCGGTCCACAGAACTTGTTTCCAAAATTCATCAGGCTTGTCTATATGTTCATTTGCAAAGTTCAAACGCTGATTTTTGTGCTGAGGACGTAGAAGAGGTTTTCTTCTGATGACTCTTCCATGAAGACCATATTTGTACAAGTATCTCTTTATAGTGGAATAGTGCACCACATCTCCAGTGTCTGCCAGATCTTTCTGGAGGGATCGTGCAGTCAAATGTGGGTTTTGAATTGTTTTTCTCACAATCCTGCGAGCTGTTCTGTCTGATATTTTTCTTGATCTTCCAGATCTTGCTTTAACTTCCACTGTTTCTTAATTACATTCCGAACAGAGGATATTGACATCTGAAAACACTTTGCTATCTTCTTATAGCCTTCTTCAGCTTTGTGAGCGTCAACTATTTTCAGTTTCAGTTTTCTAGGCAACTGGTTAGAAGATCCCATGGTGCTGATTGTTGGGGCAAGGTCAGATGAGTCTGAGCATTTAAAACCTTTGAGATTGACATCACCTGGTCTTCCCAGACGATGATTGAGAACAATCCATGACACTGGCAGGTCTCAGCCTTGCAAAGGGGGCAGTGCATGCTATAAAATCTGCAGGGTGCGCAAACTTTTGCAGACGCCATTTGTTTGTTTTCTGTAATTTTGAAAGTGTCAATGATGGAAATAAAATCTAACTTTTGTTGACATATTAGAAGAATGTCTTAACTGTAATTTGATGCCTTTTGGAGATTTTTCCATCTTTCCTTGGCTTCTTTATGCATATTAATATAAATTTTTACCTGGGGTGCCCAAACTTTCGATCACCACTGTATGTGATTTTTAGTTTAACCACTTGCCAACCAGTCACTGAGCTGGTACTGCGGCAAAGTGGCTCGACTCTGTCCAGCGACGTAGACCTACGTCGCTGGACTCCTCCCCTTGTGGGCGGCGCTCGCGCGCCGCCGGAGGCTCGCTCCCGTTGTTTTCAGTCACAGCGCGGGAGTCGGGCCAGGGGAGGAGCAGCGGCGATCGCCGCTGCTCTTCCCCCGATCGTCGGGGAATCGAGTCTGGCGATCCGCCCGCTTGTGTAAACAAAGCGGGCGAATCTCCTAAGTGACAAACAGTGACAGATTGCAGGGTTCAGCATAGCTGAACATGCGATCTGTCCCTGTGTCACTCAGTCACCTCCCCCCACACACGTCAGTAAGCACCAGGCATACATTAACCCCTCCCTCTCCAATAAAATTAACCCCTTCCCTGCCAGTGTCAATTTTACAGTAACAGTGCATATTTATAGCACTGATTACTGTAGAAATATCACTGGTACCCCCAAAAGTGTCAAAAATGTCAGTCAAGGGTCCGATCTGTCCGCCGCAATGTCGCAGTCCCGCAAAAAAAAAAATCGCAGATCGCCGCCATTACTCGTTAAAAAAAAAACACCAAAAATGACAGAAATCTTTCTCTTAGTAAACGCAATAACTTTTGCGCAAACCAATCAAAATACGCTTATTGTGATTTTTTTACCAAATATATGTAACAGAAAACAAATTGGCCAAAAATCTAAAAAAAATTTGATTTTTACATTTTTTTTTTGGGGGGGGGGGGGGGGGAATTTCATATAAAAAAATGTGAAAAATATTATTTTTTCAAAATTTACGCTCTTTTTTTGTTTATAGCGCAAAAACTAAAAATCGCACAGGTGATCAAATACCACCAAAAGAAAGTTCTGTTTGTGGGAAAAAAAAGGACGTCAATTTAGTTTGGGTACTGCGTCGCACGACCGCACAATTGTCAGTTAAAGTCACACAGTGCCGAATCGCAAAAAGTGGCCTGGACGCAAAATCCTCCGGTGGAAAAGTGGTTAAGTATTGGAGCATATTCCTTGAGCCAAATCAACAATGCCATTACACAAGTTCCATGTGATGTTGTGCCAGTTGCTCCAAATCACTTTAAAAATGATATGTGACAGTTTGTATTAGAAGCTGTTAGCATGCACCAAAACAATCAGGCACTTGTGCCAATAGTCCAACTGAACAAAATGTTCTAAAATAAACACCGTTACCACCAGTGGTGGCTGGTGCATGATAATTTGGGGGGGGGCGGCAAAACCCACACCCCCTGCGGGACGGCCAGCCGGCAGGCAAATACACCACCCCCCCCCTTCCCCTCCACGGGAGCCGGACAGTAAAAACGCTTCTCTTTTCAGCCAATCGGGAAAGGGGTCTCACAACCCGCTCCCTGATTGGCTGGGAGGGGAATCAGTGTGGTAATAGTGAATATTCATTCGCTATTGTCATACAACTGGGTGGGCTCAGGGTGCAGTGCTTTGCGCCCCGAGCCCACCCCTTTTTTGAAGCTATTAGAGCCTCTAAAAAAAAAAAAAAAAAAAAAAAACCCCATTGGAATCCATGCTTTCGGCGCCCTGCATGTAGATAAGGGCGCCGAATGCATGGATGGGGGGCGGCACCCCTGTGCACCCAATGGACGGGTCACCACTGGTTTCCACAGTGGCCCATATACTATAGTGAAGAGTGATGGATAGCGAGTAGAAGCACTGCAGGATGGAGGGAAAATGCATAACTAACGTCATACAAACGAAGGTTAAAGTGACACTAAACTCTGGTTAAAATGTATTTGATTACGCAATAACTCAAAAAAGTCTACATAAAGCGTAACTCCACTTTTGTTGAGAAAAAAACATTCCCCTCTGGGTGATCTCTGTACATTGCAAGGATTTTAACAAACTTTGTTGCGGATTCCTACCTTTTGTTATTCTGAAGAAATCATTGTTTGTTCCTCTGTGCTGAGTGAGTCTAATGGGAGTGGTTTCATAATTATATATCAGCTGTGGCAGCTGCAGGGCTCTAATGAGGAAATATGCTGGGCCTGCATCCCTTTAGATGTGCTCCTATTTGGAGAATATCACCAAAAATGACATTTTTGTTGTAGGGGATGCCTAAAATCTGATTGTATCTTAATGCAGACTTCTGGGAAAATTGGTAAGCCAATCACACAAGCAGGAAATTATGTTTCTGGGGTGTGGTCAGTATACATTCTGGGTACAGAACACCTCCAGGTAGCCATATTGCATTGCATTTTCAGAAAATTACAACAGCTGCAGATTGAAAAGGAAAGGTAATTTTTAATAACATTCAATTACAATATGATTTGTGTCGCAATTGTATACACTATATTGTTTTTTTTTATTTGCTGATTCTTTTTCCCCACGAAAGTGGTTACCCTTTAATGAAAAATAGATTAGAGAGCCATGAAGTGGTGGATGTGTATGGATTATTGTTATAGAATAAGAATATTGTTTAGTGTCACTTTAATTTATCTACCGAATATACTCGAGTATAAGTTGACTTTTTCAGCACATTTTTTAATGCTGAAAAAGTCCCCCTTGGCTTATACTCGGGTCACGGTCTCACTTACCTGTTCTCTGGTGCAGTGTGCATGTGCTGCCGCTCGGGAAAGCCCGTACACGTTTGGCTATTCCCGGGCAGACGGTGCATGCACGGTGACGTGTGGGCGCCGGGCGGCGCCATTTTTAAATGTAAGGCGCCTCTCCGAAAGGTAAGTGAGACTCCTCCCCAGCCCCTGCATCTCCTGAACCATGAAAATACAAAGCAAAAAAGAGGGCGCACCAGCCTAGCGCATTATCCTCAGCGAGTTTATTTAGATAAAAATTAAAATCAGCTACTCACAAACAATCGTGAAATTCAGGCACATCAATTCCATACACCTGCCTCCTGCCAGAGGATCAAAGTCTTTACTGGAAGCAGAGGGCTGACGCGTTTCGAGGCCGTGCCTCTTCCTCAGAGCCTGGAGGCCATGGTCAAGTCCGTAGTTTAAATATGATATGAAAGGCCAGGCCTCCACATGGCCCTCGGGGATGTGGGAGGAGATGACGCCCAAATGGGCGTGACTACACAGTTGATTGCCCAAAACTATTGCAGATCACAATTATAATTACATTTCAATTGGCTAGCCCTGAACGACCATTTATTCCACTGGTGAGCTGTCCAATCAATCAAAACTTCCCAACTCATCGTGGACTCTACTTCACATAACATACATGCCAAATGTTATATTTGAGCTGGTGTGGTAAAACTGACCTGTGCATGTCTCGGTCCGAACCAAATAGAGCATCGCATCTTCCAAGCAGTGACACGGGGACAATCCAGCGCCTAGTGGAAATCGAGCCATTGCTTATGCACATCCAAAAAGATGTGCATGCACACGCTCTTTGTGGGTAGATAGTGTGTGAAATTACCATAATAGTACACTGCGGACTGTTAGGGGTTGCCATAATAAACTGTCAGATGTAAATCGGTAATTGGGGAAGATTTTCATGATTGTTTGTGAGTAGCTGATTTTAATTTTTATCTAAATAAACTCGCTGAGGATAATGCGCTAGGCTGGTGCGCCCTCTTTTTTGCTTTGTATTTTCAGTGTTGGTCGACCGCTCTGGTCGTAAGGGGCAGCAAAGCCTAGCCATCATGGATGCCTAATATCAGCATGAGTTCTGGGATTGAGGCAGCCTGAGGACCAGGTTCCGAGCGCAGGAAAAGGGGGTGCTGTATAGCACCTATCTTTTTTGGAATCTCCTGAACCATGCCTGTACCATCTCCTGTGCCATGCCTGTACCATCTCTCGTGCCATGCCTGTATCATTTCCTGTGCCATGCCTGTACAATCTCCTGTGCCATGCCTGTACCATCTCCTGAACCATGCCTGTACCATCTCCTGAACCATGCCTGTACCATTTCCTGAACCATGCCTGTACCATCTCCTGAACCATGCCTGTACCATCTCCTGAACCATGCCTGTACCATTTCCTGAACCATGCCTGTACCATTTCTTGTGCCATGCCTGTATCATTTCCTGTGCCATGCCTGTACCATCTCCTGTGCCATGCCTGTACCATCTCCTGAACCATGCCTGTACCATCTCCTGTGCCATGCCTGTACCATATTCTGTACCATGCCTGTACCATATTCTGTACCATGCCTGTACCATCTCTTGTGCCATGCCTGTACCATTTCCTGTGCCATGCCTGAACCATATTCTGTACCATGTCTTTACCATCCCTGAACCATCTACCGTAACATGCCTGTACCATGCCCACAGCCCTGCATCTCCTGTACCATGTCCGCAGCCCCTGCACCATGCCCGCAGCCCCTGTTTTGGGTCTCGTGGTGGTCCAGTTGGGTCCAGTAGCTGCTGCATTTTCCACCCTAGGCTTATACTAGAGTCAATACGTTTTCCCAGTTTTTTGTGTTAAAATTAGGGGCCTCGGCTTATATTTGGGTCGGCTTATATTCCAGTATATATGGTATATTGTCAGTGTAGCAATATAGGGTCTCTTATAAAAAAAAATGCTTTTCATGCTGCATGCAAGAAAGAGCTTTCTTGTAAATACAGGCAAAAGTGATTTAAGAGTGAAGTTTTGTTTAGTGGTCACTTTCCAAATACCAGTGAGCTGCCTGTACATTACCCAGCACTCTTTCTCACTATGCCAGCTGGCCTGAACACTGCTTCTGTCGCACACAATGGTTTAACATTAGAGAATAATGTCATTTTTAATCCTGTGTTATTTTGTAAATTAAATAATACATGGGTAATCTAATCTAGCACAGCAATGTTTTTGAAAAAATTAAAAAAAAAAAAATGAATTGTCTGTATTGGGGATGGCAACTCCATTGGGGCCCTGAGCTGGGAAGGTGGGGAGAAACAATAATGGAAAAGAAAAAAAACATGGTGATGGGCTTGGGGGGTGACGGTTCTGGAACGCCCACTGCATATTTACTGTGGCAGGCAGGCCCTCCTGCGTAGGGTTACGTTGGTTGTGTGCCTGCAGCTAGGAGGCGAGCCTGCGCCGCCGGCAGTGCGCTCCCGCCCCCACTTGGCAGTGGGGACTCCGATGCATGGGGCAGGCGGCTCCGATTGCCCCTGCCACCCGCGATCGCACCCCGCTGAGAGAGAAGGACGGGCAGCTGTTGTAAACACAGCTGACCGTTCTTCTCCCTGGAATGATCATAGAGCCCCTGTGATCCTTCTATATGGGATCACAGGTCTCTATGATCATTTCACAAGCCCTGCCCCAATACAGTTAGACTCACTCCCCTAGGCTCACATTTAACCCATTGATCACCCACAGTGTTAACCCCTTCCCTGCCAGTGTCATTATTACAGTAACAGTGCATATTTTTAGCACTGATTACTGTAGTAATGTCACTGGTTCCCCCAAAAGTGTCAAAAATGTCAGTTAGGAGTCCAATCTGTCCGCCGGAATGTTACAGTCCCACTAAAAATCGCAGATCGCTGCCAATACTAGTAAAAAAAATTTAAAAAAAACAATATAAATTACATAAATCTTTCCCATAGTTAGTAGATGCGACTTTGCGCAAACCAATCAAAATACACTTATTGCGATTTTTTTTTTTACCAAAAAAATGTAGCAGAAAACAAATTGGCCTAAAATGTTAAAATATTTTTTTAAATGCTTTTTTTTGGGAATGTTATATAGCAGAAAGTGAAAAATATTGTTTTTTTTTTTCAGAATTGTTGCTCTTTTTTTGTTTATAACGTAAAAAATAAAAATCGCACAGGTGCAGAGGCGTAACTAGAACCTTCAGGGCCCTGATGCAAGAAACCATGAAGGGCCCCCCAGACCCCTGGCCGGGGCCCTTACCTTCAAGCCCATGGCTCTTCCCACTAATCCTGGGGCTCTTTACACTCGTTGCATGGCCTTTTATTACGGTCCCACAGCAGGATTCTTTCACAAGTTCTGCAGTGGGCCCCCTTCCTGCAATCTTGGGGCCTCCCCACAGTGGTGCAATGCCAGGGTCCAGTCGCAAGTGTGACCTTTGCGATCCTGGAAGTTCACCCACTGGTTTGCTACCGGGCCCCCTGGAGCATGGGGCCCGGTAGCGATTGCAACCCCTGCAACCCCTGTAGTTACACCCCTGCACAGGTGATCAAATACCACCAAAAGAAAGCTCTGTTTGTGGGAAAAAAGGACATTGATTTTATTTGGGTACAGCATCACATGACCGCGCAATTGATAGCGCAAAAAAATAAAAATCACAGAGGTGATCAAATACCACCAAAAGAAAGCTCTGTTTGTGGGGAAAAAAGGACATCAATTTTATTTGGGTACAGCGTTGCACGCCCACCTAATTGTCCTTTAAACTAACGCAGTGCCAAAATCGCAAAATATGGCCTGGTAATTAGGGGGGAAAATCTTCCGGTCCAGAACTGGTTAAGGATTCTTTTTCATAAATCATAAGCTTAAAAACATGTTCTTCCTTCCTTTGTGTGTTATCTTTGACATTTTTTGTTCCTTCTCTTGAATACTTTGATCAGAATAAAATGTTCTAATGCTATCTTTGCCTTTGTGTGTTCCTTAAGTTTCAATGAGAGGAACGAGCCATCTGACATTTGGAACGCTTTCTTCCAGTCTAAATAATTTCATCTCCAAGCCGTTGTGTAATCCTCAGAGGATGGCTATCGCTCTCTCGTGTTGAAATTCAGGCTCAGCAACACTATCTGGTGATTAAAATCTTTTTTTTAAGCCTCTTATTAATATCAGCTGTAGTGATCATGTAGCCTAATGGGCTTTCACCGAAAAAGGATGTCCTTTGTACACCAAGGGAAATTGATCAAGTCTTTAACTATTTTGTTTCTCTTTTTGGAGTTTTGCTTGGCCATAGTCTCGATGGATCAGACAGAAGACTTCTTATTCTTGCTGTGACTATTTGCCTAATTACTGTACTTGTCAACTGAAAGAGCTAATTGCAGATGCAGGTTCAACACACAGCCTGATAATAGCAAGTAATGCTACTGGTTCTAAGATGGCTTATAATGGAGAGAGAGAGAGAGATAAATGGATCTAATACCAGTGAGATAAAAGTGTGTAAAAGCAGTGATTATCCAACATACTGTAAAATCCTGATCTTACAAGGTGAAGATTGATTGCTTTTCCAAGTAAAAAGAGAAACAAAACTTCCCTCCTAGATCAACACTTGATGGCCAGGTTTGGATAAAGATTGCAGCAGGTCCCAACACTTCCATAAATAAAATTAAGAGGCAGACGTCTCAATTGGTTTAATCTCTAAACAGGTTTTACCCCCTTAACCACTTTAAGACCAAGCCTATGTTTGACACTTGGTGTTTACAAGCAAAAATATTTTTTTTTTGCTAGAAAACTACTTAGAACCCCCAAACATTATATATATATATATATATATATATATATATATATATATATATATTTTTTTTTTAGCAGAGACCCTAGAGAATAAAATGGAGATCGTTGCAATATTTTTTATCACACCATATTAGCACAGCGGCCTTCCAAACACAATTTTTTTGGAAGAAAATCACTTTTTTTTAATTAAAAAAAAAAGAAAACAGTAAAGTTAGCCCAATTTTTTTCCATAATGTGAAAGATAATGTTACGCAGAGTAAATAGATAACCAACATGTCATGCTTCACGCTCGCGGAATGGCAACAAATTTTGGTGCTTAAAAATCTCATAGGCGACATTTTAAAAATTTCTACAGGTTACCAGCTTAGCGTTACAGAGGAGGTCGAGGGCTCAAATTATTGCTCTCGCTTTAATGATCACGGCAATACCTCACATGTGTGGTTTGAACACCGTTTACATATGTGGTCGGGGCTTCTGTATGCGTTCGCTTCTGCGCACGAGCGAACAGGGACAGGGCGCTTTAATTATTTTTTTTCCTATTTATTTTATTTATTATTTTTGCAGTTTTTAAAAAAAAAAAAAATATTTGATCATTTTTATTCCTATTACAAGGAATGTAAACATTCCTTGTAATAGAAATAGCCATGACAGGACCTCTTTATTGTGAGATCTGGGGTCAAAAAGTCCTCAGACCTCACAAGTGCACTAAAAAAGAAAATAAAAAATTGGTTACAAAAAAATCGGCTGTGTAAGCCGGTTGCTAGGCAATGACGTTTGACGTCGCTCCGGTCCTTCAAGACCATACTGTCGAGCGAGGGCCATCTTGCCCTCACTTGACTTCCTGTCTAAGAGGATCCGGGACCGGATTGTTTTCCCCACTGTCAGCGGGTCTGGTAAGCGAGGAAAAGGACTGGGACGCGGCGGGAGGGAGGGGCACCTCTTCCGCTGCACCGTAAGGGTGATCCTGTGGCGAATCCGCCACTGGGACCACCCTTAACCGGTTGCCGACCGCCGCACGACTATATACTGCGGAGGTCAGCCCCGGCCAGGCAGAGTGACGTATGGATACGTCACTCGCCTGTCACTGACTTCAGAGCCAATTGTGGGCGGGCGCGCGCCCGCCGCGGCTCGTTCACAGACAAGTCAGTGCGTGTGACCGGCGGACTCGATGTCCACCGGTCACACTACGATAGCTCCGGTGAAGGGAGAAAGGCGGAGCGGCTTATGTAAACAAGCCGCCCGTCATTCTCCCTGGTGTAAAAATGAAGATCAGACGGTTCTACTATGTAGGACCGTTGATCTTTGTTTTTACACCAATAGCCATGTCCCTATACAGTTAGAATCACGCCCCTAGGACACACTTAACCCCTCCCTCTCCAATACAGTTAACCCCTTCCCTGCCAGTGTCATTTTTGCAGTAACAGTGCATATGTATAGCACTGATTACTGCAGTAATGTCACTGGTAACCCCAAAAGTGTCAAAAATGTCAGTCAAGGGTCCGATCTGTCTGCCGCAATGTCGCAGTACCGAAAAAAAATCGCAGATCGCCGCCATTACGCTTTAAAAAAAACCCACCAAAAATGACAAAAATCTTTCCCTTTGTTAGTAAACGCGATAACTTTTGCGCAAACCAATCAAAATACGCTTTTTGCGATTTTTTTTACCAAACATATGTAGCATAAAACAAATTGGCCGAAAATGTTAAAAAATTTTGATTTTTACATTTTTTTGGGGGGGAATTTCATATAAAAAAATTTGAAAAATATTGTTATTTTTGCAAAATTGACGCTCTTTTTTTGTTTATAGCGCATGATCAAAAAATCGCACAGGTGATCAAATACCACCAAAAGGAAGCTCTGTTTGTGGGAAAAAAAGGACGTCAAATTCGTTTAGGTACAACGTCGCACGACCGCGCAATTGTCCGTTAAAGTCACGCAGTAAAAAAATCGCAAAAAAACCCCTGGTCTTTTAGCAGCCAAATCCTCCGGGGCTTAAGTGGTTAACTGAAAGCCAATATGTATTCTGCTACATATATTTGGTAAAAAAAAAAAAATCACAAAAAGCATATATTGATTGGTTTGCGCAAAAGTTATAGTATTTTGCAAACTGTGGGATAGATTTATTTTTTTAAATTTTTTTATTAATAATGGTGACGATCAGCGATTTTTAGCTGGACTGCGACATTGTGGTGGACAAATCCCACACATGCGGACCCGTTCATTTCATCAGTTCAGTCATGTCAAAATGGATGAAGTATTCATCAGTTTTTTTTACATGCACTACCAATGCAAAAAATGGATGAAAAACTGTCCATTTGTCAGTTTACATCGGTTTTTCATCTGATCCGTTTTTTTTAACGGAAGAAAAATAGAGCTTTGAGCAGTTAAAAAAAAAAAAAAACGGATGATGACAGAAGCGGGTGTAAACTGATGTAAATAGATGATCATCCATTTACATCCGTTTTTTCCATAGAAAAGCATTAATGTCCGTTTTTCATCCGTCAACAGATGGATGAAAAACCAACAAACGGACAGCATGTGTGAAAGGGGCCTAAGGTACACTTTTTGGGGACCAGTGCTAAAAAAATCCACTGTAAGGCCCCTTTTACACATACGGTCCGTTTGTCCGTTCTTCATCCATCTGTTGACGGATGAAAAACGGACATCAATGCATCTCTATGTAAAAACGGATGACAACGGATGATCATCCGTTAACATCCGTTTTCATCCGCTTCCGTCAATGTCCGTTTTTTGGAACAGATGAATGCCCTATTTTTCATCCGTCAAAAAAACAGATCGGACGAAAAACGGATGTAAACTGACAAATGATCCGTTTTTCATCTGTTTTTGCATTGGTAGTGGATGTAAAAAAAAAATGGGTGAAAAACAAATGGAAAATGGATGAAAAACAGATGAAAACGGATGAAAAACGGACGAAAAACGGATGAAAAACGGATGAAAAAACGGATGAAAAACTGATACATTTTGACGTGACTGAACTGAAGAACTGAACGGACCGTATGTGTGAAAGGGGCCTTACTGTATAAATGACACTGGCAGGAAAGGGGTTAACACCAGGGGCAATCAAGGGGTTAGGGGTGCTCCTAGGCAGTGCTTTCTAACTGTAGGGGTAGTGGACTTACTGCATGAAGAGAGAGATCTGTGTTCCTTGTTAGTAGGAACACAAGATCTCTCTCTTCCTGTCTGACAGAATGGCGGTCTGCCTTGTTTACATAGCGATCACAGGTGGATGGCTGCCATCGCGGCCACCGGACCCGCTGATTGGCTCCTGTTGTTTCCAATCACAGCAGGGACACGGCTCCAGCAACACACGTGTGCCCCCTAGATCCCTTTTACAAAATCACGTACAGGTATGTGATTTTGCACTTAAGGGTCGCCCTGTCGCAGTAAATGTACGTAGAGCGGTCCTTAAGGGTTAAAAACACCAAACTTACTACGTCTAGGAAAAGATAAACAATATTATAATGTAATACTACCAACATTTGTAGTCAGGTGAGGACTTCCACATGTCTCAGGAGATAACACACAAGATTTGTCTGAAGATGATAGGAATACAATCCTACCACAATCAAGCTTATACTGAATTACAAATTGCGTGACTAGGTATTAGAATAAGGATTCCTTTACCTACCCATGACTTCCAGTTTACTAGGTCATCACACTGCAATCTTCCCAGGAGCTTAAAGTGATACTAGACACACATTGTGTAACTTACATTGTCCCTTCTATTTCTGTATATGGGTGATGGCTCTGTAATTATTTTAATTAGAAAACAACATCTAAGTATATTTTTCCTAATCAATATACAGTTCTCACATAACCCAGATCTTTACCAGCCTGTTTGCAGGAAAACAAAAGCAGGATGAGCTTCTAGTCCTCTGGTGCTGGTCACATGTTCAATATAAAATAACAATCTTTGGATTGACAGAGTAAAAATACATAATATCAATAAACTGTTTTAAATTGGCATACAAATATACACTCACCAGCCACTTTATTAGGTATACCCGTTCAATTACATGATAACACAAATTTCCAATCATCCAATGACATGGCAGCAACTCAATGCATTAAGGCATCTAGTCGTGGTGTAGAAGACTTGCTGAAGTTCAAACCGAGTGCCAGAATGGGGAAAAAAAAGGGGGTTAAGGTGACTTTGAACATGGCATGGTTGTTGGTGCCAGACGGTCTGAGTTAGTGATCGACCAATATCGTTTTTTCGTTGCCGATACAGATATTTTGATCAATGCATACCAGTATCGGCCGATCTGGGCCGATATTTTTGTACATTTTTTTTTACTTTACAGGTACTCTTGTGGAGGGATCTGGGGGTCTAAAAGACCCCAAACCCCTCCTCTGCACTTAAAAACATTCAAAGCGCCAAGTTTGGCTGTTTTGAATGCTTGCATTTTTTAAAATTTAGTGCCGAGTACCTGGAAGTGATGACATGACATCACTTCCGGGTTTTTTTTACATGGAGACCCAATCAGAGCCAAATGCGGCTTTGATCCTCTTTGGCGGCCGTGCAGGTAGGATGCCCGGGTGGGCGAGCCGCGGAAGGCGGCGGGAGGGGGGGGTTGTCTCCTTGTAATGACAGCCGAGCGGCTTCTTAGCTGCATCGATTGTCATTACAAGACAGCCGACCGTCGGCTATGGACACCGGTACGGGGGTGATGCCTCTATCTGCAGGCATCACTCCAGTACAGCACTTTCCCGAAATATCGGCAATATCGGTAACCTCCAGGGCTGATTCCGATATATCAGGGAAAGTGCATATCGGGCCCTGATATATCGGCATTGCTGATAATCGGTCAATCCCTAATTAAAAGCATTCAAAACGCCAAGTTTGGCTGTTTTGAATGCTGTCATTTTTTTTAAATCTGGCTCCAGACAGTACCCGGAAGTGATGTCATGAGTAGCAATAGCAATTTTCTTTCCTGCAGCCACAGGTTAGTGTTGATGGGGGAATCCCTCCCAAAAAAGCCATTGTGTTCTCTCAGCGAGGGGGTGGGGTTAACCATCCCCGCTGGGAGAATACAATGATTACTGCTAGCAACTATAATTGCTGCTAGCAATTATTGAATGTAAATCGGACAGGCTGGTTGTACCCAAACTGATCAATCAATTAACGTGGGAACATTCAGCCTGCTCATACATGGTTCCAAAGATTCAAACTGTCTATGGCCGGCTTAAGTGTGCAGGGAAAAAAATCTTTTGTTTCATATACAACTTGAACAGACAATGCAGTAATCAGACCAGACTAATAGGTGAGATAAAATGTGCAGAAACAAGCAAAGAGGAAAGAGTTAGAAGATCAAAGGAGCTGATAACCTGTACGAGCACACATGTCATTTATGTGATTGAATGTCCATGCCAGTTACAATACATAGGCCGCACCACTAGACCTCTTTTTGTGAGAATTAGGGAGCACATTATTAATATAAGGGATTTATGAAAAATAGTCTTTCAAGGCATTTTGAGGAAGTACACAATAAAGATCCATCTGTCATGACCTTTTATGGCATTAATCTAAACAAAAGTGTCAAAATATCCCAGAATGAAACTAAATGGATTTTTCTGTTGAATTCCCTCCAGCCCGAAGGTCTTAACACTGAAATAGATCTAATTTGTTTTATTTCAAATGACTAACTATGGATACAGTATAGAATACATGGAATTTAAGATTTCTTATGTCCCTGGTGTTCAAGGTTTTTTCCCCCAATCCAAGGCCTATTCTTCGGTTACATATTTTTGTTTTTTTGGTTCTGTTTTGATTCTTCCTTTTATTTATTTATTTATTTATCTTTATTATTATAATTTTTTATATTCATGTTTATTTTTATATATTTTTATTATTATATTTTTTTATTTTTATTTTATTTTTAATTTAATTTTGTTTCATTTTTATTTATTTCTCACATAGATAGGTATCCCACTGGTAGCACTAGAAGGCGCAGCAAGATCATGAGTTGATTTTTTGAAAAGGAAACTGTGCACATCCTTTATTCACAGGATTTCACACTTTTCATATTTTATGAACTTATTTTATGAATTCTAATTAATTTTATGAACTATATATATATTTTCACCAATCGTTTTTTTTTATTACTAATGTATGAATTTCATATATGTTAATCAATAAGTGAGTTTGAAATTTGGAACTTGCACTTTTTTGGCATATTTTGCACTATCAATGGTTTGCACAGGTTCTTACCGATTTGCGATTTTGCACATATGACATATTGATTTCTGATTGATTTATGTTTAAAATGTCGTATATACTTACCCATTAATGCTATATTTGTTTATGAATTACTGGGGATATCATAGAGCAGCGCCATCACCAGCTTTTCTTGTTACTCTCCTATTTGCTATTAGATTTTGCCGGAAGAACCCAAAGATTATTGCTGTCGGCTATAGCCGTTGGCAGTAATTGCATGCAAAAAATCAGACAGGCTGGATCGATGGATCAACTTCAGTACAACCATCCTGCCCACAGATTTATCTAATTTGGGCTGGTCCCTGCTGAACCGGCTGAGCTTCAATCCATCTATGGCCTGCTCAATTCGAAGGATCCACTCTTCCTAGTCTCCTAACAGAGAGGGGTTTGTCTAGATTAGTCAGTCATTCCCAGGTACCCAACAAGCATATACATAGTGCTAGGCATGTATGCAACCTGTATTACATGTTTAAAAAAAAAAAAAAAAAAAAAAAAAGATCATCAGTCTATAAATGGTAAAATATATAGCCCTTATAGCTGTGGCCAATCTGACAGTGTAGTACAGGGGTGTTTCTAACCCTATACAGTGAGGAAAAAGGTATTTGATCCCCTGCTCGTTTTGTACATTTGCCCACTGACAAGGAAATGATCAGTCTATAATTTTAATGGTAGGTTTATTTTAACAGTGAGAGACAGAATAACAACACAAATATCCAGAAAAACGCATTTAGAAAAAGCTATATATTGATTTGCGTTTTAATGAGTGAAATAAGTAATTGATCCCCTATCAATAAGCAAGGCTCCCAGGTGTCTTCTATACAGGTAACGAGCTGAAATTAGGAGCTCGCTCTTAAAGGGAGTGCTCCTATTCTCAGCTTGTTACCTGTATAAAAAAACACCTGTCAACAGAAGAAGCAATCCCTCCACCATGGCCAAGACCAAAGAGCTGTCCAAGGAGTCAGGGACAAGACTGTAGACCTACACAAGGCTGGAATGGGCTTTAAGAATATTGCCAAGCAGCTTGGTGAGACGGTGACAATAGTTGGTGCGATTATTCACAAATGGAAGAAATATAAATTAACTGTCACTCTCCCTCGGCCTGGGGCTCCGTGCATGATCTCACCACGTGGCATTTCAATGATCATGAGAATGGGGAGGAATCAGCCCTGAACTACACGGGAGAATCTTGTGAATGATCTCAAGGCAGCTGGGATCATAGTCACCAAGAAAACAATTGATAACACACTACGTAGTGAAGGACTGAAATCCTGCAGCGCCCCCTGCTCATGAAAGCACATGTACAGGCCCGTCTGAAGTTTGCTAATGAACATCTGAATTATTCAGAGGAGAGCTGGGTGAAAGTGTTGTGGTCAGATGAGACCAAAATTGAGCTTTTTGGCATCAACTCAACTCACTGTGTTTGGAGGAGGAGGAATGCTGCCTTTGACCCCAAGAACACCATCCTCACCGACAAATATGGAGGTGGAAAAATTTTGCTTTAGGAGTGTTTTTCTGCTAAGGGGACAAGACAACTTCACCGCATCAAAGGGACGATGGACAGGGCCATGTACTGTCAAATCTTGGGTGAGAACCTCCTTCTCATAGTCAGGGCATTGAAAATGGGTCGTGGATGGGTATTCCAGCATGACAATGATTCAAAACACATGGCCAAGGCAACAAAGGAGTGGCTCAGGAAGAAGCACAAGTGGCCTAGCCAGTCTCCAGACCTTAATCCCATAGAAAATATGTGAAGGGAGCTGAAGGTTTGAGTAACCAAACGTCAGTCTTGAAACCTTAATGACTTGGAGAGGATCTGCAAAGAGGAGTGGGACAAAATCCCTCCTCAGATGTGTCCAAACCTGGTGGCCAACTACAAGAAATGTCTGACCTATCATTAAAGTATAGACTGATAATTTCTTTGTCAGTGGGCAAACATACAAAATCAGCAGGGGATCAAATACTGTATATAGCAGCCTTTCTCAGCCAGGGTTCCTCCACAGGTAGCTAGGTGTTTCTTAAGCACTGAAAAACATCTGCCTCTCAGATGAGTAACCACTGACAACAATGACCTGTTTAGCTATCTGTAAGGGGGAAGGTAGATGGATTCTTCCTAATGACTAAAAATGCAAGGAGCAGTAGATATGGTAACTATTAGCAGGGTTTTCCTGAGCTCAGAAAGATACTTCAAGGGTTCCCTTATGTTAAATGGTTGAGAAAGGCTAACTATGATATTGGGTTTCCTGCTGTCGTGTTGAATATTATCATAAACATCCTTATTTTTTGGCAAACATAAAACCAAATTTTGCATTGACATTGACATTGCTGCCACCAGACTCCAGGCTGCCATGGACACCCCATGAGGGTGCTTCACCGCCGTTGGCCTGGGCTAACAGTACAATACTGCAGAGGACACTTCTGTATGGAGCATTGAAGACCACAAACCAGAACCTCCACATCAGGGAGGGTTTCTTAATTTACTGGAGATTTTCTCTGTTTCTTTTTTCTTTAAAAGGAGATGGCTAGGCCTTAGTGGATTTTTATTATATGAATATACTTTTCATAGAGAGAGGTTTACATTCTACTTTGATTTATTTATATATTTTTTAAACAAACCTATTTTTTATTTTGTCATAAAAAATTTGGTTTACAAACTAAATGCGTATTACTTACGCATGCCATTGTTTTACTCTGTGAATAACTTTCGCTTTGTTATCCCGTCATTAATAAGATGTGTTCACACCTTCCGAATTTGTGTTGTTGTGCTACCCTTGGTTGCTTAGCAACTCATTCTCGCTAGACAGTGGTGACGTTTGGGATTCATAAGTTCGATCAAGTCCAGGTCTACTTACACGATTTATGTGCATGTACAGTATGCCTGTGCGTATAGGTATTCTGTGTTGTATCCCTGTGATAAATGTCGAGAACGGGCACCTAAATTCTTTGCATTTTTTGGTGTCAGCGTGCAGTATACTGAGCACTGTGTACTGCTGCTAACGTAAGCAGACTAGCAAAAATGTGGCACATTTGTAAAAATGCCCAGTTTCCTGCACGTTAAAAGCGCACAAAAGACATACACCATGTAGACCTGATAGATGAACACTACAGCCTTATTTTTTCCTAATCCCTTAAAGGGAATCTTTAAGGATAGAAATATTAAAGCTCACTTGTATTTAAAGTGGCAGTCATTCGGGTCCTTCCCTTAACTTAGTAAGTCACTGACCTGAAACAAGCAAGCAGGAGGGACTATAGTAGTACCTGGTCACATTCAACTGGACTTGTTCTGTATTTTATATTTTGCTTTTAATATGTGTGAAATATGTCACAGTACCATGTTCGTATTTGTATTATGTGTGGTACTCCATAGAAATTGTGACTTTGCAATAAGATCATTTTACTATATTGCTATAACCCATAATGGCTTACTAGTATATCAGGAGCTTGCTCTCCATTAAGATGGCGACCATAGTTCTTTGTTTGTTTTGTATCAATGGAAACAATTGGCTGCAGTATAAAAGGTGCCCTGGGTGTACCGGCCCCTTATCCTCTGATAAAATCACGTGATTTAATGACGCAACGTGTTGGGAGGAGCCATGGGGTCGCAAACAGGAAGTGCACGGTAACCCATTTTGTTGGAGGTTTACATATCTATATGCCTATATACTGCTGTGCACCAGGAAAATAGCACAATATAAGTGTATTCGTTTGTTTCTAATAAAATATCAAATATTATAAGGAAAGCACTGTATATCCTCTTCATTTTTGAGTGAACACACATTTACCAAAGGATTGTGGAGGATGGAAATGGATTTTAGAACATCTGTAGGCTGGAGAAAAGCACAATTGTGGCATAGAAGACCCCACTTAAAGGGGTAAGCGCATGAGACATATTACTGGGTCAAAATATAAGGTGGGAGCATATGTATGTTGGTGAAGAGATATACACATGTGGTGAAAGAACAATTTGGAGGACTATAAATGCAGCGGAGAGTTGGAATACATTTGTCACAGTTGGAAATAAACACATCATCATGAATGAATATGTTTGCAAGAATATGTGGACACATGTGACTATGTTGTTAATATGTGTTTTTAAATATACATTTTTCATATATATTTTTTATGTTGATGTAGCAGATATATGAGTTTGGTTATAATTTACAGTTCAAATTATTTGTAAAGTACTAGACAGCAGGAATTGTATATATTTATGCAGTTTTCTGTAAAGCGTAACACATTTTGTAGCTTCTTCAAGCCACTTCTTTATTTCTACTGAGTGTGAGGAATATACCCCAGAATTTATATCCACTCTGGTGGCAGAGACAACATAGAATGTGTGAATGTTGATTATCAAAGATTGGTTCAATCACCATGGAATGTGTAGATAGTGATAGTCCAAGATTACTCCAAACAAAATGGAATGTGTAGCGGTTGGTTGTACAAGAACATTGTGGGAGGTGTGGACAATCAACATATACACAACCCATAATGATTGGACTAATCTTGCACAACCAACATCTACACATTTAAAGGTGATCTTGATTAAAGCGGAGTTCCACCCATTTTTTTAAGTCCCTTTAGATCATTCAGACTCTAGTAATACATTTCACAATTGTAGTAATTTTTTTTTTAATGCAAATACCTTTTATTTTCTATTTTTGTCCGCCGCTGTAATGGCGGACGCTTCGGCGATGACGTCATTCGGCGATTTGCAAGGGCCCCTGGGATAGCACCGTGATGTATCCCATGACTCCTTGCGAATCGCCTAGGGACGAAATATGGCGTTACTTGCAGGCCGGAAATTACGCGAATAGGCGGACTTGAGCAACAATTTACATGCAGCCGCGATCAGTGACTAACTGCGCATGCGCACTGGGACGGAGCATGCGCACTGGGACGCGGTGGGGACGCAGCAATAGCTGATGCATTACCTAATTGCACGGGAGGGAGAGCCGCACTATGATATTACTGCGCAGGCGCAAAATCCGGGTGCATGCTGGGTAGCCAGCTGCACAGAAATCCCGGAAATGAATGCGGGAGGGCTTCAGATGACCACAGCTTGAATGGAACCTGCCTGATTTTGACATCAGGTAAGTAAAAGCTTATTTTTTTAATAAAATAAAACAAAATGCATTATGACTGTTTTACAATCTTCATGTACTTGATTTGTCAAAGCTACAGGCGTCTTCAACTAAAAAATGTTTAGGGGACTGGAACTCCGCTTTAACCACTTAAGCCCCGGAGGATTTGGCTGCTAAACGACCAGGGGGTATTTTGCGATTCGGCACTGCGTGACTTTAACGGACAATTGCGCGGTCGTGCGATGCTGTACCTAAACAAATTTGACATCCTTTTTTTCCCACAAACAGAGCTTTCTTTTGGTGGTATTTGATCACCTGTGCGATTTTTTGATCACGCGCTATAAACAAAAAAAGAGCGACAATTTTGCAAAAATAACAATATTTTTCACATTTTTTTATATGAAATTCCCCCCCAAAAAAATGTAAAAATCAAAAATTTTTAACATTTTCGGCCAATTTGTTTTATGCTACCTATGTTTGGTAAAAAAAATCGCAAAAAGCGTATTTTTATTGGTTTGCGCAAAAGTTATCGCGTTTACTAACAAAGGGAAAGATTTTTGTCATTTTTGTTGTTTTTTTTTTAACGCGTAATGGCGGCGATCTGCGCCATTGGGGCGGACAGATCGGACCCTTGACTGACATTTTTGACACTTTTGGGATTACCAGTGACATTTCTACAGTAATCAGTGCTATAAATATGCACTGTTACTGTAAAAATACACTGGTAGTGAAGGGGTTAACTTTATTTGAGAGGGAGGGGCTGTGTGTGTCCCTAGGGGCGTGATTCTTACTGTGATTGGCTGTGACTTGAGGTGTAAGGACACTGATCAACGGTTCTACATAATAGAACCGTATGATCAGTGTTTTTACACCAAGGAGAATGACAGGCAGCTTGTTTACACAAGCTGCCTGACTTTCTCCCTCTCCCCCGACGATCGCCAAATGACCGGCGGACATCGGGTCCGCCGGTCACACGCGCGGGGGGGTCCGTGACCGCGCGGGAGCGCGCCTCCGGCGGCGCGCGCTTGCTCCCCAGACCCTCCCAGGCTAGTGACGTTAATTAACGTCACTCTGCCTGTGAGGGGCTGACCGCCGCAGTAAATTTACTTGCGGCGGTCGGCAAGCGGTTAAGGTCTCTGTGCTACGTGTGTGGATATAAATGCTGGAGTATCTTCCTGTCTCTCAATGGAACTGAAGAAGTGACTTGGAGAAGCTATGAGATGTCTTCAACATTACAGAACAAGTCCAGTTGAATGTGACCAACTACTATGGCAGACCAAAACAGAACAGTGTGAATGGGCTCGTAGCATGCAATATTGCAGCTATCATATAAATTATGGATCTGCCATGGTCACAGTTAGGAATCTGCAAGCCATGCATTACCATGCTTGGGATATACATAGCTCTATATCAGACAAAACGGTTAAAAGCAGAAGACTCGATGGACCACAAAAAAAGTATTTTTCTGCCATCACCCTTTTTTTCTATCAGCTTCCACTGATGGTTACTGTCACTTTACAGTGTTCCATTTCTCCTTAAAATCAGTCTCTCTTTGCCTATCACTATCAAGCGCCAGAAAGAGAAAGTAAAAAAAGTAAAATAATTATGACTTATCAAGAAGTCACAATATAATCACCACTCCAATCATTCCTAAAACATGTTAAAAAGCTGCTCCAGGCAACAACTGACAGTTAAGGAATAACATTTATTAAGACAGATAAAAAATAATTAAAAAAGGTACCGTATATACTCGAGTATAAGCTGACCCGAGTATAAGCCGAGGCCCCTACTTTTACCACAAAAAGATGGGAAAAATCATTGACTCGAGTATAAGCCTAGGGTGAGAATGCAGGGCGGCGGGCATGGTACAGGAGAATGCAGGGTGACTGGCATGGTGCAGGAGAATGCAGAGTACTGGCATGGTGCAGGAGAATGCAGGGTACTGGCATGGTGCAGGAGAATGCAGGGTACTGGCATGGTGCAGGAGAATGCAGGGTGACTGGCATGGTGCAGGAGAATGCAGGGTGACTGGCATGGTGCAGGAGAATGCAGGGTGACTGGCATGGTGCAGGAGAATGCAGGGTACTGGCATGGTGCAGGAGAATGCAGGGTACTGGCATGGTACAAGAGGATCCGGGGTTGTGGGCATACTACAGGAGATGCAGTGCTCTCCCGAGCGGCGACGGGAATAGCCGAAATTACACGAGCGGCGGCGCGTGCGCGGTGACATGTATGCGACGGGGACGTTTTCAGCACAAAAAAATGTGCTGAAAAACTCGGCTTATACTCGAATATATACGGTATTTTTGAGTATCGCTAAATCAATATATTTAAAGCACAGCTGGCCATACATTATACAGTTTTCTTACTCAATTTCCTTTAGATTTCCCTTTAACTATGTAGTGCAAAGGCCTGCCTGATTGCATACAAATTGAAAATGTTTAGGTTTGACTTCATTATATATGGTTTTCGTAAATGTAAGGAAAAATTGTACAGATTGTATAATGTATGGTCAGTCTTACTGATCTTCTCAAAATGCCTCACTGTCTCCAATTTGAGACCACTGACCTGGAACTAACACACAACATAGGGAAGTCAGAACTCTGAACTGAGTCTGCACAATCGTCTCAAAGCAATGATTCAAAGCACTGATGCAAATAGATCAACATTTAAGGCTCCGTTCACACCTGGGTGAGTTGAATTACGGATGGAATCGTCGCGATTCTGACCGCAATCCCAAATTGCGCAACACTTGTGCGATGCCATTACTTCTTAATGGCACCCCAATTGTGCAGCAATTTTGCCACAATAAATTGCCCTGCAATCACAGAAAATTGCAACATGAGATGCTGTCGCTTGAAAGAAGCTCCTGCTCCATTTTGAGCGACAAGTGTTGTGCAGTGCGATGTGCTGGGACTGCAACACAATAATCATGCGGCAATTGCAACAAAATTGCGGCGCGATTGGGGTGCAATTAAAAAGTAATGGCATCGCACAAGCATCCCGTGATTTAGAATAACGGGCAGAATCTATGTGATTCCGCTTGCGATTCAAATCACCCAGGTGTGAACAGAGCCTTAGATAGATCTCTATTTTTTGAAGGCAAGGTAAGTAGTAGTAGCTTGTATTTCCACATTACTGTTCTCCTTTAACACCATTTTCTGTAACACCTCTGAAAGACTGTACAGTACTCTTCCCAACGATGCCTCAGCAAAGTAACTGTGACTTTTTTTTTTAATATTCTATAATGCAATTACGTTCTATAACATCTTATAACACAATAACACACTGGTGGTGGGGGTCTGAGTCCTCCTGACCTGACTTAAAGCGGAGTTCCACCCTGGATTTTTTATTTTTTTTTTAATACCCCCGGGACAGTCAGGGCTAGTGCATTCCACAATGGCTAGCCTCTGATCTGTCCCGGGTTGCACTTACCTGTTAGGACAAATACTTACCTTGCAAACGTCTTGTCCAGCGCTGCCATCTCAGATGTGGGCAGCTTGAAGCCAGCGCGATCCCCTTCGGCGTCTTCTTCCGCCTTCTTTGGTCCCACGATGCTCTGCGCCGGCCCCGACGTCACTTCCGGGTCGCGCGCGTCATCCCTCTACAGCTTCTGGGCATGCCCAGAAGCTGTTTAGAAGGGGATGACGCGCGCGACCCGGAACTGACGTCGGGGCCGGTGCAGGCGCAATGATTCCTGGGAGCTATGACGTTCAGCTCCCAGGAATCATTGCAGAGCCAGGAAGTGACGACGGGCCGCGGCCGAGGAAGAAGGAAGTAAGGTAAGGTAAAAATATGCGATTATCCATTTCTTTTTCAGGTGACCCGGAGCGAGAAGATGGAGGTAAGTATAAAAATAGGGTGGAACTCCACTTTAAGTAACTTTTTTTTTTTTGGTATCTGCTGGCTGCTGCTGTTTCTGGACTGGGTGGCTGCTGCTGGTGGTGGGCGGCTGCCTGGCTGGTGGTGGCGTGGTACACTGGTGGTGGCGTGGGCGCTTGGCACACTGGTGGTGATGTGGCACACTGGTGGTGGTGGCGTGGCACACTGATGGTGGCGTGGGCGCTTGGCACACTGGTGGTGATGTGGCACACTGGTGGTGATGTGGCACACTGGTGGTGGCGTGGCACACTGATGGTGGCGTGGGCGCTTGGCACACTGGTGGTGATGTGGCACACTGGTGGTGGCGTGGCACACTGGTGGTGGCATGGCACAATGGTGGTGACGTGGCACACTGGTGGTGGCGTGGCACACTGGTGGTGGCGTGGCACAATGGTGGTGACGTGGCACACTGGTGGTGGCGTGGCAAACTGGTGGTGGCGTGGCATAATGGTGGTGGCGTGGCACACTGGTGGTGACGTGGCAAACTGGTGGTGGCGTGGGCGTGGCTCAATGGTGGTGACGTGGGTGGCACACTGGTGGTGAGGTGGCACACTGGTTGTGGGGGGTCCTCCTGACCTGACTTAATTTTTTTTTCTGGTATCTGCTGGCTGCTGCTGTCTCAGTCTGGACTGGCTGGCTGCTGGTGTCGGTGGCACACTGATGGTGGGTGGGTGGGTGGCTGGTGGGGGTCCTGACTGTGACTGTGAGTGATTGAGTCTGTGAGTTTTTTTTTTTTTTTGGTACCTGCTGTGCTGGTGGTGTGTGGCACACTGTTGTTGTCCGGGTCCCTCTGGGCCTCTGGCTCCGTCCTCCTCCAGGCCTCAGGCCTGCCTGTCTGTGCCTCAGCCTCTCTCCTCTTCTGGTGTGTGCGTTGGTGGAGTCGGTGTTGGACTTCCTGCTGCCCTGTTGTGGTGGACCGGACCGGTGGTGTTATATACAGTATATATTATAGATTGATGAGTGATGATGACTGACTGGCTGGCTGCAACAAGCCGCTTGCCTACCTGGTCGGGTCGCCGATCCGCCGCCCGCCCACCGGACTCTATGGCGCGCTGCCTGTTGCTGTTCTCCTGTGACTGTCCCCCGACGAGACGATCGTGACTCCACTCCAGTACCGCGGACAGCGGTCATAGAGGAGAGGGGAATACAATTACATCTACTGCCATCTAGCGGCGGTAGATGTAATTGCAGTACCGCAGCCGAAAGTAACGGCAACGGCGTTACAGGGAATGACGGGTAATCTGATAGATTACTCGTTACCCTAAAAAGTAACTGCGTTAAGTAACGCCGTTTACTTAAACGCAGTTACTTCCAACACTGCTTCTGGGCACCGGCCCTCAGAATGGAGGACATCAGCTATGAGTAAAGACTACAAGCACTGAGCTTATTCTCTCTGGAGAAGAGACGTTTGAAAGGGGATATGATATCAATGTACAAATACCGTACTGGTGACCTTAGCATAGGGAACAAACTTTTCAGAGAAAGTGAATTCAATAAGACATGTGGCCACTCACTAAAACTAGAAGAAAAGCGGTTTAACCTTAAATTGCGTAAGAGGTTCTTTACAGTCAGAGCGGTAAGGATGTGGAATTCTCTTCCACAAGCAGTGGTATCAGCAGAGAGCATTGATAGTTTCAAAAAACTTTTAGATAGGCACCTTAAAGACTGCAGCATACAGGGGTATACAATATATGGTTAACAGCAAACACACACACATGCACGCACACACACGCACACATCATATGTTGAACTGGATGGACTGATGTCTTTTTTCAACCCCACTATGTAACTATAACATAGTGTAGATGATGCCTGAGGCTATCCATCTAGATTCCTGATCAGTGTCATTTGACACTTAAAGTGGGAGTAAACTCCCATCTCTCACCTGTACCTATAGGTAAGCAAATAATAAGGCTTACCCATAGGTACTGTAAATATCTCTAAAATTGGCACCGATTAGGAGATATTTACTGTATATGCAGCCGATGACGTCCCTGGCGCATGCACTCTGAAGGAACGGCCACCCAGGCCGTTCCTTTAGAGTCCTGTGCTGTAAGCGGCAGCTCCCCTGCGCGTGCGTGGGAGTGATGTCATTGCAGCTCTGGCCAGTCACACATCTGGAGTCCACGGACCCCAGAAGGAAGACCAGGTGAAAATGGAGGTGACCTCCAACTGTAACAGCGCATCGCTCGAGGGCTTCATTTTCAGGTAAGTTTTACATAATGTGCTAGTATACGATGCGCCTTCCTTTAAGGGGTAGAAATGAACATTGTTGGAATATGCTAGAGCACATCAAGGTCATGTTCATGGTATTAAACATTAATAGCAGATATATTTTGTATTTATGTGCTTATGAGACAACTTAATCAAACGTGCATAATGCTAAAATGAGTATTGTGCATATTGTATGAAAGCACCACATATCATTTATACTGGAGTGTGTAAAATGACATTTTCCCCTAGTTTAAAAGCTAATCTTATCAGGAGGACACTTTGCATGATCTTTCATTTTGAAAAAAACCAATACAGTTTTTTCTTTCTGCGGTGGGATGTTTTATGATGTACATAAAATGAGATCTGATCCTCATCTAAATCACAACAATGGACAAACACAATGTGCTTAAAACGGTGTTCCAGCTGGGGGAAAAAAAAGAAAATACTGTAGCTGCTGACTTTTAATATATAGACACTTACCTGTTCAGGGAGATCACGATGTCGGCACCCCAGACAATTTTTGGATCACCTGTCAGGTGCTGCCACCACCATTCGTTCTAAGGCAGACATGTCCAACCTGCGGCCGGAACCGCAGGCAATGCGGCCCACTGCCCCCTGACAATTTTTTTTTTTTTTGGGGAGGAAGAAAGTCGAGTCAGGGGCATGGCCACAGTAGCTTCCAACTAACTGTAGGCAGAGACTGCCTTGGAGGAGAGGGGAGGGGAGGCCAGCCCCGCTGGATTACTAACAGAGCGGGGATCTCCTGGTTACCCGGTGGTTGCTGTCATACGAAGCTCCGCCTCCTGAACTGGCTCCTATGATAGACAGCGCATTGGTCAAGTCTACCATGGGAGCCGGTCCAGGAGTCAGGACTTCGTGTGACAGCGGTCGCCGGGTAAGCAGGAGTTCCCCGCTCTGTGTAATCAAGCGGCTCTCCCCTCTCTTCATTGCAGACTGCATTGGATGGGCACGCACTGGTGAGGCTGTATTGGATGAGCTTGCACTGGTGAGGCTACATTGGATGGGCGCTGATCAGGCTGCACTGGATGGGCATGCACTGGTGAGGCTGCATTGGATGGGCACTGATCAGGCTGCACAGGAAGGGCACGGTGGCATTTTATTACTTATATACCTTAACTATAGTATATATTTTATATGCGGCCTGAGAAAATTTCTCTACACTCAATGTGGCCCAGAGAAGCCAAAAGGTTGGACACCCATGTTCTAAGGGAAACCAGCAGTGAAGCCTTCTGGATTCACAGCCGGTTCCCTACTGGGCATGCGTGAAGTACGCTGCACTTTCTAATTGGCCCGGTGGTCGAGGAAGGAGGAGGGGGGGCGAACCACCAAGGGACGGGTCCGCAGCGCTGTCTCCCGGAAGTGGGGAAGGGTACCTGTCAAAAACAGGTTCCAGCCCCCCCCTCCCCCCTGAAAGGTGCCAAATGTGGCACCGGGGGGGGGGGGGAAGCAGATGAGCGGAAGTTCTACTTTTGGGTCCATATTGAGTGCACCCATTACCACTTCAGCCCCCCCGGGGAAGGTTTTACCCCTTAACGACCAGGCCATTTTTTGTGATACGGCACTACGTTATATTAATTGACAATTGAGTGGATGTGCGACACAGTACCCGAAAAAAACTGATGCCCTTTTTTTTCCCCACAAATAGAGCTTTATTTTGGTGATATCCGATCATGTCTGCGGTTTTTATTTTTTGCGATATAAACGAAAAAAGTTTTGAAAAAGAAAAACAATATTTTTTACTTTATGCTATAAAACATTCCCAATAAAAAAATGTAATCAAATTTAGGCCAATATATATTCTGCTACATAATTTTGGTAAAAAAGCGTCCACAAGCTATGGGATATATTATGGAATTTGTATTTCTTTTTTATTAGCAATGGCAGCGATCAGCGATTTTTAATGGGACAGTGACATTGCGGCAGACAAAATTACCATGCACAGCTGCAACCGATTTTGCACTCTTCGGTTTTAGTGAATCAAGCCCTAAGTGACACTTTTTGGGGACCAGTGACACCAATACAGTGATCAGTGCTAAAACAAAATGCACTGCCACTGTACTAATGACACTGGTGGGGAAGGGGTTACCATCAGGGGCGATCAAGGGTGCTCCTAGGGAGTGCTTTCTAACTATGTGTGGGGTGGCCTGACTGGAGAAAGACAGAGATCCGTGTTTCTGCTTAGCAGAAACACAAGATCTCCATCTTCCTCTGTGACAGAACGGAGGTCTGCCTTGTTTACATAGGCAGACTGCCGTTCTGCCTCTCCTCCAAATGATCAGCAGGTCCCATCACAGCAGGGGAGCGGGTCGCTGGCGGCACGCGCTCCAGAGCACAAGCCGACATACAGGTACCTTGGTTCACGCAGGAGGGCTGCCCTGCTGCAGTATATGTGCATGGGGCGGTCCACAAGTGGGTAAACATTCACAACAAATGAGGAAAAAGTAAGTGAATCTCAGCGTTAAAAAATGGTTTTATCTCCTTAGGCAGCAATGACTTCAAGCGCTTTTGGTAGCTTTGGATCAGACCTACACAACGTTCAGGAGGAATTTTTCACCATTCTGCTTTACAAAACTGCTTCAGCTCAGAAACATTTGTAGGATGAGAAGTGTGAATGGCTCTCTTGTGATCATTCCACAGCATCTCTATGGAGATAAGGTCTGGGCTCTTACTGGGTCACTCCAAAAGGTGCATTTTCTTTTTCTCAAGTCAGTCTTTGGTGAATTTACTTCAGTGCTTATAGTCATTGACCTGCTGCATCACCCAACTTCTACGAAGCTTCAGCTTGCGGACAGATGCTCCAACATTATCATGTAGGATATTTTGGTAAACTTTGGAATTCATTTTCTCATTAAAGATGGCCCATGCCCTGAGGCAGCAAAGCAAGCCCACATCATGATGTTCTCTCAACCATACTTTATTGTTGGGATGATGTTGGTAAGCTGTGTCTTTATGCAAAATACATAGTATAGAGTAAATAGAGATTCTTCTTTAAAAGTTAATTGATTGGAATCCATCACCAGCAGCAATGTGAAACCTCCTTGTGCAAAACCCCCACCTCTAGTAATGAGAGCGCTTACCAGGTATTGTTGACCCTCTATCTCTAGTGAGATCTAGAAGGCCATGATCAAAATCATCAGTGAGATTACTCAGACACTGGTAGTAGTAGACTCCTATGGGTATTAAAACCACTGGTCTTTCTCCAGACCAGCCTCCCTAAGCGTCATATACAGGAGTATGAAAGGAAAAATGCTCCAATAGTATAAAACCTTCCAGATATTTTATTAAAAATTAAAATTGCACTTACACAGCTGTGTAGATAAAACGCCAAAACTGTACAGTATTAACGCCAGCAACACGTTGAAACTCACACTTCCGGGATCAGTAGGGACGCGATGACGTCAGCACGCAGCTCCGTCCTATGCGTATCCCACTAAGTGGGCTAACCAAGCTTTGTTTTTTGAGTTGCAGCCATATTGCATATAATATTCAAGCCTTGGGATCATGCGGAGTCATCTTTTGTGATATCCAAGCTTTGCAATTAATCTTTGCAATCTCCAAATAGTGATTAGGCCACAAGATAGATGCAAATCCCAGAAACACAGAGAATGGCTGTAATATAAAAATTTGAACCGCAAAATGAGCTAAAACATAAAAGACAAAAATTAACACTCAAGCTTCTCCCAACTGAGATTGTTTTAATATGTAAAACTACTCCCACCATTCAGTTAATTGTATCCCAATGCACATCCACAATGTGCTACAACACAACTGCATCGTAGCACACTAGAACATAGAGATGCATATGCTCTCTGCTTTGTGTTGTGCTGAAAATAAGATCATGCAGCAGGACCTTTTTATTAATGTGTTGACAGTCAATAAAGTACCTTATGGTATAGAATGGTAGGAACTCCAATTTGCCTGATTTTAACAAATTTTAAATGATTATTACTACAACAGGAATAGAGGAAACCCCCGTGCTGTGGCAAAAGGTGTGGGACTCCGAGGTAGGCCAGGAGCTAGGGAGATCTTGCTGCTGGAGTTGCCTATAGGGATCAGAAAATTTAGCGAATGACATGGCCGTGACAGTTTAAGTTTTTAGGGGTTTTATTCGAGATGTGCAAAGAGAAATCACACAAACACTTGTAGGTATAACAAATGACAGATACAGATAACAAATGTAATCATATTAGAAACTATAACAAAAATACTGAGCTCTAGATGGTACTTCCCTGAGGAGTCCCGGCCGCTTTCACGGCTTGGCACAGATGATCAAAATCAGACACATGCATGATAACGGCTCTGAGACTAGACTGATTATTCCAAGTTTTGGCTGTGGTATATACAGGACTAGTGTAATGAAATTACCAAACCCCCCACTTGATAGCAACATGACCTATTAAGGACTTGGTCAGTTTGTAATGACATTCCTTTGGTACGAAGTCAGATAAGGTAACCAGGCGAAGTCAGATAAGGTAACCAGGCTATGAGATTTCCCCATCAATAACCTGATTCCAGATTCAGATATCACAATTGGGAGGACTGCCACTTTAATATACTTATACGTGACCAGAGTTTACCTTTAAGTAATGTGCTTATAATATATGAAAGAGAACCTTGTGACAACTATTACCAGATTGTCAATGGAGACCAGAACTGGAAGCAGAAAGTGACAACAGGTGCAATGCGGACCAGGGCATTTCCAAATTGCCCTGGGAGATCCATAGTTGTCAGTCAATAAATACATAAATACAGCCAAAACCAGGGTGCTGTGCATATGCTAGGCACATATTGACACACTTAATATAAATAGTCTCAGAACACGCATAATTCTCTGAGTGCATGAACTCAATACTAGGTTAATCGGTAACCAAACGCTATATCGTTCATGGAACAGAGGAATGCACCTTAGCACAGTATGCATGATCTATAAATACAAGGTGCAGCTTTGTCCAATAAAGTTTTAGCACAACTAAAGCAAACATACCTTCATGGTAAAAAGTTTTACATACAACACTGAACCATCTGTTGCTGTAATGGAATCACTAGGCAATGGTAGATGGCTATAAAAAGGTTCTCTGGGTATTTGTTTTTAAATTCAACTCAATTTAAGAGGTAGCAGGTTAATCGGCATAATTGGCACCTCATCAGCCAGCAAATAGTCTCTTTACCTTTGTTACTGGGAACTACTCGGTTTTTGCTGTAACTACTAAACTAAAAGATGAAGTTGGTTAACAAGGACCTAGGTGCCTGAACATCCACATCAACACAGCTAAGACAAGATATAGAAAGGCTAGAGAAGATATCACAGGCATTTGGTTAGATAAATCATCCAATGTAGCAAAAGGCACTGTGCCATAGGTACCACTCCAGGCTCATGTTTTATAGGGAAACCAGCCCTAGGTGTTCAGGATTTACAAGCTTTGTCCCACATCCAAAGACAATGAACAAAAAAAAAAGAATACACCACACTACCTTTAACCACTTAAGCCCCGGAAGATTTTACCCGCTTCCTGACCAGGGGGTTTTTTGCGATTTTTTACTGTGTGACTTTAACGGACAATTGCGCGGTCGTGCGACGCTGTACCTAAACGAATTTCACATCCTTTTTTTCCCACAAACAGAGCTTTCTTTTGGTGGTATTCGATCACCTGTGCGATTTTTACTTTTTGCGCTATAAACAAAAAAAGAGCGTAAATTTTGCAAAAATAACAATATTTTTCACATTTTTTTTCCCCCCCAAAAAAATGTAAAAATCAAAATTTTTTAACATTTTTGGCCAATTTGTTTTCTGCTACATATGTTTGGTAAAAAAAATTGCAAAAAGCGTATTTTGATTGGTTTGCGCAAAAGTTATTGCGTTTACTAACTAAGGGAAAGATTTCGGTCATTTTTGGTGTTTTTTTTTTTAACGCGTAATGGCGGCAATCTGCGATTTTTTTTGCGGTACTGCGACATTGCGGCAGACAGATCGGACCCTTGACTGACATTTTTGACACTTTTGGGGTTACCAGTGACATTACTGCAGTAATCAGTGCTATACATATGCACTGTTACTGCAAAATGACACTGGCAGGGAAGGGGTTAACTTTATTGGGGAGGGAGGGGTTAAGTGTGTCCCTAGGGGCGTGCTTTTTTACTGTGATTGGCTGTGGCTACTAGTGTAGGAACAGTGATCAACGGTCCTACATAGTAGAACCGTGTGATAAGTGTTTCTACACAGGGGAGAATGACAGGCGGCTTGTTTACATCAGCCGCCTGCCTTTCTCCCTCTGCACTGACGATCGGCGAGTGACCGGCGGACCCGCACACGCACTGACTTCCCTGTGAACGAGCCGCGGCAGGCGCGCGGCTCGGCGGGCGCGCGCTCGCCCGCTATTGGCTCACAAGGAAGTGACAGGCAAGCGATGTAGATCTACATCACTTTGTCTGGCCAGGGCTGACCGCCGCAGAAAATAGTCGTGCGGCGGTCGGCAATCGGTTAAATTCCAAAGATTAAAAAAGGTATACCTCTGAGGCTACTCGCAGTCAAGGGCAAAACGTATTAGGGGGGACTGTCTGATTCCTTAAACCTCATCTCTCCAACAAAGCGCCACGCCGATTTCTACACTAAACAGTCTAGAAAGCTGAATACAGCAGATATACAAAAAAACATTATATAGGGGGATTTGTTTAATCTCTGTGTATCATCTGAGGCTGTTCAATTCATTGGGTATATGTGGGGGCTTACATCCACCTTAAACGCCATGGCCTACCTGGGTATTGTTGCTGACAATGTCCATCCCTTTTTGACTACAGTGTACCCATCTTCTGATGGCTCCTTCCAGCAGGATAATGCACCATGTCACAAAGCTCAAATCATCTCACCACTGGTTTCTTAAACATGACAATGAGGTTACTGTACTCCAATGGCCTCATCAGTCATCGGATCTCATCCAATAGAGTACTTTTGGAGATTCGCATCATGGATGTGCAGCTGACAAATATGAAGCAACTGCGTGATACTATCATGTCATTATGGGCCAAAATCTCTGAGGAATGTTTCCAACACCTTGTTGAATCTATGCCATGAAGAATTAAGGCAGTTCTGACGGCAAAAGGGGATCCAACTCGGTACTAGCAAGGTGTACCTTATAAAGTGGCCGATGAGTGTGTGTTCTTTGTTCAGATTTCATGACTGAAGTTTGCAACCACTTTAAGGAAAGGTAAGCTGCAATATATAGTATAATAGGAGGAGAGGAGGCTTGTCGCACCGTCACCTATGTCATCCAGTTGTCCGTGCTGCAGCCGGACACAGGATTGCTACGGGCTCCGCTCAATACACGCTGTATACAAGATCATCTCCAGTGAGTATAATTGCCTATGTTTCATTAATAAACCGGGGATAATACACTATGGCTGGTCCACTTGTATTTGTTACATGTAATGTGTGGAGTCTATAAGAAGATTAACTATCCCGGGATCGTAAGGAATAGTCCATCTATCCAGCTACCTGATATAATCTGATTGAGTAAGAGCATAACCCACGTCCAAACATCTTTTACATCTGGTAAGAGGCTCTTAACCACTTGCTGACTGCTCACAGTATATTTACTGCGGCAGTCAGCCCCTCACAGGCAGAGTGACGTAGGACTACGTCGCTAGCCTGTGAGGCTCTGGGGAGCGAGCAAACGCACGCCGCCGGAGCGAGCGCGCGCCGCCGGAGGCGCGCTCCCGCTCGGTCACTGACCCCCCCCCGCGTGTGACCGGTGGACCCGATGTCCGCCGGTCACTCGGCGATCGTCGGGGGAGAGGGAGAAAGGCAGGCGGCTGATGTAAACAAGCCGCCTGTCATTCTCCCCTGTGTAGAAACGATGATCACACGGTTCTACTATGTAGGACCGTTGATCACTGTTCCTACACCTCAAGCCACAGCCAATCACAGTTAGAATCACGCCCTTAGGGACACACACAGCCCCTCCCTCTCAAATAAAGTTAACCCCTTCACTGCCAGTGTATTTTTACAGTAACAGTGCATATGTATAGCACTGATTACTGTAGAAATGTCACTGGTAACCCCAAAAGTGTCAAAAATGTCAGTCAAGGGTCCGATCTGTCCGCCGCAATGTCGCAGTACTGCAAAATAAATCGCAGATCGCCGTCATTACGCGTTAAAAAAAACAACAAAAAAATGACAGAAATCTTTCCCTTTGTTAGTAAACGCGATAACTTTTGCGCAAACCAATCAAAATCCGCTTTTTGTGATTTTTTTTATCAAACATATGTAGCATAAAACAAATTGGCTGAAAATGTTAAAAAATTTTGATTTTTACATTTTTTTGGGGGGGAATTTCATATAAAAAAAATGTGAAAAATATTGTTATTTTTGCAAAATTGTCGCTCTTTTTTGTTTATAGCGCATGATAAAAAAAAATCGCACAGGTGATCAAATACCACCAAAAGAAAGCTCTGTTTGTGGGAAAAAAGGGACGTCAAATTTGTTTAGTTACAGCTTCGCACGACCGCGCAATGGTCCGTTAAAGTCACGCAGTGCCGAATCACAAAATACCCCCTGGTCAGGAAGGGGGTAAAATCTTCAGGGGCTTAAGTGGTTAAGTGTGGTTCACACGAGGGTGGATGTGCATGGCATTTACAATTTGCTCATGAGAATTTTATATCTGGTAAGAAGTACAGCCAGCTGGTGGTGGGAATCCTATTCACGTGGATATCATCTCATTTGGGATATGGTTATAGCACTTTGTTTATAACGTCACAGTTTCACTTGAAGTTTTTTTATTCACCGGCACGATTTGGATATGTTTTGATGGACTTAATTATTTTTGGACTTTTATACAGAAGGTTCTTTATATTGTGACAGGAAGTCAGGTAAATCTGGGAATGTAGTCACTGAGAGGAGACACATTCCCACCTGCTTTGAAAGTTCACTGATACTATAGGGTGTTGGCTGCAGAGAGAGCCAGCAGGAAGTTGAAAACCATTCAGCTGTTCAGAATGAGGAGATCAAGGACTCTATAATTTGTCCAGAGAAAATCTATTGAGTGCTGCCTCCTGTCGCTGTGTGAGCTGGGAGAGGAGGACAGACATACGTGTACCTCCCGACGCCGTGTGGGCATGGGAGAAGGACTGCTGCCGCCTGTCGCCGTGTGGGCTGGGAGAGGGGGACAGTCGGATGTGTGCCTCCCGACAAGCTGGTGAGCATGGGAGAAGACCCCCTACAGCGATGTGAAGCTAAGGAGGGTAACCACGAGTGAAGACGTCTCAAAGGTGAGAAGACAAAGTGTTCCATGTGAAGAGTGTGAAGAGTAAAGGATCCTGTTATAAATGAACATGTGCTGTGTGAAAGAAAACAAAGGGACATGTTCAATGGACAATGTTTGTGCTGTGTGAAAAGCAAACAAATGGACATTTGAGTGTCTGCTGTAGGATCAGCAGTGTCGGCCCAACAGTAGGTTGGAAAGACTTCTTAGGTAGGTTCCAGCTGTGAGAAGGTAGCCGCCCACAGAGGCAAGGATTTATTTTGTGTTTTATTTTATTTTGGATGTTTTGCTGCATACAGCCTGGTGAAGAAAACACCATTTAATAAACCACACTGTTTGTTTGCAAGCACTTGTCGGCTATCTCTCTGTGAAAACGCACCCCCAAAGGGGTCATCCACGCCTACCACCGAGCTAATCCCTTACATATGGTGGAGGTATGCAGTGGGCATAAGCAGAGATCCCTGCAAGGAAGTGCATATGTTTGATGAACTTTGTCTGGTGCATGAGATTGCACAATCTATGTGTGCAGGAGAGAAGATCCTGACAGAAAAAAAAAAAAAGTGTTTTAAAGAGACAGCGGTCTCAAAATTTTTTGATGAACTTTGTTGTGTCTGGTGCAAGTGACTGCACAAACTGTGTGCGCAGGAAAAGAGATCTTGCAAGAGAGAGAAAAACTACATGTGTTGAAGAGACAGTGGTCTGAAAATTGTTTGCTGGACTGTGAAAAATTTGTTTGTGGAGTTATTGAAGATGGGGCGATCCAAACGCCTGAAAAATGCAAAGATAGATGAAATGAGAGACCGGATTCTATGGATGGAGGGGATGTTGCCGTCTGAACCAGCCCCATCCATGCCTAAAGAGAGTCTACTAAAGAGGAAGGTTGTTGTCCCTAGCAACACTGATGAAACGTGTGCTCAGATGAAAAGTAAACTCAAAATGGAGGAGATGTTGAAACATCTGATTATATCAAATGCAGCTCAACAGCAAGCAAATGCAGCTCAACAGCAGGCAAATGCGGATTTTCAGCAGAGCTTTGCAGCTCAACAAAAGGCTCATCAAGAGAGCATGGCAGGCTGGAAACAGAGACGCCAGCAGCCAATGGAGGCCATCGGTTTGGAGGAAACCGAGTATGTGTGCAGGGCTGAGTTGGATGCCTTGCAACGGAAAATGGAAGAAAAGGAACAAGCCTTGGAATTGCTTAAAATGGAGAATAGAAACTTGCAGGAAATGAATGAACTACTCAAGTCTCATGTGTTACAGTGGGAAGAATCCACTGCTCTTCTTTTGGTCGAGTTGCAAAAACGCAGAGAGACTATAATGGAGAAAGATACCATCCTCATGGAAAAGGAAAGTGAAATTCAGACTTTGCAGAAGCAAAGTATGGCTGATATGTTGGAGTTGCGTAATCAGCTGGAAAAAAGTCTTCAGTCTTTGGGAGCTACAAAAATAGACCTGCAGGAGTCGCAGGAACAGAATGTTGCTCTGAAAGCGACATTGTCTCTCAGCGACAAAGAGAAAAGTGAAAGAGAGGCTAAATTACTGAGTACTGTGTATGAGCTCACCACTTTGAGCAATGTGGTAGATGAATTACGTGCAGACTGTGAAAGTTGGAAAGGTGAAGCCCAACGTTTCCAGCAGCAGTTAAAGGAGAAAGAAGCCTGTGTGGCAGAATTACATTCTTATTCCCAGATGCTAGCCAATGAGGTGAAGGCTCTTATGCAGGGAAAAGGAGATTGTGAACATAAGAGGGAAAAAGTAGAGGCACAGCTTCTGGAATCGCAAGTCAAGGTGTCAGAAGGTGACCGATTGTGTGCTAAGCTGTCAGAGAAGGCAAACCGACTGCAGGTTGAGTTGGACAATGTTACAAATCAGCTTTCTCAAGCAGACAGCAAATCTAGAGAAATTGCGGAAGATTTTTCTATCTTGGAATCGCAGCTGCAAGACACGCAGGAACTCTTACAGGAAGAGAGGTGTCAAAGGCTGAGTTTTAGCACAAAGCTCAAACAAATGGAAGATGAGAAAAATGGCTTCCTGGAACAATTAAAAGAGGAGGCGGAAGCAAAGAAAAACCTATCAGAGCAAGTCGCAACATTGCAAGCTCAGATAGCGGTTATGAAAAAACGCATGGAAGAAAGCGTTGGTTCATTACAGTGTGTTGAAGATGTGAAAAAGAAGTTTGATCAGATGCTTGGTGAAGAGAAGAATGTGTCTGCAAAATATGCAGAAGAACGCGCACGTGCAGAAACGGAGGCGCGTGATAACGAGAGCAAAGCCCTGTTCTTGGCTCGCTCTTTGGAGGAAGCTCTAGAGTGTAAGGCTGAACTAGAAAGTGTTAAACAGCTGCGTACAGAAATGGAAGAATTGGTCAGCTCCAAGGATGATGTTGTGAAAAGCGTTCAGGAGCTAGAAAAGTCTAAGCGAGCCTTAGAACAGCAACTAGAAGAGATGAAGATTCCGTTGCAGGAACTGGAAGAGGAATTCCAGGCAACAGAGGATCTGTCCCAAAGAGGGGATAGTGTGCCTGATGCAGTTTTTAAAAGGATCAGTGTTTTGGGGTCTGTCCTGAGTGAGCCTCAGAAATGTGACGACATGTGGCTTGAATCACCCCTTTGGAATAAACCGTTCCTTCAAAAACTTCAAGCATTGGAAAATGTATCATTAGAACTTCAGCAAACAAAGGAGCTGAGTAAGAAATGTGATGATTTCTCAGTTCAGGCTGAAAACCTAGTGGAGAAAACTAAGGCTGTTGGTGAAAACGTGAAGCAAATGAATAAGTGCCTTTCAGGAAGTGTTTCCAAAATGGAACTGGTGAAAGACGGGTGGCAGAAGTTTGATCGTGATCTTGAGATGCATTCCATGTGGAATTCAGATAGAGAAAAGGAACTAGGTGACCTTGAGCGGTCAAATAGTTCAGCAGAAAGTGCATTGAAGAAACCTGTAAAAGAATGTGTTGCAGTTCCATGCTTCTTCACTGATGCAGAGAGGAGGTCTATAATGGATACCACCCAGATCGCTGGGTTCAACTGTGTTGTTGCCTTTAACCCCGATGTTGGTGGAAGGAAAGTTGATGATGTTCTGGTTGGCTACTTCTGTGAAGAGTTTGGCAAGAAATATAAACTGAATATCAAATCAAATAGTAGGCCTTTACTGCGACTCGCTCAGGAGGGCGAAAAGTTTAAGAAGTTGATGAGTGCAAATGCTTCAGATCTGCCTATGAATATGAAATGTTTGAATGATATTGATATCTCTGGGAAAAGGAACAGGGGTCACTTTGAAGAAATGTGTGACAGCCTGTTGTCTCAATTGGAAAATCCTCTGCACAGCATCTTAGAGCAAGCAAAGCTCAAGAAGGAAGATCATTCCCTTTTACAACAAAAAGTCAATGATTGTGTACAGATGTATGGAGAGGCAACTCAAGTCACAGAGGGATGTCAAGAGTCCCTACTTGGAACAAAGCTTAGTGAAGCAAAGGTTCTCAAAGTTTTGTGGAAAACATTTATGGATTGCAGAGAGAGGCGTCTTAAGAATGTTGAAGACATTAAGACTAGCCCAATTGAGTTGCCTATGGATCACGGTCCTCCATGGTGGATTGGACAGACGGTTATGAGGGACAAGCTGTCTGACATTTATGAGAAAGCTGTCAATGAAGATGACAGAAACGAGAAGGAGCAAAATGATGCCAAAAATGCAGTTGAAGAATGTGTATATGAGATGAGAGACAAACTGTGTGGCATTTATGAGAAATCTGTCAATGAAGATGACAAAACAGTTTCATCCGGAAGCTTGAGGATAATAGGAGGCTTATCAGTGAGTCAGCAGTGCCTGACACATGCGTGCCTGGAAATATGTGTCCCAACCCTAGGGTTGAAACAAGAGGGGGGGTATGTGACAGGAAGTCAGGTAAATCTGGGAATGTAGTCACTGAGAGGAGACACATTCCCACCTGCTTTGAAAGTTCACTGATACTATAGGGTGTTGGCTGCAGAGAGAGCCAGCAGGAAGTTGAAAACCATTCAGCTGTTCAGAATGAGGAGATCAAGGACTCTATAATTTGTCCAGAGAAAATCTATTGAGTGCTGCCTCCTGTCGCTGTGTGAGCTGGGAGAGGAGGACAGACATACGTGTACCTCCCGACGCCGTGTGGGCATGGGAGAAGGACTGCTGCCGCCTGTCGCCGTGTGGGCTGGGAGAGGGGGACAGTCGGATGTGTGCCTCCCGACAAGCTGGTGAGCATGGGAGAAGACCCCCTACAGCGATGTGAAGCTAAGGAGGGTAACCACGAGTGAAGACGTCTCAAAGGTGAGAAGACAAAGTGTTCCATGTGAAGAGTGTGAAGAGTAAAGGATCCTGTTATAAATGAACATGTGCTGTGTGAAAGAAAACAAAGGGACATGTTCAATGGACAATGTTTGTGCTGTGTGAAAAGCAAACAAATGGACATTTGAGTGTCTGCTGTAGGATCAGCAGTGTCGGCCCAACAGTAGGTTGGAAAGACTTCTTAGGTAGGTTCCAGCTGTGAGAAGGTAGCCGCCCACAGAGGCAAGGATTTATTTTGTGTTTTATTTTATTTTGGATGTTTTGCTGCATACAGCCTGGTGAAGAAAACACCATTTAATAAACCACACTGTTTGTTTGCAAGCACTTGTCGGCTATCTCTCTGTGAAAACGCACCCCCAAAGGGGTCATCCACGCCTACCACCGAGCTAATCCCTTACAATATATTGTCAGCACTGAACTGTTATATTGAGTTGATTTATTGTAATCACTATAATTTGTTTAGCGCACCAATCATTTACAACAAGCTGCAATATATAACATTTTATTTCTTGAGTTCAGATAAGCTTTTGTTGATTAAATGCCAAAATGTGGAAGTCCCAACACTGGTGTTTAGGTTTAGAAAATTATAAGCACTTATAACCATTCTGCCATGGACAGCTTCCCCCTTATTAGCACTGGACTTTCTCTTGCCGCTAGTCTGCCTTCTTGACATAATATTTACTAAGTTAGGCACCATTGCTCCTCTTCTTTCCTTTAGCTTGTATTCTGAAGAATATCTCAGTTTACTTAATGACAGTCCTCTGTTAAGTAGAGAATCTGGCAAGCAGAAGAGAATACAAGGTAAAATATGAGTAAAGTTTAGGCATGGCTCATAGTGGTATGAGAGCAAAGACTGTGGCGCCCACTGCCCATATACCTACAGTGCATTCGGAAAGTATTCACTGCGCTTCACTTTTTCCACATTTTGTTATGTTACAGCCTTATTCCAAAATATATTACATTTATTATTTTCCTCAAAACTCTACAAACAATACCCAATAATGACAATGTGAAAGAAGTTTGTTTGAAATATACAGTTTTTTCTAATTTTCCTTGCATGTGATTGGGTATTTTTTGCAAAGTGAATTTTCACTTTCACAACATTTACAAAGCTAAGGGAAAATTCCCTTGCAACGAAAACTGACTTTTTGCATTTTGTAAATCTAACACAACACAACAAATCTACCTTTGGATAGCAAGTAGATTAATTCATTAATTGTTGTTAAATCTATGGAAGTCATTTGCTGGGTTTACAGCACTGCTGCTTACCACTTAGTCTGCATTACAGACTGTGGTAGGATATCAAGCATTCCAAAATGAGTTTGAACGATTTTTTGTAAAGTGTATGGCCAGCATAAGACTGTAGGAGGGAGAAGCACCAGAAGGACTCAATCAAGAGTACTGCAGTGCAAGGAATATGCGGATTGGAAGTGAGATCATGGTGACTATCATTCTGCTGCTTCAGCTTTCAGTGTCCAGTCACCAGGAGGGTGTGGAGAAGAGAACTGTAAGTATTTCTGAACTGCAGCAAAGAAAAATCAGGTCTCCTATGCCACAAGTAGTGATGGGCTTAACATTTGTGTGTTCGCCAAACACACAAACAAATGGGGCGCTCGGCAGGAAGTTCGCCCGCCGATGAGCGTCCCATAATGCACTGCGCCATTGCAGTGAATTAGGTGCTTGTAATTGGCCAAAGCATGCACCTGACCTGTATGCTTCGGCCAATCACAGAACAATGTCCTAATAGAGCCATGATTGGCCAAAAGCAGGGTGCCTTTAGCCAATCATGGCTCAGGGGCTAAGTCCACACCCCACCCTATATAAGGCTGCTTACATGGCAGCCGTGTGTAGTGTGTTAGGAGTGGAGATTAGGCAGGGTAGTTAGTGGATTGTGCTTTGATGTTTAATGCAATCAGTCTAGTGTAGGGGGGAACCCAATGACAGAATTAAAAAAAAAAGTGGGGTCCCCCCCAAAATTCATACCAGACACTTATCCGAGCATGCAGCCTGGCAGGCCAGGAAAGGGGGTGGGATGAGTGAGCGCCCCCCTCCTGAACCATACCAGACCACCTCCCCTCAACAATGGGAGGATGCTTTGGGTGCCCCCCAAAGCACGTTGTCCCCATGTTGATGGAAACAAGGGCCTCTTCCCAACAACCCTGGGCTGTGGTTGTGGGGGTCTGCTGGTGGGGGGCTTATTGGAATCTGAAAGCCCCCTTTAACAAGAGGGCCCCCAGATTCTGGCCCCCCTATGTGAAAGGGTATCAGGTACATCGTACCCCTGCTCATTCACCAAAAAAGTGTAAAAAAAAATTAAACACAGTTTTTGACAAATCCTTTATTTAAAAATAAACAAATTGTGTCCTCCGATGTAAATTCATTGTCAATCACGTCACACGATGCCCCCGCTGACCCGAAAAAAAGGGGGGGGGATTCATACCAGACCCTTATCCGGGAATGCAGCATGGCAGGCCAGGAAAGGGGGTGGGGAAATGAGGACTGTTGATTTTTCATGTTCGTGTCCCATAGAGTTTGAATGTTCGCTAGAACTTTTCCCCAGTTTGAGATGTCAAGACAGGACTGTGCTGTGTGGCAGAGATGTGCAAATCTCAGCATGGACAATAAATTAGTAAAGCCCACCTGTTGGGGGGTAACAGTCAGAGAAGAAGGATCTGGGAAAGGTTTTGTCTTGAGCATTTGCAACAATAAAACTTTTAAAGGATGCTAGATATACACGGGGAGCAGTTTTGTTCTTTTGTGGTGGCACTGTGCTTGGGGAGCAGAGGCAAGCTCCGATGCCAGACCTGCGCCCAAGTGGTGTGTGAGTGTGGTGTGGGACAAGTGTGGGCTTGGGAATGCTATCACATGTTAGGCAATTTTCACACTAGTGATCCTGTACGTTTTTCAGGCGGGCTCAATTGGACCCCCCTACGTTCTCTATGGAGCGGTGGATGTCAGTGGACACCCGCCAACATTGCATGATAGTTGGACAGAAATGGGCAGACAGGCAGCCCGTTTCCATTTGTCCACTCCATAGAGAACAGTGGACTGTGTCCATGTCCACTCTGAATAGCAGAGCGGGGACTAATCTGTCATCCGACTGCTTAGCAGGGATCAACGGAGAGAGATCCCCTGCTGAGCTCCATATTTGTTGCAATAGTAACAAACAGAAAGCTCAGAGCCAACAGAATAAAACAGTGAGTTTCCCTTTGGATGCCTGCAGTTTACATTCAAAAAGCATTTTATAGTAAAGCCAATCTCTGAATAATCACTAAAGATGGTGAGGTCGTGAAGCAAATTACACCGGGAGGTGAAAATTGCAGTGCAATATCTGACACTCGAAAAGGGATTTTCTGCATAAATATATATAAATATACATTAAATTCTAGTACAAAGGGCTGTGAAGTTACAAACTGTTCTATACATCATTAAAATAAAGTCGACACAATCATCTTTCTATTATTCAATAATGAAACATTTATTTTCTATTTATGGCAGCTATAAAACTGCTCCGAATTTCTAATAATGAGAACATTACTATTAATGGTAATATGTATAATCCTGCAGCCCTCCTTTTTTATATCTCTCTAATGAAGCCATGATCTCCATTACTAGATAAAGCTTTAACACTAAATTAAGCTCATTTTATTGATCTGCGGTTGGCTGATACACTCTAATACATCTGTTATAATGTCATCTCTCAGTTCATGAAAACTAACAAACATTAGTTCCATTACAAGCCATTATCGCTTTTTAGCCTTTAGTAAAACTTGTTATCAGAAGCACTGGAGAATACCGACAAGATACATCAATGCTTTCTTCAGGCCTATGTACCATCTGTGTTGGCTTCCAATTTCTGAAAGGTGAACAGGGTCCATTCAGCTACTCTGGGACACATTAGATTCCAGCCGTGAGCTCTCAATGAAACCCATACCTCCTAACTTTTTGACATGAAAAGGAGGGACAACTTTTGGCACAACGATTGTAGGCAATGTTCTCCCTGTGCATGCGTAGGTTTCCTCCGGGTACTCCAGTTTCCTCCCACACTCCAAAGACATGCTGGGAGGTTAATTGGCTCCTGTCTAAAATGGTCCTAGTATGTAGAAATGTAAATTAGGGACCCTAGATTGTAAGCTCCCTGAGGGCAGGGACTGATGTGAATGTATAATATACTGACATGCTATGGAATTGATTGTAATAAATAAATAGGCAAAGCACACAATCATGGCATGCCTCCAGTTCATTGGACTTAGAACAACATGACAAAATTGGTTGGTTAACCTCCTTGGCGGTATTTCCGAGTGTGGCTCGGGGTTAATTTTCAGTACCAAAAGCGGTAACCCAGAGAAACACTCAGGATTACCCCACAATGTTACTCACCAGCCCTGTGCTCCCCCGCCGCCCTCCCCGCCATCCTCACTGTCTCTCCCCGCTCTGTGCATGGCCGATTGCCGGCACTTGCCTTCCGGTTCCCTCCCTGCGAGCATTACGACGGAGGGGGGTGGAACCGGCGGCAAATTTAAAAGTGTAAAAACACCAAATGACATGATACAAAGCTGTGATCCTAACGGATTACCCTGTATCATGCCATTTCATCACAGGATTGCACCTGGTGACTTTTCCAGTGCCCTGCCTGCGCTTTTCCAGTGCTTTGCACCTGGAAAATAGAGAACGACCATGGCGTCCAAAAAGCGTTTTTTTTTTGGCTAACGCGCTTTTAGACGAACTGGAAACCGGCGACAGAGAAACGGAGTTAATGAAAGAAGAACTGAGCGATAGCGATTTGTGGAAAAATTCATCATCATGTACGGAAAGTGACGACAGCAACGATTCTGATGTCTCTTTCTGGCACATAGCTTGTGGAATTTGGGAAGTATTTTTGGACGCCACGGTCATTCTCAATTTTCCAGGCACAAAGAACTGGAAAAGCACAGGCAGGGCACTGGAAAAGTCACCAGGTGAAATCCTGTGGTGAAATGGCATGATACAGTGTAATCCATTAGGATCACAACTTTATATCATGTAATTTAGTGTATTTACATTATTTAAATTGCCGCCGGTTCCACCCCCCTGCGTCACAATGCTAACAGGGAAGGGAACCAGAAGGCAGGTGCTGGCATCGGCTGAGCACACAGCGGGAGGACGGCGGGGGAGGACGGCGGGCGAGGACAGTGGGAGGACGGCGTGGATTAAAGGGGAATGTGAGTTTTAAAATGTACAGAACAGATTTCCGTGCAAAATAATGGTACCTCTTTCAGCACCTAAAATCTGAAATAATCATACCACCAGGGAGGTTAAACCTACAAGAGCATTTTTTTACCACTACGTCTCTATTATATTGGCTTTTCAAAAGAACAAATGTAATAATTCAGAGGTTGGATGAAAGGCTTAGTGCAATAAAACACTTTGGTGGTTAAATAGTCCATCTTTTATAGGAGTCAATGCATCAGACCAAAAGAGAGGACAAATTGAAAAGAATGGGATATGGCTCCAAATATAGGACAGTTGAGAGCGATAAAAAAACACATATTCTAAACCTAAAGGGTGACTACCCACCACGGAAATCACTGGACCTCACTTGGGTCTCCTGGAATTATTTTATCACTCCATTGTCATTCTGGCACACAATATTTATTACACACACTAAGTGTGCTTGCAGCCTATTATTGTTCTTGATGTGCAAACATTTCACTTATATTCTGGCACACTGTATTCTAATGGGCAACTAACCTGTAAGAGTCAATGGATCAACAATGAGCCTGTCCATACATGATCTGAATCTCGGTCGATCCTTGCTGAACTGGTCGAGATTCGAACCGTCTATGGCCAGCTTTACTCTGCAGAGTGCAGCTTGGAATCAACAGAGGTACTGATGGTAAAAATTATAAATGTATTTTTTAAAGCTGTTTTGGGTTAAACTGTGTTATAGAGATGGCAGTGTCTTTTTAAGTGAGGCTGACTTCTCAAAAAAGTTGCCTTGGAAGTGTCCTTGTAATATTCGGTAAGAAGACTTCTTTCCATGCTATTAACAACTTGATTTCTTCCTCTAATCTGTTTACTCACCATGGCTATTTCCCCCAGTTCCAGCTGTGCTCGGCCCAGAGTCTGCCAGGCCTCCACAAAGTGCGGGTTCCTCTTCACTGCTGTCTCAGCAGCTTGCACCGCTGGGAAGATTTCATGAAGACACAGAAGAGACTACAAGAAAAAAAACATAAAATGTGCTGGTGAGGCCGTGAATGCTTTAACCTCTTAGAGGAAAAGAAGCGGTTTTCATGATTTTCCAATTAAGACATGCATAAAGTTGTGGTTCGTTTATGTAGATGAGTCACACACCCTATGCCATGTTATTGAACTTCAGGGAATTGGTAGGAACAATATGTTACATTAGTTTCTGAAAAGTCATGGACATGCAGCCTCCAGTTGGTAGTGACAGAAAACAAAATTATTTTTGTGGAGGAATGGTTCAAATCTAGTTAAGCCCTTCCACAGCTCCTATAATTCCCCCTACCTTGGCCCCTGGAGACCACTTACCCAATCTTTCTTTCACCAAATGATAGATAAAAAGATAAGGGCAGTGGTTTGACAGCAAGACCAGCAGAGAGAACTACTAGCAGGCCAGCAATTGTGTAATGCAGGGGTCTCCAAGCTTTATAAGCAAAGGGACAGTTTACCGACCTTCAAGCTTTAGGGAGGCCGAACTGTAGCCAGTGGGAGTAGTAAATGTCCCAGCAATAGTGCCCAATCATTAGTTCTAATGGTAGGAATAGCGCCCCATTGGTGATATCAATGAGAAGAATAATGCCCCATTGATGATGTCAATACGGGGCATAGTGCTCCATCATTGAAGTCAGTTGGTGAAATAGTGCCCCAAGGGCCAGATAATGGCAAGCAAAGGGTCACATCTGCCCCTGGACTGCAGTCTGGAGACCACTGGTCTAGTTAAATCCAGTATTGAACCTAATTCAGGAATGCCTGCCATTTTTCTCTAACACACCAGTAGCAGTAAAGTTATGATACGTTTACTACCTGGAAGAGATTCTCCTGCTCTCGAGAGAAGTACTTGTGTGCATGAAAGATGTTATTACCCATTAAAAAATGCCGTGAGGACATTGAGGGGAATTAACTAAGCTGGCACCAGTAGCATGCACCACATTAACAACGCAAACTGACCTATTTCATGTCTATCTGCGCCATCCGCTCCAGTTTCTATTTTAAACTGAAACAGAAACTAGCGCAGGATTTGCACCTAATTAACAAATATTAATATAGAAAACTGTCGCAGATCCCTGCCAGATCGGACCTGGTATATTGGATGTGATTAGTCTGAGCATGTGTCCATTACGGCACTGATGTCACCAGCATCCCATCCCTTTGTTTACATGTGCTGTGGGTGGGGAATGACCTGGCTGGCAGCTGATTGCTTAGGCCGGCCATACACGGTTCGAATCTCAGCCAGCTCAGCAGGAACTGGCCAAGATTCTAACCAATAATGGGCAGGCTGAATGTACCGAGTTGATCGATCTATCAGCTTGGGAACGACCAGGCTGCAGGATTTGCTTGCGATTATCGCAAGTGGCTGCTATAGCCACTAGCAATAATCACTGTCCTCTCTCGGTGGGGGCGGCTTCCTGTGCCCCCCCTCTGGGAGAAGACAATTGCTTGGCAGGAGGGATTTGCCTGTCAACCCTGTCTGTGTTGATGGGGGAATCATGCAAATTTCTTTCCTGCAACCCATGGTTGCGGGAAAGATATTTGGACCGTCTATGGCCTGTCTTAGATTACAAAAGAGTGCAAAGTGGAAATTCAGGTAGAGATGAGTTCACAGGATGCCCAATCTCATTTCTAATTTTTGGTAACCGTATCCATATTCTCAAAAACACTCGAATCTCAATGGTTATAGCTAGCTATTGTATTTGTGATTGTTTTTCTATAAATAATTATGATTTTCTTCAAGCTGTTCGGATTCTAGGTATCCCTATGCAAAGTAAAGGAAGCTATTGACAATTTTGAAGTCATACTGGTTGCTAATAGGACTGGGAATGATGATTATTTCAACAGTCTGGTGAAAGGGGTATGGTGGTTTGTCCATTGATTACAATCCTTTTTATTAAGTTTTAACATAAAATTCTAGCATTTGTTTAGTTACAAATACAATTACAATTTTGAAAATGAGTCAATAAAAAGACAATAAATAACGCCTTAAAAAAAAATATTATTCATACCCCTGAAATTTTCCACATTTTGTCATGTTACAACCAAAAAATGTATTTTATAGGGAATTAATGTGATAGACCAACATAAAGTGGCACATAATTGTGAAGTGGAAGAAAAATGATAAATGGTTTTAAGTTTTTTTTTTACAACTAAATATCTGAACAAAGTCTGGGGTGCATTTGTATTCATTTCCCCTTAGTCAATACTTTGTAGAACAACCTTTTACTGCAATTACAACTGCAAGTCTTTGCCCATTCTTTTTAGGAAAATAGCTCAAGCTATATCAGATTGGATGGAGAGTGTGTGTAAACAGCAATTTTCAGGTCTTCTCATCAACCCCAACCAGCTTCTCCGTCCCTGCTAAAGAAAAGCTTCCCTACAACATGATGCTGCCACCACCATATTTCACAGTGGGGATTGCGTGTTTAGGATGATGTGCAATGTTCTTTTTCTGCCACAGATAGCGTTTTGCTTTTAGGCCAAAAAGTTCAGTTTTGATCTCATCTGACCACAGCACCTTCTTCCAAATGTTTGCTGTTTCCTCTACATGGCTTCTTGCAAACTACAAACGGGACTTCTTATGGCTTTCTTTCAACAAAGACTTTCTTCTTGCTACTATTCCATAAAAGCCAGATTTGTGGGCACGACTAATAGTTGTCCTGTTTACAGATTCTTCCACCTTAGCTGTGGATCTCTGAAGCTCCTCCAGAGTTACCATGGACCTCTTGGCTGCTTCTCTGATTAATGCTCTCCTTGCCTGGCCTGCCAGTTTAGGTGGACGGCCATGTCTTGGTAGGTGTGCAGTTGTGCCATATGCTTTCCATTTTCGGATAATAGGTTGAACAGTGCTCTGTGAGATGTTCCAAGCTTGGGATATGTTTTTATAACCTAACCCTGCTTTAAACTTCTCCAAAACGTTATCCCTGACCTGTCTGGTGTGTTCCTTGGCCTTCATGATACTGTTTGTTCACTAAGGTTGTCTAACAATCTTCTGAGGGCTTCACAGAACAGCTTTATTTATACTGAGATTAAATTACACACAAGTGGACTCTATTTACTAATTAGGTGACTTCAAAAGGCAATCGGTTACGGGTGTCAGAGTAAAGGGGGCTGAATACAAATGCACGCCACACTTTTCAGATATTTATTTGTAAACAATCTTAAAAACCATTTATCATTTTCCTTCTACTTCATAATTATGTGCCACTTTGTGTTGGTCTACCATATAAAATCCCAGGAAAATACATTTATGTTTTTGGTTGTAACAGCAAAAATGTGGAAAATTTCGAGGGGTATAGATACTTTTTAAAAGTACCGTAAATAAAAAAAAAGTGTCTTATGGTTGTTGACGTGCATCTGGAATGAAGATCCCGGGACCATGGCTGAAGGTTAGTATTTGTCCTAGCAGGTGGCACTCACAGAGGAAGGGGTAGTGGAATTTATTAAAGGACAACTGTACAAAGGTAAGGTTGTTCTTTAAAGACCACTACCACAAATGTGAGGGCTTCACACAGTCTGCTTTCATATTCTAAACAGCATGTAAAAAATAATTCTCTGAGCTGTTGCCATTTAGGTGAATCAGTCCTTATTTTGGAAGCGTCAGGACAAAAAGGTGGTATAGTTTTATCCAGCAAAGGCAGAGTTGGTGAAGGACAGTGGGAATGGCTTGAGAATAGTGTCGTTTGTCATGTTTTGTAGTGCTGTGTTAGGAGCTCAGCAGGGACACTATCTAAATTTGTATGTTCCAGCGGTACTGGTGTGGGTTTCATCCCACAGTGAAAAATCATACTGAAGTGTTAATCTCTTTCCACATCAAATAGACCTTAGTGCATGTCGCTTTATCTGAGAGATTAATAAGAAGCACCTCAAGAGGAGCACAGACTGCAGATAAGGGTTGAATGGTCTCTATATAGAATTGTGGTATTTGTTGCTGATATACATAAACTAGTGGTAAAAATAAACTCCACATCCAAAAATCTCAGTCGTTCATTTCTTATATAAAAACTACCATCTTCAGCTCTTTTGGGTATTGGGTAACCTCCCCCAATCCCCAATGCAGTATGGAAAATTACCAAGGAGAATCTGAATGGACGCTAGGGCCATCAAGAGAAATTATTTCATTTTTTACGTATATAATTTATATTTTTATATTTAAAAAAATCGACCTAATAAAATCCAATTACTTGGCTAACAACACAATCGAAAGAAACAATATATACCGTACACACCCACACCAGATAAAAACATATATACACAAATAATGCTCAAATAGGTTTTCGCTCAATACACTGTGCTTTATATGTGTAATCACATGTAATAAAGTGCAGTGCTCAAAGTTCTAGTATACTAAACCATGTGTCATATAATACAATAAAGTGCAATATCTAATACAAGCTGCACCCAGGGAAATCACCTCTTCCAATGTCCTCTGTAATGCCAATCAACAAGTGCAAATAATGTGCAAAACAGTCTGGTGTTTTCTTCCAGAGATTCCCTCCACCAGTGGGCCTCCACCACTACTCAAAAAAACTCACCAAAAATCCATGACTCCCTAGGCTCAGTCCGTCAATATGCACTTCGTTCCCTCAGGAAACCCAACCAACCAACCAACCAACCATCAATCCAGGATTTGAGCCTTTTTCCTCCACAGCAAAAACACCAAAACCACCACAAAGGCCAGAAGAGAAAAGCTCCATATTGTGTGAAACCTTTATTAAAATTGCACCATCAAAAACCAACAGTATAGGTGCTTACATGTAAAAGTGCATTCTGCCATGTACCTGGGATAAATCGCCTAATTGTATTACCGACTGGCTCCACCATCCGAAGTGCAAGCTCAGTCTGTCCTCTCGGTTGTGTTGGATGTACCTCACCACTTCTGGGTGTAGTGGGCGGATTTCCATCACTTCCTGTAGCTCGGCTCCTTTAGCCTACAGCACCTGGTATTCCCACTCTTCTATCCAAGTGCTAACCAGGCCCAAACCCTGCTTAGCCTCTGAGATCAGACGAGATCGGGTGCACTCAGGGTTATGTGTATTTGCACTAAAAACTTTATTTTTTTATTGATTGGCATTACAGAGGACATTGGTAGAAGCACTTTGCCTGGGTACAGCAAAAAAAAAAAAAAAAATGTCTTTCTCTTGGTCTGAGCGTTGGAGGGTCTATAATGCCCATTTCCTTTCCTGGTGATGTGGATACTGACCATGGACTGTTAGAAGATTTCATAGCAGGGGTCTTCACAGGATCATGAAGTCAAGCAACAGTGTCATAATGCCAAGATGCCAGCTGTAGCAAAAAAACATTGAGCTGAGCAGCAAGGAACACATGGTGCAGTTTCCAACCACTGGTCTTCTCTACCAGAATAGGTACCATGGATGGTCATGTGACATCAGATTCAGAAAAGTGTTTGTGGGTTTAGGTGTCTATTAATATAAATATATATGCATACATACATACAAACATAGGTTGGGTGCTAGGGGCCTGGGAAACATTTTTCCTTGCCAGAGAACTAAGTTACACAAAATCAAACATCTAATTTGCTCTGATTGGTGGCAAAACACAAACTGTTTATTTACAAATGAGGTTGAACTTGATTAATAATGCCTCTGTTTTCAGGATAGAAGTCATTTTTGTGTTTTAGATGTTTGTGAGCAATCACTGGACATCAATGTACACTTGTCCATATTGGAATAATTAGTTGCAGTAATTGCCGCCCACACAATTTTTTGACTTTCGTTTTGCATAAGTCTTGCCTGTAAGAGTTTACAAACCGAAGCAAGAAACTTATTTGAACATTTTATTCTGCTTTATGTAAATCATTTGAGACTTAATTGTCTATTTTCATATAGTCGTTATGAAACTCTAGATAAAATAGATCCCAACATTCAGGGTTATGGGAAATAATCAGGCCACTGACACACACACACCTGTACAGGTTGAACTGGATGGACTGATATCTTTATTCAACCTCAACCACTCTGTAACTGTGTTCACCGTCACTGGGAGTGAGGGACAGATACTTGGGGGACGCTGATGGAATGGTTTGGATGACTTCAGATGGGACAGTAATGTTTGTCAGCAATATCTCTCAGGAAATGTATGAAGATGAATGGTTTGACTTTTCAGAGGCTAGAATTTTGCAGGAGTGTCTCATAGACCTTGCTAGATAGTGAGGTGGGGTGGTGTTTGTTATTGGTAAGTGCCTGTATTCCATTGTTCTATTGTTTCTGTATGCCTTAGGATTAACTTATTATGGGATGTATATGTGTATGTGAATTGGCTGCTAAGGGGGAGGGGGGATTGTCCCACAGTGTATATCTCTTTGTGCATGTGTTTGAATAAACAGTTTGAGTTCTACTTCACCCTCAATGTAGAGTCCTGCCTCTTATTGGGGGAATCTGCTACAAGAGATTGCTATGCTCTTCATACTCCCTTGAATAATCACTAAGCTCTTGTAAGAGCTTATTCCTGTTCCTGCTGCACCCTCTGGGGAAAGAGAGGTTCACCCACTGGAACCTGGAGCCTTGTCGTAGGTCCAGGGTGGGTAGGAGACGGCGAGACCCCAACCAAGCTGCGGCAGTTCATGGGGTCTGAGGTGGTTATGGTGTCTGGTGGAGTGCTTGGAGCCCACGGGAAGCACTAGGAGCATCCGTCAACGGAGGTACCCAGTCGGGGTGCCGGTTGATCCGTTACAGTAACTATGTAACTCAATGCAGTTTTTTAGTTTATTGTTGATGATTATACATTTTTAAACTGTTATTTTATATCAGTTTTTTATTTTACTATGAAGTATTATATATTATTATAAATACTGGCACAAAACATTGATGAGAATTTAAAGTGGTTGTAAAGGCTGAAGGTTTTTAACTTTATGCATGAAGGTAAAAAAACCTTATGTGTGAAGCTCCCCCCCACAGCCCCCTAATACTCACCTGAGCCCCCTTTCAATCCTGCGATGTGCAGGGGAGCCTCGACTTTCTCTGGTCTCTTTCTCCTCATTGGCTGAGACACAGCAGCGGATAGCTTCCACTGCTGTCAATCACAGCCAGCGAGCCAATGAGTATAGAGCGGTGGGCAGGAGTGCAAGGACCCATAGAGAGGGCTCTGGAGCGAGCAAGCACGCACCAGGGTCCCCATAGCTAGAAGCTTTCTACTGAGGGCACTGGTCAAGGGGGAGAAGCCAAGGGCATCAGGGCGGGGGACCAGAGAAGAAGAGGATCAGAGCTGCTCTGTGCAAAACCATTGCACAGAGCAGGTAAGAACAACATGTTTATTTATTTGATTTTTTAAAATGAACCTTTAATATTACTTTAGGAAACGTATGCATGGCTCCAAAAGCACAATTAATTATGGTTATGCAATTGAAAGACACAGTAAAACAGCCTTCTGAACACTATACCCAACTATATGATCTTATTTGGATGACTCACTAGCTAGCTGGATAGCCCACTAGATCAATCACCATTTTAGAAATTCTGGAGGCGAGATCTACCTTTCGGAGTTCTGACTTTATAAAGCCATACAACAGTCATAATTCTGAAAGTAATTAGGAATAAGATAATAAAGAGAAATTCATGGTGAGAGTGACAATTTTATCATAGCCTTGATGGAGGAGGGAGAATAAATACTGCATTAAGTGCTTTTCTATCTTTATTCTGGTCAAAAAATGCCTTTTACTTCACCCAGGTAAATAATAAATATTTCAAATAAATAATTTCTATTGTAATTTCCAGGTAGCAGGTTGAATCCCAGCCTGCTGTTTACAGAGCTCAATAGCTTAATCTGCAATTTCCACACATAAGTGAATCCTCCCCCTCTCTCCCTGTTTAGATGATTCTTTAGAAAAGTTCAATTAGAGAGAAGAGGCCTGGAAGTAAACTAGTTCTATTCTGCTCTCTCTTTAAAAAGCCTGCAATGCTCTGTGAATCCTGCATTATATGGGACACCCTGTTTTTAATATTTTATGCAAAAGAAATATTTTATATAACTAGCCTGAGAAAGGTTGGGTAATGTAACGCTTTTAAGATAAGCTTTTTTTTATTTTATTTGGGTAGGCATTAATAGTGGTGTATAGAATTTTAGGTAACTGGTCACACATCTTAGCTGCCGAGTCACTGCTGGTCAAAGGAGCAGGGATCTGCTGAGAGGCCTCAGTGCTTCTGCTATGAACTTTGAGGATACACCGCTCCACAGTATCTGTAGCTACAGGGGTCAACGAGGGCTTTTTTACATCTATTTTACATCTGTTTGTTTGAAATATGTAAATACTTGTGTGTCCATAGCCTGGCCTCAGGTTTACTGTAAGGTCAGTCTATTATTATTATTCAGGAATTATATAGTGTCAACAGGTTGCACAGCGCTTTACAATATAAAGGGAGAAAGTACAGCAACAATACAATTCAATACAAGAGGGTAAGGGGGGGTCCTGCTCCTGAGAGCTTACAATCTAATAGGGAGGAGCAGTAGGAACAATATGTAATAACTGTTAGGGATGAGCTGATGGGAGAAGCAAGGCCAAGTTCACACTGGCATTAAAAGCAGGCGTTTGAGAGGCATTAAAACCTCCCATTTAAGTCACTGGTAACGCTTTGCAAATGCTCTGGCAGGAAGTTTTGGTGCATATGCGGGGCGTTAAGGTTAGTTTATTTCCTGTAATGGAATAGGCATTTGTGGAGCAGCTTAAAAGAGGTTGTAAACCCTCTCTTATAACTTGTACCCATAGGTAAGCCTTTAATAAGACTTACCTATAGGTACTGTAAATATCTCTTAAACTTGCACCATTTAGGAGATATTTACTGTGCTGTTCCTTCATAGCCCTGTGCCGTGAACAGCAGCTCCCGCGCATGCGCAGGAGTGATGTTATCGCGCCTCCGGCCAATCAGATGGCTGGAGGACACGAACCAGGAAGCAGGATGGCCGAACATGTTGGCCGTGTCACCAGAGCGGGCAGCACTGCGGGGGCTTCGTTCTAAGGTAAGTATTTCATAATGAGCTAGTATGAGATACATATTAGCTCATTATGCCTTGGTCTTAAAGGGTTTTTTTTTTTTTTTCATTTGGGGGGTTTACAACCTCTTTAATGCGCCTTAATGCTCATCAAATGCTTCCAAACTGCCCATAGGGTGTTTGGGGAGCATTTTTAACTCATCATCAGCGTTTGTAAAATGCCAGTCTAATACCCATACTAAAGCTCACTAATGCGAGTCTAACACCCATACTAATGCTATAGGAGCATTTGTTAAGCGTTAGAAATGTAGTCAAGTGTGAACAAGCCCTAAAAGATTAAGTTGTTCGCTCAAGGCAGGACAGGCGTCCGGGACCACCTGAAAGTGGACAGATTGGGGAAGAGAGTTCCAGAGAGGCTCTAGGGAAGTCCTGGAGATGAGCATGAGAGGAGGAGGCAAGGAAGCTAGGGAGCAGGATGTCTTGGGAGAAGTGAAGAGAATGGTTTGGGTGATATATTGAGACAAGATTGATGATGTAGCTTGGGACAGAGTTTTAAATGGCTTTGTATGTTGTTGTTAGTATTTTGACTTTTATTTGCTGGGCAATCAGAAGCCGGTGAAAGGATTGGCAGAGAGGGGTGGCGGCCACTGAGCGGCTGGTAAGGTGAATATCCCTGGCAGCAGCATTCATGGTAGACTGAAGGGGGATAGCCTGAATAGAGGAAGGCCTATGAGGAGGAAGCTGCAGTACTCAAGGGGAGAGATAACAAGGAAGTGAATGAGTCACTTAGTAGTTTCATGGGTTAAAAAAAGGTTCATTGCTGGTGTCCGCACGGGATCACTTGATACAGTTGAAATTTCTCCATAGAATATCTTACACTCCAGCTAAACTTAAAAGGATTTTTCCAGCGCATCCCTCGAACTGTTGGAGGTGTGCTGCCCCTTGGAGCAGATTTTATGCACATTTTTGTTGCACTGGGCATCCATCCAGCAGTTTCGGGCAGAGTTTTTGGACTGTGTTAAGTCAGTCATAACAATTACCATAAGACCTTCCATAGCAGTCTGTATGTTGGGCCTGGTAGACCCATTAGCACCCAAAAAGGTGATCCGTACGCTAGGTGGTCCGCTCTCATCCGATTCCCCATAGAGAGCAGCGGGGGCTGTGACACCTCCCTCTCCGCACTGCAAGCGGAGACGGAGCTGTCATCCGCCGGCTCAGCGGGGATCGATCCCCGCTGAGCAGCACGGATCCGCCTATGGAGGCGGACCGTGTGAAAGAGCCCTTACACTGCTCCTGTACTGAGCACATAAAATAATAATTTTGCCATGGAAGAAACCAGTGGCCACCACCATCATGGCCTGGAAGGTGTTGATAAATAATACGGTACCGCTATACGAAGCTATGTATCTTGATAGAGGGGTACCTGATAAATTTAAAGGTGTGGGGGCGGTAGGAAAGATGAAAATTCTACAGCTTCAGATGAATTGTTCCTTGATTAAAGGTTCGTATTGTATATATGTAGGCCTTGATGGGCACCTGACTCAGGTACTGTTGGTATTTCTGGGGTGATGTGGTATTGCCTCTGTAAATCTTACTTTATTTCTTTTCATGTACCTTTTTAGAAGAAAATTGTCACTATTATTGGTCTGGGAGGTACATTGTTCACTGGTGCTGATGCGTTATAGTGCTGAATGTTGAATCTGTCTCTAGGCCTGTAACTTTCTATTTGAAAATTTATATTAAAATAAAAAGAGGTTCATAGGTAAAAAGTCAGTGAACCCAATTTATGGTGCCACATTCACTGAACACAAAGTTACACTGAAAAGCTCATGCTCCAAATTCTAAGGTGGGCTCTTGATTAAAACAGTAACTCAAAGCAGAGAGCTGCCAAGAGCATTGTGCCAAAACAATAAAATATTTCTTATACTAAATTGGTTATGGACGCAAGGAGAAAATAGGGTGAAGATGGAGCAGTCACATCTGGTTATCAATGTCATAAAGTGGCTACAGGTGAACAATAATGCTACACAAAAGCACCTTAAATCAATTATATTGTGTTCTACGTGCCAAAAGCCTTTTCAAACAACAACAAAAAACACAAATGAATTACCAGGAACAGATCTCAAACAAGAAGCCATAGCGGTATAGAGCACAGCAATAACAACTGGCTGAATCCATATCAAAATTAATCACGCTTGTGGATTATAAGATTTGGAAATTTTGAAAGGCGAGAGTTGGCGTCTCTTGCAATAACAATGCTAGCGTCTCCGGATTAGTATTATAATAAATCAAATCACTTCCAATGCACACAGCTTTATCGAAAGCAAATTAGAGTACTCATCTCTGCTCAAAATTACCTGCCGGGTCGGGTTTTTTTTTTTATACTAGAGAGCCAAAAGTTCAATTATTGGCAAAATAAATCTATTAGGAGTTCTAAACCATACTACCCAAAACATTGTTTAAATCAAAGTGACATCATAAACATTTTCTAATAAGATTTCTTGTACTATGTCGCAGGGACAGAATCTAAGGGAAAAATCTACTCCATGGGGCCACAGACAGAAATAAAGCTTTGGGCAGTAGAAGAAAGGTGTGGAGTGCTGAAACTCTTAAAGCAGTGACTGTTCTCAGTTTAGAATGAACCACTTGCTGACCGGCGCACGCAGAATTACTGCGGCAGGGCAGCTTGGCTGCACATAATCACGTAGATCTATGGGATTATGTGCACGCGGTCTCGGTGGCGCACGCACGTGTGCGCCGGAGCTGTGCTCCCACTGTGATTAGACACAGCAGGAGCCAGAAAGCGGGAGGAACGGGCTCGATCGCCGCCGGCCTCCCGCAATCTTCAGGGAAACTGACAGAAGAGCCACCTGCCTATGTAAACAAAGCAGTAATGATTAAGCACACAGTCAGTGTGTGAAACGCATCTACCTTGTCACGATTGTCATATTTGGATGTCCAGTCAATAAATCTGGATTTTGACTCAACCTGGAGTGCTGCCAATTCCTTTTCCTTTATCACGTTTCCACAGAGGCGAGCCGGGGCATGCACCGGTGTGAGTCATCAGGCAATTACACCACCTTGAGCAGTGAGATCTTGTCTCTTCATATGTAAACAAAGCAGACGGTTCTCCTGTCACACAGGCACAGTGAGATTGTGTGTCTCAGCTAAGCTGAAACACCGATCTCTGTGTGCCTTTCGCAGAGCCCTTCCACCCACAGTTAGCAAGCACTTTAGGCATACATTTAACCCCCAGTAATTGACCCCTTCCCTGCTAGTGTCATTTATACAGTAACAGTGCATATTATTTAGCACTGATTACTGTCATATTGTCAGTGGTCCCCAAAAAGTGTCAAAAATGTCAGCTAGGGGTCCAATCTGTCCGCCGCAATGTTGCAGTCCCGCTAAAAATCGCAGCCATTACTAGTAAAAACAAAAAAAATAAATAAAAAGTCCAAAAATCTATCCCGTAGTTTGTAAACGCTATAACTTTTGCGCAAACCAATTAATATACGCTTTTTGGTATTTTTTTTTTTACCAAAAATATGTAGCAGAATACAAATTAAAATTTATAAATTTATTTTGATTTTTAAATTTGTTTATTGGGAATGTTTTATAGCAGAAAGTAAAGAATATTGTGTTTTTTTTTTTCAAAATTGTCGCTCTTTTTATGTTTATAGCGCAAAATCTAAAAACCGTAGAGGTGATTAAATACCACCAAAAGAAAGCTCTATTTGCGGGGAAAAAAAAGACATCAATTGTATTTGGGTACAGCGCCGTGCGACTGTGCAATTGTTAGTTAAAGTAACGCAGTATCGAATGGCAAAAAATGGCCTGGTCATTAAGGGGGTAAAACCTTCCAGGGCTGAAGTGGTTAAAGTAATACTAAGGGCCTATTTTTTTTTTTTATATAAAGAGATAATGCTTACCTGCTCTGTGCAATGATATTGTACAGAAAGGTTGCTTTCTTCCTCTTCTGGCACTATCAGCTGAAACCTCTTCTGGATGCCTCCTGCAGCAAGCCAGGTGCTAAGGGGGCACCTGTGTGTGCATGCTCCTGTGTGTGTCCCTGATCCCTTATTACAGGAGCAGCAGCAGAAGGAGCCTATGGTCCTGCTGCCCTCAATTTCTCCTGTAAAAGCAGGTAGTGAAGGTAGCAGTGCTGGAACTGGAGACAGCACCGGAGACAGCACCTGGAGCAGTGACATGAAATCAGGTAAGTGTTTAGGGACAGAGGAGGGAGCACAGGTAGTGGGGCACTTTTCCCACTAATGCAGAGAATGCATTAATGTAAAAAACATTGAGGCTCCATGCACACTGTCTTAAAAATCGCAGATTCTACAGGATTTTTGCATTTTGCCTGTAGAAGCAGCTACATATTATCCTATATATATCCATGCAAATTAGGACAATTAGAGGCAGGAAAAAACACCCTTCTGGTTTGCATTTCTGATTGGAGCTTTCTGGCAGAAAAAAAATGCTAAACTCTTCTAATCTCGCCTAAACTCTGTACAAATACGCTCTTAATGAGCGTTTTATTTTCTGTCAAGGGAACTGGCTTTTTTTTCTTAGCCCAGTGTGCATGGAGACTAATGCCTCTTACACACGCATCGATAGTTGGCCGACCGATCGGCCGTCTTTTGTCCAGTGTTGTTGTGTTGGTTGAAATGTGCTCTAGACTGCACACGAATTTTCTCGGCCAACAAAAACCAACTTCAGAAGTGATGTCATGTGCTGGTTTACTTTCCGTGTGTTTTTTCTTCTCTGAGCATGCCCAGTCTTGCTCATCTGATTTTTGTCTGATTTTTGTCTGCCTAAATCTGTACTGACTGACGGAAAATCGGCCGTTCTGTTGACGGCCAACAAAAATTTTATAGCCTGCACACCAGATTTTGTTCGGCCGAAAAGTCGGAGTCGGTTTTCGAAAGCATCATACTAACAAGCCGAAAATCGGCCGATCGGACGTTGGCCGAAAATTCACGGCCAACTATCGATGCATGTGTACGAGGCATTAGAACCACTTTAAGCAATGAAGAGGGAATGATTATCCCTAGGAAGCTCTCCATGGACTGGTGACTGAAGGTTGGTTCTTTGCTCAAGTAAGGACTGGATGTGTAAGACAAAAGTAAGCTTTTATATCATGATAAAGCCTTTGTTGGGGGGTTTAAAGGGTCCCCTTTCCTCAAGGTTTGAAACTTGTCTGGACTGATAAAACTAGTAGAATCACAAGGGGTAATTAGTATTATCACTCCAGATGCTGGTTGGGCCTAACTAGCATCCACCCAATAAAGAGAGGCCTTTTGAACCCCTCAATGAGTTGGCTTTTCTATGGAAGAATTGCATACCAAGTCCCTACTGTTATTTTTACCTTCCACAGCCAGGCAAAAAAATTATGGCTAGCTTCAAAGTTGATATTAAAGTGGACCTCCACCCAAATGGGGAAGCTCTGCTTGTCTGCCTTCCCCCCTTCCACTGCCACATTTGGCACCATTGGGGGGGGGGGGGGCGGGTACCTGGTTTTGACTGGTACCCGTTCCTACTTCTGGGTCAGTTTTACCCATACCAACTTGATAAAAAATAATGTTCTAGTGTGTGCTGTAAATTGCCTGCAGCAAAAAAAGGAAGAGACCATTGTGGTACTCAGCAGAAGTGGCCCAAATCATTAAAAATAAAAAGCTAGCATTTTGTAATTATAAAAAAACCCAGAGCAATGAAGATAAGGAAATCTACAAGATTAGGCAGAAAGAGGCCAAGCAAGTTATAAGAACTTCTAAAGCGCAGGCAGAAAAAAAACTAGCTCAGTCTATGAAAAGGGGGATAAGACATTCTTCAGATATATAAATGAAAAAAGGAAATTAAAACAAGGAATAACTAAATTAAAAACAAAGGACGGAAGGTATGTAGAAGAGAATAAAGGGCTAGACGACTGCCTTAATGAATACTTCTGTTCAGTTTTTACAGAAGAAAAAGAAGGAGAAGGACCTCCACTTGAAAGGATGACTAATGAATCGTTTGATGCATGTGTCTTTACAGAGGAAGACGTTCTAAGATTGCTGTCTAAAGTGAAGACAAATAAGTCACAGGGTCCTGATGAGATACACCCAAAATTATTAAAAGAGCTTAGTGGTGAGCTGGCAAAACCATTAACAGATTTATTTAACCAATCATTAGTAACAGGAGTCGTCCCGGAAGATTGGAAATTGGCAAATGTCGTGCCCATTCACAAGAAAGGTAGTAGGGAGGAATCGAGCAACTATAGACCAGTGAGTCTGACATCAATAGTAGGCAAATTAATGGAAACGCTATTAAAGGATAGGATTGTGGAACATCTTAAATCCCACGGATTGCAAGATGAAAAACAACATGGGTTTACTTCAGGGAGATCATGTCAAACAAATCTTATAGATTTTTTTGACTGGGTGACTAAAATAATAGACGGTGGAGGTGCAGTAGACATTGCATATCTAGATTTTAGTAAGGCTTTTGACACTGTCCCACATAGAAGACTTATCAATAAACTGCAGTCATTGAGCATGGACTCCCATATTGTTGAGTGGATTAGGCAGTGGCTGAGTGACAGACAACAGAGGGTTGTAGTCAATGGAGAACATTCAGAACAAGGTCATGTTACCAGTGGGGTACCTCAGGGATCTGTACTGGGACCAATTTTGTTTAATATCTTCATAAGTGATATTGCAAAAGGCCTCGATGGTAAGGTTTGTCTTTTTGCTGATGACACAAAGATATGTAACAGGGTTGATGTTCCTGGAGGGAAACGCCAAATGGAAAAGGATTTAGGAAAACTAGAAGAATGGTCAGAACTCTGGCAACTGAAATTTAATGTGGATAAGTGCAAGATAATGCACCTGGGACGTAAAAACCCAAGGGCAGAATATAGAATATTTGACACAGTCCTGACCTCAGTATCTGAGGAAAGGGATTTAGGAGTAATTATTTCAGAAGACTTAAAGGTGGGAAGACAATGTAATAGAGCAGCACGAAATGCCAGCAGAATGCTTGGATGTATAGGGAGAGGTATAAGCAGTAGAAAGAGAGAAGTGCTTATGCCGCTGTACAGAACACTGGTGAAAACCTCACTTGGAGTATTGTGCGCAGTACTGGAGGCCATATCTCCAGAAGGATATAGATACTCTAGAGAGAGTTCAGAGAAGTACTGAACTTCTAAACTAGTACATGGATTGCAGGAAAAAACTTACCAGGAAAGGTTAAAGGACCTTAACATGTATAGCTTGGAAGAAAGAAGAGACAGAGGGGATATGATAGAAACTTTTAAATACATAAAGGGAATCAACTCGGTAAAGGAGGAGAGCATATTTAAAAGAAGAAAAACTACCACAAGAGGACACAGTTTTAAATTAGAGGGGCAAATGTTTAAAAGTAATATGAGGAAGTATTACTTTACTGAGAGAGTAGTGGATGCATGGAATAACCTTCCTGCAGAAGTGGTAGCTGCAAATACAGTGAAGGAGTTTGAGCATGCATGGGATAGGCATAAGACTATCCTTCATATAAGATAGGGCCAGGGACTATTCATAGGATTCAGATATATTGGGCAGACTAGATGGGCCAAATGGTTCTTATCTGCCGACACATTCTATGTTTCTATGTTTCCTCTTGCTGGAGACAACTCATGTATCTAAAAGTGAACTCTACATGGTTCTCCCACCAGTTTTCATGCAAGTAAAGTGTGAGAGGGTCCTCTAAAAACAGTTACATTCCTGGAATGCCAGAAATGTAACTGTCACCTATGCTTGTGTTCTCATCCAAACTGTCAAACCATCAAATGGGTCTTGTCATAAATGATCACGTGTGCAGCACCGTGGTAGTTGCAGATCAAACAGCAGCAGCTTTCTTGGCTGTAAAGGATAGGAGGGTTTAATTCTGCTTTAAGGCAGCAGATCGGCCTCTACAAACTCAGCAGTGCCTGTAGTAATGTCACTGGTCCCCACAAAAGTGTCAAAAATGTCTGTCAGGTGTCCAATCTGTCCGCTGCAATGTTGCAGTCCTGCTAAAAATCGCTGATCACCACCATGAATGGTAAAAAAATAAAAAAAAAAAGACATAAAACTTTCCCCTAGTTTGTAGGCGCGATAACTTTTGTGCAAACCAATCAAAATACGCTTATAGGCATTTTTTTTTACCAAAAATATGTGAGAAGATACAAATTGGCCTAAAATGATGAAAAAATTAGATTTTTACAATTTTTTTTATTGGGAATGTTTTATAGCAGAAAGTGAAAAATATTGTTTTTTTTTTTTTTTTTTTTTCAGAATTGTCGCTCTTATTTTGTTTATAGCACAAAAAATAAAAATCACAGAAGTGATCAAATACCACCAAAAGAAAGCTCTATTTGTGGGAAAAAAAGGACATCAAATTTATTTGGGTACAGCGTTGCAGGACTGCGCAAATGTCAGTTAAAGTAACGCAGTGCCGAATCACAAAAAATGGCCTGGTCATTAAGGGGGAAAATATTCTGGTCTAGAAGTGGTTAGTAAACCAAACATTTGTGCACCACTACGAATAAATCTGTACATGTAGTTTCTTTAAAATAATTATAAATTGGTGTTAAAATTATACAATTAAAAAAAAAAAAAAAACATAGTTTATGACAGGTTCAGTTAAAGGAACATTGAAGGAAATGTATAGTTTTTCAGTGCCTACAATATGTAATTATTTATTTCGTTTAGTAGTGTAGTGTGAACAGCAGGCTTTGACAAAACATTTGCAGAGCTTTCAGCAAGCTTTGTTGAAGCTTTAAAAGCCACTTCCTGCACACTGACGTATCTGTATGTCGGTTTGAGGAAGGGGTTATACCGGGGTGATGCCTGCAGCTAAAGACATCACCCTGGTACTGTTTATTAAAGTGGTCGGCTTTCTAGTAAAAACAACTGATGCGGCTCAGTAGCCGCTCGGCTGTTATCACAAGAAGCAGGAGGGGACGTTCTCCCCCTCCCACCGCCTTCTGCCAAGGTCTCCCTTCCCACTGGGAGACCCGAGCGACCAGTCGGCACGAACATTTGCTGGCTGGAGTCCCGAACTAAGCCGGATTTGGCTTCAATAGAGTCTTTGATGTATTAACCCACGATGTCGCTTCCGGTTTACTTGGCTGCCAATGGCGCCGATTTTATGAAAATTAACAGTATTCAAAAACACAAATTTTGGTGTTTTGAATACTTGTAAATACAAGGGAGAGATTTTGGTGTCTTTTAGACCCCAGATCCCTCCATAAAGAGTACCTGTCACTGCCTATTCCTTGTGACAACAATAAAAGTGATCACATTTATTTTCTTTTAAAGGGACATTGAAAAAAATGAATAATAAAGTAAAATAAATAGAAAAAAAAAAAAAGGAAAGTGCCCCTGTCCCGGGGTGCTGGCACACCAAAGAAAATGCATACATAAGTCGTGTCCGCAAATGTAAACAGTGCTCAAATCCCACATGGAGGTATCGCCGCGATAGCCAGAGTGAGAGCAATAATTCTAGCAAAAAAACTCTATCTAACTCTAAACTGGTAACAGTTAAAAAAATTTAAAGCATCGCCTATAGAGAGTTTTAAGTACGGTCGTCGCATTCCACAAATGTGTGCGCAATTTTTAACCGTAACATGTTAGGTATCTATTTGCTCAGCATGACATCATCTTTCACAATATAAAAAAAAAACTGGGCTAACTTTGCTGTTTACATTTTTTTACAATTCAGTGAAGTATATTTTTTACAAAAAATTTGCGTTGGAAAGGCCGCTGAGCAAATACCGAGTAACATAATATATTGCAACTACCATCATTTTATTCTCTAGAGTCTTTGCTAAGAAAAAAAAATATACATAAAAAATTTTTATATATATATATATATATATATATATATATATATATATATATTCAAATATATATATATAATTTTTAGGGGGTTCTAAGTAATTTTTTTAGCAAAAAATACTGATTTTAACTTGTAAACAACAGGTGTCAGAAATCGGCTTGGTCCTTAAGTGGTTAAATTATGTTTCAGCTCCAGTTTGTAACACAGATCCTAATAGGATTGCTGATTGCCACTTTAAACAAGCTGCTAGCAGGCTTCAGCACAGTTTGAAGCTTGTTGAGGCTTGGTTCACACATATGCGAATTGGATGTGGGTTTCCTCGTATCCAATTCACATGACAGGAGCTGGTTCACACAGCTCTGGGGTGGTCCACATTTGGAAAGGGTCCTGTGCGTGTCTGGTTCCGATTTAGGTGCAAATTCAGGCAAAAATATGGACCTGATTCACGCCTGAATCGGTGAAGAGGGATGCACTGGACCCCCTGCTGTGAACCGTGGCATGTGTAAACCCAGCCTGAAGGCCTGCAGAAGCCAGCTAGCAGCTTGTTTAAAGTGACAATTAGCAATACTCTTGGGATTTGTATATAAAATTCCTAAACAGGGGCTGAAGGGCCCTTTAAAGGCTTAGAGAAAGCTATTCAAAGCTTGCTGAACATTTCTAAAAAGGTAAATAAAAAATTTAGCAGTTTGTGCTTCAGATTGACCATGTACATCCTGTGATCATGTACATCCTGCAGGTGGAGAACTCTATGGAAAAGTTTTGTACCTTCTTCACTTTTAGTAGACTTTTACTATACTTGGCTGCCGGCATGCACAACTCAGTGTCTAATCTGGGTGTGTCTCTGGGGTGGTATGAATTAACTACTTTAGTTAGTTAAGTGAATTTGTATGTCATTTTTTCTTAAAAACAGGCAGCTGAATGACTAAAAGGTGGAAACTTGTTCCCCTTTATCCGAGCAGAAATCAGGGCATTTTTATTACATAAAATGAAAAAAAAAAATTGCATGATACAGAATATGTTTCCAAAAAAAAATAAAAAATGGCCAAAAACCTGTATAATTTATTTTTAATAAATTAAGATGATCTTGGATTGATGCTCTACTTTACAGTTTTTCATTACTCCTCATGCAGTAAATCTGTATCCTACAGATATTTCATTTGTATTTTATGGGCATTGTACCACTTGTAGCACATTTACTGTATATAACACCCCATAAAAAAAAAAGAACAAATTACATTTTAATGTTAGATATTCTGCAGATATATTGCTTAGACCTCGAGCTGACAGTGGTTTTCTTAATATCTCTTGCCTTGACATAAATTTAAAAGTAGGAGATAGATTAATACAAATGGGAAATTAGAAGAACACCCATCAGCCCCTGTCCTGCTTAAAATAGCTGATTGCATAAACACCAAGTTGCAGACAACTAGACCCAGTGATTGGACAATACATATTAATAGACAAATTACCATTTTTTTTAGGAGCTACTGAAATAGCTAAATATAATGAGTTAACATATTTTATATACACCTCTTATAATGGTAGATTAGGAAATATACTATACAGGAACAATCCCATTAAACTTCCTCTCTTTGTACCCTTCCACTACGGCATGCTGACCAGCACACCAGTCGAAGGCCCTCTTGCAGTTCTGATTTAGGGCTTAGACCTTCAAGCATTCGTAAATTAAAATAAATAAACAAACATGTCTATACTTACCTGCTCTATACAGTGGAATTGCACGGAGCGATCGTGAACCACCTCTTCTCGAGTCCCCCACCGGTGCTCCTGGCCCCTCCTGTCTGTCCAGTGCCCCCATGGGAGACCACTTCCCATGGGGGCACTTATGCATGCTCACTCCCAAGACCCCTGCTGCTGCATGCATGACTGCTCCCTCGTCACTGGCTTTGATTGACAGAACTGGAAGCCAATACTTCCCAGTGCCCCAGCAAAGCCAGCGAGACCTGGAAATGAGGGAAGAGAAAAGCTGCAGACATGCACAGCGCTAAGCTGAGGGCTCAGGTAAGTATAAGGATGGGGGGGGATTCTGATGTCTAAACATTGTTTACCTTAATGCAAAGAATGCATTAAAGTAAAAAATGTTTAGGCTTTAGAACCACTTTACGTAAAGCAACAGCTTTGCTTTAAATTAACCCTGTCAGGCCAAGAAGAAATATTCTATCGTAAGGTCCCTGCAACAGAATAACTCCTATACTCTGGCAGAGTACAAAAAATAATGACAGGCTCATCTTTTCCCTGGTCTCCCACCCATCCATCCATTAAGCCCTGGGAACCTAAAAAATACATAGCATTTCCAAGTATGCAGGTGCATGTGAATAACTCCATGCTGGGCCTATTACAGGGAAATCCATAGGCTTAAGATGGCTACAACTCAGACAACTTGGGACACATGGGACTTTTCTCCATTCCAGGCAGCTGAGCAAAGTAGAGGGGTAGTGAAAGCAAGGTAAGTAAGGTGCATAATGAAAGTAATCACAGCGCTTAATTTTTTCCACATTTTTTGCTATGTTACGGCCTTATTCCAAAATGGTTTCAGCTCATTATTTTCCTCAAAATCCTACAAACCATACCCCATAATGGCACCAATTTCAGCCTCAAGTCTTTTTTAGTATGATGCTACAAGCTTGGCACACCTATTTTTGGGCAGTTTCTCCCATTCAGTTTTGCAGGACCTCTCAAGCTCCATCAGGTTGGATGAGGAGGATCGGTGCACAGCCATTTTCAGATCTCGCCAAAGATGCTCAATCAGGTTCAAGTCTGGGCTCTGGCTGGGCCACTCAAAGACATTTACAGAGTTGTCCTGTAGCTCCTCCTTTGTTATCTTGGCTGTGTGCTTAGGTTGCAGTCGTGTTGGAAGATGAACCTTCGCCCCCAGTCTGAGGTCCAGAGCGCTCTGGAGCAGGTTTTCATCAAGGCTGTCTCTGTACATTGCTGAATTCATCTGTCCCTCAATCCTGTCTAGTCTTCCAGTTGCTGCCACTGAAAAACATCCCCCAGCATGATGCTGCCACCACCATGCTTCACTGTAGGGATGGTATTAGCCAGGTAATAAGCGGCACCAGGTTTCCCTTCAGACATGCCGCTTGCCATTCAGGCAAAAGATTTCAATCTTTGTTTCATCAGACCTGAGAATTTTGTTTCTCATGGTCTGAGAGTCCTTCAGGTGCCTTTTGGCAAACTCCAGGTGGGGTGTCATGTGCCTTTTACTGAGGAGTGCCTTTGTCTGGCCACTCTAACATACAGGCCTGATTGGTGGAGTGCTGCAGAGATGGTTGTTCTTCTGGAAGGTTCTCCTGTCTCCACAGAGAAACACTGGAGCTCTGTCACAGTGACCATCGGGTTCTTGGTCCCCTCCTTGACTAAGGCCCTTCTCCCCTAATCGCTCAATTTGGCAGGGTGGCCCGCTCTAGGAAGAGCTCTGGTGGTTCCAAACTTCTTCCATTTATGGATGATGGAGGCCACTGCGCTCATTGGGACCTTCAATGCTGCAGACATTTTTGTGTACCCTTCCCCAGATCTGTGCCTCGATACGGTCCTGTCTCGGAGGTCTACAGACAATTCCTTGGACTTCATGAATTATTTTGTGCTCTGACAGTCACTTTTAACTGGGGGACCTTATATAGGCAGGCGTGTGCCTTTCCAAATCATGTCCAATCAACTGAATTTATCACAGGTGGTCTCCAATCTAGTTGTAGAAACATTTCAAGGATGATCAGTGGAAACAGGATGCACCTGAATTTTGATTGTCATGGCAAAGGCTGTGAATACTTATGTATGTGAATTTTTTGTTTTTTTATTATTTTTTCGTAAATTTGAAAAGATTTCAGACAAACTTTTTTTAACGTTGTAATTATGGGGTATTGTTTGTAAAATTTTGAGGAAAATAATGAATCCATTTTTGAGTAAGGCTGTACCATAACAAAATTTGGAGAAATTTAGCGCTGTGAATACTTTCCGGATGCACTGTATGTGAGTCTTTGGTGGTCTGCAATAAGCTGAGCCTGTTACTTTGTCCTAAGAGGACAAACACATATTCACTTTAAACTGCAGGTCCATAAGAATATAGGTCCTGAGTCCTGACCTCAACCTGATAGAACACCTTTGGGATGAATTATAGCGGAGACTGCGAACCAGGCCTTCTTGTCCAAAATCAGTGCCTGACCTCACAAATGTGCTTCTGGAAGAATGGACAAACATTCCCATAGACACACTCCTAAACCTTGTGGACAGCCTTCCCAGAAGAGTTGAAGCTGTTATAGCTGCAGAAGGTGGGCCAACTCAATAGTTATTATTTATCTATTTATGTCAGGTATTATTATACCGCCATCAATTTACGCAGCGCTTTACATATACATTGTACATTCACATCAGTCCCTACCCTCAAGGAGCTTACAATCTAAGGTCCCTAGCTGACATTCATAGATACACATACCAGGGCCAATTTAGACCAATTACCAATTAACCTACCAGCATGTCTTTGGAGTGTGGCAGGAAATCGGAGTACCCAGAGGAAACCCATGCAGGCACAGGGAGAAAATGCAAACCCCCAGGCAAGTAGTGTCATGGTTGGTATTCAAACCAGTGACCCTTTTGCTGCTAGGTGAAAGTGCTAACCACTATACCACTCAATATTGAACCCTACGGACTAAGACTGGGATGCTATTAAAGTTCATGTGCGTGTAAAGGCAGGTGTCCCAATACTTTTGACAATATAGTGTATATACTATATATATATTTTAACAAAACTCAGCGAAGATGCATGTGCCGGCAATGAGGGGAACCGTGGCTCTCACATCCCTGGGGAGCGTGTTTAACAGGTTAAACATGCCAGAATGTGCAAATATGCTGACCATATATGCAACCTATTGCAAAAGCTCCTAGGGGCCCCAACATTCCAAAACATTTTATTGTCACTTTAATCAAGGTAAACTGACCTATTTTTAGGATTGTCACTTTCTGACATTTTTCTAATTAAGAAACAATGGACAGGCTAAATGCCACTAATACAACAGGGATTTAACATGTTTTGAATACTTTTGGAAATAATGAGTAGATACTTGGTCATGTCACCATAAAGGTGCAAGGAGCAAAATCTTTTTTAATGCTGTGGGTGACACTGACTGTACAGCGAGGCAGGTTCTCTTTTCATTTCACAAAACGCCCCTAATATTCTAATATAAGAACTATATAGGATTTGATCACGGTAAACAAACTGAGTTTCTCATCTGCACTGATTCTTCCAGTAATAGTCTGTTTCCCTGAGCATTATTTTAATAAAAGACTTATTCTGTTACACATTCCAAATCAATCTCAGCAATTTTCTCTGACTTGTTCTTATAAAATGAATGCCCTTCACTCATTATTTTGAACAGCACAAATAATAAACTGATATTCTTCTGTATTGCCTTCTTCCATTTCCTAAACTAATTTCCAAAGTTTTTGGAGACTGGGAACTTTATGCTTTGGTTGGAGCTTCAGGATTGATTCCAATGCTTGACTATACCTAAATGCTTTACAGTCATGGAAAGGTCACATTATGACGACACAGAAGAGCAATCAGCTGAATGTTTGCACAGAAATATTGCATATTCTTAGTGAATATCAAAATTCAGAATAATTCATGATTATTTCAATGGACCGGATATTATCTATCAGTGGATCTAAACCATAACTGGATGGCATTTAGTTTGCACTGTCAATCCTAAGCTGCCATTTTTATGCTGTTTTTACCCTTTTGCATCCACCCTTCTTCAACTATTTCCTGTCTACAATTTCTCACCCTAGCATTGACTGCACAACATTGCTTCCTGATAGTGACAACGGTGTACCAAGTGGATGAAACACAGTGGGAGTCTGGTGCTCCACAAATTCAAATGTCTCTGAACAACGGGACTGTTTGTAAGGGATATAGAAAGAACTGCTGTCCAGGCAGCTAAAGATACACTTGAAGCTAGGCAGCCATTCCTAAAGCTAGGCAGCCATCTTCAGAGTGTGTGCGAAGGCTCTGTAACACATGTAGAAAGCAGGGGAGGAGGCGCCACTAGGTGCAGTATTAAAAAGTAACATTAATGCACAGGTTAAAAGACACTTACAGGAGTGCAGAACAATATTGGCTCATAATTGTGGGTGTAATCCAAGTGTATGTGGTGGTCCTGTGGGCTAAACCCACCCCAAACCCCAAGGAGGTGAGTTGCTGAATGTCCTGCAGGTTACTTCCACGCTAACCAGCGTAGAACACGGAAGTGGATGTGATGTCACCGGTTGCCAGTAGAAGGAGCTGTCTTCTCCGAGCACTTAGCCTGCTTTTGCCTTCCAGTGCATGTATCCAGTGATCCAGACTTTCGCCCCGCACCGGTGACGTCACATCCACTTTTGCGTTCCACTCTGGTTAGCGTGGAGGTAACCTGCGGGACATTCAGCAACTCACCTCCTTGGCGTTTGGGGTGGGTTTAGCCCACAGAACCACCTCATGCACCTGGATTACACCCACAATGATGAGCCTCCATTGTTCTGCGCTTCTGTAAGTGTCATTTAACCTGTGCATTAAATGTTACTTTTTAATACTACACTTAGTGGCGCCTCCCCCCTGCTTTAGAAGATGTGTTACATAGCATACAGACACACTCTGAGGATGGCTGCCTAGCTTGAGAATGGCTGCCTAGCTTCAAGTGCATCTTTAGCTGCCTGGACAGCAGTTCTTTCTATATCTCTTACAAACAGTCCAGTTGTTTAGAGCCATTTGAATTTGTGGACCGCCAGGCATTTTTTTCCCACAAATAGACCTCTCTTTTGGTGGTAGTTGGGCACCACTACATTTTTTATACTATAAGCAAAAAAAGACCAAAAATTTTGAAAGAAACAAAAGAATATTTTTTGAACATTTTACTCTAAAAAATATTCAATTAAAAAATTGAAAAAGTCAAATTTCTTTATAAATTTAGGCCAGTACGTACTCTGCTACATATTTTTGGTTAAAAAAAATCCCAATAAGTGCATATTGATTGGTTTGTGCAAACGTTATAGCGCCTACAAACTATGGTATATATTTATAGAATTTTTTTTTTTTTACTAGTAACGGCAGCGATCTTGCGACAGACAATTAGACACGTAGGGCCTAATTCACTAGGAATAAGTAGAATAAATAGCCATTCCACATTTAAATACTCCCAATTAAAACAATTGAGACCTCAACTAGGTGACCATGTGAATGGAAAAGTAGGAGTACAAATAAGCGAAAATGCATTAGTGAATTCCAAATCGGCATCGTCATGGTTCCATAACTGGCAATTGCCAATGAGTTTCCTATATGAAACTGCACTGCAGTATTTAGCTATGATCATGTGTGTACATGTATGTCAATAAATATTGGGTGTGCTCTACCTCGTTTGTGACTATTTATTTATATAAAGCAGCATGTCGGCATGTTCCTATAGGACCATCTCTAATTTTGGGGCTTTTTGCTTGATAAGAGGCTGCAAGTGGTGCTGGTGTGGAAGGCTGCTTCTTGTCCTTCCCAAGGGAACACATATGGCAAAATTTGAAATGGCGGTGGAACCCTCCTACACCTAAATACTACATTTATTTAGGCATTTATCTATAGGTGGTGGAATTGCATCAGGCAGGAGTTCTGTTTCTTGATTTATTCTGTGATATTTGGTGTTTATTGGTGTGAGTGTAGAATAGTGATGTTACCCTCTGAGCTTTGGCAATGACATTTTGATTTGGATTAATGGTGTCTGTACACATATTACATTTTTGTGGTGAAAATTATAATCATTTGGAAATACTAAACAACACGCAAAATTGTTACTCATTTTAAATTTGCATCAGCAATGGTATTGTGTGTGGTTTGTGAAGAGAGCTGTGGGAGTTTTGGTTTAGATGTATGTGAGATGGAGAGCTAGGAGTGCATTATCTACCATTTACTTATCAGATGTCAAACAGTTAAGTCTCTGAGCATGCTCAGTTTAACCAGAGATATGGCTCATATGGCAAAGTGGCTGAGCATGCTCAGTGTAACAAAAGATATTTCACAAATGGCAAAGTCCCTGGGCATACACAATGCAAATGGTAGTATATACACAAATAAATATGCTGCAGAGAATCCATATAGAATTTCTATCTATCTATGTATCTCAAATATGTTAACAATCTATATATATATTTTGATATATATATATATATATATATATATATATAGCTCTCTATATATAGATATGTATATATGTAGAGAGAGAGAATAATATCTGTTCCAAAAACAGGAGAACATTATTCATTACTAGCAAAAAAAAAAAAAAAAAGGAATAAGAAGCAACATAAAAAAAACCAAGCAAGGACAATTTATTTTAGGGATTAAAGAGTTCATCTCAAAATTAAAATGTATGTTTTTGTGGAAGTAACAGTACAGTGAGAATCAATGGTTGACACTTGCATTTATATATATATATAAATAGTACATAGTTTGCTAGCTCTCACAAATTCATGCTTGTTTGGCATTCACACATTTCGGAATTCACTATGGCACGGGGCTAAAAAGAAATGAGTGTAGGCTTGTGACTAGTTTTCATGGTCAGTTGTGTCAGTACAAAGTTCTAAGAACAGGGTCAATTTATCTCTTCTCAGACTTTCAAGCATATTTCTGCTTTCACAACAATATTTCAAGAAATTTAAAAGCAGATCATCTCCAAACAATATACCACATGTTTAGGAACCATTTAATCTATGAGATTGAGCTCTAACTATTATTTCCATGTGCAATTCACCTGCTTTAACCACGACTATTGATTTAGATCAGGCATGTCCAACCTGCGGCCCGGAACCGCAGGCAATGCGGCCCACTTCCCCCTGACAATTTTTTTTTTCTGGGGAGGAAGGAAGTCAGGTCGGGGGCACGGCCACAGCAGCTTCCAACTAACGGTAGGCAGAGGCTGCCTCAGAGGGGAGGGGAGCATGTGCAGTGTTTCTGACTCCTACCACCATAACCACTTCAAATCACTGAAGTGGCCATGGCGGTTAGAGTGTTCCTTTATTGTCTCTCAGAAGAAGTAAACCTCTGTATACTGATTCTATTTCATTTGATCATCTAGTTGTGTTAAATTGGCGCGGGAAGGGCGCGGCGGCGCGGGAAGGGCGCGGGGCATTTTATTATTTATATACCTTAACTATAGTATATATTTTATATGCGGCCCGAGAAAATTTCGCTGCACTAAATGTGGCCCAGAGAAGCCAAAAGGTTGGACACCAATGATTTAGATGGTCACTGATTTATGTGACCTATAGTGAATTTGATTTCACAACTATGTATTCACCAAATGCTATAGTGAATACCTTTTCTGACTAGATTTATTTGTTTTCTATGGATTTTAGTCGCTTGTGACCAGTTGTTCACGCATTTGCCGACTAGGTGCTATAGTGAATTAAGCCCTTACAGACACTTTTTGGGAATCAGTGACACTAATACAGTGATCAGTGCTAAAAATATGCACGGTCACTGTACTAATGACACTGGCTGGGAAGGGGTTAACCATCTAGGGTGATCAAAGGGTTAAATGTGTACTTAGCCAGTGTTTTGGTGTACTGTGTGTGGTGATTTTACTAAGGAAAGTAATAGATTGTATTCCCTGCTTTGCGGGGGAAAGATTTTACTTCCCCGCTGACAGGACAGAGTTCTGCCTTTGTTTACATAGGCAGAGCCCTGTACTGTGTGTCTTCCCGACGATTGGCAGGTGCCAGCTGTCATCTATTGGCCGGCACCCGCTGATTGGCATCTGGTGTGTATAACAGCAGAGCCAGGTCGCTAACGGCACGCACGCACCCCCTACCAAGTAGTGCTGGGCCACGTACCTAGTATGTGATCTGGCGCAGGAGAGCCACCTTGCCGCCGTATATGTATGTTATACGGTCACCAATCAGTTATAACAACCATAGCACTTAAAGGTTAAAAAGGTTAAAAAAAAGCGCTATAACTGGCAAAAAACTCTTTTCTATTAAGTCTAGTAATGTTTCTAAACTACACAGAACATGGCACATGCAATTTGAGAATACTATCTTGGTAAATGCAAGATGATGGGAGTAGGTTGTCAGGTTGATTTAAATGCAGCTCACATGCACAGGATCTACATTATCAGTGGCAGCCCAAAGGCTAAAGAAGGAAGATGCATGGTCTGGAAGAAGAACAGAAGATGGAAGATGTAGTAACTGGGGTATCTATTGTTATATTTCATGTTAGACAACACTGTAACTAATGTTGTAAAACTTAAGCTGGCCACACACTAGTAGATTTTCATATGAACATTTGTAAGGAAATTTGTTCAAAAATTCTCAGTACATTTATGACGAATGATATTAGAAAGTACTTCAAACTTTTGTTTGCTTTTATGGATTGGATTTACAGAGTAAAAACCACATACGCTAGAAATATTTATCCTCCTGTCCTTGCTAATTTTATTGTCACTGCAGCCGAAAACTAACATCGATTTGATCCCACCAACAATCAGAGCAGCTATTCTCAACCAGGGTTCTACAAGAGTGGGCTAGGGATTGCTTGAGCTATGGCTAAAACCTAGTACACCAGGGCCGAGTATTGCCTGGTATTGCCCGGTTTTGTATTGTCGTTTATATTGGTCAGGCAACGCACTGACACCTTTGCTGCTATTGTGCAATGTGCTGGCTGATCAGTGTGACTCTGTGCCTTTAAGAAGGGGTGGGCTCCCTCCAGTCACCTGTCCTCCATCTATCCATTATAATACATGTGCTCCCACTGTGGAGACTCTTTAAAGGTAGAGTTAGGGTCTGCAGATATCAGGGTACCTTGCCGAGGGCCTGCAGCTTACGCATGTATTTGCAAATGTTTGCAACTAAACCCCTGTTTTTAACGCATTCTGTTAGAGAGGTTTATTCGGTTGGTCACTGGCTGGTTCGCAAGTAGTGACTGAAAACCCCCTGGCTTCTTTGCCCTGGTCAGTTTAGTAGCAGAGGGGGCTGTTAATCAGTTTCAGCTGCTTTGGTGTTAATGAAATTGACAACAGGTGCACCAGATGGGCAACAATGAGAAGACCTCCAAAACAGGAAGGTTTTACAGGTAGAGGCCACTGACATTTTTTTTCTCTACTAATCTTTTCTAAATTGTTTTTCACTAGTTTTGCATTTGGCTAGGGTTAGTGTCACTACTGGTAGCATGAGGAGATACCTGGACCATATAGAGGTTGCACAGGCAGTCCAACTCCTCCAAGATGGCCCACCCATATGTTCCATTACCAGAAGGTTTGCTGTGTCTCCCAGCGCAGTCTAAAAAGCATGGTCGAGATTCCAGGGAGTTACTCTAGGAGAGCTGGGCAGGGCAGGGCCATAGAAGGTCCTTAACCCATAAGCAGGACTGATATCTGCTCCTTTGTGTAAGGAGGAACAGGATGAGCACTGCCAGAGCCCTACAAAATTACCTCCAGCAGGCCATTGGTGTAAATGTCTGACCAAACAATCCGAAACAGACTTCATGAGGGTGGCCTGAGGGCCCAACATCATCTATTGAACCCTGTGCTCACCAGCACCATGACCAGAGCAGGTTCACCCTGAGCACATGTGACAGATGTGAAAGGGTCTGAGGAAGCTGTGGAGAATGATATTCTGCCTGTAACACCGTTCAGCATGACCGGTTTTGGTGGTGGGTCAGTGATGGTTTGGGGAGGCATATCCTGCCCATATCTCAGCCGCATGTGGCGAGAGTATGCAGCCAGTTCATGGAGGATGAAGGATTTGATACTACTGAATGGCCCCCACGCTCACCTGACCTAAATCCAATAGAACACCTCTGGGACATTAGGTTTCGGTCCATCCGACGCCGCCAGGTTGCACTTCAGTCTGTTCAGGAGCCCAGTGATGCCCTGGTCCAGATCTGGGAGGAAATACACCAGGACACCATCCATCATCTCATTAGGCGCATGCCCCGACATTGTCAGGCATGCATACAAACACATGGGGGCCACACAAACTACTACCATACTAGTACCATTTTGAGTTGCTGCAATGAAATTTCAGCAAAATAGCCTGCTGCATCATTTTTTCACTTTGATTTTTGGGGTGTTTTTGAATTCAGCCTTCTGTAGGTTGATCATTTTTATTTTCATCAAACAATGTGGCATCCTTCCGTTCCTAACACATTAGCCAGTCCATATCAGTATAGATATCCAGCATGATATTTTTCCCCATTGAGATCTAATGTGTTTTCAAAGTGTTCCTTTAAATTTTTTGAGCAGTGTACATTCTTTGCATTTTAAAAGTATTTTAGATTTAAAGGGGTAAGTGCCCTATAACACTTACTGCACTTCATTTGAGGGCAGCAGTGACCCATATACCACAAATCAATCTTATTCTGCGTGAGTGTTTTTTCTGACTCTTTTTTTTTTTAATCGCACCAGGAGTTTCCTCATCTCAAGGGGTTCTTAAAATGAAAAGTTTCTAATGAAATTCTACTAGTGTATGGATGCCACAGCCCCTCGTTTTAAAACATCTCCTGATTTCTAATGACAAGGAGCTCTCCTTCAAAGCCAAGAGTTTCTCTTACTTAAAATAATCAGTTTTGCTATTAATATAAAATATGCTGTAATCTATTATTTTCTTCGTAGACCTTTCAATGGTCTTTCAAAAAGGTCACTAACGTACATTCATTAATTCATCACCATGATGAGTTGTAAATTCTCATTACTTCCTTCCAAGTGATCTGCATGGCTGCAGCTAATAATTTCACTTTATTTCCAGGTGCTAAAATTAAATTGGAGGGATCAACATGAAGGCAAGCGTTTGTACTTTTCCATGGCTCAAGCAGCACTAAACTAATTATTTGCAGTTCCTTTATAAAGGGTATACTGACCATGTATTCATATTGGGGGAAAGCTGTGCACATAAACTTTTGAGTTACAGCATGTATGTGGGAAACGGAAGTCATGGCACTGCAAAAATTGAGAAATCTTAAAGTGAATTTCCACTTTTGCAGCCAAATTGGGATAATAATTACTTTATGTTTGTTACATGTCCCATTCACATAGAATACCAAACAAAAAAAGTTAGAAATAGCAATTTCCTTTTTTTTTTTTGGAGATGCTCTTTTCTGGACACTCCAGCAACAGAAAATTCTAGGTAGTTCTCTTTATTCATGAGGGTGCCAGGCAGCTATGGTTGTCATAGGTAACCCTATGTGTACGGTGCACACAGAATTTTATTTTAAATTGTAACTTGATTTGTATACTGTGTGCCCTAACTAGGGGTTAAAGGCTGGGCTTCCTTTATTGCATGTTAATGAGGACATACTTAGAACAGACTCACTGTAATATTGTTCAAAAAACTTTGCAGCCAACCATGACACCTCTATGACGGAACCATCACACACTCCGCTTTAGTGCTTCTGTCAGTATACTGCTTCCTCCAGTCTGAACATAGATATCAGATATTATAGTCGCATATTGCAACCAAGAACTAGACAGGACTAGTTTAGCTGCAAAACTGGAACTGTTTATTGAACAACAATACAGGCTTTTCATACAGTACACACTCAGGTGAGGCTGATCACATTATCATATGCAAACGCAACTGTATACAGAAATATAATTAAAGAGGACCTTCAGTCATTTTTTTCATCTTTCCACCTATTAAATCCTCTGCCCTTGTTGTTTTAATGTTAGATAGTAAAACATTATTTTTCTGTCAGTAAATACCTTATACAGCCCACTTCCTCTTTCTTGTCTTGTAAAAAGCCTAGGCAAATTACATCATGCACAGGAGGGATGAGTCATAGGAGATCCAATGAGAACTACAAAGCTGGAGGGGGTTGGATGAGGATGGAGATACCAGATGACTGCAGAGATCCATGAGTATTCATCAAGAGAGGAGAAATGTGCAGGCAAGCAGTGGTGTGAGTGTGTCTGTCAGTATACATATATATATATATATGTGTGTGTGTGTGTGTGTGTGTGTGTGTATGTGTATCGTGTGTGTGTGTGTGTGTGTGTGTGAATTTAGGAAGTGAACAGGCAGGAGCTTAAGCTGCCCACAGCTAAAACTGACACAGTCAGACTTAGTGAAGGGAGATTTCTTCAGCATATTTGGCAAGTACAGAATCACAGTATATCAAATAATATGCAAAGTGGTTGGAGGGAAGCTTCAGAATAGCAAATATGTTTTTATTACAAGTTATGTGAGCAGACTGCAGTTCCTCTTTAACACTATAAACATTAAGTTAATCAAACAACTAACCACCTGGACAATCAGGTATCTCATTCCAGGTCAGACTTGCCGATCTCGAGCTCACAAAGTACAATACACATTATGACAAGTGTAAACACACCCCCCTACAGTTTGCTAACAAACAATAGGTTTGTTAATTAGCACAATTCACAATACAAACAGTGATCAACCCTTCTCAGACTAGTAGGTAACAGCCTATAGCAGGAGACCTACTTACAATAAACACATTATAGCAAGTGACCACAGACAGGAGGCTTGCTGATGATATCAACATCTGCCAGTCTTACAGTGTGACGTAGTCACTACTTTTAATGAAACAGCTAGGCCCTAAACAGGGACTCCGGGCCTAGAGTCCCAGAGTCGGTTTTTATTGGGGAGACATGGACTTGAATTCAAAGTAACATCATTCCAAGGGTCCCCCTAGCATTCACCTTCCAAAGAATAGTGTTCCCTATGCCAGGGCCCATAGTCAGTAGTCAAGAGGCTTGCCTGCAGTCCCCTCCAAAAGCCTCTGTCCCCAGTGAGTCTGTCACAACCTCCTCCTGAGAAACATTGAAAAGATAATAAATATTTAAGTGTAACTAGGAATGTACCGATGCCGAGTATTTTCACAAGTACTCCTACTCTTGAAAATGCTCTTGATACCGAAACTTGATACTTTGCAGTGCGATTTGCATTCATACAAAATGAATAGGCGCAAATCGCACTGCAAAGAACTGTATGCGATTTGAACAGGAATGCAGTGCGATTCCTGTCTGAATCACATGCAATCTCCCCCATCGCTCCCGTGTGTGAACCCAGTAAAGAAAGCGAAGCACCATGTAGTGCAGCAAAAGACAGTTTACTAAAATGTTATAACAAATCACAAAGTAAATATCTAGCCAAATCCATATCTGCAGTGTCCCCGTCCCAGCGATGATAGCAAACGACAGCCACTTAAGTTGCTCACAGGGCTGGAGGAGACATCCAGCCTCCAAACTGACATCACTTCCACCTTATACCTACAAGAGTCCCAGAACTTCTCCTTCAGCCCTGTGAGCACCTCCAACGGCCGTGGTTTGCTATCATCAGTGGTATCGGTGCATCCCTACGTGTTACTAAAGGCAAAACCTTTTTTCTATATTTTGGACAGAGTAAGAGAATGTTATAACACCCATCAGATTTTTTTCCATCTGTGTCCCATAGGGGAGATTTCCATTCACTTTCGGTCTCATAGCCAAAACAGGAAGAGAGAGGAAATCCGTCCACATTGAGGGAATCCCAGGGTGTCACTAGTGTCTCCAGAACAAGTGCCTCCATTGGAAGATTTCTCCTCTATTACTGTTCTGATGTCAACCCCAGATTTGGGATTTTCTTTTAGTTTAGGTGCATTCACACTTTCAGTTACACCTGTCTGCGATTACCTGCAAGAACCCCAGCAGTGGGTGGGCAGCCGAGTTGAAAGCAATGGGAGACTGCTGGCTCTCGCAGCTACTGGTGGCCACTCACATGTAATTACTCATGCTTAAATCTCATGTGAGTGATAAACCGTGGACACAGACTGCTGTGTCAAGGACTGATCACTCGCATGTATTCACCGCTTGAGAGATTACATGCGAGTAGGTGTGATTAGCTGTGGGAGCCAGCAGCCTCCCATTGTTTTTATTAGGCTTCCTGTTCGTAGCTAATTGCGGGAACCCCAACTGGGGTTCTCACGGGTAATTGTGGGCAGGGTGCATTTGCAAGTGTGAATGCACCCTTTAACTTTCAGTGATAACGGTAAACAGGACAAATAGAGAGGGTGAATTTCCCTAATGTGGGCACAGACAGCAATAATACTGACCAGAGTTCTAATCCATCTCCACTATTTCGAAAACTAAAAGAAAAAAAAGTTTTAGTTACTTCAAGGAAGCCAAAGTTGTTTGAAGTATTTTCAAAATCCAAGTTACATACCAGTGAGATAGGCAGTTAGTGCCGTTTCACACTTATGCGCTTGTACTGCGAATGCGATGCGTTCTAAATAGTCTCCAATCGCATGCATTTACAAAATACATTAAATTCGTGACAGTCGTTCACATCTATGCGTTGCGATCCAGATGCGAATGTGATGCGATGATAAAAAGGGTCTTGTGCGAGTTTACAGCGTTGCGTTGCGAATTTAGTCTCCATAGACATTAATGTAAATCGGTCTGGACTCGCATTATCAGTTCAGATATGTGCGAATTCTTACTTTTTGTTTGATTTTCCCCTCAGCTCCACCCCTCCTGAGCTTAATTAACATAATCAACGCAGTCAAATTTTCATTACAATCGCGCTGGTACTATTGAAAAACACAAGGTAAACTTGCACTGCAAATTCGCATTGCAAGCGCATAAGTGTGAACCGGCCCTTAGGGTTAAGTTTGCTTTAAAGGGACTCCTAGCAGTGTTAGTAGAGGCAGGGTGTGTATCAGGCTGGTTCATAGTAAATAGCCAATCCAGCATGGACCCTGACCCCTATATTCCTGCCACTGCTGACACTAGAAGGAGTGCCAGAGCAAGTAAACATGGCTTTATACAGGTACACAGACATTTATATTTTCATGGCATATTGGCTTCCTGCTTTCGCCATTTTTTTTACCTACTTTTGCTTTTTTGCAGTCATGGCTTCATATTCAAAGATATTACTATGCCTACATGTCTTTGACAGAAATAAAAATACATGACCAAAGCCATGTGAGCTGCTTGAACTTGCGCTTGTCTAATTCTCTTCTATTCTAAAAAACTAAGGCTACCCTCTGAAAATTCCACAGAAATACCATGATCTGATATTAGAGCAAGTATGGATCAGAACTCATGACCTGAATGCTGCAAAGCAGCAGTGCAAATCCGTGGAAAGAGAACATGGTGTTTGTTATCCTTGTTGGACTGAGGTAGAATTTCCAGATGATGCAGATGTGAATTACGGACAGACACAAACCAGATACGTATGAAGTATACTTGGCTGTTTATAACAATGGTCCATTTTGGACACATAACACACAAAACATTTGGTCATGGCAGCACATTAAAACATTTCCTAATTACGCTCCACCACTGTTGACATCTCTGATTAAAAAAAGAAATATATATATATATCAAAAAGATTTTGTCACTAATTACACATTTAGTAGTTATTCATTGTGGTGTTGATGTTTTACCAGGAACATTATCGGCCTGGAAAAAAGAACTGGAGGCTTGAGGGGGACATACATTTCATGTATTATTTCATTATGAAATCAGAGGCAGGCCATCAGAAAGTATACAGGGGATAGCTAAGCAAATGGTGGTCAAAACTGGCCTATTAATGCAATAACATTGCAAATCTAGTATCTGTCAATAGAGCCTGTTCTTTCTGAGAGTATGAGCTAATGTGGGCTTTATCAGCTTTCTTCTTTGTCTCCTGCAGGTGGCACACCAAACTTGCCAAACTTGGCCTTGGTGTGTTTTAAATGCAGCAAATCTAGGCCTCTCCCCCTCCTTAGATCTAGGAGGGAAGACAAGCACTTAGATGTCATTCAATGACAGTGATAGCTCCTTTGCTCAGGTATACTAAAGGCAAGCAAGAGAAATGGCCTTCAACCAGTGGTGGCTGGTGCATTGAGGGCACAGGGGCGCCGCCCCCCCTATCCATGCGCCCGGCCCCCTAATCTACATGCGGGGCACCGGACGCATGGAGTTCAATGGGGCTTTTTTTTTTTTTTAGCATGTGATTAGAGCCAGAGGCTCTAATAGGCTAAAAAAAAGGGTGAGCTCGCAACGTAGAGAACTGTGCCCTGAGCCCACCCAGTTGTGTGACAATAGCAAATGAATATTCGCTATTGTCAAACGGATCCTCCTCCTCCTGGCCAATCAGGAAGAGGGTCTGAGACCCATTTCCCGACTGGCCGAAAGGAGAAGCCATGCCATTGGCCATGGAGGAGGAGGGAGGAGACACAGAAGACAGGGGGAAGCTGCCGAAGCTGAAGCCGCCGTGTCCTGCTGCTGCCTGCCCTCCCTCCACATATCCAGGCAAGGTGAGTGAGCCGGCTGGGGGGGGTTGGTATGGTGTGCGGCTGCGGCCTGGTGTGGTCGGGGGGGTAGTATAGTGCGGTCCGTCTGCCGCTCCCCCCCCCAGCCTATGGAGCACCAGCCGCCACTGCCTTCAACATTGTAATGGGAGAAGTAAGGACATTTGTGCTGCATATTGGTTAGGGCACAGGGGAAAATTTGAAATCAGCCTGCAGTACTATAATGGGACTGGGGAACATGGCTGGGGTATATTAGCAACCATCCAACTGCCAATCTACCCAAACAGTTTCCACAAGAAAGGAAGAAAATTGTAAAACTAGAATGGTCAATAGTCTTTATGTTACTATGAATTATGACAGGAAAGGGTCTTTTTAGTTAGCAGTGGAAAAGCAGTAGAAGATATATAAATGGCACCAGAGTGCCATGACCTTAGTAGGGCAACTGTGTGAGATTCAAAAATATCTTTTGGTATGCAAGAATTTTTAGACTGGACACTTCAACTTCCCTCATGTGGTGCACCCTAGAACTCTATTGTGAAAAGTGAATAGAATTTTGTGGTGCATCACTAAAGGGACCACTAGCAGGAAAAAGGAGATCCTAATTCCACTATATACTGTATATCTTTAGTTAGATCTCATTTAGAATACTGTCCCAGTACTGGAGACTTCACTTACAAAAGGATATTGATAAAATAGAATGGGTCCGGAGATGGGCAGTAAAAATGGTGAACGTTTGAGGTATTAAACATACTAGGAGAGACTGCAGGAACCTAACATTAATCTCTAAGAAAAGTGTTGCTCTGTTTTTAAGCTCTCATGCAGTGAGATCCTACATGCAGAAAAATACTCCCAATAACATTAAAATAAATAAAAAAAAAATCCCTTTTGCTGGAAATTATACAAAGTATAATCCTAACTATAATAATGTGATTTAAAAAAATATATACAACACCCCATGCTTCAGTGATACAGCATCCATATACAGTATAAGTCCATATCAACGTAAAAATAAATGTGCCCAATCCATGGTATTATTCCACCACTTGTGTCACACGTGTTCATGGTATACTCCCACTACCTCCAATTGTTGATTAGTGTAAAACACTAAGTCACATCCAACCTTCATCTTTCACTCATTCAGTCACTCTGGTCTCTTCCACCCAGGACTGGCCAATCTCCATTTTACCACGACACCTCAATATTATTTGTAGCCTTATACTCTAGATTATTAGCCTCTGCTTCCACCTTCCGCCCCTGCCCTTAGAGGTGACACTCAAAAACAGACAAGGGTGGGGGCTGAGACTGAAAAAGCCCGTGGTGTACGTGCCCCTGGGGTGGCAGCCCAGGGATGCTTTAATTCTCACTGGTGAGGGGCAGCTCGCCTTGAGTTTTTCGGCACCTTGGTCACTGCACCATACACACCTTTTTCGCACCTGCCTCTTGGAACAGGCCATTTGGCTCGGACCAGAGGAATTTTTTATTCCGGCCGGAAGGCCTGCCTTGGTACCTCACATGGCACCATAGCACTTACCCCACTTCCCCTTCCCCCACCTTTTTGTTTGTGTGTTTTTATTTCTTTGTTGTTGTGTCACTGCACTATCACTCTTTTTCCTACACGACTTGGAGGGTGTGGGTCCTCGGGCCCAGCCTTGAGTCTAGGGAGGGGGTGGATATGGCCTTCTGGCTTAGCTCACCCTCTCTCATGGGGTCTCCCTTCGGGGGAGCCCCACCTAGTACTTGGGGTGGGCTGTTCCGGCAGTCCCCCTGGAGAACGGGGTTTGTCTGGTTTCGGCCAGGCAGACCATAGGCAGTACCTTAGTCCCTGTCAGGAGTCTTGCGCCCCGGGGGATCGAGGTTAGGGTCCTACCTCTTCAGAGGGAAAACTATTTTCGCACACCCTGTGCACTTTTTGTGTTTCTCACGTTTGTGTGTGTGCACTTTTTTATGCACTGGGTGTAAGTCTTTTGAGTGTGTTTCACACGCCACGGGCTTAAAAAAAAACAGACAAGGGCTCTTATCGTGCTGTACGAGGGAGTATTCATACCCTGTGCTCAGTACCTGAACGGAGCCCCGGATCTCCCGCTATGACTGGACAGAGTTCAGCTTGGGACGTTGCCTCCCGTCACTGCCACTGCTGGATGGTCTATGTCTGTTTTTGAGTAGCACCTCTGAAGGCAGTGGTGGAAGGTGGAAGCAGAGGCTAATAATCTGGTGTATAAGGATAAAAATAATGAGTCTTTATAAATTAGGAGTAAAGTGGAGATTGGCTGGTCCTGGGTGGAGGAGAGCAGAGTGAACAAAGTTCATTACCCCATAAAGGGGAAGGATGGATGTAACCTAGTGTTTTACACTCATTAACAACTGGCGGGAGAGTATAGCATGATCATTGGGAGAGCACGTATGACCAAAGGTGTGGAATAATACTACAGATTGAGCACGTATTTTTTTTTACACTGATGTGGACTCATATTTGGATGTTGAAACACTGAAGTGTTGTTGGGTATTGCAAATCTGTTTATTTTATTTTAACACTATCACACTTCGAATAATACTGTACTGTATATATTCCAGCACAATTAATTTTTAATGTCCTTCAGACTATTTTTCAGGACATAAGATCTTTCACAGTGTGAGATTTTAAAAACAGTCCAACTCTTTTCTGGAAGAATAATTTTGAGGGCTGTGGGAAAACATACCAGTGTCAGCAGCAGTTTTGATTTCATTTGATTTGTTTAATTAAAGGGAAACACAGAAGTATAACAGAAATGTACACTAGGAACCTAACATGTACACTCCTGAGAAAGGAAGGGAAAGGGGGAAAGATTGAAAGCTTTTTTACACTAAGGCTCTATTCACACCTGGGCGTTTTTGAGTGTTTTTCTCCAAAAACGCTAAAAAAAACGTTCCAAAACGCCCAACAAGTAAAACCCCATTCACTTAAATGGCCCCTGTTCACATCTGAGCATTTTAACGCCTGAAGCAAAACGCCTGTAGCTGAAAAAAGTAGACGAGCTTCTTTTTGGGTTGATTACCAGCGTTTTTGATAGATGTCTGCCTCCAAAAACGCCTGAAAATCACGGTAAAAAATGCGCAAAAAAGTGTGAATGCAGCCTTAGGGTATAAATAAGGTTCAGGAGGGCAGAATTTTCAATATCCAACTGTAGCACTACTCCCTTGGGAGCTGCTGATTACGGGTTCCCCTGGGTTACCATTAGCAACAACATGACAGTTTGACATTTTCCCAAGTGTTTTAGCTCAGTCAATAAACAGTCCAGTAGCTTTGGATTTTGTGTTTTTATTTGGAACTTGGATAGGAGAAGGGAATGAGTAGGATACTCCAACTTTATACACTATGCACAATAGGCTGGAACGACTTGAAAATGCTGAGTAACACTGAGTAACGCTGAGTAACGCTAGTCACACCTAGGCCCCTGCTTCACTTTGCCCTTAGCTGTGAAGTATGAGTGAATGAGTTTTCTGAGGTAATCTGTACTGTACTGCTGAACAACTTCAGGGCCCTTCCTGGCACCCCCTTTGTTTCTAATCTTCAGGGTCAACTACAAAGCACCCCCTTTACTGATACACTTCATGTGTGAGCTAGCTCCTTGATCCCCTGACTTTTCTAGAGTGGTCCCCTCTCTCAGGCAGACCCTTAGGCAAGTCCTCTGGTACTCACGATACTGTTTTTCCCACAAGACTCTGCCAGCAGCTCCACTTGTCAGCACTCTGGATCCTTCTGCAGCTCAGCTCCACACCTGGTTCACTAGACCAACCGCCTGAACCACCTTCCTCACACCTGCAGGAGGAGAGACAGCCATCCACCTCCTCTTGGGACTTTGCTCCCGCCAAAAGATACCCTTTCTCATGCGCTCCCCGCTTTTTTCACCAATCCCATGATGCACCTCTCCAGGTGTCAACCCACTGGGACAGTTACAAAAGCTTGTGTATCATTGGTCAGGTTTCCTCCACTGTCCTCCCTATTGGATACAGTTGGGACACTCCCTCAGACCCGATAAATACACACTGAGCACAGAGAGCAGGCCTAACTAAAGATCCGGCTCCCCTGATAAGCAGCAGGAGCATTAGATGCTTTTACCTAGCACCTGTCTAGGAGGGGGCTACACAACTAAGAACAGAATCACAAGGACATGACTTTAAACTAGCAGGAGGAAAGTTTAAAACTAATCTTAGAAAGTATTTTTTTTTTTTACAGAAAAGGGGATACTTGGAACAAACTTTCAGAATAAGCAGTGAGCAAATCAACCATAAGTAAATATAATCATGCTTGGGACAACAAACAAAACAGAGGCCGACTTGATGGACCACTGGGGATTTTTCTTCCATCACTCATCCATGTTTCTGTGTTTTACTATTTTACTGATCAAGCACTGAGTAAGTCATTTGTATGAACAGTAAGGGGTTTATTTACTACAACTGGAGAGTGCAAAATCTGGTGCAGCTCTGCACCGAAACCAATCAGCTTCCAGTTTTTTGTCAAAACTTAAAGCGGAGTTCCACCCAAAAGTGGAACTTCCGCTTTAGGTAGTGCTAACCCCCTGACATGCCACATTTGGCATGTCATTTTTGGGGGGGGAGCGGGTACCTAGTTTTGACAGGTACCCGCTCCCACTTCCGCTCGGAGTGCTGCGGCGCCCTGAACGGAAGTTCTCCTCTCGCCCTCCCTCCCTGAAATCTTCTGGGACATGTCAGAGGTCCCAGAAGATTTCCGGCCAATCACGACGCGCAGCGCAACTCGCGCATGCGCAGTGCGTACCCGGCTGTGAAGCCGCAAACTGTCACAGCCGGGTGCCCACACCAGTGATGCCGGCGAGCAGAGAGGGAGAAGAGCGAGGCTTCGGGCGGCCGCATCGCTGGACCGTTGGACAGGTGAGTGTGTTAGCCTGGAACTCCGCTTTAATTGAACAAGCTGAAGTTAGAAGCTGATTAAATGCCATGCACAGCTGCACCAGAATTTGCACTCTCCAGTTTTAGTAAGTCAACTCCTAAGGCCCTTTTAAACCAGCGGACCAATCAGATCACCCTTTGTTCCCTATGTGGTGGATGATGTCAGCGGACAGGTGTCTGCTGTTATTCGCCGGCATCTGACCCAATCCAGTCTACTAAAAACAGACCGACCGGGGACAGGTTCGCCATTTGTCTGGCAGATCGGATCAGATGACGATCGGATGGATATAGACATGCAGTCCATTTCCATCTGACCGCCCCATAGAGAGCAGCGGGCTGTGCCCGTGTCCGCTCTGCATAGCGGAGCGGACACTAACCTGTCACCTGCCTGCTCAGCTGGTATCAGCGGAGAGATCCCCCATTGAGCAGGCAGATCTGCCTGGACAGATTCCGCCCCATGTAAAAGGGGCCTAAGTGTTTAAAAAAATCAGGTAGTGTTGTGGGGCTTTGGTTTAAATGTTGTATCAGAGACCAAAGGTTTAGCTTTATTCTTGTTATCAAAGTGTGTAAATGTCACAACAGTTTCTAAGGGGGTCCTTATAATGCAGCCTTTAAATATCTCAACCTTTTAAACACAGAGCAACCCTTTAAATTTCGGGGAATCTCTGCTAATAACTATATCACTCACAGTACATTAGTATGAAGAGTAAGTTCCCTATTATGAGAACAGATAAAACAATCAGGAATGTGGCATGCTTAGTGTATTTTACTTTAATGACGGTACCACTGTATCAAGGACTATACAAGAAAAATTATTTTTAGTAATAATAATGAAAAGAAAAGACTAAAAAAGAAACAGTGAAAATGGTAGTTTTCCATCAAACTTGTGGTTAGTGGAGAAGTAGCCCCTTCAATTCTTGGCCAGTAAAGTGTTACTTCACATTGGTGGTCAGTGAAGAAGGGCCTACAAGATTGGTGGCCACTAGCAGAAGGGCAGATTCACACTAATGGTCAGAGGTAGGAACAGGGCTGGTGCTAGACTATCTTGCACCCTAGGCAAGACCAGCTACTTGCGCACACCTCCCCCCCCCCCAAATAAAAAATAACTGTACACATTGCCACCTTTCTTTTACATAATGCCCCCTTTTAACACTACACTCTGCTACACCCCCTTCCTGTACACACTGCCCCTCTTTAACCCCACACACCCCTTTATATACAAGGTGCCCCCCCCCCTCTCTAGAGGTGACATCCACCGGGGATGAGGAGGTGACAGGAGAGGAAAGTCTCACTGGCCATGGCTGCGCCCTAGGCGGCCGCCTAGTTTGCCTAGTGGTAGCACCGGCCCTGGGTAGGAATGCTCCATACACTGACAGTGGAAAGAAAGTTCCTTACCATTGGAGTTTGGTGGAAAGAATGTCCCTTTATAAAGGTGGTCAGAGGGAAGAACGTCCCTTACCATAGGTGCTTAGTGGGAAGAATGCCCCTTACATAGACGGCCAGTGGAAAGTCTGCCCCTTACCACTGGTGCTTAGTGGAAAGAACGCCACTTACTGGTGTTAACGGTAGTTTATCTGATAATTGCGAATTGGTCAAAGAACCCCTACCAACCTTAGGAGGAACTGTAGGCGTCCACAAAACTCTGGTTAAGGAACGGTGTTATAGAGTATGAAATAATCCCAATGGTACAGAAACAGCTAAATGCAATGTTATTTATGTTTGATTCCTGTCATCTGGGTCAATGTCCTTTCATTCCACTCATTCCTACTCTTGTTAATGTAATCACAACACCATGGCTACAAATCAGATAAATGACTTTTAATTGTAAGCAGGTGTGATTATACTGCTCCTGACACACTTAGCAAGTATAAATATAGCTGATCCTTATTACATAAATCACCACCACCCATATTTATCGCAGCAGCTGCCTTTGTATTGCACACTATCCAAAATTAGACCCCGGGTAATGTCAAGAAAAGCCACAAATCCTGCTCCATTGTAGGGGATTGGCCAGGCTTCACATAAGCAGAACCTCATTTAGCGAGTGAGGTAGTGCTTTTTACGTCAATGCCATCATACACCACAATCACCATCAAACAGCACCTGCCACTAGTGCAACACTTTCCAAAAAGATGAACTAGACACATTCTAGGAATGTGCCTAGGGTTGTACTGCTCAGAAATGTCTGTTACTTATTTGTTGAACTTTCATGTGTATGAAGAGTGATGACAGGTCCTCTTACTAGCATGTGCAGAGGTCAGTTCTTTGAGGGCTTCCCTCCTCCTCCTCCTATGCTATGTTTTCCCAATATATGGTTAATAGTAAAATCTGTCATTTCAGTTGGGTTGGTCAACATGCTTAGTCAAGGTTCCTAAATAGTTTGCTTAATCTACGCCCAGCAATTGAAAATTTAGTTAACGATAACCAAGACACCCATTTTACCCCTACGAAGTGCTGGTCAGTACTTGCAGCTTATAGATTCACTACATGAGTACTGGTGACTTTAGACGTCATCTATGACATCATGGACCACTAATTCATGAAATAACTGTGAAAGTTCCTTCTCTTAATGGCTACCTAATAGGGCTGAACGATATTCGATGTAACATCGAATATCGTGCTGTGGGCGATAGACACATCGCCGGATCAGCCGATATTGGAGACTCACAGTGAAGGAAGGTAGAAGAATACAGCCCGACCGTCCCGCATGTTAAGTCTGTCCTGCAGCTCTCCTGACTGAGCGGTGAGCAGCGCGCCGTGACCAGCGGCACAGGGAACCAATCACGCGTGCCTGCACACCTAATTGGTTCGCTGTGCCATGCTCACCGCTCGGTCAGGAGAGCTGCAGGACGGACTTAACATGCGGGACGGATGTCGGGCTGTATTCTTCTACCTTCTACCACCACTGTGAGTCCCGATTTCTCTGCCTATGTCTAAGTTCCACAGCACAGTCACACACTGTCATGATCATCTTATTAACCTGCAGTTCCCTGGAGTGTCCACCCAGTTCCCTACATTACCATTAACCCTGGCCTGCCCTGTATGGTGCAACTGCAATGACATTTAGAAGAAGGCTGCTGCTGCACTACTTCCCAAATCCTACTACAGTAACATTAACCCTGGCTGGCCCTGTAGTGCAATCAGAAGGAGGCTGCTGCACTGAATCCCTACAGTAACATTAACCCTGTATTTAGCCTGGATTGATGGCTCTCTCAATATCGCAATATATATTGCTGGGAAAAAAATATCGCAATGTACTTTTTTTCCAATATCGTGCAGCCCTACTACCTAATACCCTCCCCTACCTTACCCTTTCCCTCTCTGCTGTGTCTATACTTTTCTCTGTTACTCAATGCTTTTTATTCAAATGGATCCTCATAGGGTCTGCCCCCCCTGATCACAGAACACCAGAATACACACCGCTTTTTACTCACGCTTAAGCCAAACTGATACCTTACACAGAATCAAGTGCTGGTCACATGCTCAAAACCCACTATATGAACAATGGCAGCCTATATTTATGTACATGTATCATCTACATACAGGTGCATCTCAAAAATTTGAATATCAAAAAGTTACATTATTTCAGTAATTAAATTCAAAAAGTGAAACTCATATATTACATAGATTCATTACACACAGAGTGATATATTTCAAGCATTTATTTCTTTTAATTTTGATGATTATGGCTTACAGCTAGTGAAAACCCCAAATTCAGTATCTCAGAAAATTAGAATATTACAGAAGACCAATTAAAAAAAGTTTTTTTGTTACAGAAATGATGACTTACTGAAAAGTCTGAAAATGTCCATGTACGGTATAGTATGCACTCAATACTTGGTTGGGGCTCCTTTTGCATTAATTACTGCATTAATGCGGTGTGGCATGGAGGCGATCAGCCTGTGGCACTGCTGAGATGTTATGGAAGCCCAGGTTGCTTTGATAGAGGCTTTCAGCTCATCTGCATTGTTAGGTCTGGTGTCTTTCATCTTCCTCTTACCCCACAGACAATACCCCACAGATTCTCAATTGGGTTTAGGTCAGACGAGTTTGCTGGCCAATCAAGCACAGTGATACTATGATCATTAAACCAGGTATTGGCACTTTTGGCAGTGTGGGCAGGTACTAAGTCCTACTGGAAAATGAAATCAGCATCTCCATAAAGGTGGTCAGCAGAGGGAAGCATGAAGTGCTCTGAATTTCCTGCTAGAGGGCTGCACTGACTTTGGACTTGATAAAATACAGTGGACCAACACCAGCAGATGACATGGCTCCCCAAATCATCACTGACTGTGGAAACTTCACACTGGAGCTCATCCAAATTGGATTCTGTGCCTCTCCACTCTTCCTCCAGACTCTGGGACCTTGATTTCCAAAAGAAATGCAACATTTAGTTTCTTCCGAAAAGAGGACTTTTGACCAATGAGCAACAGTCCAGTCCTTTTTCTCTTTAGCCCAGGTAAGATGCTTCTGACGTTTTCTCTGTTTCAGGAGTGGCTTGACACAAGGAATGTGATAGCTGTAGCCCATGTCCTGGATACATCTGTGTTTGGTGGCTCCTGAAGCACTGACACCTGCCGTAGTCCACTCCTTGTAAATCTCCCCCAAATTCTTGAATGCCATTTGCTTCACAATCCTCTTAAGGCTGCAGTTATCCTTGTTGCTTGTGTACCCTTTTATACCACACTTTTTCCTTTCACTCAACTTTCCATTTATATGCTTGGATACAGCACTCTGAACAGCCAGCTTCTTTAGCAATGACCTTTTGTGACTTACCCACCTTGTGGAGGGTATCAGTGACTGTCTTCTGGACAACTGTCAAGTTAGCAGTCTTCCCCACGACTATGTAACCTACTGAACCAGACTGAGAGACCATTTAAAGGCCATGAAACATTTACAGGTATTTTAAGTTAATTCGCTGATTAGATTGTGACACCATGAGTCTACAATATTAAACCTTTTCACCATTTTTAGTTTTCTGAGATACTGAATTTTGGGTTTTCACTAGTTGTAAGCCATAATCATCATAATTAAAAAAAAAGAAATGCTTGAAATATATCACTCTGTGTAATGAATCTATATAGTATAGGAGTTATTTAAAAAACATTTTTGAAAAATACATTTCCCAAAAATTGTGACAAAATATTACAACTTCATAAAACTTGCGATGCCTCTGATGGACTGTCTACTTTCCAAAAAGGGCCCACAAGAAATTAGATCAGGATTTAATAATTTTTAAAAATATATAAAACATACTATGTAGTCTCTTTCACACAGACTAAACAATATACACTGATGTTGGTTATTTTTTATCAAAAGGAATGTAGCAAACTACATTTTGGCCTAAATTTATGAAGATTATTTATTTACAAAATTTTACAACAGAATTTTTTTTTTTTTTTTTCAAAAGGTTTGGTATTTTTTTGTTTATATAGCAAAAAATAAAGAACTGAGCGATGAATAAATAACACCAAAAAAACTATATAGAAAAAATTATTTAAATGTAATTTGGGTACAGTGTTGCATGATCGAGCAATTGTCAGTTAACCACTTTAGGTCTGCTCACGTTGCTGCTACTGCAGCAACGTGGCTCGTTATCGACTAGCGATGTAGTACTACGTCACTAGACTCCTCCCCCTGTAGGCGGCGCTCGCACGCCGCCGGAGGCACGCTCCCGCTGTTTTCAGTCACAGCGGGAGTCGGGCCAGGGGAGGAGCGGCGGCGATTGCCGCTGCTCTTCCCCGATCGTCGGGGAATCTAGTTTGGAGATCCGCCCGCCTCTGTAAACAGAGCGGGCGGATCTCCTAAGTGACAGGGAGTGACAGATCGCAGTGTTCAGCATAGCTGAACATCCGATCTGTCCCTGACTCACTCAGTCACCTCCTCCCACACACGTCAGTAAGCACCAGGCATACATTAACCCCTCCCTCTCCAATAAAATTAACCCCTTCCCTGCCAGTGTAATTTTTACAGTAACAGTGCATATACTGCAGTAATGTCACTGGTACCCCCAAAAGTGTAAAAAATGTCAGTCAAGGGTCCGATCTGTCCGCCGCAATGTCGCAGTCCCGCAAAAAAAAATCGCAGATCGCCGCCATTACTCGTTAAAAAAAAAACACCAAAAATTACAGAAATCTTTCCCTTAGATAGTAAACGCAATAACTTTTGCGCAAACCAATAAAAATACGCTTATTGTGGTTTTTTTTACCAAACCTAGGTAGCAGAAAACAAATTGGCCAAAAATTTAAAAAAATTTAGATTTTTACATTTTTTTGGGGGAATTTCATATAAAAAAATTTTTAAAAATATTGTTATTTTTTCAAAATAAACGCTCTTTATTGTTTATAGCGCAAAAAGTAAAAATCGCACAGGTGATCAAATACCACCAAAAGAAAGCTCTGTTTGTGGGAAAAAAAAGATCGTAAATTTTGTTTGGGTACAGCGTCGCACGACCGCGCAATTGTCCGTTAAAGTCGCACAGCGCCGAATCGCAAAAAGTGGCCCAGACGTAAGACAGCAAAATCCTCTAGTGGTAAAGTGGTTAAAGTAGCACAGTGCTGAATAGCTAAAAAATGCCCCACTCATGAAGGAGGTAAAAGTGTTTAATGGGATGCCGAGAGAAACAGGGGACACTGTTTCAAATTTTTTGGTCTTGTCCAATACCAAAACAGTATTTGTATGAGGTGTAAAAGATTACTCAACAATTCACAGATTTTCCATTGCTGGAGGATCCTACCTTTTTCCTACTCCATTGCTCTGAAATTCCTTTTAAAACATATAAGAAACCAATCCTTGGTCACATGCTTAATGCTGCCAAAGCTTGTATTGCATTGTGCTGGAAGGATTCCAACCCTCCCTCCATTGCCATGATCCTCAACAAAATCAGGAACATCACCACTCTAGGAGTCCTAATACTTACTGCCCAAAACAGGAGAGAGCAATATACTAAAACATGGTTATATTGAGAGGTGTTTTGATCCTCCCTGTAAGGGGCGTGGCTGAGGATATGGCGCCGTGAGACAACTCGTGGCGGGGCTCCGTGTGCGCTGGTGAGCGGCCGCTCTGGGGAAAGAAGCCGGCGTTCCCTACAGGACACAGCAGTTGCTCAATCCAGAGGAGTGAGGGGAGAGAACGGGAGTCAGACAGCCTGGTGAGCCAAAGGAGCAACCCGGGATCCGTATCGCCCTGCTGTTAAACACAGAGCCGAATCGATCCCTGGAGGTCCGCAGCGAGCCGTACCTAGTTAGAGGAGAGTCTGATGCCAAGGTGATCAGAAGCAGCCCCAGACATCACTTCGGAACTGTAAGTGAATTTCCTTAAAATAATATTTCTCTAAAAGGGGGAACTGACTCCTGAGAAAACAGCCGAAGCAATACACTGGGTGGACAAAAGCTGTATTCTGGTCTATGAGTGGGGAAGGGGAGAGAGCGGCTGTTAACACGCCGGTGAGACATACAGACATTTCTCAGTACTTTATTCGAACCCCCCCCACACAAGAAGAAAGTGTTTCTTATTCCAAAATGGCACAGACACGCTCGGGGTCGGCTAATATAAATGCCTCAAAAAAAACTGGCAGTAATCAACGGGAACCTGCTGAAATCCCATTAGGGAATCTCAATCAGCAAGGGACGGACAAAAACACGCAGAGAACTGACTCCCCTACCCCCCAAAACTCCCGAACACAGGACAGTTTAAACGTGGAGTTGAAAGACTTATTGGCAGCTATACCCACAAAACAGGACATGTCGGAAATGGCATCCTCAATTGTCCTGGCATTGACACAAGAAATCAATTCTCTTAAAGGACAGATGGATGCAATGTCTAAAAAAATAGAAACGGTGGAAGTGGAGACAAACGCTTTAAATGCTAGAGTGGTTCATATGGAAGACACACATAAAAATTTTGCTAGGCAATTACTGATCTTGAAACTCCAACAAGACGATGGGGAGAACAGAAACAGAAGGAACAATATACGCCTTCGGGGGTTAACGGACGCAGTGCAAGGCCCAGATTTAAAAACTAAAGTAATGGCTATATTAAATATATTCTTAGAAACCACTCAAAATGAGGAGATAGAAATAGACCGAGTCCATCGGGTTAAAGCCCCCAGAAGCATGGGAACAGACTTTCCCCAGGACGTCCTTATAAGGATCCATTACTTTTCAATTAAGGAAAGAATTATGAAAAACGCATGGAGAAAAGGCCCACTTGATTATGAAGGTTCAACAATACGGCTGTTACCGGACCTATCAAGACAGACACTTAGGATGAGAGCAACCTTAAAACCAGTTTTGGAAACCATACAGAACGCTGGGGCCAAATACTATTGGGGCCACCCTTTCCATTTAATTGTGGTTAAAAAAGATAGTTCTTACATTCTACGGTGGCCGGATCAACTACCGGGTCTTTTTACATTTCTCGGAACCCCCCCTGTAGTGGTGCCGGACTGGCTGGAGTTGCAGGGATACAAAGACTCCCTGGGGCTCCATATGCCCGGGAAGGGCCTATAAGAAGGGGCTAACACCCCGAAAGGGGTGAGACCCCACATTGGGCCGTGGAAATGAAGTACACACCGAGGGGGATTCACCCCCGAATAGAGGGACCTAAAATGTTGTGTTTTCTGTTTTTGATTTCCCTTTTTAGCCTAGAGGGAACAGGTAATATGGCTTGGGGAGCAGGAATAGCACGAAACAGACTAGAATTGGGTATTTTGTACCGACCATAAGGGGGGGATAGACCTTTAATTGGCCAGATAAACAATTGGATAATTCCCCCTCAATGAGGGACCATACGTATTGGGCTTAAATCAATCTTTTTAGACATCTTTCGTGCTGTCCTGCTCTTCATAAATAAGTAAAGTCGGAGCGGCTGCTCGCCGGTCCTCAGGGAGCAACGCTTATAGTTTGAAGTGGGAAGACTATTGTATTGGGTTGTTTTTTCCTGTGATTTCTTTTTCATTTTTTTTTTCTTTTGTCTTCTCGCTTCCTATAAATAGTATAGGTCCCACGGAACGACCTTCTCACTCGCCCCGAGAGTAGATAAGTGCATAGTTGCGCTTCGGTCAAGGTTTGACAATTAGGGAAAACAGGAGATTAACAGTGAGGATCGAGCATTGATATATCCCATCCCTCCATTTTTTTTTTTTTTTTTTTTTCTCTCTCTCTCCCTCCCCTCTTTCCCCCCCCCCCCCCCGCCCCCTTATATTGAAAAGGTGGAATAAGTTAAAGTTACTGGGGATTGAGGAGGGGGAGGTAAAATGGCCAGGGCGGGCAGAGCAGGTTTAAAGATGACCTCATTAAATGTAAGGGGTCTATCTACCCCCGAAAAACGCATGCGGGTATTGAATGACATAAGAAAGGGCCATACGCAGGTAGCCTTCTTCCAGGAGACATACTTTAAAACTGATAATATACCTAAACTGTGCAATAGATTTTATCCATGGGCATACCACGCCCCCTCACCAATATCAAAATCAAAAGGGGTCAGTATGGTTATAGCGAAGGAAGTAGACTGGATACACCGGGAATCAAAGATAGATCCACAGGGAAGATACCTTATGATAAAGGGTACAGTGGGACAAAAGGTAATAACACTGATCAATGTATACTTCCCAAATGTGAATCAATTAACATTTTTACAGCAGCTATTACCGATGATCCTTGATTTTCGGGAAGGAATACTGATAATGGGCGGAGACTGGAATTATGTGGCAGAACCCCTACTAGACACTTCACGAGGCTCCTCCCACCTGTCTTATGCAAAACTCAATGGTCTGAGAAAAGAACTTTCTCTTCTCGATTTGATTGATCCGTGGAGGATTATGCATGCAGGTGAAAAGGACTTCTCGTATTTCTCCGCATCGCATAACATGTATTCAAGGTTAGATAGATTCATGATCCCTCAGAGTGAACTGGGAAGGGTTAAAGCTACTGCAATTGGAACGCCTATTATGTCGGACCATGCTCCAGTACACATAGTACTGGATTTGGACTCTGTACCATCAAAACCCCCCACATGGAGATTAAATGAATCCCTTTTACAATCCACGGAAATAAGAACAGAAGTAGAACTCGCTTTGACAAATTACTTCAAAGAAAATAATGGAACGCAGATGTCACCGTCTATGACGTGGGAAGCACATAAATGTGTTATTAGGGGGACATTAATGATGTTAGGATCACGGCGTAAAAAAGAATATGAAAAGAGAATATCGGAATTGTTGACACAGCTAGGAAAACTTAGTTCAATGCATAAAAAATCATTAGCGCAGGTACATTTGCATGATCTTACTAAAACTAGAGAAGAACTAAATACCCTTCTATATCAAAAAACAATCAGAAGTTTAACACTCATGAGGAGGCAAATATATGAATTCTCCAATAAACCGGGGGCCATGTTGGCAAGGGCGCTACGTGGACCTCAAAAAAAAACAACAATTGCTCAGATACAAACAAAAAAGGGTGAGAAAGTTGTAAGGATAGAAGAAATTGTGAAGGAGTTTGGTAATTTTTACCAATCTCTTTACAATATAAACACAGGGAGAGAAGTAGATAAAGGAGACAGAGATCAAGTTATAAGAGCAAGGGAATATGTGGAATCTTCTGGGATGCCCTCACTAAAGAAAGAACAAATAGAGGCAATGGAAGGAGACATTTCAGAGGAAGAATTAGATTATGCTATAAATCAAAATAAACCCCACAAAGCTCCGGGCCCGGACGGTTTAACCTTACCATACTATAAACAGTTCTGGTCCCAGTTAAAACCCCCCTTATTAGCTCACTTCAATAACATTTCTAAAGGAAATCAGGTCCCTAGAGACAGCCTTCGAGCATACATTTCCTTAATACATAAAGAGGGTAAAGATCCCTCCTTATGTGGAAATTACCGCCCTATTGCGTTATTAAATCTGGACACAAAACTTTTTGCTAAGATCATTGCAAATAGAATTATAACATATATCCCACAGCTAGTACAATTCGACCAAGTGGGATTTATCCCCTCAAGAGAAGCAAGGGACAACACAACCAGAGTAATCGATCTCATATCTTACGCCCAGCGCACACATAGGCCCCTAATGCTCCTATCGGTGGATGCCGAGAAGGCCTTTGACAGGGTGGCCTGGGATTTTATCGAGGCCACCCTGTCACATATTGGGCTGGGAGAGGGAATGAGAACAAATATCATGGCATTGTATTCTGGACCTACAGCTGCAGTGAATGTAAACGGATGGAGATCAGATTTTTTCGAAATCAAAAACGGAACAAGGCAAGGCTGCCCGCTGTCGCCGTTAATCTTCATCCTGACGCTAGAGCCTCTTTTGTGCTTAATCCGCAAAAACACAGAGATCAAGGGGTTACACATGGGGGGAGGGTACCATAAATTAGCGGCCTATGCGGATGACCTAATTTTCTTTACAACAAACCCAGTACAGGAGCTGCCTTTAATTTTAGAAACAATGCAGAAATATGGGAAATTTTCACAATTTAAAGTAAACCTAGCAAAATCAGTGGCAATGAATATTACAATTCCAACGGAGATTTGGAGGGAACTGCAGCCCTCTCTTTCCCTTCAATGGACAACAAAGTCATTTATATATCTAGGAGTGCATATCACACCCCGAACAGAAGATCTATTTGAGGCTAACTTTCCCCCTTTCTTGAGAACACTTAAAAAAGATATTTTGAAGTGGCAGACCCTGGCTTTGACGTGGTTTGGTAGAAGCAGCTCCTGGAAGATGAATATACTCCCAAGAGTGCTCTATTTATTACAAGCTCTGCCAATAGAAATTCCAGAATATTTTTTTATGCAAATGAATACCTTGATGAGAACTTTTGTCTGGGCTAATAAAACTCCAAGAATAGGAATAAACATTCTTACCCGGCCTAAAATCCAAGGGGGGATAGGTCTGCCGGATTTGAAACGCTATCACAGGGCAATACATCTTACAAGGGTGCTTGACTGGCATTGCAATGAGAAAGCTAAACAATGGGTAAGCTTGGAAAATGCGTTGACAGAAAGCCCAGTTCCCTGGGGCCCTTGGGTACCGATATCTTCTGGCGACCCTATCTTCTCGCACCCGACGATAGGGACTACAATGAAGGTATGCAGAAGTATACAAAAAAAAGTACAGATTGCACCTCCAATATCCCCTATGTTACCATTAGTAGGAAATAGAGAGTTCCTGCCGGGTCATAATAAGGGCATGATCAGAATCCTATCACAGAGAGGGAAAACACGACTGGTAGATATATGGACGCAAGAGAATCCCCCTACGGTGAGAGAGATTATGACCGGGTCAGAGGAAACGATGGATATATTTTCTGCGTTCCAAATTAGACATTATTTGGTGAAATTACAGAAACAGGGATATTCCCCTCGGCCCCTGACATCTTTCGAAACTCTATGTAAAGGAGGTAATACAATTCCACATGCTCTATCGTTCTTTTACTCCCTTCTGACCAAGGAACAGGACGAACAAGCATTACCCTTTATGGTCAAATGGGAAAGAGAACTAGGAACTAATTTTAACCCGCAACAAATAAAAAAAATATTAGCACTCGCACATAAGGCCTCTATAGCTAATAGATACCAGGAGATTAGTTATAAAATTATGACGAGATGGTACAGAGTCCCAGTAGTATTGCATAAGATGGACAAAAAAAAAAACCCTGACAATTGTTGGAGATGCGGAGAAACGGGGGGATCAATGCTTCATATCTTCTGGTCTTGTCCCCGGATCAGAGGCTATTGGTCAGAGATAGCGAGAGTGATTAAGGATCTCACTACAATCGAGGTGGGAGAAGATCCGGCTTTATGCCTATTGCACTTGACAAAGTTATCAACCAGGAAATATAGAAATTCCCTGTTGATCCATTTGCTTAATGCGGCCAAGGCGTGCATCCCTGGGGTATGGAGACAAATTACACCTCCATTATTACAAACTTGGTTCGCTAAGGTAAACGAAATATACCGGATGGAGACATTAATAGCAGCACGTAACAGTAGGGAGGAAAAAGCCCGCATCTGCTGGCAGCCCTGGACCATTTATACAGCCTCGGAAGAGTACCTGAGACTGCGAGAAGAGGAGATGGGAAACGGAGGGTAGGGGGGAATGTCGTTTTTCTTCTTTTTTTTTTTTTTTTTTTTTTTTTTTTTTTTTTTTTTTTTTTCTCTCTTTTTGCAGGATGGGATATATCAAGTGTATCAATTATTTTAATTAGGAGAATAGTTATGGAGGATAGGAGATTCAAAGTGTCTGGGGGAATATGAAGGTGGAGTTTTTTTTTTTTTTTTTTTTTTTTTCCTAAACACTTGGGGTAACTGAATAGTAATATACTGAAGGGGAAGAGATAGTATATTTGATTTATGGTTTTAATATGTAATCACGTTTATGTTCTGTTAGATTTGTATTTTCCACTGGGTGGAATGTGGTAAGGATGAAGTGTATCACTAATAATTGATGTGCAGGGAGGGGGGGTGGAACAAATGGGTAGGTGCTTGTTTGACCTACCCCCCCCCCCCCCCCCCCCCTTTTTTTTTTTTTTTTTTTTTTTTTTTTTTTTTTTTTGCTCACTTTTTGAGCACTAGGGGTAACTAAATAACAAACATATGGAAGAGAAAGAGAGAGCACATTTTGACTTATGGTTTAACATGTAACCACATCTATGTTTTGTTAAGATTTGTAATCTTCACCGGGTGGATTGCGTTTTGAAAGTAGGGTATCACTACTCACTGAAGTGAAGGGGAGAAAGAACAAAGGGGTAGGATTTTGTTCAATCCTACCCCTTTTTTTTTTTTTTTTTTTTTTTTTTTCTTCTCTCTCCCCCTCTCTCTCTCCCCCACTTCTGTAGAAACTTGGGAGAATCTCCTTTAGGGATTTATATGTTGATCAGAATGGACATTTATGCAGTAAGCTTTCTGAATATTATGAACATCAGATATTGTTTGTATGTGAACGTGTTGTGTGGAAAAATAATAAAATATTGGAATTAAAAAAAAAAAAAAAAACATGGTTATATTGAAACATGTTTTTATATTCGGATGAGGGCAAGGCTCTATTGGAAAACGGTTTTGAAGATTGAGGTCTTCCTGCCCTTCTTCCTGACGCAAACATGTGCTCCATCACCTCACCCTACCACCCCAAACCAGTGCTGTATCTTGGCCTAGGCCAACAAGGCCCAGGCCTGGGCAGCACTTTGCAGGGGGGCAGCAAAAAAGCTGCACCCCACATGGAAAAAAAACAGCCTCCTCCTGGCTCCCGCACGAAAAGGGTCCCCACCGGCTTGCAGTACACTTTTAGTATAGTGCCAGTCCTATGGGGCAAATCAGTCTGGCACCCCATAAAGCAGTCACACTGCTACCTGCTGGTACTGATTGGCACTGATAGGATGCACTGGTGGCCACTGATGAGGTGGCACTGATAAGCTGCACTGATGGGCACTGATAGGATGCACTGGTGGCCACTGATCGGGCTGTACTGATGAGGCCGCACTGATGAGTCTGCACTGATGGGCAGTAATGAGGCTGCACTGATGGGCACTGATAAGGCGGCACTGATGAGGCTGGACTGATGGGCACTGATAGACTGGTTGTCGTCTGTGGTTTACAGATGACAGGGCGGTCATAAACAGGAAGGGGTGTGGCCTTTACAGGAAGAGGTGGGTCAAATTTAAATTAGGGGCTGCACAAGTTTAGTTAGGCCTAGGGCAGCACAGAACCTAAATACACCACTGCCCCAAACTCCCCCACCCCCCTTTTTTTCCCCCACCTCCCTCCCTGTCCCCATCTGCTTCCCATCTTCCCGGTGCTTGTAGGCATCCTTTATTTTTCCCATTTTTCCTCTTCCAGTAGTATCCATCCGAGTGAGTTTTGTTTTATTTGCTTTAGCTATCTCCATGATCTTAGATGAGAGTTTTCACGTGCTTCCTCATGGTGTCTGATGTTTGACATTTCCTGTGCCTCTGAATATGTGGAAATGATATCTGCGTTTGTCTTATGTGAGATACCGCTCTTACCGTACTTTGTATTGTTCTGCTCCGATGGATGCTTTATTTCGATAAATAATTAAAGAAAACAATTGATTGGCTATTCATTTTTTGTCTTATGATTGTTGGCTGGAGTTATGCTTAAAGAGGTTGTAAACCTCAGAATTTAAAAAAAAAAAAAAAAAAAACACCTGAAAGACAAACACATAATGAGCAAGTATGCATTGCATACTTGCTCATAATGAAATTATGTCACCTCTCTCATGGGTGACATGTTCTGTTGCCTTTCTTCCGGGTTTGCGGCATCCGGGCCATTTGATTGGCTGGAGCCGCGATTACGTCACTCCCGCGCGTGCGCGCGGGAGCCGACAATCACGACACGGGGCACTGAAGGAACGGCAGCAGCGGCCATTCCTTTAGAGCGCATGCGCGAGTGATGTCAATGGCTGCATTTAAGGTACATATCTCCTAAACGGTACATGTTTAGGAGATATTTACAGTACCTATAGGTGAGCCTTATCATAGGCTTACCAATCGGTACAACTTGCAGAGGAGGGTTTACTTCCTCTTTAAAAAATGAATTCAACCAAGTAATGAAACAATAGGAATTTAAAAGGAGCCTTAGGCAAAATGCAAATATAGCACCAAACATACAATGTGGATACATATTTGCCGTAGTCTGTTTCTGGATTTTGGATGATGCATGATAAAGAAAAAAAGAAGTATTGCTCCTTAACATGTCAAGATTTTAGTTGAAAACTATACCAACATCCGGAAGCTTCTGATAGCATCTCCATGTTGTGAACATCAAACTAGCCATTAAAATCAATGTTATTTGATTTAACTGTGACCTTTTAGTACAGGAATACTGCAGCAATTTAACAAAAAAAAATGAAAGTGCACAGAATCTCATAATAATAATTTTTGAAACAGCAGGAGAATGGCATGCATAACTCATAAACCAGGAGAAAAATATCTGGGACTTCACTTGACTTTTTCTCGTCCAAATGGCAAATGTCCAGACGCAGATTAATCAGACAAGAGTAGATTCCCAATATATTTACGCACTTTCCTCTTGTGACTTCTCCCTCCTTTTAGACAGCATCATATTTTCTTAGCACTCAGTCTCTGGGGAGCGCTAGTATTTTATAGCTATGTTCAGTGATTTTCCTCTTCTTGGCAGCTCAGTTAAAAGAAAAAACAATTTCCCAAGAGCCTACTTTGTATGCGACAACTGACGTCACAGTCATCTGCTCCCTTGGATCAAACCTATCTGTTTTCCTCACTTTAGATAGGCCCAGACTGGTGCCGTGACACACTCTGTGAGATTTTTACAGACAGCTGTCACCATTTTCCCGATTCCTGACTTTCATCTTATCGGAAAGTGATACATACAGACAGAACGTCCAGGACAACTATTTGGATGAAAAAAAGCAGTCATGCCTAAGTGATGGCATGGGGCTTTTTGCAGCATCTGGCACCACTACAATATAGATTGACGGAACAAAGGAGAACATGTTTTGCGCCAAAAGCTGCCCTTTCCCCATGGGGAGTCCTATGTGTACCATTGCTTACTAATCTTCTACGTACATAGACACGATAATTTAATACTAAACAGTTACTAAATGGAAAGTCCTAGTACAAGATGAGTCAGAAGGAATAGGCATAGCAGATAGAGGAAAATCATAGGACTAAAGAAGACCCAAACATAAAGCAGGAGGCAGGAGAGAACATTGAAAACGCTACCATTTTTCTAGGTAAATACATTTTTAAAGATGCTATTGACATGAAATTTTCACCACATGTTGGTAACAACCCATGCATTCCATACATACAAAGAAACTAAAACAAATATGTTTAGAAATAAGGTAATGTATAATAAAATGGAATGACACAAGGGAAAAGTATTGAACACGCTAACTGAAATTTATTTAATACTTTATACAAAATCCTTTGTTGGTAATGATAGCTTCAAGACGTCTCCTGTATGGAGAAACTAGTCATATGCATTGCTCAGGTCTGATTTTGGCCCATTCTTCCACACAGTCTTAAAATCTTGAAGGTTCCGTGGGTCTCTTCTATGAACTCTGATCTTTAGTTCTTTCCATGGATTGGATTCAAATCAGGGGATTGGGTGGGCCATTCTAGCAGCTTTATTTTCTTTATTGGAAACCAATTGAGAGTTTCCTTGGCTTTGTGTTTGGGATCATTGTCTTGCTGAAATGTCCACCCTCGTTTCATCTTCATCATCCTGATAGAAGGCAGCAGATTTTTAGAAAGAATGTCTTGGTACATTTTTCCATTCATCCTTCCTTCAATGATACAAAGCTTACCAGTAACGTATGCTGAAAAACAGCTCCACACCATGATGTTCCCACCTCCAAACTTCACTGTTGGTATGGTGTTTTTTGGGGTGATGTGCAGTGCTATTTGATCTCCAAACATGGTGTGTATTATAGCATCCAAAGAGTTTCATTTTGGTCTCATCTGATCAGACTATATTCTCCCAGTATTTCAAAGGCTTGTCTAAATGTTGTGAATCAAACTTTTATCGAGCGTCAACATGCTCTTTTTTCAGCAATGCAGTCTTGCATGGTGAGCGTGTATACAGGCCACGGTGGTTGAGTGCATTACTTATTGTTTTCTTTGAAACAGATGTACCTGCTAATTTCAGGTCTTTCTGAAGCTCTCCACAAGGGGTCCTTGGCTCTTGGACAACTCTTCTGATAATTATTTTCACTCCTCTGTCAGACATCTTGCGAGGAGCACCTGGTCATGGCTGGTTTATGATGAAATGATGTTCTTTCCACTTCCAAATTATGGCCTCAACAGTGCTCACTAGAACATTCAGAAGTTTAGAAATCTTTCTGTAACCAATACCATCCTTATGTTTTGCAACAATAAGATTGCAAAGGTTTTAAAGGAGGGCTCTTTGCTTTTACCCATCATGAGATGTTTCTTGTGTGTCACCTTGATAATGACACTCCTTTTTAGAGGCCATCAGGTGAGACTGAACCAGCTGATTTTAAATTGCACTGACAAGGGGCAGGATTGCTTTCTAAATACTGATTGATTTCAGCTGGTGTCTTGGCTTTCCGTGCCTTTTGCACCTTCTTTCTTCATGTGTTCAATACGTTTTCCCTGTGTCATTCCATTTTATTACACATAACTTAATTTCTAAACATATTTGTTTTGGTTTCTTTGTACGTATGGGTTGCATGGGTTGTTATGGACATGTGGTGAAAAGTTCATGTCAATAGCACCCTTAGAAATATATTTACCTATAAAAATGGGGATGTGTTCAATACTTATTCTACCGGCTGTGTGTGTATATATATATATATATATATATATATATATATATACACACATATACAGTAGAGCTGCACGATTAATCGTTAAAAAATCGCGATTTATAACTGCATGTCCTCGATTCTTACAGAGCTGCTCTCTGCTCACTCACAGCTGTCAAAAAAAAAAAGAGCCCCAAAATGTTTAGCAACATTGTTAAAGAGGAAGTAAACCCTCCTCGGGAAGTTGTACCTATAGGTAAGCCTATGATAAGGCTTACCTATAGGTACTGTAAATATCTCCTAAACATGTACCGTTTAGGAGATATTTACCTTCGATGCATCCAGTGACGTCACCGGCGCATGCGCTATGAAGGAACGGCCGCTCGTGCCGTTCCTTCAGAGCCCCGTGCCGTCACTGTCGGCTCCCGCGCGCGTGCGCGGGAGTTATGTCACCGTGGCTCCGGCCAATCAGATGGCCGGATGCCGCGATCCCGGAAGACGGGCGACTAGACATGTCGCCCGTCATAGAGGTGAGCGGACGGCACGGCGGGGGCTCGTTCTAAGGTAAGTATTTCATAATGAGCTAGTATGCGATGCATACTAGCTCATTATGTATTTCTCTTTCAGGTTGTAGAAAAAAAAAAAAATTTTTTTTACCGAGTTTACAACCTCTTTAAGGCTGCTGAGATAAGTATAAACAAAATGCTTTACAATGTATCTTTTCATTCTTTTAAATCAAAGGAATGAACTTCTGTCTGTTAGTCCCCGTTCACACTAAGGCGACCTGTGAGGCGACCTGGTCGCCTCACAGGTCGCCGTAGGTCGCCTTCCATAGGGAAGCTGCGGACCCCTTCTAATAGGAGCGACACAAGTCGCTCCGACTTAGAAAAAGGGTCCGGAGCTTCTTTGGGGCGACCCGGAGGCGACCGCCATAGACTTCAATGTTATGAAGTCCGTGGCGGCCGCTCCGAGGTCGCAGCGCGCTGCTCGCACCGCGACCTCGGAGGTCGCCCCCCCAAGCGGATCGCCCCAGTGTGAACAGGGCTTAAGGGAGGGCAGTTTAACCTCTAAGACCCAGCCTTTTTCGAACAATTGCTGCTTACAAGTTAAAATCAGTATTTTTTGCTAGACAATTACTTAGAACCCCCAAACATTATACAAATTTTTTTTTAGCAGAGACCGTAGAGAATAAAATGACGATCGCTGCAATCTTTTTTTTCACACTGTATTTGAGCAGAAGTCTTTCAAATGCAGTTTTTGGGGGGAATAATACACTTAAATGAATAAAAAAAAAAAAAAAAAACTAAACAGTAAAGTTAGCCCAATTTTTTTGTATGATGTAAAACATGATGTTATGCCGAGAATCGTGATCTTTATTCTGAGCCAAAAAATCGTGATTCTCATTTCAGCCAGAATCGTGCAGCTCTACTATACAGTTGTGCTCATAAGTTTTCACACCCTGGCAGAATTTGTGATTTCTTGGCCATTTTTCAGAGAATATGAATAAGAACACAAAAAATTTCTTTCACTCATGGTTAGTGTTTGGCTGAAGCCATTTATTATCATTCAACTATGCTTACTCTTTTTAAATCATAATGACAACAGAAACTACCCAAATGACCCTGATCAAAAGTTTACATACCCCAGTTCTTAATACCGTGTATTGCCCCCTTTAACATCAATGACAGCTTGAAGTCTTTTGTGGTATTTGTGGATGAGGCTCTCAGATGGTAAAGCTGCCCATTCTTCCTGGCAAAAAGCCTCCAGTTCCTGTAAATTCTTGGGCTGTCTTGCATGAACTGCACGTTTGAGATCTCCCCAGAGCGGCTCAATGATTTTGGTCAGGAGACTGAGATGGCTACTCCAGAACCTTCACTTTATTCTTCTGTAGCTAATGACAGGTTGACTTGGCCTTGTGTTTAGGATCATTGTCATGTTGGAATGTCCAAGTACGACCCATGCGCAGCTTCCGCGCTGATGAATGCAAATTTACCTCCAGTATTTTTTTGATAGCATTCTGCATTCATCTTGCCATCAATTCTGACCAAATTTCCTGTGCCTTTGTAGCTCACACAGCCCCAAAAACATCAGCTATCCACCTCCGTGTTTCACAGTAGGAATGGTGTACCTTTCATCATAGGCCTTGTTGACTCCCCTCCAAATGTAGCGTTTATGGTTGTAGCCAAAAAGATAAATTTTGGTCCCATCATTCCAATAGACTTTGTGCCAGAAGGTTTGAGGCTTGTCTCTGTGCTTTTTGGCGTATTGTAAGTAGGATACTTTGTGGCATTTGCGTAGTTTTGGCTTTCTTCTGGCGACTCGACCATGCAGCCCATCTTTCTTCAAGTGCCTCCTTATTGTGCATCTTGAAACAGCCACACCACATGTTTTCAGAGAGTCCTGCATTTCACCTGACGTTATTTGTGGGTTTTCCTTTGCATCCCAAAAATTTTCTTGGCAGCTGTGGCTGAAATTTTAGTTGGTCTACCTGACCGTTGTTTGGTTTCAACAGAACCCCTCATTTTCCACTTCTTGATTAGAGTTTGAACACTGCTGATTGGCATTCTCAATTCCTTGGATATCTTTTTATATCCCTGTTTTATACAGTTCAACTACCTTTTCCCGCAGATCCTTTGACTATTCTTTTGCTTTCCCCATGACTCAGAATCCAGAAACGTCAGTGCAGAACTGAATGAAAGATGCAAGGGTCTGTGAGGGGTCCAGAAACTCATTGACCTTTTATTCACACACACTAATTACAAGCAAACCGATCACAGGTGACGATGGTTACCTTTAATAATCATTCAAACCCCTTTGTGTCAACTTGTGTGCATGTTATCAGGCCAAAATCACCAGGGTATGTAAACTTTTGATCAGGGTCATTTGGGTAGTTTCTGTTGTCATTATAATTTAAAAAGAGTAAACACAGTTGATTGATAATAAATGGTTTCAGCTAAACACTAACCATGAGTGAAAGAAATGTTTTTGTGTTATCATTCATATTCTCAGAAAAATGGCCAAGAAATCATAAATTCTGCCAGGGTATGTAAACGTATGAGCACAACTGTATATATATGTTAAAGTGTATGTATAGCAAAAACCTTTTTGTTTTTGATACAGTAGGGAGGGGTTAAAGCTCTATACGTTTTTTTTTTTTTTTTTTTTGCAGTTTGCGTCCTACCAGAAAGATTTCTCCTTCTTTCCTGCCTTGGAGATGCAACAGAAATTGAGAGATGAATTCCCACCTTGAACCACTGTCACCACAACATTTGTCTCCACTTCTTACTCTCATGACAACCCCAAAAATTAAAGACATCCACTTTCATTTTGTCTCAGTAGCAATGGTCACAAGACAAAAAGAGGAATGAATCTCCACAGTGAAGACACAGACTGCAATAAAAACAACAGGGTCTGACCTTTTCCCAACTAAAAATAAAAAGGAGTATAGCCTTTACATACACTTTAATATGACATGCAGCATTAAGGATTAACACATAAGTAAAAAAGAAAAGGCATTAAAACAGCACTCTATCTGAGACAGCTTTATATATTTTAGATGTAGCAGAACTTTAATTCCTCTGGACACCAGGTTAGAAAAATATCCACCCACCCATGGCATGGCTGTGATAGCTTCAGCTTGGCCCTTTAACTACATTTTCTATGACCCAACCTAAAAGTATCTATACGACCAAAAGTGTGTTTGTTTGTAAACAGGCAAAGTTGGGTTGGAGTTGTAAAGGTAGAGCAGAAAAAAACAGTCGTGGGGATGTAGCTGAACCTTTCCTTTTTTTCATTGTAAAAAAGAAAAAGTGTACATATATGAAAACATAATTTAACTAAATAGGTAAAATTTCTAGGTTTGAGGTAGCTTATGTTGGTGAAAGGAGAGTAAAGCCCCGTACACACGAGAAGAAATTCGGCCGGGAAATTTCGTCCGACGACCTATCTGCCGATTATCGCCTTGCTAGTATGGTGCTTCCGACAACCAACTCCGACTTTTCGGCCGAAAAAACCCTGGTGTGCAGGCTATATAATTTTTGTCGACCATCAAAACATGTCCGATCTTTTGTCTCATTAGTATAGATTTCGATGGGGAAAAATCTTGTGAGCAAGACTAGGCATGCTCAGAGATGAAAGAACACATAGAAAGCAATCCAACACATGACATCACTTCTAAAGTAGAATTCTGTCGTACGGGAAAATTCATGTGCAGTCTAGAGCACATTCCAACCAACAGACACCACTCTGGACAAAAGACGGACGACCGGTCGGCGGAAATTCGTTGCGTGTGTACGAGGCTTTAGAGGGATTGGATACGATACCACTGACCAAAATGAAGATATACTGTAGTAAAAAAAAAAAAGTACAACAGTCATACGGAAAAAAAAAATAAAAGAAAAAATTAGATAATGGGTACCTCAACTAAAATAACTCGGTGGATGTGGCAATATATTTAGAAATTATTTGCCTGGAAATACCCATACTTACATTAATAGTTCTCCTCACAGTCACTGTACATTCCTCAATTATTAGCTGTGCATTTGCAAAAAATAAAATTCCCTGATATCTGCCAACATCTGTTCTTCTAAAGAAAAGGGCACTTACTGCACATGTACACTACATAAGAGTCAGTTACATTCCTTACTTACTTAATGGACAAATCTGAAAATAAAAATGGTCAGGCTGAGATAATCATATTTTCTTGTTCAAAAAATGTTTATTGAGGAAAGGAACAAAGTTTACATAGTAAAGAGATATAAGTGAGTCATCCCCTATTAACAGGGGGTAGGTCAAAGTATGTAAAAATACGGTACAGTGACTGGGACGCAGCCCACACTAACAAAACATAACTGTAGTAGGTACATAAATCAGGATTGGAGGATAGTGTGTTGTGCGCATACGCAAAGCGACACAAGTGTTAAATTATATGGCGTGGCTTAAGGGTAATTTAGGTAGTTGCTGTCTAACGGTGGGGTACTCCAGGTAGCGCTGTTCTGGGACAGTGTAGAAAATGAGAGTTTAGAGGACCTGGGAGAAAGAGGAAGAGGGGAAGGGTAGTTACTAAGTACTGTTAGGTCTCGGAAATAACGGGGTATACATTGTGTGGCTGGTGTCACATTGGTTCTAGGCAAACAGACAGGACAATGCTATTAGGGAGGACCCATAAATGCAAAAAGCTAGACAGAGAAGTGGGAGAGAGAAAAGGGGGGGAGGGTAGAACGGGAGAAGAGGCAGAAAGTAGAACTAGACACCAGTGGGGGGTGGGGGAGGTTGAAGGGAGATTAGGGATCCGTTACCCGTAAGCTGTCGGAAGTGGAGTTGAGGAAATTTAGTGGGAGGTTGAGGCAATTTAGGGGAAGAGCAGGGAGTTATTAAAGTCAGAAGAAGGTATTGATCAACCCAAGGCTTCCACAAACGTTCATACATTTTTTACCCTGTCAGGGTGGATCGCTTCAACCTTGGCATGAATTATGGCCCTAGTTTTTCGCTTCTGTGACATTGAGATTGCGGGTTTTCAAGCCTTTGCTATTGTTTGCTTCGCAGCCGTTGTAACCTGCGGGAGAAGCTTAAATTGTAATTGGGCCACATCAAAAGGTTTTTTGTTGAGTAAAGCTGTGGCTGGGTCAGGATCTAAACAGCTGCTCATAAGGGTGGAGAGCATGCAAAAGATTTCAGCACAAAATTATTGAGCTAGAAGGCAACTCCACTAGATGTGGAGGTGGGTGCCATCATCGGTGCTACCACAAAAGCAGGCCGGAAGATAAGATGGGAGGAATTTGGCGATCTGGGCAGGGACAAGGAACACATTAAGACTTTGTAATTCACTTCCAGGGCTACAACGTTCTGAGAGGCCGATTTGGTAGGAGTACAAATATCGAATAAGTCTTTGGCGTCTAGTTGGAGACCTACGTCACTCTCTCACTTGATTATGTAGTGTAGAGATGTATAAGGGGGTGGATCTAATACCTGTGCATAGAAAGTGGAGATTGGGCCCGGCGTGTGGATATTTTTTGCAGATGTGTTCAAAATTGGTCAGGTCAGGTAAAGAAGAATCTGTACGCAAGCACAGGGTGAGGAAATGTTTAATTTGAAGGTAGCGTAAAAGTTCGGAGCTGGGATTCCATATGACTCACATAAGGTAGGAAATGGCTTAAAGGTGTCGGGGGGTTGTAAACTTATAAACTCGAAAGAGGTTGGCCGATGACCATCTGTGGAAGGAGGAGGGTGAGGTCCAGGCTGGTTAGAAGGCAGAATTTCGAAGGTAGGAGAGGAGCAGATTGTGAGGGGATTGGAACCTGAACCTAATTTTGAGGCTGTCCTATAAAGACAAAAAGTGGGGGGTGGCAGGGTTCCTCAGTGTCTTTCGATTGACTGGACGGAGCCATAGAAGATTGGCCACAGAGAGTGGGTCACAGTTCACGGACTCCATTGCTACCCATAGGGGTACTTCGTGAAGGACTTGGTATTTGGGCAATTGGGCAAGGTGAGCTACCTGGTAATATTTGGTGAAGTGCGGCAGACCTAGGCCACCCTGGAGCTTAGAGGGGTACATGATTGTCTTAGCAATGCGAGACCTAGTTTTGCCTCATATGTAGGTGAGGACTCTGCGTTGCATGGGACTGGGATAGGAAGGACCCGAAATAGCTACAGGATTTTGGGTAGAGTTGTCATTTTAACTACAGTGAGGCATTCTAGCCATGCCAGGGGCAAAGCTGCCCAAGAAGTCATAAGGCTAGTTAGATGGGTTAGCATTGGTGGATAGTTAACTGAGTGAAGAAGGAAGAAAAAGAAAAGCGCCACTCTGAGTGCAGTAAACTCTGTACTTTATTAGCCATATACCATCATGGGTACTCACAAGATAAAAAATGTAAAAGCATGATGAATTCCTCATGCTTTTACATTTTTTATCTTGTGAGTACCCATGATGGTATATGGCTAATAAAGTACCGAGTTTACTGCACTCAGAGTGGCGCTTTTCTTTTTCTTCCAGCATCCTGCAAGTTTTTCTTCTACACTTGAGATTAAGCTGCCTTCAGGAGAGCACAGACCGGTTTCATGTATGGACTCCATGGACTCTTTTATAACATCTTTCAGGTCCGTTTAGTTTTCCTTTGATTATTAGGAGCCCATTGAGGTTACTTTTCAGTCCGGTTGCGCCAGTCCTTTTATGTTTGTAACTGAGTAAAGAGCAGCAGGGTCAGCTGTCAATTTAATTTAAAGGCAGAGGATAGAGTGAGGTGACCATTATGATGGAAGGGCATGGCAAAGTTGTGATAATATAGGCTGGGGTAAGGAGACATTAAGCGCTTCTATTTCTGTGGGTTCATAACTAAACCCGAGATTGCCGCAAATTGGTCCAAAGTCGAGTGGAGGTTGGGGGTAGATGTCAGCGACAAAGAGGAGAATGCCATCTGCCAACAGACAGAGCTTGTGGTGATGACCACCAAGTTTGAGGAATTTGCTATCAGGGTTGGAGCGTATCATCTGGGCCAGGGGTTCAATTGCTAGGGCAAATAGGAGTGGGGACAGAGGGCAGCATTGTCTTGTCCTGCGCAGACAGGGAAGGGATCTGATTTATAGCCAGCATATTTGAGATAGGGATTGGTGTACAGGGAAAAAATCGAATTGAGGAAATGTGGACCGAAACCCCACCTCTGCAGTGTAAACTGAAGATAAGGCCAGGAGAGGATGTCAAAGGCCTTTTTGATGTCCAGTGACACAAAGCACGTGGGTATACGATGGGAACGAGCCGCGTGAGCTAGTGGGACTGCCTGACAGACATTATCTCCAGCTTGTTCCAAGGGGATGAACTCTACCTGGTCTTTATGGATGGGGAACCCGATGATCAGGTTCCGGCGAGATTAAATAATTTTAGCCAGAGGCTTAATAGCTATATTAAGGAGGGAGATTGGGCGAAAATTGGTCAAGGAGGAGTCATCAGAAAGAGGTTTGGGTATTATGGAGGTAATGGCTGTAAGTGAGCTTTCAGGACGGAATTTAAGGCATTAGTTAGTAGGGGGGCAAGAAGATTTTTCAGGGCTAGTTTTCAGGGCTTTAATGGCATTCCTAACTTTCAATTCAGAGATCTGTAGGTCAAGATCCGTATGCTGCCAAGTTGAAACCCAGTTTTCGCAGATATTAGATTAGAGAGGTGTTGTTGGAATACTGCTAAAACTTTTAGGGGTTTACTAGAGTATGAATCCTTGGTGACTTTAAAACGAAAAGGCTTATGCATACGGTCTAATCTGCGCAGGAACAAAGCAAGGAATCTGTCTGGTTTATTTGCTTTTATATAAAGTTTATGTCTAGACCAGCGTACAGCCTTTTCCACCGTTTCTGTCAAAAAAAGATCCAGTTCCAGTCTGGCCTTTTCTAAATCCTGTTTATGAGCGGGTGTGGGATTATCGTGAAAAGCAGCGTGGAGCCGATTGAAAGCGGCTTCCAACCGTTGGGGCTCCTTGTAGTGGGTGGCTTGGCTAATGCAAATGCCCTGAAGGACGGGTTTCTTAGTTTTCCAAATTGTCAGAGGGGATACGATGCCAGTAATGTTGTGAGTAATATAGTCTTTGATAGCAGGTGCAATAGCCATCTGGTGGGAAGGGTGGGCAAGAAGGGTGTCCTTCAAGCACCATGTACAGTCTCTCTGCCTGGGTACCAGAGATTCTAAAGAGATGGGAACAGCGTTATGGCCAGTCTATGTAAAGGGCATGATAACCGAGGACAAAAGGGCCAGAGAGGACCTGAAAGAGCTCAAAATATGGTCAATGCGAAAGAAGGTTTTATGGGGATTGGTAGGTAGGTGTATTGTCACCTCGCTAGGTTGGTTTCTTGCCAGGAATCAAGGAGTGATTGACGATGTAGCAGTTGTTGGAAGTTAAGCTTACTAGGCCTGGTGGCAGCTGGGAGAGGGGATAAATTACTTGGTTAGAGTCTCCCCAAATCAACAAAGTGCCCTGCTTGTGAGCATCTATAACTTGTCGTTGGTGCGAGAGAAAGGAGCTGGGGTTACGGTTAGGGACGTAATAAGACATCATTGGGACTTCAATATCGAGGAGATGGCCTGTCAGAATAATATACAGTGCCTTGCGAAAGTATTCGGCCCCCTTAAACTTTTCAACCTTTTGCAACATTTCAGGCTTCAAACATAAAAATATAAAACTGTAATTTTTTGTGAAGAATCAACAAGTGGGACACAATTATGAAGTGGAACGAAATTTATTGGATATTTCAAATTTTGTTAACAAATAAAAAACTGAAAAATTGGGCATGCAAAATTATTCACCCCCTTAAGTTAATACTTTGTACTTTGTAGCGCCACCTTTTGCTGCGATTACAGCTGTAAGTCGCTTGGGGTATTATGTCTCTATCAGTTTTGCACATCGAGAGACTGAAATTTTTGCCCATTCCTCCTTCCAAAACAGCTCAAGCTCAGTGAGGTTGGATGGAGAGCGTTTGTGAACAGCAGTTTTCAGTTCTTTCCACAGATTCTCGATCGGATTCAGGTCTGGATTTTGACTTGGTCATTCTAACACCTGGATATGTTTATTTGTGAACCATTCCATTGTAGATTTTGCTTTATGTTTTGGATCATTGTCTTGTTGGAAGACAAATCTCCGTCCCAGTCTCAGGTCTTTTGCAGACTCCATCAGGTTTTCTTCCAGAATGGTCCTGTATTTGGCTCCATCCATCTTCCCATCAATTTTAACCATCTTCCCTGTCCCTGCTGAAGAAAAGCAGGCCCAAACCATGATGCTGCCACCACCATGTTTGACAGTGGAGATGGTGTGTTCAGGGTGATGAGATGTGTTGCTTTTATGCCAAACATAATGTTTTGCATTGTTGCCAAAAAGTTCGATTTTGGTTTCATCTGACCAGAGCACCTTCTTCCACATGTTTGGTGTATCTCCCAGGTGGCTTGTGGCAAACTTTAAACAACACTTTTTATGGATATCTTTAAGAAATGGCTTTCTTCTTGCCACTCTTCCATAAAGGCCAGATTTGTGCAGTATACGACTGATTTTTGTCCTATGGACAGAGTCTCCCACCTCAGCTGTAGATCTCTGTAGTTTATCCAGAGTGATCATGGGCCTCTTGGCTGCATCTCTGATCAGTCTTCTCCTTGTATGAGCTGAAAGTTTAGAAGGACGGCCAGGTCTTCGTAGATTTGCAGTGGTCTGATACTCCTTCCATTTCAATATTATCGCTTGCACAGTGCTCCTTGGGATGTTTAAAGCTTGGGAAATCTTTTTGTATCCAAATCCGGCTTTAAACTTTTCCACAACAGTATCTCAGACCTGCCTGGTGTGTTCCTTGTTCTTCATGACATCACAATATACCATACCTACACCCCGCCCCATACAGGTACATAAGAGAATGCCCTATAATGGTGCAAGGTAAGGGTGTCCAATGCACGTCGCCTTGGCTTCTTCAGGGAAGGGTAGGTGTAGAGGATTCACAATATTATTATAAAATCAGAGATGGTCCCATATATAGAGGAACGGAAGCCGCCTATAGATATTTCAAAAAAGCTGAATCGCCAACAACATGACATAAAATTGCACTTGTCTCAGAACCTTTCCTGAAAAATCAGTGGTACTGTTTATTTCCGACAAGGAATAGATTTCCATAAACCAGGGCTTTAGACAAGAAAACTTATTCCACCGTAGTCAGGATAGAGGCATGCAGAGAGGCTGGGGTATTAAACCGCAAGGCACCAAAAATTAGAGCCCTTCCTCACACAGCCCTCAGACGACGTCCCTCTCCAGGGTATTTTGAAAGTCTGAGAAGGCTGCTGTAATGGAACTCATGGGAAAGCCATACTAGCGACCCTTGAAATGTACTGATAAGCCCCTCCAGCCCATACAGTCTGCACTCACAGCAGCCTTGATACTAATGTGTTGATTCCCTTTTGTTTTACATGTTACAGCCTAGTGAGACTCTACTGGCCTAAGATATGTTGACACTTGTTGAGCTATGTATGCTGCTTTGGTTGTATTTTTGAATTTCTTAAAGTGGTAGTAAAGCCGACTTGTGATTTTTACCTACAGGTAAGCCTATAATAAAGAAAGATATTAATAGGTAAAATGTGCACCGTTTAGGAGATATTCACCCTGGATGCAGCTGGTGATGTCACCAGCGCATGTGCCTTGAAGGTTCGGCATACTGTGCCAGATATTCAAAGCTTCATGCCGGAAACAAGGGCTCCCGCGAGCATACGCAGGAGTGACGTCATCGTGGCTCTGGCCACTCACAGCAAACCCAGAAGAAAGACCAGGGGTAGATGTCAGCCCTCTCAGCAGTGACAGCGTGCCACTGGCTTTGTTCTAAGGTAAGTATTTGATAATGTGCTAGTATGTGAGCTCGGCCATGGTTTACTACCGCTTTAATAAAACCTCCTATTTGTTAAAAAAAATAAAATAACAACTATCATAGTGTCACGGTTATCGCACGCCCACGGCGACTAGCTAACCAGGACATGGTTCCGTGACTGAGGAGTATATGGGAATAAGGGGAAACTTATACTGAGCAATAAGACTGGATGTGGTACTTTTACAGTCCGCACTGCCTTTAGCCATCACGAGAGGGAGACTCCACTCCAATCCAGCTGGCTGACCACGCACAGGCAGATACGAATCTTACATACAATCTGGTGCACTCTAAGGGTTGGGGAGCAGTCTGGCAATTATTATACATTACTAGGAATGCTATCCAACAAGTAAAAACCCCAGTGTTAATTACTCTTCCCACTGTCCACACACCAGCCACACAACAAACAATATCCTGCCACCACCCAACAGTTTGTCCACAGACTGGTCTGCTGGGCCACTACACACACAGATCTCTGTCTGACAGATCGCCTGGTTAACAATCTACATGCAATCTGACAACACGCGGTGCAATTGCATACAGATTGGCACGTGGTTGTACCAAGCAATTAGGCACTAAAATGCAACAATCTCTCCAGAGATATGAGCCCTAGCTTATTACACAGAAGTCACCTAAATATTTATCATTTAATATCCCAAAAGTGGGCAGTGCAAAAGAAATATATACAATGAAAAAGGAGTTACAAAAAATACAAAAAGACACACAATTGGCAATTTGCTATAAAAATAAGAAGGAATAAAAACAGAAATAAACTTTACAGAAGCTTATCCCTTGGTCGAAGCATACCGGAAAGAGTGTGGGGACTCCCCAGTTTTCAACTGGCTTCATGGAAGAGCAATGTCCATATCTTAGATTCCCCAATTTATTGGAATATGAATGTGGGCTGGACTTTAGCCCTTGGCCAATCAACCCCTGGGGGGGGGGGGGCGTCTCGGCCCACAGGATGTTTTGTTTAGTGTTCTGAAATGACCAGAGTCAAATTGGCCCAGAACGGCTCTGACCGCTGAGTCGGGGATAGGATTTCTGACACCAGCGCATCGGTGTGATCGCGACGTACCAAACACTGTCTGCCTGCCGCAATCAGGCACCATATAATGGTTTTGTGTGCCTCTCCGGGATTCTACACACGCTACAAATACAGATTTACATGTACTTGTAGCCCAACATGTATACCATCAGAAGGAATTATTTTCATCTCTCTGCTGCTAATATTTTACCTATTATGAGAGATAAAATACCATCCATTGGATCTGGTGATACCAATCAAAGTTTGCAGACCTTCTGGGGCCGCCTTCTGTCCCCTGCGGATCCTCATAGCCAAGATGACTAGCAGTTTTCTTTGAGGCTTCAGGGAGGTGGCAATTTTTGTTTATTGGAATGGGAGACTTTTACTGGTATCTAGGGGTCAACTGTATTCTAGAGTCTGGTCCTGTCCTTTTTTAAATGCTAATGAAAGAACATATGTGTATGACTGAGTACTGAATACTATATATTTATTAACCAAGAATTACACTACATCTACAATTAGTGATCTACAGATTACTTCCCATCTCGCTAAGGCAAAAACTATCCTACTCTCACATTTCTATAAATAGATTAACTTGATCCTCTTCAAACATGTAACAGCAGGATGAAGTTAAGATAAGGTATGAAGACATTTTAAATTTCACATGGTATAAGAGTGGTCTGTGCTATGTTTATGTCACATACTATGGAACACATGGTTTCACACCTTGCTGTGTTTTGACCATAGAATACACAATATGGTTTCTATGACACTGTACTGTTCACCTGATAAATGGCACGGACATCAGATGTTGTTTTCTGTTATATTTTTAAGGGGCTGTGCTGCAGGATTTTTTCTATTCTCAGGTCCTAGAACATAGCACATTAACCAGCAGCAGTGCTACTTCCTGCGTAAAGCACATTGTGGTGGACCAGCCACTGTGAGTTTTGGACGTCAGTAGCCGTCACACATCTCTGTTTTTGTTATATTATCTGATGGTTGATGTGAACACACACTCAATGTTGTCAGTATGATTTTTCAGTAGCCCAATACTGTCTTTAGAAGTGGGAAAATAAAGCCTGATTGACGAAGTTTCACTAAAAAAAAAAACATTTCCTTTCACCATGTTTTTAAATAGGTATATATGTACAGGGAGTTCTGTTAAAATAAAACAAAAATAATACACCCGTGATCAATTAACATTGAGGAGTGGATAACACTATCCATTCTCCTCCACAATTTAAGTCCACACCACGACCCATTCATAAAATGTAGACCACAGTATGAAATCTGTGCTTTGTGATGGAGTGCCCTCTGCTTTACACACGTGATTGTCGGAAAAGTTGGTTGATTTTGACAGGTCACATGACCAGGCTTTTTTTTTTTCCTATTCAGTTTAACAGTACCCTGCTGGAGTCTCAAAGTCAATGAGGTGCTACAGTGGGGAAAATAAGTATTGTATCCCCTGCAGATTTTGTATGTTTGCCCACTTACAAAGAAAAGAAGGGTCAAAATATCAACCAAAAATTCTGAAAAAAACATATGATACAAATGTTATAAATTTAGTTGCAGTTCAGTGAGTAAAAAAAGGTATTTGATCCCCAAGCAAAACATGACTTAGAACTTGGTGGAAAAACCCTTGTTGGCAAGCTCAGAGGTAAGATGTTTCTTGTAGTTTGTTACCAGGTTTGCACACATCTCAGGAGGGATTTTGGTCCACTCTTCTTTACAGATCTTCTCTAAATCCTTAAGGTTTCTTGGCTGTCACTTGGTAACTCAAAGTTTCAGCTCCCTCCATGAATTTTCTATAGGATTAATGTCTGGAGACTGGCTAGGCCACTCTATAACCTTAATGTGCTTCTTCTTGAGCCACTTCTTTGTTGCCTTGGCAGTATGTTTTGGGTCAATATTATGTTGAAAGACCCATCCATGACCCATCTTCAGGGAAGAAAGTTCTCATCGAAGATTTTACAATACATGGACCTGTCCATTGGCCCCTCAATGCAGCAAAGTTGGCCTGTACCTTTAGCAGAGAAACAGCCACAAACCATAATGTTTTCACCTCTGTGCTTGACTGTAAGGATGGTATTCTTAGGGTCATAGTCAGCATTTTTCTTCCTCAAACAAAGCGAGTCCCCCTTCTCAAGAAGGCACATGTACAGATATGCCAATGAATATCTAAATGATTCAGAGAAGGATTGGGAGAAAGTGCTGTGGTCAGATGAGACAGAAATTGAGCTCTTTGGCATTAACTCAACTCGCTGTTTGGAGAAAGATAAATGCTGACTATGTACCTAAGAACACCAGAAGAGTGGACCAAAATCCCTCCTGAGATGTGTGTACACCTGGACACTGTCAGGGTGGCAGGAAACCAGACCACACGGGGATGCAGGTAAAATAAAGCAGTTTTTTTGAGCAAACAACAATAAAAGCACAGCAAGAGTGAGGAAGTGAGAGCAGGAACAAGCTGGGGTCAAGTCCAGATCCAGAAGTGAGTAGTCATCCAAGCCTGGGGTCGAGTCCAGAAGCGGGTAGTCTGCCGATGCCGGGTCGAGAGCCAGGAGAATCGTCAGCTAAGCCAGGTCATACAAGAAGAAGACTGCTAGCAGAGATGCACCTTGGAGCACAAGCAGAAAGACAAGAACTGCAACCCATCAGGTGATAAATATAGTCAGGTATGCAGCATCATCACTGTGCGACTCCCAGGCAGCAGGCAAGTGATGATGCAATCAGAGACTATAAGAGGCAGCAGTCTGCACATGTCCAAGAGGGCTGCCAACAGGAGGGCAAGGCAAGACCTTGACAGTACCCTCCCCTCAACAGCCCCTCCTCCGCAGGGCAAAAAACTATTTCTGAGTAAAGCGAGCATGGAAAGCCCAGCGAAGGGTGGGGGCATGAACATCACCCGAGGTAACCTAAGAGTACTCCTCAGGACCATAATCCTTCCAGTGCACCAGGTATTGAACCTGACCTCGGAACAGGCGAGAATCCAAGATGCTGCTAATCTCATACTCCTTATGATTACCCACAGGAATGGGATAAGGGTGAGGAAGTAAAGAAGTATAGCGATTGCAAACCAGTGGCTTCAAAAGTGACACGTGAAAGACATTGGAGATACGCATGCCAGGGGGAAGACCAAGGGCAAAGGCCACCAGGTTCACCTTACGGAGGATGCGAAAAGGACCAACAAAACAGGGTGCCAGTTTTGGAGTGAGCACCCTGAATTTGAGATTATGGGTCGACAACCACACCCTCTCCCTGACCTGGTACGAAGGAGCAGATAAACGTCTCCGGTCTGCCTGGAGCATCTGATGCTGTGCAGAGACCCATAAAGACTCTTGAATCTGCACCCAAGAGGAACAGAGGGAACGAAGATGATCCTCCACAGCCAGTATGTCCTGTGGCGAAAATGACTTGGGCAACACAGCGGGTGGGAACCCATAATTGGCCATGAATGGAGACATTCCGGAAGATGAGTTGATGGCAGAGTTCCTAGCAAACTCTGCTCAGGGTAGCAGATCAACCCAATTGTCCTGATGGCCAGAGATTTATCAGCAAAGAAACTGCTTCAGAGCTTGGCTGGAACGCTCAGCTGCATCATTGGACTGCGGTTGGTAGGCCGAGGAGAAGGAGAGTCAAATACCCAACTGAGAGCAAAAGGCACGCCAGAACCTGGAGACAATCTGGCTCCCATGGTCTGAGACAAGCTCCTTAGGCAACCTGTGTAAACTGAAGACCTCCCTGGCAAACCCCGAGGAAAGCTCCTGAGGGATAGGCAGCCGCTTAAATGGAACACAGTGGCACATTTTGGAGAACCGGTCGAAAACCATGCGGATAATCGTGTCACCTCAAGAGGCAGGAAGTTCCACAATAAAATCCATAGCCAGGTGAGACCAGGGATGCTCCCCAATTGGAATGGGATGCAGTAGGCCCAAGGGAAGGTGCCGAGATTTGTTCTGGGCACAGAGTGAACAAGCAGCCACATACGGAGCAACATCAGTGCGGAGAGATGGTCACTAGAACTGATTGGAAATAGCCCAGGACATCTGGTTCTTCCCAGGATGACCGACAGTCTTGGAACTGATGTACGTGCGTAACAGTCAGATGCGCAACCCCTCAGGTAACCCCTCAGGTACAAAACATTTGCCAGCAGGTCTCTCAGTGGGAGCATCAGGTTGGGCAGCCCAGATCTGTTCCCCAAGAGGTTAGGTTGGTGCGGATGGCAGCCAGGATATGATCTGAAGGTATGACTGGTTGTCACGGAACCATGAACCAGACGTACAACAACAGATAAGTGAAAATAAGAAGGCTTTATTAAAAATCAAGCTGTAAAGCAAAAGTCCAAACGGATGGCAAAACCGAAGCAGAATCTTTGCGAAGCCAGAGGTCAGGAGCCAGGAGGGTAGTCAGACGAAGCCGGGATCAGGAACCAGCAGGGTAGTCAGACGAAGCCAGGATCAGGAACCAGCAGGGTAATCAGACGAAGCCAGGATCAGGAACCAGAAGCAGCAGCAGTCTTAGAAGCATGTGAACACAGGAGGACCAAGCAAGGAACTGAAGCCACAGACCTCCTAAATATATGAGCTAGGCATCCAGCTCCTCCCAGTAGGAAGGAGGAGCCGCAGAGTGGGAGGCTACAAGAAACCCAGAAACCAAGATGTCCGCCAGCACATGTCAAACGAAGGAGAACAGCAAGAAGGTAAGACCATGACAGTACCTCCCCCTCAAGGGCCCCTCCTCCGCGGAGTAAAGAACGGTTTCTGAGGGAAGCGTGCGTGGAAGGCACGGAGCAAGGCAGGAGCATGGACATCTGCGGAGGGAACCCAGGAACGCTCCTCTGGACCATAACCACGCCAATGAACCAAAAACTGCACCCGACCGCGGACCAGGCGTGAGTCCAGGATATTGCTCACCTCATACTCCTCACGATTGCCCACTTGGACCGGACGAGGCCGAGGAACCGAGGAAGTGAAACGATTACACACCAGTGGCTTCAACAGGGAGACATGAAACACGTTGGAGATCCGCATGCCAGGAGGAAGCGCAAGGGCATAGGCTACCGGGTTTACCCTGCGAAGCACTCGGAAGGGACCAACAAAGCGAGGCGCCAGCTTGGGAGTGGGCACTCGAAGGTTGAGGTTGCGGGTGGACAACCATACACGGTCTCCGGCCTGGTAGGAAGGAGCAGGCGCTCGTCTGCGATCAGTCTGGAGTTTCTGGCGCTGCGCAGAGACCTCAAGGGACTTCTGGATCTGTACCCAAGAAGCACGTAGGACGGAAAGGTGATCCTCCACAGCCGGAATTTCCTGGGAAGAGAATACCTCCAGTAACACGGCAGGTTGGAACCCATAATTGGCCATGAAGGAAGACGTCCCAGAGGAAGAGTTCACCGCCGTGTTCCTGGCAAACTCAGCCCAAGGCAGGAGGTCAACCCAATTGTCTTGGTGATCGGAGACATAGCAACGAAGGAATTGCTCCAAGGCCTGATTGGATCGTTCTGCGGCCCCATTGGACTGAGGGTGGTAGGCCGAGGAGAAGGAGAGATGAATCCCCAACTGGGAGCAAAAGGCGCGCCAGAACCTGGACACAAACTGACTCCCCCGATCCGACACAATCTCCTTGGGCAAATCGTGCAACCGGAAAACCTCCCTGGCAAAAATCGTGGCCAACTCCTGTGCAGAGGGTAACTTCTTGAGAGGAACACAGTGGCACATTTTGGAAAACCGATCCACAATCATGAGAATGACCGTATGGCCTCGGGATGCAGGGAGGTCCACAATGAAATCCATCCCCAGGTGTGACCATGGGCGCTCCCCGGTGGCTATGGGTTGCAGAAGGCCCAACGGAAGGTGCCGAGGGGACTTACTCTGGGCACAAACGGAGCATGCCGCTACATATGCGGCGATGTCGGAACGTAGGGAAGGCCACCAGAACAGACGTGAAACAGCCCAGGACAGCTGATTCTTTCCAGGATGCCCCGCGGTCTTGGAGTTATGGTAGGTTCGCAACAACCGAGTGCGCAACTCCTCAGGCACAAAACATCTGCCGTTGGGTCTCCCAGAGGGAGCACCAGATTGAGCCGCCAAAATCTGCTCACCCAGGGGAGAGGTCAGGCTGGTGCGAATGGCGGCCAGGATCTGATTCGGAGGTATGACCGAAGTCGGAATCGACTCCTCCCTGGACAGGTCGGAGTACTGCCGTGATAAGGCATCCGCCCTGATGTTCTTGGAACCGGGTAGGTAGGAGACCACGTAATTAAAACGTGACAAGAACAGAGCCCATCTGGCCTGACGTGGAGTCAATCTCTTGGCCTCAGAAAGGTAGGTCAGATTCTTGTGGTCCGTCAGGATGAGGACCTAAACCACCGAACCCTCGAGCAAGTGCCTCCATTCTTTAAGGGCCTGCACGATGGCCAATAACTCCCTGTCACCAATCTGATAGTTGCACTCCGCGGAAGACAGTTTCCGGGAGTAAAACCCACAAGGAAGCAGAGGACCCTCTGGTGTTCTACGCTGAGACAGAAGGGCACCTACTCCCGTCTCAGACGCGTCCACCTCGAGGACAAAGGGCAACCCAGGGTTGGGATGCGACAGAATCGGAGCCGACACAAAGGCAGACTTTAGAGCCTCAAAAGCTCGGATGGCCTAGAGCGGCCAGACCTGGGAATTACTGCCCTTCCTGGTCAGATCCGTGAGAGGCTTGGCTAGCATGGAAAAGTCCCTGATGAACTTCCGATAATAATTGGCGAAGCCCAAAAAGCGCTGCAGGGAGCGAAGACCACTGGGCTGGGGCCACTGTAAGACAGCCGAAACCTTCTCAGGATCCATGGAGAACCCCTCAGCGGAAATGATGTAACCTAAGAAGGTTACCTGGGATCGGTGAAATTCGCATTTCTCAAGCTTACCGAACAGCTTGTTCTCTCGTAACCGTTGCAACACTCGTCTGACATCCAGAATGTGGGTCTCCATGGATTCAGAATATACCAAGATGTCATCCAAATAGACCACCACACACTGCTGCAACAGGTCACGGAAAACATTGTTGATGAATTCCTGAAAGACTGTGGGCGCATTGCACAACCCAAAGGGCATAACCAAGGATTCATAATGACCGGTCCTGGTGTTAAACGCGGTCTTCCACTCATTGCCCGCCTTGATCCTTACGAGGTTATATGCCGCCCTCAGGTCGAGTTTGGTAAAGACCGTGGCCCCTTTAAGGCGATCGAACAGCTCGGAAATCAAGGGTATCGGGTAAGCGTTCTTGATCGTGATGCGATTGAGACCCCTGTAATCGATGCAAGGCCTCAACTCACCGCCCTTCTTTTTCACAAAGAAAAATCCAGCCCCTGCCGGGGACGAGGATTTGCGAATGTGTCCGCGTGAAAGCGCCTCCTTCACGTACTCCTCCATGGCCTCATTCTCCGCTACCGACAGTGGATAGACCTTGCCACGAGGAGGAACGGCACCAGGTTGTAACTCGATGGCACAATCGTATGGGCGGTGCGGAGGGAGGGCAACCGCGCGCACCTTATCGAATACATCCCGGTACTCCTCGTATTCAGGAGGCAACAGAGAGCCCGAGGAAGTACACAGCAACTTGACAGGCCCATGGATGCAACTAGCCCCACACTGTGGTGACCACGAGAGGATCTCGGCCGATCTCCAATCGAAAGTCGGATTATGCTTCTGGAGCCAGGGGTACCCCAAGACCACCGAGTAGTGTGGAGACGAAATAACCTGGAAGCAGACCGACTCTCTGTGAACGGCACCAATGGCTATCCCCACTGGAAGGGTCTCATGAGTCACGTGTGGCGGCAGAAGGGGTCTGCCGTCTATCGCCTCAAGAGCCAGTGGGGAACCTCGGGCCTGCAGAGGAATGGAATTGGCGGCAGCGAACACACTATCAATGAACAAACCACCAGCACCAGAGTCCACCAACGCCTGGGTCGTCACTGAGCCCCCGACCCAGGAGAGGACAACAGTGATCAGTGGTTTGTCAACACGGGAAACCGGGGACGAGGAGACTCCACCCAAGATCTGCCCCCGACAGGATCTCAGGTGCGAGCGTTTCCCGGACGGTTAGGACATGCCAACCGAAAATGCCCACCGAGACCACAGTACATGCATCGGCCCTCGCGTCTCCGGAGTACCCTCTCCCCCTCGGACAGGCGAGCAAAGCCCAGCTGCATGGGTTCATCCCCAGCCAAGTCATCCCCAGGAGGCGTGGGAGGAGAGGGAGGCACGGGTGGGACAGCAAAGGTAGGTGCCAATCTGTTAGGAGGCCTCCGCAGACTCTCCTTAAAGGAAGGTCTCTCCCTGAGTCTGGTGTCAATCAAAATCAGGAAAGAAATAAGAGACTCGAGCTCCACTGGTAGGTCCTTAGCTGCAACCTCATCCTTCAAGGCATCCGAGAGACCATGAGAGAAAGCAGCGACCAGAGCCTCATTATTCCAGCCCACCTCTGCTGCCAGGGTACGAAACTCAATGGCGTATTCAGCTACGGATCGTGAACCCTGTCTGATGGACATAAGGAGCTTCGCAGCAGAGGCAGCACGAGCCGGCACATCGAATACCCTCCGAAGAGAAGCAACAAAACCGGAAAACTCGGGAACCACCGGATTGTTGTTCTCCCATAAAGGGCTGGCCCAGGCCAAGGCCTTGTCCGAGAGCAGCGAAATTAAGAAGCCCACCTTTGATCTCTCAGTAGGAAAGGCATGTGGCAGCAACTCGAAATAAATGCCCACCTGGTTGAGGAAACCTCGGCACTGAGTTGGCTCTCCCCCAAAGCGCTGTGGAAGGGGGGCAGAACCGGACATACCCCGAAACACCGCAGGCGCAACAACAGGTGTCGGGGTAGACTCTGGCGCAACAACCGGAGCGGCAGTAGGAGCGGGCTCAGGAGCGACAACCGACCCATCGGCAACGGGAGCGAAATGAGCCGTGCGTTCAAGCAGGATTTGCAACGCCACGGCGAACTGACCCAACAGGTGATCCTGCTGATCAAGTCTGGCAACCAGCGTGGGTAGCGAGGATGGCCCTGTACCGTCAGAATTCATGGCTTGGTCCTAATGTCACGGAACCATGAACCAGACGTACAACAACAGATAAGTGAAAATAAGAAGGCTTTATTAAAAATCAAGCTGTAAAGCAAAAGTCCAAACGGATGGCAAAACCGAAGCAGAGTCTTTGCGAAGCCAGAGGTCAGGAGCCAGGAGGGTAGTCAGACGAAGCCGGGATCAGGAACCAGCAGGGTAGTCAGACGAAGCCAGGATCAGGAACCAGCAGGGTAGTCAGACGAAGCCAGGATCAGGAACCAGCAGGGTAATCAGACGAAGCCAGGATCAGGAACCAGAAGCAGCAGCAGTCTTAGAACCATGTGAACACAGGAGGACCAAGCAAGGAACTGAAGCCACAGACCTCCTATATATATGAGCTAGGCATCCAGCTCCTCCCAGTAGGAAGGAGGAGCCGCAGAGTGGGAGGCTACAAGAAACCCAGAAACCAAGATGGCCGCCAGCACATGTCAAACGAAGGAGAACAGCAAGAAGTTAAGACCATGACACTGGTGTTGGCATGGAGTCCTCCCTGGACAACTCAGAATACTGGAGAGACAAGGCATCAGCCTTAACATTCTTGGAGCCGGGCAAATCGGGGACCACATAGTTAAAACGAGACAAGAATAAGGACCATCTGGCCTGACGGGGTGTAAGCCTCTGGGCCCCTGAGAGATACGTCAGATTCTTATGATCAGTGAGAATGAGAACTGGAACCACAGAACCTTGGAGCAAGTGTCTCCGCTATTTGAGAGCCAGGATAATGGCCAAGAGCTCTCTGCCTCCAATCTCATAATTGCATTCAGCTGGAGACAGCTTCTTGGAGTACAACCTACAAGGAAGTAAGGGTCCATCAGGTGTCTGACGCTGAGACAGGAGGGCACCTACTCCTGTCTCAGACGCATCCACCTCTAGGACAAAGGGCAAACCAGGATTGGGATGAGACAGAATGGGAGCCGAAGCAAAAGCAGACTTGAGGGCCTCAAAAGCTTGGATGGCAGCAGGCGTCCAATTGTGGGAATCGCTGCCCTTCTTGGTCAGATCTGAGATAGGTTTGGCCAAAGAGGAAAAGTTACTGATACATTTCTGATAGTAGTTGGCAAACCCAAGGAAACACTGAATGGAAGGAGACCACTAGGGTGAGGCCATTGTAGAACAGCCGAAACCTTCTAAGGGAGCTGAAACTTTGAGTTACCAAGTGACAGCCAAGAAACCTTAAGGATTTAGAGAAGATCCGTAAAGAAGAGTGGACCAAAATCTCTCCTGAGATGTGTGCAAACCTGGTAACCAACTACAGGAAACGTCTTACCTCTGTGCTTGCCAACAAGGGTTTCTCCACCAAGTACTAAGTCATGTTTTGCTTGGGAATCAAAAACCTATTTTACTCACTGAACTGCAACTTACATTTATAGCATTTGTTTTATATATTTTTTGGGGGATTTTTGGTTAATATTCTGTCTCATTTAAAATACACCTATGATAAAAAAATTAGGCCCTTAATTTTTTTGTAAGTGGGCAAACTTTAAAAATCTGCAGGGGATCCAGTAATTATTTTCCCCACTGTAAGTGTACTGCTATGTCTTATAAATGTGATTTTTTTTTTTTTTTACAGTAGTGGTGAATGGTCAAAGTTATGCTGATGTTCAAACATATCCCACATTTGCATTAAAGCTGGCTTGATTCAGGTAGACTGATCAACAGACACCCACACCAGTGCAGCAGTGCACAGGTCGCAGCTCCTGTGTGTAGTGGAAAAAAATAGGATCTGGGGTCCTTAGTCATATTTTTTTGTTTATGAGTGCAAGAGAATAAACATTTTTGAAAGGGAACTTATCATTTCAAAGTATTTACACTTCGCCATATGCATTTCATGCAGGTTACTTATCTGGAAAGTATTCACAGAGCTTCACTTTTTCCACATGTTCGTATGTGTTACATATTTTAAATTCATTATTTTCCACAAAATTCTACAAACAATACCCCATAATGACAATGTGAAAGAAGTTTGTTTGAAATCTTTGCAAATTTATTAAAAATAAAAAACAAAAAAAAAATCACGTGTATATAAGTATTCACAGCCTTTGCCGTGACACACAAAAATTGAGCTCAGGTGCATCGTGTTTCCACTGATCATTCTTGAGATGTTTCGGCAACTTGATTGGAGTCAGAGCACAAACCAAGCCATTAAGTCCACGGAATTGCCTGTAGACCTCCGAGACAGGATTGTATTGAGGCACAGATCTGTGAAAGGGTACAGAAAAATTTCTGCACCATTGAAGGTTCCAATGAGCGCAGTGGCCTCCAACATCCATAAATAGAAGAAGTTTGGAACCACCAAGACTCTTCATAGAGCGGGCCACACCGGACAAACTAAGCGATCGGAGAAGGGCCTTAGTCAGGGAGGTGACCAAGAACCTGACGGTAACTCTGACTAAGCTCCAGCATTTCTCTGTGAAGAGAGGAGAACCTTCCAGAAGAACAACCATCTCTGCAGCACTCCACCAACCAGGCCTGTATGGTAGAGTGGCCAGATGGAAGCCACTCCTCAGTAAAATGCACATGAAAGCCCGTCTGGAGTTTCCCAAAAGGCACCTGAAGGACTCTCAGACCGTGAGAAACAAAATTCTCTGGTCTGATGAAACAAACATTGAACTCTTAAGCAGGCCATAGACGATTCGAATTTCGTTCGAAAATCGTAAATGGCAGTGTTATCGAACGATTTTCGTATCGTTAGTGTGGTATGTAAAACGTTCGATTTTCGTACGACAGCAAAAATTCACATATCCAACATGTTTTGTTTTTTTGCGAAAAATCGGCCGAATTTCGTATCATTAGTGGGGGAGTTGTATGATTTCGCCTAACAAAACACAGAACAGTAGGGAGTGTGTCCGGTAAAGATGTGGTTAAAAGGCACAAAAAATAGTGTTTTGTCGTACGATTTTCGGCTCACATTGATGGTACACTCGATGATGTGCACGAGAGCCGCTTTCGAACGATAAATCGTACGAAATTCGAATCGTCTATGGCCTGCTTTAGACCTGAATGGCAAGTGTCACGTCTGGAGGAAACCAGGCATCGCTCATCACCTTGCCAATACTATCCCTACAGTGAAGCATGGTGGTGGGGATGTTTTTCAGCATTAGAAACTGGGAGACTAGTTGGGATTGAGGAAAAAATAAATGCAGCAATGTACAGAGACATCCTTGATGAATACCTGCTCCAGAGTGCTATGGACCTCAGACTGGGGCGAAGGATCATCTTCCAACAGGACAATGACCCTAAGCACACAGCCAAGATAACAAAAGTCAAGATAACAAAGGAGTGGCTACGGGACAACTTGTGAACGTTCTTGAGTGGCCCAGCCAGAGCCCAGACTTGCAACCTCCTGAACATCTCTGGAGAGATCTGAAAATGGCTGTGCACTGACGCTCCCCATCCAACCTGATGGAGCTTGAGAGGTCCTGCAAAGAAGAATGGGAAAAACTGCCCAAAAATAGGTGCGCCAAGATTGTAGCCTCATGCTCAAAAAGAGTTGAGGCTGTAATTGGTGCAAAAGGTGCTTCAACAAAGTATTGAACAAAGGCTGTGAATACCAATGTACATGTGATTTTTTTTTGATTTTTTATTTTTAATAAAAACAAACTTCTTTAACGTTTTCATTATGGGGTACTGTTTGCAGGAAAATAAATTAAGCAATTTTGGAAAAAGGCTGTAACATAACAAAATGTGTAAAAAGTGAAGCGCTGTGAATACTTTCCAGATGCACTGTATGCATTTTAGGGGTTTCACATGTGCTGCCTTTCTAACCTCCTCTTACTGCTTTTCACTCACTGATCACCCAGCTAGTTTCCCAAAACTGTGTGCCCAACACAATGTCCCCAACACAGTGAAAAAACCTATTACACATCTGCCCCAGTAAAATAATCTGTTACAGTAAACATCTGCCACATCTGTCCATAATCATCTGGTGCATCTGTCCATGATCATCTGGCACATCTGTCCATGATAGTCTGTCATGTCTGTCCATGATATTCTGCCACATCTGTCTGTGATACTCTGCCACATCTGTCCATGATCATCTGGCGCACATCATCTGCCACATCTGCCAGTGATCATCAGCCACATCTGTCCATAATCATCTGCCACATCTGTCCGTGATCATCTGCCACACATCCTCTGCCAGTGATCATCTGCCACACCTGTCTGTAATCATCTGCCACATCTGTCCATGATCATCTGACACATCTGTCCTTAATCATCTGGCGCACATCTGCCAGCGATGGTCTGCCACATCTGTCCCTGATCTGCCACATCTGTTCATGATCATCTGGTGCACATCTGCCACATCTGTCCGTGATCATCTGCCACATCTGTCCATGATCATCTGGCACACTTCATCTGCCACATCTGCCAGTGATCATCTGCCACACCTGTCTGTAATCATCTGCCACATCTGTCCGTGATCATCTGGCGCACATCATCTGCCACATCTGTCCATGATCTGCTACATCTGTCCCAGTGAACATCTGCCACATCCCAGTGATCAACATCTGTCACAGGGCCTTCAAAAATGTAATAGGTACTCAGGAAATGAAATGTGTCATTTATACCTTTAGAACGCCTGACGCTGCTTGGATGGTGGGCCTTTGTATGTGATCAGGCTGTGGAAAAGTCTCACGCATGTGGTATCGCCATACTAAGGAGGAGTAGCAGAATATATTTCAGGGTGTAATTTTTGCTGTGCACATGCTATGTGATAGAAATATCTTATAAATTTACAACTTTGTGTAAAAAAAAATATATATGTTTTTATTTTATTTCCACATTTTCCAAAAACTTGTGGAAAAAAAATGACATGTTCAAAAGACTCATTATGCCTCGTAGAATATACATTGGGGTGTTTTCTTTCCAAAATGGGGTCATTTTGTGGGTAATTCCATTGTCCTGGTGCTCCGGGCCTTCAAAACTGTGATAGGTACTCAGGAAATTAAATGTGTAATTTATTCCTTTAGAACGCCTTGGATGTTGGGCCTCTGTATGAGGCTAGGCTGTGGAAAAGTCTCAGAGATGAGATGCAACAAAGAGGAGAGCCGCTCAGGTGTCAGTTCAATGCCTGGTGCAGGTCAGATCCGCCGTCCAAGCAATAGAAAATCCAAGAAAAGAAGACCGCACTCAGGGTATGTAAGATGAAAACAATCAAAACTCCTTTATTCTTCTTCGGTACAGCAGACAGACAGTGCAATGCACAGGACAGACGTGTCGGGTTGACGCGTTTCACGATAAAAATCGCTTACTCATAACCACACACTATGTTTTCATCTTACATACCCTGAGTGCGGTCTTCTTTTCTTGGATTTTCTGTGGAAAAGTCTCACACATGTGGTATTGCCATACTCAGGAGGAGTAGCAGAATATATTTTGGGGTGTAATTGTAAGTTTATCTATTTATCTATGCCATGTGTAAGAAATAACTTGTTAATATGACAATTTTGTCGGGGGAAAAAAATCTTCTTTACCCAAACTATTGCGGGCAAAAAACTGCAACTTCAAAAAACTTACTATGCGCCTTACCAAATACCTTGGACTGTCATATTTACAAAAAGGGGTCATTTGGGGGGTATTTGTACTGTCCTGACATTTTAGGGCCTCAAGAAATTAGATATGCAGTCAGTACATCACGATTGAACAAACCTATTATCATACACTTATCAGGATTTTTTTTTTACCAAAGGCATGTAGCAGAATACATTCTGGCCTAAATTTATGATGAAATCTGATTTTATTGGATTTCTTTGGAAACAGAAAGTAGAAAATATAGATTTTTTTTTTCAAAATATTAAATAAAAAAAAACCCAGTGTTAAATAAATACCACAAAAAGAAAGCTCTATTTGTGTGAACAAAATGATAAAAATTTCATTTGGGTACAGTGTAGCATGACTACATGTAATTGTCATTCAAGATGCAAGAGCACTAAAAGATGAAAATTGATCTGGGAAGGAAGGGGGTGGACGTGCCTACTTTTGAGGTGGTTAAAGGAATTACCTTCCACCTTTTTGTAAGTAATTTCAAGACAGTGATTTAAAGCATATATACAACTAAAAAATGTTTTGGTTTGTTCTGGATAGAGAAGTGCTAAGCCCCCGTTCACACTAAGGCGACCTGTGAGGCGACCTGGTCGCCTCACAGGTCGCCGTAGGTCGCCTTCCATAGGGAAGCTGCGGACCCGTTCTAATAGGAGCGACACAAGTCGCTCCGACTTAGAAAAAGGGTCCGGAGCTTCTTTGGGGCGACCAGGAGGCGACTGCTATAGACTTCAATGATATGAAGTCCGTGGCGGCCGCTCCGAGGTTGCGGCGCGCTGCTCGCACCGCGATCTCGGAGGTCACCCCGGGAAGTAGCGTCGCTCGTATGTGAACGGGCACTAAACCCTGTTAGTTGTTTATATTTTGAATGTCTTCATCCTATCTGGGTGATTTCCCTTCATTGCTTCTACAGGAAGCAAGATAGGAACCTTGTGGACCCCTGTTACTGGAATAGATGTTTTCATTGGAAGATTTCCCCTTACTTCCCATTCTGGGGACAAGTAAAACCTTTTGGAGTTTCCGACACATAATGTGACAGCAATGTAATTCCCAATGTACTTCTAATCAATCCAAGAATTATGAAAAAAAGTTTTGGTTACAGGTACACTTTAAACAGAATAAAATTCTCTCTGACATAGCCAAGTCAAAGGCCAGACTTCAATCCAGTTAAGATGCTGAGACAGAGAGCAGTTTAGGCAAAGTCATCCAGAAATATCAGTGAATGGAATTTTTTTTATAGGAAATGAGCTTACAGATTTCTGACTATTGTAACACATGTTAAAGTGGATCTTCACAGTGTTTGGAAAAAAAGTATAGGTCAGCAGCTACAAATATTGTAGCTGCCCCCCTTTTTAAAATAAGGACACTTACCTGTCCACCTGTCCAAGGATCCAGCACCGTCCTCACCTGGGCCAGTTTTTTTGTCAGTCTTTGGGTCCCTGGCGCCACCATGTGGACTGTGGGAAGCCAGCTGTGACTTCTTGCAGCATCATAGCTGGCTCCCCACTGGGCATGTACGAGGCAAGCTGCACTGTGAGAATGGTCCCCCAGACTTCTGGGACCAGTGACGTGTCCCAGAAGGCTGCGGGCAGGGAAGGGGCGGTGTCAAAGCTCCAATAGCCAAAGTGATCCAAGTGGAAGTGGGAGTGGGTACTTACCAAACATAGGTACCCGCTCTCCTCCCAAAAAAAGTTCCAAAAGAAGAAGGGGGGGGGGGCATGAAGCAGAATTTCTCCTTTAGGGGAAATTCCTTTCTGGTCATTTAAAACGATTGTAAAGATTCATTTTTTTTAAACAACAAGCATGTCATACCCACCTGGTTCTGCACAGAGCAGCTGCAATCTTCCTCTTCATGGGTCACCCACTGGCACTCCAGGCCCCTCCCCTCTACTGAGTGCCCCCAGAGCAAGCTGTTTGCTTTGCTGTGTGCTTGCTCCTGCTCAGCCTGTGTGTCTATGAGACACACAGAGCACAGTTTGGCCCAGTCCCCCACTTCCTCCTCACTAGCTGTGATTGATAGCAGCAGGAGCCAACCAATGGCTCTTGCTGCTGTGTCTCAACCAGTGAGGAGGCAGAGACCTGGGAGAGCTTCTGCTCTCGTGCACATCGATGGATCAGGCTCAGATGAGTATTAGTGGAGCCGGGGGGGGGGGGGGGGAGCTGAAGGTTTTTTACCTCCATGCAGAGAATGGTAAAAAAACCTTCAGGCTTTAAAACCCCTTCAGTTGGCTTAAAATGTCACTGATTTTAAGTCGGTACTCTATAAAATCCTCAGTATTATGATGTTTTATACTATTATTCATATTATATTAAAAAAGAATAGCACACACATGCAAAAAAAAAAATTTTTTATGGATAGTGTAGGACCCACTGACAATGGGGTACTTTGACGTAGTAGTGGGCTTGAGCACGATATGGCCATATGGTGGGACCAAATCCCCATTTTTATTTATGGATTGTCTTCATATTCGATAGTCATTTCTTTTGCATGTGTGCGCTATTCTTTTTTAATATGCATGTCGCTTGGTTCATAGCTGCACCAGCTTTAGAAATACATGTTCAGGGTATGCTCCCCCAACCTTTTGCTTGTTTATTATTCATATTAGGTAGTCAAGGAAAAGCAGTTATTTGAATTGAAAACACGGTTATCCCATAAATGTGCCACATTGACACTGGCTAAGTAGATTGATAACAGCAAGCTTTGGGGAGATCTCCAGGCTCCTCATCAGGTGTGACTGAACTGCAATAAGGCACAGCTAACGGAGGCAGTAAAAAATAATTACGGTATATTCCTTAGCTGTGGCTCTCTTCTCTTTTCAGCAGCAAATTGTCTCTTGATAGTATTGATAACATTTGGCTTGCTATGATGCCACCTGCACTGCAAAGAACCCACTGACTAGATCTAGATGGACTTGTGTCTTTTTTTTAACCTAACTATGTAACTATGTAACATCCTGCTGCTGGAGTTATCCAACGTCATCCAACAGTGGCGAAATAAGGGTAAAAATAAATGGTGCTGACCTACAAGTGCCTCACCATAAATACAAACCTTAAAGTAATTGTCACGCAAACATTAAAGTCAATTGGCTGGCAAGGGACTGAGCTGTTCCTATTTGTGTGTCTTGGTAACATATTTTGGTCAAGTGACTATTTTAGTTTTGGTCTTCTCAATGATTATTTAGCAGACTCATATCAACTCTGTGTGAACCTCTGCCTCCTCATTTCTCTTTACCAATATAATGAATATTATTAACTTCTCTGCTATATCAGCCTATAGATACTGACCAAACTCAATTGTGCTCAATTACTATAATTTATTTTTATGGAAATTCTAAATTCCTGTCATGGAAGATTAGATAAAAATCCAGAAATAGGATCAATGCTTCAAGAAAACTCTCCTTATTGCTCCTCCATCAGATTATTTGTTCCTATTAAAATGAATGATTGCCAATAGCAGTTACTCATAGTCGCCATGCGCTCCTTTCCTTTCAGGCCTTACTTATTATTTTTTTGTTTTTTTTAAGTGAATCAATCAGCAATTTTAAACTTTTAAAACAAAGTTCTGTCTATCAGTGACACCATAAGATATCCACTGATATTTTTGTTAGCTAAGAAATCCTCTTCTATGTGCCTCTTTAGGGTGATTCTCTAATGAGGAATGTATGGAGGCTGCCATTGTTTTTTTTTATACACATTTAAAGCATGCTTGTTCTGGGTCTGTGATTTAAAAGTACTGTGACCAGATCCAGACATGCAGGCAACTAACATTTTCGGAACGAGGCAAGTAATGGGAGCCACCATATTTTTTTCATGACAGTGTAACTAGTAATACTTTGTTAATTGATCTCAATTGAACTTAGGGTTGTACCTCAACATCTTACCAACAGTCATCCATCTTTTCAAGAAAAGTCCCTCAATAACTAATAGTGGAACATGTACTAGACAGGGAAATGTTATTAGGCTTGGCTTAAGGCAAACCCACACTTTGTCCATTTAGGGTAAAATGAAAGTGGGCAAAGCGACAGGTGCACTTTAATTGAGATGTCGGGCTTTTATTACCAAAGAAGTTTCAGAAAGACACAGAGAGGGGAATTAAAAGGCTCACAACTGGTGTGGTAATAGCAGGTATTCTGTGGCACCTGTTTTATGCAGAACGATTACCTAGAAATGTTGTAAGTGGCTGATGGTTTCACTTTATATAGTTACATAGTTACATAGTTAGTGAGGCTGAAAAAAGACACATCCAGTTCAACCTATGATGTGTGTGTGTGTGTGTTTGCTTTTAACCGTACATTGTATACCCCTGTATGTTGTGGTCTTTAAGGTGTCCATCCAATAGTTTTTTGAAACTATCAAGGCTCCCCGCTGATACGACTGCTTGCGGAAGAGAATTCCACATCCTTACCGCTCTTACAGTGAAGAACCCCTTACGCACTTTAAGGTTAAACCGCCTTTCCTCAAGTTTTAGTGAGTGGCCACGTGTCATATTGTATTCCCTTACTCTGAATAGTTTGTTCCTTATGCTCGGGTCACCAGTACAGTATTTGTACATTGATATCATATCCCCCCTCAATCGTCTCTTCTCCAGAGAGAATAAGTTCAGTGCTTGTAGTCTTTCCTCATAGCTGATGTCCTCCATTCCCCTAATTATTTTTGTTGCCCTTCTCTGGACTTTCTCCAGTTCCAGCACATCCTTCCTGAGGACCGGTGCCCAGAAATGGACAGCATACTCCAGATGTGGCCGGACCAGAGTTTTGTAGAGTGGAAGAATAATCTCTTTATTTCTGGAGTGAATCCCCTTTTTTATACAACCCAGTATTCTGTTGGCTTTGCTTGCAGCGGCTTGGCATTGCATGCCACTTCCAAGCCTGTTGTCTACCAGTACCCCCAGGTCCCTTTCCATCCTAGACTCACCCAGAGGTTCCCCCCCTAGTGAGTAGCTTGCTTTCTGGTTACTGGCCCCCAAGTGCATTACTTTACATTTTTCTACATTAAATCTCATCTGCCATGTAGTTGCTCACCCCGTTATTTTGTTCAGGTCTGCTTGCAAGATTTCCACATCCTGCATAGAAGATATTGGCATGCCTAATTTAGTATCATCTGCAAATACTGAGATTGTACTAGATATCCCCTCCTCTAGATCATTTATGAATAAATTAAACAGGATTGGTCCCAGGACAGAACCCTGGGGGACCCCACTTTCCACACCCGCCCAATCAGAGTACTCCCCATTAATCACCACCCTCTGGACTCTCCCCTGGAGCCAGTTCTCTATCCAGGTACTCACCTTATGATCCATACCTACCTTCCTTAGTTTGTACAGTAAGCGTTTGTGGGGAACGGTGTCAAAGGCCTTTGCAAAGTCCAGATACACCACATCCACAGGCTTACCTTTATCTAAAGTCTAACTTTAAAGTGTAACTCTACTTTTGTTGAGAAAATAGAATTTTTGTAAGAACTTATCATAAAATTATTTTCTCTTAAGTCCTCTGACAGTGGCAGCCCTTCCATATGTTCTTCTTGGGACGTCCCAAAGCAGTGCAGGTGTGAGGGGTGGGAAAAGACGCAACCAAGCAGAATGGTAACGTGCCAACAAGGCCAGAAAAACAAAAACATGGCCAACAGGGCAGCAAAAGCTCAACCAACAGGAGCTAACCTCAGAACAACAAATTCACCCCAAGAAGAGAAAACACGTCTCTTCAACAAACCACAGCGCTCAAAACTTTTAGGCCAAAGGAAGCATCCGAGGATGCCATCACGTCAATACTGTAGAATTTGGTAACAGTGTGCACAGACGACCAGGTCGCCGCTTTACACACCTGAGCCACAGAAGCCTGATGGCGAAAAGCCCAAGAGGCACTCACTGCTCTAGTAGAATGTGCCCTCACAGGAAAAAGGAGGCACCTGACCCTTGAGTGAATAGACCTGAACAATAGTCTGTCTGATCCATTTAGAAATGGTTGCAGCGGACGCACCCAAACCCTTTCGAGGTCCCTCTGGAAGGACAAACGGAATTAAACTCCCTAAAAGACTCCACGGCAGACAGGTAAACCCTGACCGCCAGAACCACATCCAAGGAATGCAAGGCAAATTCCTTGGGATGCTTGGGCTGCGCACAAAGCGAAGGCAAAACAATGTCTTCATTGAGGTGGAAAGCAGACACCACCTTAGGAAGAAAAGACGGATTGGGTCACAGGACCACTTTAACCCTATGAACAACCAGATAAGGTGAACGGCAAGACAGAACTGCCAATTCAGACACTCTGCGAGCAGAGGTGATAGCCACCAGAAAGGCCACTTTCTGGGACAACACAGGCAGAGCTATTTCTCTGATGCTTTCAAAGGGAGACTGTTGCAAGACAGACAAAACCAAATTCAGGTCCCATGGAGGAAAAGGAGCCCTCCGTGGGGAGCCAGATAACGCACCCCTTGAATAAAGGTGCGAATCAGGGAATTAGTCGCCAAGGGACGCTGGAAAAGAATGGCTAAGGCCAACAACTGATCTTTCATCGTGCCCAGCGCCAAACGCTGTTCCACACCTTCCTGCAGGAAAGCCAAAACCCTCGCCACCGAAAAGGAGTGAGGATGAAGCCCATGCGACTCACACCAGCCAATAAACGCCTTCCAGGTACAATGGTAAATCTTCCTGGAGGTAGTCTTCCGAGCTCTCAGCAAGGTAGGAATGACAGCATTAGTCTCTCAACACCTGGCTCTCAACAGCCACGCTGTTAATGCCAGAGACCGTAAAGCAGAATGGAAGATCGGCCCTTGAGACAGCAGATCTTCTCTCAGAGGCAGCCGCCAGGGAGGCTCGACGACCATCTGCATTAGGTCTGCGTACCAAGACCAACGAGGCCAATCTGGGGGGAAAAAGAATTACCTGCACCTGTTCCGACACCAACCTGTGGAGAAACCTGGACAACAGCTGAATCGGTGGAAAGGCATAAATCAGCCGTTACCGGTGCCAAGGCACCACCAACTCGTCCGTGTCTTCCGCCAGAGGATCTTGAGCCCTGGCCATGAACCTTTTCACGAACAGATCCACATCCAGCATCCCCCACCGGGCACACAGGAGACGAAACACCTCTGGATGCAGGGACCATTCCCCCTTATCCAAGGACTGACGACTCAGATAGTCCGCCTGACAATTCTCCACTCCAGGAATGTGAACAGCGGAGATAGCTGGAACGTGTGCCTTGGCCCAGGTTAGAATCTCGGCCACTTCCTTGGCCGCCCAGGCACTCTTGGTGCCCCCCTGGTCATTGATGTAAGCCACCGCTGTGGCATTGTCTGTTTGAACTCGAACCAGGCGACCGTGCAACTGAGGCCCCCAATGGAGCAGGCAAAGTTTGATCCCCCTGAGCTCCAGGACATTTATCGGCAATGAGAATTACACCGCCGACCATGTCCCTTGGGCACACAGGGTGTCCAGTACAAAGACTTGCCCTGGCTCAGAGCGGGTGACAGGAGCCACCATGAAAGCTCTGAGCTCGTATGATGGCTCAAACATATCATCCTGTCCAGGGACTGTGGATCCTTGTTCCATATGGCAACAATCTCTGCTTGCAGAGTCCTTGTGTGAAACTGAGCAAATGGGATCACCTCGAAAGCCAAGACCATGAGCCCCAAGGACCTCATGCAGGCCTGCAGGGAGGAGAGACCGTTGTCCCCGAGGAACCGGATCTCGCCCTGCAAGGTCTAAAGCTTTTCCTCTAGGAGAAAAACTTTGGCTTGAGCGGAGTCCAAGACCATGCCCAGGTAACTCAGATGGACTGATGGGGTCAGTGCCGACTTCTGGAAGTAAGTTGATGGTCCATTCAAACTCCTGGAGCGTCTGAACCATGACTGTCAGATCGCCCGACAGAGTGGCACATGAGCTCGCCCTCAAAAAGAGGTCTTCCAGATAACCGAGGACCGCAATCCCCCTCTTGCGCAGCGGAGCCAGCACCGGGGCCAAAACCCTGGGGGCCGAAGCTAGAACAAAGGGTAAAGCCCCAAATTGAAATTGGTCCTCTGCGGAGATTGCGCTGATGACCCTCGTATATAGGGACGTGCAGATACGCATCCTTTCAGTTGATGGAGGCCAGAATATCCCCCTGACTCAAAGACGCCACCACCGATCGCATAGATTCCATCCGCAACTTCTGCACCCGCACAAAGTGGTTCAGAGACTTGAGGTCCAGAATCGGACGCACTTTGCCCTCTTTTCCGGGTACCGTACAGGCTGGAATAGAACCCGCGAAACCAGTCCCACAAAGGAACCGGTACAATAACTCCTTGAGCAAGAAGATCTTGCACAGCCCCCTTGAGATCCCTTAAATGATCAGGAGACAGACAGAGATTGGATGGGGGGCGAGATCGAAATTCGATCTTGTACCCTGAGCTAATCAGTTTGTGAACCCATTTGTCCTGAATTTGGGACAACCAGGGTTCCCGAAAGTAATGCAGATGTCCCCCCACCCCTGAAATGGGTGAGGGCGTCCATTTAGGCGGAGGAAGACTGGGCCGCAGCACTGGACTGACCAGCCTTGGGCTTACCAGACCAGGGCTTCTTGTTACCGCTGGAAGCCTTGAAGGACTTACCTTTGTCCTGCGCACTTGAGGCATGAAAAGGCCCCCGATTAGCCTTGAAGGAAGGACCCCGCCGCACGCAGGGTGATTTACCCTTTGCGGCTTGGGGCAGAAGGGTATTCTTACCCCCTGTGAGACCCTTGACAATCTCATCCAAGGAATCACCAAAGAGTCTTTCCCCCAAATCCATTTCCTAACCGTCTGAGAAACCAGCACGGAAGTGAACACAGGCTTGAGGAGCGAGCCCGCCACCAGATACATGTGGCGGAAAAGTGACTCCACACGCCTATCCATCGGGTCTTTAAACACCGGAGAGTCTTCCACGGGTACCACCGTGGACTTATTTAACCTAGACACAGTGTGGTCCACACCTAGGTGAAACTGTCCAGTGAGTATTAATGGGCCACGAAGGGGTAGCGGCGTTGAAAACGCATAGGCACCGCCAGCACGTGCTTAACGCATCGCCACTGCTCGTTCATGATATCGTGAAACTCCTCGGGGCAGGGAAAAACCTGACCCGACTTCTGTGCTTTGCGGGACCCGAAGGAAACCCGCTTACCTGACTGGGTGGGCTCATCATCAATATTCAAAATCTCCCTGACGGAGCGAATAAGTGCTTCAACTAAAGCGTGTTCCCGCGCTGTAGTGGAGGAGGACTCATCCTCCTCACCGTCCAAGTGTGAGGACTGAGAACCCTCAGGGAGGGCGTTGTCCATGGCAACCATATCAGGCTCTGAATCAGATGACTGAGAGGGCATCGGCCGTTTTTGAACATTTTCCTGCCACATCATAAGATCAACTTTGGACACCAAAGTTTCAATGCCTGCAGTTTACAGAAGCTAGGGCAGGTGCTCCGCATGCCCCGGAAGCACACACAAGATCAGTGGGGAAATTGGTATCCCGGGACTCCATTTTGGCAGAATTACAAAAATTGGAACACTGGCCCTTTAAATCTGCAAATTCTGCAGACCGCACTACCGCCGGAGTCCCCCTTTAGGATGCTAGTAATACTGAAATAGCACTGTTTCTAAGGATAATGCCCAAGGTTATAAGGAAAAAAGGCCCCACAGTGTGAGAGAGAAGTGAAGCCCCCACAGTGTGAGAGAGAAGTGAAAACAAACCGCTCTTCACGCTTCTGCTGCAGGAAAAGGAAGATGGCAGGAGGAAGTGACCAAATCCACTAGAGGCCGAACAGCGCCCTGAGCCACACAAACATGGATGCCATTGAAGTCTATGGGGAAAAATCACAGGATAAATGGCCACCGCCCTTACTAGGGGCTGCCCACATGCAAGATGGTGCCGAAACTGGCGTCAAAGCATATGCTAGCAAAAAATAGCTGCTGCCCATACAGTAAGTCAGCCAGGCTGCCCACACCCAAAATGGCGGCCAAACAAATGGTGCCAACAGTCAGAAGCACACAGCGGGAATCCATAAGGAAGCCTCCCCCAGGACAAGGTAATAGCCCCACCCCCCCCCCCAAGCAGCGGGTGCCGCTAGAGCACCCCCAGAAGGAGCAGGGAGGCAGGGGCCGTCCAGACCGGCCAGGGGGGATACCACAGAGACCGCATGCTCTGACATCGCCATGGAGTGGGCTCACACAAACCCCCCCCCCCAGATGACTGTCCCAGGGACACGGAGGGCAGCATCACTCACCATACCATGGACCACAGGCTCCGCTCCGATACGGGTCACCTACCACCCTGAGTGGGGGTGCCATCAGCCAGGAGGGGATGCTGCAACACAGGGCGTTCCAGAGTTGAGGCATCCCGGCGAAGAAAATTTCTCTGCAGGCTCGTCGGGGCACCGTCGTGGTGAGGCCTGGGCGGACCACAACCGGCGCACGCTTGCAGGCCAGGCTGGAGCACCGTAAGGATCTAGATTATCCAGTGCGAGGCCCAGCCCAGCTGTCGCTTGTAGTTCTCCTGGAGGATCCCCATGATACTAGCTAGCGATAATGAGTGAGAAATAAAATAAAACATTTTTCAAAGCAAAATAAAAACTGAGACAGGAGTCCCAGCAGTATATTCTAGTCCTACTTCTAAGCTAGGCAGCCAGAAACTGATTATCAGCACTGTGTGTGTCTGAGGGTAATGTCGAGAGAGACAGCCCCTAAAAGGCTTGTTTAAGCTTTTTTATCAAGTTTTCACTACCTAGACCGCTCCTGCAGAGGGCACCATTACCCAATAGTGAAGAACATATGGAAGGGCTGTGACTGTCAGAGGACGTAAAAGAAAAAACATTCCCCTCTGGGTGATCTCTGTACATTACAAGAATTTTAGCAAACTTTGTTGCAGAGTCCTACCTTTTGTTATTCTGAAGAAATCCCTGTTTGTTCATCTGTGCCCCTGGGCTAAGTGTGTTTAAGGTGAGCGGTTCCATAATTAGCTGTGTAGCTGCAGAGCACTAATGAAGAAATCTGCAGGGTATGCATCCCTTTAGATGTGTTCCTGTTGGGAGTATCTCACCAAAAATGACATTTTTGTTGCAGGGGATGCCTGAAATCTGACTTGTATTTCTGGAAAAACCAGTGAGCCAATCAAACAAGCAGGAAATGATGTTTCTGGGGTGTGGTCAGTACACATTCTGTGTTAAGAACACCTCCAGGTAGCCATATTGCATTGCATTTTCAGAAAATTACAGCGGCTGCAGATTGAAAAGGAAAGGAATGTCACAATTGTATACATTTTATTATTTTTTTCTTTATTTGCTGTTTTTTTCCCACTAAAGCAAATTTAAGCAAATGTGTCAAACTATTTGTTTAACTGCTCCTGTGTCTTCAGTTTAGAGGAGGATACTCCCTCTGCCTTAATTTGTGTTAAACAATTTATATTATTCCTATGGGTTACACTGCATATTTTAAATTAAAGTGGACCTAAACTCAAAATCCACTTTGAACAAGTCAGAAGTCATTAGGCAGGTTGGGGGTGATTGGGCAGGTATCAGAATCAGTATTCATTTTCCTTTCTTCAGATAAGCAGACAAAATCCCAATATTACATCACATGCCTTGTAGCAGCTCCCTATGGAGGGTGCCAGTGTCAACAGTCTTTATTCACATGAGATAAAAACTCTTTTTGTTGCCTACATTTTAACTCTTTATTTAACCTAAAAATGTGTCAGTCACTTTAAAGTTCTAAAAGTAAATGTTCAAGAATCCAGTAGACTCCTCCATTCACGTTAAATAGCATGAAGGGAGAAAAACCCATTGCTGGCTATGGTGTATCAAGCTCGAATTTTGGTCCATTCCTGCTGTAGAGTGTGTGGTCAACTTTATGTTGCTTTTAGCTTTTTTGTTGCTTTGAGCCTGAATTCATGACTTTGTCTAGCTGTCTTCCAATTCCCTGACGAAAAAAACATGCCTCACTGGCCAATAAGGGATCGCAAAGAGATGGCAAGTGGGTGAAATGGTTGAACTAAAAGTTGAGTTTAAAATAATATTTTCCAAACAGATTTAGCGTGCTATTTACAGTACTTCTGCATTCTCTTGTCACATGAGTCTGTGCTGGATGACTTCCTTCTCAGAGAACCAAAGACAATTCTTGGAATGCAATTTGTTTCAGAATAAGGTAACAGAACTGCTACATAAATTGCAAAAAAAATGAGTGCAAATCAATCCAATGAATAAAGTAGATTCTCACCCATCAGTAAAGTAAAATGCTCTGTATATACCATCCAATACATAAACGTATAAAACCAGTCTTTTCCTCTTTCTTGTCTCTGTGCTATTCATAAACAATAATATGTATATAAGTGCTCTTATAACACGTATAACATATCAGTCTCTCACAAATCAAGTCCATATATTGGAATCCCAGTGGATAGAGTGGTGACAACCAATCAAACGTCAGTGCCCACTCTCGGTGCTCAGGTGCCTTCACCCCACTAGGATGGAAGACTCACTGGAAGTACGACCCCTTAATTCTAAGAAGGTCAAAATAGCTTTCTCAGATACTGTATGTTGCTCTTAATATAAAAACAGGACACTTGCTTCTTCCAAATGGATTCATTCTTACACCGGTCACATTTACCTGGAATCCACCATCACCCAAAAAACTCCTCTCCACTCCACCATGTTCAATATGTAAGACACAGATCCATGGGGAGCCTGCACCATTCAGCAGAAATGGAGAATTCTTGAATGGTGCAGGCTCCCTGTTGGTCTGTGTCCACTACAATGAACCTGGTGGAGTGAAGAGGAACTTTTTTGGGCGACGGTAAATTCCAGACTGTCCCTATCCTGTATTCTATTGTATTGTAACTGTACTGTTTGCCCTGATGTAAAGCGGTGCGCAAACTGTTGCTGCCATATAAATCCTGTATAATAATAATAATAATATACAATTAAAAAGCATTTTTTTTCTGTCTGTGTTGCTGTAGGAAAGTATCCACTGTCTGTCTCGTAAAACACTGTTATCAGGACAAGAAGCAAGGGCAAATCTCTCCCACAAAGCCCCGGACAGTAGAAATGTATGCCTTAAGGCAGTCTGGAAATTAAAGTTGGCAATAAAATACACAATATATCCTCAAACAAAGTTCATATGAACACCCATATGAAAATTCTTTGTACATTCGACAACTTGAAAATGTCAATTGTAAGTACTTCAATATTTAATTTCCTTTTAACAATCAGTTTTGAAATGAATAAATGTTTCTTAACAAAAACCACATTTAAATGGTAAAAATTAGTTTGAGAAAAAATTTCCATCCTGCTACTTCAAAATTTTCTCATCACTGCAGTCGAAAAAAATTTCGATTTAATTCCACTTTGGCTTCGTTCACACCATATGTGCATGAAAAGCGATGGGAAAACCGCACAGATTTAACTTGTAGAGACACGAGTTTACATCAGATTTCATGCTCATTTCAGTGAGTTTTTATGCACTTTGATATCGGTTTTCATGCGCATCACTTTTGTGCCCGGTTCACACCACAGTGTTGGTGTCAGTTTTCTTTTTCTGTGCAGAAAACTGCATAGAGGTGCATCTCATAAAATTAGAATATCATCAAAAAGTTAATTTATTTCAGTAATTCAATTCATAAAGATGTGCTACACATAGAGGGATATATTTCAAGCATTTCTTTATTTTAATTATGATGATTATGGCTTACAGCTAGTGAAAACCCCAAATTCTCTATTTTTAGAAAATTGGATTACATAGGACCAATAAAAAAAAGAGTTTTTAACACAGAAATGTTGGCTTACTGAAAAGTATGTCCATGTATGCACTCAATACTTGGCAGGGGCTCCTTTTGCATTAATTACTGCATCAATGCAGCATGGCATGGAGGTGATCAGCCTGTGGCACTGCTGAGGTGTTATGGAAGCCCACGTTTCTTTGATAGCGGCTTTCAGCTTGTTTGCGTTGTTACATCTGGTGTCTCTCATCTTCCTCTTGACAATACACCACAGATTCTCTATGGGGTTTAGGTCAGGTGAGTTTGCAGGCCAATCAAAGACAGTGATACTATGATCATTAAACCAGGTATTGGTACTTTTGGCAGTGTGGGCAGGTGCCAAGTCTTGCTGGAAAATGAAATCAGCATCTCCATAAAGCTGGTCAGCAGTGGGAAACTTTAAGTGCTCGAGAATGTCCTGATAGAGGGCTGCACTGACTTTGGACTTGATATAACACAGCGGACCAACAACAGCAGATGACATGGCTCCCCAAACTATCACAGACTATAAAAAAATTTGCAATTAATTTGGAAATCAAGGTCCCAGAGTCTGGAGGAAGAGTGGAGAGGCACAGAATCCAAGTTGCAGAACCAAAGTTAAAGCGGAATTAAACCTATTAATTTAACGGTTTCAAAACATGGTTACATTCCCGACATGCCGTGAATGCTAACTGTCACATTTGCTTGTGCTTTCAACTAAACTGTCAAATCATCAAATGGCTGTAATCATAACTTATCACATGTGCAGCACCATGGCAGTTGTAGATCAAACAGAGGCTAAGGGAACGCACAATACTCTCTCTGAGTAATGGCAAGAGCCCTAGCCCTGACGGCTACATGAAAGCCTATTACAAAACATTCCTCCCTCTTCTTCAGCAGCCCATGTGTGACTATTTTAATTCGTTGGCCACAGGTGGAGAGATACCCTCGGAGGCCTTGTTGGCCCATATTATGGTGATTCCGAAGGCCAATAAGGACCCAACGGTACCGCAAAGCTACCGTCCCATCTCTCTGCTTAACAAGGATATCAAAATCCTGGCTAAGATCCTTGCAAATCGCCTGAAACACCTTATGCCCCAGGTTATCCACCTCGATCAGACCGGCTTTATTACCGGTAGAGAGGCTCGAGATAATGTCATTCGGGCGACACAGCTAATCCACTGGGCCACCTCCCATCCTGACTCACCGCCTTACCTGATCCTCTCGACCGACGCCGAAAAGGCGTTCGATCGGGTGGACTGGACCTATCTACAGGGTGTTTTGGAGTTGCTGGGACTGGGTCCACATATGCTAACTTGGATCATGGCGTTATACAGGGACCCCAGCGCCAGGGTTCGCGTTAATGGATGCCTCTCCGCCAAGTTCCGGAACGGCACCAGACAGGGGTACCCTCTTTCGTCCCTCCTCTTCGCCCAGGTCTTGGAGCCCTTTTTGACCAGGGTCAGGGTGAATGGGGATATTAGAGGCGTGCGAGTGGGTACAACGGAGCACAAGCTCTCGGCTTACGCCAATGACATTTTGTTCCTCCTTGCCGACCCCCTGCTTTCTCTGCCGGTTCTGATGCGAGAGCTTGAGCGCTTTGGCTATGTCTCGAATTTAAAATTAATCTAGCCAAATCCGAGATTCTCCTCATCTGTGTGCCCGCGTCCTTGTCTGGTTCCCTTCGGGCTGCCTTCCCCTTCACATGGACCACCTCCACCCTGACATACCTCGGAGTCAAACTTACAGACCGTTTTGACGCACTTTACGCAGCCAACTACCCCCGTCTCTTAGCAGACATCAAACAAGACCTCCTGCACTGGACCAAGACGGCCTTTACTTCGTTGTGGAGGGTTAATATCATTAAGATGAATGTCCTCCCCAGGGTCCTGTTCTATCTGCAGATGCTCCCTATCCCCCTGCCCCGCAGTCTTTTCCGACTTCTGGACGGCCTGATTACGGGCTTTGTCTGGAATGATAAACATCCTCGAATAGCCCTGGTGACCCTGAAGTCTCGGCCTACCGGACGTCCAACGCTACTATCGTGCAATTGTCCTTCAGCGCATCCTCTACTGGCGCTTCCACACCCACTCCAAACTTTGGGTCTCGCTCGAAAAGTTTATGGCGGGTAGGAATCTATCATATGCCCCTTGGCTTTCCCAGGAACACCGGGGGTTGTCAGACAATGTCTCTCCCCTTACGGTCCATGCGCTTGCTGGGTGGGACCGGGTGAACAAGCTCCTGGATCTGGCACCCGTCTCCCTGTTGGCCCCGCTGGGGGGCTACCTTTGGTTCCCTCCGGGAGAATGGAAGGCCTTTTTTGACCCATGGGTGGACGATGGCAACCCAAGTTACGGGAAACTGATGGAACGGGGTAAGCTCCTGTCTTATGAAACTTTTAAAGCCCGCCACGGCGGGTCCCCTATGAATTTTTGGAAATATAGACAGCTCCATCCTTTCTTTGCGGTTCATGGCCCCACCATCCATCCCCAGACCTCTCTTAAGCCCTTTGAGCGCCTGTTCATACAGGACACCCCCATCCCTCATATGGTCTCTGAGTTATACCAATTGTTAGGGGCCGCTTCCTCCGCTTCCGCCTGTATGAGCGGGATCTAGGACTACAGCTTTCCGACGCCCAGCTTTCCTATCTTTACCAACTAACCCACTTGAGCTCGGCTGACTCTAAGATGCAAGTACCGGCGGACTTGGCCCGCATTTATCCCTCGGCCTCCTCTGCAGGTTGGCAGAACTGTGGCGGCACTGGTACCCTACTTCACCTGTGGTGGGACTGCCCAGTCATTGCCCCCTTTTTGTGTTACATCCAGGAGCAGGTCAAGTCGATCCTCGACCTGGATGTGCCCTTCAGCCCCCTCCACTTTCTCCTGCACGTTTCCTGTATGCCGCTCAGTTGCTATAGACGTAGCTTACTGCCTCACCTCCTCAATGCTGCTAGGAGGCTGATCCCGATTTATTTGAAGCGGCCGCAGGTCCCGGGCAGGTCGGAGTGGCGGCGGATGGTAGACAACATAAGAGATGCGGAGGACTGGTTGGCTAAATGTAGAGGGACACGGGAACGCAATGACACAAGGTGGAGACCGTGGCTCGATTATTCAGGTGACCCAGCCGTAATTCCCTCGAGCCTCGATCAGGCCCTGTTGGTGCTGGCTGACCCGTCCTTAGCTGCTCTCCCCCTACCCAACCCTTAGCCCCTTTTCCGTAGGGTGTCTTTGACTTTCAGGTGGATGGGAGGCATGGTGCAAGATGCGCTCCAGATCCCGGCAGGTACGACATTCTTTCGCTTTCCCTCATTCCTTGGGTCTTTCCCCTACTTTACCTTCTCCCTTTTCTCTTCCTTTTTTCCTTTCTTTCCTTTCTTTTTCTGCTTCCCTTTTTCTTTTTCCTTACCCGTTTATTTTCTTCTCTCACATGCAGCCCAGGCTACTACGGGTGGGAAGTTTTACGAATGTGTTGGGCAGACTGCAGGAGCTGACTATGTTGTTTCTTTTTCTCCTCTAGCCCTCTTGGGCCACTGGGCTGGCCTAGAGGCTATGCAGTTTTCCCGTGGGGGCCTGAACTGCTGTAGCGCACCCCCCTTCTGCCCGCTTTGGGTGGCCGGGTGTGCTGGGGGGGCACCGGGTGGGAGCGCCGCGTTGGGGGAGGTCTGATGGAGGCCGTTGGCCCCCCTCCCCCTGCGGTGTGCTTTGGCCCGGGGGGCTCCCCTGAGCCAAGCTCCGTGCCAAATATAGATCTGAGGCTGTCATTGGTGGACTGTGGTTCATGGCCTCCGGCAGCCTGCCCTCTGTCAACTGTTGGTTTTTGCATTGCACTATGTTTGCCTTTATTGCCCCTTTTTCTTTGCGTTATGTACCACATTGCACTTTTGTACCCCCTGAGCTGTGGCACTGTTTAGCTACTCCCCCCCCCCCCCTTACACCTTTGATGTTGTTGTCACATTTTTGTATGTTTCTCTGTTAAAACTAAATAAAGATTTGTTAAAAAAAAAAACAGAGGCTAAGATGCCTCCTTGGCTGAAAAGGATAGAATGGTTTAGTGCCGCGTTAACTGCTTCCCTACCGGCCACAGTACATATACGTCGCGGTAGGGAAGTGGGTATACCGGGATCCTGGTTGAGACTACAACCATGATCCCAGTATCAGTTTTAAGTGCCTGTGATTTGCTTTCATCTAAAAGTAATCTGAGTGGCTGAGCAACCGCTGGAATACTGTTACAGGTGGTGGAAGGGGGTCCCACCCCCTCCCGTCACTGCCACCTTTACCGGGTTCTCCTGTGTTATCAGTAAGCCCAGTAACGATGCAGCCGGCGGCATCCAGATCCAGACTCACAGTGAGAGGAACAGAAGTTGTTCCTCCCACTGTGGGATGTCAGAACCTGGAAGCAACGACTATTTACTATTTTGTCACTTCTGGTTCCAGCTCTTTGTTTACTAGCTGCATAGCAGCCAGTAAAGCAGCCGATCAGAATGATTTATGTCTGATTGGCTGCATTGGAGCCCAAAGGAGAGAAGGGGGTCAAATAGACCCCTCATCTCTCCATAATGACTACTTGCCACTGCTAATGCTGTCACAAAGGATGTTTAAATTCATTTTGACCACAAAAAAAATGATCAAAAATTTTTTTTTTAAAGAAGTAGTGTAAAACATTTAACCACTTGCCGACTGCGCACAGTATATTTACTCCGGCAGTAGATCTACGTCGCTAGCCTGTCACCGGGTTTTGAGCCAGTAGCGGGCGAGTGTGCGCCCGCCTCGGCTCGTTCACAGAGGAGTGCGGGCGTGTGACCGGCGGACCCGATGTCCACCGGTCACACTACGATCGTCGGTAGAGCGGGAGAAAGGCGGGCGGCTTATGTAAACAAGCCGCCTGTCATTCTCCCCTGTATAAAAATGCAGATCAGACAGTTCTACTATGTAGAACCATTGATCTCTGTTTTTACACTAGGAGACCTGTCCCACTACAGTTAGAATCACGCCCCTAGGACACACTTAACCCCTCCCTCTCCAATACAGTTAACCCCTTCCCTACCAGTGTCATTTTTGCAGTAACAGTGCATATATATAGCACTGATTACTGCAGTAATGTCACTGGTACCCCCAAAAGTGTCAAAAATGTCAGTCAAGGGTCCGATCTGTCCACCACAATGTCGCAGTACCGCAAAAAAAATCGCAGATCGCCGCCATTACTCGTTAAAAAAAACCCACCAAAAATGACAAAAATCTTTCCCTTTGTTAGTAAACGCGATAACTTTTGCGCAAACCAATCAAAATACGCTTTTTGCGATTTTTTTTACCAAACATATGTAGCATAAAACAAATTGGCCGAGAATGTTAAAAAATTTTGATTTTTACATTTTTTTGGGGGGGAATTTCATATAAAAAAGTGAAAAATATTGTTATTTTTGCAAAATTTACGCTATTTTTTTGTTTATAGCGCATGATCAAAAAAATCGCACAGGTGATCAAATACCACCAAAAGAAACCTCTGTTTGTGGGAAAAAAAGGACGTGAAATTCGTTTAGGTACAGCGTCGCACGACCGCGCAATTGTCCGTTAAAGTCACGCAGTAAAAAAATCGCAAAAAAAACCCTGGTCAGGAAGGGGGTAAAATCTTCCGGGGCTTAAGTGGTTAATAAAAAATAAAATAAATAATAATAAAAAAATGTTTTTAAAGCCCCCCCGTTCCCCTGTGTTCATATGCAGTGGCAAACACATGTAGATCCCGCACGCATATGTAAATAGTGATCACACCACATGTGAGGTATTGCCGCGATCGTCAGAGTGAGAGCAACAATTCTAGCACCAGACTTCCTGGGTAAATCTAAACTGGTAACCTGCGAAGGCTTTTAAAGCATCACCTATGGATAATTTAAAGTACCATAGTTTGACACCATTCAATGAGTGTGCCCAATTTTAAAGCTTGACATGTTTGGTCTTTATTTACTCGGTGTAATCATCTCATCGCATCATACTCATCTTTAATAGTTTACCAAAAAAAAATGGTATTATATAGTGTTTGTGCTCACTAAAATGTGTTAAAGTGCATTTTTTCCCAAAAAATTGCGTAAAACTGCTGTGCAAATACCGTGTAACATACACAATTGCAACACCCACCATTTTATTCTCTAGGACCTTTACTTAATATATAATGTTTGGGGGTTCAAAGTAATTTTCTAGCAAAGAAAAAAAAGATACATTTTACATGTAGGAGAAGTAAGAGTCAGAATAGGCTTTGGAAGCAAGTGGTTAAATAAAAAATGTCTACGAGTATATGGTCAGGTTTAAGTCATTGGTAACCAAATTTTCAGAATGATAAAGTTAGCGGGAGAAGCCCATGTTTTTCTCGGGACTTTTATATCATATTATTATATTGTCTAATGTAAAAATATATTCAAAAGACTATTTCCCCTTTAAAATTTCTCTGGGCAGCTAGTGCAAGAACTAGAAGAATTTTATGATACATGAAGTCATAACCACAGATCACTTACTATGCGGCTTAAACAATTTGCCAGACTTCCATGCTTTAATATTTTCACTGGTGCCTATTTTCCTTGAATAACCTAGCCTTGTTTCACAAATACAGAAAACAATTGTAGTGGCCCCACTTAGCGATCTTCCAGTATGAAAGGCTATGATTTACAAAACCCTTACTGGAATCCCAGTCACGTTGTCATATACTTTCCAGCCAGTTTAATATATTTTTTTTTAAGGTAGAGTTAAACATCTCCAGTTTCACAATGGGCTTCTGTCTTCATGCAGAGTATAATTGCTCCCAAAATATTATCACAGGAATGCTTTTAACTTGCACCCAGTATGTCACAATGAAGTGTGCTTACTATATACAACCCTACGTTTGCTGTCAGCCTAGTCCTTATTAATCAACGGGCCTGCCACAGATCATACGAGACAATGTGTAATAGTGCCTTTCGAAGTAATTACAGGTCTGGCAACCTTTGAAGGTGTTTACTCCACAAGATGTACACTAAGTAACAATGGCATCCCCCCCCCACCCCACCCAAGACCACAGGAATATATTCGTGTTTACCCAAAATTTACTCTGGAACCTATTAGAGGGGAGGTTCTTGTAACTTACCAGTTGTAACGTTGTCATTTACTGGTTTTGAAGACTTATAGGAAGACATTGTTTACCTTACCAACACAGTAAAACTTAAATGGTGAATAAACCCCATTTTTTTTTTGTTTGGAAAAATGTGATGCATGACTGTAGTTTAACACTCCAAGCTCGACTGAAAACGGAAATATGAGCCTTGGATGGACTGTTAAAGAACATGTTGCTGTGATTTAACTTTTAAGTGAAAGTAACCTTTAACCACCGGAGGATTTTGCTGTCTTACGTCCAGGCCACTTTTTGCGATTCGGCGCTGTGCGACTTTAACTGACAATTGCGTGGTCGTGCAACGCCGTACCCAAACGAAATTTATGTCCTTTTTTTTCCCACAAACAGAGCTTTATTTTGGTGGTATTTGATCACCTGTGCGATTTTTACTTTTTGCGCTATAAACAAAAAAAGAGCATTTATTTTGAAAAAATAACAATATTTTTAACATTTTTTTATATGAAATTCCCCCCCAAAAAAATGTAAAAATCTAAATTTTTTTAAATTTTTGGCCAATTTGTTTTCTGCTACCTATGTTTGGTAAAAAAAATCACAATAAGCGTATTTTGATTGGTTTGCGCAAAAGTTATTGCGTTTACTAACTAAGGGAAAGATTTCTGTAGTTTTTGGTATTTTTTTTAACAACAAGTAATGGCGGCGATCTGCGATTTTTTTGCGGGACTGCGACATCGCGGCGGACAGATCGGACCCTTGACTGACATTTTTGACACTTTTGGGGGTACCAGTGACATTACTGCAGTAATCAGTGCTATAAATATGCAGTGTTACTGTAAAAATGACACTGGCAAGGAAGGGGTTAATTTTATTAGAGAGGGAGGGGTTAATGTATGCCTGGTGCTTACTGACGTGTGGGGGGGAGGTTACTGAGTGACATAAGGACAGATCACATGTTCAGCTATGCTGAACACTGCAATCTGTCACTCCTTGTCACTGAGGAGATCCGCCCGCTCTGTTTACACAAGCGGGCGGATCTCCAAACTAGATTCCCCGACGATCGGGGAAGAGCAGCGGCGATCGCCGCCGCTCCTCCCCTGGCCCGACTCCCGCTGTGACTGAAAACAGCGGGAGCGCGTCTCCGGCGGCGTGCGAGCGCCGCCTACAGGGGGAGGAGTCCAGCGACGTAGGTCTACGTCGCTGGACGATAACGAACCACTTTGCCGCAGTACAGTCAATGTGACTGGTCGGCAAGTGGTTAAAGGCTAATTTCCCACCTTTTGAAAAATTAATTACAGCACCCATATTGATTAAAAAAAATATTTACTTCATTCTTGCATTGGGCTTACTAATCAGTGGACTGCGTGTTCCAACACTCAAGACAGACTATTCCACCAGCCCAGGTCCGTACCAAGGTACGGACCTTTAGTTATGGAAATTGAGGAAATTATCAATGGACCACAAATGCAGATACGCCATGCTGGGACAAGGTCATCTAGAGCCCAGGGCGAACATGCCAAATTGTGCCCCCCCTTCCCCAAGATGTTTGAGCATCAAGTGCTAGTCTGCATGCTTAGCTTAAATCCTCTCATTCATATGCTCCTAGCACAATCCACCCCCCCCCCCCCCCCCAGAAAAAAAAAATTCCCCTTCATAGCACAAATCCTCTACCCCTCAAATTTACCTCCAAGCACAAATCCCCTCCTCCCTATTCTAAATCCCCCCCCACCCAGCAAAAATTCTCCTCCTTCAATCCCCCTCCTAGCACAACAACTCCCCCCCCCCCCGCTTCACATTTCCCTCCCTAGCATAAATGCCCTCCAATCATCCCTACTAGTACAAATTCCTCTTCCAAAAAAAAAAATTCCCCTCCTAGCACAAATCCCCCCTTACCACCATATTACCTGTTCTAGAACAAACCCCTAAATCCCCCATTCTACCACTAATTCTCTTCTTCGATCTCCCCTCTTAACACAAATCCCCCCAAATCACCACTCCTAGCACACCTCCCCAAATTTCCCCCTCCCAGAGCAATTCTTACCTCCTGCTGGCACCCTACCCCCCCCCCCCCCCCCCCAATCTCCTTGTGGTGCCCTGAACCTCAAATGAAACCATGATGCCCAGCGCAGCCGCCTCTCCTGCCCACCCCTTGTCCCGGCCCTGCAGTGACGTCACTACATTGGTGCTCTATTGAGAACTACGAGGTGGCAGATGGAATGTTATTTCTGTAAATGAATGACATAGCTGTGTGAGTGCAAATAATAAAAGGAGCCATAATGACTAGATTCTGTAATGTGGGATAGTTTTGGGGTGGGGTGCTGCAGTCTGTAACCATGCTTTATTTTACACCTTAACTATGGGTATTTTGTTATTTGTCAAGGGAGAATTCAATTAGAAATTCAAATTTTTGCAAAAAAAAAAAAAGAAATATATTGCACCGTACACATCCTTAGATGTAGTGGCTGCAATAGTTTATTTCTTTGGGCTAAGAATATTCCTAGCGAGAGCAGAAAATACCTGTTAATTTTTCCTGAAATGCAGTGTCACTTCCTGTGAGCGGAAAGGATAGCATAAACAATGTTATCTCTCTTTTGTATACAACTAGTCCCATCAGTTCTCATGTGCAGTGCATTGAAAAAGTATTCATACCCCTTTTTCACATTTTGTAATGTTGCAACCAAAAACGTAAATGTATTTTATTGGGATTTTATGTGATAGACCAACACAAAGCGGCAAATAATTGTGAAGTGAAAAGATAAATGGTTTTCAAAATGTTTTACAAATAAATATTTGAAAAGTGTGGTGTGCATTTGTATTCAGCTCCCTTTACTTTGATACCCCCAAGCAAAATCTAGTGGAACCAATTATTTTTAGAAGTCACCTAATTATTAAATAGTTAAGAGTCCACCTGTGTGTAATGTAATACCAGTATAAATTCAGCTGTTCTGTGAAGCCCTCAGAGGTTTGTTAGAGAACCTTAGTGAACAAACAGCAAAATGAAGGCCAAGGAACACACCAGACAGGTCAGGGATATAGTTGTGGAGAAGTTTAAAGCAGGGTTAGGTTATAAAAAAAATATCCCAAGCTTTGAAAATCTCACAGAGCACTGTTCAATCCATCATCTGAAAATGGAAAGAGTATGGCACAACTGTAAACGTAACAAGACATGGCCGTCCACCTAAACGGACAGGCCGGGAAAGGAGAGTATTAATCAGAGCAGTAGCCAAGAGGCCCATGGTAACTCTGGAGGAGCTGCAGAGATCCACAGCTCAGGTGGGAGAATCTGTCCACAGGACAGCTATTAGTCATGCACTCCACAAGTCTGGCCTTTATGGAAGATTGGCAAGAAGAAAGACGTTGTTGAAAAAAAAAGCCACCGTGAATCATGGCAGCTGTAATTACAATGAAAGGCGGTTCTACAAAGTATTGACTCAGGGGGGCTGAATACAAATGCACGCCACACTTTTCACATATTTATTTGTAAAAGATTGAAACCTTTTGTTGAAAAGGTGAAAAGATGAAAACCATTTATCATTTTCCTTCCACTTCACAGTTATGCGCCAATTTGTGTTGGTCTACCACATAAAAATCCCAATAAAATACATTTACATTTTTGGTTGGAACATGACAAAACGTGAAAAGTTTTAAGGGATATGAATACTTTTTCAAGGCCCTGTAATGGAGATGAACAAAGGCAGACATGTTTAAAGTTCACAATACAGAATGGATCGGCGCTAATTCTGAGTATTATCAAGTCCTTGATGGAACTTACAGTGTCCTGTAGAATTTTGAAGGCACCATAAGGGGATCAGTCCACAAGTCTCTAGGCAGCCATTGGTAGGTGGAGAAAAAGACTGAAGCGATTTCTCCAGATATGTAATGAAAGAGAAGACTACAAGGCGTCTCTTAATGCAGACTGTAGACAATTTATTAGGCATGACACATAATAATGCACTGGCATATTCCAAAAGTACATAAGCCTGTCCTGGGCAGATCGGTTCTGGTGCCTGCAGCGGATCCGGTGGTCTGTTACCTTCTTGCTTCCTCTATAAGTGTGCCAGCTGGCTCCCGGGAGCAGAGACGAGAGCAAGGGCTGGACCGCACAGTGAACCGCAACCAAGCGCCAGTGACGTCCCTGGTGCTTGGTTGCGGTTCACTGTGCGGTCCAGCCCGGCCCTCATTCTCGTCCCTGCTCCTGGAAGCCGGCCAGCACACTTACGGAGGAAGCAAAAAAAGTAACAGACCACCGGATCCGCTGCAGGCACAAGAACCGATCTGACCAGGACGCAATAGAGGGACTGATTACCCCCCAATCTTCAGGCTCATGTACTTTTGGAATATGTGAGTGCATTATTATGTGTCATGCTTAATAAATTGTCTAGAGCAGGGGTAATGAATTAAAATTCAAGGAGGTCCGGTCGCTAAAATTTTCATTGGGCCGAGGTCCGAATCTCAAGTCGGTGCTGACTCAGAAAGATTGTAGTCACCGTATGTCTTATCAAATCAGTGTGCCCCATAGCATAAATATGTCGATCAGAGTGCCCCTTAACATAAAATATGCCCATCAGTGTGTACCACAGCATAAATATGCACATCAGCATGCCCCTTAACATAAAATATGCCCATCAGAGTGCCCCTTAACATAAAATATTCCCATCAGCGTGACCATTAACATAAAATAAGGGGCAAGCTGATGGGCATATTTTATGTTAGGGGGGCACTCTGATGGACATATTTTATCTTAGGGGGCACTCTGAGGGGCACATTTTATGTTAAGGGGCACTCTGATGGGCAAAACAAAACGTGTAAATCAGCATTGCTCTTAACATAAAATATGCCCATTAGAGTGTCCCTTAACATAAAATATGCCCATCAGCGTGCCCCTTAGCATAAAATATACCCATCAGCGTGACCCTTAACATAAAATAAGGGGCACGCTGATGGGCATATTTTATGTTAGGGGGCACGCTGATGGGCACATTTTATGTTAGGGGGCACGCTGATGGGCACATTTTATGTTAGGGGGCACTCTGATGGGCAAAACAAAACATTTAAATCAGCGTTGCTCTTAACATAAAATATGCCCATTAGCGTGCCCCTTAACATAAAATATGCCCATCAGAGTGCCCCATAACATAAAATATGCCCATCAAAGTGCCCCTTAACATAAAATATGCCCATCAGCATGTCCCTTAGCATAAAATAAGGGGCACGCTGATGGGCACATTTTATGTCAAGGGAGCACGCTGTTGGGCACATTTTTTTTTTTTTTATGGGGCACTTTAATGAGCAGAACAAAATATGGCAAAATATGGCACATTATGCCAGTCTGCACACTAATGCTTGTGCAGCTATTCTCCCCTAAAATGTGCTCCACATACCTGAAGTCCTGAACTGCAGCCAGGAGCTGAGCCAAAAGCCGCGAACAGGGGGGCGGGGCGTGCACATAGTGTCACGCCCTAGCTCGCTGCCCGAGTGTGAGGGAGCCGCAGTCAGGAGCAGGGGGCGGGACGCACGCGTGACGTCATGCCCCCTACTCGCAGCCCAACAGGACACCGGCTGCGAGGGAGCCAGGGAGCCGCAGCGAGGAGGGGAAGGTCTCTACCTAGGTAGCGGGCTCGTGGTCCGGGCGGAAGCATCGCGCGGGCCGCCAATGGACCGTGGGCCGCCATTTAGTGACCGCCGGTCTAGAGTCTGCATTTAAAGGCACCTTGTTGTCTTCTCTTTCATGTTTATAGTTCAGCCTGTGTGAAAACCCTAAACCATGGAAGCTGTCAGCAGGTATAGAGGAGACCAGTTTGCTTAGAGGAGACCAGTTTCTTGATCTCCCTTTACTAGTAAGAACCCGGAAGCAACAAGGATTTCACAACTTTTGTTTCTGCTGTCACTTTCCCCAGCTGCTGTAGCCGGGAAAGAAGAAGCTCTTGCAGCTGTGCTCCATTAGTTTCAGTGAAGTGCAGGGGAGACATCAGGGGTCTAACAGACCCCTGATGTTTCAATAAAGACAACCTGTCACCATAATCCAAGGTTTTTCCATCAGGGTTACTCCAGAGATTGCTAGGGGTTCCATGAGCAATTTCTGCCTCTCAGATGAGTAACCACTGACACCACTGATCTTTTTAGCTATCTGTAAGGAGATAATTATTCCCAATGACCACAAGTGAAAGCAGCATTCAACCCACTGACCATCACATCAATGTATAATGAGCTGTAAATATAGTCATTTTTATCAGGGGTTCTCGGGGCTGGAAAGTTATTTCAAAGGTTCTTCTGCGTTGAAAAGGTTGAGAAAGACGGTCATAAACATTCTATCACATTAGAGGCTATTGCCCCCCGATATGATAATATTAAAGTGTCATTCAAGCTCTGACTTTTTTGGATACTGCTTCCAGAGTTCAGTTTTTCTCTATTCTGTATGATGATTAAATGTAGTGATTATAGCACAGTTGCAGTGTTTCCATGTCACTGATTGGTTTCACTTGTTGCTTGGCATTGTTCTTTATGGTGTTTGCATACAGTCCATTGGAGTGCTAATCCTGACTGTCACCTGCCACTTAAATATCTTAAACCAAATAAATTCCATTTATTTAGCTCTTAGATAATTCTGCCTTACAGTGAGCCATAAAGCCATGTATAAAGAGCAGCACATTATTCCTACTCATTAAACAATTATGCTCTCAGGTGCAGCTGTATTTACAGTACAATACAAGATAGCAGCTCAGCACAAGTTATACAACATTGCAATGCGTGCCGATAGCAATTATCTCAGAAGCTTGCGCTCTTTTAGTCTACTCTACCTTTAGCTGGAGACAATGCTACAGAACAGTAATTAATAATACAACATACAAACAAATAAAGCTTTCCTAATAGAAATCACAAATAAAAGTGCATACTTACTGCCATGAGGACTGTGTTTTCTACAGCGTAAAAGTAGACAGGCAGCAACTAAACAATGACTCTGAGATGAAAAGGCTTCGCAATTGATGTTCAAGCACTGTTTTGAGCTATAAAACTCAATTAGACAGATATTAATAGGAATCACCGTTACTGTATCTACAGCTTCCAAATCCATATTACAGTGGGGAAAAAAATTATTCGATTCCCTGCGGAATTTGTAAGTTTGCCCACTTACAAAGAAAAGACGCATGAATAAAAAACGCATAATATAAATGTCATAAATTGAGTTGCAGTTCAGTGAGTAAAATAAGTATTTGATCCCCAAGCAAAACATGACTTATACTTGGTGGAGAAACCCTTGTTGGCAAGCACAGAGGTAGGACGTTTCTTGTAGTTGGTGACCAGATTTGCACACATCTCAGGAGGCATTTTGGTCCACTCTTCTTTACAGATCTTCTCTAAATCCTTAAGGTTTCTTGGCTGTCTCTTGGCAAATCAAAGTTTCAGCTCCCTCCATACATGTTCTATAGGATAAAGGTCTGGAGACTGACTAGGCCTCACCATGATCCTAATGTGCTTTTTCTTGAGTCACTCCTTTGTTGTCTTGGTGGCATGTTTTGGGTCATTGTCATGCTAGAAGACCCATCCACGGCCCATCTTCAGTGTTCTGGCTGAGGGAAGAAGGTTCTCATCCAAGATTTTACAATACATGGCCCAATCTAATGGCCCCTCAATGCAATAAAGTTGGCAGAGAAACAGACCTTTAGCAGAGAAACAGACCCATAGCTTAAGGTTTCCACCTCCGTGCTTGACTGTAGAGATGGTGTTCTTAGAGTCATAGTCAGCGTGGGGTCTCCCCCAAAATCTATACCAGATCCTTATCTGAGCATGAAGCCCAGCAGGTCAGGGGGCTCATCTGAATTTTTTAACAAGGGGGCCCCCAGATACCGCCCCCTCCATGTGAATGAGTATGGCATACATTATACCCCTACCACTCACCCCCAAAATAAGCAGTGTAAATAAAAACAAGAGACGGTTTTTGACAAGTTCTTTCTTAAAAATGAAGAATGTCCCCCATCATAGCTCCAACGTGTCTTCTTTCTCCTGTTTTTTTCCCCCCCTCCGGTTCTTTTCCCTCCACTGAGTTCTTCTTCCTCTGGTTCTTCTCCCTCCGCTGCTAATGTCTTCTTCCTCTGCTTCTTTATCTGGTTCTTTTCCTTCCACTGTTGATGTCTTCTCCTGACAGTTGTGCCAGCTCCATTCTCTGCCGGTTCTTATATAGCCATTGTGATCTCACCAACCCATCATGCCCCGGGCAATGTCAAAAGGCACCCACCCCCTCCCATGTTTAGGGCATGTGGTCTGGTATGGTCTGGGGGAGGGGGCGCCTGCTTGTCCCCCACCCCCCCTTTCCTGACCTGCCAAGATGCATGATCGGATAAGGGTCTGGTATGGATTTTGGGGGCAACCCCACACTGTTTTCTTTTACTTTTGGCGTGGGGGTTCCCCATCAAGATCCATACCAGACTCCAAGGGCCTGGTATGAAATTGGGAGGGACCAACCACACCGTTTTTTGTTTTTTTTTTATTTTGGTGTGGGGTAGTCCCTTAAGATCTTTGCCAGACTCAAAGGGCCTGATGGAATTGGGGGGGGGACCCCAAAGCATTTTTGTTATTTGTTTTTTACATTTTGGTGTTGGGTGCCCCTTCAAGATCCTCAGAGTATGCATGCTACAAGTCGGATCAGTTAAGATGATGCTCCGACTTCATTAATAATAAATGGGCTGAAAACAGACCAAAGCAGTGCAGGAAACTTTGTCAAATTCACACCGACTTGTGTTGAACCAGATAAGATGGCTCCCACAGGGAACGATTGATTTATACACTTTATGCGACGTGCTCTCTGAGCGTATGCTGCACCGGGGGTTTATACAGCTTTGAGTTGGACATTATGTATAAAAATTATGATTTGTTCAAAATAGTCACTTGCCTGATAATTGTGCACACAGTGTATTGAGGTCTGTAACGCAACTTTACAGCGAGGAGGCCAATTGACAGTCTAAAAAATGTTAAAAGGAGCCTAAAGCTCCACCTGCCAGCACCCAATGAGAATGCCAACTTTAAATACTTAATATTTCATGCACATTTCCTTTAATGTCCCCATTAGATTTCAGTTTAAATACATTTTATGGGTATCAAAACAAAAGGTGTTCATGGTCTTAAAATTCAGTCACAATAGAAAAGTTTGCTTCCTGCCGATATGTTGTAGAGAAGAACACTTTCCCTCTATGTGGCAGTAGTGGTTTCTTTGGACCAACGTGGGAGGATAGCAAATTATTAACATCAGTAAGTCTATGGATTAGGCTGGGCTCTATAGATCGTTGAAGGTTTTATCAATATAATAATTCTGCATTTTAATTACTGTAGGATGGTTGTGCACTCTCTGCATGTGCACCATTATAGGTTTGTTTTTATATATATATATCTCAGCACTGTTATATATTACTTGAGTGTGGAATGTATAGATTAGGTTTGTGACCACTGGTGTGGAAATTATATTTTATCTCTCTTCATAAATGGGTACTGTATGGTCTTTGTAGCTCTGAGGAAGCAATTGGTGAAACGCGTCGGCACCGAAGACCCACAATTATATAGTACTCATCCCACCAGTTATAACAATTTCTCTCAAGGGATTGTTTTTACTTACTTGTCATTGTGTATTGCTTTTATATATATTTTGGATACAATAAAAACATGTATTTTATCTAATTATGGATATCCCTCTGTTTGGCATGTACAGTCCGACTTTTTTTTTTCTTTTATATATATACAATTATGAATAATTGCCACAAGTGTCACAGTTTTTTTTTTACATTTTTAAATTAATTCTTGTATTCAGTAAAAAAAAAAATATACAAGGCTTCTCCTGAATAGTGCAGAACTTTAGGCCCAACTGTCTTTAATTCTAGCAGGATATGGGAAGACACACTACTCTCGGAACACAGCACTGCTTACTGTATTGTAGCTAATGCTACTACAGATCATTAGAGTACACACAGCAGACACGTCTTTCTGTAACAGAAATAGCTGGTTTTGGGCAGCTTGGCCCAAACAATCTATTTAACCACTTCTGGACCAGAAGATTTTCCCCCTTAATGACCAGGCCATATTTTGCAATTCGGCACTGCGTTACTTTAACGGACAATTGCGCGGCTGTGCGATGCTGTACTTAAATAAAATTGACGTCCTTTTTTTCCCCACAAATAGAGCGTTCTTTTGGTGGTATTTGATCACCTCTGTGATTTAAATTTTTTGCGCTATAAACAAAAAAAGAGCGACCATTCTGAAAAATAAACAATATTTTTCACATTCTGCAATCTAACATTCTCCAAAAAAAAAAATTAAAAATCAAAATGTTTTAACATTTTAGGCCAATTTGTTTTCTGCTACATATTTTTGATAAAAAAAATTGCATTGCGCATACGTTATTGCTTCTGCTAACTACGGGAAAGATTTATGTCATTTTTATTATTTTTTTTTTTTTTTTTTCACTTGTAATGGTGGCGATCTGCAATTTTTAGCGGGACTGCGACATTGTGGCGGACAGATCGGACCCCTAACTGACATTTTTGACACTTTTGGGGAGACAAGTGGCATTACTACAGTAATCAGTGCTACAAATATGTACTGTTACTGTAATAATGACACTGGCAGGTAAGGGGTTAACAGTGTGGGTGATCAAGGGGTTAAATGTGTACCTAGGGGCGTGTTTCTAACTGTGGGGGGCGTGGCTTGTGGAATAACCATAGAGACACGTGATCCTATATAGAAGGATCACAGGGGCTCTATGATCATTCCAGGGAGAAGAACTGTCAGCTGTGTTTACAACAGCCGACCGTCCTTCTCTCTCAGCGGAGGGGGCAATTGGAGCTGCCTGCCCTGTGACGAGCGCTCGCCCCCTAGCTGCAGGCGCGCGACTGACATAGACCTATGTCGATTTGCCTGGGAGAGCCACACTGCTGCAGTTTAATAGGTGGCGTGTGGTCGGCAACCGGTTAAGAATGACAACCTACCAAAACATTAATGAGACTGCTATCTATGATGTCATTTTGTGCTAATTAGGTAATATTGGGGGGTTTTTTTGCTCACTTATTCAAGTTAAAAGTTTGTAGATTGCTATGATGTAATACAGAGAATCAGTTTAAACATCTTTCCACTTTTAAAAATGTATTTATGCCAAGAGCATTGATCCTGTCTCTGTAGTATTATTTTTTGTTTTTCCTAAGTAAAGCTTTTACGAGACCATACAGAGATACTCTACTCAATTCAATGCTTCAATCCCGCATGTCTGCTTAGCCAGCAGGAGTCAGTTTATTCACTTATCCTATCCTTCTTTTAAAAGAAAAATACAAGATGTAAAATAAAATTTAAAGAGGAACTAAACTCTCTCAATCAACAATAACATCTTTATTATATTACAATATTATATTTAAACTTTTTTTTTTTAACCTTTCTTTAGTTGCTTTATTGGTTTCTGGCCTAAGTCAAAATTATATCATACATCCCAGGAGTCTTTTGGAGTCTTTATCTGAAGGAAGGGAAGATTGATTTTTCTCTGCTAAGCACACCATTCTGCATGCATGACTGAGCTAAAGGTAGATGGATTTCAGGAAGTAAATGCTAATTGAATCATCTGCCCTTACTCAAGATGGCCCCAGCTAGGGGGGATCAAAGGGGAAGGGGGGGGGGGGTTCAAAGCATTTTCTTATCAAAATAAAGCATGGAGACATGGATAGGTGGGTTTGCTTGAAATATAAAAAATAATAAACAGTGTATTGAGTTTGTGGTGTTCAGATACAGTTGAGTTCCACTTTAAAGTGACTGTAAACGATCACCTTGTAAAACAACCCATTCAATTTAAAAATGAATGAGCCCCGGTTCACACTACTGCGTGTGCGGGGTTCGCATGTCATGTCGGAGCGCACTGCTCCGACATGACATGCGATCAGCTGTGCGGTGCGAGTTTAGCCATACAGTTTGTATGGCTAAATTCGCATCTCACCCGCAGCAAACACGCACAGGAGGCATTTTTGCTGCCGCATCAGGATCGGATCGCACAGCGGTTCACACTTGTGCGATCCGATCCTGTGCGAACTGCACGATCGCACTGCGATATGCGACCAAACTGGGGGTGTCGTTAAGATTACATTGACACCCCCAGCGTATCGCATATGGCAGTGTGAACTGCCGGGGGTGCGTGTGCGATGCGGGAACAGGCTGCGAATTCGCAGCCTTCCCGCATCGCATATATGTGAACCGAGCCTGAAAGGCAACACATTTTTGTATAGATATAAACAAAAAACAGTATAAATAAAAGTTTTCCCATTTTTTAAAAGTGATCACATTCCCTCTGTTCTCAGCTGCATAAGAGCTGGGAGGAGGAGAAGCAGCAGCACACTGAGCTTCCCAGTGAATGGCTATGCAGCTGGGGTGTGTCAGGACAAGTCTGATCATTGGAGTTCCCAGCATAGCTAGAGAACTGACAACGGTGTGCTCTCCCGCTTTGAGTTTCCCTCTTAGTTTTCAGCCTGATATAAAATCTGTATCTTGAAAATAAGGAATAAAGAGGTTCAACGGTTTAGGAGGGAGGGGTGATAAATAACAGTATTGCATTTTAAATAATTTGGATGTTGGACTTCCAGAAAATGGCTGCTGTATTGGAAGGTTTCTGTGTGGTCAGTTAATTAAAAAAAAAAAAAAAGTGCAGGTCTGTTCTCACAAATGTAGACACAAATGCAGGAAAAGCCTAAAGAGGTTCAAAGACAAAAGTTTGTCTAGAGTGCATTAACAAAAGTAGTATTCTAGTTATAGTGTAAAAATGACATATATGATGGGATTATGGTTTTATTGTTGATCCTTTCAGTTGATCTGTTATTTGCTCATTAGCTGTCCAGCAAAAGTATCAGTTAAAGAGTTAGGACAAACCATATTACACTGGTGACGGGGGGGGGGGGGGTTACAACAGTCAGCTTTCATTCATGTGATGAGTTCAAAGAGATTTTATCCATTAAAGGGTATGCAGGGCAAACACTTTATGCAGGGCCGGCGCAAGGATTTTTGGCGCCCTAGGCAAAATAAAATTTGCCCCCCCCCCCCCTGCTTGTTAATGTGTGGCACAATGCACATTAGTACACATACACCTCCATAAGTCTAAAACGTTTTACTATGCATCAAACTTCAGTCTAAGTTACAGTCAGACCATGTAGTGTAGTACACAAATACAATACAAATACACTTCCATAATGGTAATGTCACATTACCATCATGTTATGGAAGTTTATGTGTAGTGTACTACACTACATGGTCTGGCTGTAACAGACTGAAGTTTAATACAATAGTAAAACGTTTTAGGCCCCAACACATTACTAATGTGTTGGGGCCTAAAACGTTTTACTATTGCATTAAACTTCAGTCTGTTACAGTCAGACCATGTAACAGGGAGTGTGTGGCAGACTAACAGTTTTAATTTAAACTTGTGCCGGTGCCGCTCTCTCCCTCCCAGTGCCCCCACCCCCTTCAGTGAGTGACTTACCTCGCTCGGCGGAGTCGGCGATGGGTCTGGCTTTCCCGCTCTCCTTTGTCGCGCATGCGCATTAGGTCTCCCCCGCCGGCTGACGTAGTTGGCGGGGAAACCTAATGCGCATGCGTGGCACCACCTCAATGCATTCCTATGAAGATTTTGCTGGAGCCCTCAGCCCCCTGACTCAGCTCACAAAAGCGCCACACTGATTCCGGGATCGGGGGCAGCAGGCAGGACGTTGGCGCCCCCTGCTGAGTTGCGCCCTAGGCGGCTGCCTGGTTCGCCTTACAGGTAGCTCCGGCCCTGACTTCATGCAAGTGAGTTCTGCAGTGCAGCACTTCAGCCACAGAGCTCTGCATCAATGCTGACAAAAGGCTAATGCGAGACAAAAGATGGGAGGTTTCCAACAACCCATTACAGCTAAAGTTCACAGCCTAAACCATCTGCCCCATAAGATCAATGATCTGAAGATCAGTGTCAGCATCAGTCAGATCCTGTCTTAAGAGATATAAACAAATAAGTCATGGTTTGGTGGGTAGTAGGAACAGATCAGGGATCAAAGTTCTACATGGTTTTCACAGAAGTAGGAAGATGCTTCTTTAATGCTGTCATGGTGGAAAAGAGAGTACGGAGTGTGCATGACACTCCCCCAAGTGGAATGATATCAGCACTTTGTCATACAACATTTACCCCTTCCGTGGCAAGAAAGGAGGAAACCGGAAATATATTTGGTGCTCAGTGACCGACCCAAAAAAAAAAAGGAGGAAACTCCTGGTGCCCAGCACGAACAGCCAACTCACAAGGGTGAGGTTCTACATCCGGAAAGCGCTCTGTAGTTAACAAAATCAGAACCAATCTGGGACAAACTCAAGCAGAACCCAGTGCCCGAGGGTCACTTCCAGTCTTAATTTACAATGTCCACGTTAGTGGGGTACGGTTGAAGTCAGGAACCGGACACCAATCCTGAAGAAAAGGTGGGGAGATGACCTGCAGCTAGAAGGTGAACGTTCTTGAATGAAGAGGGGACTACTGCTCGGACCAAGAAGCAGGGAATACTTTAAAAGTTTGTCCTGAAATTTTAAAAGTTAATTTTAGAAAAAAAACATCATGGACAGTACTTGGAGGAGCTGAAGAAATTAAAGAGGTTGTAAACCCTCTCTTCGAACTTGTACCTATAGGTAAGCCTTTAATATGCTTTACCTAAAGGTACTGTAAATATCTCCTATACTTGCACCGTTTAGGAGATATTTACTTTTAATGCAGCCTATGACGTCATCAGCGCATGCGCTCTGAAGGGACGGCCACCCATGCCGTTCCCTCAGATCCCTGTGCCATGAACGGTGGCTCCCGCGCTCATAGGCGGGAGTGATGTAATCGCTTCCTGGGAACCAGGAAGCAGGAAGGCGGAACATGTCGGCCGTCCTGTCGCTGAGCGGGCGGCACTGCGGAAGCTCCATTCTAAGGTAAGCTGCGATGCATACTAGCTCATTATGCCTTTGTCTTACAGGGTTTATTTTTTTTTTTCAGTTTTTTGGGGAGGGTTTACTTCCTCTTTAACCGCTTGCCGACCGCCGCAAGTAGATATAGCCCCGGCCAGGCAAAGTGACGTATATATACGTCAATAGCCTGTGACCGGTTTGTGAGCCAAAAGTGGGCGAGCGCTCGTTCACGGAGGAGTCCGCGTGTGACCGGCGGACCCAATGTACGCCGGTCACACTACGATCGTCGGTAGAGCGGGAGAAAGGCGGGCGGCTTATGTAAACAAGCCGCCTGTCATTCTCCCCTGTGTAAAAATGGAGATCAGACGGTTCTAATTAGTAGAACCGTTGATCTCTGTTTTTACAATAGGAGACCTTTCCCACTACAGTTAGAAACACGCCCCTAGGACAGACTTAACCCCTCCCTCTCCAATACAGTTAACCCCTTCCCTGCCAGTGTCATTTTTACAGTAACAGTGCATATTTTTAGCACTGATTACTGCAGTAATGTCACTGGTAACCCCAAAAGTGTCAAAAATGTCATTTAAGGGTCCGATCTGTCCGCCTCAATGTCGCAGTCCCGCAAAAAAAAAAATTGCAGATCGCCGCCATTACTCATTAAAAAAAAAACACCAAAAATGACAATAACCTTTCCCTTTGTTAGTAAACGCGATAACTTTTGCGCAAACCAATCAAAATACGCTTTTTGCGATTTTTTTTACCAAACCTATGTAGCATAAAACAAATTGGCCGAAAATGTTAAAAAAATTTGATTTTTGCATTTTTTTTTGGGGAATTTCATATAAAAAAATGTGAAAAATATTGTTATTTTTGCAAAATTTACGCTCTTTTTTTTTGTTTATAGCGTATGATCAAAAAATCGCACAGGTGATCAAATACCACCAAAAGAAAGCTCTGTTTGTGGGAATAAAAGGATGTGAAATTAGTTTAGGTACAGCGTCGCACGACCGCGCAATTGTCCGTTAAAGTCACGCAGTAAAAAATCGCAAAAAACCCCCTGGTCGGAATGGGGGTAAAATCCTCCGGGGCTTAAGTGGTTAAAACCATCCTCCTAGGACAGTAGTAAAAACTACTGGTGGTAGGAGGGATTATACCCAGGGCTAGCCTGCAGTTTTTCTGTTTGCTGGAGTCCAAAGCTCCATTAAGTATAAACCAAATATTTCAAAGTAACTGTGTATCTCCATTGACAAGAGACAAAACAGAAATTGCTGCGTTAATGCTAGTGACAGACTGCAGCTTATATGCCATTTTTTATTTTGCTCATAGTTAAACTTTAACATCAAGGACATTTTGCACAGTCTTACCTGTGATTTCATCTCGTATAACGTGGCATCCTCTGGCGTTAATTGTATCCCTTCATCCCATTTCTTAACAGCCTCCAAGTACCTGAAAACAGGAAAAAGGATTAAAATAAATAAATAACGCATAAATAATAAATAGATGATTAGCACTATGCTGTAAGCCATGTCTCTGGTCTGACATGCCTGGCAATTTATGGGAGGAAGGAGACAAGGAAAGCGGCACTGGGACCAGACATATGGGGCCCATGACTTCATACTGTTTGGTTCACATGAGGAAAAAATAAATAAAATATGTCTGTTGGGGCAGGAGTTCTGCATGGGAAATGCAAGAAGTATAGAAAGAACTGTAATATCCAAATATTACGTTTTTTAAAGAAAATAAAACTGTGCATAAACAGTATTGTATTGCATCATCCTAAAGACCAAGCACCATAAGGTCTATCTTACACAAATTAAGTAAAATGGATAATAATAATTACATATGGTTGTATGCAAATCCCCCCCCCCCCCCCCATACGTTTTTCACAGACCATGCTCCCAAATTTTGGCATTAATTGTGCTAGTAAGTACAACCCTACATGGGGTTTCAGAATAAGGCCAATGATGAAAACATTAGGGAGTATGCAGGTAAAACCTGCCCTATTAAAACCTCAGATATCTAGTTACCGGTGTTCTTTCTGGGATTGAAGTGTGTGACGTCATCATGCCAAGATCATAAGATCTCTCAAAGACCCCCAGAAATAAAGTTTGTAAAGGGAATTAAAAGGATCGCCAAATTATTGAAAATCAATCATTCCGCTGTAAGGAAAATAACCTACAAATAGTGTGGATTTCAAGTGACTTTTGTCCAGAACTGCAAGCAAATTCACCACCTGATGCCAAAAGAAGTAAAATAAAGCCTTGGATTGCGAGTAACTTGGTCTGCAAGTGTTTGACAAGGCGAGTAAAATGTTTTCATAAATTTTAACTTGATAAACGAGCGAGGTCTTGCAATACAAGTAATGTCATGTCACAACTGAGTAATAAAGAGAAATCCCATGTTAGTCAATGAGAGCTGTCTTAATTAGCACTACTGAAGTCGCTCCGACTTTAGAAAAGTTTCCTGTACTACTTCAAGGAGACTTCTATCCGATTTGTGGCCATAGACTTTAAGGAGGGTTTGTGAACAAAAAATGCTTATGCTCAACGGAGCTCAACAAAAATGTCCACAAGAGCACAAAAAAACTACAAGCTTCTGTATTATGAAATAAAAGCTCAAATGCCTGTGAAAGTAGCTTTATTTTTTGAGCTGCATTGTGCATGAGCCCTAAGGCAGATCCTCATCTTAACTGATGTTATTTGGATCTGACATTACAGGAAGATTACCCAGGCAGTCCTTTTTTTTTGCAAATAGTTTTTATTCAAGTTTTTTAAGACATAACAGAAAAAGAAAGTACAATAAAATAAAGTAAAGTCAGTTCTCAACATTGTGACTATGAGCAGTAACATCCGCTATGAATACATATAACAGGTTATCAATTCAATCAAGTAACGCAAGTAAAGCAGGCAAATATGTCACATCCAACAGGAATACAGCATTAAGTCAGGGAAGCTTCATGGCCCAAAAGTCCCAGTATGTATTAAATAATTGCAATTGTAGCTTATTTATTGCCAGAGCTCTTTCAAATTGGTGGTTAACTTTAAGTAACTGAACTACATGCGTCAGGTTTGGGGCTTCCTTGGTTTTCCATCTGCGGAGCACAGATGTGCGAGCCGCCAGCAACACATGTGTAACCCAGGGCCTATATTGGGCCGGTATGTCATTAATCCCTAAGTGTAGTAAGGCTAGTGCTGGAGTCGGTTTCAGTATGCATCCAGTGTGAGAGGACATATATCTAAATATCTGGTGCCAGTAACTCGTTAAGGAAGGACAGGACCACAAAACATGAAGTAACGTCCCTACTTGAGAGCATTCCCTCCAGCAAAGTTGAGAGTAGGATTGAGAAAAGCCCGCCAGGCGGTAAGGTGTATAATACCACCTATTCGTTATTTTTTGGGACATCTCCCAATGATTTACGCAGTGAGAGTATTTGTATATGGTTGTAAGGGCTGATTTCCACTGAGAAATAGAGAAGGTAGTACCGAGTTCCGTATCCCATCGGAACATATGAGTGGTCTTGTAGAACACAGAGTTATCCAACAGAACATCATAATAGTGTGATAGTTTGGGGGTTTTATTCAGTGTGCTTGTGAGAAGGTCCCATATCCTGCCATCGATCAGGATCGATAGCAGGGGATGGACCCGCAGAAAGTGATGTATGCGCAATAGGTGATAGTGCATATATTGAGGTAGGTTGTATTTCTGAATGAGATCCGTAATCGGGGTGAGGGATCCACCGGTATAGAGTGAGTTAACGGTGGAGATATTCCACCGAATCATCAGATGCGTGGGAAGATCAGGTATATGTTGGGCAAGAATATCTATTGGTAGTGTGCACGAGTTAGATATATCCCGTACAACCGGAGACACCGGGGACAGGCGCCATACCCTCAATGTTGCTTGCATTGTGGGCGGCAAGTCTGCTAGCCTCCATTCCCTCCACCTGTCGCTCAGGAGGAAGGTTCTCAGATCCCTCAGCGGTGACACATCCCGTTCAAGTTCCACCCACATAGGCGGTTCAGATGTCGTGAGCCATTGTCTCAATTGGGCCAGAATCGTAGCTCTATAGTAGGTAGCTATATCAGGGACAGATGCTCCCCCAAATAGCTTTTTCTTAACTAAAATTGACGCGGCGCATCTGGGGCGCTTACCTCCGCAAATGTAAGCCGACATCAGCTTAGTCAGCTTGAGAAGATGAGTCGCCGGAAAGTGAATGGGAAGTGCTCTGAAAAGGTATAATATTTGGGGCAAAATAAACATTTTGTAGGCCGCTACTCTCCCACTCCAGGAGAAGTGGGGGATATGCATACGGGAAATGTCCGCGTTGATCTTGGTCACTAGTCTGCTGACATTTACAGGTAGCAGTCTAAGGGGGTTAGCCGGCAGATCAATACCTAAATAATGGATGCTGTCCGAAGACCATGGGATAGGAATGGAGGCTTGCAGTTTAGATTGGAGCGCATCAGAGACCCTTAAATTGAGGACTGTGGACTTAGAGGCATTAAGTTTATAGAACGATACCCTGCTATAAGAAAGGAGTGTAGCGTAGGCCGCTGGAAGTGAGACTTCTGGGTGGGTGAGCATCATGATAATATCATCTGCAAACAAATTAATCTTATGATGGTATGAATGCAGCTTAAAACCCGTGATGAGTGGGTTGGATCGAATTGTTTCTGCCAACGGCTCTATAATCAAATTAAAGATTGTGGGAGATAAGGGGCAGCCCTGCCTTGTGCCGTTTGTGATATTGAAGTTTTTAGATAGCGTGCCCGAGGTGTATACTCGTGCCATTGGTGTAGAATAGAGGGCCATGATGGCAGAGAGAATGGGCCCTGAAAAACCAAATTTTTGGAGTGTAGCTCGCATGTAACCCCAATGAACCCTGTCAAAAGCCTTTTCGGCATCTAGGGTTAGTAGTACAGAGGAGAGTTTGGAGGAGTGTGCTTGATGCATGATGCCCAAGATTCTCTCCTTGTTGCATCAGAGGTCTGCCTACCTGGTGTGAAACCCATCTGATCTCTATGTATAAGCGTGGGGAGAATAGCTTGAATGCGCTTTGACAGGATACGGGCGTATATTTTTGCATCAGAATTTAAAAGGGAAATGGGGCGAAAATTTGCCGGTGTGGTGGGATCTTTACCTGGCTTGGGCAACGTGACAATATGGGCACTTAGGATATCTGAGGGTAATGAGGAGACTGCCATTGCTTTATTATAGACTTCCGCCATAGTAGGGCTTAAGTGTTGGCTGAAGAGCTGGTAAAATTCGTTGGAAAACCCGGCCGGACCAGGAGATTTACCCTTCGGCAACGATGCGATACTGGAGCGCACCTCCGTAAGCGTGATCGGGGAGTTAAGGGCGAGCAGTTGGCTGTCTGAGAGGGAGGGTAGGGACACTGCGTTGAGGAATCGGTTAATATCCTCCGTCGACGGTTGGTGTTCAGACGGGTTATCCCCAAGATTGTACAAAGCGCTGTAAAAATCAGCAAATGCATCCGCTATGTCTTGTGGATGAGTAAGTTTAGATGCAGGTGAGGGGTGAAGGAGGAAGGGGATTCTGGATTTAGCCTGTTTGCGCTTTACCTGTGATGCCAAGAGCTTGCCAGCCTTATTGGCTTGGCAGTAGTATTTTTGTTTAAGATACTGGAATTGTCTGTTGGATTGTTCCAGAAGGAGAAGGCGTAATTCCTGTCTCAATGCCAGAAGTTCCCGGGATACGGAATCAGTAGGGTTTGTTTTATTGCCAGCGTCTAAGACATGTATCTTGTGTGTCAGAGTGGAGACCTGATCCCTCTGCTCCCTCCTGAGCCGTGCCTGCTGCTGGATGCACACCCCTCGTATGAAGGCCTTTTGTGCACCCCACAACATCCACGGGTCAGAGACAGAGGTACTATTAAAATGTAGGAAGTCTTGCAATTGCTTGGATATGTGGGCTCTACATTTCTCACTCTGTAACACATTAATATCACATCTCCAGATATAAGCATTGTTGCATTTAGCCGTGTCCTCTATGGTCAACTCCACCGCCGCATGGTCCGACCATGTAATGTCGTTGACCGTAGAGGAGGAAGCCTTACCTAATAAAAACATGTCAACAAAAAACATATCTATGCGTGAATAGGTGTGATGCCTGGGAGAAAAAAAAGAATAGTCCCGCTCCATGGCGTGGTGGCAACGCCACACATCAAACAACTTCTCCCCATGCAACACATGCCCCAAAGACTGTTGTCGGCCCCGGGGGGACGCCGAGGAGTCCAACCCGGGGTCGACCACAGCATTAAAATCTCCACATATCAGCAGATGGCCGTATTGGAGTGCTGAAACCTTCTTGAGGATTCTCCGCAGAAAACGAACCTGGTGGGAGTTCGGAGCGTATACGGTCACCAAAGTGATCGGAAGGTCATTGAGATCACACGTCACTATAATGTACCTGGCGTCCGGGTCCAGTACCGATATGTGTATACGCACTGTGAGGGAGTCCCGAAAGGCTAGCATTACCCCTCTCGTCTTTTCAGTGCCGGAGGCCAGAAGCACCTGTGGATAGTTCTTGTGACCATGGTACGGCACCTTGTTGGCTTGAAAGTGGGTCTCCTGAACTGCCAGCACATCAGCTCTATGAAGCAATGCCTCCTTCCACAGAGAACGCCTTTTAGCCGGATGATTCAGACCATTAGCGTTAATGGTCAAGAGTTTGATGGTCATGTTTCAGGCAAGGGGGCCATCAAGGCAGAACAGATGTCACACATAAGCAAGGTAGATATCGCAAAGTAAGTGTTGAGAAACCAGTAAGCGGGAACAAAAAAAGGAACTATAGAAGAACACAAAAAGGAACATAAAAAAAGAGCTGTCTCAGCAGCTCGTGAGCGAGAGACTCGCAGATAAAACCAGAGGAGGGCCAAAAAAGAGAACATCTTTCAAGGGCCATAGACACATTGTAGGACATCAGCGGTGATTAGGGCTGGCATGAGTTGAGGATGGCCTGGAAGACCGTTTTCGTGACGATACATGCCATTCACTGTCCAGTGGACGCAGAGGCGATGAGGTTGGAGCAGAAGCTTGATCAGCCGGGAGGATATTCCATTTCCTGAGCATAGTGAGGCCCTCTTCTAGGGACCTGATCGCTGCCGTAGAGCCTCCATGCGTCACCAGAAGAGTCGCTGGGTACCGCCACTTATGTTGGATTTGGTGGTTACGCAGAGCTTTGGTGATGGTAGAGAGGTTGCGCCTGACCATCAGTGTGTGCTTGGATAGATCAGGCAGCAATTGTACATTGCAGTAGGGTTCAGGTAGCTGACCACTCTGTCTGGAGGCAAGCATGATTTTGTCCTTAGCAGTGAAAAAGTGGACTCTAAGCAAAACATCCCGTGGCACGCTGCCCTCCAAGAACGCTGGCTTGGGCAGTCTGTGGATCCGGTCAATAAGAAGTTCCGATTCGTGCAGAGTAGGAACCAGTTGCTTGAATAGAGAAATAACATGCTGCTGCAGTTGATCAGGAGAGATCGCTTCAGATATGCCTCGCAGTTTTATATTATTGCGTCTGGAGCGGTCCTCCAGATCTGCCACTTTATTCTTCAACCAGGAGATTTCATCTGTTTGGGTATTTAAGCGATCTATAACCGAATTAATCGTTTCAGCATGAGTGTACACCGTTTGTTCCACAGAGCCAATTCTGGTCCCCAAGGCAGATATTTCTGCAGTGATTTGTTGCGTCTGCTTTTTCATATCAGCTTGCATGGTAGCCTGTAAGGAGAATAGCATAGCTCTCATAGCCGATTCCGAGATGGGGTTCCCCCCAGTAGACAGCTGAGCGGGCTGGGCTATGTCCGAGGCTAGTTGCTGTGCCAGAGTGGAGGGGGGTATAGTAGTGTCCATACCTGAGCTGTCGTATTCCTCAGGAGGTGAATCTCTCCTCTGCCTACTCTTGGCTGGGCTTCTGGAGGTCGGAGATGGCGGGGAGGGCGAACCTGAGGAGGGTCCGCTGTCCGGGTTCCCTACCACCCTGTGCTGCGGGGGTAGCGGTTTAAGTGGAGGAAGTTTAGCAGTCAACCCCGCTGCTCCTGTATCGTGCCTGTCGCTCCGAGCGGGTCCCGGGCCGCCGCCGCCATTTTGTTGTAGTCCATGTGCTTGTGAGATGAAGAAGCCGGACAGCTTGTTAAGCTGACCGGTCTCCTTCTTCTTGTTGCGGGTCATCCCGGCGGCTACAGCGGGCACTCACCGGTCAGTACAGCGGGTTGTGGGATCCGAAATAGCCCTGAATGCGGCGTGTGTCTAAGGGTGGCCGGCGGAGCAGACTCAAAGCACGTCCATCCGCTGCGCTGGTAGCCACGCCCCCCACCCAGGCAGTCCTTGAAGTTGCCTTGAAGTCACATTGCTATAATCTTTTTATATGGACTGTAGACTGAGGGACTTATGAACAAATGGTTGTGGAACGAATCATCTGAGTTTCCATTATTTCTTATGGGGAAATTCACTTTGATATATGAGTGCTTTGGATTACAAGCATGTTTCTGGAACGAATTATGCTCGTAATCCAAGGTTTTACTGTACTGGCAAGTAAAGTAACTGCCAATAGAAATCTCCAAGAATCCAAAAATTGATTGCAGTATCTGCAGGTAAATCTAGCACCAGGTATAGTGCACTCAACACAATCATAAATTGTAAACATATGACATCTGGGATGACCCAAATATTATGGTGATCTTCATACAGTGTGAAAAACCATATGTGAAAATTTTTTATGCAAAAACATATAATTTGTAACAATCATGAAAAAATATATATAAAGTCCCCCAATTGATCCAGATAATCTCAAATAGCCAAAGATCAAGCTTCAATCAATAGTGGACCTTCAATCTTGCTAATCTTAGACCGATATGTGAGGGTGAAATAGAAGAAATAGCCTCTTACCAGATAACACTAAACAGTGAGCCTTATTGGTGAATAGGCACTTTCCACATGTGAACAAATAAAATCAAGTGAGGTGACACCTCCGTGGTAGTGCTAACTTCTTACCAGAAGTATGTAGAGGGTAGGCATAAACCACTGTTGTTTATATGGATGCACCAGATAGAGGGTATCCAATGGCGGCTTCAATGTGTGGGCTGAATGTTTCTCCACTCCACCATATCCAACTCACCGATGTGGCTGGCGATACTGTACTCTAATGTATCTCCCCTATAACAAAAGCCAATAGTGCATTATCCTTTTAAAAAACTTTATTAAAAAAGAAACACACTTACATGGCAAATGGAAGGAACGGGCATAAACAATGGTTCCTATTTTACCGAACGTGACCGCCTGCAGTGCGGAACACGTGGTGTGGGGTGACGGCATGGCTGCTCCCCCCAACGCGTTTCTCCTTATCAGGCTTCAGCTGGGACCGGAGCACATCACGCACCGTCACTTGCAGTCTTAATATACTCTTTACATTAAGAGTACTTCCGGTTGGCGCCTATACAAGACCCGGAAGTGAAACTTAATGCAACTTTCTGTTTGTATTTATCACTACTCCAATGCTGCAGCAACTTCAAAGGATGGACACTGTCTGTTGCAACAATAAGGCATGTAGTAATATTTACTAGGAGTTGTTTTAATTCTAAATATTCTATTGATGTATTTGAGAAGCTTAAATAAAAAAATAAAAAAAACTTTACTATGAAGTACTTCCAGTCCGCGTTCATGTGGGACCCGGCAGTGGAACACCTCATAACTTCCTGTTTCATTCTGCCAGTAATGGAATCCCATATCGACATTAGAAAAAGGGCAATGTTTAATGACAAAAAGCAATATCAAAAAGATGAACTCTGTCTGTTGCAAAAATTTAGCATGCAACAACATCCACCAGGAGTTGTTCCAATTATGAATATTCCATTGGTGTATTTAAAAAGGTTTAATAATAAAAAACACTTTCCTATGGAGTACTTCCTGTCGATGCTCATGCGGGACCCTGAAGTAGAACACCTGATGACTTCCTGTTTACATCTGCCAGTACTGGAATCCCATACCGACATCAAAAGAAGGGAAATTTTCTAATAAGGGCTCTTTCACACGGTCCGCCTCCAGAGGCAGATCCGTGCTGCTCAGCGGGGATCGATCTGCGATCCCCACTGAGCCGGCGGATGACAGCTCCATCTCCGCTTGCAGTGCGGAGAGGGAGGTGTTACAGCCCCCGCTGCTCTCTATGGGGGATCGGATGAGAGCGGACCGCCTGTCCGCTCTCATGCGATCCCATCCGATCCCCAGGATGGATGGAAAATAGGGTTTCCATCCGTCCGGATTTCACGGACAGGATCGGATGCGGATGGCAGCGGGTGTCAGCGGACATGTCACCGCTGACATCCGCTGCTCCATAGGGCTGAATGGGGCATCCGATCAGATCCGCCTAAAAAACTGACAGGCGGATCTGATCGGATCGCCGTGTGAAAGAGCCCTAACAAGGAGCTGACATATGGTTGTATTTACTGTAACTTCAAGTCTTGAGTGTTAGAAATCAAAAGATTATTAGTATTTTCTATCAAGACTTTCCTGGTCAATGCTTATGTAAAAACCTGGAAGTCAGCCTCGTTGCAACTTCCTGTTAATACTGGCCGATATTAAAGTAGCATCCCGACACCCAAAAAAGGGCAGTACAGTATAGCATGTGATTGAATTTTCACAGGGTTGTCTAAATCAGAGTCTAAACGTAATAGGCATTGGAAATTAATTTTAAAAGACCTCCTAGGTGCCAAAGGTGCACTAAAATTATATATAATCTTAAATAACGCCTATATGTGAATTATGATAATCACATCATTATCCTATTTGAATTTAAAAAAAAACAAAAACTTTTTATTAACCACTACCCATCCGCGCTACAGCCTATATACGGCTGCAGCGCGGACTCGAATTTTCGGGAGGCCGTTTTTAAACGGCCTCCCAGTGACACGCCCCCAGCGCGCTCCCGCGAGCGTGCTGCGGGGAAAATCTGTGTCGGCCGTGTCCCTTGGACACGGCCGATCACAGATCGTGGTGAATGGCCAATCACAGCGGCCATTCACCACGTGATCTGGCCGTCCAATGAGCGATGATCTCATATGTAAACATATGAGATCATCTCTCATCGCCGGCGCTCCTTCCTCACACGGAGCCGGCAGTGTGAGGAAGGAGGGGGAGCCTCACAGCGCCGGGGACACAGGAGAATGTAATCAGGGCACCGATCACCAGTGCCCTGATTACAAGAGGTAAAAACACACACACAGTGCCCCCCCATCAGTGCCAACAGTGCCCGCCATCAGTGCCCCCCATCAATGCCCACAATCAGTGCCCATAGTGCTGCTAGTCAGTGCCCATCAGTGCCTGCTCATCTAGGCACTGATGAGCACTGACTGGCAGCACTATGGGCACTGAGTGTGGGCACTGATGGTGCTGCCCATCAGTGCTGCTCATCAGTGCCACCCGCCAGTGCCCATCAGTGCCGCCTATCAGTGCCCATCAGTGCCGCCCGTCAGTGCCGCCTCTCAGTGCCCAGCAGTGCCACCTGTCAGTGCCCAGCAGTGCCGCCTCTCAGTGCCCAGCAGTGCCGCCTATCAGTGCCCAGCAGTGCCGCCTATCAGTGCCCAGCAGTGCCGCCTATCAGTGCTCATCAGTGCCGACTCTCAGTGCCGCCTATCAGTGCTCATCAGTGCGGCATATTAGTACCTCCTCATCAGTGCCCATAAGTGCCACCTCATCAGTGCCCATAAGTGCCACCTCATCAGTGCCCATCAGTGCAGCCTATCAGTGCCCATCAGTGCCGCCTCATCAGCGCACATCAGTGAAGGAGAAAAAATTATTATCAAAATTTACTCGCAGAAAATAAGAAAAACTTTTTTTTTTTTTTCAAAATTTTTTGTTTTATTCTTTTTTTTTGTAAAAAATAAAAAACCCAGAGATGATTACATACCACCAAAAGAAAGCTCTGTTTGTGTGAAAAAAATGATAAAAATTTCAAATGGGTACAGTGTAGCATGACCGCGCAATTGTCAGTCAAAGTGTGACAGCGCTGAAAGCTGAAAATTGGCCTGGATGGGAAGGGTGTTTAAGTGCACAGAAGGCAAGTAGTTAAAAACCAAACAAAAATGATTAAAAAAAGGTTAAGAAATATATTAAAATATTAAAAACAAAAGTTTTTAATCCACCTCAAATAGCGTGAATGTTATTTGGGCTTGCAGGCTTTCTTATCAGAAGTACTTCATAGTAAAGTTTTTTTTTTTTATTTAAGCTTCTCAAATACATCAATAGAATATTTTTAATTAAAACAACTCCTAGTAAATATTACTACATGCCATATTGTTGCAACAGACAGTGTCCATCCTTTGAAGTTGCTGCAGCATTGGAGTAGTGATAAATACAAACAGGAAGTTGCATTAGGTTTCACTTCCGGGTCTTGTATAGGTGCCAACGGGAAGTACTCTTCATGTAAAGAGTATATTAAGACTGCAAGTGAATGTGCATGCTTTGCTCCGGTCCCAGCTGAAGCCTGATAAGGAAAAACGCATCAGGGGGAGCAGCCACGCCGTCACGCCAAACCAGATGTTCTGCACTGCAGGCGGTCACGTTCGGTACACTTGGAACCATTGTTTATGCCCTTTCCTTCCATTTGCCATGTGTGTTTCTTTTTTAATAACGTTTTTTAAAAGGATGATGCACTATTGGCACTTTATATCTTTTGTTATGGGGAGCTACATTAGAGTACAGTATCGCCAGCCACATCGGTGAGTTGGATATGGTGGAGTGGAGAAACATTCAGCCCACACATTGAAGCCACCATTGGATACCCTCTATCTGGTGCATCCGTATAATTAACAGTGGTTTATGCCTACCCTCTACATACTTCTGGTAAGAAGTTTGCACTACCACGGAGGTGTCACATCACTTGATTTCATTTGTTCACGTGTGGAAAGTGCCTATTCACAAATAAGGCTCACTGTTTAGTGTTATCTGGTAAGAGGCTATTTCTTCTATTTCACCCTCACATATCGGTCTAATATTAGCAAGATTGAAGATCCACTATTGATTGAAGCTTGATCTTTGGCTATTTGAGATTATCTGGATCAATTGGAGGACTTTATATATATTTTTTCCACGATTGTTATAAAGTATATGTTTTTGCATAAAGACTTTTCACATATGGTTTTTCACACTGTATGAAGATCACCATAATATTTGGGTCATCCCAGATGTCATACGTTTACAATTTTTTGATTGTGTTGAGCACAATATACCTTTTTTCACATTTATTTTCCCCATTTCAGTGCTGCCGCATAATTGTACAACAGTTGATGTCAAAGTGCATGCAGTACATTTGGAAAGATACTGCACCAATTTAACCCACATGGGGGGTTCCAGAAAACCGTCTTTGAGACTAAGAGCACCCCCAGGGCACCACTCCCAGGTAGCATTTGACACTACATGCTCTCTGTCTTCCCAGCTCATGACCAGACAAGATAGTAGCATCAAATCAGGAGGCACTGGACTCCTTGGTCCATCAACCGGGGAGTTACCCAGTGAATGCCCCGGTTTCTGTTCCTCCAGCACAAACCATCAGAGCCCCCATCAGGAGCAATATACAAACAGCCATCCTATCCACAAGGACTCGGCAAACTATGGAGCACCCCTACTGGACACTGATGAGAACAGATACTACACTTAGCCTTAGCCAAAAGGCCGAGAAGTGGCTGTGCGGAACAGGTGTCCCCTTCAGACAATTACATCTTACCCCTTGTTTTGGGGGGCACCTCTAAAATGTTTCATTTACCCTCACTTTCTTGGTTGTCGATAATGGTCACCAGTACAAAATAAGGGTTAATCTTCCCAATGAGGACACAGCAATAGAAATGTGACACAGGGTTTACATTTTCTACACACCATCCAAAACTAAAAAAGTTTTTTTGCCTACAGAGACACATTGCAACTCTTAAAGATAATGCAGGAGGCTCAATAGTTCAATGACGAACAGCTGACTGATTACTGCAGAACTTTCCCAATAGATATTTGCAGTAATTTTGAAATGTCCAGCGGGATGAAAAAGCTTTTTTTTCTGGTTATAAACTGCTAAAATAAAAAATGACGACTCTAGAATAAAAATGATGACTCTAGAATAAAAATGATGACTCTAGAATAAAAATGATGACTCTAGTTCTTACAGTTTCACTTGCAGTTTGTCATTGTACTATGGAGATTTGTATCACTGAAATTAATGTGACAGAGCGGCCTGAGGCTAGGCGTTGGATGCTCAAGGACTCTGTACTACTGATGTGAAGCAAGCTCATTTGTGGAAACTTAACAAATTTGACAACAAATACACCATCATATCTTGCCAAACCACAGGGAGATGTTACACTGACCAGATACAGATTAGCTTTCAAGGAACAGTCATGTCTAACACAGGCAACAGAAAGCAGACTGACAGCTATACATATAACTTCACTGATGCTCAAATATTTTTTTAGACGGACGTGTTAGAGCCTGAATACTTTTGTTCATTTTTTAATAAAACCTCTGACACTACTGCCTTTCTTACCTAGATGAGTACAATATACCCCCAGCCGCCCACAGGCTCCTGGAATACCCACATCACACAATCCAGGAGGCTTTGGGCAAAGGCCACAGTATGTATGCACTAGGAATTATCCAGCACATTGTGAATGCCCTGGGAGTTATCCAGCACACTGTGCATGTAATTCAGCGCATAGTCGCTCCACACGTTGGGCCCTATGTGTCTGCTTCCCTTCCTACATCATCAGGGGGCCAGCTGCCTTTTTGGAGGATGAGTGACAGATTGCAGAATACAACACTGGATTTGCAGGGTGGGTGCATACTTTTTTTTTTACAGGTTAAGACTGGATAGAAATTAAAAATGTAAGGGGGTAGTGAAGTTCCTTTTACTAATGACTAGTTGCCCTGCCCAAATTTAGCAGCGTCATCATGTGTTGGTTTACCTGACAATATCTCTGTGACTAGTTTACATAACAAATTTTTTTTATTTCATTTTTAAAAGTTACATACGGTTTTCTAGTTTGTACACTAAGAGAAAAAAAAAACAGAGTCACTGCGCAATAATTTACATAAGGCTCTGTTCACATCTAGGTGTTCCGGACTTTTGGTTGGCAGGTGTTCCGCGATTCTTTTTGGCCAATTTTACCGTAATTCATCAAGCGACAATCGTGGCAATATCGGGCCGTGATCAGGGTGCCATTGGAAGTATTGGGAATCACAAATGCGTCCCATGATTTGCGGAGATTCTGGATCGCAGGCAGAATCGCAATGATTCCAGGACACCTAGATGTGAACGAGCCTAAAAGCCTTCCTCTAACTAAGAAACAAATACAATGAGGTTCAATCACAAAACAAATTAATACAGAAAATATGTGCAGGGCTCTAAAATAAAAAAAAAAACTATAAAATATATATATATGGTGTTGCCAGCAGTGAACTACTAAGAATTAGTGAAGACCTGTATGACAAACCCAAAAGGTGCAAATTGCATTGCAAATAAACATTCAAACAATATGTGTGTGTTTTAAAATATATACTCTACATCTGTCCAAAATCTTTCAGTCTTCCAAAAGGTTAGTCCAGTGATTTTTGGTGACACTCTTCTCCCAATATGAGTGAAAAATAAACGTCCTCCTTACACCACAAAAACACCACATGCTAGTGGTTTAATTTGTCCCAGTAGCGTTGCATTGAAGCGAAGCGGCACCATTGTGAATCAAAGTGAGCCAATCAGCAGGTCAGCAGACATCGCGTCCACCAGGCACCCATGATCATTCCCCATGGAGAGAGAACGGCGGTTTCCGATGTAAGCATGGCAGACCGCTGTTCTGTCAGTGAGGAACACAGGTATCCTGTGTTCCTCCTATTTAGGAACACAGGTCTTTGTGTTCATCCAGTGAATACAACACCCCACACAGTTAAGCCCCTTTCACATGGGCGATCCGATCCGCCCGTCAGTTTTTCAGGCGGACCTTATCGGATGCTCCATGCGTCCCTATGGGGCAGCGGATGTCAGTGGAGACATCTCCGCTGACACCCGCTACTATCCGATTCCGATCCTGTCTGTGAAATCCAGACGGATGGAAACCCTATTTTTCATCCATCTGGCGTATCGGATCGAATGGGATCGGATGAGAACGGACAGGTGGTCCGTTCTCATCCGATCTCCACATAGAGGACAGGGGTAATCTGACAGCTCCGTCTCCGCACACAGAGCAGAGACGGAGCTGTCATCCGCCTGCTCAGCGGGGATCGGCGGATCTATCCCCCACTGAGCAGAACGGACCTCTTCGGAAGGCGCACTGTGTGAAAGGACCCTTGGAAAACACACCCATGGCACACATTTAACCCTTTGATTGCCCCTGGTGTTAACCCCTTCCCTGCCAGTGTCAATAGTACAGTAATCAAAGGATGTTCAAAACCTCTCCCTAACAAAACCATGTCATCTCATTATGAAAAACAGTGCACTGTCACGAGCAGACAGGTAGAGAGGGAGGGGGAGAGGAGGACAGAGAAGGACAGAGCAGGGCTGCAGATGACAGAGACGGAGGCAGTTAAACTGACCACGATGTCAGGGCTCAGCAGCCATGATAGACCGTGGTCAGTTTACAGGAGAGAGGGCAAAACCAAGCAGGATCAGCCAGGTATTTCAGGTGATAGAAGGGGCCAAATTACACAGCACAAGCACTGTGCTGTCCAACATGCTTTAAGAAGACAGGATCTATATTTTTTTATTTATTTTTTTAGGTTAACAAACACTTTAAGTTGTTATTCCTTGAGACGATCGGACAGCCAGGAGATGAGGTCTGATTTTAATGCACTTTGGGTAGTACATAAAAAGTCATGGGATGGTAATTCATAATATATTCCAAACTCATCCTTTGACAAAACATTTTCTCTACCACCCATCAGAATGTGTTTTAGTTCTCTCAAATATTTTGAGGTAGGATCTCTTTACAAGATCTCATAATTGTCCTCATTACTTAAAATGTCATAACACATTCTTAGGTAGAAGGGTCTGTCTAAAGGATGATATTACCTCCCTTGTCTGCAGCTTTTATAATTAACTCATTATTCTTCCTCAAATACACCAAGGCCTGCAGGATAAGGATAAGTGAGGTAAAGGATTTATTTCTCTTATTTCTATTTGTCTTTTCCCATAGGGCATTCAGGTCTCGTTCCACCAGCTTTACAAAAAGCTGTATCTGACTGCCCTGAGGAAATGGTGGCGTATAGTTGGATTTGGGTCTAAATGTGTAAAGGGACCTTTAATCTCCACACTTCCCCCCTCACTCTCCTCCTGCAGGGATTCCAAAAGTCTTAACATTTCTATGTCCTTAGATGTTGATGGCTGTGAGGACTGATTTGGCTTATCCTTATACGTATTTCTTTCTTAGGACAGGTTTTCTAGCAAACAGGCTTATATCCTTTACAGACTCAAACAGATTTAAAGTGGTTGTAAAAACAAAAACATGCTCCTGTCCCTTTAAGGCATGAGATGTAGCACAGTGCTTTTGCCATGTCAATTGTCCCTTTCTATGTTGTACAATACCTGGCTGATCCTGCCTGTTCCCATCTTTCCCCTGTAAACTGACCACAGTCAGTGTGAGAGCCGATCTCCTCCCCTCTCTTTTCATGCCTGTGTAATTCTATTACCTGCAGCTGCTTCAGTGCTTGTAAAGTAAAGAAACATAATGTATTAAGTACATTATTCCTCTCTGTTTTAGGTCCCTGTTAAGTACAGTGTGTGTGTTTTTCTAAACTTATAATGCTAAATACCTTCTTTGCAGAGTTCTGCTATGCAGACATGTGACCTCCCTCTGCTAGCTGTCATTCATCAGAGGGAAATCTCAGCCCCTCCCACTGTACTCATCTATTTGAGAAGGGAAGCAGAGGGAGGTCACATGGCAGGACAGTAGGGCCCTGCAACGAAGATATTTAGCATTATCATTTTAGGAAAACACACACATATTGTACTGAACATGGACCTAAAACAGGGAGAATCAAAGTAATTAATACATGTGACTTTACAACCACTTTAAAATTTGAGTGGGAACAAAAGACAAACCTTTTCTGAGGATTGTAATATGGTCAGATGACAATGATACTTTTGTTGCATTGAATATCTGAAGATTACTGTTCTCATCATGAGTTGGTTCAATTTCCAAAGGACTATTTGAAATCACTTTTTGCCACTCCTGTGTAACCCCACTGTTACTGACGACTCAGTTGTTGGATGGATGCCCCTAAAAAAAAAACATCTGGATATCCTCTAGGGACATTCGCTAATTTCCCTCTTCTCCCATGACCTCTACTTTGTGTGGATCCAGGTTCCCTCCTGGACTCTTCATTGTCATTCTTTCTCTATCCTAGCCTGTATGCATCAGAGCTATCTGACTCTCTAGACCAGGGGTCAGGAACCTTTTTGGCTGAGAGAGCCACGAACACCACATATTTTCAAATGTAATTCCGTGAGAGCCATACACTATATTTCAGGGATCGGAAACCTTTATTTAAGTAAGTAACACAGTGACGAATTCCAAAAAATGGCCTGGTCATTAAGGGGGTAAAACCTTCCAGGGCTGAAGTGGTTAAAGGAGCTGAAATATTAAAGTTGACTTCCCCTGTTCACACTAGTGCGATTTTCAGGGCACGACAATGGAAAGAAGAAATAACCTTAGCGCAAACAGAAAGTGGATGTGTAGCCAATATGTGCCAAAATGTCACTGTCTGGGGAAATGTTATTAAAAAATTCCACTGTATATACGGCTGCAGGCCTGCAGCACTTCTTCAGTAAGGGTATTGGGAGCCTCTGTAAATTGTGAAAAAAAGATAAAAAAGAAGGTGCGGGCTAGCCTATAATTTTTTGCTTTCTGTGCTTCCTTGTCTCAACTTAGCAACTGCAAATACTCTTTCTGAAAGAGTATTTGCAATTACTTGAGACAGGGGAAGCACAGAACGCAAAATATTTACACTGACGAGTCTGACTGACTGACCTGTAGCTTCAGGACCTCCCTCGGCTCTACGCTGAGCCCGTGCTGCCGCCTGGAAAAGAGGGAGATGGCCGGTGGTGGGTGGAGTAAATTTAGGAGCGGAGGAGGAATTTGACCATTGCCCTCGCTCTCCCGCTGTCACGTGACATCACTGGTTGCTAGACTCCAAGCGGCATACTAGCAACCAGTGTGGCCATAGCACACAGGCATGGACTCGACTCAGGGCTAATAATGATATACTCATAGCAGGAGACCCTATTTGTCTGCGAGCCAGATGCAGCCATCAAAAGAGCCACGTCTGGCTCGCGAGCCGTAGTTTCCCTACCCCTGCTCTAGACGTCCTACACCTTTTGGTCTTTGAGACCAATTATAGATGTTGCCTAAAGAAAAGTCATTGGAGTCCCGAATAAATTTATGTTTTTTTAGCTTTGATGGTTTTTCTGGGGGTTGATCCCAGGCTTCCTGCATCCATAGACACAGACAGAGGTGACTGACTTCAGGTGATACACAGAGATGAGACAAATCATCCTACATGAAACATGTTGTACTCTGCAGTGTTCTCTTCTCTACAGCTGTTCAAAGTATAGAATAGCTACAACTTGTTTGAGCAATTACAAAGGAAGGCACAGGCTGCTGAAGTTACACTCTTCAGATCTCAGTGAGGAGAGCTATTGGGAGGGGAGGGACACAACTCCCTTTACACAGCACACAGGAATATAGCTGAGACGTTCAACAACAGGCTGTGTACTGGAGCTCCCTCCCCTGTCACCTTTTTACCTCTTGATGTCAGGAAAACTCACCAGAAGTGACTCATGCTGATAGCAAAAAAAAAAGGCAGCAGGGAGAAATGAACCTGAGGGTTAAGGATTGAGACAGGGGCACACTATAGAGGGATATGCTTTGTTCATATTTGAGGTCAGAGGTTTACAACCACTTTAAATGACCATTTTGTGCAACAAAAATAAAAAAATTACATTTTTGTGAGCTGATCATTTTTAGGAAAAGTGAACCAGGGCAAGCACATCCAAACGCAAACTGTGTAGTCACTAGCATGTATGTCCTATAACACTGGTAAACATTGCAATGTCATTCATCTGGAATGACACCCTAACTATCCCTAACTATCCAGCCCAATGTCCGTGCATTTTAGAGTACCACAATAAACAAATGACCCTATTTATGCCAGATTTTTCATGGGTTTTCATTTGTTGGCAGCCTGTTAAGTTACACTATTCTATAACGCAAGCTTATTTTATTTATCTATTTATTACAGGTACTTATATAGCGCCGTCAATTTTACGCAGTGCTTTACACATATATTGTACATTCACATCAGTCCCTGCCCTAAAGGAGCTTAAAATCCAAGGTCCCTTACCCACATTCATACATACACATGGATAAAAGACAAAAGCGAGCGGGACTTTGAATATGTCTCTGAGAACACACCACACACAAAATATATAAAAAAAATTCTAAAATGCTTATATAAAAAGGTACATATTTAAAACCAGCCGTCTATCGGCATAAAAAAACATGGATCTTAATACCATACAGTGCAAAGCATCATAGCATATATCCTGGGAACTAAGAAGTTGATAAATGTTTGTCAACGCGTTTTCACGGGAACTCACCATAGTAGTGGTGGGCTGTTCCCATGGGCCGATAGGCATTACCCTCATCTGGATCCTATTTTCTGTTGTTTTACTTTTTCTTGATGGTGCACTTAACAAATATTCATCATTGTTGAAGGTATGTGCTATGCGGTACACCTCATTATTACTGCCACAACTGTTGTCCAGGAAAGGATTCACCAATTTGGGAAACAATGACATTTAGGCTAACGTATGTCATAACTGCTTATGTATTAATGAGATATATGGATTTATTTGGCTTATTGCATTTTTGAATTATTTTTTGAAACATGTTTGAACTATTTTTGTCATATATTACATTTATAAATATATTCTTTTGTTTTCAGTTAAAAGCTATATACTGCGTATACGTGTGGGATCCTGATGAAACGGAAGTTGCATGAAACGCGTTGACCTATCCACCATCGAACATATATACAAACACCTACCGTGTTTCCCCAAAAATGAGACCTATCTCGGTAATAATGTTACATAAAGACACACACTGTACATTATATAATCAATTTACAGAGTGGATTAAATGATTTTTCAAGAAATTTAATTAGGGGTTTATTTGGGGATACAGAGGGTTTATTTGGGGAATATTACAGAGATGCGAACTCCTGAGCTGACTGGGAGGTAGAGGAGGAGAGAAGATAGGGGACAAATCAGACATCCCCTGAAAATAAGCCCTAATGCATTTTTTGTAGCCAAAATAATATAAGACACAGTCTTATTTTCGGGGGAAACACGGTAAGTTCCCACAAAATATACTACGATGGTTTGCACTGTATGGTATTAAGTTCCATGTTTTTATGCCAAAAGCGTTTGGTTTTAAATGATATGTAACTTTAATAAAAGTATTTTGTACGTTTTTTTTATATATTTTGTGTCTGGAGTGTTCTCAGAAGCATATTCTAAGTCCCGTCCCGCTCTCTTTTGTCCTTTCTCTTTCTATAGGCATTTGGGATGATGCCAATGAAAACACGATATGAAATCCCACTTCCAACTTGTATATATACATATAATTTCCATACATACGCATACTAGGACAATTTAGACAAGAGCCAACTAACCTACTAGCATTTGAAGCTTTGAAGTTTACTTTTATTTGAAGCAAAAAATGTAAACTGTATATTTTAGCCCTGGCACCAGGTGAAACCCATTAGCACTTGTCCAGCAATCAACTGCATCCATGCAAAAAATCAAGATGCCTCAAATTTCTTGTAATCTGCTAAAGCATAAATCCAGAGAGCACCTTATTGTGTCATGGTGATCATGAACTTTCTGACGTCTTTATTATAAATCCTGCTGTCTCTACGTCCCACAACAATTAAAGAGTAAATCCACTTTTGTTGAGAAAAAACAAACATTCTCCTCTGGGTGATCTATATATATTACAAATATTTTAACCAACCTTGTTGCAAATTCCTACCTTTTGTTATCCTGAAGAAACCCCTGTGTGTTTGTCTGTGTCCATGTGGGAAAGTGAATCTAATGGGAGTGGTTTCTTAATTATCAACCAGTTGCTACACCTGCAGGGTCTGCATAATTTTAGCCATGATTATCTATTGGAAGTATCTCACCAAAAATTAAATTTTTATTGCAGGAGATGCCTAAAATTTGACTTGTATCTTAGTGTATACTTCCGGGAAAATCAGTGAGCCAATCACACAAGCAGGAAATTACATTTTTAGGGGCGTTCTGTATACCATCTGTGTACAGAACACCTCCAGGTAGCCATATTGCATTGAATTTTCAGAAAATTACAACGGCTGCAGATTGAAAAGGAAAGGTAATTTTTAATAACGATTAATAACAATCAATTACAATATTACTTATGTCGCATTTGTATACACTACATTATTTTTTCTTTATTTGATATTATTTTTCCCCATGAAAGTGGAGTTACTCTTTAACACCTGGGTCACAGGGCAGTATTCCAACATGATAACAACCCCAAACACACCTCCACGACAACCACTGCCTTGCTAAAGAAGCTGAGGGTAAAGGTGATGGACTGGCCAAGCATGTCTCCAGACCTAAACCCTATTGACCATCTGTGGGGCATCCTCAAATGGAAGGTGGAGGAGTGGAAGAGGACTCCAATGGCAGCCTGTGAAGCTCTGGTGAACTCCATGTCCAAGAAGGTTAAGGCAATGCTGGAAAATAATGGTGGCCACGTAAAATATTGACACTTTGGGCCCAATTTGGACATTTTCACTTAGGGGTGTTCTCACTTTTGTTGCCAGTGGTTTACACATTAATGGCTGTGTGTTGAATTATTTTGAGGGGACAGCAAATTTACACTGTTATACAAGGTGTACACTCACTACTTTACATTGTAGCAAAGTGTAATTTCTACAGTTGTCACATGAAAAGATTTAATACAATTTTTACAAAATGTAAGGGGTATACTCACTTGTGTGATACTGCATATGATTTATGAGTAAGAGAAACTTCTCAGAAATGACTATTAAGCCTTCCATATGTGAGGGACAGCAGGGAACCAAAAAGGTGTGTTATGGAATTCCTCTACTAATTCATAATTAGGGATTCTCAGATTAATGCCTGGGTAAAAAAGGTAAAGCTCTGAGCAGCTAGGAACTAAGAAACACTATCTACATGATAGTTAGTATCCTTCAGTTTTTCTTACTATTTCTTAACCCTTTGGCGCCAGCTCTTTAAGGGGTTTGCTATGCCGAGAGGCAGGGCGAGGCTTATGGCCCCATGACTGCAGTGATTGGCTGTCACATGATCGGAAAAGTCCCGATTGCAAGCAACAATCGGGAACTTTCCGCGAGCTGCTGGGCACTGTGCTGGGAGTGCGCAAGGCACACGCTCTCGGCACAACACTGTTGGCGCTATTGCATGCAAATATGCGGCCACACGGCACCAAGGCCTGTTTGCAGAGAGGCCGCATACTTGCATGAGCTCGGCACCAACTGGTCAATACATTTAGTTTGTTTTCTTTTTAAGAATGCATGTAGTCTTTTCTATTATTTTAGATATGCTTGCAAAAGAGATCTGCTTTACTGAAAAAATTTTACCAACAGGTGATCATTGAAAATAAATTGTTTCAATATAAACGTATTTGATTGGAGGTGCGAAGTGACAGAATCCTGGTAGGAAAGCTCTGGTGGGTTCGGACTAGGATCCAAACATGCCTGAGCTCACAATGCAGGTATTTTTGCCAGTTTTCTTTCCATTTACAAACTATTTTTCCCACTCTGTAGACTTTACTTTAGACATTAGCCGTGTGTGGGAACTGTGTCAAATGGTTTTTCAAAATCCAAGTATACTACAGCCACAGCCACTCCTTTGTCTAAGGTTTTTCTCACCACCTCATTAAAAAAAAAAATTTGTTTGACAACTTCTGTCTTTCATGAATCTATGCTGGCTATTGCTTAAAATATTTTTTTCTTGCAAAAACTCATCTATGTGGTCTTTCATTAAACTTTCCATTACTTTCCTAACTATCTATAGTTACTTGGTAAAGACTTTGTTCAGTAAAGAGATGATTGAGGAGACTGTTCTACAAATCTCTAATTTTATAACTATAGCAATATATAAGCAAGCAAAAATGTTAAAGCCATATCACTTCAAATATATGCTCTCTGAAACACACTACATTCTACCTTAAAATTCTAATTCCAAAACCAAGTATGATCACGCAGTTCAAAGACGGTGCAGGGTCTGGCCACTTGGGATGTTCATCAATGAGGTTGTCGAACTTTGGTTATCAATTTAATAGACTTTTCAGGAGGTGTTTTGAAGCTCGGGAAACACTGAGAAAGCTGAAATGTCTGTGTGTAGCTGAGGATATCATCTTCTCCATGTTTACAACAGTATAATGTTTCTGAAGATTGTTACATACAGTAAATGTTCCAATATTCCTCCGTTAAAACACGACACATTCCATATCCATGATAATCCTTTTCCCACTGACAGATTCTACAGTAAACACAGGCAGCACATTAGTACAGTATATTTATGTATAATTTTATAGGGAAACTGTAGATTTACTTACAGTATAAGTGTATAGAGGAACCATATATTATAATACACTGCTCAAAAAAAAGAAAAAAAAGGAACACTTTGAAAACACATCAGATCTCAACAGGGAAAAATATCATGCTGGATGCTATGGACTGGGTAATGTGTTAGGGATGAAAGGATGCCACATCATTTGATGGAAATTAAAATTATCAACCTACAGAGGGCTGAATTCAAAGACAACGAAAATCAAAGTGGAAAATGATGCAGCAGGCTAGTCCATTTTGCTGAAATTTCATTGCAGCAACTCAAAATGGTACTCAGTAATTTGTATGGTCCCAACGTGCTTGTATGCATGCCTGACAATGTCGGTGCATGCTCCTAATGAGACGAGGGATGGTCTTCCAGATCTGGACCAGGGCATCACTGAGCTCCTGAACTGACGGAGGTGCAACCTGGTGGAGTTGGGTGGACCGCAACATAATGTTCCAGAGGTGTTCTATTGTATTTAGGTCAGGCAAGCGTGGGGGCCATTCAATGTTATCAATTCCTTCATCCTCCAGGAACTGGTTGCATACTCTTACCATGAGGCCAGGCATTGTCATGCACCAGGAGGAACCCAGGACCCACTGCACCAGCGTAGGGTCTGACAATGGGTCTGAGGATTTTATCCCGATACCAAATGGCAGTCAGGGTGCCATTGTCTAGCCTGTAGAGGTCTGTGTCCCTCCATGGATATGTCTCCTCAGACCACCACTGACCCAACACCAAACCGGTCATGCTGAACAATGTTACAGGCAGCATAGCTTTCTCCATGGCTTTTCCAGACCCTTTCATGTCTGTCACATGGCTTAGGGTAAACCTGCTCTAATCTGTGAAAAGCACAGGGCGCCAGTGGTGGATCTGCCAATTCTGGTGTTTAAAGGCAAATGCCAATCGATCTCCACAGTGCTGGGCAGTGAGCACAGTGTTAACTAGAGAATGTTGGGCCCTCAGGCCACCCTCATGAAGTCTGTTTCTGATTGTTTCGTCAGAGACATTCACACCAGTGGCCTGCTGGAGGTCAATTTTTAGGTAGAGTATCTACCCGTCTCCTAGAATCTCTTCCATGCTTTTGAGACTGTGCTGGGAGACACAGCAAATCATATGGCAATGGCACAGATTGATGTGCCATCCTGGAGGAGTTTGACTGCCTGTGCAACCTCTATATGGTACAGGCATCACCTCATGCTACCAGTAGTGACACTGACCCTAGCTAAATGCAAAACTAGTGAACAAGTCAGAAAAGATGAGTAGGGAAAGAAAATGTAAGTGGCCTACCTGTAAAACCATTCCTGTTTTGGAGGTCATCACATTGTTGTCCATCTAGTGCACCTGTTAATTTAATTAACACCAAAGCAGCTGAAAATATTTGACAACCCCCTCTGCTACCTAACTGACCAGATCAACATCTCACGAGTTTAATTGACTTGATGATATACGTTGATTAAAAGTGTTCCTTTAAATTTTTTGAGCAGTGTATAAATTATATAGAGGAATTGTAGATTTACTTTGAAGTGTATAGAGGAACTGTATATTTATATAGAAGTGTATAGAGGAACCATATATTTACCGTATATACTCGAGTATAAGCCGACCCGAGTATAAGCCGAGGCCCCTACTTTTACCACAAAAAGATGGGAAAAATCATTGACTCGAGTATAAGCCTAGAGTGAGAATGCAGGGCGGCGGGCATGGTACAGGAGAATGCAGGGTGACTGGCATGGTGCAGGAGAATGCAGGGTGACTGGCATGGTGCAGGAGAATGCAGGGTACTGACATGGTGCAGGAGAATGCAGGGTACTGGCATGGTGCAGGAGAATGCAGGGTACTGGCATGGTGCAGGAGAATGCAGGGTGACTGGCATGGTGCAGGAGAATGCAGGGTACTGGCATGGTGCAGGAGAATGCAGGGTACTGGCATGGTTCAGGAGAATGCAGGGTACTGGCATGGTACAAGAGGATCCGGGGTTGTGGGCATACTACAGGAGATGCAGTGCTGTTGGCATGGTACAGGTGGACCATGCCCGCAGCACTGCATCCCTTGTAGTGTGCCCGCAGCCCTGCATAATGGCAGGTAGTGAAGCTGTTTCACTTACCTGTTCCAGAGGCGCCTTCATTTTAAAAATGGCGCCGACACGTCATTGCGCATGCGCCGCCGCCGCTCGTATACTTTCGGCTATTCCCGGCCTCTCCCGAGCCGCGCCGCCGCACGGGAGAGGCCGGAAATAGCCGAAATTACACGAGCGGCGGCGGCGCGTGCGCGGTGACATGTATGCGACGGGCGGCGCCATTTTTAAAGCTTAAGCCCGTCGGAGCGGACAGGGAATTTCTTTTTTTTCCTTGACTCGAGTATAAGCCGAGGGGGACGTTTTCAGCACAAAAAAATGTGCTGAAAAACTCGGCTTATACTCGAGTATATACGGTATATGTATAGAGGAACCATATATTTATATGTATAGAGGAACTATATATTTATATAGTTTACTATAGGAAGGGGTTAGCAGGTAGAAACATCTATTCAGTTATATATATATATATATATATATATATATATACTGTGTATATATATATATATTATATATATATATATATATATATATATATATATATATATATATATATGAGGCTGTTTGGACCTGAGCATTCATTTCCCCATTTCTACTGAAGAGTGCAGGTTGGTAACTAAAGGGCAGGGATGCCTGAAGTTGCTAAAATTCTTCTTCATTGCTAGTGTTGTAATATGCTCATTTATACTTGCAAAATTACTAGTAAATTACTACACAAAAATGTACCATTTTCTCTTGCACACAGGAGTAAAAAATGCTAACTTTTTTTACTGATCTGAAATGAGATGCACTGTTGTTTATTGCACATTGCATACAGCTGAGTAAGGATCAGTAATACAACGTTGAAGACAGACTAGAGCGGAACGATTGTTAAAAAAAAACTGCCATCTCGATTCAATCCCCTCACAATTTTAATCAGGCGTTTCCACGATTAATGTAAGTGCAGAGCAGTTACGTGCGCACACCTGTCAAAAAAACAAAAAACAGCCGGCAACATTTATTACAACATGGCTTAGCGCTGAGAGATAAAGAAAAACATTGTATAATTTTGTTCTTTTAGATCAAAGTGATAAACTTTGGTCAGTTAATGAGGTCAGTTTAACCACCCAAAAGAAGTTCTTATGGGCGAAAGGCGTCCTGCGAGGCGTTGCATTTAGGGGGCCATTGGAAGTGACAAGGATCATACAGGCGCCCCGCAATATGCTGTGATTCAGGATCGGGGCAAGAATCACAGTGATTCTGCCTGCGATCTGGGACGCCAAGATGTGAACGGAGCCCTAAGCCTTTTTCTGACACTTGTTGCTTAAAAAGTTAAAATCATTTTCTTGCTAGAAAACTACTTAAAACCTCCAAACATTATATATATATATATATATATATATATATATATATATATATATATATATATATATAATGTATATATATATATATATTTTTTTTTTTTTAAGAGACCCTAGAGATTAAAATGTTGGTTGTTGCAATATGTTATGTCACACTGTATTTGCGCAGCAGTCTTTCAAATGCAAATTTTTGGAAAGAAATACACTTCAAATTAATTAAAAAAAAAACTAAACAGTAAAGTTAGCCCAATTTTTTTGTATATTGTGAAAGATGATGTTACGCAGAGAATTGTGATCTTTATTCTAAGCAAAAAAATTTTGTCCAGAATCATGCAGCTCTAGTACAGAGCAGTAAAACAAAAACAGAAAATGTGTTATTTGAGTGCAGTCATTTACTCGGGCGTTTACTTGTTTTGGCCCCTTGCACACAAGTGTCATAAATATAAATGATAATATTACAATACTGGCAACGAAGAATAATTTTAGAGTCGGTTCACACTGGGGCGACACGACTCTGTACTACTTCGGGGGCGACTTGTGCATTCCCATGCACCACGACTTCGGAGCGACTTGCATGGACTTCATATAATGGAAGTCTATGCAAGTCGCTCCAAGGTTGCCCCGAAGTAGTACAGGACCCTTCTTCTAAGTCGGAGGGACTTGTGTCGCTCCTATTAGAATGGGTCCTGTAGCAGTCAATGGACTGTGGACTGCGAGGGAGCACGACTTGTCAGGCTGACAAGTCGCCTGACAAGTCGCGCTAGTGTGGACCGGGTCTTACTCATCTTTACTCACATACTCTTAACATTACTCAGGTCCTTTACACGAGTTCCTGAGTAAACATCAGTAAATTATGATGTCTGTGTGCAAGGGGCCCTATTTGGTTATTTTGGGTGATCCACTGGGTTACTTTCATAAATAACATTTTTTTTACCTGCTGTTACCTATCCTCTTAAACTTTGTGTTTAACTTCATGTATAAGTGCATAGCGAAATCATATATTTACACATAAGTGCACAGAAGAACTGTATATGTGTATAGAGCAACACTTTAAAAATAATGTAGCCTGCCCTGTACGCTGTAGTGTTTTACCACTACTACTGCACCTCAAAACACCGGAAAAGCCTCAGTGATTCTCAGCTTTTCCATGCTACTTTGTCAAATTTTTATATAGAAAAAAAAACAGAATTCTCACTGGCTTTACCAGAAAATGGTTTGTCTTTTATGAAGACATCTAAGAAAAAATATCACTAACCAACATTTTGGGACCTCACAGGGCCCCTTTCTTAAAATAAAGTGTTTCTACTACTTTGCCAAACCTGACATTAGAATTAACGCCCAATTCATCATAAGCTCTTTGATCTGTTTTTAAATAAAGAAGTGGGTGCTAAGTTTCAGTTTGAAAACGGAAATCTAGGATATTTACAATTTTTTCTGTTCAAAATTCAACTAAAAGGCATTCTAGTCATTATTTTTGTTCCAGCTTATTTTGTCAATGATACAGATTCTAAATCCCATGACTTCCAAATGACTTTTCAAATGAGTTAAAAAAATTATTGGAGAAAGATGTTATTTAATCTCACATAAAAAAATCACATTTTATGTAGAGTAGCTTTTTTAGCTTTCTCACCATAAAAAAACCGAGTACCACAATCGTCCTCAAAGGAACTAAAAGCTGCTTTCAGTTGGGCCTAAAAACATTATTTAGCAGGTTTTATTGGAATGACTACTGCTCCTTGGCATAAGTTCTCCAATAAAAGGGGTCCAATTTAAAGAAAAAAAAACGTTTTTGTAAATTTTCTTCTCATACCAAGGTAACAAAATAAGACCTTCCAAGATCACCATCAATAAAGGAAGATTTGATGTACTAAATCCCATGTCCAGTGCACAAATAGACCATTAAAATATAAGCCAAAGAAAACAAGCATTCAGTACTAAGGGGACTGCAATGGAGGGATATCTGGGAATAACTGATGTAATTTAAAGCAGATCTCTACTTTACCTATTCAGTAACAAGCAACACGTTTGCTTGAATCCTCAGCAGCGTATACTTACTTACCTTTCCTTCAGTCCCTTATCAATCTGTTTAGCACTGGGAGCCGAAGAAAATACACAGTCCTTTTTGTTATAGATAAGCATAGGACTTACTCAATGTGACAACACAGTCACACAGAGAGTCCATAACTTTATGTAAGTTTTGACTTTAGCGTCATGTAGCTTAGATAGGGCTTTTTCATTTAAACCCAGCGGCTTTCAGAGAAGCATAAGAAATGTGGTAAGTATATACATCTTTGGAGGTGTTTTGTCTTTGTCTATTTAACAAAGGAGTCGGGTTCCAATGAAGGTATCGGGAGGGATCCGGAGACACCACCACTCCACAGTGCTTAAAGGGGGTAGCTATAGAGATCTGCCTTGCACATTTAGGCAAAGGGGTGACCAGTGGATCAAGGTGCATAAGTATGGATTTAGTCCAATTTATAATAAAACCCGCAAAGTCTCCAAATCTAGTAATGTGTCATTAGGGTCTGTAGTGATCCAGTGGTATCCCCCAAATACAATAAGGTATCGTCAGCATATGAGGATATTTTCTCCGCCAACAGACCTCTGTGAAAACTTCTGATAGTGGGGTCCCACTGAATCAGGGTGGCCAGAGGCTCAACCACAAGAGCAAATAATAGAGGGGGGGGATAAAGGAACCCTAACGAGTACCCCTATGTAGTAGGAAGGGAGGAGAAAGAGCATTATTAATTTGAAGCCTAGCACTTGGAGCAGAATAAAGTACTCACATCCAGTTGATAAAGTCCTCACCCAGTCCAAACTACGACGAGATTTACTAGAGGTAGGGCCATTCGATACTGTCCAAGGTGATAGCCGCATTCAGAGAAAGGATGGCCCTTCCTCCTAGATTATCCACTGGCACTTGCGGGTTAAGGAACGATCATCTGATATTGTTAGCTCTCAATCTAGAGGGGGTAAATCCTGATTGGTCAGAGGGGATTCATTTATCAATTACCTTAAAAAGTCTGGTGGCTAAAACGTGAGCAAGGAGTTGAACATCGGTATCTTTGGAGGTTTGCAACAAACTAGACCTGTTGCTTTGCCCTGTATGGGTAAAGCACAGGTTCACACTATATGTATCACCAGTAAAAAAAAAAAATTTTTACTTTTTAGCTTTGGGAAGGTTTAAAACCTTGTATGTTTCCATTGGGGAGATTTTCTCTTCACATTCTGTCCTGGAGATAGAAGTACAGGAAAATATCCAAGGTGGAAATCCCCCCTTTGACAGGTGTCACGGGAAGATTTCCTTTCTTCTTTCATTCCGATGACAATTTGCCCCCTGTTTCTGTGCTATGACAATGGTCACCAGGACTAATAGAAATAGTGACATGCCTGGTAAAGACACAGAGTGCACTAAAAATGGCAGCATTTATAACAGGTGCCAACACTAGAAAAAGGTATAAACCATTGGCCTGACAAAAATGTGAGCTATGGGAGAAAGTTTCGGGAAGACATCTTAAAAAATATTTTCTTCGAAAACAGTATTCATTTTTTCCCATAAGAGTTATCTGGGAAAGCAACATAGGTTTAAGATATAAAGCTTTGATTTAAGGATTGTTTACGCTGACTTATCTCTTCCAGAAACACTTATCTCCCTGCACGTATCAAGCACTCTCATGCATGTTTTTGCCCTAGAATTAGCAAAGCTCTAAGACTTACATAAATCCATATAATAGCTACTATAAAAAACAAACCCTTTAGTAAGATATATTGTACCAGAGAGGAGATGGTCTGATGTTATTTTACTTTAAATACATTTTCTGATGTCTGTTTAAGAATAGGATGTGATGTACATTTTACAATCAAGCTTGACGCAAATCTGGAGACTAAAGCAGACTCTTTTCTTGGGTCATTAGAATGGGAGAAAAAAAACAGCTATAAAGTAAGAGAATTTTATCAATAAATGCTGTATTACACACTATTCATACTCACTCAGTCACTATGGGATTTAAGCAAGAAAGGGAAATCCCCCAATAGGGGGAGGGTTGGGGATTTTTCCGTCCCTTCAAGAGTTGGTCGCATTACCCCACGCAATGTTTACGGTAATGGTGACTCTTAATATGTCATTATGTCCATATAAGATGTGCAGTTCTAAGATATCTAATATCTGCTGTAGGATGTATTATACACCTGAAAGTACTTTAGTTTTCATACCTTTTTGTATTATTGTTTTTCTTTTGTGAAAATTCTCAATAAAAATTATTTAAATTACAAAAAAAATTTGTAGACATCATTAAAAAATTTCATATAGATATTTTTGCAATCTAGTCACAGAGTAGCAATCCCAACAGGTTTCACCAAACGGTTTCTTCAGGGGATATGTTTTAAAGCTACTTCTTTTTTTTTTTTTTTGCAGTCTTGGGGCGCCAACTATTTGTATTTGTGTTGTATGATATATATTATTAGGAGATTTCTCTTCACATTCTGTCCTGGAGATACAAGTACAGGAAAATATCCAAGGTGGAAATCCCACCTTTGACGGGTGTCACGGGAAGATTTCCTTTCTCCTTTCATTCCGATGACAATTTGCTCAATGTTTCTGTGCTATGACACTGGTCACCAGGACTAATAGAGATAGTCATATGCCTGGTTAAGACACAGAGTTCAGTAAAAAATGGCAGCATTTCTAACAGGTGCCAACATTAGAAAACGGCATAAACCATTGGCCTTACAAAAAAGTGAGCTATGGGAGAAAGTTTCGGGAAGACATCTTAAAAAAATTTTCTTCAAAAACAGTATTCATTTTTTCCCATAAGAGTTATATGGGAAAGCAACATAGGTTTAAGATATAAAGCTTTGATTTAAGGATTGTTTATGCTGACTTATCTCTTCCAGAAACACTTATCTCTGCATGTATCAAGAACTCTCTTATGGTACATCCTTCCCATACATGTTTTTGCCCTAGAAATAGCAAAACTCTAAGACTTACATAAATCCATATTATAGCTACTATAAAAACAAACCCTTTAGTAAGATATATTGTACCAGAGAGAAGATGATCTGATGTAATTTTACGTTAAATACATTTTCTGATGTCTGTTTAAGAATAGGATGTGATGTACATTTTACAATCAAGCTTGATGCAAATCTGGAGACTAAAGCAGACTCTTTTCTTGGGTCATTAGAATGGGAAAAAATAAAGCTATAAAGCAAGAGAATTTTATTATTAAATTCTGTATTACACACTATTCATACTCACTCAGTTACCCTGGGATTTAAGCAAGAAAGGGACCCCCCCCCCACCCCCCAATAGGGGGAGGGTTGGGGATTTTTAAGGTGTCAATGGATTCTAAGTCAAGAATCTTAAAAATATCTTAAAAATATATCATTTGAACTCAAAAAAGTAAAAAATGGACAAAACAGACAAACAAAACACAATTAAATTTTTTTTTTTTTAGTAGACATCATTCAAAACTTTTATATAGATATTTTTGTGATCTAGTCGCAGAGTAGCAATCCCGACATGTTTTACCAAACAGTTTCTTCAGGGGATACGTTTTAATGCTGCTACTTTTTTTTTTTTTTGCAGTTCATCTTGGGGCGCCAACTACAAAGTATTTGTTTTTGTGTTGTATGATACTGTATATATTATGCCCATTATGTATTAGAACCTATTTTTCACCTTTGAAATGCTATACAGCGAACCAATGATATATAATGATATTACACTTATGTATGCATTTTGCATGTCTCTGTATATGCTGTATCTATAGAATATTTTCCTATGAATATCCAACATTTATACTCTGTATTTGCTTTTTTATTTCAGAAATAGCATTAAAACATTTCCCCTAAAGAAACCGTTTGGTGAAACATGTCAGGATTGCTACTCTGAGACTATATCGCAAATATATCTATATGAAATTTTTGAATGACGTCTACAAAAAAATTTTTTAATTGTGTTATTTGTTTGTCTATTTTGTCAATTTTTAACTTTTTTGAATAAAAATTATATATTTTTAAGATACATGTTTTGATTTATAATTAATTGGAACCTTAAAAATCCCCAACCCTCCCCCTATTGGGGGGCTTCCCTTTCTTGCTTATCTGAACTGGGATGTGGTGCCTTTGAGTCATTCTCCAAGCAAACAACTCTTTCCTGCATATCTGAACATTTGGTTTCTAAAACAAACCTAGATATAGCTTGGAGAATTTCTCAATTGATAATTAGGATATATAATCCTTACCAAAGATTTATTGTAAAATCAATTATTACTTGTTTTGTTCAAAATGGCTGAATATTGTGGAGCACCTTGGGACGGATATATGGAACACATTTTTCAAACTCAAATCTGTAAAACACCAGGAGACGTTGATATCGATAGATTTTTCACACGTTTAAAGAGATTACTAGAGAAAAAATCTTGCATATTTTGGCACAATAAGTATTTTAAAAAATGCATTAAGAAAAATGCAGTCCCATGGGGCCTGCGGATTCAGATTTTTCCTAATCTTCCTAAAAATTGAAGCAGATCTGAAGATAAAATGGGAAAACAATCTCCAGATCTGCTGTTTCAAAATTATGGAATTAATATGTGATCAATATACACAGGTAATTAACTTGGATGCTGAAATTCAAACATGGCACACAGACAACAAAAGATTACTTTCTAATCCAAATTTCCCCTCAAGAGCAAATTAATTAAAAATTCATTTGGAAACATATACTGCAAAAAGGTGTCCGATAATATTAAAAGGCAAAGTAATATATTCAAACACTAGCAGCGCTATAAAAACAAACTGAAGAATAAAATCCAAAGTCCTTAAATTTATATTTCCAGGTCAAGTGGTAGGCACAATCCTTTATCCCAGGAAGGGTGTGAAGGGTCCTGACCGTAGCACCAGATTTCCACCACCACTTTGTGCTCCCCCCTATTCTTAAAACTCACCAGAGGATGGTGAATCAAGATCCTTCAAGGGACTCCACCACTAGATTACAGCATTGGACACTGGACCACTTATCCTCTATTAGCTGTACAATCTCCTCAGTTGCCAACAGACCATGTAAGTGAACAGAGTGGGGCAACAATAGTGTAATTCCGCCAATGACGTTTATTAAACACTAAAAACAACAAAATGTAGCCCCTCTCCCCTCAGGATGTCTACTTACAGGAGGTAGCATACAGTGAAGGCATTGAGTAGAAATGTAAATTCCGCTGGATCACTCTGTACCAAACCTTATACAATCTGGAAAGAGCTCCAGCGTGTATGTAGATGTCCTTATGCGACCGCGCACAACGGCTCTGACGCGTTTCGTCCTCCGACTTCCACAGAGAGCCTGTGTGCGCGGCGCGGTCGTAAGCTATTTATAAATGCGCCGGCACAAGCGCACTCGCGCCAAAACCAGCGTCACCCGGAAGTGAATGACCATTACGTATTTCCGGTAATGATCACTTCCGGCGTACAAACTCGCTCCGCCCCGCGTCACAGCGCGGGACTCGCGGCACGCCGGAAGTGCGTCATTGATGTAAACATCCGGTCGGCTTCGATGACGATGCTACAGGAAGAAACCTCCCTGTGCTGAATGTCATATCTCGCATCTCACAGACACGAAATTCAACACATCCCCGCACGTGGGGGTTGTCATCTAGCCACATCCTTAAAACAAATCACAGGAAATCCATGATCTTTGGCCTGAGATATTAGTTATTTAAAAACATGAATGCATAAATAAATTTCACTGAATGCCATTCACCTAACATAAAATATATGTCATTGTTAAAAACACACATATAGAGCTCATTAATAATCTCATAAAAAAGAGTTAATTGTAAGTATGCAATAGATAAGGTAAACTTCACATCCCTGATGAAAAACAGTTTAAAATTAAATTGTCTCATTTATCTAAAAAATAAAATAATGTATCAAGATTAAAATTTAAAATTAAAAATTATGATTAAAAATTACATGCGGATATAACATAATAAGCACCAAGAGTGAGGCTCCTAATTCTATGGTGATCTCATACACTACCAACAAAAGAAAGTTAATAATAAAGCACTAGTCCAGTATTGATTTGAATAAATGTGCAAAGCGAGACCTTATATCAACTACTGTCACGTGTTTTTACTGTTCCAAGTAAATGAATATGTTATCCCCGGACATCAATAGTTGCTTATAAAGCAGTTAATGTCTAGGTCGACATTGAGTCCCTTTGGGTGCAAACTGTCAGTCTGGTAGATCCAATTGGTCTCGCGTTTCGATATTTCGCGGACCATGTTGGATCCCCTCCACACTGGATCCACCTTCTCCACACCCCAAAACTTTAACATAGTTGGATCCTTGTTATGCACATTTCGAAAGTGTAAGGATAGATTATGATCTTTGAAGCCATTTCTAATATTAGTAATGTGCTCCGATATCCTAACCGACAATGCACGTTTTGTCCTTCCAATGTATAATAAGTTACATGGGCATTGAATGCAGTACACAACATGTGTACTGCTGCAGGTAATTAAATCTTTGATTGTAAAAGTAAGTCCATTTGATGGTGAAGAGAAACTTGTGAAGTTTCTTAAATGGGTATTAACCTGTTTACAGGACTTACATCTCCTGCATGCAAAGAAGCCTGTAGAATTGTCCCAAAACATCTTCGGTCTTACGGGGGGGTCCAACACTTTTTTGACCACCTCGTCACCAAAAGTCGGTCCCCTTTTATATATGAAGGTTGGGCGCTTAGGAAGAAATTCTCTCAAGACTTTGTCCATACAAAGAACCGGCCAGTGTCTGTTCACAATTTCTTCTACTTCTCGGTATTGGGCACTATACTGTGAGATGAAACTCCATTCATGTGTTTGCGTTCTAACCTTCACCGAGTCTGTCAAACATTCATCTTGGGATAGAGTACCTATTTCCCTAATAGTGTTATCTAGTTTACTCTCTTGATAACCTTTTTCCACAAACCTCTGCTTAAGAACTAGTGACTGTGTCCTATAATCCTCATCAAGAGTACAATTCCTTCTGACCCGAAGGAACTGTCCCCTGGGGATATTAGATAACCATTGATGGTGATGTCCACTCTGGACAGGGAGATACCCATTTTGGTCGGTGGGCTTGAAGAAAACTTGAGTCCTCAGCCCACCTTCCAAGATGGATATCTCCACATCCAGAAAGTGGACACTCTCTCGGCTCCAATTAAAGTCCAATTTTATGTTGTTCCGGTTATCATTCAATTTGTCACAGAATGACTGTAGGGAGGACTCCGAACCGGCCCACAGGAAGAACAGATCGTCAATATATCTGCGATATAAGATCAGCTCTTCGTGCTGGGCTGCATAGATGAACCTATCTTCCCACTCTCCCATAAAGATGTTGGCCAAACTCGGAGCGAATTTGGCCCCCATGGCAACCCCTCTCTGCTGCTGGTAAAACACTTGATCAAACCAAAAGTAATTTCGAGCTAGACAAAAGTCTAGTACATCCCTCAAAAAACGCTTTTGGATATCTGGGATGTCGTCCCGTTTGCTAAATGCCCAATTAAATGCCAATAAAGCATCGTCATGTTGTATGATTGTATATAGAGAGGAGACATCTCCAGTAACCAAGAAGACATCTTGGTTAGTTGGTAACTGCACCTCTCTTAATGCTAACAAAAACGCTTTGGTATCCCGCAAGTACGATTTGAGTTGGAGTACACTAGTTTGTAGGAAGGAGTCAAGGTACTCTCCAAGCCTAGCTGTGACTGACTGAATTCCATTCACAATCGGTCTCGCTGGGGGGTTAATCTGGTCCTTATGGACTTTGGGCAGCGTGTAAATGGTTGGAATGCGGCTAAAGCTGGGTACTAGGTATTGTTTCTCCTTCTTAGTTATAATATGATTTTCATATCCACTACTCACCAATGTCCCCAGCTCTCGTCTATATTGTACGGTAGGATCGGTTGGTAAGATCCTATATGTATCCTTGTCAGATAACATTGTGGAAAGTTGAGTAAGGTAGAACTCTTTCTTAAGCAATACCACCCCGCCTCCCTTATCTGCCGGCCGTACAATAACGTCTTTTCTTTTTTCGAGAGCCTCCAGCCCCTCTTGTATGTGCCTTGGATTTACACCCTTCTTGTTGGGTATTTCCCTCAGATCCTTAATTACGAGGTTTTTAAATACCTCTATATGTTGATTGGATGACTGTTGGGGGTTAAAAAGCGATTTGTTCTTAAGGCCACTATCAGTACCCACTGTATAGTTGGCCAAACCAGCTTTGGGGGCTCCTATCACTCTTGCGGGATTCAATTAGTATTTTTTAAGGTTAATCTTCCTTACGAACTTGTGCAAGTCTATGTACACGTTAAATTTATTAACGGGCCTTTGCTTAGCACACTTCAGACCAGCATGTAAAATGTTAATTTCTTTATCAGTCAGAGACACTTCAGCCAAATTATAAATTCCATCTAATCGCTGTCCAATCTTCTTTTTTTGTTCCCTGCGTCCTGCTCTACATCCTCTCGCGGACGGTCTCTTATAGGTGGCTGGAGATCCAATTGTGGCCTCCAATGAGGGTTGTAAATTCCCTGTGATTGTGGAGGGCCCCAATATTGGGGTTTCCCCCGCCAGGGTTTGCCGCCCCTTCTCCCACCCCTGCCTCTTCCCCCTCTCCACGGAAAAGGGTCCCATTTGGAAACATATGTCAATGATTTGAAACAAAAGAGAAATTTTTTTTGAGAGATCGATTGGCCTATGATTCAGGCTATGCCTATAAATGGAATACTAAAGTCCATAACAAACGTTGAGCAAAGAAAAACAATATTATAGCGAATTCTGAAATTGAATTTATTGACTTTGATAATTCATCTAATACTTCTTCTATCTCTTTTACCCAAGCAATTCCTCCACGGGAAGGCTCCCACTTAAATGTAGCTAAAAAACGCAAAGGCGAAGGAGATAAAATTAATTTTCCAACACCTAAACCTAATCACTATTCTAAACAAGCACGGCAGCCTTCCAACCAATACAACACCAGAGCTAACCCCTCACAATCACTGATTGATATGGTACCCTCCAATACTCTATTTTCCAATTCTAATTCTACTGGTGGTTTGGGTTTAATCTCCACACCTGCTACTTTCAATACCTCTAGTGTCACTAACAAGGTAAGCACTGTTTCAACTAATGTTAATCTTGACACACGCAATGCTATAGGGGAACCACATTTTTTTAGTCAACCCAGCCACAGAGGGAAAGAAAAACTCTCAGGCCAATCTCTGAATCAATCCACCCACTCTGAATTATTTGAAGTAATTAACTTATCTTCAATAGATTTATCCATTGATGAGGTCTATGTCCTTAGCCTGGGCCTGACCTTCTGTCCGACCCAGGCTGTGGACTAATTTGACCTCATCAAAGACGTACACCTCTTTGCACGTAGTTTGATGTACAAAGTAATTTTTGATAAAAAATAGTTATCCTAGCCGAGCTAGTTCTCTATCTAATTCTGAGAGGAAAAATATGACTATCCAATACATGAAAGCTATGAGTGATCTCATGGAATTGTGGGCTGAAAACAATTCAGATGATGAAGATGACACACTACAGGACTTTGATCCTACGTTTCCCCCTCCGTCTACTTATAAGTCTACGTAACGAACGTTTCCCATGCTTCAAACAAATCCAAATATATGGGTCTTTACCCAACAGGTATGCAATGAAATCACGAAGACAAATTGGAAATAAATGTCTTAATTCAATTTAAAACAATCACATCAGAAAGCTATTACATCCTTAGAACAAAATAATCAAACTGTCATCAAACCCTCTGACAAAGAAGGAAAAATTGTTGTGATTGATATTCAACAATATGAAAACATGGTAATGGCAATTCTAAAAAATCCCTCCTGGTATAAAAAAATTCCAGCTAGTCATATAAATTCTATTCAAATTGAATACAGTGTTCTGATCGGTCGGGCCCACCATAAAGGCATCATTGGTAAGAACACATGGTAATTTTTTAATGTAAAACACCCCAAAACCCCAACTCTATATGCTTTACCTAAAATCCCCAAAATCCTCCTGGCCACCCTATTGTATCAGGTTGTGAATGTCTCACTGAAAAAGCTAGCCAGCTTGTTCACGACTACTTACACCCACATGTGATCTCCCTTTCCTCTTATGTTCGTGATACCATAGATTTGCTCCAAACATTAGAAGATAGGCATGTACCTGAAGGGGCTTGGCTAGTTGCCGTAGACGTTGAAGCCCTTTACAACTCCATCCCACATAACTTGGGGTTCCTTACTCATGACTAAACAGATTAAAACGGATTACCTAGAGCAGAGGGGGGGGGGGGGTTATATACCATGCCATGGGCGTAGTCAGGCGTTTTTTGTTCTGCCTAGTCCTAATCCTGGAGGAAGCAATATAACCCAGTAGTTATGATTTATGGAGCGCTGTGTCCGTAGATGGACATAAGGTTAAATATAATCTTGACTCATCTGCTGATATTTTTCTGAACCCCAATTTCTATGTTTTCGGCATAGTCGAGTCGCTTAGCCTTGTTTTTACGTTGGAAGTATGGCTTTTTGGCTACAATTCTTCCATGAGGACCACATTTGGCTAGATAGACTTCTCTGGACATGGACAGTAGATGAGTGTATCTAGGTCCTACTAGTTTCCACCAGTTCTGTGCTGATGGCACTGCTGGACATCTTCCAATGTTAAAGGAAAGTAAGCATGATGTGTCTTTCATCTGCTGCATTAGGTTTCCTTAGCCAACCATTGTGTCTACAGTCCTCAATGTTGCCCGATCAATGTTGTCCTCAATGCGGAGATGGGAATCCCAATGCAGAATCCTGGATTTTTATTTCCTTTTGTCCTTGGAACCTGGCCAGAGAGAGTGATCAGTGGGGTTTCCTGGACACCATTCCCTACTAGGCTTTCCATTTGGTAATAGGGGAAGCAGTTCCTATTTAGAGTTGGGGATAGAGCTCCTGTCTATGAGAGCATGTGTGTCTGTGAAGTTGTCTTGGATATAACCCTTTGTTATAGAATTTATTGTACTGATTTTGCTGAAGCAATAGAAGTTGGCTCTGCACCATTAATGATAAACAACTAAAAACAAAACTTACAGTAAGCTATGTGCTCAGAGTTTAATTTACACACAGTCATTATAATGGATACCATTCCCTGCCATTTGTGGCTAATCTTCCAATTTGTAATACAACACAAAAAATGTTGAAGAATAAGCCTGTTAACATGCAAAAGCCAGAAAAAAATAACTTTTAAGGTTAATATTGCAAAAATGTCCAAAAACACATGCTCATTGAAAATATACTTGACTTTCCTTTTAAAATTCAACTATACTAATTCAAACACATGTGACGTTAGGAAACAACTCTGCATTGTTGATATATATTTCCATAAGATCTCTATACATAATGAGTGTTAATTAAACACACAAAGATGAGATCTCTGGGCTGATAAAACATCATCAGCTTTATCATCGAAAAGCAAATAAAAGGAGATGGGATTCTTGTCCGGACTGAAATGTCATTTTTTTCCGACATTAGAGGTCCAAATGACACACTGCATGCATAAAGCACTCTTTATGGAAGAATAAACAGTAAATTTCAATGTGCTTTAAGTGGTTGGTTCTCTTTGTGACAAGCTCTAGACAATGCGCACTCAGGGTAGCCAAACATTAGAAAGGGTTCTTCCTGTTTTTAATGGAATGTTATCATATAATGTGTTAACGCCGCGGTTTCACCCTGTGTAGCATGTACATTAGATGGAAATGGGAGATAAGATACACAGTGATTAACATTTCCACTTTACTTAAAATGCAAATGAAAATGAATCCGGAAATTTGAGTTGCTATAAAACAGGAATGGTTGGAATACATGTAATAAGGTGTTGGGTAAAGGATGGAAACATTTGCAATTGAATAAAATGAATGCTTACTCTTGCAGGTCAGGTACAAAAAGCTTGAAGGGAGTTATCTCTGTATGAAGCTATCTTAGATACAATTCTTTGGAAATTAGATAGTATTGAAGAATATTTTGGCAGGTCTATGCTATGATACCACATGAAGCATCCTATGATCAGTCCACAGGTAAAATTAAATGATCTTAAGGCTCGACATGAAATTGATGAAATGTGACTGTCAAGTTGTCTATCATGTCTAGAAGGTCATGATCAGGAAACAGCAGCCAAACATAAGCTCCGATCCTCCGATCTTGCAATAAATGTTATCGTTCACTGCACAGGCTTCTCCCTATGATGCATTTCACTCCGAAGAGCTTTCCGAAAAGGTTTCACTATTCCATATTATTATCTAGAATTTGAAATGATATTGAGGAAACAAGTGTTAAGGATTTTTTTCAAGTGTGGTGGATTATGATGATGGGCATACAGTATTTGTGCATGATGCTTTCCCCAGTCTCCTCTTACTCTATGAATATACTCTTCAGAGTAAAAGGCTTCATAGTTTGGAGGTTATTATGCAGCTGCCATTCTTTTGAACTTTGTGCCTATCTGACTGGGAGGAGTCATAAGGTAGCCTGCAGGTAGAGGAGGTGGGGGGGGGGGGTGTTTGGGACACAATCATGAACTAGTGTAGAAATTAGAAACCGAACTGCTGTATGCTCCATCACCAGTCGTGGGGCTCACTTTCATATGGGCAATCTGTAAGTTGCGTCCTTGAACACACTTTAGTGTACATTCCGTACATGCAGAAATGGCTTTTAACTATAGACAGCACGGATGACCACTGAAGCAGGATAGATGTACAAGTGTTAAAATGAAAAGTAATGTCTACATGTCTATGTTCCAATACATTAAACATAGAAACAATTAGAACATCCCCTTTAAAGTGTAATCTAAAGTCAAATATTTAATTTAAATTTTTGATTTAAGGTTGGAGAGGTTTAGAAATCTTGAGAGTTTTTATTTGCTGTCAGTTTCTCAGTTGGGAATATACATCCTCTATTTGCCCCAATAAGCATTTTCATCAGGATTGAAAGGGAAAAGCTCAAATTTTAGAGATGAGCTTGGGCATGCTCCGAACCCATCTCTAACCCAAATTCCCATTTTATTCGTACTCCAATGAGCTGCAGGCTGGATCCTGCCTTCGAGAAAGTTTTTCTTTGAAATGAGTTACTGCTTCCTCCTGTACTGCCCCCTCTTTCCATTGGCAGTAGGGGTTGCCCCCAGGGTAGTATATAGCTGTGCTGTATGCTGATTATTGGCGGCTTTCTGACAGCAATCAAAGAAGGTTCCCCTAATGCCAACCAGGGGATTAGGAACTGACGGGTCACACATACTGCCTTGTGGTGTCTTTATCTCTTTGATCCTACCTCTCATGCTGAATGTCAAGTATTTTAACTGTAAGTGTGCAACTTTTTTTGTTTTAAGAAATAATTACTGTAATGCTAATGAGGTTTACATGCTCCTGTTTTCTTGTTCTTCCTGACCTCATTGGGAGCCGGTTGTCTCTTCCTGTTTTAGGCAGTCAGCCCTCTGATGATGTGCCATCAGGCCCTCCTCCTCCAGCCAATGTGTTGAAGCTGAAGCCTGCTGTTATATGTAGGGTGCATATCTCATTAGGCTTCAGGAGCAGAGAAGACATTGTTCTCTCCTGAGTAAATAAAAAAAATGCTTTTCAGATTGCAGGGGGTGGGGGGGATTGTAAGGATGAAAAGTGTTTTGTATGAGTGAAGGTCCACTTTAACTTCTTCATTGGATGCATAGTGATTTGCTGGAATAACAATCAACTTGTACTAAGTGTTAATCTCTTATTCATTGTTATGGTCAACAAGTTTCATGGTGCTGTAGTTTATGAAAGTCCCCCACTAACAATAAAACAAAAGCCTCCTCTATTGCCAGACAAATTCCCCAAGTATAAATTAAGAAAAGGCATTCCAAATATGCTCAATACACAGCGGTGTCAGAAAAACAACTGGCAAGCCGTAATTATTTATCCAAGAAAAGCCTATATTAAAGTGTAGTCAACCGTAAAACAAATGACTTCCTCGCCCAAGAGTCTTCTGCTGCATTATGAAGCACTATATTACCATAAGGAATATGATCCTCCTTGTAGTAACAGTACATTAATCCTTTCAGAGCTCAAGTGTGATGAATCACCATTCCACAGTTATGTCAGAGGATCACAGCTGCTCAGTGCTATATATGAAGGCGTGCGTGTGCAAGGTCTGCTGGCCACCATGTATAAAGTGCAGAGGACACGTTTATTAAGTATACAAGTCACTAAACATCATTATCACTAGGGATGGGTGAACTGGATGAGATTTAGACTGATTCAATCCAAGTCTATTATATTTGCCTATTCCTGGGTCTCCTTAAATAATTCAGAGATTTGGAACCTGGATTACTTGTACAGTAGCTAGCTGCCACAGACTAAAATATGATCTACTCTTTGCATTACATAAGGCTTTGTATTATAAAAGCAACAAAAAGAGAAGTTTTTTGTTTTTATCTAAAATAATAATAATAATAATAGTAATAAAACGTTTGAGTACAAATTATGAGTTACTGTAATTAACTAAAAGTCATTTCAAATGGAACTTCACTCCTCAAATTGACTTTATGTCCATATATCTGGTCTGATCTGGCAGGGCTGGCTGAATCTGGAAGAGCCAGCCAGCTTAGAAGGACCAAGATGGCAGTGCCGGACACAGGCTGTCACACCTGGACAGTAAATCTAGATCTGCTGTGCAGGTGAGTATGTTTTTTTTTTTTTTAAGAAAACCTGATATAAAAGATAAGGGATTGTTTGGGGGGAGGGAAGAAGTAGTTCTATCCAAGAATTAGCTGAATATCCAAGAATTTGCTGAAGAAAACAGTATCATTAGCAGTAATCAGCATGGGCTTACGAACGATCATTCCTGCCAGACCAATCTGTTAACATTCTATGAGGAAGTGAGCTGCCATCTACACAAGGGAAGGCCTGTAGATGTGGTGAATTTGAAACAGTTCCCCACAAATGCTTAATCTGCAAACTGAGGTCTGTAGACATGGACCATAGAGTTTGTTCATGGATAGAAAACTGGTTACAGGGGTGTGTCCAAAGGGTGGTGATAAATAATGTTTACTCAGACTGGTCTGGCGTGGTAAGTGAGGTACCCCAATGCTCTGTCCTGGGACCGATTCTCTTTAATTTATTCATAAATGATATAGAGGTCGGTATAAATAGCTCAATCTCAGTTTTTGCTGACGACACAAAAATAAGCAGGGCAATAACTTCACATCAGGATATAGAAACTTTACAAGAAAACCTGAATAAAATAATGGGTTGGGCAACTACATGGCAAATGAGGTTTAATGTTGAAAAATGTAATGTACTCGGGGGATAAATATATAAACACAAATTACTCACTAGCGTGAGAACCTCTTGAGGAATCTAGGATGGAGAAAGATCTGGGGGTCCTAGTTGAAGACAGACTGAGCAATAGCATGTAATGTCAAGCTGCAGCAAGCAAAGCCAGCAGACTATTAGCATGCATTAAAAAAGGGATTTACTCAAGATATAAAACTATTATCCTGCCACTTTATAAAACTCTGGTTCAGCCACATCTGGAGTATTCCGTCCAGTTCTGGTCACCAATCCTCAGGAAGGATGTGCTTCAGCTGGAGAGAGTCAACAAGGGCAAGGGAAACAAAAATATTATGGGGACTGGAGGACCTCAATTACGAGGAACGACTACAAGCACTAAACTTATACTCTCTGAAGAAGAGATGCCTGAAAGGGGATATGAAAGCAATATAAAAATACCTCAATGGTGATCCCAGTGTAGGAAGAAAACCATTTAGTCTCAGGGAGTGTAAGAGGATACGGGGCCACACAATGAGGCTAGAGGAGAAGCGGTTTAACCTTAAGCTGCGTAGGGGTTTTTTCGCTGTCAGGGTGAGAAGGATGTGGAACTCTCTTCCAGAATTGGTGGTATCAGCGGGAGTATTGATAGTTTTAAAAGACTCATGGGCGCGCATCTTAGTAAAAAAAATATCTGGGGGTCCTAGTTGAAGACAGACTGAGCAATAGCATGCAATGTCAAGCTGCAGCAAGCAAAGCCAGCAGACTATTAGCATGCATTGGGATTTACTCAAGAGATAAAACTATTATCCTGCCACTTTATAAAATTCTGGTTCGGCCACCATCTGGAGTATTCCGTCCAGTTCTGGTCACCAATCCTCAGGAAGGATGTGCTTCAGCCGGAGAGAGTCAACATGGGCAAGGGCAACAAAAATATTATGGGGACTGGAGGACCTCAATTACGAGGAACGACTACAAGCACTAAACTTATACTCTGAAGAAGAGATGCCTGAAAGGGGATGTGAAAGCAATATAAAAATACCTCAATGGTGATCCCAGTGTAGGAAGCAAACTATTTAGTCTCAGGGAGTGTAAGAGGATACAGGGCCACACAATGAGGCTAGAGGAGAAGCGGTTTAACCTTAAGCTGTGTAGGGGGTTTTTCACTGTCAGGGTGAGAAGGATGTGGAACTCTCTTCCAGAATTGGTGGTATCAGCTGGGAGTATTGATAGTTTTAAAAGACTCATGGGTGCGCATCTTAGTATACACAACATATAGGGATATGGGAAATGGTTCACATGCACCTGTCATCCCAACCACAAGAATCCACTGATTCTTCCTGCTGTATGTACATAATCACCCAGGTGAAGGAAGTCTTCTTCTGGACCGTCCGCCCCTCTGCCGACATGCACTGTGATTGTACACAGCAGGAGTTTGTCAGCAGGTCCCAAACAATAATTTTTGCCCGAGGCCTGCTAAGTGTCCAATCACAGCTCACAGTCCTGTGTTGACAATCAACACAGGGCTCTGTATAGAGGAAACAAAGATCTTTAGTAAAAAAAAACAGCACACATTACACAAAATAACACTTGTTAGGCCCACATTTAACCCCTTGATCGCCCGAGATGTTTACCCCTTCCCAGCCAGTGTGATAAGTACAGTGATAGTGTGTAGTATTATCACAGATCACTGTATTAGTATCACTGGTAATGTCAGTGGCAGTTAGTCAGTTTCCACTCATTGTCAGTTAGTGTCAGATTGTCCGCTGCACTATCACAGTCCCATTATAACTCGCATTATAACCGCCATTAGTAGTATAAAAAAAAAAAACAATATAAATACCATAGTTTGTAGATGCTATAACTTTCACGAAAAACCAAATAATATAAACTTATTGGGATTTGCTTTACCAAAGACATGAAGCAGAATACATTTTTTGCTAACATTTATGAAGAAATTAGAATATTATACATATATTCTATATATGTATAATATATATATATATTTATATATATATATATATATATATATATATATATATATATATTCATATATACAGTACATATATATATTTATAGCAGAAAGTAAAAAAATACTGTTTTTATTTTTTTTCTAAATGTATCTTTTTTTGCTTATATAATAAAAAAAAAAAAAAACCCCAGTGGTGATCAAATACCAAAAGAAAGCTCTATGTGTGGGGAAAAAAAAAATGATATACAGTAAAATTTAATTTGGGTACAGCGTTGCATGACCGAGCAATTGCAAGTTAAAGTAGTGCAGTGCTGAATAACAATAAAATAAATAGCCTGGTCATGAAAGGGGTAAAACCTTCCAGAGCTGAGGTGGTTAAAGGCTGAAAACATTTACAGCACATTTCCTTAACATACTTTTGCCCAACTGTTGGTCTAATTTGTCAAACGGCGGCTCCAGATGCTTTACTAACTGCTATCCCACTGTGCAAGGAGAGAGCTTTTACTGACCACAGAGGCAGTCTTATTATTCAATGGGCCCCAAAGCCCAAGACATTACTTTATTCCTAAATCTGGACAGAAAAACAGATAAACTAATATATCTACGGCTTTACTGAGGCCACTTTAAATAAATAAATCATCAAGCCCTAATTAGGTTAATATGCAATGAGAACACTCTATTCTGTCCACACCATAATGCAATCAATAATATTTTAAAGACATTTACAGTCCTAACAGTAAACCTAATCAACATGAATATTTTATAAACCGTCTCTAAAAATGTGCACAATTCTGCATTTTAAAGCTGAGCTCTGATATAAGGAAGACAGATATAAAAAAAAACACACATTAATGAAGCGGATACATTATTAAATCTACTTTATTGCAAGCTGAATTCGTCCTGGTATCAGCCTCCCACAGTCCTCTGTACAACAGAGCTCAGACTGGGTCACAGAGAAGCAGCAGTGCTCATGTGCTAAAATGGACATGGGGATAGGTAGACTATGCAGAGAGAAAAGCTCAACAGTGTCCTACTTCTCCTTTCACTCTCTAGTCAAGCAACACACGTAAGTCCCTTTCACAGGACGGGTCCGATCAGATCCATCTGTCAGTTTTTCAGGCGGACCAGTTTGGATGGTCCAATTACCCTTATGGGCAGGCATGTGCTAACAGACTTTTGCCCATTTACACCCACTTACCTCCAGGTCTGCTTAAGAAAAGCAAGGGGATACATACTATTCTGTTTAGGGGGATCAAATAGGTGGGTAGTTGGGTATAAACGGAGAGCAGAGTCCATTTACGCCTGGCAAGCAACCACCCATAGAACAGAGCAGGCTGTGTCTGTGTCTGCTCTGCATAAACTGAGCAGACATGGATATGTCATCCACCTGCTCTGCTCCGATCAGCAAGGGATCTGTCAACTGATCCCCTGCTGATCAGGACAGAGTCCACCCCGTCTGAAAGGGGCCTTTTTGTAAGGGACAAGACCTGTATGTGCTACTTAAAGCTACTCATTGGGGTACCCCACTTACCACGCCTGCCTCCTCCGAACTGCCCACAGGCATAAATCTCATATTGTTTTTCTTCCGTGGTGTTTAACTTTATTGACATCAGTCAAACCCAATGCGTTTCGGAAATATCCCTTCTCAGAGTTTCGCACCCCTGAGGAAAGAGATTTTCGACATGCATCAGCTTCATCCTGGTGTAACTGTGATGTAAATACGGTTTAAACACCAGGGATGAACAACAATATGTGACCATGGACAACTGGGTATTCCAGAATGAACATTATATTGTACTGTACATGTGTAGAAATGACAGCAGCTTTGTCATTTTATAATTTTGTTTTTTTGTATCACAATAAAGATGAGAATTCACTGTCTTGGTTTGTGGCAGTGGTTTTTGCACAGAGCAGCCCCGATCATCTTGTTCTTGGGTCCCCCACTGACGCTCCTGGCTCCTCTACCTTGACCAGTGCCCCCAGAGCAAGCAGCTTGAAATGGGGGCACGGCTGCGTGCTCGTTTCTGAGCCCAGGTCTATGCGTCCATAAGACACAAAGCCACAGCTTGGCCCCGCCCCCCGCTCTCTCCTCATTGGCTCACTGGCTGTGATTAACAGCAGGGGGAGCCAATGGCACCCCCTGCTGTCTCAGCCAATGAGGAGAGGGAGTCCCAGGACAGCCAAGTCTCTTGTGCACATTGCTGGATCGAGAGGGGGCTCAGGTGAGTATTAGGGGGGACTGTGGGGGGGGGTAGCACACAGAGGCTGCACTGATGGGCACTGATAGGCTGCATTGATGAGGAGGCACTGATGGGTGGTAAAAAAAAACCTTCAGCCTTTACAACCACTTGTAAGGAAAGAACTTATCAAAAATGAAAAAAAGAAGTTCCAGTAACATTTTTTTTTTTTTATTCTATCTAACTAAATTCTTATAATGTCTAGCCTAGCTGGGTCTATCAGTCACTTACTCATAACTTGGATCCAAAAAAAAAAAGGACAAAGTTTTAGGTCAGTCTTTTTTGCAAAGTCCAATAAATAACCATAATAAGCAGATTCTTTGTCATTCCTACTCCTCCAAGTCTTTACTGTAATATGTAATAGTGGGATGGGTGGGGTGGGGGGGAAATCTGTAAAGTTCAACAAAATCTTGAAGATGTACGAGTTAGGTATCTGCTTACGCATTTGAAAAAAGAGAAAAAACAGGGCCTAATAATAAATTATATACATTCCTTGAAGATGACATTAGCAATAAATTATTTCATGTAACTTTTTTGTATCAGTTCATAGGCTGGAGAAAAGATTGATAAGAAGGATCCACAGGAATTTTGCATTATATCACAGAGACACTTTGTTAGTTACGGGCCTAAACATTACAACAACATTGATATAAGGGTTGCATTTTACAAGAGCATTGTTAGAATAGTGTGTTCAATGTTTTAGGAGTTCAGCGCTAGGGGTGAGGCCTTTCAATGAAGTTATATTCCCTAACTGGATGACATTTATTTTTCCAAAAAAAAATGAGTATCATAAATCATTTCAAATACATCAATTTTTAACTTTTTCTTTATTTATTTTTTTGTTACAACTCGGTGGTGCTGAACTTTTGCAGCCCCTCGTTTGCATACATGTACTTGCTCTAGCATCAATTGCATTTAATTTCTGAGGGTGATTTTCCTGATGGTGATAACGACAGAACACTCCTGTGCAAAATGAAGGCCTCTTGACCCCTGTAGGGAAAGAGAGCCTTGACTGATGGGGGCATGGCCAGGAGTTTGGATCAAGCAGGAGGCTACATGGGACAAAAGGATTGGATGGAGTCTTGGGTATGGGGCTGGGCCTGAGCTCAGTTAAGAGGGCCTTCCCCAGGGAATTTTGGGTCTTTTAAGAAGAATCTCAGTGAAGAGCTGCCCACCCCCCGTCCTGTTTTTCGGTCGGTCTGTCACAGCTTTTGTGGCGGCTTTTGACCTTGCCAGCAGCTAAAGTTCTGGTAATGGGTTATGCCCTTGTCTGTAAATTGGGGGTAGGCTGTCTGTCAGGCACTGATGGTAAGGACAGACCCTTCCCCCTTACACCTTTTTGGAAGTTAAGTTGTTAATGATTAAGATTAAGTGCCAGTTCACACTAGGTCGCTCCGACTTAGGGGGAGACCTGTGAAGTCACGTGCAGCGCGACTTCGCCGCGACTTGCACAGACTTCATAAAATGAATGTCAATGCAAGTCGCCTCCAGGTCGCCCCGAAGTAGTACAGGACCCTTTTTCTAAGTCGGAGTGACTTGTGTCGCTCCTATTAGAACCGGTCCTGTACTACTCAATGACCGCGGCGGTGCACGACTTGCCAGGCTGACCAAGTCGCCTGACAAGTCGTATTAGTGTGAACCGGCACTAAGAGTGCTCACAGTGCAACTGTGACTGGCACTGGTCTAGACGTGTACTGGTTTGGTACTGGAAACTAAATAAAAGCTGTGGCCTTGCTCTTTCCAACTTAATCGTGGTAAGCGTGTTTTTTTTATATGGGGAGGGGGGCAAGGGGGTGTTTCTTACTACGTTAACTTTGTTTCTGGGCCTATGCACCTCAGCAGTCAAGCTTCTGTACAGTCACTTATAGGGTGCTGACATCATCGCATCCTTACTGAGCTTCGAAGCGCAAGTCAAATGGTTTGCTGGCAAAAAACTGGACAGTTTAGCGTTTTATTAATTTACTTATGTAAGTGCAAATTTAATAATTTTAATAAAAAATTGGAAGATTTTACACTATTGGAAAGTTTTTCCTTCTATACCTCTGTCCATGGTGTTTGGCAAGCCCAGTCTGGAGGAAACCAGCGGCTGCTATTACCCACAGGACCGCGTCCCTATCTTCAAAACCCTATTGATGGTCATGGTCATTGCTGAATTGACCATTCTTGAGATAGAAGGTCAATAAGATCTGGTAAGCGCTCTTATTATCAGAGGTGGAGGTGTCACAAAAGGAGATTTATTTTATTGGATTCCTTTCAATTCATTTTTAAAGATTTTCAATTTTTTCACATTTTCACGTGGACTTTACTTAATACATCACATTATCATTTTTTTATTGAATGTGTACTGTAGTTTGTGTTATATTGCATAAGCGAAGCTCTGTTTTCTTTATACTTATAGGGCTTACTAAAACTAGAGAGTTTTAGGATTTACTAAAACTATAGAGTACAAAATCTGGTGCTGCTCTGCATGTTAGCCAATCAGCTTCTAACTTCAGCTTGTTCAATTAACCTTTGACAAAAAGAAAAACCGGAAGCTGATTGGTTTCTATGCCGAGCTGCACCAGATTTTGCATTCTCCGGTTTTAGTAAATCCACTACATAGTCTGCATCAAACATGCATGTGAAATGGTGACAACGGTCACCCAGGTAGCAGTGAATGAAAATCCTAAATTTTTGTTTGTCACTGGAACTAGAATAGAGAGGAAATCTTCCAATGGGGACACCTTTGCCAGTAACAAGGTGTGCTTACATTTATTTGGGGAGCTCACTCATTGCCTGTCAGTTCTAGGACAGAACAAAGTCCTGTCCTTTCCAAACTAAATTCAACATTACAACATATTTTGGTTGAAGCTCATCTTTACCTACTTGCTGACCACTCTATAGCAGTTTCACTGCTACAGGGCGGCAGCTCTGCACAGGATCACATATATATTCACGATCTTCTGAGCAGAAGCAGGTAGGAATCTGCAACAAAGTTTGTTAACCCCTTCCCGCAGCACCTCCCGGCCCTTTGAGAGCTTCTAAATGCTGGGAGGCGGAGGCAAGTACTCAGGTCATGTGACCTCTGTGACTGGCAGTCACAAGATCAGGAAAGTTCCAGATGCATACTTGCGATCAGGAGCTTTCTGATCATGTGACTGCTGTGATGCATCGCAGGTATGCATCAGGAGATTTCTGGTCTGTGCCGGGTGTCCGTAGGGCGCATGCGCTCAGCACAGAAACATGTTTAAATAGGGCCGCATATATGCAGCCTCTTGCCATTAACCACTTGCCGACCGCCGCACGACTATCTACGTCGGCGGTCAGCCCCTCACAGGCAAACTAACGTAGGGCTACGTTGCTTGCTTGTGAGGGTCTAGGGAGCGAGCGCGCGCCCCCGGAGGCGCGCTCCAGCTCCCGCGTGGTCACGGACCCCCCCGCGCGTGTGACCAGCGGACCCGATGTCCGCCGGCCACTCGGCGATCGGCGAGGGAGAGGGAGAATGTCAGGCAGCTTGTGTAAACAAGCTGCCTATCATTCTCCTCGCTGCAAAGACACTGATCACATGGATCTACTATGTAGATCCGTTGATCAGTGTCCCTACAGCTGAAGCCACAGCCAATCACAGTAGAAAGCACGCCCCTAGGGACACACACAGCCCCTCCCTCCCAAATAAAGTTAACCCCTTCACTACCAGTGTATTTTTACAGTAACAGTGCATATATATAGCACTGATTACTGTAGAAATGTCACTGGTAACCCCAAAAGTGTCAAAAAAGTCAGTCAAGGGTCCGATCTGTCCGCCGCAATGTCGCAGTACCGCAAAAAAAATCGCAGATCGCCGCCATTACGCGTTAAAAAAAAAAACAACAAAAATGACAAAAATCTTTCCCTTTGTTAGTAAACGCGATAACTTTTGCGCAAACCAATCAAAATATGCTTTTTGCGATTTTTTTTACCAAACATAGGTAGCATAAAACAAATTGGCCGAAAATGTTAAAAAATTTTGATTTTTACACTTTTTTTTGGGGAAATTTCATATAAAAAAATGTGAAAAATATTGCTATTTTTGCAAAATTGACGCTCTTTTTTTGTTTATAGCGCGTGATCAAAAAATCGCACAGGTGATCAAATACCACCAAAAGAAAGCTCTGTTTGTGGGAAAAAAAGGACACCAAATTCGTTTAGGTACAGCGTCGCACGACCGCGCAATTGTCCGTTAAAGTCACGCAGTGCCGAATCGCAAAATACCCCCTGGTCGGAATGGGGGTAAAATCTTCCGGGGCTTAAGTGGTTAAAGCCCACCCAGAGAGGCTGCATATATTGGAACCATCATCTGTAAGAGGGTAAAACCCTTGCAATGTACATTTGTCAACCAAAGGGAATTTTTTTTTATCCAACAAAAATAGAGTTACTATTTAAGTGTTGGGTGTGCTATAGTGTAGGACCTACTTTGTTTTCTATTTACTGTTGGGAATCTTTAAAGTGTTCTTCTTGGTGCTGGAAGCCCCACACATAGAAAACTTCTAGTACTAATAACAAATGTAGCTCTCTAACCAGTCCATATCTCCCCTTCCCTCTTCAGTACTGCTGCTAACAGCTAAAAAGTTCACAAAAACTGTACATCTTATATTTGGTTCTATGGTAAATTTGGACCTGGCTACAAAATAGACAGTATTTTACTGCCTATTTATGGCTTTTTACCTTGGCTGGTGAATTTAGCAAAAATCCTTTTAACATTAAAAATTCCTTTGATATTAAATATATAGCCACAGACACATAAAACATTCTATTAGAATAATAAATTATTAATAGCGTGGGAGAAAGTACACACAGTGAAGTGGACACCACCAAGGGACTTCATGCAGTTCAGTATGTGCACTTAATTTCTGAGAAAACGGACAGATTTAACACAGGATTATTGCTGAACAAGGGGTCATAGAAAACGAAGTTCAATTTAACAAGAATCAAACAATTTGAGTAATTTACAGAGAAAATTAATGAGATTTAATCAAGAGATTAGAACGTTTGGCAGAGGACTCCAGTAAACCTATTACAAACCTGGGCAATTCAAGCTGAGCCTATTATGACAAAACGCATAAAAGATCTAGGCAGCTAGCTTTACTCTATGCAGATCTTGACTTTTACCCTAAAAACTAGACTTGTCAATACCGGTGATCAGCAAGGTCACCCATCACAATAACAGCCAACAGGATCAACAGGCAGACTTGGGAAGTGGGGCTAAGGACAAGATTTGCTTATAACCTAACCTCTTTACAAGAGCACAACACAAATATGTACCATCTGGGCTTATCTGGTGTGCGCTCCATTCGAGTCCCTCAGAACCGTGACTGAGCTGTCAACCATCAGGAGCTAGTTAAGACGGGCTCCCGGTTATGTTATGACTGCACAGCCAATCATGTTGAACAAACGGCGTCGAAACCTACTTAAAGCGGAGTTCCAGGCAGAAAATCATGCCTTTACATTTTATGGCATCCGCTTCCTTATCCTTCCGTTAGCCAGAATTGGATATTCCTGGGGTTTGTTTTTTTTTACTTACCTTTTTACAGAGGATAATATACTCACCTTTACATCCACTTCCTCCTTCCTCGGCCGCGGCCCGCACCGTCACTTCCTGTCCCGCAATGCATCCTGGGAGCTCTTACTCGTCGCTCCCAGGATGCAATTGGCAGTGACATAGGCTGCCGGCCCCTCCTCTCATCACGTTATTTCCAAACAGGAAATAACGCGATGATAGGCATTCCTATACTATGCCGATCACATAGTACTGGGCATGCGTGAGATTTCGTGCTGGATTCATCGGCCTCCGCCCACTACAACCAGGAAGCAGGGCAGGCATTTCCCCACAATGGACTCGTCGATCCAGGACAAAGATGGCAGCGCTCACAAGAATTTTTATAAAGTAAGATTTCATGCTTGCAAACATATTATTACAATGTATGAAACAGGATTAGTGGATGTATAGAGGTCTAAGGGTCACTGTTTGGGGGATATTAAAAAAAAAAAAAAAAACGATTCTGTGGCTGGAACTCCGCTTTAAAGAGTTGGCTCCCACTGGCAACAAAATTTTAAACAACTTATATCTGTAGACCTGCTAAACATTTTGCCATGATGTTTTCATAACTTATTACAGTATAAAGCCGCGCTCACCTCACAGGAGGTGATAGCAATGAGGATGGATGCTGTGAATATAGACAAGAAAATATCCCTAATAGGCTCAAAAGGTGGTTTCCGAAGGACAGAGAGAACCTGGTAGAGTTCTCATGGTGTTACAGAGGAAATATTGTAAGTGACATCCTGTGCAGAGGCTTTCATTGAGAAATGAGAGGAAGCCAGCCTTTAGAGAATAGCTATGGCAGAGATTTTACCATTGATGGTGCTCAATGGTAAATGCAGATCCAGATCTGATTGGAGAAAAGAAAATATTTGTCACAGGAAGAATCTCCTGGGATTAAATTTGCTAGCCTCGGACCACACAAAGCACTCCTTCCAGATGTGATAGTAGATTTTCTGAGAAGACGATTTCCTAGGGCTTTAAAGCATAGGGAAGAGCCAAGCCCTTGACTCAAAAGCCAGTGATTGGGAACAGGTTGGTGGACCAGAACATGTGATAGAAGATTCGGAAAAGCCCACAGAGACTCTGCCAGGCATTCCCATCCATTCTCCAGCAATACTGGTTGCTAGGAGACAGGGCTAGGACAAGGGGGATCCCAGACCTCCTCCTGTCAATCATTATGTTTTGCTCGGGTAGCCCATCCTCCTAATACTGTACACAGCAACTTCAGCCTAAAGCAGCTAGGAACAAAGCAGTGGCTGAAAGTTTGTCATGTAAGTAAACATTGCTCCCACTCACCACAAACAAAAGGAGAGACAAAGGACTGATCAGCAGCAAAAGGGGGGGGGGGCACTTGACCACTGACCAGAAGCAAGAATGCCACTTGTCTAGAGACAAACAGCAAAGGGGCACTTGTCCACTGACCAGCAGCAAGTGGGGTACTTCCTCACTGGCCAGCAGAAAAGTAGGCACTTATTCAACAGCAAGCAGAAAGAGGGACACTTGCCCACTGACCACCAGAAAAAGGACATTTGTCCACAGATCAGCAGCAAGAGGTGGCACTTGTCCACAGACCAGCAGCAAGGGGTGGCACTTGTCCAAAGACCAGCAGCAAGGGGTGACACTTGTCCACTGACCAGCAGCAAGGGGTGACACTTGTCCACTGACCAGCAGCAAGAGGGCACTTGTTCACTGATCAGCAGAAAGGGGCACTTGTCCAAAGACCAACAGCAAGGGGTGGCACTTGTCCATTGACCAGCAGCAGGGGGGGCACGTATCCACTAATCAGCAGCAAGGGGAACATAGTTCAATGAACATCAGCAAGGGGACACGTTTCTAATAACCAGCAGCAAGAGGGCATTTGTCCACTGACCAGCAGAAAGAGGCACTTGTCCAAAGACCAACAGCAAGGGGTGGCACTTGTCCACTGACCAGCAGTAAGGGGGGCATTTATCCACTAATCAGCAGCAAGGGGGAACTAGTTTAATGAACATAAGCAAGCGGACACTTGTCTACTGACCAGCAGCAAGAGGGCACTTGTCCACTGACCAGCAGAAAGGGGCAAGTGTCCAAAGACCAACAGCATGGGGGGGGGCACTTGTCTACTGACCAACAGAAGGGGGGGCACATATCCACTGATCAGCAGCAAGGGGGAACTGGTCCAATGAACATCAGCAAGGGGACACTTTTCCACTAACCAGCAGCAAGGAAACACTTATCCAGTTACCGTAAAGCAAGGGGGCGCCTGTCCACTGACCAACAGAAAAGAAACACGTATTCAGTTACCAGAAAAGAAGGAGGCACATGTCCACTGGCCAGCAGCAAGGGAAGCACTTGTCCATTGACCAGCTGCAAGGAAAGCACTTGTCCACTGACCAGAAGCAAGGAGGGCATTTGTCCACTGACCAGAAGCAAGGAGGGCATTTTTCCACTGACCAGCAGCAAGAAGGCACTTATCTACTGACCACTCTCGAGCACGCAATGGGCAGAAAGGGTACACACTGCAAACCTGCAGTAAAGGGGCACTTGTTCACTCACCAGCAGTGGAGGGGAACACATCACCGCCTGCCCTAAATCTTTCTATGGATTTTGGACTATCTGCTGTAGGCCTTGAGCACTGCAAGCTTGGTGTCCACCCAATCTCTAGTTTTGGTTGATACTGCACCTGACTGCATTGGAATTGCATATTTGTAATGTTTCCCTTTAAGCAATCCACTGTGCCATATTTAGTCAGAACAAAGGTGGTCCTTCCCCAGTGGCACCACTGGGGGAGACATTATCATACAGTGCAGTAGTCTGTCTTCTTCAGCACATTAAATACAGTTCGGCACAGCTAGCTTTAAGTACCACTGTTGGGTACCACTGTTGGCCTTGCCCCCAACTCCACCCTCTGTCCTTTATTTTGCCAGAACAAATGTAGCAACCTTGTGCAACGAAGATGGTCAAAAGCCGAAAAATTCTGTTTACATTTTGGAATAACTATTTCCATAATATTAGGCTGAATCTGCACTATACACTATCGGTTCTGGAAGTGCATTTGGCTGTTTGCAGCAAAAAGGAATGATCAGAATAGCTCCGCCCTCTGTACTTAAGGCGGAATTACGGCCACAAAATGCACTTTGTCAGTGTCACCTGTAAAAGAAATGGATAGTCACGATTTTTTTTTTGTATACTTACCTTGTTATTGAAGAAAATATACTTACCTTCCTTCCACTTCCTCCCTCTGAGGCCGCGGCCCGCCGTCACTTCCTGCTTGCATTAAATCCTGGGAGCTGAACGTCATTGCTCCCAGGAATCAATGCGCCTGCACTGGCCCAGCTTGTCACTTCCGGTGCAGGCCCGTAATTCCCTGCTAAACAGCTTCTGGGCATGCCCAGAAGCTGTGCAGGAATGAAGCGCTTTTCCCGGACATGATGAGCGGGGCCGGTGCAGGGCATTCTGGGACGAAGAGGACACGGAAGAGGACACTCTGGCTTCAGCTGCCCACACCTGAGATGGCAGCGCTGGACAAGACATTTTCAAGGTAAGTATTTCTTCTAAAAGGTTAGTGCAACCTGGGACAGATCAGAGGCTATCCATTGTGGAATGTACTAGCCCTGACTGTCCCGGGGGTATTTTTATTGAAAAAACATTTTCGTGGCCGGAACTCCGCTTTAAATGAGGAGCAATCATCTTCTTTTTGGGATATATGATGGAATGAGACACGTGTATACCTTCTGTACTAAAATAGCTTTTCAAATAAACATTGTAGAAGGTGATGGGTGGAAAATGTTTCATATTCATCTCAGTAAACATATCATGACAGGGAAGAAGGTTGTTGCAGGACTGGATTAGCACCTCTAGATCTGATGCCATGATACTCTATTGGAAAAAAAGAGTGGAGTGCCAAGTCCTTGTTTATGAAGAGCTTCTGCATACTGTGAACATAGACAGCCACTGGCATCTACCACACCTGAATCATTTCTGAAAACTTAACAACCAAAAATGAACTAAACAATAACCAAGACGGTCTGAAGTTCAGGTAGTGGCAGCATGTTCCTCCACTCCATTCTATAATAAAGATGAACTCCAGGTAAACTGCTAAATGCACAGATAAGATGCATACTGTATATGGGAGCTGTGTTACCTGCCAGAGGGTTTGTATTTATGTCTATGAGTCCTGAGGCTTACACAGCTATGAAACACAGCATAGCCTGGTGGATGACACCACTGATAGGTAAGGAATACAGTGGTGTCTCTCCTCCAAACCAGCCTGCTGATTGGACAGAGAAGTAGCAGCATGATACTGATACAGCCATAGCTCCGCTCTCTCTCTTCCTATCTGTATATTTTTTTAAACACATTTACATGCAGCTCACTTCATTGGATCCCCGTCTGTACCCCTCATTTCCCCAGTATGAGCAATGCACATTTACTTAACTAAAAATATATATATATATATATATATATATATATATATATATTTTACAAATATTTTAAAGACATGAATATAATTAAAAAAAAAAAAACTATACATTCCATTTAATGTAATGAAAAAATATTTCCTTCATACTCTACCTACAGAGATTTATGCAAACTGCATTGTTGTAGCTAATGTATAAGGTGCAACAGAGCAGCTAGAACCTTCAGGGCCCTTGTGCAAGAAACCATAAAGCCCCCCCCCCCCCAACCCCGGCCAGGACCCTTTCCTCTGAGCACAATGGTGGAATGCCAGGATCCAGTTGCAAGTGCGACCTTTGCAACCCTGATAGTTCCACCACGAATTCCATCCGTTCTTTTTTTTTTTTGAATTTTTTTTTACCTTTCTTTTTAAATTTTTATTATTTTTTTTGAATTTTTAGGAGCTCCGTTGGGGGGGAGGGGGGGGGGGGCTTTGGTGAAATATCAGGGGTCTACTATGCTTCAGTTATGTAGGGACAGAGTCGGTGATCAGTTCGTACACACTGGGGTTTAATTACCAAAACTGGAGAGTGCAAAATCTGGGGCAGCTGTGCATGGTAGCCAATCAGCTTCTAACTTCAGCTGTGTCAATTAAGTTTTGACAAAAAATACTGAAAGCTGATCGGATTCTTTGCAGAGCTGCACCAGATTTTGCACTCTCAAGTTTTAGTAAATAAACCCCACTATGTCCATTCAAAAACAAGGAAGGGGCCCGGTAAATGACATACTTACCAGCTCCTTCCACCGCTCTCCGTCCTGACCTATCCCCTGCAGCAGCTGGCGGGAGAGGAGAGGGGGGAAGCCGGCAGAGCTACGCGGGGATGAGGGGGGCTTGGGGAAGCACACAAGGGCTCACGGCAGAAGAAAGAAGAGGAAGCTGGATAGGAGGGGTGGCACATAGAAGAACTGATTCTCTACATTTTCCTCCTGCAGCCGCTAAATGCCTGCTGGAGAGAGAGGAGGAGAACCTCTCTTTCAACAGCTCCAGGAGAAAAATGCAAGGGATTTGTTCCTCCTATCCAGGTGTACAGGTATCCAGCTTTCCATGCCTGTCCACTTACATGGATCAGGCTCACCCAGCTTTTCACAAATGATCGATGCCGACCTGGGGGCCCCCGGTGAAGAAGTCAGGAAGTGACAAAACGCGTCGCACGTGGCTGGACGGCGTCCACTACAGACTATAGACAGCGAGGAGTGACTCGGAGGTGTCCATTTGGTCAGCGTGGAGCTACCTGTGGAGTGCTGGGCTACACCGAGTTGCTGTGACGATATGCTTACTTGATTTTATCATATTTAATGGCACTTTTATTTTTAAATAAACATTGTGTTTGAGACGGTATCACGCTATGGGCAACTTTTCTTTCTCTACCTCTATGAGCATTTGAGGAGTTGAGGACATAGGAGAGAGCTGCGATTCATAGCGGTTGATCATCATTATTTGTGAAAAGCTGGGTGAGCCTGATCCATGTAAGTGGACAGGCATGGAAAGCTGGTGAGTGGGCACTTTCTCTATTTTTGCACACGGTGGAGGTTGATGTGTGACGGTGTACCCCTTTAAAGACCACTGACCATCTCTGGCTCCAAGCACTAGTTTCACAATTTGGGACTCAATACTTTATGGATTTTATGGACTTTTACATGTTTACATGTTTATGATGTATTTGCTAATTGAATATCATTTGGCTTGATGCAAGGATTTTTGTTTTGTATCACCTTTTGCGCTACTATTATCCAGCATTGCTGCCATTAGAGCAGGAACAGAGATATACTCTTTACATATTAATTTTGACTATTTTGGATGGAGCTCTGCTTTAACCTACCATTGCAGTACAATCATGCATTCCTTGCCTCTTGCCTGAATAAAGGTGAATCATTTTATAAGCATTCCTGTTATTCTACAGTACATCAGGGTAAATTACACAGCACACCAGACCTGCATATCCGTTCTAGATCTGTTCTTAGTTCCCGACTCCCACAACATCTTCTCTCACATAATGTGAGAACTCAGCACCATTCAACAACCTCAGTTTCCCCGACCATTATTCATTGCTGTCCTGAAAAGCAGAAATGGAGAACCATCCAAAAAGAATTAAGAGCCCGATTTAATCCCTTGATAAAATCTTTATGGATGATTCATGCGTCATTTTTATGAAGAAGGTTACAAGCTGCAGAGAGGCCGGGCAGCTAATGTCACACAATATAAATGTCTTCACAAGTAAGTACCTTGGCAAATCAATCTCTGAAATCAATGTAAGTGATATGAAAGAGTGAACCCGATGAATAACAAAAGGAACATGTGCATTGGATCAAAGACAGGCTCTCGACAGTCATATAGTAGCTGGAACAAAACATCATGTATAATGACTTTGTATTATCTAATGGAACGCTCGTCAGAGAGGGAGACGATGTAACAAGACAGTTTAAAAAAGGATCTCACAGTCTCTTAAGAGCAACGAAACCTTGTGTTCAGCTTATATTCGGTTCTTCCAAAACAACTATAGGTACACTCCATTCAGGCATGGCAATCTGGCATTTAAAATGGCTTGAGGAACATATCCTACAAACTGAAGTATTCCATTATTTGTATATCAGAATCCCCCTCTTCCACATAGCTAAATCCCTTTAACTTCCGATACCATATTATGAATAGCCCTGAACCTGAGAATGTATATAGGTTTTTCATTTACTCATCAATGTTCCTGTTCCATGTGGTACAGGCCCCATCTGACATGGTGGGCATACCCCAGAAGGGTCTTCAGGGTCTGAGATCCATAGGGAGGAACCATGGCCCTGGTCCTCTATAGCAGTGGTCCTCAACCCTGGCCTACAGGGCCCACTAACAGGCCAGATTTTAAGTATTACCTTGGGGAGATGCAGACTAGAGTACTGCAATCACTGAGCAGCAAATGATATCCCCTGGGGTGTATTTCAGTTATCTTGCAAATCTGGCCTGTTAGTGGGCCCTGTAGGCCAGGGTTGAGGACCACTGCTCTATAGTACCTTGCAGCCAATTATACATGTTTCACCAAAAGCTAAGGTGTGCACCCAAGCATGTTTGAGTGCCGAGCGTAATATATTACAGGTATTGTGATAATAATGCAATCAAGGGGGGAAACCTGCGCTAAATATTGAAAACAATAGATGACTAGATAATAAATGCTAGCAGCTGAAACACTGGACCTATAGAAATCCAAATAGTAATGTATATCAGAATAGTGCAGCGCTAAAAACAACTATATTAATAGATATGTCACATTAGTCATAAGTGCAGTGAAGTAAACAAGACCAAAAAACAGGGAAAAAGTCCATATGAGTCATAAGTCCCAAAGATGGATCTTAGATGGAAAATAATAATCCAAAAAGGGGGGTTAGGTCCCAAGATATGGTGAGCAGGAGGAAGGCACCCGTGGTAGGTAAATAAGAGATGGCTTCTTACCGGAGGGAGTGGGCCCCCAACTTAATGGACAGGCCACAAAGACTTAAGGAAAAAAACACTCAGGATGAACTCTTTCCTCCACATGCATGAGGATATGGACCGCTGGTAATCACTCTTGACATTCCAAGGTACAACACACTGTCGCAGTTGTGATAATAATGCCAACTGGGCACCCCAAAAGGCTGTGTGAGAGGGCAAGGGGCAACCATGTTGTTTGTGGTTCATAGGTCAGCCATGACATTTTGAGATTCCGAAGGATGCGCATCTCCTATAATCACAGCCTTTTAGATGCATTCCAAACATCTTTATCAGCATGTTTATAGACACGGCAGAACCTCCTAACCAACTTCTAAATAAAGCACAACAAACAGATAACCCTTTAATTTAGACCTCTATCACGTACCTGGTGCTAGAGGCCAATGGAGAGAGAGGGCTTCCCTTGCGGCTAAGTTCCAGACCCCCCTGAGGATGAGAACAGGAGAGGTCAGGCCCAAAGTAGCACGGGTCGCCTGCTGGATTGTGTGCAGGAGGATCCAGAGTACAGCTGGAGTGCTGGAGTGGAATCAGCAGACAGGTGGCGCCCGTGAGGTGTTTGCAGGACTTGGATAATGCTGAGACTGGAACGTGGTCGGGTGGATAGCCAAGATCAGGAGCCAGGTGGATATCAGAGCAAGCGTGGTCAGGTGGATAGCCGAGATCAGGAGCCAGGTGGATATCAGAGCAAGCGTGGTCAGGTGGATAGCCGAGGTCAAACACAGGAAGCAATCAGGAGACAGGTCAAGGACAAGCCGGGTTGGTAACAGGAGACAGGAACTGGAATATCACAGGGATAACACACTGGAGGAGCTGAAGATCAACCAGCAACTAAAATCACTGGCAGGTTTCCTTAAATAGGCCCAGGTAAATTGCTGGTAGTGCTGCTGGGTCCTAAATTCCTTCTCCTGCCAAAGTGCTGATAGCGCTGCTGGGTCCTAGAGCCCTTCTCCTGGTGTTTGTGCCCTGACAGTGCCCCCCCCTGACGGGCAGCCTCCGGATGCCTATTTGAGAAATTTTCTCTGGGTATTTGTCCTTAAACTCTTGGAGGAGTCTGGGGGCATGTACATTGGCTTCGGGTTCCCATGAGCTTTCTTCGGGTGGATACCCTTTCCATTTAATCAAGAATTGGGTTTGTCTCCCTCTCTTCCTGCAGTCCAGGATTGCTTCCACCTCGAATTCTGTGTCCTCACCAATCGTCACTGGCGGTGGAGGTGGCTCCACTCTCCCTGGAAATGGATCTGGAACAGTTGGTTTAAGCAAGGAGGTGTGAAAAACCGGATGGATCCTATATGAGTCAGGCAAAGATAGTTCGTAAGCCACTGGGTTAATTTCCCGTTTGATCTGAAAAGGCCCAATATACCTTGGCCCTAGCTTCCGTGAAGGGCAGGCCAATTTCAGGTTGGCAGTAGACAGCCACACTTTGTCCCCAACCTTGAAGGAAGGATTTCCCCTCCGTTTCCGATCAAAGTGTTTTTTGTAATCCACTTGGGCTTTCTGTATGGACTCCCGGAGCACCTGATAATTGTTTTGAATGAAAACAAGTCTGTCCTGCAAGGTAGGTACAGAAGTTTCAGGCATAATTTCAGGCAGGGCAGCAGGGTGGAATCCATAATTAGCCCAGAATGGGGACTGATTTGTAGCTGAATGGACAGAGTTATTATAGGCAAATTCCGCCAGCGGAAGCAGGGATGCCCAGTCATCTTGGGAAAAAGCTGAAAAGCATCGGAGGTATTGCTCGAGGGTTTGGTTAGTACGCTCCGTTTGCCCATTACTTTGGGGATGGTAGGCAGAAGATAAGCAGAGTTCCACTTCCAAGGCTTTACAAAGGGCTCTCCAAAACCTAGAGGTGAATTGCACCCCCCGATCCGAAACAATGTTCTTTGGTAGTCCATGAAGTCTTATGATCTCCTTGATAAACATGTGAGCGGTTTCCGCTGCAGAGGGAGTACCAATCATTGGTATGAAGTGGGCCATTTTTGATAATCGGTCTACCACAACAAGGATGGTCGTGAATCTTTCAGAGGGAGGAAGATCAACAATAAAATCCATAGAAATCATTTCCCAGGGGCGATTAGGGATAGGCAAGGGTCTTAATAACCCCCAGGCTTTGACTTTGTCACTTTTGCTACGTAGACATATGGTGCATGACTTGACGTAGGATCTACAGTCCCGACTGAGGTTAGGCCACCAAAAGGACCGCTGAATGAGCTCGTTAGTTTTACGGGCCCCAAAGTGCCCTGCAAGTCGGTGGTCGTGGAATGCCCTGAGAACCAGAGACCTAGCTTCTTGAGGTACAAAGATTTTGTCCTGGTGCCAAAGTAATCCACCCTGCCTCCTTAACGAGTCATGTTCGGATTCGGGGCACGATACAGAAGCTTGTTCAATGGATGCCTTTAGGTTAGGTTGAATCAGCAAAAAATTTTGGGCAGATAAGATAGTGCTTGGAGGAGCACATTCAGCAGATTCGGGGAACATCCTGGACAGGGCATCGGCTTTCCCATTTTTGGAACCTGGGCGGTATGTCAAGTGGAAATTAAATCTCGAAAAGAATAAGGCCCACCTGGCTTGTCGAGGTCTTAGGCGTTTTGCAGATCTTAAATATTCCAAATTTTTGTGATCTGTGAAGATCATAATTGGATGGTTAGCGCCCTCCAGGAGGTACCTCCATTCTTCGAGAGCGACTTTAATTGCCAGGAGTTCTCTGTCACCCACGTCATAGTTTCTTTCGGCCTGATTCAGCTTTCTGGAGCAATAGGCTACTGGGTGGAGCAGGGCCTTTGGGCCCTGACGCTGCGAGAGCACGGCTCCCGTAGCTACTTCGGATGCGTCCACCTCAAGGACAAAGGGAAGAGCTGGGTCAGGGTGTTGCATCACTGGAGCAGAGGTGAAGAGAGCCTTCAGTTTTTCGAAAGCCGCTTGAGAATCTTGGTTCCAGGAGAAGCGTGAGTGCAGGCGAGTGAGCTGGGTGATCGGGGCAATAATAGTTGAGAAATTCCGAATAAATTTCCTATAAAAATTAGCGAAGCCCACAAACCTCTGGACCCCTTTCTTGTCAGAAGGTGCAGGCCACTCCAAGATTGCTGATACCTTCTGAGGATCCATGGAAATCCCTTTTGTGGAGATTATGAGTCCTAAGAACTGGATAGATTGTTTCTCGAACTCACACTTTTCTGCTTTAGCATATAAGCCATGGGTTCTTAAGGTCTTTAACACTTTTCTGACGTGCTCTCGATGGAGTTCAAGCGAGGCTGAGAAAATTAGTATGTCGTCCAGATAGACGATTAAGAACAGGTCAAGGTATTCTCTGAAAATATCATTCACAAAATGTTGGAATGTAGCGGGGGCATTACATAGCCCGAAGGGCATCACAAGGTACTCAAAGTGACCAAAGCGTGTTCGGAAGGCGGTCTTCCACTCATCACCTTCCCTAATACGAACCAGGTTATAGGCCCCCCGCAAGTCCAACTTCGTGAAAACCTGGGCTGTTCGGAATCTTTGGAATAACTCCGGGACGAGAGGGAGTGGGTATCTGTTCTTGATAGTAATTTTATTAAGGTCCCTATAGTCAATGCATGGTCTGAGAGAACGATCCTTCTTCTCGACGAAGAAAATGCCAGCTCCAGCAGGTGACGATGAAGGGCGGATGAATCCTTTGGCAAGGTTTTCATCTATATATTGTCGGAGGGCCTCCAGCTCCACTTCGGATAACGGAAAGATGCGCCCAAAGGGGACTTCTGCTCCAGGTAGCAACTCAATTGGGCAGTCGTAGGACCGATGTGGGGGCAAGGCATCGGCACCTTTTTTGTCAAACACATCAAGGAAGTCAAGGTAGGCTGAAGGAACAGCATGACAGGGATCCGGTGTAGGTTGAACGGAGAGACACACTGAAGAGTTGACAGGCGTGGGGACGCCACAGTGTTGCTGACAATAGGAAGATGAGAAGATGATTTCTCCCTTGGGCCAGTCAATTTGCGGGTTGTGGGCCCGTAGCCAGGGTATCCCTAGGATGGCTGGGAAAATAGGAGACCTGATGACATCAAAGCGGAGGAATTCCCGATGGCCTGCTTCTGTTGTGGCAAGGACAGGGATAGTCTCCTGAGTGACTGGTCCAGAGCTAGGAGCAGTGCCATCTGCTAAATGTACATCAAGTCTTTGTTCCTTCAGTTTCAGGGGTATGCGCAAGTTCTTGGCTAGGTTGATATCCAGGAAGCAACTACAGGCTCCAGAGTCAATGATCGCCTGCAGCTTTACTTCCTTTCCATCCACCTGCAGAGAGATGGGGAGAATTAAATGAGTGGATATAGTCCCAGACAACTGAAGGTAAGAGGGGCGTGGAAGGCTGGACTTCCTTGGGCGAACAGGACAACTGCGAAGGAAGTGGCCCGAAGTCCCACAGTAGAGACACAAGTTATCCTGTCTTCTGCGTGCTCTCTCTTCAGGGGTTAAAGCAGGGCGGAGTAGGCCAGTTCGCATGGGTTCCCCATCGGACATATTCATGGACTGGGGAATAGAGGCTGGGAGTGTTGGTCCTGGGACCTTTGGCATTATCCATGTGGGTCGAAGGGTCTGAGTGCGTTCGGACCTTCGCTCCCGCAGCCGTCGGTCTAGTTGGATAGAGACTTGGATGAGACTTTCTAGTGAGGCGGGAGCCTCAATCCTAGCCAACTCGTCCTTGAGAGACTCAGATAAGCCTTGCCGGAACTGGTATTTTAGGGCGGCATCATTCCACCCAGTATCAGCTGACCACTTGCGAAATTTCACAATGTAATCCTCCACAGGTCGTCTGCCTTGTACAAGAGCATGAAGGGCCGACTCTGCGGTGGCCGTCCGTTGTGGATCATCATATAAGGTAGCCATAGCTTCAAAGAAGGTGAAAACTGAATCCAGGACTGAGTTCTTTTGCTCAATGAGATTATGAGCCCAGGACTGTGGCTCATCAGATAAGAGTGAAATGATGAAACCCACCTTGACAGTCTCAAGAGAAAAAGTCCTTGGTTGCAGGGCAAAGTAAAGGTCACAAGCATTTTTGAAAGCTCTAAATTTCCGTCGGTCACCTGAAAAGCGATCGGGAGTGGGAACTCTGGGCTCCGGAGGGGGTAAACCCATAGCAGGTGCGGCTGTAGCAGAACAACTGAGAGGGTGAAGGCGTCCTTCCAGCTGAAAGTAGCCATCTTGTAAGCTCTGGACTGTTTGTGTAAGAACTGTAATCTGCTGACATAGGGCCTCTAATGCGGAAGCACCTCTCTCGGCCTCAGACATCTTGGCTGGTTGATACTATCACGTACCTGGTGCTAGAGGCCAATGGAGAGAGAGGGCTTCCCTTGCGGCTAAGTTCCAGACCCCCCTGAGGATGAGAACAGGAGAGGTCAGGCCCAAAGTAGCACGGGTCGCCTGCTGGATTGTGTGCAGGAGGATCCAGAGTACAGCTGGAGTGCTGGAGTGGAATCAGCAGACAGGTGGCGCCCGTGAGGTGTTTGCAGGACTTGGATAATGCTGAGACTGGAACGTGGTCGGGTGGATAGCCAAGATCAGGAGCCAGGTGGATATCAGAGCAAGCGTGGTCAGGTGGATAGCCGAGATCAGGAGCCAGGTGGATATCAGAGCAAGCGTGGTCAGGTGGATAGCCGAGGTCAAACACAGGAAGCAATCAGGAGACAGGTCAAGGACAAGCCGGGTTGGTAACAGGAGACAGGAACTGGAATATCACAGGGATAACACACTGGAGGAGCTGAAGATCAACCAGCAACTAAAATCACTGGCAGGTTTCCTTAAATAGGCCCAGGTAAATTGCTGGTAGTGCTGCTGGGTCCTAAATTCCTTCTCCTGCCAAAGTGCTGATAGCGCTGCTGGGTCCTAGAGCCCTTCTCCTGGTGTTTGTGCCCTGACAACCTCATAAACCCTTAACAAAAATTAACACAATATGCATCTCACAAATCTCAGTCTCACCCTAACGGCCATCATAAAACCGTAAAGCTTTCAGGCTTGAGTAACTAGAACCTTAACCCAAAAGGGCAAGTTTTTTTTTTTTTTTTGGAGGGGGAGCAGATACCTAGTTATGACAGGTTCCCACTCCCACCCAGATCACCTAGTGCACCCCCCTTTTCCTTTGCCCGCAGCCTTCTGGGAGACATCACAGGTCCCAGGAGACCGCGGGACCATTCTCAAAGCACAGAGCGGCTCGTGCATGCACTGTGGGAATCCATCTTTGAAGTTGTAAGTAAAGATGCTGGCAGCTGGACCAAAAGCCCACTGAAGAATAAGCTTGGGTAAGGACAGCACTGGAGCCCTGGACAAGTGAGTGTCCTTATATAAAAAGTCAGCAGCTACATTATTTGTAGCTGCTGACTTTTAATTTTTTGGGGAGAGACTGAAGCTCCTCTTTAGGGCCTTGTTTAGAATTGAGGTTTGGAGGGGGTGACAAAAATGCTTTGCGGCCATGGCAAAGTTGACCCGATTTCTAGTGCACAGCAAGCCCACCGAACGCTACACACGGGGAAGCGCCGCAAACACCCTGCAACCGCATGCATTGCGGCATTGAGGCACTTGTGTTGGAAAAAATAGGGTTAAAACATGTGGTGAAGAGGAATCGCACCGCTTCCTCACCACCTATCAGTAGCCTCTGGAGGGCAATACGAACAGGCTTCAGAGGCAAGGGAGATTTAGACGCAAGTTAAAATCAGTATGTTTTGCTAGAAAATTACTTAGAACCCCCAAACATTATATAAATATTATTTAGCAGAGACCCTAGAGAATAAAATGGCGATTGTTGCAATATTTTATGTCACACAGTATTTGCGCAGCGGTCTTTCAAAGGCTATTTTTTTTGTTAGAAAAATCTGCAAATCTTGAAATTAAATCACTTCCACCATCCGTAAGTTTGATTCTCCTACAGTAGAAATAGAGACACTTCCAGTAAATTTCTAACACCGAATGTGGTTCTCTAAGCTTTACCTCCTGCCGATAATACCTGATTAAATATTTAACACTAAAGATTGTTATGAGAGTTTCAAATATTGCAGCAGCACATTCATTAACAGTTTCCATCAGAAAAGATTTTATATATTGTACTAAACATGGACAGAGAGGATAATATGGGAGTCAGATGTCTTCCCAATAATAAGGCCATAGGAGTGCACAGCCTATTGCATTAGAGTCTGCACCTCAAAGCTTAAAGCGGAGTTCCACTCAAAAGTGGAACTTCGCTGATCTGCTTCCTCCCTCCCTCCAGTGCCCCATTTGGCACCTTTCAGGGGGGAGGGGGGGAATGGGTACCTGTTTTTGACAGGTACCCTTCCCCACTTCCTGGGAGACAGCGCAGCGGCAATGTCCCTCGGAAGTTCGGCCCCCTCCTTATTCCTCCACCGCTGGGCAAATTACAAAGCACAGCGTGCTTTGGGCTTGTGCAGTAGGGAACCAGCAGGGTTCCCTTACCTTGGATGGCGGCGGCGGCACCAGAGACCTGATACGTAAATCGGCTTCGGGTGCCGACATCGCGGGCTCCCTGGACAGGTAAGTTCTACTATTTTACAAATACTGTAACTGCTGACTTTTAATTTTTTTAAGGGGGGCAGAACTCCGCTTTAAACACATATGTGTGGGTACATAGAGTAGTAGACAGGGTCAGTAGGGCAGAGATTGGTGTAAGTAGGGCAGTGGATGGTGTCAGTAGTTTTCATTTTTTTTTTTTACAATTTTCTTTTCTTTTTACATTTTTTTTAGTAGCCCCCATTTGGTAAAATATCAAGGGGGAATTTGCACCACACAGGGTGATTAGGGTTTGCCCAGGCACACACTGTGCGCACGTCTATGAATAAGGCATTACAGTATATGGCCCTAAGCATATAACATAGAAATTAAAGAGACACGGTCACTTGGTCTCATGTTTAAAGCCAACTCCTGACCATCCCATACTTACCTTCACAGAGCTCAAACTGCTCCTTCTTCCAGAGCAAGATACCCAGTACTTCCAGGTATGGAGGAGCATGTGACCTCCCTCCAATGGTGCTCACGCGGCCAACTAAAAGGCTAAGATCATATCCTCATTGTTGTGCAAAACATTTTGGAAGGAGTCCCTGGACATAGGTAAACCTGGTACAGAATGTTACAAAAATGCTGAGGGAGAGGAAAGAGGCCCTTTCAAGATCAAAGCATTAAAAGTTGCTAGTGCCCTTTAAGCAGACCTGTCATTATTAGATGTTTTTATGGTAAGTACATACATGCTAGGTAATATACAACTTCCAAGGAATGCCTTCATCTGATTTTTTCCCCAGAAGGACAGAGCCACCTTTGTTCAGTCATTATTCTAGGGCAGCATCTACTTTCTAGATTGAGTTGGTTCAAAGATGAAGCAATCATTTAAATCCTGATGTCTATGCAGTTCTTGGATATGTTCACAAAAGTCGGAAACTGATCAGCCCCTGCTGCAGCCTTACACCTTGTCATTTACTACATAAGGCGCTTTTCCACTGCATGGAACAGAACGGTTTGGCTCGCTTTTTGCTTTTCCACTGCTGGTACCGCATGGTACAGTGTAGGAATGGTTCAGTACGGTACAGTACGGCGGCGCTTTTCCACTGCATGGAACCGAACGGTACGGCTCTCTAAAACAGTACCACCTCGATTGTGGTTCCAAGAGGTACCATACTGGTACCATATCCCACAATCCTTTGCATGCAGTCACTACTAGCCACTGATTGGTCAGAGAATCATTGTTATCCCACCCACTTAACTTCAGTACTACTTTAGAGGAAAAGCAAACCATACCGTACCGTACCGAACCGTTCCAACACCGTACCATTCAGTACCAGCAGTGCAAAAGCAAACCGGGCCAAGCAGGGCCGAGTAGAGCCGAGCCGGTACTTGCAGTGGAAAAGTGCCATAAGTTACAATGTAATGCTGATTACTGGGGGAGAAGAGACCCTTCCTTCTACACTACATTTTTACCAGTGTAGGAAACCCCGTTGACAGGTAATGACTCATCGGTTGTTAAGGATGCGACGACTGGCTTTCAGGCCCACTCCTTAGTAACCAGCTATATACAGTGTGTTTAAAAAGAAAAAAATGTAAAACGCAAAATGCATGAAAACTGCATGCAAAAACTAAGGTTTAAAAACGCAAAACACACCACAAAACCTGCTTGAAAAGCGCATTAAGCTCAGCCCACATTGATGTGAGCCTAGACTGAGTATGGGTTAAATAGGACTTTAAAATACATACATACATAATTACAGAAAACACACTACAGATTTCCAATTATGCGAATATGAAGGAAAGCTTCAGCTGGGAATTACCTGAGAATTTCCACTGGGACTGGACAAGTGGGTTTCCTACAGTAGACAGACTTACACAGTAAAACAATAACAGGTCATTATTTTTTGCTTTTGTAAATCCTGGTGGAGCAGAATGAAGATCTAGTGACTGAGATAATTAAAGAATAGGATGTGTCCCTGTATATGTTCACCCAGAAGTGATAAAAAAAAAGGTTACACTGTTAAATTATTTCCCATAGTCAAGGAACGAAATCCATTACAAGCTACTGAGGCACAGAACTGTTTATGGTTAATCCGGAGCTTGATTACCCATCGGAAAAGCAGTTTGTGCTGACGGATTCTGATCATTCACGGAATAAACAGTAATGACTAAGGAGCTATCTGTCTTCAGAGCATCTACATTGTTTAATGGACTCTTGTTTATATGGCTATTGGTTAAAAACAAATGTTTGCTGGACTTATTTATGTAAACTAGCCTCCAAATGTTAGACTTACGTAGGACCGACAACAGATGCTGTCTATTCTGGAGAACAGCTCAGGGGTCTAACTGGAAACCAGCGCAACATCCCCCTGATTTACTGAAGAAGAATGAGGCTGGATTTATACTTAAGCTTAACAGCTTTGGTCATTTTCAGTTTTTTTTGTACAGGTGGTTTTGTGGGCGTATGAGAATTGAGCATTTATTTAATTTGTTTTAACCAATAGAAATCTACTAAGTAGAGGAAAAAATGCATGATATGTGTTTTTTTGAATGATTTTTTAGGTGCTCCCATTGAAGTCTACTGGGGCCAAAAATGCTCGAAGTTTGTAGTTAAAAAGAAGCCCATGTATTTGTTTCATGTGGAAATATGCTCAGGTGTGAACAGGCACAACTGGAAATTATGGGATGGTAGTGTTTTGGAGCTTTGAGCTACAAAGTGCTCTGGTGTGGATTGGGCCTGAAAGTTGTAGCTGGGCCCCCTGGACTTTAATCAGGACCTAGGCTCCCGCCTTTGGTTGCCTTGTTAATGATCAAGTTCTCCTACCTTGTACCTGCACTTAGGTACACGAAGCCCCAGAAGACAAAGAAAAATTTAGTTGAGCAAATTTAAAGAGGTTCTTCACTTCACTACAAATACTGTAGCTACTGACTTTTAATATAAGCACACTTGCCCAAGGATCAAGTGCCGTCCTCACCCAGGCTAGCTCTTCACTAGTCTCTGGGTTCCTGGGAATGGCATCTTTAGTGTGGGAACAGTTTGAGGCTTCACACTACAAAGCTGGGCTTTGCGAATGGTCCCACAGCCTTCTGGGACCTGTGATTTGTCCCATAAATCTGCAAGTGAAGAGGCGATCTGAGCAGAAATGGGAGAGGGAACCTGTCAAAACCCTGTGAAGTAAACGGGGGAGGGTGGGGGGCAATACTTCAGCTCTGATTGCCTAGGCGATCTGAGCAGAAATGGGAGTGGGAACCTGTAAAAACTAGGTTCCTGCTACCCCCTCCCAAAAAAATGACATGCCAAATGGTAGAGGAGATGTGGAGGAGGACCTAAAGTGGAACTTCTCCAGCCCCAGTGTCAAAGCTTTACCTGTTAGAAGAACCCAACTGGTTGAGGCAGAAAAGGTTGGGAAACATTTCTGTTAGGTACCTGCAGCTTGCCCTACTTCCTCCCCCACAGTGTCAGATTTTATTTAACTTAACACTTGCCTAAAGTGACACTAAACCCTGGTTGTAGAAAAAAAATCTGTTCAGGTTTGTATTCTTAACTCAAAGCTCCTTATTTTGCTCTCAGCCTCCACTAACTTGCCAAATTTCATTTTTTTTTTTTTTTTTTTTGCTGTTATGATCTGTTAGAGGGTGGATTTGTGGGACATAGTCACCCTCTTTTGCTCACTCTTGAGATGGACTATAGATGAGCTCATACGTGCTCAGATCCTAGTCCTGCCCAGAAGCTGTCACTGTACAAAGCCAGCCATAAACGGCTGAAGCATTGCGGGACGGGGAATACCTCGGCTGCTTATGATTGACTTTTTGCAGTGACAGCTTTCTAGCAAGACAGGTCAGGTGGGTTTGGACTAGGATCTGAGCACGCCTAAGCTCATCCCCACTAGGGATGATGGTATTTGTAGTGTGTGTAGAGCAGTGCACATGACCGCAACTAACATGAACTGCTCCTTCCAAATAAACTGAGAGGATCGGGAGCTCACAGATAATGTAACAAAGAGGCAGGAAAACATAGTAAAAATAGAAAAATGAAATGAAAAATAGATTAGAAGGCCATTAAGTAGTGGATGTTCATGGATTACTTTAAAAAAAAAAAAAAAAAAGGATTAGTTTAGTATCAATTTACCCCTAGAACCCCCTAAAACTGGATAATTGCCAAACACATTCCATGCTGAATCCTTACTATGCTTTCATATTTGGGTGATGATATGGAATGATTTGTGAAAACTGCCTAACTGTTGCAAATGACGCTAAAATCAGTCACACTGCATGGTATCATGGTCGGGGTATGAGCAACAATCACATAAAGAATTATTAGGACTCCTGTCTCAGTTCCAACTCCTCCTCTCTCCAATCCTAACAAACAGTACATACCGAAATGTCTCATTTTATGGATTACAGAATAAGTGATAGCGCTTCCTGTGAATGGATTACAATGTAAACCGTTATGTATGTTTGAGCTGAGTTCCAGCTCTATGAAAGCCAGATTAGCAGTAATGATTTATATTACATAACTACTGACACTGCAAAGAGCTCAGAATCCCTGAGGATCACTGAGGATAGCGGCATCTGCTTATAGGCATAAATTCTTCGAGAACACGTCTACTCAGTATAAGGACCCTTTTCTTTGTGCAATAGAACACAGCAGGAGACTAATATCCAATAGTAGTCTCAATGTTCTATAGAAAGAAGAGCTGCCAGGTTGTTGGACATCATATCACTTTTCTGAAGTCTGTCTGTTTAAAGAGTCATTTTAGGGTCCAAAAGGAAAATTGGCAGACAGGCAGGATTTTTAAAGCAAGAGACATGCTTTGTCTCTTCTGCATTAAAGTTACTTACCTGTCTGTCCACCCTTGTAGAGTTAGCTGAGCAAGCGCAGCTCACTGCACAAATTTGGCAATGCTGAATCTGACCGAACTCCCGCTGATGCGCGGAGTGACATCAACTCGGCCTGGCCAATGACAGAAACCGGTGATCGAGACCCAGAAGTTGGCCACCCGAAGGAGTAAGCATCTGGCAGTGAGTTATGGGGATGGCGTATTGCTGGATTAATGGTATGGTATGGTATGGTATAGTTACAATTTAAGGAAATAGTGTCAAATGGATTATGTTAAGAACATAATAATTTCCAACTAATATGTGCAAATCCTGACCACATCGCCAATGCTTTCATCAGCCATATGTGCAAGCATTTAAATTTTAGTTACTATGTGGTCACTGCCCCCTGTTCATGTAGGTACGCCTGCTACCAAAAAAAAAAAAAAAAGGAGGGGAGTGGGGTGTGGATTACCTACCACAATGCAATAGGCATTTTCTGTACAATTGGCAGAGGACTTGTTGGGTAAGCAGACTGTAAATGGCTAGGGGCTTGTTGGAAAGGCAGGCCGTGATTGACAAGGGGCATTTTATGAATGACAAGCTGTGATCGGTGGGGAGCATGTCAGGAAAGGCAGACTGACTGCAAGAAGCGTGTTGAGAAGGAAGGCTGTGATTGTCAGGGGTGTGTTGGGAAGGAAGGATGTGATTGGCCAGAGGTGTGTTGGGAAGGCAGGCTTTAACTGGCTTTGGGCATGTCAGAATATGCAGTCTGTGATTGGCAGCAGGCAAGCTGTGATTGGTAGGAGGCAAGCTGTGATTGGTAGAGGGGTACGTTGAGAAGGCAGGCTATGATTGACAGGACATGTGTTGGGAAGGCAGGGTTTGATTGGCAGGGGCTGTGTTGGGAAGGTAGGATGTGATTGGCCAGAGGTGTGTTGGGAAGGCTGGCTTTACCTGGCTTTGGGCATGTCGGAAAATGCAGGCTGTGATTGGCAGGAGGCAAGCTGTGATTGGTAGAGGGGCACGTTGGGAAGGCAGGCTGTGATTGGCATGGAGTATGTTGGGATGGCAGGCTATGATTGACAGGGAATGTGTTGGAAAGGCAGGCTTTGATTGGCAAAGGGTATGTTGAGAAGGAAGGATGTGATTGGCCAGAGGTGTGTTGGGAAGGCAGCCTTTACCTGGCTTTGGGCATGTCGGAAAATGCAGGCTGTGATTGGCAGGAGGCAAGTTGTGATTGGTAGAGGGGCACGTTGGGAAGGCAGGCTGTGATTGGCATGGAGTGTGTTGGGAAGGCAGGCTATGATTGACAGGGAATGTGTTGGGAAGGCTGGCTTTGATTGGCGGCAAGCGTGTTGGGAAAGGCAAGACTACAGAGATATCCCTACATGTGTAACTCTAACATACACTGACCACGTCAGCACAAATCTGTTCCTGTGTTTGGCATGGTCAAATTGCAAAAGCAAAGAAGAGGGAATGGCAGGATCACCAGGTCTTTCAATGCAAATGAAGAAATAAAAATATATCAAGCTAAAGTTTTTCACAGCAACATTGCATGAAACACATATCTGCAATTATAAATGTAGGGGTAAACCCCACTTTTAATGTCCAAAATCTATAGGCTAACATTTTAAAACTTTTTAAGAGATTTTGATCTTTCCTCATTCTATCCAAACCTGTAAAATATTTTTGCTAGAAAAACATTTAAAAGTGGAGTTTTCTAACATTATTTATCAAAAGAGTACTTCAAAAAGAATAATAGGAATACTTACCTCCCTACTGGGCAGTAAAGTAAAATACCTATCTTGAACTCCTCCCCCCAACCCTTCCACCAATGATGATATAATGACAGGGTGGTGGTGGAAGAGACAACAACGCCTAACGGAGGTGTCCAGCCAGCACATGCAGCCGTTCCATAAAATATAAGTCACAGTAATGAGTCATTCTTTTGTGTATAAATGTCAGCTTGATCTACAGAGCTCTGTTAACAACAGGCTTATTTAATTACAGAGACTAAAAGAGCCTGGCAACCAAGTGTAAAAAAGACAAGAGCTTCATTTGCTGAATAAAAAAAAAAATCAAAAAATCAAAAGATGAATTCTTTATATACCTACAGGAAAAAATAGTCTAACTAGTGCCGCACAATTATTCGTTATAAAATTGTGATCTCGATTCCCATCCCCCCCCCTCTCACGATCGTCTTTGATTCTTACAGAGCTGTTCTCTGCTCACTCACAGCTGTCAAAAAAAAAAAAAAAAGAGCCCCTGCAAATGTTTATTAACATTGTTAAAGCTGCTAGATAACTAGAAACACAATGTTTTACAATCTATCATTTCATTCTTTTAGATCAAAGGAATGAACTTCCATCTGTATGTAAGGGCAGTTTACCCTCTTAAAGCCTTAGGCTCTGTTCACATGTAGGCATTTTGGGGCGTTTTGGGGGAGTTTTTCTGCTCTAGGATCAGCTCTCAAAACGCCCAACAAGACAAATCCTATTCATTTCAATGGCCCCTGTTCACATCTGAGCGTTTTGACGCTGTGAGCAAAACGCCCAACGCTCAAAAAAGTACTTGAGCTTCTTTTTGGGCAGATTACAGGCGTTTTCCATTGGTCTCTATTCAATCTAAAAACGCCTGCACAAAAAACGCCTGTAAAAACACCTGCAAAACGCGGTAAAAATCGCGGTAAAAAACCATGTGAAAACGCTACGCTCAGGTGTGAATGTAGCCTAAGCCTTTTTCTGACACTTGTTGCTTACAAGTTAAAATTAGTATTTTTTGCTAGAAAATTACTTAGAGCCCCCAAACATTATATATACATATGTGTATATATATATATATATATATATTTTTTTTTTTTTTTTTTTTTTAAGCAGAGACCATAGAGAATAAAATGGCGATTGTTGCAATCTTTTATGTCACATTGTATTTGCGCAGAATTCTTTGAAACACAGTTTTCTGGGAAAAAATAAACTTGAATGAATTAAAAAAAAAAACGAAACAGTAAAGTTAGCTCAATTTTTTTGTATAATATTAAAGATGTTACGCTGAGACTTGTGATATTTATTCTAAGCAAAAAAATGGTGATTCCCATTTTATCCAGAATCATGCAGCTCTAAGTCTAACTATACTACATAAAATATGTATGCATTCCCTTTAACAATTTATATCTGTGATCTGAAGATGAATGTTGTCAGGCACAGTTTCCCATGCCAATATATGGTTGGTATGATTGCAGTCATGTCATGACTGTTGCTTCTCCCTTCCCCACCTGGAGTTCTGCTGCACACCGTGTACTGGGATTGCTATTGACCGATGCCAAGTCAAAGTCATATACCTATACTGCTTTCATTAAAAAGAAAATACGTGTATTAATAATTACAGAGCTTCAATATTATAATAATATTTGCTGGAGTTCAGCCCTAATTTTTTTTTATTCTAGAAGCGGTTTGTTGGGATATTGTAGCAATTTGCCATTCAAATAGATTTTTGTAATAAAAACATTTGCGGTATTTATAATTTTTTATGTTTATTAAAAACATAAACTGAAGTCTGTGTGCCAAAATGAACCAATCGTTGCAAAGACTGTCAATATAACCCTGAAACTGATCTAGAATGGAACAGAATATAGACCGGGGACATGACAGCATCCATCCAGGGTCAGATAAAGTACACAGAAGTACATATAACAGTAAAACTCAAATCTTGTAACTGTGACCAGAATTGCTTGGCACCATCGAGGTCCAGATCTGTAAAAATAGAAGAAACATTAAGGTTTGGAATTCATTTAGTGAGCCAGAAAAAGCTCAAGTTCTCTTAGTTCGCCTCGTGGGATCCCAAATATTTACATATTAGTTTTGTAAAAATGAAAAAAATTAAAACTGAAATAATATGGCATTTGCGTAACCATAACTGTATAATATGCTTGTTTCTAATTTATTCAAGTAAAACGTCAGGTTGTATAAAAAGTATTTTTTAGGCATGTAAAACACTCAAAATATTAATTCAATCTGTGCTATGTAACGTTTAATATTTTCTTGTTTTAAAATCCTATTATTTTTTACAACTAAACTGTACTTTAAGGACGCATTTACACTTCTGTGATTGGACACAGCAGGAGCCAAACAAGCGGGTCCGGCGCCTGCAATGGCTGCCGGGACCCGCCGATCGTTCGGAGGAAAGGCAGAACAGCAATCTGCCTATTTAACCACTTTACCACCAGAGGATGTTGCTGTCTTAAGTCCAGGCCATTTTTTGCGATTCGGCACTGTGCGACTTTAACTGACAATTGCGCGGTCATGCAACGCCTTACCCAAACTAAATTTACGTCCTTTTTTTCCCCATAAACAGAGCTTTCTTTTGGTGGTTTTTGATCACCTGTGCGATTTTCATTTTTTTCGATATTAATTAAAAAAGCGACAATTTTGAAAAAATAACAATATTTTTCTACTTTGACAGTTAAAAAATATCTAATATATTCAATTTTTGTCATATATTTAGGCCAAAATGTATTTAGCTACATGTCTTTGACAAAAAAATTCTCAATGAGTGTATTTTTAACCGCTTTATGACCGGAAGGTTTTACCCCATTCCTGACCAGCCCATATTTTGCGATTCGGCACTGCGTTAGTTTAATGGACAATTGCTCGGTCATGCAATGCTGTACCCAAATTAAATTTATGTCCTTTTTTTCCCCACAAATAGAGCTTTCTTTTGGTGGTATTTGATCATCTGTGCGATTTTTACTTTTTGCGCTATAAACAAAAAAAGAGCAACAATTTTGAAAAAACAACAATATGTTTCACATTTTTTTATATGAAATCCCCCCCCCCCAAAAAAAAAATGTAAAAATCGAAATTTTATATAATTTTAGGCCAATTTGTTTTCTGCTACATATTTTTGGTAAAAAAAATTGCAATAAGCGTATTTTGATTGGTTTGTGCAAATGTTATTGTGTTTACTAACTAAAGGGAAAGATTTCTGTCATTTTTGGTGTTTTTTTTAACGAGTAATGGCGGCAATCTGCGATTTTTTTGCGGGACTGCGACATTGCGGTGGACAGATCGGACCCTTGACTGACATTTTTGACACTTTTGGGAGGACCAGTAACATATGCACTGTTACTGTAAAAATGACACTGGCAGGGAAGGGGTTAATTTTTATTGGTGATAAAGGGGTTAATGTATGCCTGGTGCTTACTGACGTGTGTGGGGGGAGGTGACTGAGTGACACAGGGACAGATCGCAGGTTCAGCTATGCTGAACCCTGCAATCTGACCCTGCCTGACACTTAGGAGATCCGCCCGCTTTGTTTACACAAGTGGGCGGATCTCCACACTCGATCCCCGACGAACGGGGAAGAGCGGCGGTGATCACCGTCACTCCTCCCCTGGCCCGACTCCCGCTGTAACTGAATACAGTGGGAGTGAGCCTCTGGCAGTGTACAGAAGTCGCGCCGCCGAGAGAGAGGAATGTCTGGTGATGTAGGTCTACGTCACCAGACGATAACGAGCCACTTTGCCACGGTACAGTCAACGTGACTGGTCGGCAAGTGGTTAAAACAAGGCAGACCGATGTTCTGTCAGGGAGGAAAAGAGAGATCTTGTGTTTCAGCTAAGCTGAAAAACAGATCTCTCTTTCTGTCCAGTGCACTGCCTCCACAGTCAGAAAGCACTCCCTATGAGCACACTTAACCCCTTGATCACCCCTGGTAATAACCCCTTCCCTGGCAGTGTCATTTATACAGTAACAATGCATTTTTTTTAGCACTGATCACTGTATTGGTGTCACTGGTCCCCAAAAAATGTCACTTAGTGTCAGATTTGTCCGCCGAAATGTCGCAGTCCAGCTAAAAATCGATGATCGCCGCAATTACTAGTAAAAACAATAAAAAACATAAAAAGTCAATAAATCTATGACATAGTTTGTAGATGCTATAACTTTTGTGCAAACCAATCAATATACACTTATTAGGATTCTTTTTTTACCAAAATATGTAGCAGAATAATACATATTGGTGTAAATTGATGAAGAAATCAGATTTTTAAAAAAAATTTATTGGGTATGTTTTATTGTAGAAAGTAAAAAATAATGTGTTTTTTTTTTTAGAATTGCCACTCTTTTTTTGTTTATAGCGCAAAAAATAAAAACCTCACAGGTGATCAAATACCACCAAAAGAAAGCTCTATTTGTGGGAAGAAAAGATAATTTTATTTGGCTACAGCGTCGCATGACTGCGCAATTGTCAGTTAAACCAACGCAGTGCTGTATCGCAAAAAATGGCCTGGTCAGGAAGGGAGTAAAACCTTCTGGAGCTGAAGTGGTTAGGCAGCAAAGGAAGCAGACAGGTTCTCACATGATGTGGCGCTGCAAAAATACACCAATTATAATCAGATGGGGCTGCACTGCTGCTGCCCCACAAGTGTGGTTGCACAACATGATGGTGTGGGTTTTCGAGGTTAAATCAAAAGGAGGGGAGGTGCCATAATGCCTCCTAAAGCGACATATGAAAAGTGATCCAGATTAAGCTCTCTTTTATTGATGGGCAATAAAAATAACAAAATGGCTCCATGGGAATATCACTTCCCTTGACCACCTCACGCCATTTATTCATTTTACTATTTAATTTTAATTTAATTTATAGTATATAAGAAAATTAGGATTTTGGGCTGTTATGTTGGCTTTCTTCTTATTTCTTTCAAGGTGAAGCCTGCCTGGTGTTGGGGATGGAGCTCCTGAACAGAGTGAGGTACAGGTGATCACCGGATTGGTGACTGACATTTTGGTCTGGAAAGTCGATGTTCAATAGAGAAGTACTTTTACCTTTACACAGAGCTATCAGTACCAGGTTTATCTACAACAGCAAGCTTACAGCCCATCCACTCTGTCATGGCTTATCATCACTGGGTGTAATGACTTATGATGGTCATTTCGGTTTGATTTACAGGCTTTTGGAAAACTTGGTGGTTGGGTAATGTCGCCCACTTTGTGGGTGGACAGTGCTTCACATGATTTAAGATCTTTCATTTTATTTGATTTATGGTGTATTTAAGACTTCGACTGTTGGTTATGCAATCTTTATGGTTATTATTTATGAGTTAATAAAAGTTCATGTTACAGTTTGATTTAAACCCCAATAAAGGGTCACGGCCAAAACCTTTCCACATTAAAATGTCTGGTGTTTTATTGTTCGTAATTGTTCTCTTTATTATGCAATTTGGAGTGGGGTGATAGCGGTTGTGTACAATCCCATGCCTGCAGCCAATCATTCGATCCTGACATGTGCGGGAGGAATGATGCTAATAGGTGAGTAAATAAGGACACTGAGAATGTCATTATCTACATTGGCTCTGGTAGTGTTTGGTGGCACTGCACAATACATTTCTAATATTAAAGGAAGAAGCTGACATTCGCTTTAGGGCAGGGCTGTCCAAACTTTTGACCTTCCTGGGCCCAAAAAGTCAGGCAGATCACAAGGTAACGATCACGGATATAGATAATGTACTTATCTGACTAATAAAACCTAATTTTTCTTTTTTTTTTTTTTTAATTGTAAAAGAGGGAAACATAAAACGAGTGTGATATAAGACACTGTTTTTGATAGACTAACACATCAATATCTGGTTGCATGGATATAGTAACAATTCTCAATGTGGTCATCAGATATTTTGGTTCTAATTTTGCCCTTCACGTGCTGCCAAAAACTGATGACATGAAGAAAGCATGATTGTAAAAAAAAATGGGAGATTTTTCTTTGGAAAGATAAAACTTATAAAAGTCCAGTAAAGAGACACTGTAAATTTATTCTTCATCTGCATGTGTTCTCTAAGTGTAAACGCATTTTTACAAATACTTCTCAAAATTAATCAACATTTTTAAGTTTATGATTTTGTGTCCAAAGCCATCTTAGGCCACAGGTTGGACACCCCTGCTTCAGGGTATTACTGCAATTTCACTCATAAATGGTAAGTTGGTTTATCCCTGCAACCTCTGAAAAAAATGCCAATATGACAGGTTTGTTAAAGCGGAGTTCCAACCATTTTAATAAGTTGAGATGTACGTAATCCCCTTTAAAAATGCTTTCACCAATGTAAATTATTATTTTTTTTTTTAAGGAAATACCTTTTTTCTTCTTTATTCATCCCCACTTCCGGGTCCGGCAGCCTATAGGTGATTACGTCACTAGGCAATTCGCAAGGGCTCCTGGGATAGCGGCGTCATGTATCCCAGCAGCCCTTGCAAATCGCCTAGTGACGAAATCTTGCGTTATTTCCAGACCGGCACCAGCTGTATTTAGGGATGTATTGCTTTCAGTCCACACTCCGCCCCGCCTCCTCTCAGTGAGCGCGGACTGAAAGCATTACATCCCGTAGAGCTCACTGAGAGGAGGCGGGGCGTAGCTCAGACTGAAGGCAATACATCCCTGAGTACAGCTGGTGCCGGTCTGGAAATAACGCGAGATTTCGTCACTAGGCGATTCGCAAGGGCTGCTGGGATACATGACGCTGCTATTCCAGGAGCACTTGCGAATCGCCTAGTGACGTAATCGCCTATAGGTAGCCGGACCAAGAAGTGCAGATGAATAAAGAAGAAAAAAGGTATTTCCTTACAAAAAAATCTCAAATTACGTACATCTCAAATTGTTAAAATGGGTGGAACTCCGCTTTAAGGAAATTATAAATTCTGTTTATAATTGTATTCTATTTTGTATGGTTTTCCTATGTATTGCACACTGCACTCACTGTGCGCACGGCACTAATAATGTTTTCATTACATGTTTTTATGACTGAGGGACCTGCAGAATGCCAATGCTCTGGTTATCTAAAAACATTAAACACTTGACCAATCCCCCCTTCCAAAATGACCAGATGACAGATTTTATTTGGAGTCGAATGGCCATAGCGGCCTTTTTATTACAAACCATTAAATACAATATTCACAGGAAAACAAGTGTAATTTATATAATTAAGTCAATGCGTACCAAAAGCTTTTGCCCAGACTAAGATCTTTGAAGGCCTATATACTCACAATTAACTGGTTGTATCTGCACCCAACGAGAGGGTCCCCAGCTGCAACTACACTGGCGCAGGGACAAATAACTACTTACGTACTACCAGATACAACCTAATTATTATTCCGATGTTACCGCCGTATTGTTAGAAAGGGACACCCATAACTCAGGTGGGCCCAACCCACAGTTTTCCACAGTTATTTAACCGGCACCGCCTTCAAAGACCCAATAGACCCCCTGGCATAGCACATGAGCGGGACACCTTACGCACGTGTTTCCCCCCCAAACCCAGAAGGCCCGTTGAATACTGTCCAGCAATCCCAGATGCCACAAATTTATCTTCTCAGATATTGCCAGGTCTCATCCTCCAGCTCTTAATTACGTATTGCTGGGTCACCATTTCAGGCAAAAAACCTTGCTACCTCCTTGTTCATCTTTAACCTGGATTTGTTGATCTTTTCAACAGAGTGAGCCGTATGCCGCTCAGACCTGGCAACTATAGCGAACCACAAAAATATGGTATCTGAAAAAAAAAATGACTGAAGTTGTGAAAAAAAAAAATCTAACTTAGTATTCCATACCAGCTCACGCATGGAGCTCAAGCCAAGGTCATTGCCCCCCAACATGCAGGAGGACAACATCAAGGGGCCTGTCCCAACCTAGAATAAAGATGCATGTCAGGCAAGACCCTAGACCACAGGATTCCTTTAAGGCCCAGCCAGCGAACTCTGACTTCACTCCTGGACAAGCCTAACTGCCTACTTTATGTCCTAACCTCCGTCCACCCGGCGCCCCAAAAAACATACGGGTGACCCAGGATCCACACCAAGCAAGCCTTGGAATCAGCAACAGAAAAGAAAACGAGAGGGGGAAATACAACATCCAAGAATCCTAACCATATCAACAAACAACAAGAGGATAGTAAACACATTAAATAATGAAGACAGGTTGTACCCTATAAGACGGCACAACCTAGCCCGACCCAACAGATAGCAAACCTTAGAAGTTACAATAAATGAAGGCGCACATATGACCAAAATCTGACTGATTCGCTCTGCCCAATGCGCTAAACGACCTGGTCATTAAGTCCCCATTGGCCCGCTTTCATTGCCACCCCAATCCGAAAGTAATGAGAAGAATAGTTGACTGCACTCAAACTAGTGGACGATGGGCACTTTCTGAACACTGCCCTAAACTGGATTTGAGACATTGCTGTCCCATCTGCATGCATAAAGGAAACTCCTGGAAGATTTGGCCGAAGTCCCACAGCCCAGACAGGGCAAACTGGAGAACAGGGAACCACACACAACTCAATCCAAGAGCCCCTCCTACTGATCTGTGTTAGATTTTCTTAACAGAATACCCAATGAAGTGTCCCATAACACTACATCCTTTACACTTAGACCACCCTCACCATGTTTGTTCCGGCTTACCAATTCCCCCACTCTAAAAAACCCCAAAAAAGGTAAGCACAAAGACGGCCAGGAACAAAGCAAACTCATAGGTGGAAGAACAAACTCTATCCAAGTGACCCACTACAGCAACAAGAACTTCAAATGAAACTGGCCGTTGCGCGTCCACCACAGAGCGACCCTTCCCATATGCCCGCATAGCTTACCTGGCCAGAAAAAACCTTAGTAACATCTCTGTTACCCGACACATGAAAACAAGACCAGCCAGCTTCTGAGACATAGCAGAGACAGACATACCTCGTTCAAAATTCCTGCCAATAAAATAAAACAACACTCTGCAGTATGAGGACCAAGCTGACACACATACCGAATGACGAATTGAGAACTTGGAAGCAGCAATGCAATGCTCCACAGATGCTTGGGGCATGGAATTCAGCGCTACTCTGCTTCCAGTGCCAACCGACAGAATCTGTCCCACTGGAAACGAGACAAAGCATCAGCCACTGAGTTATCAACTCCTGGAATGTGCACAATTCCATGGAACGTACATTAGGAAACAGTTCCAGAACAGGCAAATTATGCACTTAACCAACTTCCCTCAATTCCACTGGCCAACTCTCAGCACGTCAACAACCCTGACAGTAGGTTCCATAACCAGCAGAGCCCACCGCGTCAGTGAACAGTTCTAGATCAAATTTGGAAATCACCTGCTCCTGCCAAAGGGAAGGACCATTGTAAGAAACCATAAATGAATGCCACACTCGCAAGTCCTCAAGCTGATCCTGCCCCAGCCGAATATAAGGATTTGGCGCCTTAATGCCAGCTGTAGCAGCCACCAGTCGTCCACAAAAAACATGGCCCATGGGCATACTGCAATAAGAAAAATTCAACTTATCCAAGAGTGATTGCAAATCACAAATTTTAATTTTTTTGCATTGCCTGGTGGCAGAAACTGTCCCCTTCAGATCTTCAAGTTTGTCCAAAGGCAAACAGCATTCTATCGCCACGGTGCCTATGACAATACCTAGAACCTGCAACTCAGTGGCAGGGCCCTACATCTTGTCAGGGGCCAATGGCACACCAAAAAACTCAAAAAGAGGACCATGGCCAAAAGTGAGGCACAGATAGTTTGTTACAGCAAGCCCTATGCACAATAAATCATCTAAACAATGGATGACCGAATCAAGCCCGGAAACATCCCAAACTACCCATTCCAAAAAGGAAGTAAATATTTCATACAACGAACAAGAAATGGCATAGCATATTGAGCATATTGGTAAACATCTATCAACAAAAATTCTGCCCTTGCCATTTGCACCCCAGCAGATGGCAACAACTAGGATTAGTCTTGGCCAACAACGAACCTTTACCATACCAAAGAACCCACGACACTGCCATATCAAAAGAACTACAGGACACCTCTAAGGACAAAGCTCTAGATCAATGACAAAAGTCACTGAACCCCCCTTTAGGATGAGAGAATTGACGTATGAGGCGTAATGTATTGTGTTCTTTTTTCGGGGATAATACCCAAAGCGGAAATCCTGGCGGTGAATCAAAAGGAACAACCATGCGAACCCAAGCAACTTATTTGAAAAGTTTTCCTGAAAACGACCGCTGGATGTAACTGAGATGACTGTATGTTATCTGCCAAAGGAGGAACACAACCAGCAACTGGCAGGGTGTCAGAAAAACCCTATGAGAAACCCAGCTGCAACACACCAGCTGCCTCCCTGTTAGGATAACAATTTAGGAAAGGGGCCATCTTTTCTACCCCCACCGGCATCTTCCCTCTTTCCAGCGTCGCCTCCTTTTCCTTGCTTGGAGAATAAGGACAGCACATGAGACCCTCCACACCCTGAACAGTCATGACGGAAACACCACGCGGTGCCAAATTTGCAAGATCTGGCATTGAATTGCCAACATAACCCCCTGCGATTTGTGGCCGGTTGTGAAGAGGCTGCTGCACCCCTGGCCCCATCCTCAAAGGGAGGAACCAAACTTCGTAGAGACTACATCAGCTTCATCCAGAGACTGATGCTTTTGTGGTTCCACCGTAAGGAAGGCCGGACTGCCATGCGCTGACGAAATTGCTCGTCATAGCGAAATCAAACAACCCCACATAGACTCGCTGGGCTTCGCTGATAAGGTCCAGATAAAAAAAAAAAAAAAGGGGGGGGGAGCAATTCTCAGGGGTCTTTTTCCCAATGACACTAGCTAAAACTGCATATGCCTACAACCAGTTTGAGAACGTACAGGGAAGCAACCGATTGATGATGTTCCTGACACCAAATGAATATAGGCTATATAGTGGTTTGTACAGACAGCTCTGTGCTCTCCCTTTGTCACTCATTAGTTGCCACTAAAACATTCTCTGACGCTTCTTTCGCTTCTCCTGCAGGGTAGCTGGCAATGATGCAGATCCCACGAATGTGTGAAGGAGCTACATGATCTGGGACTAGACTCCACTTTTCTGCATCTAACATGCACATTGCTGAGAGTGTACCCAAACCTGTGCATGAACAGCATACACTGTTTATTAAGGCTGTAGGTTCACAATGCTTTAATACGATTTGCATCTGACTTTCACTGCGATTATGCAGTGCTACCCGGGTACAACTTTGATAGGGTTTGAATGGGGCCAAAATCACACTGCAATTATACCAAAGTAGTACAGGAATCTTTTCCAAAATGTTTCCGAGCTGAATGGCGTTAATGTGAATGGACACCATTGAAAACAATGTGCTTTCCCTTGTCATGCAATTCTGTGGGACCCAAGTTGCAATAGAAATCGCACTAGAGTGAACCAGGCTTAAAGAAGTTAAATGCTAGGAGAAAGGGAAAGGAATATTTTGCATAAAGATAAATACAAATTCTCCTCTACCAGAAAATACTGGGCTGACCAGCATTCCTTTTTTCCTGCCTTCAGTTGCAGTTTAAAGCGGACCTTCTTTCAAAAGTAAACTTATCGCTCATCCTCTTCCCCCATGTCGCCCCAACACATTTAAGGTGTAACTTTTGTTTTTGGAGAGAGGGTACCTTTTTGTTAGAGGTGCACTGTTGGTGGCGAAACCGAAAATACAGGATGCACTTGGCCAAAAAACAAAACTGAAAATGACAGCTTTTAAAAAAACATACATATATATATATATATATATATATATATAAATGTATTATATTCAACTTTTTAATTAATATCATGAATTTAAATTAATATGAATTTTATTGTCAGCCATTATTGGTACCTTTAGCACAAGAAAAGCTCAAGAAAAATGTATTTCTTTAAATTCTATGTATGTCTTCACACTGGTCCGTTGCACTCCTGTTGTGGTGTTATTAATCCTGCTTGCTGCATTTTTAGACAGTTAGAAAAAAACGCACCTCCCCTGTTAAAATGCATTGAAAATGCAGCAAGAATGCATTAATAACGCACCGGTGTTACCTTTTTTATGCAGATTTTGAGTCACATGACCTATGAAAAACACACCATAAGCACAGTAAAATCTTGGTAAAACTGCGGCAAAACCATGCGCTATTATCGGCACCTTTTTCTCTGCATTTTGCCGATAACACCATATCAGCTGGTGACATTTTGGTGCATCTCTACTTTTTATAATGGATACCCACTCCCACTTCCTCAATTCTCATCCAGGTGAGAAAGACGTTCGCCTACACTTCATCCCATCCTCAGCCCCCCGGGACATCACACACCCCAGGAAGCTGCAGGACCAGCCCCACAGCACTGCCAAGCCTTGTGTATGTGCAATGGGGGATCCGGCTGAAAGATATCAGGGAGTCATAGCCGGCTTTCAAATCCAAGATGGTGTCCCCAGGGAGAGAGAAAGCCTGGCGAAAAACCAACAGCGAGGAAGACAGTGCTGGGCTCCATAGGCTGGTAGTTTATTGCCAGCAGCTATAGTAATTAACCACTTACTGACCACGCCGCCTTTTTTACTGCGGCAGGGTGGCTCTCCTGCACAAACCGACGTAAGTCTACATCGGTCGCGCGCGGGGAGCTACTCGGCAGCGGGGAAGCATATACACGGGTCAGGCTGCTCCGATTGCCGCCTTACACCCGCGATCGTTCCCGGCTGAGAGAGAAGGACGGTCGGCTGTTGTAAACACAGCCGACCGTTCTTCTCCCTGCAATGACCATAGAGCCCATGTGATCCTTCTATATAGGATCACATATCTCTATGGTCATTTCAGAAGCCACGCCCTCCTCACAGTTAGAATCACTCCCCTAGGCTTACATTTAACCCCTTGATCACCCACAGGGTTAACCCCTTCCCTGCCAGTGTCATTATTACAGTAACAGTGCATATTTTTAGCACTGATTACTGTAGTAATGTCACTGGTACCTCCAAAAGGGTCAAAAATGTCAGTTAGGGGTACGATCCATCGCAATGTCGCAGTCCCGCAAAAAATCACAGATCGCCGCCATTACTAGTAAAAAAATAAATAAATAAAAATGACATAAATCTTTCCCGTAGTTAGTAGACACAATAACTTTTGTGCAAACCAATCAAAATTTAGATTTTTACATTTTTTTTTTTTTTTGAGAATGTCATATAGCAGAATGTGAAAATATTGTTTTTTTTTTCAAAAAATAAAAATCGCACAGGTGATCAAATACCATCTAAAGAAATCTCTATTTGTGGGAAAAAAAGGACATTCATTTTACTTAAGTACAGTGTCGTACGACTGCGCAATTGTCCGTTAAAGTAACGTAGTGCCAAATCGCAAAATAGGGCCTGGTCATTAAGGGGGCAAATCCTTCCGGTCTTTAAGTGGTTAAAGCTGCCTTTTTTTTTTTTAACCAGAGGGAAGTTCCTATTTAGGTTGAGTGACAAGTACATGCATGTCAGTAAAATGCTGAAAACTAGATGCAGTGCGAAGAAGCTTCATTTGATACTCTGGAGGCATGTGGTTCTAAAGTACAAATCTGTCTCTCTTTCCTATCACCTGGACAAACATTTACTAATGATACAAACATCACCCATTTCCGCTATTTAGTCTGAACCACAGCAGTCGAGACCTAGCTCTGTGTCTGTGCACCATGAATCTCGGGAAGTGAAAGATTATATGCAAATATGGCAGATAAAGCTTTTATGCATCATACAGCATGCCAGCGACTAGCAGAAATATCGATCCAGGTTGGTTGTGATAATGACCTGTCATTACGGATGTTAGCAGATATAAAGAGGCGGAGGTAAACAGTCTGCTCTGAGCATAGTGCTAAACGAGTATAAAAATTCATTTACTGAGTGCAAACAGGAAGGTGCGTCAGTCTGCATATTACCTGCCGGAACACCGGAGATTGAATGCTAGATATCTTCCTTCCTGAGTTCCTGGGGTGGGGACAATCATTTTATAGAACATATTCCAGATTAAAAAGAACCTGTGTGGACAGAGAGATAAGAAATGACATCTGCCACTCCCCCCCCCCCCCCCCCCCAGGTACAGCTCCATGGCTGTCATTCTGTATCTGGTAGTGCAGATTGAAAATGCTGCCAATACACTGCATTGTATTCACCACTGCAGCCCGCTGTCAGAATACAATAGCCAGCATTGTATTCACCACTGCAGCCCGCTGTCAGAATACAATAGCCAGAATTGTATTCACCACTGCAGCCCGCTGTCAGAATACAATAGCCAGCATTATATTCACCACTTCAGCCCGCTGTCAGAATACAATAGCTAGCATTGTATTCAGCACTTCAGCCCGCTGTCAGAATACAATAGCTAGCATTGTATTCAGCACTTCAGCCCGCTGTCAGAATACAATAGCCAGCATTGTATTCACCACTGCAGCCCGCTGTCAGAATACAATAGCCAGCATTATATTCACCACTTCAGACCGCTGTCAGAATACAATAGCTAGCATTGTATTCAGCACTTCAGCCCGCTGTCAGAATACAATAGCTAGCATTGTATTCAGCACTTCAGCCTGCTGTCAGAATACAATAGCCAGCATTGTATTCACCACTGCAGCCCGCTGTCAGAATACAATAGCCAGCATTGTATTCACCACTGCAGCCCGCTGTCAGAATACAATAGCCAGCATTATATTCACCACTTCAGCCCGCTGTCAGAATACAATAGCCAGCATCGTATTCACCACTGCAGCCCTCTGTCAGAATACAATAGCCAGCATTATATTCACCACTGCAGTCCGCTGTCAGAATACAATAGCCAGCATTATATTCACCACTGCAGCCCACTGTCAGAATACAATAGCCAGCATTATATTCACCACTGCAGTCCGCTGTCAGAATACAATAGCCAGCATTATATTCACCACTGCAGCCCACTGTCAGAATACAATAGCCAGCATTGTATTCACCACTTAAGCCCGCTGTCAGAATACAATAGCCAGCGTTGTATTCACCACTGCAGCTGCTGTCAGAATACAATAGCCAGCATTATATTCACCATTTCAGCCCGCTGTCAGAATACAATAGCTAGCATCGTATTCACCACTGCAGCCCTCTGTCAGAATACAATAGCCAGCATTATATTCACCACTGCAGTCCGCTGTCAGAATACAATGGCCAGCATTATATTCACCACTACAGCCCACTGTCAGAATACAATAGCCAGCATTTATTGGTGCTGTATAGTGTGAATGGAAGTCCAAAAAAATCTGTCTATGGCCAGCTTTAGGACTAATTCAGATGGGGGAAGAGGGGTGACGAATGGGCTACGGCGTTCCGATGTGGCTAAATCCTGCCTCCAGAAGCAGCAGCACTCTGTATGAAGCCAGTCCTGGACACAAGCTGTCTGTGTCTATGGCCGGTCAGAGCCCCTAATCACATGTAACTGCTCAGATGGTTGCGGCACGGTCTGATGGGATTTCTATGTAAAAGCCCTGTTGGAGTTAAAAAAACAAAACCAAAAAAAACAGTTGGCAGCATATCTCATTATTATTTTACAATTTTTTTTTTTTTAACAATATTCTTTTTTTTTTCTTACAATAATAAAAATGAAAGATGACATTGAATTGTTTAGAAATTATTATGTATTTTTCTAAATCTCCTTCAGCACTGACGTACAACTCCAAAGATTCAAGTATATTTCAATTACTGTCTGCTGAAACAAAAAGTAGAGAGCGCAGTTGGGTATTGTGTTACTAATGTGAGTTGGTAAATAATGTACTTATCCTTGGGTAAGATTATAAAGTGTATTTTTCTTCTAACAGCCTGATATAAATCAAGCTCAATTTAAATGTCATCTCTCATTCCCTTGGGAGATTTTGCCAAAAAAGCTACATATCTAGATTACATCAGACCTGTTTCCCATAACCCACAACAACCATTGTTTAGAACATATTGTAAAGCTGTCGGGAGCATAAATAACCATGGAAAGCCCATTGGAAAGGGGAACAAACCTTTTTACATGGTTTTCTTGAAGATACAATTCATTTGCTATTAAAACGTTTGAAGTAAATGTGAAGATACATATTTAGGAGCTGCCATTACGGACTCCCTTTACATTCCAGGGTTACCATCCTGATTTTGGCTTGGTGAATCATTGATCTGGAACAAGACTGCAACCAGTGAAGTCTGAAGAATCTTACTCCTGTCCTTCTCAAGTAGGTAGTGAAGCTAGAGCAGCCTTGAGCCTTGAGGGCCTGGGGTGCCTTGGCAAAATGCTTATAAATTGATCAAAAATTGCATACAAGTCAGTAGGTAGATCAAGCCTGCCCTTTAGTTACACAAAGCTACGGGTTTTCATTGTGCACCATTATGACTAGACATTGGCATCCTAACAACCGATGTCATCAGTTGATGAGGAGGATGTCTGTTGCCTCCACAGTAGGGCTGCAACTAACGATTAATTTGTCTGTCGACTAATCTATCGATTATTTTTACGATTAGTCGACTAATCTAACGATTATATTTATTTGATTTTTTTGGCTTAATTGAGTGTTTTTTTGATTAGCTAATTAATCCTGTAATTGATACAGACCCCTCAGTAAGCCCCCCTCCCAGTATAGACCCCTCAGTAAGCCCCCCTCTCAGTACAGACCCCTCAGTAAGCCCCCCTCCCAGTACAGACCCCACACTAAGCCCCCTCCCAGTACAGACCCCTCAGTAAGCCCCCTCCCAGTACAGACCCCTCAGTAAGCCCCCTCCCAGTACAGACCCCACAGTAAGCCCCCTCCCAGTACAGACCCCACAGTAAGCCCCCTCCTAGTACAGACGCCTCAGTAAGCCCCCCTCCCAGTACAGACCCCTCAGTAAGCCCCCCTCCAAGTACAGACCCCTCAGTAAGCCCCCCTTCCAGTACAGACCCCTCAGTAAGCCCCCCTTCCAGTACAGACCCCTCAGTAAGCCCCCTTCTAGCACAGACCCCTCAGTAAGCCCCCTCCCAGCACAGACCCCTCAGTAAGCCCCCTCAGTAAGCCCCCTCCCAGTACAGACCCCACAGTAAGCCCCCTCCCAGTACAGACCCCTCAGTAAGCCCTCCTCCCAGTACAGACCCCTCAGTAAGCCCCCCTTCCAGTACAGACCCCTCAGTAAGCCCCCTTCCAGCACAGACCCCTCAGTAAGCCTCCTCCCAGTACAGACCCCTCAGTAAGCCCCCTCCCAGTACAGACCCCACAGTAAGCCCTCCCACCTAGTACAGACCACTTAGTAAGCCCCCACTTCCAGTGCAGACCCCTCAGGCTCACCTGCTGCTGGAGTGGCGCGTGACATCTCGTCTGTGTGGGACAGTGGGAGGGATCAGCCTGCAGCGGCCCCAAACAATGCAGCGGCCCAGCCGGCAATGCTTAAAGCGGCGCTGCGGAAACATCTTGCCGAAAAATCCAACTCTCGTGCACAGTGTTCTCCACTGTGCACGGGCATCGAGGGCTTTCACGCACGTCGACGATTTTTCGTAGTCGATGTAGTCGACTACGTCGATGCAGCCCTACTCCACAGCACCCTTGTTTGACCCTCCTCTGCTCCTCTCCCTCACCACAGGGGTCACATTAGCTGATTGATGAAGAAAAAATGAGGGAGAAGAGAAACATTGGAATACTAGTTAGTACCAGCGTGCAAAAGTTTATTTGCTTTGGAAGAATAAATCACCTCTAACTTTGGGTGTCCTACATGTGGATGTTGCTGCATTATGTAAAATTTTTAGAAACGTTTTTTACATTTTAGAATGGGGTGCCTTGAGACTGTCTATAATTTTAAAGGGTGCCTTGAGTGAAAAAAAGGTTGAGAAACACTGAGCTAGAGCATGTATCTTGGATGGAAGTAGAGGTCATTTGCTCCCAAAAACCCAAAAGCAGCAGATACATTAAAGGGATTCAAAAGGTGAACAGACTGGCAGAAGAGTCCAGCAAAGGTACAGATCAGCAAGTGGGGGAATGGGCTATCAAGAGAATCGACCTAATAACAAATTATCTTTAAATTGGACACCATAGGCCAGATTTCCAAAGATTCAGCCAACTATTTCTACTGAAAGAGGTAACTCCATAATTTACATTAATCAGACCTACGAATACAATACCTAAAACTTGACAGTACATCTTTAAATCTGTAGTACTTTGGATTAAAATCCACTAGTGACCTTTCAAAGGTAATCACACCCAATAAAATATATTAGTCTCATAAAGTATGGGAACTGGGTATTTACTCAACACCTGACATTTAACAATCACTTCAGGATCCACTGGTTATATTGTTACTTTACTCTTACGAGGCTCGCCAGGTGTTCATATCACTGCCAAACCTTTTGTGACAACGCACGAAGATGTCAAACAGGTTGTTTAGCTGCCACTGTTGCTTCATCTGGGATAGTCTGGGCTGTGTGAGCATTGTACCAATTCTCAAACGGAACATTTCCAAACAGAATTATGTTACCTGACACAGCAAGAAAAGTTACAACTCTGAAGGAACATGTAAGAACAGTAGTTTTGGTCTACCTTGAGAGAATAAAATTATTATTTTGTTTTTAAAGGGAACCTGTCATGAAAAAAGTAGAGGAGCTGGCTTAAGCCCGGTACACACAACGGAATTATCAGACGAATGATTGTCCGTTTTTTTGTTTTTTTTTTGCATTCTAATCTCATATCGAAAATGAAGAGGCTACTAAAGTTACAAAAATTCTTGTACAACTGAAAAAAAATTTAGAAGTTATGTAATGTATTGTATTTGTATTGCATTTTAGGGCAAAAACTGTTCTGATTAAGAGTCCATTCAGACTAGCGCGACTTGTCAGGCGACTTGGTCGCCTGACAAGTCGCGGTCGTTCTAATAGGAGAGACACAAGTCGCTCCGACTTAGAAAAAGGGTCCTGTACTACTTTGGGGCGACCTGGAGGCGACTTGCATTGACTTCAATTATATGAAGTCCGTGCAAATCGCGCCGAAGTCGCGGTGCACTTCACAGGTCGCCCCACAAAGTCGTGTCGCACCAGTCTGAATGGGCTGTAAACGGAAATCGTACGAGAAAAATGTTTGTGTTTGTCCCATCGGAAAATATCGGATGAACTGTCATGATTGGCTGTGTACTAATGTCTCGAAAGCTGTGTACTAATGCTCAGATTATCATATGATCGCGTCAAAAGCTGTCATTTTCATATGATTTTCTGATCCTATGTACAGGTCTTTAGATGTCCTGTTTTTTTTTTTTTTAAGTAAGTGCCTTAGGGATATCATAGTTATTATTGATTCACTATTTAGTAAATCACTGACTTGGAACACTCATCCAGCCAAGTTGATACACTTGATACGCATTCAGTTTAGTGATTCAGATAAAATGCCATGGTTCCATCCTCCACAACCCATGTCACTGCAATGACGTAGTAAAGGGGTCTTCAAACTATGGCCCTCCAGTTGTTCAGGAACTACAATTCCCATCATGCCTAGTCATGTCAGAGTTTTACAATCCCTCATGGGATGTGTAATTCCGCAACAGCTGGAGGGCCGTAGTTTGAGGATCCCTAACGTAGTAGTTCAGCTCACAAAAAGTGACAAAGCCACAGCATCTCTGGTAAGATTGACAGGTATTTTTTTTAGTTGCCAGAAAAAATGTAAAATAATGCAGCCACCACACCTCTGGAATGGTAAGCTGCACTTTTTTAAATCTTTGTTCTTGGTTTAACCCGTATTCTTTAACCACTTTACCGCTGCTCACTGGAGCTCTACTGCGGCAAAGTGGCTCGATAACGTCTGGCGACGTAGACCTACGTCGCCAGACATTCGCCTCTCTCAGCGGCACGCGGCGCTGTAGGCTCGTTCCCGCTGTATTCAGTCACAGCAGGAGTCGGGCCAGGGGAGGAGCGGCGGTGATCATAGCCACTCTTCCCCGATCGTCGGGGAATCGAGTGTGGAGATCCGCCCGCTTGTGTAAACAAAGCGGGCGGATCTCCTAAATGAAAGGCAGGGTCAGATTGCAGGGTTCAGCATAGTCCCACTCAGTCCCCTCCCCCCACACACGTTAGTAAGCACCAGGCATACATTAACCCCTTGATCACCAATAAAAATAAACCCCTTCCCTGCCAGTGTCATTTTTACAGTAACAGTGCATATTTATAGCACTGATTGCTGTAGTAATGTCACTGGTACCCCCAAAAGTGTAAAAAATGTCAGTCAAGGGTCCGATCTGTACGCCGCAATGTCGCAGTCCCGCAAAAAAAAATCGCAGATCGCCGCCATTACTCGTTACAAAAAAAACACCAAAAACGACAGAAATCTTTCCCTTGGTTAGTAAACGCGATAAATTTGCGCAAACCAATCAATGCGATTTTTTTTTACCAAAAATATGTAGCAGAAAACAAATTGGCCTAAAATGATAAAAAAAATTAGATTTTTACATTTTTTTTGGGGGGGGGGAATTTCATATTTAAAAAATGTGAAAAATATTGTTATTTTTTCAAAATTGTCGCTCTTTTTTTGTTTATAGCGCAAAAAGTAAAAATCGCACAGGTGATCAAATATCACCAAAAAAAATCTCTATTTGTGGGTAAAAAAGGACGTAAATTTCGTTTGGGTACGGCATTGCATAACCGCGCAATTGACAGTTAAATTTGCACAGTGCCAAATCGCAAAAAGTGGCCTGGACATAAGACAGCAAAATCCTCCGGTGGTTAATTAAAGTTTAACTCCAGTCAATTTAGTTTTTGTTTTTTTTTTTTGGTAAAGAGTGGGACATTTCAGTTAGGGCTTTCGTGTTTCTCTGTGACCCAATTGGGGAGGTATTACTTCACATCTTGCACTGGTGACACCAGGATAAGAAATGGTAAGTGCAATTGTCACTAGTACAGTGAAAAAACATTTTCAAAAGTTCCATACTTTGTCATTTATTAAAATGTGTTTTTTTATGTTATTAATTTTTCCTTTTTTAAGGAGAGGTTTCTCATCACTTTCGGCCCTGATATGATGCAAGGAAAATTCTCCCCAATTCAGATGGCCAGCAGCTCTAAACCTTTCGCACTCTATCCATTAGGTTGGGTTTGAAGAATATCAAAATACAATAGGTAGCACATTTATGATCCAATTAGAAGACTGTATGAAGATATCTTCTGCTCCCAAGCGAACACGGCCTACTGTCCTTGAGAACTGGATGCCTGACTGAAAAGGAGCCATCCACACTCCAAGGAGACCATAAGATAAGCAAACAGCTGCACACCCATGGTATCAAATCTTGCCCAATCAGCTAGGATTCAGCCCAATTTGGAGAAATACATCAGAGTGGGTGGTCTTGATTCAGAGTCTTGTCAAAACAGATTTGTACAATAAAGTTAAGCAGGATGTGATGTCCTTGTGTGCAACATTTATGATCCAATCAAAATTGTACTTGAGCTCCATGCTGAAAACTTTGGTCGAGGCTCACCTTGGACAATAATATTTGGACAGGTGATAACGTTTTGTCCAGTAGCTACTGTTTTCTCCAAGATAAAATTTGACATATGCAATACACTTCTATCCTGATTTACATCACAGGTTTTACACTGGAGACCATTTTATGCTTAGGGATGTGCTGCATGGAGCTTCTGGGATGGTGGCAGAATTGCCTGCTATTGTCTTATTATAAGACAACTTATTAAACAACCAATACAGGAGACGCTAGAGTGGTGTAGACTGATGGTCAGAGCAAATAACAGACTGTAGAAGAGTCAACATGATGATTACTAGGTCACCATGTAGATACCAGAACAACAATGAATAGGAAAGGTAGAGAAAATAGCTTGCCACCTTGGTGGCTTTTGTTGGTTTATATGCTGTGCAAGTGCATTTCGTACAGCTTGTTATTCATTGCCATCCCTTCTACATTGTAGTAGAGTATTGCTTTTCTCTCTGCAGAGCTTCCATTCCTACATGACCTACTAGATGTGCAATATGGACTTAAACATGATGGCTAGGTCAGGTGCAGAGTTCAGGTTCCAAACAATTAAATGGATCAATGAGGGCCAATAGCAGATTTAAACAGCCTGATGATCATGATAAGCAAAGATAAACCAAACCCAGAGGACAGGATGAACAGCTAGATAGAAGTCAGAGTAAACCAGAATCAATTCAGGGCAGCAAAAAGACAAGCCTGTTGACCAAGCAAAGGCTGAATTTCCAGCATTCAATTCTCTTCTTGATTAGGGTGCCAGGGTGCTACAGGGACCTGAGCTGCAGTGCTTAACCACTTTACCACCGGAGGATTTTGCTGTCTTACGTCTAGGCCACTTTTTGCGATTCGGCACTGTGCGACTTTAACTGACAATTGCGTGGTCATGCAACGCCGTACCTAAATGAAATTGACGTCCTTTTTTTCCCACAAACAGAGCTTTCTTTTGATGGTATTTGATCACCTGTGCGTTTTTTACTTTTTGCGCTATAAACAAAAAAAGAGCAAAAATTTTGAAAAAATAACAATATTTTTCACATTTTTTTTATATGAAATTCCCCCCAAAAAAATGTAAAAAAATCTAAATTTTTTATCATTTTTGGCCAATTTGTTTTCTGCTACATATTTTTGATAAAAAAAAATCGCAATAAGCGGATTTTGATTGGTTTGCGCAAAAGTTATTGCGTTTACTAACTAAGGGAAGATTTCTGTCATTTTTTGTGTTTTTTTTTTAACGAGTAATGGCGGCGATCTGTGATTTTTTTTGCGGGACTGCGACATTGCGGCGGACAGATCGGACCCTTGACTGACATTTTTGACACTTTTGGGGGTACCAGTGACATTACTACAGTAATCAGTGCTATACATATGCACTGTTACTATAAAAATGACACTGGCAGGGAAGGGGTTAATTTTATTGGAGAGGGAGGGGTTAATGTATGTCTGGTGCTTACTGACATGTGAGGGGGAGGTGACTGAGTGACACAGGGACAGATCTCAGGTTCAGCTATGCTGAACCCTGCAATCTGACCCTGCCTGTCACTTAGGAGATCCGCCCGCTTTGCTTACACAAGCGGGCGGATCTCCAAACTAGATTCCCCGACGATCGGGGAAGAGCAGCGGCGATCGCCGCTGCTCCTCCCCTGGCCCGACTCCCGCTGTGACTGAACACAGCGGGAATGAGCCTCCGGTGGAGCGCCCACAAGGGGAGGAGTCGCTGGACGATAACGAGCCACATTGCCGCAGTAGCAGCAATGTGAGCGGGGTAAAGCGGTTAATAATGACCAGCAAAGGCATAGAGTCAAGGCTGATCTTTATCATATGCATATCCCCCAACAATAAATCAAATTGCTATTTTATATTAGTCTGCCCTGCAAAAGGGGGTTTACAAACATCTTTGTTGCTCATTTTTTTTTTCTTCCAGATTTAAGCGTCATGCTCACAGAACTTCGTTCCACTTGTTACTCTGACTTGTTGGCAGATTCCAGAAGCTGGATGCACGTTCATAGGGAATCTAGTGTACTTTCACAGATATCATTACCACATCAGATTAAATTGTTATGCCTTATTTAACCAATCCCCAGTAGTCAGATTTCCTGAAATGTACTTTTTTTAAATAAAAGCATTTACACAGCCATCTATTTCATGGTATTGTTGAAGAGCAGTGAAGTATTTCCCATTTGCTTATTTCCTTCCTAACAGCATGGCAAAAACCATGTTTAGCCAACCCCGTTCAAGAGACACAGACAAATGGCTTAAAAGCCGCTCCATATATCACAGCTGGTGCGGATTCTGCTGTGGTTATAGAAGGCAGTGGAGGTAAGAAGAGAAGAGAGAGGTCTGGCTTGCATCTTCTATGACAAGTCAAGAGAGTCATAATTCAAGGTAAAGGAATTAAAAGGAATAATTTGAAGGTCAGAGAATTAGATGTAATGCTAAAATGTTAAGAAGCAACTTTAAAATGATACAGCACAGACACAGATAGTCTGCCTGCAATGGACATAACTCTTTTACATTAAAAATATTTCATATATTGGATTGTTAAAGAAACTTTCCACATCCGTTATACAGAGTCTAATTTTAATATAATCTTGAGAGATAATAAAGCTGCATGACTGGAAATCACTATGAAAATTTTTGGGGATGCACAGAGTAATGTTTTTGGACCAGAACTACAAAAGTGATGTTTAGCCCTCGTTTACATTGAAGGCGGGTTTGAGATTGTGCGAGTTTAGCTGAACCCGCACGACTTCAAACCCACATTTCATGCGAGTTCGGGGGCAATTTGAAAGACATCTGTGCAGGTTCATGCGCAGATGTCTATTGACATTGCCTCCAAAGTTGGCAAAAGTAGTGCAGGAACTACTTTTAAAAATCAGTGCGACGCCGCAAAGTCGGACTGCTTTGGACGGTGCTGTTGCTGGCAATAGGCTGCGATTTGACATGTCAAATCGCATGTCAGATTGCCCTGATGTGAATGGGGGCTCCGGCGATAAGCGGTACTTGAGCCAGGCAAACTTAAGTCAACAATTCCGCTGCAAGCGATAGGAGATATCTGCAATCAGTCATTAACTAATGCTAGCCTGTATTTATTTAATAGGAACCCAAATAGTAACATTTTAAAAAGTCGTTAACATATTAATGTCATTTTTAATCGTGGTTTCCAATCGTTTTAAACAAGCAGCTTTCAATAAAATAATACTTAGTATCCAATTAGATGTAGGTATTCAAATTCAAATAAACTGTCTATTTTATATAAACTTATTGTGGTGCCGTGAAAATCCTTGCCCGAACACAACAGCTTCTTTCATCTGCTTAGCATGGATGGAGGGATCTGTTGATTTCTTTTGTTCAACCCTATTGGGCTGAACAGGAGAAATTTTACCTTGTTTGACTTGCCTAGGAGGGCATCTGAAATCTGACATTTTCTGCTTTCCAAACTAAAAGACCCATCGTCTCCGGAGTGTGCATAACAGTGTCACCTAACAGAGTTCTGTAATGAGAAGGAATGTGCAGGATCCACAGATCTCTAAGTTAAGTACTGTTATGGTTACTTAGCAGCTGGAACAGAGAGGTGATCAGGAAGAATTGAGCATTTGGCTAGGCAGCATCTTTCAGACCTTAGGGACACCTCTCATCTCAAACTCTCAGCTCCAAGAACTATCCTTTAGCAAACCAAGTAAGAAGGGTCAGTTTTAATCTTTGGTAAATATGCATCAATAATTTAAGTTTCAGATTTTAGCATAAGCCTAATTCCGACTGTTTCTCTTTAAGAAGTGGAAGGCATTGTAAGTCATACTTTAGTTGTCTGAAAAACATAATGAGAAAGAATACACTAATGCCTCGTTTCCACTGAGCGGATCGGTTCGGGTCGGTTCGGTACGGTACGCTAATTTGAGTGTTTCCATTATGAAAGTGGCCCATACAACCGAACCAAACCGCACCATTCCTGGTCCTGCTTCAGATGTAGGGCCATAGGAAATGGTACGGTACGGTTAGGGCAGAGCTACTGGCGTCACACGATAGATTCCACTGATTGGCGGACAGGAAAACTTCAATGCTCACGTCAAATGAAAGAGCAAAACAAACACCTCATTTGGTGTAAACCCCCGCATGGTCCCTGGTGGCCCGACTTGCAGTGGAAACGCTCACCTGAATAGACCGGACCATTATAACCCTTCCAAACTGTACCGACCCGAACCGTTCCGCTCAGTGGAAACGAGGCCATAATTGGATCTTCTGAACATACCAGTTGTTACCTGTATAGCACTGGATCACTGAATGGAACTAATTCTTACCTGTAGTTCTTCCTTAAAGTGGACTGTACATAAAAAAAGGAAGGTCTGTTGATCCTTTAGATTCCCACCCTCTATATAGCATTCAATGAAAAATTCCATTATTAGAAAAGTGAAAATTGTCTTCTACATGCGAGTTTCTTAGCATGGCAAGGCAATGGTAGACACAAAATTCTCCACTCCAGGTAACTCCTCCCTACTGCCTCTCAAACCCCAGATGGAACTAGACTCAGGTGTCCTCCTTGCAGGAAATGTAAGCCAGTGCACACAAGAGGGATCAATAATAGTGACCATTATTATGTAGGACTTCCACAAGCATGTCAATGAGGGCCACGGCCCCAGGACCGCCCTTCTAAAGGCAGTTCACTCAACGGAGCTTGGTCTCTAAGACTGTTAGGCTCTATGACTATTGGGTGTAGCTTGTTAGCTGAGGTAGTCCTAAGGTGGAGACTGTTAATGCCCTGCTTGTAGATGTCCTACACAATAAATGCAGGTATAAATGATCCCTCTGGTTCATGGTGCCTTCCTTTTTTCTGCACTGAGGCAGGGGAGATGTTGGTGGCCGTCTGGTGAGATTCTGGGAAAGAGAAGGATCCCAAATCTCACAGGAAGATACTTCGGCACTTTGATCATCTTCTCAGAACATTTGAGAACGTCAGCATTCCCAGGATCCCAATGGAAGGCCTGTGACATCACCCTTCCACTTTTTTACATGGGAGGTGGGGGTCTGAAGAATAATTGGAATTTGCATTTTAATAAAAAAAATTGCAATAAGCAACTAATCAGCTTCGAACTTCAGCTTGTTTATATAAGCCTTGACACTAAAACCTAGAAGCTGACTGGTTACTATGCACAGCTATACCAGATTCTGTGTACCCAGGTTTTAGTAACTTTCCCCCAAAGTTTACTTTAATAATAAAAATAGCAGTTGTCCACTTACTTGGCACAAACAGAGCTATTAATTGCTCCTATAAGAAAAATAACTTGACACTTTCAAAGTGCTTTTTTAGTTTTGCATATTTCTCAGCTGCCAAAGCAATTGTTTGAAGCAACAGGGTTTAAAAATTCCAGCACGTTTCAAATGAGAAACATAAAGTGTGAAAACCACAGATGACAAAAAATAGCGGACAAAAGCAAGGACAAAAAAAAAGAAAAAACAAATCTGAGAAAATGACAGCAATTTAATGTCAAACAACACAGAATCTCAGTCTACGGCAACCCTAGATGGAGTTTTGATTTATCTTAGGTGTCTGGTCTGTGGTTTTTTTTTCAGCTTGGGTTTGCAATATCCATACTGTATATCTGCTTATGTTTTAGATGAGAAGCAAAGTGAAAATCACAAAAAAAACACAGTGGCCAACAGCAAGAAAAAAAAAAGAAAATAACACTATATTAATGTCAAGGAATACACAGAATAATTCTATTGCAACCCTGAATGGAGTTTTGACTGGTCTGTGTTCTTTTTAACCACTTAAGCCCCGGAAGATTTTACCCCCTTCCTGACCAGGGCCTATTTTGCGATTCGGCACTGCGTGAATTTAACGGACAATTGCGCGGTCGTGCGACGCTGTACCCAAATGAAATTGACGTCCTTTTTTTCCCACAAACAGAGCTTTCTTTTGGTGGTATTTGATCACCTGTGCAATTTTTTGATCATGCGCTATAAACAAAAAAATAGCAACAATTTTGCAAAAATAACAATATTTTTCACATTTTTCTATATGAAATCCCGCCCAAAAAAATGTAAAAATGTAAATTTTTTAACATTTTAGGCCAATTTGATTTCTGCTACATAGGTTTGGTAAAAAAAAAATTGCAAAAAGCGTATTTTGATTGGTTTGCGCAAAAGTTATTGCGTTTCTTAACTAAGGGAAAGATTTTTGTAATTTTTGTTGTTTTTTTTAACGCGTAATGGCGGCGATCTGCGATTTTTTTGCGGTACTGCGACATCGGACCCTTGACTGACATTTTTGACACTTTTGGGGTTACCAGTGACATTACTACAGTAATCAGTGCTATACATATTCACTGTTACTGTAAAATGACACTGGCAGTGAAGGGGTTCACTTTTTTGGAGAGGGAAGGGTTAAGTGTGTCCCTAGGGGCGTGCTTCTAACTGTGATTGGCTGTGGCTTGAGGTGTAGGAACAGTGATCAACGGTCCTAAATAGTAGAATCGTATGATCACTATTCTTCATCGGGTGCGCCGGGCACACGCGCGGGGGGGTCCGGCGCGCGCTCGGTCCCTAGACCCTTACAGGGTAGACTGATGACGTAAATAGTCGTGCGGCGGTCGGAAAGCGGTAAATTGTTAATGCATAATCCATACTGTATATCTGATCCCTGTTGATTGGAGAATTTTTTTTTTTTTTTTTTCAAATTTCTGGGGTAAAAGGTCTGAAATGTAGACATGCCATGGTGGCTGGCCACATGGTCACATGCCTGATCAAATAGAGACATTTGTTCATGTGATCTTAGCTGAATGGCCTTGAAGATAGACATTGAGGCAAAACTGGCCACTCTGTCACACCCTAAACCAGTGGTCCCCAACCCTGGCCCTCAGGGCCCACTAACAGGCCAGGTTTGCAAGATAACTGATATACATCCCAGGTGATATAATTTGCTGCTCAGTGATTGCAGTACTCTAGTCTGCATCTCTCCAAGGTAATACTTAAAATCTGGCCTGTTAGTGGGCCCTGAGGACCGGAGTTGAGGACCACTGCCCTAAACTGATTTACCTGAATCCATTGTCGGGATATGGTGGAAATTTTTTTTCAGTAAAAATAAACTTTTTCAGACCTTCGATTACCCATTTTTATTTGTCCGAACAAGGCTTTTAGAATCCACTTCCCATCCTGAGACTGTATGTACTGTATATGGCCTCAGGAGCAAGTAGTTATACCAGGATTATGGCTGCAGCTGCAGTCAAAACTCTGGTATTTTTTTTTAGAGCCCACAATCTGCAGGGGAGCTCGGTAGTGCACAGAGGAGATGGAGGAACACCAATACCCCATCTCCTCTGAGATAAATGAAACCGCAAGCAACAAGGATTTTGTCACTTCCAGTTTAGGGCAGCTAATCTCTGTTTGATCAGCTGCCTTGGAGGGCAGAGGAAAGATCAAGGGTCTTATAGACCCCAGATCTCTCTATAAAGAGTACCTGTCACTGCCGAAAACTTTCACAAGGGGTGGTGTTTATCCCATGTGATAGCAATAAAGTTAATAAAAAAAAAGTGTAAAAGCAAAGTAAATAAAAAAGCTTAATCATCCCTCACAATTATAGAGATAGCAACTTAATTATGGACATTATTGCACCAAGTGACAACAATAGGGGTTCTGGGCAGCGAAATGAAATTGAGGCAAGTTTATGCTGTTAATAAAACATTCTCTGCAACAAGAAAGGGCGCTAGATCTGCAGGAGTAAATGATAGCTGGATTTAAGCCAAAGTCGCTTACATGTAAAACTTCCAGAGTCCAACGTGTAGGGTTAGTGTGGAGGACAAGGTGAGCAGAGAGCAGCCTGGATGGACTGGTAAAGCTGCAAACCAGAGTCGGGACCCACAGTAGAAGATGAAAGCCGGCCGGTCCCAGCTCAGTGGTTTGCGGCTTCACCAGTCCATCCAGGCTGCTGTCTTCTCACCTTATCCTCCACTCCCTCCCTGCACCATTGACTCTGGAAGTTTTACATGTAAGGGACTTTGGCATAAATCCAGCTATCTTTTACCCCTGCTGATCTGGCACCCTTTCTTTCTTGTTGCAAGTCCTTGAGGTAATCCCAGCCTGTAAAGGAGCTGTTAGAGACTGCTGGCAATATATACCTAGTGAATTTACATCACAATGGCACAGACCTCCTTGGATGTCACAGATTCATTGACTTCGGTTGCTATTCATTGCCATTCATGACCTCTGGTTAATCGATGTCTGCATGTCAGTTGAACGCTGACTCGCTGGTTGAGCTTAGCCTGTGTTCTGTTTGTGGATAAAACATTCTCTGGTTCTCTTGTCTCCCCTCATCAAAATGCCAATGGCTCTTTTAAATAAAACCCTTTCATTTTCATTGCATACCTTAATTTATTCACTGTGGTATCATTAATGAATCTTGGTGCTTCCCAATGCAATGCAGGCAGATCATGGCTGGTGGAGGGGCCAGCAGGATGCTGTACATAGATTCATGAGAACATCACATCATCCTGCCTCAGTACTCCCATCAAGAGCTCACAGCCCTGATGCAAACAGGTGGGTTGGACTTTGAGAAGCTGTCTCCGCTGACACCCGCTGCTATCCGATCCGATTCTGTCCGTGAAATCCAGACGGATGGAAACCCTATTTTCCAGCCGTCTGGAGGATTAGATCAGATAGGATCAGATGAAAACGGACAGGCGGCCCGATCTCCCATAGAGGAGAGCAGGGATCTGACAGGCCTGTTTCTGCAAAGTAAGCAGAGACGGAGCTGTCATCCACCTGCTTAGCGGGGATCAGCGAATCGATCCCCGCTAAACAAAATGGGAGTCAGCAGGGCGGAAAGCCCGTGTGAAAGGACCCTAAAGCAAATAAAAAAATGCCTTGATGAGTGGATTGTGGCTGTTCCTTGACAGGATGCACTTGCATAAAAACTGCCTTATGCAGGGTGGATATGATTCAAATCAAGTCGATTTAAATCGCTAGTAAAAAGGCTTGATTTAAATCAACTCTATTTTAAATCGTAATTTTTAAAGAGCAAATGTCCTCTCTGTCCCGCAGCTCCTCCTCCTCTGATGTGCTGTTGACTAACCTACAGTCCCATTCACTTTATTAGAACGGCTGGTGATGCGGCAGTGACACAACAAGGTAAGGGATGTGGCAGCAGCAGTTGAGTGGATGCCTGCTAACAGGCGCTGCTATGATGGATATGAAATGATTGGTGCTTTTAAATAAGGACTCATTCTTGCTGGTAGTTAGAATCTTTAATATTTGCACACAAAATGAAGGTTTCTTATTTTGAATACTAAGCTGTCAGGTTAGTAAAACAGCAATATCAGAACCAAATTTAGGTTAACAGGTTAACTACACATAGTTGGAGAAAGATCACTAAGGTTTATAAGCTGGTATGAAGGTTTCACTTTTTATTTTTACTGCCTGCCCTTTCTCCTCACACAGCTTGGTAAAAATGCATTTCAATTCAAACAATCATACAGTTTGTAGTGTACATAGATTTACAAAACAATGGGATAAAGGAATATTCCTGAACTTTGTTTTTTTCATGGTTACTGTGAAATTGTGTGAATGCATCAATGCAAAGTATGTTATCTCAGCTTGCAAAGCTTGGATTCATTGAACGAGTTTACCAAAAATGTAAATATTGCAGAATATACAGCCTCATGCTACATAACTAAGCTCAATTTCATGCTGAATAAACTACATTTTTAATGTATCTTAACTAGAAAATTATCTTTAGATAGATTTTTACTCCAAAAGCATTTTAATAAAAATGAATTTGAAAAAAAAATAAAAAAAAAATCCAAATTGAATTAAAAAAAAAAAACTATTTTTTTTTTATTTAAAAAAAGTCATAAATTTTTATCTACCCTGGCCCTACATAACCCCAACATTTGATGCTGAGTATTCATGAGTGAAAGAGCTTAAATTCAGTAAATGAAAGTGAGCGAGGGTAGGGACAACAGGATTAGGAAAGACGATTTTAGACAACCTCTAGCCAGGAAATGGAGTGGGCTCTATCCAACTTGCTTAAGCTTCGAATGCACAGTGTGAGAAGCTCACATTGTGCAGTGAAACCAGAATAAACAATTTCAGTACAGTAGAGGAGCCTGTGCATCAGGGCAAGACTGAAGATAAGGCATTCAGCTTTAACCTCCCTGGCGGTCTGATTATGTCCAGATTTCTGTGCTAAAAGCGGTACATTGTTTTGCATGGAAATCTGTTGTTTTACATTTTAAAACTCACCATCCCCTGCGATCCCCCACCGTCCTCCCGCTGTGTGCTCAGCCGATGCCAGCACCTGTCTTCCGGTTCCCTTCCCTGTGAGCGTTGCACGCAGGGGGGTGGAACCGGCGGCAATTTCAAAAATGTAAATACACAAAATGGCATGATAGTGTAATCCGGATCACAGCTTTGTATCATGCCATTTCACCACAGGATTGCACCTGGTGACTTTTCCAGTACCCTGCCTGTGCTTTTTCAGTTCTTTGTGCCTGGAAAATTGAGAACGACCATGGCGTCCAAAAAGCGTTCTTTTTGCGCAAAAGCACTTTTAGACGAACTGGAAAACAGCGACAGTGAAACGGAGTTACTTGAAGAACTGAGCGATAGCGATTCGTGGGAAAATTTGTCATCAGGTACAGAAAGTGACGACAGCAATGATTCTGATGTCTCTTTCTGGCACATCGCTCCGTTGGAAATTATGAAGAATCATTTGATATACTTCCCAAATGCCACAAGCGATGTGCCAGAAAGAGACATCAGAATCATCGCTGTCATCACTTTCCGTAACTGATGACGAATTTTCCCACGTATTGCTATCGCTCAGTTCTTCAAGTAACTCCGTTTCGCTGTTGCTATTTTCCAGTTCGTCTAAAAGTGCTTTTGCGCAAAAAGAACACTTTTTGGATGCCATGGTCGTTCACAATTTTCCAGGCACAAAGCACTGGAAAAGCACAGGCAGGGCACTGCAAAAGTCACCAGGTGAAATGGCATGATACAGTGTAATCCATTAAGATCACCGCTTTGTATCATGACATTTGTGTATTTACACTTTTGAATTTGCCACCGGTTCCACCCCCCTGCATCACAACGCTCGCAGGGAGGGAACCGAAAGGCAAGTGCCGGCAATCGGCTGTGCACAGAGCGGGGAGAGAGTGGGATGATGGCGGGGGATCACAGGGAAGGTAACATTCTGGGCTAATCCCGAATGTGGCTCGGGGTTACCGCTTTTGGTAGTGAAAGTTAACCCCGAGCCACACTCGGGAATACCGCCAGGGAGGTTAATTCACCCAGATTGCTTCCCCAATTTCCAATATGGTTACACAAAACTATTCTTGTAGGAATGACAATCATGGTAGAAATACTGTATTCTCCAACAGGTGCCAGTCATTTGTGGAATGAAAGTCAGAAAGTTGAACAAGACTAATAACAATTAGAAATGACTGCCAAGCAAACATCACGGTATTCCGCAATGTGGTTGTTCTATCCATATATGTCTCTCTTTCTCTCACTGGAATTATCTCCCATTGTGTGGTAAAATTAGTTTCCCATCACAGTCTATGATCTAATTTCACTGGACGTCATTGTGAGGTTTTAGGATTACAGCCATACTGTTAAAAAGCACACGTTCTTTGGCATTTTAAAGGCCTAAATCACAGCCAGGCCAAAGAAAAACACCAAGCAGGCAATTAACAAATAACAGGAATCACTATACTTAAAAGGAAATTCTGTTTAAAGCAATGCTGTTTTATAAAAACAATACAAAAATGTATAATTCACTGTATGTTGGTAATTAAATGACGTTACAACAGGAAACAAGATGAACAACTGACCAGAAACCCAGTGGTATTGTTTTCTGCAGCCATGAGTCAGTCCTAGACAGTTACTGCCCAGAAAGAACCATAGAGGGGAGAGCTGAGCAGAGATCTGCCTGAGCATAATAAATGCATAGTAAAGGCCTACTGAAGCTTTTTACATGCCTGTTAAACATTATATACATCAAAGTGGTGCTTTCAATCCCAGATTTAAAAAAGGCAGTGAGCAGCCTAAAAGAGACCCACAAAAATGAGACATATGGCCACCCTAACTGCATACGGTATACCCAGCTGATGTTATACACTTTGGAGTTGTCTTATTTTTGGAAGCGACTGCCTGCTTTGCTAATCTTCTAAGCCTTCCTGCCTTGTGTACCCCTGAAATTCACTTATTTGGTCTACTAGATGAAGAGATTTGGCCATGCTACATGAGAGTAATTCTATGGGTGGGAAGTAGTGCTTTAGGCCCCTAAAGCCTTAGCTAATAGATAGAGGTCTCCATCCCCTATCCCTAGCGTGTCCCAGTGGAAACTATTAACAAATACAATTAACCCAAACTAATGTTATGTATGGAAAGAGAAAAAGCCCCCTCAAATTTCATAAAGTCTGGGACCCCATGGTATAAATCTGCAGCCATTTTGAACTTAAGATAGAAATTTCCTGACCTATCACTACAATCCTTTAAGTCTATAACAGTACATGTTTATCTTAGAAAGCAACCTTTAAATACTGTTTTTCTGTATTAAACCACTTACTGCCCAGCCTAGGCATCCCTTTAATAGGGTCTGTAATGATATCCCGTACTGGACACAAGAAAAGCTACAGCAAGCGGTCATGTTGTTCAGTCATTATAGGTCAGCCATGACAGTCTTACAGAACAGTTACACATTGCTGCAGTTTTATTACCCCCTCCAACCTTCTTTAATTCATGGAATGCATAGGTTTTACACTTCAAAAGAGCCGTTATCTCAACTCAGAGACATCAGAAACCAGCACTTAGGCCTGTGCAGAGCTGTAAACCACTAAGTCATGGCGGTATGTTTGTTTCTGCTGTCCAGGCCTGTCGTAAAACTATGACCAAATCCATTACAGATACCCAGAACTAATGGGGATCGTAAAAGGCAATCAGAGAGCTCTGCCCAATTCAAAACTTAACAAATCCACACATGATTCATAAAGTCAGATAGGAACATGACACATTATTATAAAGTATATATTTGGATGAGAAGTGTCATACTGAACGAATTAAGGTCAAACATGACCACACTAGCACATATACAAGGAAAGACAGCTGTCAGACATTCCCTGGATGACAGGTTTATCTGAGCTACCCTATATTTAGTATCCCTGGATGCGAAATTCAATGTTGAACAATAATATATCAGTTTCAAGAATGTAATTGTTACATAGTGGAAGATATGAATAGTGGTATAAAACGGTCCATAAGTGAGGGAACCTCATAATGTCATAAACTCAAGACAGCCCATGGATACTCAGTTTTATTGGTCAGGGGCATTGGTCAACACCCCTTTGATCCCAGAGAAAAAGGGAGGTCCCTAACCAGTTGGGAGTTCTCATGGTACCATCAAAGCAGGAACATCAGTCAAGTTTGAGAACCGATAACACCTGGCTCATCGACTGAACACTGATAGCACCCAGGACATTGACTGCAAGTATTCTTCCTCCTCAATTCTAGCTTATTTTTTCAATTGCTGAATTATGTCTCTATTTCTTTGAAACACCTTTTTTCTGTAAATATTTTATTTGCACCAACTTTGACCTTTTCATTATTAAAACCTTATTTTGAAAAGTGTTAACCTTGTCCCTAAGCTCCTAATGCAAGCTAACAAAGAACCTGTCTCTTGAAGAGTGCTACCGTATAGAATAAATCTGATGAACATACCTGTTGGTGGTGACAGTGTGTGTTACAGATGATTATTCTAAAATCATAATTGGTATTTCTAAAATTATGAGTTTCCCCGAGCTGGTGGTGGCAGTTAAAGGGTTAATTGCTTTATTAGCCCAGTAACAATCGCTGTCAGACTGCTGGCATCTAGACTGTGGTCCCGCAAGCTGAAAAATCTTTGTGCAGGGTGAAGCTGAGTGTGACATTGTTATGTAAGTGACATCGTAGTGTGAGATTGGCTGGTCCTTTGTAACGAGTTAGTCAGAAGGGCAGGGATCTCATGCCTACGTCCATTACAGGGTCTGTAAACCCAGAGGGCGGGAAGGATTGGCCCATCATGTGTCCACTGTAATTGGCTAACTGTTACATGGCTTGTCCAATGCACATGTACACACTGGAATGATGTGCCGCCCGCCCACAGCATTTTTACTGCGAGCGGGAGGTAGCTGTAGGCACCACGACATACTGGTACGTCACTGTGCACATGCACGCCGTGACAGCGCTCAGTACCTGACCACTGTGAGCGGCCGGGGTACCATATGATCGCTTTGATTGGTCATAGCAATCTCAAGATTACAATGTAAACAAAACAGTCATGAATGGCTTTTGTTCATGACAATTTTGCTTGCTATTGTAATGCTATGATTGGCCCGCAGCTATCACATGGTGCCTGGGCCAATCACAGCACCCTGTACCATGTTTTTAGCTGTAGCAAATCACAGATTACAATAGTAAGCAAGCGGTCGGGAATGAAAGCCATTCATGACAGCTAAAACCATTGCATTAACATTAACAGTGATCAAGAAAAAAAATATATAGGATCACAACCCCAGTGGTGACACTGAACTACTGTGATGAGAATATGTAAAAAAAAATATATATTAAAAAATAAATATTGAATAAAAAATGGATTTAAATGTTTTGTTTTACTTTTACATACTGCCACCATAAAATATTCCTGATCACTGCCACACCAGTTATACGATGATGATGCTGTACTGCACTGGTGACAGTATGTAAATAAAAATTGTGAAAAAAGCTAATTTTATTTAATTTCTTCATATTCCAAAAAATTGTGAGATAAAAATTACAACTTCAAAAAACTTGCAATGCCTCTTACTAAAATCCTTGGACTGTCTACTTTCCAAAAAGGGGTCATTTGGGGGGTATTTGTAGTGTCCTGGCATTTTAGGGCCTCAAGAAATGAGATAGGCGGTCAGTACATCAGGAAAGATCACTTTTAAAATACATATACCAAAGTCTGCAGACTCTATAACTTTCCCATAGACTAAATAATACACACTGATTTGGGTTATTTTTACCGAAGAAATGTAGCAGACTAAATTTTGGCCTAAATTTATGAAGAAAGATTATTTGTTTGCAATTTTTTATAACAGAAACTAAGAAAAACATGTTTTTTTTTTTTTTTTAATGTTCTGAATTTTTTCGTACTCTCGTATAGAAGGAAAGAATCGCAGGGTAGTTGGGTGTGAATGGACAGAGGAGTCAGTTTGCTCCTGGGCCCCCAATGGAGCGGGGAGGATCTGTCATCCACCCGCTCTGCTCCAATCAGCATGGGATCTGTGAGCAGATCACCTGCTAATCGGGACGGATTCCGCCTCATACGTAGGCGACCTAACACAACAGCCATTTATTCTAATGACCTGCTGGGGTGATAGAAGAGAATCAATGCAACACGTCAATATTTGTTGCATTTCAGTGCTGCCATCTGTTGAAAAGATATAAAAGCAGAGATGTTTCATTCAACCCTCGTAAAAAATACTACGACCTTCATACAGCAGTGCTGGATGTCTGAAATTCAACCATTCGGATACAATTATTCTACTGTATTGTCTATCTATTGTACAATTATAACTGCTGCTGTAATGCCAAATCTCACCAGGAGGTTGGGTCATAGGTGAGCTCAGTAACTGCAGCTCCGAGTCCTAGTAAAATCAGGGCGCAGTATGTTGGTGGATTGTGTTTTCTATGTTACTATGACAATTTAATCACAAACCTGTTACAGATTTACACTGCAACTCTAACATGTCTTTAAAATACTGTATTTCATTTAAGAAAAAAAAGTTCCAGCTCCTGGATCACTACAAGTATGCAAATTAATGTCTAAATATGGTAAAATATGGTTTAAAAAACTTTTTTTCCACTGGTGTGAACTATAACAAGGACCACAGAGAAGCAATACATCTTCTCTTGTGTATTTCAAGACATATGGTTGTGTTCAATACCTGTCCAGCATCCAGATGATATTCCATTACATTACTGCATTTAAGGCACCCTGCTTCATACAGAACAGATGCTGTCAATTCATATTATCCAGGACCAAGGTTTAATTTAGACGCAACTAGAACCTGTGATACCTTCAGAGAAGACAGATAAAAATAATAATTACCACCAATGGCCCGGACTGCCGTCAGGCGCATCGACAGTAGCCAGATGGGTCTTGTCGAATTAAAACCGTCTGTACACCACTGGACATGTACTAATTTTATTTAGCTGGCAGATAGCAAAATCAAAATTGTTTTTTTAGTGCCTGCAACGTATCATTTAGATTAAACCTTATTTGTTAAACTGGGATAATGTGGACATTTGTTGTTACTGTAATGACTCACTTGTTTCCTTTCTGTGATAACAATGCGGCTTGCAAAACAGCAAATATCACTGTTAGATTTAGCAAAGTTGGCCTATAAATTTCTGCATAGCTTCCAAATGTCACTGTTTTGGACTCTGGATATTACTGTTGGGCCAGGGTCATTTTACATTTCTGCTATGGGCCTGTTTATTCAGCAATACAGTGCCTTGAAAAAGATTTCATACCACTTGAAATTTTCCACTTTTTGTCATGTTACAACCAAAAATGTAAATGTATTTTATTGGGATTTTATGTCATAGACCAGTGATGGCGAACCTTGGCACCCCAGATGTTTTGGAACTACATTTCCCATGATGCCACACTACACTGCAGAGTGCATGAGTATCATGGGAAATGTAGTTCCAAAACATCTGGGGTGCCAAGGTTCGCCATCACTGTCATAGACCATCACAAAGTGGCACAAAATTCTGAAGTGGAAAGAAAATAATAAATGTTTTTCAATTTTATTTTTTTATAAATAAATATCTGGAAAGTGTGGTGTGCATTTGTATTCAGCCCTCTTTAGAGTCGATTCACACTAGCGCGACTTGTCAGGCGACTTGTCAGCCTAACAAGTCGCGCTCCCTCGCAGTCCATTGACTGCTATAAGACCCGTTCTAATAGGAGCGACACAAGTCGCTCCGACTTAGAAAAAGGGTCCTGTACTACTTCGGGGCGACCTCGGAGGGACTTGCATAGACTTCCATTATGTGAAGTCCATGCAAGTCGCTCCGAAGTCGTGGTGCATGGGAATGCACAAGTCGCCCCCGAAGAAGTACAGAGTCGTGTCGCCCCAGTGTGAACCGACTCTTACTCAGATACCCCTAGCTAAAATCTAGTGGAACCAATTGCCTTCAGAAGTCCCCTAAACTCAGTATTAATACAGCTGTTCTGCTAAGCCCTCATAGGTTTGTTAGAGAAGCTTAGTGAACAAACAGAACACACCAGACAGGTCAGGGATAAAGTTGTGGAGAAGTATAAAGCAAGGTTAGGTTATAAGAAAAATATCCCAAGTTCTGAACATCTCACGGAGCACTGTTCACTACATCATCCGTAAATTGAAAGAGTATGGAACAACTGCAAACCTACCAAGATTTGGCCATCCACCTAAACTGACAGGCCGGGCAAGGAGAGCATTAATAAGAGAAGCAGCCAAGAGGCCCATGGTAACTCTGGAGGAGCTGCAGAGATCCACAGCTTAGGTGGGAGAATCTGTCCACAGGACAACTATTAGTTGTGCACTCCACAAATCTGCCCTTTATGGAAAAGTGACAAGAAGAAAGCCATTGTTGAAAGAAAGCCATAAGTTCTGTTTGCAGTTTGCGAGAAGCAATATGGGGGACACAGCAAAACCTGTGGAAGAAGGTGCTCTGGTTAGATGAGACCAAAGTTGAACTTTTTGGCCTAAAAGCAAAATGCTATTTGTGGCAGAAAACTAACACTGCACATTACCCTGAACACACCATCCCCACTGTGAAACATGGTGGCAGCATCATCATGTTGTGGAGATGCTTTTCCTCAGCAGGGACAGGGAAGCTGGTCAGAGTTGATGGGAAGATGGATAGAGCCAAATACAGGGCAATCTTCTCTGATGACATTTCCAGGGTGGAGCGAAATGCATTAGGTGCTGGAATTTCTGGTAACGTCAAATCCTGGTATTGGAATGCAAATACACACCACAGCCATTGCGGTATATTTTTCATGCTTTCAAAAAGAATACATTTTGAGAGTGTGCATTTTATATTAATAAAAGCTTTTTAAATTTAAAATGGTATTATGTAATGATCTTTTAATCATTGCAACCTGGGGAGATACGCGGAACAGCTGAGAAACCATTTGACAGAAACTCATAGGATTCCTACTACAGGCGAAATTCTTCATGGGATTCATGGGTGAAGGTACAAGAGGAAGGGGAGCACGGCACCTTCACCATTGCCATTACATGTTATTACACGGATTGCACTTTTAGACATACCATGGCACAGAAGATATACAGCACTTTATGAACTTATTTTATATTCATACTATTGTGATTTTTTTGTTTATGGATGTATTATCAGCACTGTTAAACAGTTTTTCATATATGAAATTGAACCATACCCATAGCAGGTAAAGTTGGGGATATACACCATCCCCCAAAATTTGATAGAATTGGATGTTCACACTTATATTTATTTTGAGGCTTTCTTGGATTGTTTGGTTATAACACATATTGAGTAGGGCACATTCAGCGCTTGGATCTCACACTTCTAATCTTAGAAGAAAACCTGTTAGAGTTGGGAAAAGACTTTAGACTGGAGCGGAGGTTCACCTTCCAACAGGACAACGACCCTAAACATACAGCAGGGGTACAATGAAATGGTTTAGCTCAAAGCATGTTCATGTGTTAGAATGGCCCAGTCAAAGTCCAGATCTAAATCCAATTAAGAATCTGTGGCAAGACTTGAAAATTGCTTTTTACAGACGCTCTCCCTCCAATCTGACAGAGCTTGAGCTATTTTGCAAAGAATGGGCAAAAATGTCACTCTCTAGATGTGCAAAGCTGGTAGAGACATCCCAAAAAGACTTGCAGCTGTAATTGCAGCGACAGGTGGTTCTAAAAAGTATTGACTCAGGGGGGTTGAATACAAATGCATGCTACATTTTTCAGATATTTATTTGTAAAAAAATTTAAAAACCATTTATCATTTTCCTTCTACTTCAGAAATATTTGTCACTTTGTGTTGGTCTATCACATAAAATCCCAATAATCCCAATAAAATACATTTACATTTTTGGTTGTAACATGACAAAATGTGGAAAATTTCAAGGGGTGTGAATACTTTTTCAAGGCACTGTAATGTTGTCATTACTGAAGAAAGAAGTACATTTTTGTTGGGGATAAACTAGGCTTTCTTTTGGCAATATTGAAGTTGATTTAGGCTCCATTCACGTTTGTACGACTCCAAAGTTGCATTGACTTTGGAGTGCAATTTTGGTTGTGTGCAACTTGGATATGACTGGCTTTGACCAGTGATAATGGACAACTGTTGCACAGTATAACATTCAGGTATGATTTAATGCCACTTTTGAGGGTTAACATTGAAGTTTATGGCCCTCAAGTTGCATGAAAGTCAAACAAAAGTAGAGCATAAACTACTCTGGAACTTTAAGCCGCACATATATGAATGGTTATCATTGGAAAACATGGGCAACGACTTGTCATGCGACAATGATATCCAAAGTTGCATGAAAAGTCGCATAAGTGTGAAATGAGCCTTACTAAAACTCGAGAGTACAATATCTGGTATAGCTCTGCATAGAAACCAATTAGCTTCCAGGTTTTATTTGTCAAAGCTTAATTGAGGCTACCATGCACAGCTGCACCACATTCTGCACTCTCCAGTTTTAGTAAATCAGCCACATTATCCTGCAATTCTTTTTCTATATAATCTATAGCCAAAACATGAAATGAAAAATGTGTTTTCTTCTGTTTTGACCAGCTATAATTTGAAAAAAAAAAAAAAAAAGTAGATATTTTAGTCTATAATTTGTACCATATAAATGACACTAACATTAGGTTTCAGACTGGTACAAAACAGGCTATAGTATGATTTTCAATTTTGCACATTTTTCTTTTGTGACACGGAAAAAAGAAACGAAACAATATAAACATACCAAAAAAAAAAAAAAAGATTTAAAGGTAAGGTAAAAAAAAAAAAAAAACGTAGCTATGGGGAAAAGGGAAAGGGGAGTTAATTAAGGCTAAATAAAGTGGATGTAAACCCTCTCATACACCCAGTGAAGTGAACAGCCTCAGATGATACACAGAGATGAAGGAAATCCTCCCACATAACTTTTACTTGTACAGTCAGGTCCATAAATATTGGAACATCAACACAATTCTAATCTTTTTGGCTCTATACACCACTACAATGGATTTGAAATGAAAAAAACAAGATGTGCTTTAACTGCAGACTTTCAGCTTTAAATTTGAGGGTATTTACATCCAAATCAGGTGAACGGTGTAGGAATTACAACAGTTTGTATATGTGCCTCCCACTTTTTAAGGGACCAAAAGTAATGGGACAGATTAACAATCATAAATCAAACTTTCACTTTTTAATACTTGGTTGCAAATCCTTTGCAGTCAATTACAGCCTGAAGTCTGGAACGCATAGACATCACCAGACGCTGGGTTTCATCCCTGGTGATGCTCTGCCAGGCCTCTACTGCAACTTCTTCAGTTCCTGCTTGTTCTTGGGGCATTTTCCCTTCAGTTTTGTCTTCAGCAAGTGAAATGCATGCTCAATCAAATTTACGTCAGGTGATTGACTTGGCCATTGCATAACATTCCACTTCTTTCCCTTTCCCCTTTGGTTGCTTTCGCAGTATGCTTCTGGTCATTGTCCATCTGCACTGTGAATCGCCGTCCAATGAGTTCTGAAGCATTTGGCTGAATATAAGCAGATAATATTGCCCGAAACACTTCAGAATTCATCCTGCTGCTTTTGTCAGCAGTCACATCATCAATAAATACAAGAGAACCAGTTCCATTGGCAGCCATACATGCCCACACCATGACACTACCACCACCATGCTTCACTGATGAGGTGGTATGCTTTGGATCATGAGCAGTTCCTTTTCTTCTCCATACTCTTCTCTTCCCATCACTCTGGTATAAGTTGATCTTGGTCTCATCTGTCCATAGGATGTTGTTCCAGAACTGTGAAGGCCTTTTTAGATGTTTGGCAAACTCTAATCTGGCCTTCCTGTTTTTGAGGCTCACCAATGGTTTACATCTTGTGGTGAACCCTCTGTATTCACTCTGGTGAAGTCTTCTCTTGATTGTTGACTTTACACACATACACCTACCTCCTGGAGAGTGTTCTTGATCTGGCCAACTGTTGTGAAGGGTGTTTTCTTCACCAGGGAAAGAGAATTCTTCGTTCATCCACCACAGTTGTTTTCCGTGGTCTTCCGGGTCTTTTGATGTTGCTGAGCTACCCGATGCGTTCTTTCTTTTTAAGGATGTTCCCTCTTTTGGTGTTGCTGAGCTCACCGGTGCGTTCTTTCTTTTTAAGAATGTTCCAAACAGTTGATTTGGCCACACCTAATGTGTTTGCTATCTCTCTGATGGATTTGTTTTGTTTTCTCAGCATAATGATGGCTTGCTTCACTGATAGTGACAGCTCTTTGGATCTCATATTGAGAGTTGACAGCAACAGATTCCAAATGCAAATAGCACACTTGAAATTAACTCTGGACCTTTTATCTGCTCCTTGTAAATGGGATAATGAGGGAATAACACACACCTGGCCATGGAACAGCTGAGCAGCCAATTGTCCCCTTACTTTTGGTCCCTTAAAAATTGGGAGGCACATATACAAACTGTTATAATTCCTACACCTTTCACCTGATTTGGATGTAAGTACCCTCAAATTAAAGCTGAAAGTCTTCAGTTAAAGCACATCTTATTTGTTTCATTTCAAATCCATTGTGGTGGGGTATAGAGCCAAAAATATTAGAATTGTGTAGATGTCCCAATATTTATTGACCTGACTGTATATCAACAGTCTTCTATTTTGTACATTCTGTCAAATGTTCTGATTTTAGGATGAAATCCTATTGCATTTTTTAGTATCACAGAAGAGGGTTTGGAGAGCTGCATTCAGAGGTCTGAGACACTGTGTGAGAGCTGATTAGAGGAAAGGAACACACTCTCTTCACACACAGCAGAGCTGTGCTCTGAATAGACAAGCTGTGTGCTGAGCTCTCTGAGGCACAACTCTCTCCCTTTGGGGAACAGTGCACAGCATTTTAAAATCTTGAGAACACTGTAGTACATGGGAACCTTTTTAGGAAACGTGTGTAAAAGGTGAACTATTATTATAATACAGGATTTATATAGCGCCAATATTTTGCGCAAAGCTTTCCAATATAAAGGGAGACGGTACAGGTACAATACAATGAGGTGGAAGAGGGTTGAAAGGGCCCTGCTCATAAGGCCCCTTTCACACTTGGGAGTCCATCGACGGACTCCGTTTTTCTCAGCGGGGGATCAATCCGACGATCCCCCGCTGAGCAGGCGGATGGCAGCTCTGTCTCCGCGCTGTGTGCGGAGACAGAGCTGTCAGGTCCCCGCTCTTCTCTATGGTGGAATCGGATGAGAACAGACCTCCTGTCCGTTCCCATCCGATCCGCCAGACGGATGGAAAATAGGGTTTCCATCCGTCCGAATTTGACGGACAGGATCGGATTGGATGTCAGCGGACATGTCTCCGCTGACATCCGATGCCCCATAGAGATGCATGGGGAATCCGTTCAGATCCGCCTGAAAAACTGACAGGCGGATCTGAATGGTCCACAAGTGTGAAAGGGGGCCTAAGAGCTTACATTCTAATAGGATGCAGCAAGTTGCGCAAAAAGTAATAGCTGTGAGGGATGAGCTGATGGAAGAATTAAAAGTTCAGTTATAAGGCGTAGGTGGGACAGGCTTCTTCTAAGAGATGAGTTTAAAGGGGTTGCTTAACCACTTACCGCATACTAACGTATATTTACGTCGGTAAACTTTGCGGTAGTATACCGGGATGATGCCTCTAGCTAGAGACACCATCCCGGTACCGTGGTTTAGTGTCAACGGTCGGCTTTCCGTCGGTAACGACCGATGCTGCTCGGGAGCCGCTCGATCGTTACCCGGGTGAGCGGGAGAGGACGTCCCCCCCCTCCCGGCGCCTTCCGTGACTTTGCTCTGGGCTCCCGTCCCACCGGGAGCCCCGAGCACCCAGCCAGCACGTCCGCCGGCTGGATGGAGTCCCGATGAATGCCGGAAACGGCTTTGATTGGGTCTCCAATGACGTAACACGGAGGTGGCGTCCATGATGTCACTTTCGGGTTACTGTGCTGCAAAAGGCGGCAAATTTAAAAAACGGCTGTATGCAAAAACGCCGTTTTCGGCGTTTTGCATACATGGAAGTGTAGTGGAGGGGTCTAGGGTCTTTTATGGCGCTTTTCCACTGCATGGAACCGTATCGGTTCGGCACGCTTTTGTGCTTTTCCACTGCGGTACCGCATGGTATAGGGTCGGAACGGTTCGGTACGGTACGGTATAGGTTTGCTTTTCCACTGCATGGAACCGAACGGTACGGTACGGTACGGCTCTGAAAAAACAGTACCTACTCGATTGTGGTTCCAACAGGTACCAAACTGGTACCATATCCCACAATCCTTTGCATGCAGTCACTACTAGCCACTGATTGGTCAGAGAATCACACCCACCCCGTTGTTATCCCACCCACTTAACTTTAGTACTACTTTAGTGGAAAAGCAAACCTATACCGTACCGTACCGAACCGTTCCGACACTATACCATGCGGTACCGCAGTGGAAAAGCAAACCGGGCCAAGCAGGGCCGAGTAGAGCCGAGCCGGTACTAGCCGGTACTTGCAGTGGAAAAGTGCCATATGACCCTCGATCCCTCCATAAAGAGTACCTGTCACTGCATATTGGTGTCACAAGGGATGTTTAGCTTTTTTTAAAAAAAAACCTGTAATAAAGTTAAAAAAAAATAAAATAAATAGGAAAAAAAATAAATAAAATTTAGCCGCCCCTGTCACCGTTAGCTCGCGCACAAAAAAAAACGTATACGGAAGTCGAGCCGTGAATTAAATCGCTGTTCAAACCACACATGTGAGGTATCGCCGCGATCGCCGATAATTTAAAAAAAGAGCTACACTATAACTCTAAACTGGTAACCGTTAAATAATAAAGCGTCGCCTATTGAGATCTCTATTGACCGTAGTTTGTCGCCATCCCACGGGGGGCGCAATTTTAAACCGTAACATGTTGGGTATCTATTTACTCAGCGTGACATCATCTTTCACAATATACAAAAAAAATGGGCTAGCTTTACTGTTTAGTATTTTTTAAATGCAGTGAAATGTGATTTTTCAAAATTTTTCCAAAAAAATGGCGTTTTAAAGACCGCTGCGCAAATACCGCGTGACAAAAAATATTGCAATGACCGACATTTTATTCTCCAGAGTCTTTGCTAAAAAAATATACATAATGTTTGGGGGTTCTAAGTAGTTTTCTAGGAACAAATACTGATTTTAACTTGTAAACAAAAAGTGTCCGAAATAGGGCTGGGGCTTAAGTGGTTAACGGTAGCCAGAGTAGAAGATAGCCAGACAGATTGATGTAGAGAGTTCCAGAGAATGGGAGAGCCTCTGGAAAAGTCCTAGAGACAAGCATGAGAGGGGGGAGACAACAGAGCTAGAGAGAAGAAGATCTTAGGAGGAACAGAGGACAGTTTGGGTAAAATTTTGAGACAAGATTGGTGATATGGCTTGGGGCAGAGTTGTAAATGACTTTGAACAACCCTATAATAGGCCTTAAATGTAAACAGGAGGTATAGAGGTACATAGAAAATATGTCTCTCTAGAGAAAATTTGATTTGTTCAAGATTTAAATTATGTCTCAATCAAAAGGTAATAATATTTGTGAGCAAACAGATCATTTCTGGTTACTATTTGTCAAAAAAACTTTTATCCTAAGTGAAATCTTTAATATTTTCGGCCTTTAGCTGAAGTTTCTTTGGAAAGTAAACACAAAAGAAGACAGACTGTGCGTAAGCGGGATTTAATGGTGGCCAAGACAAAATTATAAACCAACTTCAGAGAAATCAGATAAAATTGATTTCCAAAACAAAATGATAGGATTCTCTAAGGAAATTATCTTCATACCCCCAAGACAAGGAAGTGATATGAGGCAAAAAAGTAGCGTAATTACAGGAAATAACTGTGAGTATTACTAGAGAGGCAGCTACAGCGGATGCTCTGTCAAATATCAAAGTACAAGGCAAAATGTTTACACCAGTTGTAAAATAGGGTCCATCATTGATAATCTGCGAAAAAGTACATTAAAAATGTAAAAAAGTAAATTAAATGCAAACATCTACATACACAGATTAAATACAGTACAGAACAGATTTAGCAGCCAAAGGATTTATATTTCAGTCTATCCGGTTCTGAGATTTACACAGCTTGTGTCACACAGCACAGTCCTGTCTGGCAGGACGGGAGACCTGAGTTTTCTCTTCTGCAGTTATGTATTGTTTGCAGGTCTTGCACCTGCCCCAGCCTGTGATTGGACAGTGAAAGGATGAGCCCATCTCTTTATCACTATGTTCTCTCCTTCTATCAGCATATCTCTTTGTTAGCATAAGGACACTGGGCCCTTCTGCTGCTTTTCTCTCTTGAAGTCTAAGCTCTGTTGTACACCGAGTGCAAGAGGATGATACCAAAGCAAATGCAAGTGTGTATATGGCTTGCAATGAAAAAAAAATACATTTAATTATGTATTAATGATTACAGAGCTCCATTGATGTATCTTTTATATCTGCTTAGAGTTCAGCTTTAAATCTGGCTGATGAAGAAAGCCGATGATTTCCGATACAGTAACAAAACATGCCTTAGGGCTCATGCACTCTGCAGCTCCAAAAAAATAAAAAAAGCTGCTTTTACAGTCATTTGAGGTTTTATTTCTCTGCCTAAAAGCTTGAGCTTTTTTGTGCTCTTTTGTATGTTTTTTTTTTTTTTTTAGTGTAGCACCACCCCCGCAGGAGCTGCTGATTAGATTATTGGGTCTACGTCCTGCCTAACAACCCACAGAATTGGCTCGAACCCTCCCTAGGCACAACTGACCCAGAATAGGACTGGAATACCAAATGGCTACACAGATTGGAATATAACACTTCAATAAATAATAATGACCTGTTACCTCTCTCCAGCTGCAGTCCTTCTGGGTAATACAAGGTGACCACACACAAGCTTGCTTTTAAACAGGAAAGTTATTTACTGTAAATCAAATAAACAGTTTCGATACAGTAAAATATGACTTTGTAAAAGGATATACTGATTAATTAATCAAAGATAAGATAAATACTGTGATATCACTCCTCAACGGCACATTAATTGTTTCAGGAAATGTCTCAGAGCCTATAGGACCACCATCTTAATCACTATTATACTTTTGGAAATAAGGCTCAGCATTCAGTTAGACACAGTACCAGACAGTCAGACCTATCTGAGTCCGCTGTTTCTTCTCTATATCTTCGCTAGCAACGTTGGTGCACTCGCGATTTGTAATCCACATTGAGGATGGGTGATCAATAGAGAGAATGGCAGCAAACAGTTAGTAACACCGCGGGGTGTCTGTGCAGGATTGGCGGTAAAACTTCTGTGAGAGATGTACTGGGCCACCTGGTATATTGCCTTCTACTACTCTAAGGCTAATCCTGACTAAAGTTACTTCTTTGATAGATAGAGTCAGTTTTTGGGCAGGTGCCCTCTCACCAACAGGACTGTCTCCCAGGAAGCCTCCGCTGCGATCTCAGTCTCCGGCCTCTGTCACCAGCCGCACTAGGTATTTGGGGTGGATACGTCTGGTCTATGTAGAACATCGATGGGACCTCCAGGAGGGATCCTCTACTGGAGATGAAACACTGCAACTTAGTCACTTAAGGCCCAGGAGTTTCGGCCTAGCATGCAGCATCAGCCCACAGCGCTGGCATCCTGCTTGTCTCACTGTGTCTTTCCCAAGAGAGTGAGCCTGGCTCCTCCCTTCCTTTATAAAGCTTCCCCCAGAAGGCTGTGCGGTGCAGCAGTGCACCCTGGTACTCTCAAAGCACTATGGGCAATGAAGACTGCTCAACTTCCTGAAAGGAAAATCACATCAAAAGAAATTCCATAGCCGCTGCAATGTGTCCTTTTGGCCACTAGATGGAGCCGAGTTCCTCTCAAATGTCAAACAGCAGTCTTTTAGAACTTGTATAATGGGAGACCCCGCTACACACTCCCCCCACTTGAGAAACTTTGGTCCCCAAAGAGGACAACAGCATGTACTCCAGTGCATATGTTGGCAGTACACTAAAAAAAAAACATTAACATATGCATAACAGGGAATCATCTTCCTTTTCATAAGCAGAGTTCAAACTTAACAACTGCATATTACAACACAGGTTCGACATAGGAACCTCCCACCAATTGTCGGGGGAGGGAAGGTAATTCTGTTCACAGACCCCCGACACTTGAGTGGCTTGTACAGATGTGCCTGGGGGTGAGCTAGGGTTGTCCTCCACCAAATCTGCGGTGGAAGAACTAGGCTGATCAAGAGTTCGTTTGGAAGTAAAGATAGCCTCTTCCGAGCATTCACCCAATTGGTTATAGGTCAGTCTTTTGGGTGGGTGAATGACTCTTCTTTCCCTCTGTTCTTTGGGATGCACGATCTCAGAGGTACTAGGACCAGCCACTTCTGGGGATTCTTCAATGTCCTCCTCCTCATGTTCCAACACACAGGAATCTGATGCTTCAAGAGCGGTCAGTTCTTCTTCAGAGAAAGGTGCAACCTCCTCCTCAGGATCTTCATCATCAACTACTTCTTCTGGAAGCATGTGGAAAGGTATGAATTCGGGGGCTTCCGCCCGAAGGGTTCCTCTGTCAGCCAATTCGGATGAAGACAGGGAGGCAGGTGTGGGTTCTGGTAACTGAGATGACCACATCCAGTCAGGTACCTCCTCTTCATCTTCCAGATCTTCAGATGGAGAATTTCCCTCCCTCACATCTGGGAGTGTCGACTGAGATCTGGTGACTGGTCTGGACAGGCGAGAGGTCGAAGGGGTCTCTGACGAATCTACGACAGGAGGCATGCGAACTGCTTCAGAGAGAGGCAGTAAATGGTTCCTATGCCAAGTCTTCAGTGGACCCACACTTCCTTCAGGCCGAATTTGATACACAGGGAGGTTTGGTAGTTGCTTGCAGATAACATAAGGTTGGGACTTCCAGCGGTCTGCCAACTTGTGTTTTCCCGGGACACCCAAGTTCCTCAACAATACCCTGTCCCCTGGTTGCAAGTCTTGGATCCGAACTTTTAAGTCGAAATTCCTTTTATTCCTCAGTCCACGTTGATCAGATGTGGCCTGAGCTTTATCATAGGCCGATTTCAGACTCTTCCGCAGTCGGTCCACATATCCCTTGTGCGATGCTGAAGAGGTGTGATCGGGTGAGATGCCAAAGGCCAAATCCACTGGCAACCGAGCCTCTCGTCCAAACATTAGACGATAAGGGGAATATCCAGTAGCATCACTGACAGTACTGTTGTAGGCATGCACAATGGCAGCTACATGTTTGCCCCAATGCTGTTTCTTCTCTGAGCTTAAAGTCCCCAACATGTCCAAAAGAGTCCTGTTAAATCGTTCCGGCTGGGCATCCCCTTGTGGATGGTAGGGAGTAGTTCTAGTCTTTTGGATGCCTAACAGATCTAACAGTCTCTTGATCAGTCTGCTTTCAAAGTCTCTCCCCTGATCTGAATGGAGGCGTTGTGGTAACCCATAGTGTACAAAGAACTTTTCTACAAGAACTTTGGCTACTGTAGAGGCCTGCTGATCCCTTGTCGGGAATGCTTGGGCGTATCTGGTAAAATGGTCTGTTACCACAAGGACATTCCCTTGGCCACTCAGATCAGGCTCTAGGCAAAGGAAATCAATGCACACCAGTTCCATTGGTCCCTGGCTTTGCAGATGGCCCATTGGGGCTGCTTGACGTGGCAGAGTCTTCCTTTGTATACATCGGACACAAGAATGACAGTATCCTTCAACTTCGGCCCTCATACAGGGCCAGTAGAACCTGTCTCTGACAAGCTGAAAAGTTCTTTCAGGTCCCAGATGGCCATGATTATCATGAAGAGCAGCCAGAACTCTCTCCCTGTATTTAGCTGGTAAGAACAGTTGCCACTTCTCCTCCAGATCTTCAGATGGGCCTCTTCGGTAGGCCACCCCTTCTCGGATCTGTAACCGGGTCCACTCTCTATGCAACAGACGGGCCCCCTGAGGAGAGTCGGTTAGAAGCAACTCAGGGCGCTGGATCTCCAAGGCTTCCAAAAGAAGTTTTCCCAGAGGGTCTTCCAGCTGCTCCTTCCTCAAGTCCCTTTTGGACAGCCGGGGTAAATCTTCCCCTTCAACCTGGGTCACCCTGCAATAGTATTTGGGTACTCCGACAGCCGAAACCCCAATCTCTTCGGCTCTTGATCCTCCTCTGGATCGAAGTTCAGTTCCCTGATATAGGGCACGCACCCCTTCTGGAGCCAAATGGGTCCATTCTTCATCAGGTTCGTGTGGTGCATGCAACCTTCTGGATAGGGCATCTGCATCCCTGTTCCCGATTCCTGGCCGATACTTCAGGCTGAAGTTGAAGCTAGAGAGGGCAGCCAACCATCTGTGTCCTGTTGCATCCAGCTTGGCTGTAGTCAACAGATAGGTAAGGGGATTATTATCCGTCTTGACAATGAATTCAGCTCCGTACAGGTAATCTTTCAGTTTGTCGACCACTGCCCACTTTAAGGCCAGGAATTCAAGTTTGTGGGTAGGATAATTCCTTTCAGCAGGTAGTAGACTCCTGCTCACGTAGGCTACGGGTCGCAGGTGACCCTCATGTTCCTGGTAGAGTACCCCACCCAGCCCATCTCGGCTGGCATCGACATGTAGTTCATATGGTTTCGTGGGGTCTGCGTAGGCCAACACAGGGGCAGTGGTTAGATTCTTTTTCAACTGAATGAAAGCCCCTTCACATTCTGGGGTCCACTGATCCTGGATGGACTCCTTGGCCTTCCGGGGTCCCATGGTGGACTTCACTGGCTTGACCAGTTCAGGAACGTCATCTTCTTCGTTCTTTAGTAACTCATTGAGGGGTCGGGCAATCTTGGCGAACCCCTCTACAAACCTCCTGTAATAGGAGCAAAAACCCAGGAACGACCGAAGTTCGGTCACATTTGTAGGTCTCGGCCAGGAGGCGACAGCATCCAGCTTGTCCGGGTCGGTGGCCACCCCTTCTTCAGACACGATGTGGCCCAGGTAATGGACCGAGGACTGATAGAATTGGCACTTCTCAGGAGAAAGTTTCAGGCCTTCTTCATGTAGCCTCTTCAGGACCTTTTCCAACCTCTCCTCGTGTTCTTCCAAAGTTCTGCCAAACACGATAACATCATCCAAGTATACCAGTACCTCTATCAAATTCATATCTCCAACGGTCCTTTCCATCAGCCTTTGGAAGGTAGCAGGGGCCCCTGACAACCCCTGAGGCATGCGATTGAACTCAAAGAACCCCACAGGGGTGATGAAGGCTGTCTTCTCCCGATCTTCAGGGTGCATGGGGATCTGATAATACCCACTCTTTAAGTCCATCACACTGAACCACTTTGCCCCTGACAGGCTCTGTAGGGCGTCTTCGATTCGAGGAGTGGTATACTGGTCTGGGATGGTTCTTCTGTTCAGGGTTCGGTAGTCGATACAAAGCCTCAGAGATCCGTTTTTCTTCCGGACTACCACTATCGGAGAAGCATATGGGCTCCTGGATTCTCGAATAACCCCAGTCTTCTTGAGTTCCGCCAGCTGCTGACGTAGATCTTCTAAGTCACCTAAGGGAACTCGCCGGACTCTTTCTCGGAAAGGTTTGTCCTCACTCAGGCGGATCTTATGAGTGGCACTCCTGGCGCATCCCACGTCAAACTCATCCCTAGAAAATATTCCTCGCCATCGAGCAAGTTGTGCCTTGGCCCTCTTCACCCATTCCGGTGGGAGGGCAGCGTTTCCAGAGCAGAGCTCTTCTATGATAACTTCACCCCTTTCCTCCTCTTTAAGATCAGATGGGACAACTGGGGTAGCCGGGTTAACTTGGCCCAACAGCACTCTGGCCGGTACCTTCACCGGTGTAGTAGAGGTGTTTCTGACACTCACTAAAACCCTTCCATGGTTTTTCTGTAACACCTTCAAAGGGATCACTTCAGGGATTACTTCTATCCCTCTCTCCTCTTCCTGTGGACCTGATTCAAAGATGATAAAAGGGCCCGGCTGTTTCCATGTGAGTTTAACGGAAGCTTTCAGACAAGCCACCTCTCCTGGCTGCAAGACCTTTTCCGTTCTGTCCAACTTCCAGAGTCTTCCAACTCCTTCTGCAGGAGTCTCTTGCTCCAATACTAATCGTTGATAGGCCTGCCGTAGCATGGGGTGAATCCTTGGCGCTGGAGCATCCTGTCCCTGGACCAGTTGTGTCAGGAGGCGCCTTACTAGGTCAGTGTTGATCCCTACGATGAGAGAGCTTTTGTTGGCCCCTGGCGGACGAGGACAGACCACCGCTAGGGTGTCGAAGGTTTCAGCTTCACCAGCCACTGATGGGTCAAAGGTCAACTTGATTGGCAGATACCCGTCATAGGGAAAACTTTGAGTCCCGATACCCCATATCTCCAGATCTTCCAACTTCTGCAGAGGTAGATGGGTAAGGTGTTTATCATAGAAGTCTCTATACAGAAGAGTCACTTGAGCCCCAGTGTCAAGGAGGGCTCTTGTGTAAATTCCTTCTACCTGGACAGAGACTACAGGGGAAGGCCCGACCAAGTTAGTTGGGAATTCTCTTGAAGTGGCCTTGTTGTCTGATTCAGTTCTCTGCACCCAGGCTCTTTTCTTCTTTTTTTTTCTTCTGTACTTCAGTCCCCTCTGGGCCCGGTGTGCATTGATTTTCCTCCTCTCAGTAGCCTGGAGTATAGAACTAGGGGCGTTGTACCTGGATCTGACTCCCTGACTCAGATTCCCTGAATCATTGAGTCTCTTGGATTCCCTTGAAACTGGCGGGCACCCGGTCGACTCCTTCACGGGTGCTCTCTGAAGTTTTTCCGCTGGCTTGCGAGGTTCTGAGGCGACATTTCCTGGGCTGGGACATACTCCTCTAACATGTCTTACTCCCCCACAGTTGAAACAAGTTAGCGATCTCCTAGGTCTCGGTTCCAGGTCTACTCTAAGGTTAGAAGGTTTATCCGGCTTCTCTGACGCGTTCCCATCAGGTAGAGTAGATGCCTGACTAGTCAGGATGGACACCATTTCTATCAACTGGGACACCTGGGTCTTTAGGAGTTCAACTTGCGAGTCACTTTCTTTTGCACTTATCACTTTGACATGAGCAGTTGAGTCAAACTGCCGACTCTTCCTCTTGTTGTCCAACATGACCTCTTCTTCTCTGACCATTCGGATCAGGTCAGGGTATTCCAGAATGCCACCATCTTGGCGAGTTCGCAACAGTATGGCAATGGGATCTAAGGGTTGAGCCCCTCTCAGCACCTGCCGTGCACGAGTCTCATCTACCTTCCGGGGGTCTATCCCTTTCTTTAACAAGATCTGGTGGATGATCTTATCCAGGCGTCTAATAAATTCGGACAACTTCTCTTCCTCTTCTTGGTAACAGTGGTCTAACTGGTAAAGAAGTTCAGCCACGTTCTCCGTCCGACCAAATACATCTTGTAGAATGTCTAGATAATCCTGTGCAGTACAGTTCTTTTTGCTTAGCTTGAGATTACGTACGGCCTCTAGTGCAGGTCCCCTTAAACTTTCTGTGATTCTCTGTTTCTTGTGCTGTTCTGGTACCTCCCACTCTTCCAAAACCTGAGTGGCGGTATCTAACCACTCTTCAAACCCATCTTCTGTCGAAGGCACAGGCTGTTTCCCAGAGAATGTCCTGAGCTTCCTATATCCAGTCATCAGATAGTTTGGGGAGTCCTTACTACATTTTGCTACGATTTCCCCGAGAACAGCACACAGTTCTGAGCTAAAGGTAGACAAAGGGGGTGACTCTGGACTCCCTTCTTGGACACCTTTTTCTTTGCTGGATCCCCCAGGAGTGGTGGATGAGGGACCTTCAGTAAGGACTTCTGGATGTATTAAGAAAAGTTCTGTTTGGTCAGTAGTCTTTACACTGGTTCCCTTAAAGTAATCAGGGACCCCCTTCCTCCACTCACACAATGCATACGTGTGTGGAACGGTGGTGTCTGTCTTTATGTCAGTCACCCAAATTTTCCTGTCTGTGGACAGTGCCCTTAAAACTGGGAGAAGTTTTTCCTCAGTCCAGACCTCTCCCTTGATTTCAACCACCAGGCCATTTTCCACTACGACATTCTCTTCCCTGCACCACTCGGCTGCAGCGGTAGGATCCATTTCTGCGTTGAGGGGGATTCTGTGGCTGAGAGGGTTGTGTTGCAGGACTGTAGATATCCCGGACGAGCCCCCACGTGTAGCACCACCCCCGCAGGAGCTGCTGATTAGATTATTGGGTCTACGTCCTGCCTAACAACCCACAGAATTGGCTCGAACCCTCCCTAGGCACAACTGACCCAGAATAGGACTGGAATACCAAATGGCTACACAGATTGGAATATAACACTTCAATAAATAATAATGACCTGTTACCTCTCTCCAGCTGCAGTCCTTCTGGGTAATACAAGGTGACCACACACAAGCTTGCTTTTAAACAGGAAAGTTATTTACTGTAAATCAAATAAACAGTTTCGATACAGTAAAATATGACTTTGTAAAAGGATATACTGATTAATTAATCAAAGATAAGATAAATACTGTGATATCACTCCTCAACGGCACATTAATTGTTTCAGGAAATGTCTCAGAGCCTATAGGACCACCATCTTAATCACTATTATACTTTTGGAAATAAGGCTCAGCATTCAGTTAGACACAGTACCAGACAGTCAGACCTATCTGAGTCCGCTGTTTCTTCTCTATATCTTCGCTAGCAACGTTGGTGCACTCGCGATTTGTAATCCACATTGAGGATGGGTGATCAATAGAGAGAATGGCAGCAAACAGTTAGTAACACCGCGGGGTGTCTGTGCAGGATTGGCGGTAAAACTTCTGTGAGAGATGTACTGGGCCACCTGGTATATTGCCTTCTACTACTCTAAGGCTAATCCTGACTAAAGTTACTTCTTTGATAGATAGAGTCAGTTTTTGGGCAGGTGCCCTCTCACCAACAGGACTGTCTCCCAGGAAGCCTCCGCTGCGATCTCAGTCTCCGGCCTCTGTCACCAGCCGCACTAGGTATTTGGGGTGGATGAGTCTGGTCTCTGTAGAACATCGATGGGACCTCCAGGAGGGATCCTCTACTGGAGATGAAACACTGCAACTTAGTCACTTAAGGCCCAGGAGTTTCGGCCTAGCATGCAGCATCAGCACACAGCGCTGGCATCCTGCTTGTCTCACTGTGTCTTTCCCAAGAGAGTGAGCCTGGCTCCTCCCTTCCTTTATAAAGCTTCCCCCAGAAGGCTGTGCGGTGCAGCAGTGCACCCTGGTACTCTCAAAGCACTATGGGCAATGAAGACTGCTCAACTTCCTGAAAGGAAAATCACATCAAAAGAAATTCCATAGCCGCTGCAATGTGTCCTTTTGGCCACTAGATGGAGCCGAGTTCCTCTCAAATGTCAAACAGCAGTCTTTTAGAACTTGTATAATGGGAGACCCCGCTACATTAGCATTTTTGAGCATAGGCATCTTTTTTTCACTGACCCTCCCCTCAGCTCATATTTCCTTTTTTTTCTGTGTATTGTTTAGCTTTTCTCTGCTTTTTCTCGCTTTTCTGGGGTTTTTGGGTACTTAGGTGTCTTTTCTGCTCGAAAGCTCTTCTAAAAAACACGAGTTTGGTGGGGTTTTTTCCTGCCTGTAGAAGCATATGCCTGTAAACTTCTGAAAAAGCCTTAGGGCTCATGCACACTGAAACTCAAAAAAAAAATATCTGCTTTTACAGAAATTTGAGCTTTTATTTCTCTGCCTAAACGCTTGAAGAAGCTTATGCTCTTTTGCACATTTTTGTGAGCTTATTTGGGCACTTAGGTGTCTTTTCTGCTTGAAATCTCCTCTCAATAATGCGAGTTTAGTTGTTTTTTTTCTGCCTGTAAACTCCTTATAAAAAGCTATAGTGTACATGGACACATTGGCTAACATAGAGGGGAGTTTCCACACAGAAAAAATATGAGCGCTCCAAAAAGCTCAAAAGCCTGTAGGAGCCACTTCTTTGAGCTGCAGTGTGCATGAGCACTAAAGGTTACATAGTAGTTGAGGTTGAATAAAGACAATAGTCCATCCAGTTCAACCTGTGTAGGTGTGAATGATGTCTCATACCCCTGAATGTTTTGATCCTTGAGATGTACGTCCAAGAGTCTTTTAAACGTAGCCATACTCCCCGCAGTTACCACCATTTGTGGCAGAGAATTCCAGTCTTGTAGCCCTAACAGTAAAGAACCCCCTGCGTAGCCTGAGGTTAAATCACTTCTCCTCTAATCGCATTGCATGGCCTCGTGTCCTCATGCATTCCTTGCGACTGAATAGTTTTTTTTCTACCCTCAGATCACCGTTGAGGTATTTGTAAATTGCTATCATGTCCCCTCTTAGGCGTCTCCTCTCCAGGGAGAATAAATCAAGTGCATCTAAACGCTTTTCCTAATTAAGGTCCTCCACTCCCCTAATTAGTTTAGTTGCCCTTCTCTGGACTCTCTCCAGCTCCAACACATCCCTTCTGAGGACTGGCGACCAGAACTGTACAGAATACTCCAGAAGTGGTCGGACCAGTGTTTTATAAAGTGACAGGATTATAGTTTTATCTCTGGAATACATCCCCTTCCTTATGCATGCTAATATTCTGCTGGCTTTGGCAGCTGCAGCTTGACATTGCATGCTTTTGCTAAGTCTATCTTCTACTAAGACCCCCAGATCTTTCTCCATTTTTGATACCCCCAGAGGTTCCCCCACTAGCGTGTATTTTTCTTTTATGTTATTAGTCCCTAAGTGCAATACCTTACACTTCTACACATTAAACCTCATTTGCCATGTAGTTGCCCACTCTGTTATTTTGTTCAGGTCATTCTGTAAGATGTCTGCCTCACGTTGTGAAGTTATTGCCCTGCTCAATTTTGTGTCATCTGCAAAAACCAAGATCGAGCTAATGACCCCGTCCTTAATGCTATTTATGAATAAAATGAACAAAATTGGTCCCAGAACTGAGCCTTGGGGACCCCACTTACCGCCCCAGACCAGTCTGAGTATGCGTTATTCATTACCACCCTTTGGACATGCCCCTTTAACCAGGTGCAGCGCTAAAACCATAATCAGATTAAAAAATCTAATTTTTTACAAAAAGAGCCATAATAAAAGTCTTTTAAAAGTTTTCAAAGTTGTTTCAAAGGTGCTCAAAATATGTAGCCAGCAAAGGCACAAGACAAGATGCTTCAGAGGAAAGACGAAGCCATCACCATCACCCGATCACACTGCCTCTTACCATCAGGTATGGACCCCCACAAAGGAAGGTCAAGCATGCAGTTTGCAAAATAATCCTGAACAGGAGTCCAATGGGGATGTTTCACCACACTCTCAATCTGCCGATAAACTCCTCTAAAATCTCCCAAATGGTATAGGAAAAAGTAAAGGATGCATTTAATAGTGTAGCATTTTACATAGGATTTCTTGGTTAAAAAGCAATGCACTCACCTCAATATGGATAAACAACCGCAAATCTTAAAACCACCAAGCGTTCCCAACCAACAAAATGGCCACCGTGTCCTGATGAGCAACGACTTCATGACTCCTCTCTTTGTGTTTCATTAATGACGTAGTCAGGGATGTGGCTAACGTGTGGCACCACACTATATATAGGGGATGAAGAGCAACGACAGTAGATGCATTCCAAACACAGGAAGTAGACTGAAAACTCCTCCCATATCAAGGGGAAGCGTTCAAGAGGAGGAGGAAATGATGGTTTTATAAGAAATATATTTATGTATAGCCAAGGAGTAAGAGCATTTGTCTTTTGATTGCAAAACAGAATTTCCAGGGCTACAGCAGAGGCAGATGAAGCCTGAGAAAATGGGATTTTTGACTTGCCATAAAATACATTTCTCTGATGTTCATTTGCAGACAAAGCTCCTGATCTTCCTTATTATTAGGTTATACTGCCCCCTACAGGAATAGGACACTAGGCAGAAAAAAAGTCCGGCTACACCTATGGGCAGTCCCAGGGGGTATACTCCCTCTCTCTGCTATAGGTACTCAGTTTTGTTACGAGCAGTGTCAGAAGAAATACAACTCCACAGAGAGGGGAGTCAATGAACATCAGAGAAATAGATCTGGAAATGGCTGCAGAGGAAGCAGACAACCCTTTCCGAGGCCCATCCATAAGCACAAATAGTGAGTCTGACTTCCTAAAAGACTCCGTACCTGCCAGGTACACAATAATTGCCCAGACCACATCCAAAGCATGCAAAGCAATTTCTTTCAGATGTTTTGGCCTGGGATACAGGAAAGGCAACACAATGTCTTCATTCAAATGAAAATCAGAGACAACCTGAGGAAGGAACAACGGACAGGGGCAAAGGGCCACTTTATCACTGTGAAACACCAAGTAACGTGAACGACAGGATAAAGCCGTCAATTCCGACACTCTGCATGCAGAGAAAAAAGCCACCAAAAAGGCCACCTTCTGGGACAGCTAAGCTGGGGAATCTCCCAAAGATTCTCAAAAGGAGGATTCTGGAGGACTGAGAGCACCAAATTGAGGTCCCAAGGTGGCAACAGAGACCGCTTTGGAGGGGTCAAGTGCCTAACTCCCTGAAAAAAAGTACGCACCAGGAAGTATGTGGCCAAGGGCCATTGAAAGAAGACCGCTAAGACTGACAAGACTGACACCTGACCCTTGATAGTACCCAAGGCCAGTTTCTGTCAAGATCCGAGCCACTGAATAAGAGCAAGGATAAACCCCAAGAGACTCACACCACGCAATGTACACCTTCCGCGTACGATAGTAGCTCTTCCTATAAGTAGATTTCCTAGCTTTTAACAGCGTTGGAATCACCAACTCAGACAAACCTCTATCCATTAGCACCTGGTGTTCAACAGCCAAGCCTTCAAAGCCAACGACTGTAAAACAGGATGGAAGATTGGTTCTTGGGAAAGCAGATCTTCCCTGAGAGGAAACTTCCAAGGAACGTTGGTGACCAGCTGTACCAGATTGGCACACAAAGCCCGGCGAGGCCAGGGGCCAGTCCGGGGCCACTAAGATGACCAGAATCCCTTCTGCCCCAATCCTGTGTAGAAGTCTTGGCAGAAACTTGAGAGGAGGTAAGGTGTAAATCAGACGACACTGACCCCAGGGGGCCACCAGCACATCTGTGGCATCCGCCAGAGGATCCGGTGACTGAGCCACAAACCTCTGCACCTTTCTGTTGAGCCGGGCCGCCAACAGATCCACCTTGGGGATGCCCTACTGCAGACAGAACTGATGAAACACCTCCAGATGAAGGGACCACTCCCCTTGGTCCAACGCCTGCCGACTGAGGTAATCTGCCTGCCAGTTTTCCATCCCGGGAATGTGAACTGTGAAGAGGGCTGGAACGAACCACTCTGCCCACCTTAGAATGCTGGCTACCTCCAGAGCCGCCAGGACACTTCTTGTGCCCCTTGGTAATAGAAACAAGCCCCGGCTGTGGCATTGTCCAATTGAATACGCACTGGACATCCCTGAAAATGATGCATCCAATGTTCCTGGCACAGTCTGATCGCTCGAGGTTCCAAGACATTGATCAGTAGTTGGGACTCTACCAGTGCCCAGATCCCCTGAGCAGAATTTTTGCCGAGGACTCCTCCCCAGCTGGATAGGCTGGCATCTGTGATGACCACTGTCCAATATAAGGGGAGGAAGGATTTTTCCAGCCGAAGCACGAAGCCACCATATCAAGGACTCTTTCATTCCCTGGCACAGCCGGATCTTATAGTCCAGAGACTGCGGATTCTTGTCCCATTTGGCAAGAATCTCCCTCGCAGGGACTGTGCAAACAGAACTGCCTCGAAGGTAGACACCCTCTGGCTCAGCTCCCGCATGAAAGTCTGGAGGGATGCCCATCTGCTGGACAGCAGGAAACGAATTGCAGCCTGCAATTTCTGGAGTTTGTCCAGAGGAAGGAGCACTCTGGCTAAGGCCGAGTCCAGAGTCAGACCCAGATAGTCCAGAGTCAGACCCAGATAGTCCAGCTTTTTGGATGGAACCAGAGTAGACGTCTGAAAATTCAGAATCCAGCCAAACTCCCTCAAGCTTGTATGGTGATTTCCCGGTTCTCTACCAGAGCAGTAGGAGACTACGCTTGCAGATCAAGGTCGTCTAAGTAGCCCAGTACCACGATCCCCCATTGGCGTAACAATGCTAGCACCGGGGTCAACACTTTTGTGAAGACCCAAGGAACAGAGGCGAGACCAAAGGGTAACGCCGCAAACTGATAGTGCTCCTCTCCCATGGCAAAGCAGAGGAAGCGCTGGAGACCGGCACATATTGGAATGTGGAGGTAAGCGTCCTTGATGTTGATGGAGGCAAGAAAATCCCCCTGATACAGGGAATCCACCACCGTGTGAATGGACTCCATTATGAACTTCTGCACCAGCACAAAGCAGTTCGGGCCTTGAGGTCCAGAATTGGATGTGCCTTCCCTCCTGGGGACTGTAAACAGGTTTGAGTAAAACCCCCTGAAAACGTTCCGAAATCGGAACCGGGACCATCACCCTTTAAGGTAAAAGGTCTTGCACCGCCTGTAAGCAGGCCGGGGACAGTCGCATGTTGGAAAGAAGAGCCTTACTGGAGGGTAAGCCGGACCAAATGACCTCGTGGACCCACTTGTCCTGACACCCCCCTCCCCTCACGGCCATTCACTGAAGATCAGTGTGCTATTGCTTCTCCTCCCGCAGCTCTTATGCAGCTGAGAACAGAGGGAACAGTGGGAATGTGAATACTAAAAAAAGGTATTTATAATGTTTTTTATATCTATACTAAAATGGTTTACCCTTCATTTCAATTTTAAATTGAATGGGTTGTTTTACAAGGTGATCGTTTACAATCACTTTAACCTTGCAGTCTGAATGGCTTGTGAAGTATGCTTTGTGGTTCCTTACTTTCATAGCTAAAATGTGCCTCCAAATCTTTCTCATACCTTTAGACTAGTGAACCTATCTCCTGGCATCTAGTTGTTTTTTTATCCTTATACTTTCTGAAGTCTAGTGTTACTTACTTACCCTTATACTCCCAGCATTCTAAATGTTAAAGTGTACATACCAAAAATATACATAGCCATCCACAACACTGCCAAAGCTACATCACCAACCCCGTCTCAAGATGTCACCCAAATCGTCCTCTCTGCTCCTCCTAAGACATCTTGCACTCTATATCCCTTGATAAAACATAAATAAAAGAATAGTAGCGCAAAAAGTCAATATGATATGACTCATAAAATGTATAAAACAATATGACCATAAGCATATAGGTGTTGCATAAAACACTCTAATAAGGGTGTAAAGTCCTTTAAAAGTCCATAGACCGTCCAGGAATAAGTGTTGTTAATACTGGATCACCTTTTCAACCACTACCAAGTGTCACACCGAGAGGTCAGTAGAAGTGGCAACTCACCAAATGAAGTGGCTCAGGTGTTCTCACACAAGAGCAAAATAAGCAGGGTTCAAAGATACAGATGGCAGGTATACATAAAACGACCTGGGTTATTCACCACTGCTGCATACACTTAACCAGACTTCCTTCCCACAGATTCCACTCGCTCAGTGATAACATGTAAGGAAAAATTGCTCCAATAGTGAAGTACCGTAAAAACTAGACTTTATTGAAAAGTAAATTGCACTCACATAGGTAGTAAAAGGCAGGCTCTATGTCATATCAAAAAGCGGCCAGGAAGGAATCCTCACTCGTACAGTCCGCTGGGTTGACTCCACGCCAGCCCAGATACTTCCGGGTGGGTCCTCCGCCGTAACACGTGATGTCGAATGCGTCGTCTGGTCACGCCCCGACGCGTTTCGTCATTTCTGACTTCAACTGGGGGCGTGACCAGACGACACCATCCACCATCTAAATACCTCCGCTGGAACGCACCGCGACCAATCGGCACAGCGGTAAGCTAGCCGGAAGGCAACCAGCGCTTCCGACGGCGGAAGTAAACATACACATCCACATTACGTATATCCTTTCTACAAGGATGGTGGCCGTGACACTGTTAGAACATCGGACAGCGCCGGAAATGCCAAAAAGACACTAAACGGTCACACAAGTGCTTATGTGGCAATCAAACTGAATGGTGACAATTTCAATATTAAAAGCGTCATTTAACCACTTTACAACCGGAGGATTTTGCTGTCTTCCGTCCAGGCCACTTTTTGCGATTCGGCGCTGTGCGACTTCAACTGACAATTGCGCGGTCGTGCGACGCCGTACCCAAACGAAATTTACGTCCTTTTTTTCCCACAAACAGAGCTTTCTTTTGGTGGTATTTGATCACCTGTGCAATTTTTACTTTTTGCGCTATAAACAAAAAAAGAGCGTTTATTTTGAAAAAATAACAATATTTTTCCCATTTTTTTATATGAAATTCCCCCCAAAAAAGATGTAAAAACCAATTTTTTTAAAAGTTTTTGGCCAATTTGTTTTATGCTACATATGTTTGGTAAAAAAAATCGCAATAAGCGTATTTTGATTGGTTTGCGCAAAAGTTATTGCGTTTACTAACAAAGGGAAAGATTTCTGTCATTTTTGGTGTTTTTTTTTTAACGCGTAATGGCGGCGATCTGCGATTTTTTTTGCGGGACTGCGACATTGCGGCGGACAGACCGGACCCCTGACTGACATTTTTGACACTTTTGGGGGTACCAGTGACATTACTGCAGTAATCAGTGCTATATATATGCACTGTTACTGTAAAAATGACACTGGCAGGGAAGGGGTTAATTTTATTGGAGAGGGAGGGGTTAATGTATGCCTGGTGCTTACTGACGTGTAGGGGGGGAGGTGACTATGTGATTCATGGACAGATCGGATGTCCAGCTATGCTGAACAGTCCGATCTGTCACTCCCTGTCACTATGGAGATCCGCCCGCTGTGTTTACACACAGCGGGCGGATCTCCAGACTCGATCCCCGACGATCGGGTAAGAGCAGCGGCGATCACCGCTGCTCCTCCCCTGGCCCGACTCCCGCTGTGAATGAAAACAGCGGGAGCGAGCCTCCGGCGGCGCGCAAGCGCCGCCCAGAAGGGGAGGAGTCCAGTCACGTTAATACTACGTGGCTGGACGGGAACGAGCCACTCTGCCGCAGTAGTATTACTGTGAGCGGTAGTAGAGTGGTTAAAGGATCTACCCTGTGCCGATATCAAGTCTGTGGAGCGTTACCAAACGCATAAACCACATAATACAACATCCACAATTATGCACATAATGAATAACATTGCTAATCATCATGAATGAACAACATGTGAACAAAGATCAGAATGTCTATTAAAACATATATATACAGAAAAAAAACACATGTATGTTAAAATTACATAAAAATACTACAAGATCACAGCCATAAAAATTGTAATAAAATACAGAAAAATAATAATAAAATAAAGAATAATCCACAACCCGGTAAACTAACTGATGTCTACCAAAGATACAGAATGACCCCAGATAAGGGGGGGGGGGAGGGATTCACGAATCGCTAATATAGCAATTCAGATCCAATTCTATATTTAACCCCGTCGGGGCAAGGGCCTGGGTGAGGAAAATCCACTTAGTCTCACACTTGGAAAGTTCCCTCACCCAATTCGCCCCCCGCCACAACGGGGTAACACGCTCAATTCCCCAAAAGTGGAGACTCCTAGGGTCCCTCTGATGGAACTTGCGGAAGTGTGCGGACACATTGTGTTCTCGCCTACCTTTCAAAATGTTGGTGATGTGCTCACCTACTCTCACTTTCAAGGTCCGCTTAGTGCGACCTATGTAAACTAAGTTACAAGGGCACATCAGTCCATAGACCACATGTGTGGTGTCACATGTGATCAAACTTTTTATTTTGAAAGTTTTGTCGATTGCCGGAACTTTGAAGGATTCTCTTCTCCTGAAATTGGTCGGTGTAAATGAACAAGCTCTACATCTCCCACAGGTGAAGGAACCCTTCATGTCTGGGAAGAAAGAGACATTCGGGGGATCTAATACCTTTTTTACAATTTGATCACCAAAATTCGGTGTTCGTCTATATATGAATGATGGTTTAGCTGGTAGAACTGGGCCTAATGTTCTATCCATTTGCAGGATAGGCCAATGATGTCTGAAAATCTCCTCTAACTTTTTATAGTCGTTGGAGAAATCTGACAAAAAGCTCCATTGTTTGGGATCGTCATTGCTATTTGCAGATTTCACTGAAGGCCTTAGAGGTCTGGGAGCATTCTTGATTTTAATAATCTCCCTGTCCAAACAAGATTCGTCATATCCCTTGGCAATGAATCTGTCCTTCAGGACCTCTGCTTGTTCCATATAATCAGTAACAGAAGTACAGTTACACCTAACACGGACAAACTGGCCTCTAGGAATATTCCTGAGCCAGTTAGGATGGTGTCCGCTCTGGATCACCAAGTAACTGTTCCTATCTGTCGTTTTGAAAAAAACTTTAGTAGTGAGTTTATCACCCTCTCTCTTGATTATGACATCTAAAAAGTTAATTTCATTAGAACTATGATGGAAATCTAGCTTAATATTATTCCGATTGGAATTCAGATGTTCCATGAAACCAATCAGACCTTCTTCCGATCCCTGCCAAATAGACAATATCGTCTATGAAGCGCCTGTATAATCTTAGCTCCTGCCGTTCTTGATTAAAAACAAACTTGTCCTCCAACTCCGACATGAACAAGTTTGCCAGGCTGGGAGCAAACTTGGCGCCCATAGCAACACCTGTTTTTTGGCTGAAGAAATCACTCTGATGCCAAAAATAGTTATGGCTCAGACAAAAATCTAGAGCCCTGCCAATGAACACTTTCTGTTCCCTAGGCAGATCGTCCCTTTGGCTGAGTGCCCAATTTAAGGATAAAAGGTCATCCTCGTGCTGGATGATGGTGTACAGGGACGACACGTCGGCCGTAACAAGAAAGGCCGGCGAGTCGTCCCCCAGCACAACACCATCCAGCACGAGGAGAAGATCCGCAGTGTCCTTCAAAAAGGCTTTTGTCTTAACCACACTCTTTTGCAGGAACTGGTCCAAGTATTGGCCCAATCGTGCACTCACCGACCCAATCCCATTGACAATTGGGCGTGGAGGTGGATTGGTTGCGTCCTTATGGACTTTAGGCAGCGTATACAGGATAGGGATATGACAAGCGCTAGGTATTAAATAGTTGCGTTCTTTTTTTGTTAGAACACCTTCCCTAAAACCCAATTCGACCAATCGTTTCAAATCTGCCACAAAGTCATTCGTGGGATCTCGAGATAATCTAGGGTAGGTGGAGGTGTCACTTAACATGGTTTTAATTTGGTCATGATAAAAATGTTTGTCCATGACTACCACTCCACCACCCTTGTCAGCCGGGCGGATGATAATCTCTTTACGAGATTCCAACGAGTCAAGGCCTTCATGTATATGTTTATACTTTTTGCTAACCTCATACCCAGGTTCCAGGGATTGTAGATCACGTAAAACTAAACTTTTAAAAACTTCCACACAGTGGTTGTTACTCACCGGTGGGTTAAAAGTAGATTTATTACGCAATCCACTATTTACCATCCCTCCACTGTTCCTGTTACTGATGGATGTAATGGGGTTGTTCAAAAAGTGTTTCTTTAAATTCACTTTTCTTATGTATTTATGTATGTCAATGTAAGTGTTAAACTTATTGATAGGTTTTTTGGGGGCGCATTTGAGCCCTTGGTCCAGAATGTGGAGTTCACTCTTAGTTAAACTCACACTGCTGATGTTAAAAATTCCCTCGTTCACCAGTCTCTCCTTTTTTTGGAACTGTATCCTTCTTCCGGCCCGTACTCCTCTTCGGGGCGCGTACTTTCTCGATACAGTTGCCTGTCGGGTTGTGGATATTTGTATGGTTGACTCCGACCCCTCCCCCTGCCCCGCCCCAAAAAAGGCTGCTTGGGTGGGTTCAAGGGGGTTTTTGGACCAGTATCCTCTGCCCCTCCGTTGGATCTATTGGCGAGGACCTGGTATTGGTTATGGGTTGGGATCCCTGTTCTCTGAAAGTTTCCTCTTGAGGTGCCTCTCTTAGTTTTGTTCCCCCTGTTGGTACCCTTAATAGGGGGTCCTGTCCACTCTAACACAGGTCTAATTGGAATGTGTGACACACCTGCCCTAGGGCGCACAACTGGGGTCTGGATTAAAGGAACAGGTGCTTGACCCCCAACCGCTCCATTACTCACAGCCTCCATAGGTTCCTCTCTTATCGGGGCCTCTACAGGAGTGGGTCCTGGTAATGTTGCTTGCCAGCAAAAAACCTGACCATTCTTAAAATCCTGCCGGTCCCTCGTGAATTTTTTTACCTTTTTGAGGTGTGTTTCTTTGTCAATTTTATCTAATTTGGACTTGGTGTTATTACTGAATTCTCTCACCTCAGGAGAATCACTTTTGGTTTCTATTTTAGTTTGCAGGTCCTGAATCTTTTTATTCAAAAGATCCATTTTCCTTTTCTTTCTTTTTAGAACCAAAGACTGTAGGTCGAGCCCCACTCGATGGAAAGTCATACCACTCGATTACAGAGAGGTCATCATTTAAACCATCTTGTGGTGCTACGTCCCATCGGAGACCCCGACTAATGATCCCCTCTGCTATATACGCCTCCAGGGTGGTGATATCCCACCATGCTCTCACTTGCTTTTCAAGAGTGAGAGATAGTGTTTTCAGTGTTACACTGATATCCTCATCCACTGGGGGTATATTATTGACAGAGAAAATACTTTTAATATCCAAAGTTCTAGTACTTAAGAACTTGATTGCCTCCATAGCAGCAAAGTGAGTAAAAAAGACCAATACAATATATATCTGGACACAAATTTGTCAAGCAGGATATCTCTGCGCTTTTTGGAGGAGTCAGTTAATTAACTGCTAAAATATACAGACTGCTGCTACTTCACCAAATAACGAAGAATATTGGAAAAACATAAATAAAAGAATAGTAGCGCAAAAAGTCAATATGATATGACTCATAAAATGTATAAAACAATACGACCATAAGCATATAGGTGTTGCATAAAACACTCTAATAAGGGTGTAAAGTCCTTTAAAAGTCCATAGACCGTCCAGGAATAAGTGTTGTTAATACTGGATCACCTTTTCAACCACCACCAAGTGTCACACCGAGAGGTCAGTAGAAGTGGCAACTCACCAAATGAAGTGGCTCAGGTGTTCTCACACAAGAGTAAAATAAGCAGGGTTCAAAGATACAGATGGCAGGTATACATAAAATGACCTGGGTTATTCACCACTGCTGCATACACTTAACCAGACCTCCTTCCCACAGATTCCACTCGGCTCAGTGATAACATGTAAGGAAAAATTGCTCCAATAGTGAAGTACCGTAAAAACTAGACTTTATTGAAAAGTAAATTGCACTCACATAGGTAGTAAAAGGCAGGCTCTATGTCATATCAAAAAGCGGCCAGGAAGGAATCCTCACTCGTACAGTCCGCTGGGTTGACTCCACGCCAGCCCAGATACTTCCGGGTGGGTTCTCCGCCGTAACACGTGATGTCGAATGCGTCGTCTGGTCACGCTCTGACGCGTTTCATCATTTCCGACTTCAACTGGGGGCGTGACCAGACGACGCCATCCACCATCTAAATACCTCCGCTGGAACGCACCGCGACCAATCGGCACAGCGGTAAGCTAGCCGGAAGGCAACCAGCGCTTCCGACGGCGGAAGTAAACATACACATCCACATTACGTATATCCTTTCTACAAGGATGGTGGCCGTGACACTGTTAGAACATCGGACAGCGCCGGAAATGCCAAAAAGACACTAAACGGTCACACAAGTGCTTATGTGGCAATCAAACTGAATGGTGACAATTTCAATATTAAAAGCGTCATTTAAAGGATCTACCCTGTGCCGATATCAAGTCTGCGGAGCGTTACCAAACGCATAAACCACATAATACAAGAACCACAATTATGCACATAATGAATAACATTGCTAATCATCATGAATGAACAACATGTGAACAAAGATCAGTATCTCCCTTGTTACCTCCTCCCATGTACACCTCTAGGACATCTCCGGAACCTCTCTAGTCCTCTGGAAAATCCCTACCCCAGCATGTCCATGTCTGGTTAGCTCCTACCCTGTCCACCTTGAAAACTCATTTATTCAAGAAAGCCTACCGCACCGTCACCTAAAAACTGTACTTGGGTCAACTCCATCAGATCATCCCCTACAACTATTGACTTTTTTTTACCTTTTCTAACCTTTAGATTGTAACATGAGCAGGGCCCTCCTATTTCTTTTGTATTGAACTGTATTGTAATTGTACTGTCCCCCTTTACAGTATATTGTAAAGGGCTGGGCAAACTGTTGGCACCATATAAATCCTGTATAATAATTGCTCTGTTATTTAAACCAATGTTTCTCAACCTTTTTTCAGTCAAGTCTTTAAAATTATGGACATTTTCAAGGCACCTTCCAAAATTATGGACAGTCTTGAGAAGCCTCATTCGAAAATGTAAAAACTCTTCTGATAGTTTTATATAATGCAGCAACATCAATACAACATCAATACATGTAGAACACCCAACATTAGAGGTTATGTATTCTTCAAAACCAAATACACTTTTGCACACTGCTACTGGCTAATATTCCAGTATTTCTTCTCTCTCTCAGTTTTCTTCATCACTTAACTAATGAGACCCCGAAGCTGATAGAGAGAGGCAAGGGAGGGTCAAACAAGGATTACATGCAGGCAACTGACATCCTCCTTATCAACTGATGATGTCATTGGTCATTAGGAGGTTAGCAGCTAGAAGGTTGTAATAGTGTACAATGAAAACCTATGGCTTTGTGTAACTAAAAGGCAGGTTTTATCCACGTACTGGCTTGTATACAATTTTGGGACAATTTTTAGGCATTTTGCAAAGGCACCCCTAAAGAAACCTCAAGGCACCCTGGTTGAAAAAGACTGATTTAAACCCTTGAAAGCTTCTTATATCTGTTCAATAGGTGCAAAAAAAATGGATTTTTGTAAGATCTTACCGTAAAATCCTTTTCTCTTAAGCTCATTGACAGACGTAGTCTTCTTGATTCTCAAGAGCTGGGTTATGTTGTCTCCGCAGGAGTAGGACTAGGCAGAAAGACAAAACGTTCTGGCTCCACCTTAGGGGCAGTCCCTGAGGGTATATCCTCCCTCTCTCTGCTACAGGGAATCAGTTCTGTTCTAAAGCAGTAACAGAGAATTTAACCCAACTCAATGATAGAGGGGCGGGTACTACGTCTGTCAATGAGCTTAAGAGAAAAGGATTTTACGGTAAGATCTTACAAAAATCCATTTTTCTCTATCGCTCATTGACAGACGTAGTCTTCTTGATTCTCAAGAGCTGGGACATCCAGAAGCAGTGCCACAAATGAGGGGTGGGATTGACAAAATCAAATCCAATCTAGAAGGCCCAACCGGTGCCAAACTAGAAGTTTTAAAGGCTCATTATAAACAAAGAATGAGACTAAAGAAAAATTTTCCAACGGAAAAAACCCTCGAGGTAGACCACTGGTCTCCTCAAATTGCGGCCTGCAAAACCTTGCGGCCAAACGAGGCATCAGACGATGCCATTAGATCAACTTTATAATGTTTAGTAAAGGTATGCACCGACGACCAGGTAGCCGCCTTGCACACCTGGACCACTGACGCCTGATGGCGAAAGGCCCATGACGCACTAAGTGCCCGAGTGGAGTGCGCCTTAACAGGGAACGGGGGCTCCCGACCCTTAATAGAATAAGCCTGTACTACCGTCTGTCTGATCCATCTGGAAATGGTCGCGGCAGATGCAGGCAACCCCTTTTTGGGTCCATCTGGGATCACAAAAAGTGAATCCGTCTTGCGAAACGAGTGTCGTTTTCAAGTATACCCTGATCGCCCGGACCACATCCAAGGAGTGTAAAGCAAACTCTCGCGGATGACTGGGCTTAGGACACAGGGAAGGTAACACAATTTCTTTATTCAGATGAAATTCTGAAACCACTTTTGGTAGGAAGGATGGATTCGGACGAAGAACCACCTTATCTCTATGAACCACCAGATATGGTGAACGACAAGATAATGCGGCCAGTTCTGACACCCTGCGTGCAGAAGTAATAGCCACCAAGAAGGCCACCTTCTGGGACAACGTAGGTAGAGGAATCTCCCTAATATCTTCAAAGGGAGGTTTCTGAAGAACCGACAACACTAAATTAAGATCCCAGGGGGGTAACGGCGCGTGCACTGGCGGAGCCAGATGTCGCACCCCCTGGATGAAATTCCGCACCAAGGAATGAGTAGCCAAAGGCTTCTGAAAGAAGATAGCTAATGCTGAGACCTGACCCTTGATAGTACTCAAGGCCAGTTTCTGCTCAACCCCTTGTTGCAGAAAAGCTAATATTCGACTAATCGAATAAGACCGAGGACGGAACCCCAAGGGTTCACACCATGCAATGTAGGACTTCCATGTGCGATGATAAATCTTTCTGGAAGTCGCTTTCCTTGCTTCAACTAGAGTAGGAATAACTGAAGCTGACAATCCCTTGTCCTTCAGCACCTGGGTCTCAATAGCCAGGCCGTTAAAGCCAGCGATCGTAAAGCAGGATGGAAGATCGGTCCCTGAGACAGTAGGTCCTCCCTGAGAGGAAGTCTCCACGGGACGTCCGCCACCAGTCTGACCACGTCGGCGTACCAAGCTCGACGAGGCCAGTCCGGAGCTACCAGAATTACTGGAATTCCTTCCTCCTCTATCCTGCGAAGAAGTCTTGGCAGTAACGCGAGAGGAGGGAAGGCATACATTAGCTGGTATTGCCCCCACGGGGCGATCAGTGCGTCTGCGGTTTCTGCTAGAGGATCGCGGGAGCGAGCCACGAATCTCTGAACTTTCCTGTTGAATCGTGATGCCAACAGATCCACATCCGGGGTGCCCCACCGTAGGCACAACTGGTGAAAAACGTCTGGATGGAGGGACCATTCCCCCTGATCCAGAGTCTGACGGCTGAGATAATTTGCCTGCCAATTCTCCACCCCCGGAATGAACACCGCAGAGATTGCTGGAACAAATCGTTCCGCCCAGCGAAGAATGCAAGCCACTTCTTTGGCCGCTCGGACACTCTTGGTGCCCCCCTGGTGATTGACATAAGCCACGGCCGTGGCATTGTCCGACTGGATCCGAACCGGGCTGCCCTGGAGCTGCTCGGTCCAGTGAATCAGAGAAAGTCTGATCGCTCTCAGTTCCAATACATTTATCGGTAACCTGGATTCTTCCGGGGACCAAAGTCCCTGGACAGATAACTGACCGAGAATTCCTCCCCATCCGGATAGACTGGCATCCATGGTCACTATCGTCCAATATATTGGCAGAAATGACTTTCCCTGGCTGAGCATCGGAGACCGAAGCCACCAGACCAGAGACTCTCTGGTCTGTTTGCTCAATCGGATCTGATTGTCCAGGGATTCCGGATTCCGATTCCATCTGAGAAGAATCTCTTGCTGAAGAATTCGGGTATGGGACTGGGCAAATGGGACTGCTTCGAACGAAGCCACCATCAACCCCAGAACCCTCATGCAAGTCCGAAGGGAAGACCAGCTGTTGGACAGTAACAACTGGACTGCTGATTGAATCTTTCGGAGTTTCCCTACCGGAAGAAAAAAACTCTTGTCCTGACTGTGTCTAGAATTAGACCCAGATATTCGAGCCTCTGGGTGGGAACCAGAAATGACTTTTGCTGGTTCACCAGCCACCCGAATTCCTGTAAAGAAATCATAGTAATTTCTATGTTTTGTAGCAAGGTCTGAGGAGACTCTGCATGAAGCAGAAGATCGTCTAGGTAACCAAGGATCGATATGCCTCTTTGGCGCAGAAGTGCCAACATTGGGACCAACACCTTTGTGAAGACCCGCGGAGCCGTGGCGAGACCGAAAGGTAACGCCACAAACTGATAGTGGTTCTCTTCTACGGAAAAGCGTAGAAACCGCTGATGTCCTGCGAAAATGGGAATGTGAAGATATGCGTCCTTGATGTCTATGGACGCTAGGACATCCCCTGGATGCAGGAAGGCTGCTACTGTGCGAATGGACTCCATTCTGAATCTTCTTATGTTGACAAAAGAATTGAGTGCCCTTAAGTCCAGAATTGGACGCACTTTGCCCTCTTTCCTGGGTATTGTAAATAGGTTTGAATAAAACCCTTGAAACCGTTCTGTCCAAGGAACGTGGACTACCACTCCTTGTTGTAGTAAATCTGTGACTGCTCTCCGCAGATCTTCTAAACGATCCGGGGATAGTCGGATATTGGAAGGGAAGAATCGCGCCGGTGGGAGAGATCGAAACTCGATCTTGTACCCTGATCTTATGACTTCGCAAACCCATTTGTCCGGGATTCTGGAAAGCCATGGATCCGGGAACCGGCGAAGATGTCCCCCCACCCCAGTTATGGGTGGGGGCGCACCTTCAGGCTTTGGACGGTTTATCTTCAGGTCTGGAGGGGGCGGGCTTTTGCTTGCCCGACCAACGACCCCTGACGCCTCCTGCAGGAGCTTTGGAGGACTTAATTTTTTCACCCGCGGGACGAAAAAAACCTCTTGTGAGCAGAAAAAGAAGGCCCTCGTCTTTGACGAGTTCCTTTACCTTTAAAATTTTGCGGTAAAAAGGTGCTCTTTCCACCCGTGAGATCCTTAATGATCTCATCTAAGTTGGCTCCAAATAGACGCTCTCCTAAAAAGGGGATATTAGCCAATGCTTTTTTGGAACCTTGGTCGGCTAACCAACCTTTTAGCCACAGTGTACGCCTGAGAACCACTGCTGAGACTGATGCTCGCGCCAATAATGGAGTGGCGTCTAACGCCGCATCACACACAAACTGTAACCCCTGTATCATTTGTTCCAACAAATCTGATACCGCCTGAGGGACCTCTTCTAAGTCCCGGCGTAACCACTTGGTCCATTCAGTTACAGCCTGCGAAACCAGACCAATAGCTATTATAGGTCTGAAAGCTGAACCAATCAAGGAAAACATGGTGCGAGACATAGCTTCTATCTTGCGATCCACTGGATCTTTAAAAGACGGAGCGTCTTCTAGAGGAATAACCGTGGCTTTATTCAATCTAGCAATTGGTGAATCCACCACAGGTGGTTCTGTCCATTTCTTAATGAGGGTTTCCTCAAACGGATAACGCCTGTCAATGCGTTTAGAAATAGTAAAAGTGCGTTTTGGCAGACGCCATTCTTCTTCGATTGGATTGCCAAAACATTTGGGCAATGGAAAAACCTTCGCCACTTTGATGCGTTTTTTAGTCCCAAAAGGGATTTCAGTTTCAGCTATTTCCGATGGAATACCCTGTAACCTTAAGGTTTCTAGAACAGATACAATGAGTGCGTTTACCAACGCTTCCTCTCGGGCTATGGCGGATGCCGAAACATCCTCCTCGCTGTCTGAAGAGACAGAACCCGAGACACCAATCCCAGATGAAGTACCTGCAACTGCAGAAATAGGCTCAGAGTCTGAATCCGAGGTTTCAGATAATAAGGGGTTAGGCGGGGGTCGCTTTCTTGCGCCCTGTCCCTGACAAGCCACTTCCACCCGGGACACAAAAGTTTCCATAATAGCTGACAATGATTCAATTGTCAGTGGGGTGCTGGAGGATCCCGCAGACCCCTCGAGGGGATCCGGAGGAGATACATGAGTGGCAGGGTCCATGTTAATTCAGGACACCTTTGCCAGCAAAAACAAAAAAACTTTTTTTTTTTTTTTTTGTGTGTCTCCCCCTAGCGCAATAGCGCCCCTTTAGAGTACCTGCTTCTCGATCCCACAGAGAGAGAGAGGGACCCCCAAGGCTCACCAACCGATGCAGTGAAGTTTCCAACCAACTGCAGTCAGCGTCTGTCTTACACAGACTGGAAGGAGCTGTTGCTTTTTCCCGGGTAGAAGGACGTGGCTCCGCCCCCTGTGTACGCCTTCCGGCGTTCCCAGCTCTCCACGAGGTAGCTGGGCTCACGAAACATGGCCGCCCCCATAGAAGAGACATAAGACTCCAAAAACATGGCGGCCGGCGTGACCTGAGGACATACATGCACTTGGTCTACGGCAAAATGGCGGCGGACCGCCGAAATCGTTTTCCCAGCACATCCACCTGCATCTCTGCTAAGAGGCGATATATGGATCCACAGGAGATACACTACAAATAAGGTAGGATTATACCTCCTATGTCTGCTGTAATGTTACAGTCTGCTGGGTAGAGTGTTAGCTCTCAAACCAAGTCCACTTCCCACAAACACATGCTGTATTACAAGGGGGACTTGTAAGTATCAGATATATACTGACCATATATGGAGGGGCCCATAATTCATACTGCCTCATAACGAGGAAAGAAAAAAAGGGAACGTTTACTCACCATACCGAACCGACAGGCACCCTCTCTTCACAATACCCTCTCCACCGGGGTGGGGGGTTGTGGACCACTCCGGACGCCTCGACTCTCTGGTTCCTGGCGTCCAAGCGAGACTTTTAACTCGCAAGGTCAGTCCCTCCACTGGGACTCCGTCGCGGCCGACCCAGCGCGGAGTTCTGGTCTGCACGCGCTCGTAGGCAGAAAACCGGGGTGACCACTGGATCTCAACATCCAGCCCGTCGCCCGGCCCCGCATACTTACTTGAATGTGTCGCGGCCGACCAAGCGCAATGCCATGGTCTGCGCGCGCTCGTAGGCCGGCTGGGGTGACCACAAGTGTCGCTCAGTCCGGCATTTTTGCTTGAAGATCTCACAGGAAAAACACTGGAGAAAAACTACCTAAAAAATGTCTTTTTCTTAAAGAAAAAAGTCTTGCCAGGACCAAAAGATCCCAGCAAGGAACTTAGGTCCTTACTCCTGACTAGACAGAAAAAAACTGATTCCCTGTAGCAGAGAGAGGGAGGATATACCCTCAGGGACTGCCCCTAAGGTGGAGCCAGAACGTTTTGTCTTTCTGCCTAGTCCTACTCCTGCGGAGACAACATAACCCAGCTCTTGAGAATCAAGAAGGCTACGTCTGTCAATGAGCGATAGAGAAAAAAACTGTTGATCCTGCCAGAAATCTTGTGAGCTCATAAATTTTTGTGTGTGATGCATATGCTACACTTTTATAAATTAGAGCTGTACCCAACTCTCTATGTGGACTACATAGATCTTCCTATATGTTAGGGAGAACAAAAATGGAGGAAGTGTTCTGCTATCCTGCCATAGGGTGAAAACACTGCTCCTCCAGTTGGTGAACATTGTTAACTTAGAACAAGAAATATTGTCCTCAGGTGAAAATAAAGGGAAAAAAAAGATTGAAAACATCTATGAAGGTATGAAAGGCACACTTGCACATTATAGCAGAGTTACCTCTTAAAGTGGGACTTTACTAAGGACCATTTCATAATGGGAATTGCACTGGAACACGCTGTGCATTTCTGTGTAATTCACATGCAGTTCTGTGCAGTACAATTTCAGTCCATTCATATTGAATAGGCTGAAATCACACTGCACCAAAAGTAGTGAGAAACGCACTGAAACTTTTGTACCAGGCGATCCGGTGGAGGTAAATGCACTGTGTTCTCAGCCTGCATTTGGGGTGTCATTAACTTATTGACACCAGCTGCAGATCGCAACTGCAGTGCGTTTTGAATGTGGTGCGGTAAACAGGTACGGAGCGCAGGTTTCCTGCACTGCGTTCTAGTGTGAATGTACCCTTAAAAAATAAAAAATTGCAAACAGGCAGACTTTTAAAAGTCTCATCTGCATTAAAGTATTCCTACCTGCTTGTTCTCAATATACATAGAGCTGTGCATGCATGTGCAGGAGTTATGTCATCCCAGCCCAGCCAGTCAAGAAGGCTGAAGATCTGAATTCGGAAATAGACCAGCTGAGGATGTCAGCAGCAAGGGAGCTCATGAACGCTGCATAACCAGTGTGGAAGTATAGTTCTGCTGTAAGCTGGCCACACACTGAGCTTAGGAATCGGATGAAATCTATTTAATTTCATGGGTGGCCCTGTCAGCATCTTCCCATCTGACATCCTGTGACTTAAAAATCAAAGGAGCTGGATGGAAAACTGTTGACCAAAAGGTGGCTACATCCAATCAGATGCAGCCGCTGTTCAGGTATTCTGACAACCGCCAGTGTAGTAGACACTGCAGATTCGACCATTGGCGCTTTACAGCATGGATGGAGGAATTTGAAAGAAAAAAATCTATCAGTTTACGAACAATTTTAGTTTGCTCTTCTCCAGTGAGGACATGCTCTCAAATCTTTCTTTTGGATTGGTGTCTTCGTTTTTAGGTTGTAGGTGGCCACTGATAATGGAACTTCTGCACATGCATGCTGGAGGTACAGTGTTCCAGAACTTGACCAAACTTTTTGCAGTTTTCAGATGTTGATAGAAAACACTACACATGTGAGGCAGTCAAATTTTTAAAAAATATGTAGATGAAAGTAGATATTTACCGGCCTGGACATTATCTTACTGCGTCCATAACTTACTCACTAAATTCCTTTAAAAATTTGTAGATGAAAGAAGATATTTACCGGCCTGGACATTACCTTACTGTGTCCATAACTTACTCACTAAATTCCTTACCCCCCCCCCCCCCACTGAGTCTGGTGCATATCACTCCCTCCCCTAGGGGGGGGCTCTTTTAAGCTTCCCTACTTCCCTCAACCTCTCCTGTCTGCCATTTTTTTTTCTCTCCCCTCCCTTCCTGTTTACCCCCACTCTTTACAGCTATCCTTAATTTGCCTCCCTGCTTCCTACAACTCACAGTCTACCAGATCTCTCGAGCTCTTTGGTATAGTCCCCCCCGTTGGGGTACCAAACGGCTACTTTCCCCGACTACTGTAACATAACTGGGAGTCAAAAGTTACGCTCATCCCCCTCATACACTCTTTCTCCAGTATCAAGCTCGATACTGCTCCTCCCTTGATCTAATATGTTTTTTTCACTGATTTGACATATAATTTGTAAATATTGTATAATAATATTATTCAAGGTACTTACCTATTTTATGAATATCTTGTGCTTTAACTTGTACCGTTGCTCTAAACCCTTTTTTTCTTTCAATAAAATTATTTGAACAAGAAAGTAGATATTCAACAGGAGACATTTTTCCCCAACTTTATCTCTGCTTTGAAGAGACCATGTGGCTTTTACCCTGCCTGGATTTTCATTTTCCATTAAAATAACGGTTTACTGATCAAAGCATCATTTAGTGCAATTATGTTCTGAAGGATGCAATTTATTATAATAAATGACTATATTTTGGACAGAATAAAAATCTGGTCGACTGCTCACCTTCTTGCTTTACTCCAGTTTTCACACTTCAGCCTTTACGTCTCCGGTAAGTATATATATTATATAAAATCTTATGACGGGAAAGGCTCGTCTATTTTTTTATATTTTTCATATTTTGAAGAAGAGCAGAAGACTGGATTTCCAATTAAAAGAAAATAAAGTGGATAAACATCTGGATTTATTCTTATGGTAACAGGTAGGCAGAAGTCCAACTCAACCACAAATTGAACAATGATTTCACGACTAGGATCATTTCACTTTCCAGTAATACAGTTTTGCAGAAATGATACCAGGTGAGGTACACACAGCTCAAAACATAATTATCTCCTTTCTGCTTTATTACAAATTGTCAAAACAGTAGCAGTTTTACTTGTGAACTTGGAAAATAAAGTCAAATTATACATAATAATTTACAGTATATCTATAAAGTCAGATGTATTTTACGTGATTCGTGTATGGCTTTGGATGACATGTAGGGAGTCAAATTTTCCCAGACAAGCATTATACAAAAATGACAGCTAATCTGCTTATTATGTAAAAGCCTTCCATTATCATGAATACGTACAATATTCTTCAAATCAATACACTGGTAAACAGGCTGGATTCAAATTCTAAAGTCTTCAAAATTCGCTCAGCTTCAGTGCACACTGACAACCATTTATTACTGAGCTTTAGCATGTTTTTTATTTAAAACTTTTAAACTATTTAAGAACTGCCACCAAATGCTAGAGGCTGTTTGCTTGACATTTACTTGGGTTAAATTGAGGTTTGTTTTAGACTTCATCAATGAGAAAATTCTAAGGGGTAGGATGGAAAAGTTTTCTCGAACAAACAAAATTCTAACAGTGTATGTGGTTTTCGTTTAGGAAAGTCCATTGGTTCCAAAATCGAATGTTAATCCAAATAAAATTTTTAATTTTGAACTACTTTTAAATGACATTCCTCCAATCTTCGAATGTACTGAGAATGGTCATACAAATGTTCATACAAAAGTTTGTTCAAAAATCCGTTAGTGTTTGGCCTGCTTTAGAGCACCAACATTGTGAACACGGTCAGTGAACTAAAAACGCACACTAAATGTGTTTAGAAATGTGCATCAAAATACAGTTTTATTATACCATATAGTGTGGAAACTTTGAATTTCTAGGATTAAACCCCTACTTCCCATAATCTCTGTCATAACATTCCTTAGCATGATGCCCCGTGTTGATACATTAATAACATTACCCTTCTCTTTACAGAAGCTTATCTTGCCTCCATCTAACAACCATACTTTTGTTTTCTCCATCAACTCATCCTTCACTGTCATTACCCTTGTGCATCGCCCTCCTTTTTAGTTAGTAAGCTCTAATGAGCTGGGCCCTCTGATTCCTCTTATATTGAATTTTATTGTAACTATACTGTCTGCCCTCATGTTGTGAAGCACTGCTCAAACTGCTGGCATTTTATATATCCCAGTGGCAGCTGGTGCTCCATGGGTTGGGGGGAGGGGGCGTCAGAACACACCAGCTCCAGCCCGCAACGACCACCCCCCCCCCGGTCTCCGACTCACTCACCCTGTGCTGCCCCTGGACCGACATGTGGAGGCGGCAGCGGCTTCCCCCTTAGTCTCCTTCATGTCCCCCTTCGTTGGTCAGGCTTCCCCTGCTTCTCCTTCCTCCTCCTCCTTCGCCAATAGGACGGCTTCTAATTTCGGCCAATCGGGAAAGGGGTTTCAGGATCTGCTTCCTGATTGGCCAGGAGGAGAATCCATGTGAAAATAGCGAATATTCATTCGCTATTGTCACACAACTGGGTGGGCTCAGGGCGCAGTGTTCTGCGCTCCGAGCCCACCCTTTTTTTAAGCCTATTAGAGCCTCTGGCTCTAATCACGTGCTTCAAAAAAAGAAAAAAATCCCCCATTGGAATCCATGCATCCGGTGCCCTGCATGTAGATCAGGGGGCCTGGAAGCATGGATAGGGGGGCGGCGCCCCTCTGCCCCTAATGGACAGACCGCCACTGATATATCCTGTATAATAATAATAAACATCCTCCCTGTGACAGCTATCAGCCGATTCTTTGAGTGGCTGCTAGCTGTCAAACCGGGCTGTAACTGAGTGCTTGGGTTCCCCACCAATGATCAGAGCCAGAGTAATTTTCAATCATGCGATCACTATTTCAGCTAAGATACATAAAGCCTTTATTTATTCTAAAAACAATGATTCTAGCTTGCAGAGGCCACTGCAGCCTACAGATGATGTACCATAGATTTTACATACATAAATATATATATATATATATATATACACACAGTATCTCAAAAAAGTGAGTACACCCCTTACATGTTTGTAAATATGTTATTATATCTTTTCATGTGACAAGACTGAAGAAATGAAATTTTGCTACAATGTAAAGTAGTGAGTTTACAGCTTGTATAACAGTGTATATTTGCTGTCCCCTCAAAATAACTCAACACACAGCCATTAATGTCTAAACCGCTGTCAACAAAAGTGAGTACACCCCTAAGTGCAAATGTCCAAATTGGGCCCAAAGTGTCAATATTTTGTGTGGCCACCATTGTTTTCCAGCACTGCCTTAACCCTCTTGGGCATGGAATTCACCAGAGCTTCACAGGTTGCCACTGGAGTCCTCTTCCACTCCTCCATGACAACATCACAAAGCTGGTGGATGTTAGAGCCTTTGCGCTCCTCCACCTTTCGTTTGAGGATCCCTCACAAATGCTCAATAGGGTTTAGGTCTGGAGACATGCTTGGCCAGTCCATCACCTTTATCCTCCACTTCTTTAGCAAGGCAGTGGTCCTCTTGGAGGTGTGTTTGTAAGCGTTATCATGTTAGAATACTGCCCTGCGGCCCAGTCTCTGAAGGAAGGGGATCATGCTCTGCTTCAGTATGTCACATTACATGTTTAAATTCATGGTTCCTTAAATGAACTGTAGCTTCCTAGTGCAAGCAGCACTCATGCAGCCGCAGACCATGACACTCCCACCACCATGCTTGACTGTAGGCAAAAGACACACTTGTCTTTGTACTTCTCACCTGGTTGCCACCACGCACGCTTGACGCCATCTGAGCCAAATAAGTTTATCTTGGTCTTATCAGACCACAAGACATGGTTCGAGTAATCCATGCCCTTAGTCTGATTGTCTTCAGCAAACTGTTTGTGGGCTTTCTTGTGCATCATCTTTAGAAGAGGCTTCCTTTTGGGATGACAGCCATGCAGACCAATTTGATGCAGTGTGCAGCGTATGGTCTGAGCACTGACAGGCTGACCCCCACTCCTTCAACCTCTGCAGCAATGCTGGCAGCACTCATACGTCTATTTCCCAAAGACAACCTCTGGATATGATGCTGAGCATGTGCACTTTACTTCTTTGGTCGAGCATGGCGAGGCCTGTTCTGAGTGGAACCCTGTCCTGTTAAACCGTAGTATGGTCTTGGCCTCGCTGCTGCAGCTGTTGTTACGCGAAAAGATATTTACAAAAATAACCCACTTTTGTGAGATACAGTATATATATATATATATATATATATACACATACACACACGCCCAGGTTGCTTTAATAGCGGACTTCAGCTCATCTGCATTGTTGGGTCTGGTGTCTCTCATCTTCCTCTTGACAATACCCTACAGATTCTCTATGGGGTTTAGGTCAGGCGAGTTTGCTGGCCAATAAAGGACAGTGATACCATGATCATTAAATCAGGTATTGGTACTTTTGGCAGTGTGGGCAGGTGCCAAGTGCAAAGCTGGTCAGCAAAGGGAAGCATGAAGTGCTCTAGAATTTCCTGATAGAGGGCTGCGCTGACTTTGGATTTGATAAAACACAGTGAACCAACATCAGCAGATGACACGGCTCCCCAAATCATCACTGACTGTGTAAACTTCACACTGGACCTCATGCAACTTGGATTCTATGCCTCTCCACTCTTCCTCTAGACTCTGGGACCTTGATTCACCAAATGAAATGCAAAATTTACTTTTATCCAAAAACAGGACTTTGGACCACTGAGCAACAGTCCAGTCCTTTTTCTCCTTAGCCCACGTAAAACGCTTCTGACATCGTCTCTGGTTCAGAAGACTGGCTTGACACAAGGACTGCGACAGTTGTAGCCCATGTCCTGGATACGTCTGTGGGTGGTGACTCTTGAAGCACTGACACCAGCTGTAGTCTACTACTTGTAAGTCTTCCTCAAATTCTTGAATGGCCTTTGCTTCACAATCCTCTCAAGGCTGTGGTTATCCCTGTTGCTTGTGAACCCTTTTCTACCACACTTTTTCTTTCCACTCAACATTCCAATAATATGCTTGGATACAGCACTCTGTGAACAGCCAGCTTCTTTAGCAATAACCTTTTGTGACTTACCCTCCTTGTGGAGGGTGTCAATTAATGTCTTCTGGACAACTGTCAAGTCAGCAGTCTTCCCCATGATTGTGTAACCCACTGAACCAGACTGAGAGACCATTTAACGGTTTAGGAAACCTTAACAGGTGTTTTGAATTAATTTGCTGATTAGAGTGTGACACCATGAGTCTAGAATATTGAACTTTTTCACAATATTTAAATTTTCTGAGATACTACATTTTGAGTTTTCACTAGCTGTAAGCCATGAACTTTAAAATTAAAAGAAAGAAATGCTTGAAATATATCACTCTGTGTGTAATGAATCTATATAATAAATGAGTTTCACTTTTTGAATTGAATTACTGAAATAAATTAACTTTTTGATGATATTCAAATTTTTTGAGATGCACCTGTATATACACTCACCGGCCATTTTATTAGGTATACCTTGCTAGTACAATGTTGGACCGCCTTTTGCCTTCAGAACTGCCTTAATTCTTTGTGGCATAGATTCAACAAGGTGTTGGTTCAAAGTCACTTAAAGAGGAGTTCCACCCTAAAATTATACTTACCTCCATCTTCTTGCTCCGGGTCACCTGAAAAACAAATGGATAATCGCAATTTTTTTTTTTTACTTACCTCGTTTGGAAGAAAATATACTTCCCTTACTTCCTCTTCCTCCCCTCTGCGGCCACGGCGATTCGTCACTTCCTGGCTTGCAATGATTCCTGGGAGCTGAACGTCATCGCTCCCAGGAATCAATGCGCCTGCACTGGCCCCGACGTCAGTTCCGGTGCAGGCGCCGTCATATCTTGCAAAACAGCTTCTGGGCATGCCCAGAAGCTGTGCAGGGATGACACTGAGGCACCGGAAGTGACGGCGGGGCCGGTGCAGTGCATCGTGGGACCGAAGAAGAGGGAAGAGGACACAGAAGAGGATCGCGCTGGCTTCAAGCTGCCCACACCTGAGATGGCAGCGCTGGACAATACATTTTCAAGGTAAGTATTTCTTCTAAAAGGTAAGTGCAACCCGGGACAGATCAGAGGCTAGCCATTGTGGAATGCACTAGCCCTGACTGTCCCGGGGGGGTATTTTTATTAAAAAAAACTTTCCCAGGGTGGAACTCCGCTTTAAATCTCCTTTCTTCCCCATTCTGATGCTCGGTTTGAACTTCAGCAAGTCGCCTTCACCACATCTAGATGCCTAATTGCACTGAGATGCTGCCATGTGACTGGCTGCTTAACAATTTGTGTTACTAAGCAATTAAAGAGGTTTACCTAATAAAGTGGCCGTAGAGTATATAAATATATATATACATATATACACACACACACACATACATACACACATACATACTTTATATCTATCTATCTCTCTCTCTCTCTCTCTCATATATATATATATATATATATATATCTATATATATATATATATATATATATATATATAGATAGATAGATAGATAGATATAGATTTTTTTTTTGTAGTATCTCACTGGAGAGCTTTCCCTTTTGCTCTCAAATCACAACGGTAAAGTGAACAGATATTTATCTTAGGGAGTTGTCACAGAAACAGGTGACCCTACTGGAGTATTTCTGCTCATAGATGTTCTCTCACTTTCTGTCTCCATGACAATGGCCACCAGGACAAATGGAAAGTTGACTCTCCCCAGTGGGGACACAATCAGCATTACCTTTAACCAGTGAATAAAGACACGACCAAATCTGCTCAGGGCATCTATGCTTTAGTGACCTCTGGGCACAAAAGAGTTTGAAGACCATTCTAAGTGCTTATACTGGCCGTTTGAACAAAACAGGCATTTTAGGGAAAACATTCACTGAAACGCTGGTAACTCCAGCCGCAGTGCAATGTACCCACGGTTTTTGTGCAGGCAAGCTATGCTTTCCCATAGACTTCTATTATGTCCCTCGGTTTTGGCACCTTTTCTGGAAGCCCACCAAATAGCCTGCATGCAGGTCTTTTGGTCCACTTTCAAAAAGCACACCAAAATCGCAACCCATAATGGAAGTCTATGGGAAAATGCAGTTAACCTGCATGAAAACCATGGGTACCTTGCGCTGCATCAATGCTGCCACCGAAGCGCAGCGGGGCAGTGTAAAGCACCCTTACTAGCTCCACTGTCATCTGTCTGGTCTTAAATTTAATTTGCCAAGATTCTACTGCTGTCTGTGTACCCACTAAGATTTCCCCCCACTTCCTGTCTTCATGACGGTCAGAAAGTGTTGGGAAATTTCTCTAGCACGTACAGAGATAATAAGAACGAATATGTTAGGACATATTAGGCTTTTAATGGTGCGTGTGAAGAGCCCAAAAGTGATTTATTTATTCATCAAAATAAAAATACACAGTGTTTTTGGGGTAAACGCTCTCCCCGTTTCCGGGGTTAACACTCTCCCCCTTCTTTAGGGCTCAATAACATTTGCAAATGTTTGAATGCAACAAACCAAACGGTTTCTTGCACCTGTTTTACTGGCTTATTCTGCCCTATCTGAGCCCAAGATCTATCAGGCATCTGCTCTGCCGAGTCTATTCAAACATTTGCAAATATCACCGAGTCCTTTTAAAGGGGTACAGTGTTTGTCCCTGAAATGTGTTGGCTATTGTATGACCATTTTTTGAACAATTTTGGACTTTTTACAATTTTGGTACTTGTCTAAAGTTACTTTCTGGGTATACACTAAGCCTTGTTCTAAGTGAGTAGCTTTACTGGAGTAAGTACGCTCATCAAATCATTATAGTTTTTCCCCGTTCTCGAAGGAAATTGGATTTTTGACTTACCGTAAAATCCTTTTCTCTTAAGCTCATTGACAGACGCAGTCCTCTTTGATTAATATCAGTAGGGTTATACTGCCCCCTACAGGAGTAGGACACTAGGCAGGAAAAACGTTCTGGCCACACCTTAGGGGCAGTCCCAGAGGGTATATCCTCTCTCTCCCTGCTACAGGATGTCAGTTAGGTCACAAAGCAGTGTCAGAGAATTTAACCCAACCCAACTCAAAAGTAGAGGGGCGGGTACTGCGTCTGTCAATGAGCTTAAGAGAAAAGGATTTTACGGTAAGTCAAAATTCCAATTTTCTCTGTCGCTCATTGACAGATGCAGTCCTCTTTGATTAATATCAGTAGGGACGTCCCAAAGCAGTGCCACAAATGAGGGGTGGGATAACGGAAATCAAAATCCAATCTAGAAGGCCCAACCGGTGCCAACCAGAAGTCTTAAAGGCTCATCAGACAAAAGGATGAGACTCAACTGAAAACCCAACAGAAAAAACCCTCGAGGTAGACCACCGGTCTCCTCAAACAGCGGCCTGCAGAACCTTGCGGCCAAAAGAGGCATCCGCCGATGCCAGCACATCAACTTTGTAAAATTTTGTAAAGGTATGAACCGACAACCAGGTAGCCGCCTTGCCAACCTGAACCACTGACGCCTGATGGCGGAAGGCCCAGGAAGCACTAAGCGCCCGAGTGGAGTGCACCTTAACAGGGAACGGAGGAATCCGACCCCTAATAGAATAAGCCTGTACCACCGTCTGTCTGATCCATCTAAAGATAGTCACAGCAGACGCAGGCAACCCCTTTCTAGGGCCATCCGTGATCACAAACAGTGAATCCATCTGACGGAAAGATTCCGTAGTAGTCAAGTACACCCTGATCGCCCGAACCACATCCAAGGAGTGTAACGCAAACTCCCGAGGATGACTGGGCTTAGGACACAGGGAAGATAGCACAATATCCTTATTTAGATGAAAATCTGAAACCACCTTATCCCTATGAAGCACCAGATATGGGGAACGACAGGGCAATGCGGCCAGTTCTGACACCCTGCGTGCAGAAGTGATAGCCATCAAAAAGGCCACCTTCTGGGATAAAGTAAGCAAGGGAATCTCCCTAATATTTTCAAAGGGAGGTTTCTGAAGAACCGACAACACCAAATTAAGATCCCAGGGCGGCAAGGGCGCGCGCACCGGCGGAGCCAGGTGTCGCACCCCATGGATGAAACTCCGCACCAAGGAATGAGTAGCCAGAGGCCTCTGAAAGAAGATTGCTAACGCTGAAACCTGACCCTTGATAGTGCTCACGGCCAGTTTCTGCTCAACCCCCTTTTGCAGAAAAGCCAATATTCGGGCCACCGAGTAAGAATGTGGAGGAAACCCAAGGGATTCACACCACGCGATATAAGACTTCCATATGCGATGATAGACTTTTCTGGAAGTCGCTTTCCTCGCTTTAATTAGAGTAGGAATAACTGAAGCTGACAACCCCTTGTCCTTCAGCACCTGGGTTTCAACAGCCAGGCCGTTAAAGCCAGCGATCGTAAAGCAGGATGGAAGATCGGTCCCTGGGTCAACAGATCCTCCCTGAGAGGAAGTCGCCAAGGAGCGTCTGCGACCAGTCTGACCAGGTCGGCGTACCAGGCCCGACAGGGCCATTCCGGAGCTACCAGGATAACTGGAATTCCCTCCACCTCTATCCTGCGAAGTTTCGGCAGCAACTTGAGAGGAGGGAAGGCATACAGTAGCTGATACTGCCCCCACGGGGCGACCGGGGCGACCAGCGCGTCTGCGGCATCCACTAGAGGATCGCGGGAGCGAGCTACAAACCTCCGCACCTTCCTGTTGAGCCGAGATGCCAACAGATCCACATCCGGGGTGCCCCAACGAAGGCACAATTGGTGAAATACCTCTGGATGAAGAGACCATTCCCCTTGATCCAGAATCTGACGGCTGAGAAAATCTGCCTGCCAATTCTCCACTCCCGGAATGAATACCGCGGAGAGGGCTGGAACAAATCATTCCGCCCAACGAAGGATGCTGGCCACTTCCATGGCCGCCAGGACACTCTTGGTGCCCCCCTGGTGATTGACGTAAGCCACGGCCGTGGCATTGTCCAACTGGATCCGCACCGGGCTGCCCCGGACCTGCTCGGTCCAGTGAATCAGACAAAGTCTGATCGCTCTCAGTTCCAATACATTTATCGGTAACCTGGATTCTTCCAGGGACCAGAGCCCCTGAGCAGATCGTCTGCCGAGAACCCCACCCCACCTGGATAGACTGGCATCCGTGGTGACAATTGTCCAATAGATTGGAAGAAATGACTTCCCCTGACTGAGCATTGGTGATCGAAGCCACCAAACCAGAGATTCCCTGGTCCGTTCGCTCAGCCGGATCCGATTGTCCAGGGAATCGTGATTCTGGTTCCATTTGAGAAGAATCTCCTTTTGGAGAATCCGGGTATGAGACTGGGCAAACGGTACTGCCTCGAAGGAGGCCACCATCAGTCCCAGAACCCTCATGCAAGTCCGCAGGGAAGGCCAGTTGACGGTCAATAATAACTGAGTCGCCAACTGAATCTTCCGGAGTTTCTCCACCGGGAGAAAACACTTTTGCCAAGGATGTATCCAAAGTTAGGCCCAGATAGTTCAGTTTCCTGGTGGGGACCAGGGATGATTTCTGTCGGTTCACCAGCCACCCGAACTCTTCCAAAGAGATCATTGTGATTTCCAAGTTTAGCAACAGAGCCTGCGGAGACTCCGCGCGGAGTAGAAGATCGTCTAGGTAACCTAGGACCGAAATGCCCCGCTGTCGCAACAGTGCCAAAACTGGAGCCAAGACCTTTGTGAAGACCCGGGGAGCAGAGGCGAGACCAAAGGGTAACGCCGCAAACTGATAATGGTTCTCTCCCACGGAAAAGCGAAGAAAACGCTGATGTCCTGCATAAATGGGAATGTGAAGATAGGCATCCTTAATGTCTATGGACGCCAGAAAATCCCGCTGATGCAGGGAGGCCACTACTGTGCGAATGGACTCCATCTTGAATTTTTGCACCCGGACAAAATGATTGAGTGCCCTCTTTTCTGGGTACTGTGAATAGGTTCGAATAGAACCCCTGAAAACGTTCTGTCCAAGGAACATGGACCACCACTCCTTGTTGCATCAAATCCGTCACTGCCCCCCGCAAAGCTTCTAAGCGATCCGGGGATAGTCGGATATTGGAAGGGAAGAACCGCACCGGTGGAAGTGATCGAAACTCGATCTTGTATCCTGACCGTATGACCTCTTGAACCCATTTGTCTGGAATCCTGGAGAGCCATGGGTCCGGAAACCGGTGAAGACGTCCCCCCACCCCAGATATGGGTGGGGGCGCCCCTTCAGGCTGTATTGGTTTTATCTTCAGGTCTGGCAGAGCCTGATCTTTGTTTACCCGACCAGCGCCCTTTGAAACCCCCCGGGGGGGCTTTGGAGGACTTTGCCTTATCGCCCGCCCCAGAGGAGCGAAAAAACGTTTTATGAGCAGAAAAGGAAGGTCCCCGTCTGCGACGTGGTACTTTCCCCTTAGTAGTCTGTGGTAAAAAGGTGCTCTTGCCACCAGTGATACCCTTGATGATCTCATCCAAGGTGGCACCAAACAGGCGATCCCCTTGAAAGGGGAGATTAGTCAAAGATTTTTTGGAAGCTTGATCCGCCGACCAGCATTTTAACCACAGCATACGCCGAAGGACCACCGCCGAGATCGATACGCGCCCTATTAATGGAGCGGCGTCCAGGGCGGCGTCACAGACAAACTGTAGCGCTTGTACCATCTGCTCCAGCAAGTCCGATACTGCCGGGGGGAGACTTCTCCCCTCCAGATCTCGGCGTAACAACTTGGTCCACTCTGTCAATGTTTGTGCAACCAGAGCAATGGTGAACACTGGCCTTAAGGCTGACCCTATCAGGGAAAATATAGAGCGGGATATAGATTCTGCTTTACGGTCCACCGGATCCCGAAAAGACGGAGCGTCCTCCACCGGGATAACCGTAGCTTTATTTAATCTGGAAATCGGTGAATCCACCGACGGTGGTACCGTCCATTTATTAAGGAGGGATTCTTCAAACGGATAGCGTCTAGCAATCCGTTTGGAAATACCAGGGGCTCGTTTTGGACGGACCCATTCTTCCTTAATTATATCTTGAAAACATTTGGGCAAAGGAAACACCTTTGCCATCTTGGTAGGCTTGCGAGTACCAAAAGCAATTTCAGTATCACCTGCCTCAGTAGGTATAAGCTCAAGTCTTAAAGTTTCCCGCACAGACACAATCAGTGCATCTACCAGCGCTTCATCTTGCGCTATAGCGGAGGGAGAAATGTCTTCCTCGCTATCCGAGTAGATGGGATATGAGACGCTAGCCCCAGAAGACCTGCAGTTGCTGCGACAGGCTCAGAAACTGTATCTGAAGTGTCAGATGAAATAGGGGTAGGCGGGGGTCGCTTTTTTGCCCCCCGTCCCTGACAGGCCACCTCCACCCGGGATACAAAAGACTCCAAAACCGCTGACAATGCATCAATAGTAAGTGGGGAACTAGAGGGTCCTGCGGCCACCTCGAGGGGATCAGGTGGGGATACATGTGTGGCAGGGTCCATGACAAATCCAGGAACACTTGCCAGCAAACAAGGATTGCAAAAGAAAAAAACTTTTTTTTTTTTGTATGTAATCTCCCAGCGCAACAGCACCCCTCAGTGCCACCTGCTTCGGACCCCCACAGAGAGAGAGAGAGAGACACCCCAAGGGCTCACCACCTGATGCACAGAAGCTTCTACCGAACTGCTCTCAGCGCTGTCCTTACCTAACAGGAAGTCTTGTGGATCGATTTACCCGGGTAAAGGAGGCGGCTCCGCCCCTTTACACGCCTTCCGGCACTCCCACCGCTACTCCTCGAGGTAGCTGGGTGTATCCAAGATGGCTGCCGCCATACAGGAGACATTAGGCTACATCAAAATGGCGGCCCCGCGTGGCCTGCGGAAGGATGGCGGCTCCGTGCAGCTGCATCGCTATGCGATAGGTAGGTGCTTGATAGTATCACCCCTCTGCATGACTGTTTTAAACAGTAACGCCAGTGGCGCCCTGTCTCCATCCCTGACTGAGCTCAGTCATGGCTTCCTTCTTTTTACAATGCAGGCTCCTTGCAGTGACTCATATAGATAGTCAGCTCCAAAACCAAGCCTCCTGGAGTGGTATACCTTATTCACCAACTCACACTAGCAAGAGGGAGATATGTGAAGTGTGTCACAGGATAGAGGGGAACCCGGGATCATGAGGGTCCGACCATCCATAGAGGGGCCCGCATCCCTTCCCAAAACCCGACAGGGGGAGAGGGGGAACATTCTACTCACCATACCGGAACAGGCGGGCACCCACTCCTAACAGAACCCCTCTCCACCGAGGTGGGGGGGCTGTCGACCAATACGGACGCCGCGACTCAGTTTCCGACTGGTCGTAGGCGTCCTGGCGAGACGTTTAACTCGCAGGGCCAGTCCCCGTCCAGTGGGACTATGTCGCGGCCGACCCAGCGCAGAGCTAGGGCCTGCACGCACTCGTAGGCCGGCTGGGGTGACCACTGGATCTCAACATCCAGCCCGTCGCCCAGCTCCAGCATAATTGCTTGAAGATCTCACAGGAACAAACAACTGGAGAAAAACAGATAACTAAAAAAGATTTATCTAAAAAAGCTTGCCAGGACCAGAGATCCCAGCAAGGAACTTAGGTCCTTACTCCTGATTAGGCAGAAAAAAACTGACATCCTGTAGCAGGGAGAGAGAGGATATACCCTCTGGGACTGCCCCTAAGGTGTGGCCAGAACGTTTTTCCTGCCTAGTGTCCTACTCCTGTAGGGGGCAGTATAACCCTACTGATATTAATCAAAGAGGACTGCGTCTGTCAATGAGCGACAGAGAAATACACTTTGCAGGACCAGAGCCTCTTTATTAACCACTTGCCGACCGCCGCACGACTATCTACGTCGGCGGTCAGCCCCTCACAGGCAAACTAACGTAGGGCTACGTTGCTTGCCTGTGAGGGTCTAGGGAGCAAGCGCGCCGCCGGAGGCGCGCTCCCGCTCCCGCGTGGTCACGGACCCCCCCGCGCGTGTGACCAGCGGACATCTCGGCGATCGGCGGGGGAGAGGAAGAATGTCAGGCAGCTTGTGTAAACAAGCCACCTGTCATTCTCCTCGCTGTAAAGACACTGATCACATGGATCTACTATGTAGATCCGTTGATCAGTGTCCTTACAGCTCAAGCCACAGCCAATCACAGTAGAAAGCACGCCCCTAGGGACACACACAGCCCCTCCCTCCCAAATAAAGTTAACCCCTTCACTACCAGTGTATTTTTACAGTAACAGTGCATATATATAGCACTGATTGCTGTAGAAATGTCACTGGTAACCCCAAAAGTGTCAAAAATGTCAGTCAAGGGTCCGATCTGTCCGCCGCAATGTCGCAGTACCGCAAAAAAATCACAGATCGCCGCCATTACGCGTTAAAAAAAAAAACAACAAAAATGACAAAAATCTTTCCCTTTGTTAGTAAACGCGATAACTTTTGCGCAAACCAATCAAAATACGCTTTTTGCGATTTTTTTTACCAAACATAGGTAGCATAAAACAAATTGGCCAAAAATGTTAAAAAATTTTGATTTTTACATTTTTTTTGGGGGGAATTTCATATAAAAAAATGTGAAAAATATTGCTATTTTTGCAAAATTGACGCTCTTTTTTTGTTTATAGCGCGTGATCAAAAAATCGCACAGGTGATCAAATACCACCAAAAGAAAGCTCTGTTTGTGGGAAAAAAAGGACGCCAAATTCGTTTAGGTACAGTGTCGCACGACCGCGCAATTGTCCGTTAAAGTCACGCAGTGCCGAATCGCAAAATACCCCCTGGTCGGAATGGGGGTAAAATCTTCCGGGGCTTAAGTGGTTAAACACTATATTACCAAAAGTATTGGGACACCTGCCTTTACACGCACATGAACTTCAATGGCATCCCAGTCTCAGTCCGCAGGGTTCAATCTTGAGTTGACCCATCCTTTGCAGCTATAACAGCTTCAACTCTTCTGGGAAGACTGTTCACAAGGTTTAGGAGTGTGTCTATGGAAATGTTTGACCATTACCCCAGAAGCGCATTTGTGAAGTTTGACACTGATGTGGACAAGAAAACTTGACTCGCAGTCTCCACTCTAATTCAACCCAAAGGTGTTCTATAGGGTTGAGCTGTGCAGGCCACTCAGGTTCCTCCACCCCAAAATCACTCATTCTTGTCTTTATGGACCTTGATTTGTGCACTGGTGTGCAGTCATGTTGGAACAGGAAGGGGCCATGAAATTGTCCAAAATGTCTTGGTGTGCTTACGCCTTAGGAGTTCCCTTAACTGAAACAAAGGGGCCAAGCCCATCCCCTGAATAACAACCCACACCATAACATCCCCCCCCCCTCCACAAAATGATTTGGACCAGTACACAAAGCAAGGTCCATAAGGAAAAGGATGAGCGAGTTTGGGGTAGAGGAACTTGACTGGCCTGCACAGAGTCCTGACCCCAACCCGATAGAACACCTTTGGGATGAATTAGAGTGGAGACTGTGAGCCAGGTCCTCTCGTCCACATCAGTGCCTGACCTCAGAAATGTTCTTCTGGAAGAATGGTCAAACATTCCCATAGACACACTCCTAAACCTTGAGGACAGCATTCCCAGAAGAGTTAAAGCTGTTCTAGCTGCAAAGGGTGGGACAAATAAGTACTGAACCCTACAAATTAAGACTGGGATGCCATTAAAGTTCATGTGCATGTAAAGGCAGGCGTCCCAATACTTTTGGTAATATAGTGTATATATTTTTGGATACTAGCACATAGTATCTTGATATAATCCCTCAGCCGTTGCGGTATTTGTTTGAGCCAATTTTCTTTACAATTGGGGAAAGAAAGTGGACTATCTGAAGGGAACGTACCCAAACACGGTAAACATACAAAGGCAGATGGTGTGCTAACTACTTAAACAATGCTGCTAATAACTATATCCCTGGAATGTGTATTTGGGACATCCAGTATAAAATATTGCTGGAGAAGGTACTTCATCGTGAGATGTTGTATCATTATAAAGAAAAAACCATCAGATTTAATTTAAAAACGAAACAGTCTGATAACAAACAGGCGTGATGGCGAGCAATACATTTACTCAGTTCTGATAACAATAGTGCTTCCTGCTGAGCAGACAAATGTTTTACTGCCAAGACTTTTCACTGGAACAACTAATGCATTGCAATACAGAGCACGTGCTGCCGCCAATAGTGATGTTAAATCAGGTCTGTTACAATGAAATATAATGGCAATTCAACTGTAAATGAAAGGACTCTTGCACTCACTGAAATCTCCTTGATAAAAACATGTTGTCTGCTTTTTTTTAGCAATAGAAAGCTAAAATCTGCCCTAGCCTGGCTTGTGCCGATGATGTTGCATTAAAGTGAGGCTCACCTTGAGCCTTTTTTTCTTACAAAACCTTGGCACTGAATAAGCACTTCAATACTGAGCACTTTTACCCCCTTCCTGCCCAGGCAAAATTTCAGCTTTCAGCGCCGTTTCACTTTAAATGACAATTGCACGGTCATGCAACACTGTACCCAAATTACATTTTTATCATTTTTTTCACACAAATAGAACTTTCTTTTGGTAGTATTTAATCATCACTGTTTTTTTTTTTGTTTAATAACATAAGACCGAAAATTTTGGGGAAAAAAACAAAAACATTTTCATAGTTTCTTATAAAATTTTGCAAACAGGAAATTTTTCTCTTTCACTGATTTGCGCTGATGAGGCTGCACTGATGAGGCTGCACTGATGAGGAGGCACTGATAGGTGACACTGATGAGGAGGCATTGATAGGCAGCACTGGTGGGCACTGACTGACAGCACTGGAGGGCACTGTTGGGACAGCTCCACCAATAGATTTACTTTTGAAGACCAATCTTTTTTTTTTTTTTTTTATTGATTTTGCAGAAGAACAAGAAACAACAACATACAGTTACAAAAACAAAAAACAAAAAACAAGGCAGACAATAAAACAACAACGTCCACCCGTAGAAACCCGCAAACCCCCCCCCCTTCCCAAAAACAGCCACCAGCACCTCTAATAAGGCCAGGAGAGTCGAGGTCTGGAGGTCGGCGCAGGCCAATGTCAAGGGACATCTAGGCCACCCCCGACCCCCGGAGGAAAGTACCCCCCCAGTCCCCAGCAAAGTGAAATTACAACCTCACCATTCCCCGAGTACGTATCATAGCAATACAGTACAAGTGAGCCTCTATAGCTATCTATACAAGTGGAACTTCAGAACACCAGTACAAAATGCTACATGTACAGATCTAAAAGTCATTCAGTTCTAAAAGTCATCCAGCAGGCCAGTGTCTAGCACAAATACATAAACATATGCTTCAACCCACAGTATCCGAGGATTCAACCCATGCCCTCCAAACCTTTTCAAATTTTTTGGGGCACCCCCTTGAAACATAAGTTGCCTTATATAAGGGTAATACTGCATTAACCAAGCACTTCCAGAACAACAACGAGGGTGGAGATACCTTCTTCCAATGCAATAAGATTTCCTTTTTAGCATAGAAAAGGAGAATGACCAGTAGAGTTCTGTGTGCCACCGAGGGAACCACCTCCTCCACCAAACCCAAGAGACAAACTCGCTGGGTTCACGGAATCGGAGTAAATAACACTTCCGTGAGACAGGAAGTCACCTCAGTCCAAAACCGTTGTATCTGGCTACATTCCCAGAAAACATGAGTTGCACCTGCCGGGGAAGCGGAACACCGCCAACACTCGGTCGACGAGGTTGGGAAAATTTGGGCCAGACGGGCTGGCGTGTAGTAAATTCTATGAAGGAATTTAAATTGTATAAGCTTGTCCCTGGCAGCAACTAAATATTTGAAAGGCTCAGTCCACACTTCATCCCAGTCATCCCCCTGCAGGTCTGTCACCTCAGCCGTCCACTTTTCCTTACATCTAACTATGCTGGGGGGCGTAAGTCAGAACATATCTTTATAGACAGTGGAGAGGGTTTTTAGGGTGGTATCACAAGTCAACACGCATTCTAAGTCCGAGGGAGACATCTCCACCTGAGAAGTAGCGAATTGGGCCTGAAAGGCGTAGCGCAGCTGGAGATAACGAAATATGAAGCCACTGGGTAAGTCATATTTTTCCAGCAGTCGTTCAAACGGCAGGAGTGCTCCCGCCGCCGTTATGTCCCCCAAATTTTTTACACCCCTCACCGCCCATAACATCGGATCAGGTAAGCGACGAAAATGGGGAAGATTAGGGTTTATCCACAGAGGAGTGGAAGGAGAGGATCCGACATAACTGGGACATGTCAATTTCAAAGACTGGGTCCACACTTTAACGGTCGCCCTCATGGAAAGCCTCAAAGGGAGATCTGAGCCCAGACCTCTAAACAGCACCAACCTGAGGGTCTCAAAGGAGCCCAGGTGAGCCGCTTCCAAGATCGTAGCCGAATCCTCCTCATCTGCCCTCAACCAGCGCCTCGCAAACACCATTTGCCCTGCCAAATAATACTTGCGCCAATCCGGGAGCGCCAGACCACCATTACCCCAAGGTTCCTGGAGGGCTCGTAAGCCAATCCTGGGAACCCCTGGTGACCAAAGGAAGGAACTGATGATACTGTCAAGTTTCTTGAAAAATTGCATTGGTACCCACAACGGAGAATTTCGGAGGAAATACAAGACAACGGGCAGAAATTTAATTTTTAGGACACTAATACGACCCAATAAAGAAAGCGGGAGTCACTTCCATGCCAGTACATTTTGCTGGAGTTTGGACAATAAAGGTAGCAGGTTTAACGAGTAATAATCTTGAGGGTGCCTAGTAACCTTAATACCCAGGTAAGTGAAACTATCCACCCAGCGAAGCGGCAGGTCCCCAGCCGTAGCAGGTCGGGCACCCTCATCAAGGGGCAATATTGAGGATTTACTCCAGTTGACCCGGAGGCCAGAGCATTTGCCAAAATCGTCAAAGATAGACAGGGCCGCTCTCAAGGAGGGACCCGGGTCCTCGAGGAACAACAACATATCATCGGCGTATAGCGCCAGGCATTCTTTAATGGAACCGACTTTGATTGACCCCACGGCTGAGGAGCTGCGCAGCGCGACCGCTATAGGCTCAAGCGTGAGGGCAAACAGGAACGGGGAAAGGGGGCACCCCTGCCTCGTCCCCCGTCCCCCCTGGAAGTACGGGGAGGTGAGGTAGCCCAAACGTATAGCTGTTCTAGGGCCTGTGTAGAGGAGCCGGATCCAGGTCTTGAAGTTAGGGCCAAACCCCATGAGATCCAGCGTCTTGAGCATAAAGGCCCAATCAACCGAATCAAAGGCCTTCTCAATATCTACGGAGACCACCACCCGCTGGCCCGACGCCTCCCGGGGAGTTGAAGATAAGTGAACAACCGCCTAATGTTAGTATCAACCGACTTACCCGGCATAAAGCCCGTTTGATCCACGTCTATCAATGAACGAATGACCCCAGCCAATCTAATGGCTAGGACCTTTGTCAGGATTTTAAGATCCATATTCAAAAGGGCGATAGGGCGGTAAGAGGAGCAGTCCAGGGGATCCTTACCAGGTTTCTGCAACAGCACCATATAGGCATCCAGCATAGAGGGAGGAAGCTCCCCGGCCTCCAAACCGTGCTGCAGCAAAGAACTGATTCTGGGCGCCAAATGTTCCGAATATTGTTTATAAAAGTCAGCGGGGAAACCCGGGGCTTTGTGTGGTGGAAATGCCGCAATGGCTCTTTCCACCTCCAGAGCCGTTATCGGTTCGTCCAAGAGGGCGCTATCCCCATCCGACAGGGACGGGAGGGTAACGCTCCCCAGCAGGGCAGCCGCAGCCGCGGAGTCGCCGCCCGGCAGTGGAGCATACAGGGTCTCAAAATAGTCAGAAAATGTCTCTAAGATGTCACGAGGATCTGTCTTAACTACTTCCCCAGCGTTCCTAATAAGTGGGATATTAACCGGGGGCTGTTGGTCAGCCACCAACATTGCCAAAAATGTACCATTCTTGTCTGCAAACACAGATGCCCGTAAGTTTTTAACCTCAGTATGTGCGAGATCGGAGACGTGCAGAGAGGGAAGGCGTCTCGCCTCCAGCAACGCAGCATAACTGGAATCAGACGGCAAAGCCGCGTACTCCCCCGCCCGCCTCCTCTCCTCCTCCTGCAACATCTGCACCTCATTGTTGTGATCCTTTCTAGCAGTCTTAATGGCAGAAATACACTCTCCCCTCGTCACAGCCTTAAATGCCTCCCAAACCACTCGCTGATCCGCCGAGTCCACGTTCTCCTCCCAATATGACTGGATCGACTTGCCAAGGTGTGAGGCAACCTGATCCTGTTGGAGCCAGCCGGCAGCCAGACGCCAACCCCGCACTCCAGCCCCCAACTGGAGGTTCACTGTCAAGAGTAGCGGGTTGTGATCAGACACCCCCCCCCCGGCCATGTACTCCGAGGCAGTCAAGAGGGATTGCATTCGTGCATTGCCAAACGCCAGATCGATCCGAGCAGACGAGTGGTAAGCGGCAGACAGGTGAGAGTATTCCCTTAACAACGGATGCTTCCATCTCCAAAGTTCAGTTACGCCCATCATGGAGGCCCAAGTAAGTAAATCCACAGAGGCCGGCCGATTGGGGTTGGAAGTATCCAGGGCAGCATCAAGGATGGCATTGAAATCCCCCATGAACAATAGCGGAAAATGCATATACTCAGCCAACTTATCAGTCAAATCATACAGTAATTGTATCCCAAATGAAGGAGGCACATAAACAGCAACTAATAGCATGGTAACAGAGTAAATATCCAGAAGCACGGCCACATATCTGCCCCCTGGATCAGAGATCACCCTTTGGATTGTGCAAGGAATGGATTTACTAACGAGGATGGAGACTCCTCTAGCATACGTGGAGTAGGTGGCATGAAATGCCCTCTGTATCCACGGCCTCTGAAGAGCAAGAATCATGTTACCATCCAGGTGAGTCTCCTGCAGGAGGATGATATGTGGCTTAATAACCTTTAAATACTGAAAGACACTGGCCCGCTTAAACTTATTATTCAAGCCCCTCACATTCCATGAGAGGAGTCTGATATTGTCAGCCATGAGAATCGAGGAAAAATTGGTGCAGAACCCAGGCGGAGGCCGGAGACAAAATAAAAAAATAACTGGGACCCAAAAACAACGACCTCTAAGTACCCAGGAGTGAAAAAAGTCAGGTGCTGGTGCAAAAGTCCCCTTGCCATTATACCAAAAACCAACTCAACAAACAAAGAAAAAAGTAAAAAAAAAGAGAAGTATCCAAAAAAATAGTTGGTATGCGGCTTGAACCCCGAACTGTCCAAATAACTGAAACGTGTGACGGTCCTCCAGTGTGAACAACAGTCTGGTAGAGACGATGTCATAACTGTTCCGATGGATACTCTGGATATACCGGAGCATCAGGTGTGCAGAAAGGGCAAAGAGACACCCCCACCCCCCAGCGACCATCCACAAAAAGGGTCAAAACAGGAGACCCTAACTTCAGGCATCACGGTTTAATCCCCAAACGTCAGCCATCCAGAAGGAGGAACCAGTCAGGAGAATAGTGTAAACGTCTGTGAGATTGGGAGCAGCAAACAACAGGAGAGCAGACCAAGTCCACATCCAGGAGAAAGAGAACCATGGGCAGAACCACAAGCAGCAAGGACTCACCGCAGACCATGCAGCCAGTCGGAAGCTTCCTGCGGGGTGTCAAAGAATTTCACAGAGCCCTTGTATTGCACCCTGAGCCTACTGGCATACTGCATACTGCAGGTGATCTCCTTAGCTCGCAGGCGCTTCCTGACTTCATTAAAGGAGCGCCGACGGCGTTGTGTCTCAGCAGAGAAGTCCGGGAATAACATGACACGTGCATTCTCATAGTGAAGCTCAGGGTGCTTCTGCGCTTCCGATAGAAGCATATCCCTGTCCCTGTAATTTAGAAATTTCACCAGGAACAGGCGAGGGGGGGGCTTCAGGAGGTCTAGCCCTGGCCGGTACTCTATGTGCCCTTTCCACCACATAAGTGGGGGGTAAATTTTCCAGGGAAAGAAGTTGCTTGAAGAACTGCTCCACAAATGGAGCAGGTCTATTTCCCTCCATTCCTTCAGGGAGCCCCACCACTCTTACATTATTCCGTCGCTGCCTGTCCTCTGCATCGTCAGCGCGGTGTTGCAACGATTTCACAATGCCCTGCAGTTCGGTCATTAGAGCACTGTGGGAATGCGAGCAGTCCTCCACCTCTGAAATTCGGTCCTCCGCAGCAGTGAGCCTCCCCCGGAATTTATCAAGATCATGGCGGATGAGCGTGCACTCCGACGCCAGATGATCTATGCGGACCATCAGCGCTGCCTTGCAGCCATCAATGGCCTCCAGGATCGGGGTAGTTATCGCCCGCTGGTCAGCAGCCGAAGCCGGATCAGGGCCCTGAGAAGCTCCGGTGAGCTGGGAGTCCGCAGGCTGCTGAGTCTCAATGCCTGCATTCACACCGCCGCTTCGCTGTGGAGACGTCGGCGCCAAAATGGCGGAGGCAGAGCCCGGGCCCTGGCCTTTAGTGGAGCGAGTCTGCCGCTGGCCCTGGGGTGGCTGCCGAGCCGGTTTGGGGGTCGAGGATGGCATTGCTGGAACGCCGGGAGTCTCCCCCACAAGGTAGGATGGAGAGGCAGCCCAACCGCACACCAAAAATGGAGAGTTAAGCAGGATAACCAGAGAGCTCCGGTCAGGCACGTCTACCTTCGCTCACATCCGGCCACGCCCCCCTTGAAGACCAATCTTTAATTGTGGCATCTTTCAGTGGTTCAAGCGGTCTTTTACATGCATGTATTCCAGGGATGTACTTAATATATATATATATTTTCCCAACACATATGACTACGCATATACAATGCCAGGAACAGTATGGACCATCAGAAGTTTTGAGTCCTTTTTCTGACCTATGTTTATACTGGAACTCACGTCCTCTAACTCAGTACATTGGAAATTAGAATGTTAACAACTAAATGGTTCAGCTTAATCCCTTTCTCTGAAAGCTACCATAGATTTAAACAAATGGGAATTAATTAGTCTTAGCAATGGAGTTTAAAGTTACAGAAAGTTGTGTGAAGCTGACTGTTGAATAAATGATGTAAGCCCTTTTCCCATCACATGTACAGAATTCTCTGTGCTACCTGTAAGAACAAACTCACACACTGCACTGACTAGACTGGAACAAGAAATATAAAATTGTTCATAAAATAAATATATGCAGAGATTCTTAAAGTTGAACTTTCATCAACCCAGACTTTCAAAGTAATGGATCAAGCCGAAAAGACATGAACGAAAAGTGCTAAAATGTTCAAAGTGTTTCTAAAGCCTAAACTCTAAAAATGATAAGTATATTTATGACATGGTGCCAAAGTCAGCAGAGAATGAATCAGATGATAAACCCAAATCTTATCAGATTTCCTTGACCTCCTCCATTTAGCACTTAACCAAAGTTTCAGAAAAAGAGGTACCTTGGAAATCTTCCCTTCTAGATGTTATATGCCAGTGATAGCGAACCTTGACACCCCAGATGTTTTGGAACTACTTTTCCCATGATACTCATCCACTCTGCAGTGCAGTTGAGTATCATGGGAAATGTTGTTCCAAAACATCTGGGCTGCCAAGGTTTGCCATCACTGTTATATGCTGAAAGTATCAATGGCATCACTAGGGTTGGTGTTACCTACCTGGTGCTATACCACACCAGGGCCAGTAGTGCACAGTCACGGTGCGCCAATCCGTGCATTGTCACGGATAGGGGTGTCATGTGGGTGCTGACTGCCCCCCTCCCCCCATAGTGACCTCACTGGAAAGGAAAACTACACTTACTAATAAATTTGAGCAGCTTAAAGTACATTAATGTACTGTAAAGCCCATCTCCAGGCAAAGAAAGGATATCTGCAGAGGCACCCAGGAAACCTATTACACACAGTAGAGAGTAAAACATCTACTCAGCATCTCCTTCTGGGCTTGGGTAGTCTTTGAATGAACATCACTCTGAGCAGAGGTCTTCAGATATTTGCTCACTTACCAAAGAATAATTTCATGGGCTTAGCTTGATCACAATGACCAAACCAAGCTAAAGTAAGGTCCCACCATGATCATAATGACCAAGCTAATGGCACTTTTCCACTGCAAGTACCGGCTCGGCTCTACTCTGCCCTGCTTGGCCCGGTTTGCTTTTCCACTGCTGGTACCGCATGGTACGGTGTTGGAACGGTTCGGTATGGTTTGGTATGGTTTGCTTTTCCACTAAAGTAGCACTAAAGTTAAGTGGGTGGGATAACAACGATTCTCTGACCAATCAGTGGCTAGTAGTGACTGCATGCAAAGGATTGTGGGATATGGTACCGGTATGGTACCTCTTGGAACCACAATCGAGATGGTACTGTTTTAGAGAGCTGTACCGTTCGGTTCCATGCAGTGGAAAAGCGCCGCCGTACCGTACCGTACCGAACCGTTCCTACACCGTACCATGCGGTACCAGCAGTGGAAAAGCACAAAAGCGAGCCAAACCGTTCAGTTCCATGCAGTGGAAAAGTGCCATAAGATCCCAGTTCCATGTATTTATTTTTTGTTCCCTAAATGGGCAGTTTAAGAACAAGTCACTCATCCTGCAAGTGGAAGGACATCAGAGCAATGAGAGGAAACCCTCAGAAGTACAGAAGAACATTCAAACAGTTTCTAAGGTGGGGTTTAAACTCTGCACATAGAACTAAAGAACATAACCATTAACTATTTAGATATCATTGTGCTGCATTGCTGAATATGTTACCATTAAAAATTAAATAAAGACATTTCCAGATGTTTTGTTTTTTTGAGTTTGGAAACATTTTTCTGCAACTTCTACTAAGTACAAACAGTTACCAACCTATGCAAAGTATGAACAGCATGGGAAGGATAAAGAAAAACGGTCAGACACCATCAAATACGGACATCAGACACGGGAAATGAACTGAAGAGTAAACTGAAGGAGCTTAAGTCTTGATAGCTCAACAGGACACCCACAATACTGTGTTTATAGGAAACTATCTTCCATGATCACTTCTTGACTCTGAATAAGAAGAGTAAATGCATTTTCAAGTACTGGACCATAATGGCAATTTGTACAATATCACTCTAACAATACTTTCCATTTTTCCCTAATCTCACTCTGTAAACACCATTCTAAAATGGAAGCTTACTAAAACTCCTTCTTGTTTCTTCAACGATGCTCCGGAACAGAGGATCTAGGTCAAAAATAAATAAAAACAAAAATTATTCTATTTGGGAAAATTATAAAAGTTTTACTGAGCTGGAAGATAGTGAAGTCACTTACACCGGGAATTTTAATTTGAGTAAATAACACTGCAAACTCTTTAAGTTATTTTCCATTTCAGTTAATTCCCCAGTTTCCCTTAGTATAGCCTGACTCCTCTTGCCACAGATTTAAAAGTCTCAAAGAAGAAAGGGCTTTTCATTCTTTTCCACTGAGGGACACAGGAAGTCTTATACCTCCGGGTTATACTGATGCCTACAGGAAGATGAGACACTGGCAAACGAAAAAATGTTTTTTGTTTGATAACCCAAAGCAATACTTACAGCAGGACCATAAACCTGTGGCCCCCAATAGACTTCAAGAAAAGGATTTTACAATGGGCACTAAAAAGTCTATTTTCTTTCTCATCCTTGGAGGAACACAGAAAGTTATAGAGACACAGAAGGGCATTTTGTACCTATTTGTAATCATTAACCTTGGGCAAAAATACTTGTTGATCCTGCCAATGACCTCTTCCTGCCATTAGTGGTGGCAATGATTTACAGGGTCATCTACCTTGTGCAGCGTTGCCACCTCATGTGTGCATGCTCCAAACACCATGTCTAGCGCTTATGCCACTTTTACACAGCCCAGGTCAGTTTTTGCTCAGCAGGCAGGGGATCTGTCTGCTGGAGCGGGTAGATGAATGGTCCATGCCTGTTCCACTTATGCAGAGCAGACGCGAACACAACCCACTCGGCTCTCTGGGCAGCCAGATGTAAATGGACGGCTGTCCATTACCACCCAGCTGCCCTCCGATCTGGCCAGCCGGAGTTCGGAGGGCAGCCAGGAACGGATCTATGCATTCTATGCAATAAGGTGAAAAAACCTTCTTGGTTGCAGCTCCCCCCCCCCCCCCCCCATTATTTTTACCTGAACCCAAATGTTCCAGCAATGTGCACGAGCCCAGCAACTCCAGCCGCTGTCTCGGATACTCATAGAATAGACAAGCCTTTTTCAACCAGGGTGCCTAGGCACACCAGGGTGCCTTCAGATGTCTTCAGGGGTGCCTTGGCAAAATGCCTAGAAACTACCCAGAACATTGTATGCATTCATTACACAAATCCACAGGTTTTCATTGTGCACCATTACAACCTTCTAGTCGCCAGTGTCCTATCATCATCAGTTGATAAGAAGGATGTTGGGCACCTGCACAATACCCTTATTTGTCCTTCTCCTGCCCCTCTCCATCAGTGCTGAGGTTAGATTAACTGAGTGAGGGAGAGAAACTGAGGGAGAAGAGAAACACTGGAATATTAGTCAGTACTAGTATGCAAAAGTGTTCGCTTTGGAAGAATAAATCACTACTACTGTTGGGTGTCCTACACATATAGCTGTCCTGAATTATGTAAAATTATGTACAATTATTTTTTTTTTTTTTTTTTTAGAATGGGGTGCCTCAAGATTGTGCGGAATTGTAAAGGGTGCCTTGACTGAAAAAAGGTTGAGAAACACTGGAATAGACTGATAGCAGCGGGAGTCATTATTAGCTGCTTTTAATCAAATCCAGTGACATGGGAGCGGGGGGGGCGGGGCCTTGTCCTGCTGTATGTGTCAATGGACGCAGCAGCGGAACTCGTGAGCACGCAAGCACAGGTGCCCCCATGGAAAGAGGCTCTCCGCGGGGGCACCCAATAAAGAGGAGGAGCCAGGAGCACTGCCGAGGCACCCAAGAAAAGGAGGATTCAGGGCTGCTCTGTGCACAGAGCAGGTAAGTATAACAAGTTTGTGATTTAAAAAAAATAAATAAATAAACCAACCTTTACAATCACTATAACCTCAGTTTGTAAAAATGGTGGTTTAGGTTTACTACCACTTTCAATAATACTTTAAAAAGCAGTCTAACTGAGGGTTGGGTAACAAAACAAACAGGCCAAACATAAACAACGGAAAGTGGGAACTGCCTGCAGCTATCTGCAACTTCAGTGGGGACATGGACAGGTGGGGGAGACAGAGAACTACAGGATCAACCAGGTTTTTTTTGCAAAATGCAGACAACGAATCCCATAGTGACTGAGTGAATATGAACAGCATGTAATACACCATTTATTGATAGTTTTTAATGCTGTGGGTTTAGTGACACTTTAATTGAACAAGCTAAAAGCTGATTGGCTACAGCGTATTTATAACGACAGCAAGCTTTTATAATGAAAAAAATGGCTGTATTATTCTTTAGACATTTGTATTTCACATCTGCAAAAACTTTAAAAGGACTATAAAGAATTAACATAAATCAACAAAAAAACTGTTGAATAAAAAAATATGTGCATTTTTTATTTTTTGCATTGGAGCTTGCAAAGCATTGCAACTGCAATCAGTGGTTAGAAGGTGCAATGCTCTGACTCCTGAAGACTATTCCTCCAGCTGCAAGTTCAACCACAGTGGCAGATGGGACTTGTAACCTTTTCACTCAAAGATTCTAGTAAATAAATGACATGGTTGTGCAGGCAGAACCACACACAGTCACGCTGATGCCGAAGTCAGAAAGGTAGACTTCTCTTTTAGGTTTGGAGTAGCATGACTGGCCCAGCACTTTCATCGTATCAAGACTCAAGCAAAATATTTCTGTACCCAGTTTCCAGCTCAGTCTATGCGCCATAGCTTTTACAAGGGGTCAGACTTTCCCTGCTGTGTGGTTTTTCTTTTTTTTATTCACACAGGAGAGGACATGAAAGGATGAGTAAGGTCTTGGAACAAAAGCCTTGAGATCCCACAGCTGGAGCCTTAGGGAAACAGAAGCCAGTTTATGAATCAGCGCACTCATTTGCAAACATAGCCAAAATGTTCATTCAGGGTGGACCAATTCTATAGATTTTAAATATTACAACACCCTGTGGAAGTATCGTCCTCACAAGTCCAAGAAAACAAATGGTGGTGACTTGCAGCTTTGCCCTTCCAGATGCCTTTGCTCATAACATTCAAATTGTAGACTGGCTATTGCGTCTCACACATTATTAATGTTTAGTGTGATCACAAATTGTCAGTGCACACTGCGAGCGTTAACCACTTCTGGACCGGAAGGATTTGCCCCCTTAAAGACCAGGCCATTTTTTTGCGTTTCGGCACTGCATTACTTTAACTGACAATTTTGCGGTCGTTCGACACTGTACCCTAATAAAACTGATGTCTTTTTTTTTCCACAAATAGAGTTTTCCTTCGGTGGTATTTGATCACCTGTGCACTTTCTGCTATATAACATTCCCAATAAAAAAAAAAATGATTTTTTTGTTAAAAAAAAAATCCCAATAAGCGTATTTTGATTGGTTTGCGCAAAAGTTATCGCGTCTACAAACTAGGGGAAAGATTTATGTCATTTTTATTTTATTTATTTTTTTTACTAGTAATGGCGGCCATCTGCGATTTTTAGCTGGACAGCGACATTGCGGTGGACAGATCGGACCCCTAACTGACATTTTTTACACTTTTGGGGGGACCAGTGACATTACTACAGTAATCAGTGCTAAAAATATGCACTGTTGCTGTAATAATGACACTGGCAGGGAAGGAGTTAACCTAGGGGTGATCAAAAGGTTAAGTGTGAGCCTAGGGGAGTTTTTTCTAACTGTATGAGGGAGGTACTTGTGGAATCAACACAGAGACCTATGATCCTAAATAGGAGGAACACAGGCTCTGTGTTCATTCAAGAGAGAACAACGGTCATCTGTGTTTACAAGAGTAGACCGTCGTTCTCTCTCAGCGGGGAGCGATCGCGAGTGCCTGGCGGCAATCTGTGCCGGCAGTCCCGTGGATCGGCTTCCCCGGTTCCTAATGGGGGCGGGCGAGCCGCCCCTAGGAGCACTTCCACGAACTGTCAAACAGGTACGGCGGTACACACAGCCGAGCCAGCCTGCCGCATTATATCTGCGGCAGGGCGGGCAGCAAGCAGTTAATGCACACACCCTAAAAAAAGCGTGCTCCATCAAAGTGGTAGTTCATTGTTAGGACAAGAGAGTGTTTAGGAGATGAGGACTGGTTAGCTTTGCTTGACTATCACTCCCCCAAGCTCCTTTGGCAGAGGCCATGTGACAAGTATCTCTGATTAGATCATGTGACTGGCCACTAAAGTGAGGTTTTCTAAATAAATTTGGTTCTTCCCAACTTTATCTACTATTGCTGGAGATGGACCGAAATTTCAGCCACCTTAAATGATCATCCGGAAAAATGGTAATCGGCATTTTGCTGATAAAGAGGTGCCAATAATAGAGACCAAAAGACACGCCATTTTACAACGAATTTGTCTTGCTTATGGTGTGTTTTTCATAGGTCATGTGACTCAACTGCATCAAAAACCTTACATGGGTGCATTATTGATTCATTCTTGCTGCGTTTTTTAATGCATTTCAACAGGGAGGTGCGTTTTTGGCGTGTTTTTTTTAACTGACCAAAAATGCGGCAAGCAAGATTGTTAACACCACAACGGAAGCTCAACGGACCAGCGTGAAGATATATATAGAATTTAAAGAGATAATACAACAATATATATATATATATATATATATATATATATATTTAAAAACTGTCATTTTCGGTTTCGGCCAGGTGCATCCTGCATTTTCAGTTTCGGCACCAACATTTTCATTTCAGTGCACCAGTCTATTGCTCTAAAGGAGCAATAAGGATTACAACAAAACAGACATGAGTTCAAACTCAAACTGTACGTCTATTTTCAAGGGATTGTAAAAAAAATGTTACAGTTATTTTCTTTAAAGCCCAATTGAACCATTAATACTTGGTACTGTAATGCAGTCAGGCAGCATATACACTGATCAGCCATAACATTATGACCACCCACCTAATATTAAGTAGGCCCCCTTTCACTGCTGAAACAGCCCTGATCTGCCAAGGAATGGACTCCATTAGACCTCTGAAAGTATGCTGTGGTATCTGGCACAAAGCCATCAGTAGCAGATCCTTTAAAGAGGTTGTAAACCTCCAAATAGTTTTTTTTGAAAAAAAAAAAACACCTGAAAGACAAACACATAATGAGCTAGTATGCATCGCATACTAGCTCATTATGAAATACTTACCTTAAAACGAAGCCCCAAAGTGCCGACCGCTCACCTCTCTCATAGGCAACATGTTCTGTCCCCCTTCTTCCGGGTTTGCGGCATCCGGCCATCTGATTGGCTGAAGCCGCGATAACCTCACTCCCGTGCGCCGACGGTCACGGCACGGGGCTCTGAAGAAAGGGCACCAGCAGCCGTTCCTTCAGAGCGCATGCGCCAGTGACGTCACTGGCTGCATGTAAGGTAAATATCTCCAAAGCGGTACATGTTTAGGAGATATTTACAGTACCTATAGGTAAGTCTTATCATAGGCTTACCTATAGGTACAACTTGCAGAGGAGGGTTTACTTCCTCTTTAAGTCCTGCAATTTGCAAGGTGGGGCCTCCATGGCTTAGACTTGTTTTTCCAGCACATTCCACAGATGCTCGATTGGATTGAGATCTGGAGAATCTGGAGGCCAAGTCAATATCTCAATGACACCTTCCACTGCTCTATGGTTCAGTTCAGATGCACACATGGCCATTGTAGGTGCTTTTGGCTGTGGACATGGGTCAGCATGGGCACCCTGATCAGTTTGTGTGTTCTGACACCTGTCGGAACCAGAATTAACTTTTTCATTAATCTGAGATACAGTAGCTGTTCTATTCTACGTGGACCAGCCTACGCTCCCTATGTGCATCAATGGGCCTTGGCTACCCATGACCCTGTGGCCAGTTTGACAATCTTCGTTCCTTGGACCACTTTTGGTAGGTCTTAACTACTGTAGCCCAGAAACATCCCACAAGAGCTGTCGTTTTGGAGTCGTCCAGCCATTACGATTTGGCCCTGGTCGCTCAAATCTTCACGCTTGCCCGTTTTTTCTGCTTTCAACACATCAACTCCAGGGACATGTTCACTTGATGCCTAATATATCCCACCCATTTTTGGATGCCATTGTAATGTGATAATCAATGCTATTCACTTTTCACTTTTCCTGACGGTGGTCAAATTATTATGGCTAATTGGTGTACATGGTGTATACAGGGCGCTCTTTTAGTTCTAAAGAAAGAACTGAAATCCTTTATGCAGGAAGCACATAGGAGATTCTCTCTGCGGCTTCCTCACAAAAATTAACAGCCCGGCTCTCCAGAGGTCCAACACATTTTCCAAATATTGCTCTAATTCAGCCTTTTTCAAACAGGGTGCCCAGGCACCCCGGGGTGCCTTCAGGTGTCTTCAGGGTGCCTTGGCAAAATGTCTAGAAATTGCCCAAAAATTGTATACAAGCCAGCGGGTGGATTAGGTTTATCTATTAATTACATAAAGCCACAGGATTTCACTGTGCACCATTACAATCTTCTAGCTGCCAGTGTCCTAACAACCAATTATGTCATTGGTTAATAAGGAGGACATCAGGAACCTGCACACCATCCTTTTTTGTCCACCCCCTTTCCTATCTTGGTCAGCACTGGGGTCACAGTCTCAAATGAGGGAGAAGAGAAACATTGGAAACTAGGCAGTGCCAGTGTGCAAAATTGTGTTTGCTTTGGATGAATAAATCACCTCTAAAGTTGGGTGTCTTACGCATGTGGATGTTGCTGCATTATGTAAAACTATTACTTCAGTTTTTTTAAATTCAGAATGGGGTGCCATGAGATTGTGCTGAATTTAAGGGCGCCTTGACTGAAAAAGGGTTGAGAAACATTGCTCTAATTAACAGCACTTTAGCTCCCTTCGCCCACTGGAGAGCCGGGCCACAGCATTTTGAGAGAGCGTGGTCTGACTCTCCTATGTGTGTCAGCACAGAGTATTTTAACCCCTGCTGCAGCATTAAATACAATTCAAATAGTCCCATATTCATTACCATATATGCAGCCTGACTGCATTACAGTAATACAATTTAGAGGGTTCAAATGAAATTCATGTTCTATGTTCAAGCACAACATTTTGGAAAACATTTTAGTTTATAATAGAGTGTGATAAGCCATGATTTCAGAAATCTGGTTTACTACTGTATGTTTTAGACTTGAATAGCAGAATCTCAATTTACAAACACAGCTGAATGTACCCCATTCCCCCAGTGAAGAAAATGCTTTTGAGCTCTTCAGTTCGTAGAAGTAATCACCAAGTACACAACTAGTGCTGGGCTTTCTTTTCAGACAGCTGGGCATGCACTACACACACTAAAGCAGGGGTCTCCAAAATTTCGGAACTAAGGGCCAATTGACTGTCCTTCAGACTTTGAGGGGGCCAGGCTGTGGCCAGTGGGAGCAGAAAATGCCCCATCATTGATATTAGTGGGAGGAATAATGCCCCGTTGTTGGTATTCGGAGGAGAAAGAGTGTGCCATCATTGGTGTCAGTGGGAGGAATAATGCCCCATTGTTTGGGTCAGTGGTAAGAATAGAGCCCCATCATTGGTGTCAGTGGGAAGAATAGTGCCCCATTGTTTGGGTCAGTGGTAAGAATAGTGCCCCACCATCGGTGTCAATGGGAAGAAAAGTGCCCCATTGTTTGGGTCAGTGGTAAGAATAGTACCCCATCATTGGTGTCAGTGGGAAGAACCGTGCCCCATCATTGGGGTCAGTGGTAAGAATAGTACCCCATCATTGGTGTCAGTGGGAAGAATAGTGCCCCACTGTTTGGGTCAGTGGTAAGAATAGTACCCCATCATTGGTGTCAGTGGGAAGAATAGTGCCCCATTGTTTGGATCAGTGGTAAGAATAGTACCCCATCATTGGTGTCAATAGGAAGAATAGTGCCCAATTATTTGGGTCAGTGGTAGGAATAGTGCCCCACCATCGGTATCAATGGGAAGAATAGTGCCCCATTGTTTGTGTCAGTGGGAGGAATAATGCCCCATTGTTGGTATTAGGGGAAGAAATAGTGCCCTATCATTGGTGTCAGTGGGAGGGAATAGTGTTTGGCTCAGTGGTAAGACTAGTTCCCCATCGTTGGTGTCAGTGGAAAGAATAGTGCCCCATTGTTTGGGTCAGTGGTAGGAATAGTGCCCCACTATCGGTGTCAATGGAAAGAAAAGTGCCCCATTGTTTGGGTCAGTGGTAGGAATAGTGCCCCACCATCGGTGTCAATGGAAAGAAAAGTGCCCCATTGTTTGGATCAGTGGTAAGAATAGTACCCCATCATTGGTGTCAGTGGGAAGAATAGTGCCCCATTGTTTGGATCAGTGGTAAGAATAGTACCCCATCATTGGTGTCAGTGGGAAGAATAGTGCCCCATTGTTTGGGTCGGTGGCATGAATAGTGCCCCACCATCAGTATCAATGGGAAGAATAGTGCCCCATTGTTTGCGTCAGTGGTAGGAATAGTGCCCAATTGTTGGGGTTGGTGACAGGAATTATGCCTTGTGTCAGCGGGAGGAATAATATCTCAAGGGCCTGATAAAGGCAAGCAAAGGGCCACATTGGTGCCCTGGGCCACAGTTTGGAGACCACTGCGCTAAAGCATCAAAATGTTTATTCGTAAAATAAGGTTTTAATAAAAAGAATACACAATACTGTATATTGCTATTTAAACATTAGCTACCCTTTAAAGCAGAACTAACTGATGAAACTAACCTACAATTCTAGTAGTAAAATCTTTTTCGGATTATTATTCCTCTTTTCCCTACATAGTAATCGGTCTGAGAGTAGAATGTTTTGTACTGTGAGCCAATCAGGGTGTACATATTTGTGCAATGCTGTCAATATGACCAGTTTACCTTGGTACCTTGGTCCATGCACTTAAAAATGACAGGTTCTGGTGCTAGCCCTCCCACCTAGCCACCCAAATACACTCACCTTCATCTTACTTCCCTGCCACTCCATTTATCTGTCGGAGCCTTTGTAAATAACCAACATTTCCAAGTAAGGGGCAGCATGTGGCCCTCTTCTCTTACTCCCAGAATGCAGTGCTCCTGCCTAAGTGTCCTATTGCAAAGTCCGAACACTATGACATATGGGGAAGAGAGAAGGCCATTAACCCTGTGTATGCTCTGACACATGAGCTTACACAGTGATGACACCCACAACTCTGACAGGCTAATGGAGTGATTTGAGAAATGCAGGGGAGGTGAATATCAGTTGTTTGCAAAGGAAGATGGGGCTAGCAAGAAAACCTTTCACTTAGGCCGACCACACATGGTTCAAACCTCAACCGGTGCAGCAGGAACCGGTCGAGATTCGAACCATTAGTACAACCAGGCTGCCGGATTCTCTTGCGATTGTCGCTAGCAGATGCTATAGCCGCTAGCAATATTCACTGTCTTCTGCCAGTGAGGGCGGCTTACCCTGCCCCCCCCCCCCTGCAGGGAGAAGACAATGACTGATTTCCCTGTCAGCAAATGTCTGTGTTGATGGGGAAATCGTGCAAATTTCTTTCCCACAACCACAGAAATTTGCACCGTATATGGCCGGCCTTAGCCCTGAGTGTGAAAAGTGACAGATTGCCTTCATGAGCATGAGGGAAAAGGTTTAGGAATCTTACATGAGGAAAGGTCTTCCAGGAACACATCAATGTGATAATACCCCGTCACAGTCCAATGAGCAGTACAGTTAGGAATCTGCAACAGTAAAGAGTGGCATGACTGCTGATAAGCTTAAAGTGGAAGTAAACCCTCCTATATTTTTCAGCCAAGGAAGCTGCCATCTTGGCCTCTGTTTAATCTGCAACTGCCATGATGCTGGACACGTGATCAGTTATGACACCAGCCATTGGATGGTTTGATAGTTTGGTTGAGAGCACAAGCAATGTGACAGTTAGCATTTCTGGCATGCCAGAATGTTAACTGTTTTTTGAAAATATCAAATTGTTGGGTTTACTTCCTCTTTATGCCAATTCCGACCAGTTATTACGAGCACAACACCTTGCCCCCCAGAAAAGACACACAGACTTGTTTAAGTTGGAATTAGGGCAAGGCCACATCTTTATGGAACTTATGACTGTAACAATATTATATTACCACATAACGATGCCAGTCAAGGTCTATACCGTGAGCATCATAACAAACACAGATAGTCTAATAAGCCTGTTTCCACCATCAGTGTGAGACAGGCATTAAACTGATCTCAGGCTTAAACTTGAGGGCAAGGCCCATAAAGGAATATCCATCACTGGCAAGGTAAAACCGCCAACAAAGCTGTGACAAATTCGCAACGGGCGGGTGGGTGTTCAACTCTTGAGACGTCAGAATCTCCTCAGAGTGGTGGGAGGTGCCCTTGCGTAGCCCCTTTTCTAGAGTTCAGGCTCCACCCCATCACCTCGTGTCTTAGTGGCCAATCCCATCAAATCCACCTAAACTCCCCGTTTATCACAACGCCCACATAGCTGCCAAGCTTCCAGCAGTCAAGGCTCCCTTTCCCTAGATGGGGTCAAGGGGACTTCCATTATCCTCCTGACTAGGAATTGCCACGAGTGGCTGATCAGAATTACAAATATTTAGGTTGGTTAAACAGATTATTTACCTGTCCACCTAGAATTTTGCTTAACCACATCAATACCACTGTACGTGTAACTCTGAACTGGTAACCTGTGCCATAGTTTGACCATGTTCCATGGGTGTTCGCAATTTTAGGCCCCTTTCACACTTGTGCGACTTGTCCTGTGATTTGGGACTGCAAAGTCGCATGACAAGTCGTACTCCATGATTTCCAATGAGTACCGTTCATATCTGTACGACTTCAAGTCAAACCGACTTCAAATTATTCCCTGCACTACTTTGGGATGATTTTAATGCGTTTTGGAGGTCCAAAGACATAGGTATTGCTTCAAGTCCAGTAAAAATCGCTGTAAAATTGCGGCAACAAAATTGCGCAACTTTTAGGTCGCATAAGTGTGAAAGGGGCCTTAAAGAGAGACGTATCTTTTTACTTGGTGTAACATCATTTTATTTATATTTAACAATAAAATTGGGTATTATATTGTGTTTTCGGTTGTGTTTGGGTTCACTGAGTGCCGGTTCACACACATGCGATGTCAGTCTTCATATGTGATTCGCAGCGCACCGCTCTGCAAATCACATGCGATGTCTGTGCGTTGTGAATTCAGCCATACATATTGTACGGCTGAATTTGCATCGCGTTCGGACCCAAGTCGCACAGGACCCTTTTTTTTGGTCCGCACCAGAATCAGATCACATTGGTGTTCACACCTATGCGATCCGATTCCTGTCCGAACTGACAGTTCGCACTGTGATATGCAAACTAATCTGGGGGTGTTGTTACCTTTGTATTGATACCCCCAGCGATTCGCATATGGCAGTGTGAACTGCCTGCGAGTTGAGTGTGATGCAGTGGATTCGAAAGATTCCAGCATCACATATGTGTGAACCGGCACTGAAATTCATTAACCACTTAAGCCCCGGAAGATTTTACCCCCTTCCTGACCAGGCCCTATTTTGCGATTCGGCACTGCGTGACTTTAACGGACAACTGCGCGGTCGTGCGACGCTGTACCTAAACAAATTTGACGTCCTTTTTTTCTCACAATCAGAGCTTTCTTTTGGTGGTATTTGATCACCTGTGCAATTTTTTGATCATGTGCTATAAACAAAAAAATAGTGACAATTTTGCAAAAATAACAATATTTTTTACATTTTTTTATATGAAATTCCCCCCCAAAAAATGTAAAAATCAAAAATTTTTAACATTTTAGGCCAATTTGTTTTATGCTACATATGTTGGGTAAAAAAATTGCAATAAGCGTATTTTGATTGGTTTGCGCAAAAGTTATTGCGTTTACTATCTAAGGGAAAGACTTTTGTCATTTTTATTGTTTTTTTTTTTTAACGAGTAATGGCGGCGATCTGTGATTTTTTTTGCGGGACTGCGACATTGCGGCGGACAGATCGGACCCTTGACTGACATTTTTTACACTTTTGGGGGTACCGGGGACATTACTACAGTAATCAGTGTATACATATGCACTGTTACTGTAAAAATGACACTGGCAGGGAAGGGGTTAACTTTATTGGAGAAGGAGGGGTTAAATGTGTCCCTAGGGGTGTGCTTTTAACTGTTATGGGATGTGGCTGTTTGTGTAACTACAGAGATATACAATCCTACATAGCAGGACCGTATGATCTCTTTCATTACACAGGGGAGAATGACAGGCGGCTTTGTTTACATTAGCCGCCTGCCTTTCTCCCTGTGTACCGGACGATCGCGAGTGGCTGGCGGACATCGGGTCCGCCGGTCACAAGCGCGGGGATCACAGTGAACGAGCGGGGGCCGGAAGCGCCTCTGGCGCTGCACGCTCGCCCCCTATTGGCTCGCAGGCGAGTGATGTACCCATACGTCACTTTGCCTGCACGGGGCTGACCGGCGCAGTATATGTACTTGCCGCAGTCGGCAAGTGGTTAAAGTGTATTATTTCCAAAAAAATTGCATTTGAAAAATGTCTGCGCAAAAATTGTTTGATAAAAAAAAAATTGCAACACCCACCATTCTATTCTCCAGGGCCTCTGCTTAAAAAAATAAATGTTTGTTCGAAGTAATTCTCTATCTAAAAACAAAATGCTGATTTTACATGTATGTGAGATGTGTTAGAGTTGGCCTGGGGGTAAAGTGGTTACCACTTTAATACCGGGCACTTTTACTGCCTTCCTGCTTAGGCTGATTTTCAGCTTTCAGCGCTGTCCCACTTTGAATGACAATTGCGCAGTCATGCAACAACGTACCAATAAGAAATGTTTATACTTTTGTTAATCATCACTGAGTTTTTTTTTTGCTAAATAAAGAAAAAAAAATATGTAAATGTTGTGTCTGAGCACTTGTGCACGCTGATAACTGCAAGGTATAGTTGAAGATCACATCTGTTTATGTTATGAACAGGAAGGAAGATCTAAAAGTACATAGTGATTGTATAGTGCGAGGCAGATTTGCATATCCATTTATAGTCGTTATCATCTGAGAACAAGATGTTCTCTCTATATAGGTGGTGTTATGCGACACCTGATATCACTACAATATAAGGAAAAATACATTCTTGCGCAATGATCACTCATGCTTATCATATTTATTACCGCTATGATTCCTTAGCTATATAATAGGAAATACAGTGCCTTAAAAAAAGTATTCATACCCCTTGAAATTTTCCACATTTTGCCATGTTATAACCAAAAATGTAAATGTATTTTGGGGGGATTTTATGTGATAGACCAGTGATGGGGAACCTTGGCATCTAGATGTTTTGGAACTAAATTTCCCATGATGCTTTTGCACTCTGCAGTGTAGTAGAGTAGCATGGGAAATGTAGTTCGAAAACATCTGGGATGCCAAGGTTCGCCATCACTGCGATAGATCAAGTGGAAGGAAAATGATAAATGTTTTTTTACAAGCAAATATCTTAAAAGTCTGATGTGCATTTGTATTCAGCCCCCCTGAGTCAATACTTTGTAGAACCACCTTTCGCTGCAATTACAGCTGCAAGTCTTTTTTGGGGATTTCTCTACCAGCTTTGCACATCTAGAGAGTGACATTTTTGCCCGTTCTTCTTTGGAAAATAGCTCAAGCTCTGTCAGATTGGATGGAGAGAGCCTGTGAAAAGCAATTTTCAAATCTTGCCACAGATTCTCAATTGGATTTAGGTCTGGACTTTGACTGGGCAATTCTAAAACATAAATGTGCTTTAATCTAAGCCATTCCATTGTAGATCTGGCTGTATGTTGAGGGTCGTTGTACTGCTGGAAGGTGAACCTCCGCCCCAGTCTCAAGTCTTTTGCAGGCTCTAACAGGTTTTCTTCTAAGATTTCCCTGTATTTGGCTTCCATCCATCTTTCCATCAACTGACCATCTTCCCTGACCCTGCTAAAGAAAAGCATCCCCACAACATAAAGCTGCCCCACCATGTTTCACGGTGGGGGTGGTGTGTTCAGGGTGATGTGCAGTGTTAGTTTTCCACATAGCGTTTTGCTTTTAGGCCAAAAAGTTCAATTTTGGTCTCATTTGACCAGAGCATCTTCTTCCACATGTTTGCTGTGTCCCCCACATGGCTTCTCACGAACTGCGAACGGGACTTCTTATGGCTTTCTTTCAACAATTGTTTTTTTCTTACCACTCTTCCATGAAGTTGGTCCACACTTAACTGCGCTAAATAATATAAACTTAAGTGCCGGTTCACACTATTGCGATGCGGGAACACTGCGAATATACTGCGTGTTCCCGTATCGCATCCGCAGCACAGGCAGTTCACACTTCCATATGCGATACGCTGGGGGTGTCAATTCAAAGTTAACGACACCCCCAGATCAGATCGCATATCGCAGTGCGATCTGAGAGTTCGCACAGAAATCGTATCGCAATGGTGTGAACCACCAAGCGATCCGATTCTGCTGCGGACCAAAAAAAAGGTCCTGTGCGTGTTCACTACGATTGTGGTGCAAATTCAGCCATACAAACTGTATGGCTGAACTCGCACCGCACAGACATCGCATGTGATTTTAGGAGCAGTGCGCTTCGAATCATATGCGATGTCTGCGATCGCATTAGCGTGAACCGGCACTCAAAGTAGTAACTTACAGTGAGATACCACTCAAATCCAAATCAAAAACAAAAAGCTGTGCTGTGATATATGATAAATGTATAGATAAATAAATTAGGTGAGTTATGTCAATATATTAAATGATATAACAAATAGATATAAAACAATCACAAAATAAGTGAATTGTTAAAGTCCAAAATCAGTGAAAAATTTAGATTCCATCCATAACAGAATCAATATGTGAAGTGAATAATGAAATTCCACCATCGACAATGTGTATGCGCCACCACATAGAAGGCCTGCTTACCAGAAAAAAAGGACCACTAAGGGTCAACTACGCCAGGCGTAAAAAGATGTGGTGATCAAGTAGGACCTCTCCGCTGTAGCTCTTATATTCCGCTTGGTAACAGATGCAGATCTCCAAGAGAAGCAATAAGAAACTCCATAGTGTAAAATGGTATGGATGACTTTATTAAAAAAATTATAGTTGCACTTACATCAATCAAAAGATACAAGCCGGCCAGTTCTACGCTACACCCATCCTTTCGGGATCTTCATGACTATCGGTGACGTCAGCACGTCGCGAACCAACGCGTCTCGCCCCCCCCAGGACGACGTCAATTGTGACGAAACGTGTCAGGTCGTCACGTGCTGACGTCACCGATAGTCATGGAGATCCCGGAAGGACGGGTGTAGAGATTGAATTTTGCAAAGGCATTCGATACAGTTCCCCAGAAATGTTTGCTGTACAAACTAAGGTCTGTCGGCATGGACCATAGGGTGAGTACCTGGATTGAAAACTGGCTACAGGGGAGAGTCCAAAGGGTGGTGATGAATGGAGAGTACTCAGAATGGACTGGAGTGGAAAGTGGGGTCCACCAAGGATCTTTGCTGGGACCAATCCAGTTTAATTTATTCACAAATGATCTGGAGGATGGGATAAAAAGCCCAATATCAGTATTTGCGGACGATGCAAAGCTTATCAGGGCAATAACCTACACGGGATGTGGAAACCTTGCAAGAAGACCTAAACAAAATAATGGGGTGGGCAATTACATGGCAAATTAGGTTAATTTTGAAAAATGTAAGGTAATGCATTTGGGTGTCAAAAATTTGAATGCAAGTTACTCGCTAGGGAGAGAACCTCTGGGGGAATCTAGGATAGAAAAGAACCTGGGGGTCCTACCAGTGTTTTTCAACTCCTGTCCTCGGGACCCACTAACAGGCCAGGTTTGCAAGATAACTGAAATACATCACAGGTGATATAATTTGCTGCTCAGTGATTGCAGTATTCTAGTCTGCATCTCTCCAAAGTAATACCTAAAATCTGGCATGTTAGTGGGTCCTGAGGACTGGAGTTCAGAACCACTCTAGTAAACGATAGGCTCAGCAATGGCATGCAATGCCAAGCTGCTGCAACCAAAACCAACAGAATATTGGCATGCATTAAAAAGGGGATTCACTCCAGAGATAAAAGGATAATTCTCCCACTCTGCAAGACTCTGGTTCCGGCCGCATCTTAAGTATGCCGTCCAGTTCTGGGTACCGGTCCTCAGGCAGGATGTGCTGAAACTGGAAAAAGTTCAGAAAAGGGCAACAAAGCTAATAAAGGGAATAAAGGACCCCAGCTATCAGGAAAGGCTACAAGCATTGAACTTATTCTCTCTGGAGAGAAGACGTTTGAGAATATTATATCTATGTATAAATACCTTACCTGCGACACCCTAGCAAAGGGATAAAACTTTTCAGTGAAAGGGAATTCAAAAAGGCACGCGGTCATTCACTAAAATTAGAAGAGAAGCGGTTTAACTTTAAACTGCGTTGAGGGTTCTTTACTGTCAGAGTGGTAAGGATGTGGAATTCTCTTCCATAAGCAGTGGTATCAGCAGGAAGCATTGATAATTTCATAACCGATTAGATGGGCATCTTAATGACCACAACATACAGGGATATACAATATACTGTTGACATAAACGAACACTCGCACACAGACATATCATAGGTTGAACTGGATGTGTCTTTTTTCAACCTCACCAAGGGCTGAATACAAATGCATGCCACACTTTTCAGAAATGTATTTTTTTAAAAATTGGAAAACCATGCATCATTTTCCTTCTACTTCACAATTATGTGCCACTGTGTGTTGGTCTAGAGCAGGGATTCCCAAACTACGGCCCTCCAGTTGTTCAGGAACAACAAATCCCATCATGCCTAGTCATGTATGTGAATGTGAGAGTTTTACAATGCCTCATGGGATGTGTAGTTCTGCAACAGCTGGAGGGCCGTAGTTTGGGAATCCCTGGTCTAGAGCATAAAATCCCAATATAATACGTTTCCGTTTTTGGTTGTAACATGACAAAACGGGGAAAATGTCAAGGGGTGTGAATACTTTTTCAAAGCACTGTATCATCTTCATAAACATCAGGATTAAAGCAAAACACACTGTGGTGGCTTTATTAAAGACAAATAGACTGTGCACTTTGCAAGTGAAGTTATTCCAGAGCCTAGTAAATGAGGTTAAGCTTTACTTTGCAAATAATATCCAATCACATGCAAGGACAATTTAAAAAAATGTTTATTCTTTCACATGACTGGATGACAGAAGTCAGCAGAGCTCCCCCTTATTTACTAAATTCTGGAGCAACTGCACTTGCAAAGTGCAGTCTATTTGCGTTTAGTAAATCCACTTCACTGATTTTACAACTTTGTAATGGTTCCAGTAAAAAGACTATAACAAATCTAAACTTTAGTGCAAAGGAAGTAGTAGAACCGCACTCAGGTAGATGAAAGCAATAGAAATACTTTTATTCTTCAAATCATATGTAGACAGACAGTGCAGGGAACAGGTAATCCAAGGTTAACGCGTTTCACGGCACACACAGCCGCTTACTCTTAACCGGTTATGAGTAAGCGGCTGTGTGTGCCGTGAAACGCGTTAACCTTGGATTACCTGTTCCCTGCACTGTCTGTCTACATATGATTTAAAGAATAAAAGTATTTCTATTGCTTTCATCTACCTGAGTGCGGTTCTACTACTTCCTTTGCACTTCATCCGGATGACGGGTCTTACCAGCACCAGGTTGGACTGATACACCTGAGCGGCTCTGTTTCTCCAATTACCCTAAATCTAAACTTTACCCATCTCCAGAATGAAATGAAAATTCATAGCAGTTCTCCATTGGGTTGTACATTTAATCCAAACATGTACTTTATCAACGATGTATAATATTAAATTGTCTGTACTACTCAAACTTTATATTGCTTATATGGGAAATTCCCAGCTGATACATTATAACTGTCAAACCCTCTTGATACAACATTGCAAATACATATATCCTCATAACTGCAAATAGAAAAATCCACCCCTCCACCAAATGTGAAACTACAATATAACCCCAATTCCAAAAAGTTGGCACGTTGTGTTAACACGACAAATAAAACAGAATGCAATGAGGGTGCCTTTGCAGATGTGCAGACTGGCCATGCTGATGTGTGCTGATAATAAGCCAGAAGGTCCCTCTTCTTTTTAGTCCGGAGAACGCGGCACCCATGGTTGCCAAAAAGAATGTTAACCACTTGCCGACCGCCGCAAGTACATATACTGCGGCGGTCAGCCCCTCACAGGCAAAGTGACGTATGGGTACGTCACTAGCCTGTGAGGCTCTGGGGAGCAAGCGAGCGCCGCCGGAGGCGCGCTCCTCCTCAGTCACGGACCCCCCCCCGCGCATGTGCCCGTCGGACCCGATGTCCGCCGGGCACTCACAATCGTCTGTGACAGCGGGAGAAAGGCAGGCGGCTGATGTAAACAAGCCGCCTGTCATTCTCCCCTGTGTAAGAACAGTGATCATACGGTTCTACTATGTAGGACCGTTGATCTCTGTTCCTACAGCTCAAGCCACAGCCAATCACAGTAAGAATCACGCCCCTAGGGACACACACCACCCCTCCCTCTCAAATAAAGTTAACCCCTTCACTACCAGTGTCATTTTACACTAACAGTGCATATGTATAGCACTGATTACAGTAGTTATGTCACTGGTAAAACTAAAAGTGTCAAAAATGTCAGTCAAGGGTCCGATCTGTCCGCCGCAATGTCGCAGTCCCGCAAAAAAAAAAAAAATCGCAGATCGCTGCCATTACTCGTTAAAAAAAAAAAACAAGAAAAATGACAAAAATCTTTCCCTTTGTTAGTAAACGCAATAACTTTTGCGCAAACCAATCAAAATACGCTTTTTGCGATTTTTTTACCAAAAATATGTAGCATAAAACAAATTGGCCTAAAATGTTAAAAAATTTAGATTTTTACATTTTTTGGGGGGAATTTCATATAAAAAATGTGAAAAATATTGTTATTTTTGCAAAATTGATGCTCTTTTTTTGTTTATAGAGCATGATCAAAAAAAAATCACACAGGTGATCAAATACCACTAAAAGAAAGCTCTGTTTATGGGAAAAAAAAGACGTCAAATTCGTTTAGGTACAGCGTCGCACGGCCGCGCAATTGTCCGTTAAAGTCACGCAGTGCCGAATCACAAAATACCCCCTGGTCAGGTAAAATCTTCCGGGGCTTAAGTAGTTACATTTCGATTCATCTGACCATAGAACAGTTTTCTACTTTTCAACATACCAGCTTAAATGACCTTTGGCCCAGAGAAGACGGTGGCATTTCTGGATCATGTTCAGATATGGCTTCTTCTTCACATGATAAAGCCTCACCTTGCATTGTTAGAGGACACAGCATACCGTGTTCACAAACAGTGATTTCTGGAAGTATTCCGGAGCCCATGGAGTGATGTCCATCACAGAATCAAGTCTGTATTATTTTGCAGTGCTGTCTGAGGGCCTGAACATCACAGGCATCCAACATTAAATTTGGGCCTTGTCCCTTGGGCACAGAGATTTCTCTAGATTCTCTGAATCATTTTAAGATATTATGTACTGTAGATAATGATATATTAAAAGTATTTGCAATTTTACATTCAGGAACATTTTTTCAGGAACTGTTGGACATTTTTAGGTGCAGCTTTTCACAGACTGGTGAATCTCTGCCCATGTTACTTATGAGACACTCTGGTTCTCTAAGATGCTCTTTTTAAACCCAATCATGTCACTGAAATGTTGCCAATTAATTAAAAATTTTGCAAAATGCTCTTCTTAGTAGCAATTACTTTACCAGCGTTTTGTTGTCCTGCCCCAAATTTACGAGACGTGTTGCTGTCATCAATTTTTTTCTTATATTTTTATACATGTAGTTTCACAATTACTGAAGGGGTGGAGGATGGCCTTTCTATTTTTGCACTTGATCACAGTACATAAATACACTGCTCAAAAAAAATTAAAGGAAGACCTTTTAATCAGAGTATACCCTCAAATCAAATTAAACTCTTGGGATATTGATCTGGTCAGTTAGGTAGTAGAGGGGATTGTTAATCAGTTTAAGTTGCTTTGGTGGTAATGCAATTAACAAAAGGTGCACTAGATGGGCAACAATGAGACGATCTCCAAAACAGGAATGGTTTTACAGCTGGAAGGTGATAGGGAAAAACAGACATTTTATTTTCCCTGCCCACCTTTTTTGACTGTTTTTCACTAGTTTTGCATTTGGCTAGAGTCAGTGTCACCACTGGTAGCATGAGGGGATACCTGGACCCTATAGAGGTTGCACAGGCAGCCCAACTCCTCCAGGATGGCACATCAATAAGTGCCATTGCCAGAAGGTTTGCTGTGGCTCTCAGCACAATGTCAAGAGCATGGAGGAGATTCCAGGAGACAGGCAGCTACTCTAGGAGAGCTGGACAGGGCTGTAGAAGGTCCTTAACACATCAGCAGGACCGGTATCTGCTCCTTTGTACAAGAAGGAAAAGGATGAGCATTGCTAGAGCCCTACAAAATGACCTCCAGTGGGCCACTGGTGTGAATGTCTCTGACCAAACAAACAGAAACAGACTTCATGAGGATGGCCTGAGGGCCCAACGTCCTCTAGTGGGCCCTGTGCTCACTGCCCAGCTCCATTTAGCTCGACTGGCATTTGCCATTGAACACTAGAATTGGCAAGTCCAGTCACTTGTGCCCTATGCTTTTCAGATGAGAGAAGGTTCCCCCTGAGTACATGTGATAGACACGAAAGGGTCTGGAGAAACCGTGGAGAACATTATGCTGTCTGTAACATTGTTCAGCATGACAGGTTTGGTGGTGGGTCAGTGATGGTCTGGGGAGGCATATCCATGGAGGGACACACAGACCTCTACAGGCTAGACAACGGAACCCTGACTGACATTAGGTATCGGGATGAAATCCTTGGACTCATTGTCAGACCCTATGCTGGTGCAGTGGGTCCTCGGTTCCTCCTGGTGTATGACAATGCCTGGCCTCGTGTGGCGAGAGTATGCAGACAGTTCCTGGAGGATGAAGGAATTGACACCATTGAATGGCCCCCATGCTCGTCTGACCTAAATCCAATAGAATGCTTCTGGGACATTATGTTTCGGTCCATCCAACGCCGCCAGGTTGCACCTCAATTTGTTCAGGAGCTCAGTGATGCCCTGGTCCAGATCTGGGAGGAAATACCCCAGGACACCATCCGTCGTCTCATTAGGAGAATGCCCCAGTGTTGTCAGGCATGCATACAAGCATGTGGGGGCCATACGATCTACTGAATACCACTTTGAGTTGCTGAAATGAAATTTCAGCAAAATGGACTAGCCTGCTGCATCATATTTTTACTTTAATTTTCAGGGTGTCTTTGAATTCAGCCCTCTGTAAATTGATCATTTTAATTTCCATGAAACAATGTGGCATGTTCCTAACCTCATTACTCAGTCCATATCAGTATAAATATTTAGAATTATATTTATCATCATTGAGATCTGATGGGTTTTTAAATTTTTGCTCCTGTATTTTTTTTTTTAGCATTGCATATACAGTAAATATACTGTATGTATATATATATATATATATATATATATATATATATATATATATATATATTACACGCACAAGTACTTTAATGGTATCCCAGTCCGTAGGGTTCAATATTGAGTTGGCCTATCCTTTGCAGCTATGACAGCTTCAACTCTTCTGGGAAGGCCGTCCACAAGGTTTAGGAGTGTGTCTATGGGAATGTTTGACCATTCTTCCAGAAGCGCGTTTGTGAGGTCAGGCACTGATGTTGGGCGAGAAGACCTGGCTCACAGTTTCCGCTCTAATTCATTCTAAAGGTGTTCTATTGTGTTGAGGTCAGGACTCATTATATTGTGCAGGCCAGTCAGGTTCCTCCACTCCAAACTCGCTAACTTGTGTCTTTATGCACCTTGCTTTATACTGTATATAAATTTTGAACATAATGTAGTATTTTTCTGATTCACTTTATTCTGTTTGGATGAAAAACATTCACTTTAGAGAGAAAACTGCCTGATAATATTAATCGTTAACCACATTCACACAGAACAAATGTGCATGCAGTTTTACAGTAAGCATAGCTCTATGATTTTGTTTCATAAATACTTCTCCATGGGTCAAGTCACTGTCCATAATGTGGTTTGGTAAGTGTCAAAGCAGACCTCCAGGCAAACAGACCCTTTAGACTAGTTATGCATTAATTTAGTTAAAACAAAATATATTTTAAATGCTGCAAATATAGATAACTGAAATTCTATTGATATTACATTCTCATAATCACATGTATACCAGAAATCACGCTGAGAGTAAGTGCTCCAATGCTATGAACTTATTAGGTACATTTGCATGCAACAATCCTAATAAATAATTTCTAAGATGTCAATAACTTTACCCATGCAAATCTGAGCTGACCTGCAAACCACCCATTGTCTGTTAAGACTCAAGGATGAGTTTTGGAAATACTGTCCCAACATGTTTCAGGCAAAGGGTGCTGGTTTAGGCAGCTTCCAGGAAAGGGAAGGCATAGAGAGGCCCTACTTTGTAGTGTTGGTTTATAAGATAGATAGAGAGATCATTTCAGCTCAGTATTTAGCTGCAGTTCTACTTAAACATTCCGCATAAATAATCCTAGACAGCAAAAATGTCCAGAGAGAGGAAATGTCATGGAGACTGGGACATGGTAACTTTCAGCTGAGCAAACAGAACATCAATGCGGAGCAACTTAATCTCCCCTATAATGTATTACACTACCGTTGAAAAACACTGTTTTTTTCACATTATACTAATAACAATGATGACAAATAACAGAAAATAACCAATTAGGCCAATATGTATTCTGCTACATATTTTTGGTAAAAAAAAATCCTAATAATGGCTCGTTTCCACTGAGCTTTCTGGTACGGTTCGGTACGGTACGCTATTTATGCCGTTTCCATTGTGAATGGTACCCTAATTCCAAACCGTACCACTTTTTGGGACCCTTTCGTTGGGGTACCAAGCACATTAGTACCGTACCAACAGGGTGGAGCTACACTCTGCAGAACTTTGATTGGTTGACAGAGAATCGTTTATCACAGCTTTCCTGCTACACCACGCCTATCATGAAAGGGTACTATTGGCAGTGGAAACACAAGGTGTACCGTTCCGAACCGTACCGTACTGAACCGAACCGTACCGTACCACTCAGTGGAAACAAGGCATAAGTGTATATTGATTGGTTTGCCCAAAAGTTAAAGCATCTACAAACTATGGGATACATTTATGGACCTTTTATTTATTTTTTTGTTTTTTTTAGTATTGGCGGCAATCAGGGATTTTTGGCAGGACTGCGACATTGCAGTGGGCAAATCTGACACTATGGGGCTTATTTACTAAAGATGTAGAGTGCAAAATCAGGCTCACTTCTGCATAGAAACCAATCAGCTTCCAGGTTTTATTGCCAAAGCTTATTTGAACAAGCTGAGGTTCGAATCTGATTGGCTACCATGCACAGCTGCACCAGATTCTTGAGTGCACCAGCTTTAGTAAATCTACCCCTATGTGACACTTTTTGGGAACCAGTGACATCAATACAGTGATCAGTGCTAAATAATATGTACTGTTACTGTATAAATGACGCTGGGAAGGAAGGGATTAACACCAGGGGCAATCAAGGGGTTAGGTGTGCTCCTAGGGAGTGCTTTCTAATTGTGAGAGCAGTGGATGCACTAGAGGAAAAAAGAGATTTGTGTTTCAGCTTAGCTGAAAGGATCTCTTTTACTCCCTGACAGAACAGAGGTCTGCCTTTTACATAGGCAGACCGGCGTTCTGTCCTTCCGCCAAACGATCGGCGGGTCTCGGCGGCTGCTGGACCCTCTTATTGGCTCCCGCTGTGTTCAATCACAGTGGGAGCGGCGTACGCACGCCCTCTACATCTCATGCACAAAATTACGTACATGTATGCGATTTTGCGCAGCCGGACCGACCTGCCGCAGTATCTATGCGGTGGGAGGTCCAGAACTGGTAAAAGTAAATAAAGCATGGAAACATGGACAGATGGGTGTGTTTACTTTGAATAGTAAAAATGCTGTGCAGTTTCGCTTTAAGTACCAATCACATACTCCATACCCCACAAGCAAGTTCAGAGTTTATTGTTTATGCCTAGCCAATGGATCTTGTGGTAAAGTTGAACTTTCCCAGGCGATTGCTACTATTAAACTGGCATCAGGGGTGTTTGCTCAGGGCAAACTGGATGTGCTTATTTGAGAACGCAACACATGTTATGATTTTACTGCAAATTTGGTACCGAAAGCATTGGTTTCAGAATAATCTCTGAAAATTGTTAGTGATGTACAAAATCAGGAGTACCATCCACTTATTCCTCTTTTGTGCATTTGAAAGCCCATAATACAGGGTGCTTCCACGGCTGCTGTTCACAGATCATTCTAGGCTGTCCAATAAGACAATTAAAAGAGAAGTACCGTATATACTCGAGTATAAGCCGAGACCCCTAATTTTACCACAAAAAAGTGGGAAAACGTATTGACTCGAGTATAAGCCTAGAGTGGGAAATGCAGCAGCTACTGTACCCAACTGGACCACCACGAGACACAAAACAGGGGCTGCGGGCATGGTATAGGAGATGGCGCAGGTCATAGTACAGGCATTGCACAGGTCATGGTAAGGGCATGGCACAGGTCAGGGCAAAGGTGATGGTACAGGCATGGCACAGGTGATGGTATAGGCATGGCACAGGTCATGGTATAGGCATGGCACAGGTCATGGTACAGGCATGTCACAGGTCATGGTACAGGCATGTCACAGGTCATGGTACAGGCATGGCACAGGTCATGGTACAGGCATGGCACAGGTCATGGTACAGGAGATGGTATAGGCATGGCACAGGTGATGGTATAGGCATAGCACAGGTGATGGTATAGGCATGGCACAGTAAGTACAGGCATGGCACAGTATGTACAGGCATGGCACAGTAGGTATAGGCGTGGCACAGTAAGTACAGGCATGGCACAGTATGTACAGGCATGGCACAGGAGATACAGTGCTGCGGGCATGGTACAGGAGAATGTCCTGTACCATGCCCACAGCACTGCATGAGGAAATGCAGGGGCTGCGGAGGAGTTTCACTTACCTGTCGGTGAGGCATCTTCAATTTAAAAATCGCGCCACCTGGCGCCGCCAATACGTCACCGCAAATGCGCCGCCGATGCTCGGGAAAGGCCGAACACGTTCGGCTATTTTTAAAAAGACACTCTAGCTTTGTCCACTGGCGCCGCCAATACGTCACCGCAAATGCGCCGCCAATGCTCGGGAAAGGCCGAACACGTTCGGCTATTTTTAAAAAGACACTCTAGCTTTGTCCACTGGTCCAAATCCTTTGGTGGGGGGGAGATTATGGTGTGGGGTAATTTTTCAGGGGTAAGGCCCCTTTAACACATACGGTCCGTTCAGTTCTTCAGTTCAGTCACGTCAAAATGTATAATTTTTCCATCCGTTTTTCATCCATTTTTCATCAATTTTTCATCAGTTGTTATCCGTTTTTCATCAATTTTTCGTCAGTTGTTATCTGTTTTTCATCCGTTGTCATTCGTTTTTCGTCCGATCCGTTTTTGTGACGGATGAAAAATAGGGCATTCATCCGTTCAAAAAAACGGACATTGACGGAAGCGGATGAAAACAGATGTTAACTGATGATCATCCATTGTCATCAGTTTTTACATAGAGATACATTGATGTCCGTTTTTCATCAGTCAACGGATGGATGAAAAACGGACAAATGTACAGCATGTGTGAAAGGGGCCTTAGGCTTGGCCCCTTAGTTCCAGTAAAGGGAACTCTTAAGGCGTCAACATACCAAGACATTTTGGGCAATTTCATACTTCCAACTTTGTGGGAACAGTTTGGGGATTGCCCCTTCCTGTTCCAACATGACTGCGCACCAGTGCACAAAGTTCAATAAAGACAAGGATGAGAGAGTTTGGGGTGTAGGAACTTGACTGGCCTGCACAGACTCCTGACCTCAACCTGTTAGAACACCTTTGGGTTGAATTAGACTGAGACTGTAGGCCATGCCTACTCGTCCTTATCAGTGCCTGTCCTCACAAATGCGCTTCTGGAAGAATGGTCAAACATTCCCATAGACACACTCCTAAACCTTGTGGACAGCCTTCCCAAAAGAGTTGAAGCTGTTATAGCTGTAAAGGGTGGGTCAAAACAAAATGAACCCTACGGACTAAGACTGGGATTCCTTTAAAGTTCATGGAAAAGGCAGGTGTTCCAATAGTTTTGGTAATATAGTGTATTCGTCATTTAGGGACCAGCAGATGAAGGAGAAGGTGGACCAAAGCCTGGCATCACCTGACATTGATACTTGGTTTTCAGGGCAGGCAGGGCACTGAGGAAAGGATAACCTTAAGCCCAGCAACCAACAGAAAAGTTAAGGCGCTATTTTCTAGCTTGTATGATTTGTTCGGATAAGGGAGTGTATTTCAAGTATTTTGTACGTGAACCTTTTCTTTCAATCGTACTTTCCATCATGTGTTTGGCACATTAATACTCTGTGTCCTTTCTAACCCACTGGCATTTCCTGATCCGCTGTGCACAGCAGACACCCATCTTAATTAATGATTTGCAGGAAGATTGATGAGTTCATTGTGTCCAGGTCAGGAAATTAAAGCCTATAGCAGTCTCAGTGGTTTGATTGTAACAGTGAGAATTACTCAGGAAGAGTAGAACTTCGACAATTATCTTTAATAAACGGCAATTTATAGTTATGATTTGTTAAGTGGCATCGTAACTGGAGAGAAATCATTCCCGATGTCAACGATGTTGCCGAGCTGACATGTTACTTAATAAAAGACCTGCCAATCATTGTCAGGGGAACACTTGCATTCCAAACTTTTATTTTCCTGTTCCAGCCATTGTGTGACAACAACGTGACAGGTACAACAATGGTGGGACATGTACAATAATAATAGCAGTCCTTTTAAAGGGTAAAATTATTTTTTAAGCCGCGAATATGTAAGAATAAGCAAATTAAAACAGTATTAAACGCAAAAGCAAAGAATTCCTATATTGCAGCTTGCCAATTCTTAGATGGGATGGATGCATTCATTTTAGTTTTTAGGTTTTTTATCTTCTGTTTTTAACCCGGTGATCAAGCCAGCAAGTCTGTTGTTTTATAAAAGCACAAACTCTCCAGTAGAATGTATCAATTTACATGGATGAGACAAACCACTTGGCAGGGGAGGTTAAAATGATCAGCTTTGTTTATTCATGTGAAACCTTTCTCCTAAAAAAGGTAAAAATTGTTTACTGTAAATGATTATAATAAGGTGTGAGCTGGAGTTTGACTTAAATTTGTAGTTAAATCTGCCAATACATTTAACAATCCCCTCCCCCCAGACTGACAACAGACTGACAATGCTGCTGTCTGCTGGGCTCATTTATCCAGAGTGCAGGCACTCCAATACTGGAGATGTGTTACTGGCTGGATCACCAGGTGATAACAGAGGGAAAAAAGCCAAAAAAAGAAAACGAATGCAGCCAACACATTATGGTATGCTATGATGAAGTGTAACGAAACCGCGACCCACACTGTGTTTGTGGGCTTCCTCCAGTCTTGAACATAGATATCTGATATTCCAGCCGCCCTACATACAAAACTAGCCGACAACTTAGCTTGTATGTATCTGAAAACATCAACAATTTATACACACGAGGACATCCCCCTTCTAAACAATTTACCCCATCAGGTCACATGCCTGATTTAATTATCATATGCAGTTGAAATTGTGTACAGAAATAGAATTAACCTGAACTAATTATCTAGCCATCTGGACAGAAACAATATGCAAGTTCATTAACAATTAACAATGGGACAGACAGGCTTAACAGAAAACACATCACATCTTAATACACAGATAATAGGAAGAGACCACCAGTAACAGACTGTCCGTCTCTGACATTGAAGGACATGGAACAGAGGCCAATGTGACCAGCTCTTTCAATGAACATGTTCAGAATCAAACAGGCCAGGAATAGTCTTCATATATTTCTTGAGATATATGGTTGATAAATATTACTGTCCCATTTGAAGTAATTCAAACCATATTCTCAGTGTCTATTAAGTACCTGTCTATAATTTCTTTGGTCAGTCTGTGTCCCTGATAGACACAGTGTGACTTACACATAAGAGGGGCCTAGGGAGCATAGAAACATAGAATGTGTCGGCAGATAAGAACCATTTGGCCCATCTAGTCTGCCCAATATATCTGAATCCTATGAATAGTCCCTGGCCCTATCTTATATGAAGGATAGCCTTATGCCTATCCCATGCATGCTTAAACTCCTTCACTGTATTTGCAGCTACCACTTCTGCAGGAAGGTTATTCCATGCATCCACTACTCTCTCAGTAAAGTAATACTTCCTCATATTACTTTTAAACCTTTGCCCCTCTAATTTAAAACTGTGTCCTCTTGTGGTAGTTTTTCTTCTTTTAAATATGCTCTCCTCCTTTACCGAGTTGATTCCCTTTATGTATTTAAAAGTTTCTATCATATCCCCTCTGTCTCTTCTTTCTTCCAAGCTATACATGTTAAGGTCCTTTAACCTTTCCTGGTAAGTTTTTTCCTGCAATCCATGTACTAGTTTAGTAGCTCTTCAAAGTGATTTCCATCACAGAAGGCTTAGGCCGAAACGCGTTCGAATTTTGTAACTGCTTCATTTGCAAAATAAAATTTCATAAGAAGGAGGGATCGGGTGCTGGCTTTTGATTTCTATGGATTCATGTTGGACAGGATAGCCAGAGCACCGACACACAGCCCATCATTCTTTTATTGCAGTAGAGCTTGGGTGAGTTCTTATATTTCATTACTGACTTTTATAATGTCGTTTTCCCATAGTTCTGCTTTAAATTATCCTTGGATGCCTTCTGACATCACGACCGAATAATACTCTAAGGTATTCAGGAGTCGATCAGTGAATTGAGAGCAGGAAGCCCATTTAGTTTCACAGGAGACTTTTACAATTGAACCAATTAGAAATATGAGCCAGGATCAGGAATGGGAGATAGAAGACCTGCGGAAAAATGTGTCAAGCATCCGATAGACCGAGAAATGGAATGCTCACCTATACTGGAAGGACTAATTACCAAGCCTGCCCTTACATCACCCGAATATGCGGTTCTAAAGAAATACCGCACACGTGCAAAGAAGCGCTCTCGGAAGGACGGCACGGGGGCATCATCTGGGTAATAGGCAGTGGCAGGCAGACAACAAAGAAATAACATTTCTGCCTCAAACTATCTGTTCTCATTAGAAATGTAACATAATAGTAATAAAGAATTATTTCCTTTGTTTTTTTTTCATTATGACCAAAAAAACAAGCACAGCAAAGCAGATCCAAGTCTGAAGTCGAAACACATAATAGTAATGTTTTTTTTTTTTCTTTGCTGACCCCTGTCAGATAGACGCCAAGAATCACAACCCCGGACGGCAGGAGATTCATATAGTATACTTAGAAATGGATTTTCCCAGAACATTAAATATTTATGATGTTTTTATAGATGCTGGGGCCAAACCGTGTGCAAAGCGAAGATTTACAGACAGCAAAATATACATTAAATGAGCGGAAAACACAATGATGGCAAAACATTGTATTTAAATAATTAGGTGGACACAGAGATGAATACATTGTGTGGATGATGGGAATATGCTGGAGCTTTAATGATCCAACTTTATCAAATCTCCTATCAAAGCTGTAAGTGGCATAGGCGTTTTCAAGCTGCAAAAAAAACCCAGGGCCACTGCGTTCGGAGGACCGATGTTACAGCCGTAAAAATGTCTGCCGCTGCTAAAGGCTTCTAAACGTTGCTTATACAGCATTAACCCTCCTCTTATGTTAGAATTCCGTTACTATCCATGATGTTTAGGGTCGGTTTTGACCCGTGTTTTAAATCAGCCATAAAATACCCTCTGAATAATTATTTATCATCAAATTTGTTTCTTACCTCTTGGTTACCTTGTTAGGCTTCTTTATCCTTGAAAAGATTGGTTTTAATATTTTTGGTGTGACCCCTTAGACCTTTCTTTTGATAGCATACCTCTCATTGTCAAATTTAAAAAATGGTAAAATAAAGTCAGCAACTCTGAAATGTATTTGTCCTATGTTTCTTCACTTTATTTAGAGAAGCAGACAAGCAGGAAAAGAGATAGGCCCCTCCCTAACTACAGCTCACAGGGTTGAGAGGGGATTGGCTGTCACTGTTACTAAGCAGAGAGAGTGTTTATGATTTCAGTTTTGGCACTTATTAGTGTCCTAAAATCCTATATTATAACTGGGTCAGAATTGACCCTAACACCATGAACGTCTTAATTTTCACCACAGTATTTTATAATTTAGTGAAAAGGATTATTTTTCTATTACATTGTTTAAATAGAGGTTCCTGACAAAGTAAAAAAATCTTGATGCAATAAACAAATTTATGTGATACTTATAGACATTCAAAACCTGAAAACGGGTCAGTTTTGACCCTAACACAAGAGGAGGATTAAGCTACGTCATCCGTTTTTTTTTTTTTTATGTGAAAATCAATGGCTCCCTATGGGAGCCCATTGATTTGAATAGAACTCACATCCAAGTCGGATCATGATGAATATTGAGGGGGAACTTCATGCCAAAATGGAAAAAAAGCTTTGTGGCGGCCCTCCCCAGGTTCCATACCAGGCCCTTCGGGTCTGGTATGGATTTTGAGGGGAACCCCACGCAAAAAAAAATCAGCGTGGAGTCCGCCCCCCAAAATCCATACCAGACCCTTATCTGAGCATGCAGCCCGGCAGGTCAGGTAAGGGGAGGGGACGAGCGAGCGGCCCCACCCTATCCTGGACCATACCAGGTCACACGCCCTCAACTTGGGGAGGTGGGTGCTTTGGAGCACGGGGAGGGCTCTGCAACCCCCCTCCCCCAAAGCATCTTGTCCCCATCTTGTTGATGGGGACAAGGGCCTCTTCCCGACAACCCAGGGCAGTGGTTTTGGGGGTCTGCGGGCAGGGGGCTTATCGGAATCTTGACGCCCCCCGTAACAAGGGGGCCCCCCCAGATCCTGGCCACCCCCCCATGTGCATGGGTATGGGGTACATTGTAATTACAACATCGCGTCCGCCTGACCCACTGTTGGATCCCCCTCTAGCCAATCGGCGCATGCGTGCCCCCACTATCTGCTACACGAAGCGTCGAACAGGTACGTCATTCTGCCTAACAGAGCCAACCTGCCGCCATATAACTACGGCAAGTGGTTCAATAACAAACATTTTATACTTGCCTCCTCTGTGCAGTTGGTTTTGCACAGGGAAGCCCGGATCCTCCCTTTTCTCAGGTCCCTCTTCGCCTCTCCTGGTTCCTCCCTCCTGTTGAGTGTCCCCACAGCAACCAGCTTGCTAGGGGGGCACCGAGGCAAAGTTGCAGCTGTATCCATTCAGACATGGAGCTGCAGTTTGGCCCCACCCCCTCTCTCTCCTGATTGGCTAACTGACCTTAACTGACAGCCATGGGAGCCAATGGCGCCGCAGCTGTGCCTCAGCCAATCAGGAGGGAGAGTCCCGGGTGGCCGAGGGACTCGTGGACATTGCTGGACAGAAATGGGGCTCAGGTAAGTATTAGGAGGTGCTGGAGAGGCTGCTGCACACAGAAGATTTTTTTTATTCGAATGTAAGGAATGCATTAAGATTAAAAAAAAAAAAAAAAACCTTCTCCCTCTACAACTCCTTTAATAAAAAAAAAAAAAAAAAACTACAAACCTCATACTTACCTGCTCTTTACAATGGTTTTGCACAGAGTAGCCCCGATCCTCCTCTTCTCAGGTCCCCCACTGCCACTTCTGGCTCCTCCCCCTTGCCAAATGTCCCCATAGGAAGATGCTTCGCAAGGGGACACTCGTGCGTGCTTGACCCTGAGATTGTTTGCGTCTATTCAGACACACAGCCCATGTCTCTGCTGACAGATTTTGACTGACAAGAGCAAGAGCCAATGACTCCCTCTGCTCTCAGTGAAGCCTGTCAGAGCTGGGAGAGGAGAGAAGAGCTGCTGCTGATGTGCACGGCACTGGACCAAAATCAGACTCAGGTGAGTATTTAGAGGGGCTGGGGAGGAAGGTTTTTTACTTTAAATGCAGAGAATGCATTAAAGTATTACTAAACCCAGGACTCTGCATTCACTATATCTGGTCTCCCACAGTACACATAACATGGAAATGCAATTCTTTTAGTAAATATAAACTGCTAAATACCTTTTTTCATCAGCAGCAAATATCAGTCTTGTGACTTCTATTAGTGTCTGGTTAAAGCTTTTAGGAGAAGTTTTTATTCTTCTCTGACTGTCCTATGAGGCTGCATGACCCCTGACCCTCTGTCTGGACATTGCTGATTGGCCCTGTGTTGATCACATGCACCCTCCCAAGAAAAAAAAAAAAAAAAAACTCTCCAGCATAACACACCAAACTGAGCATGTGCAGAGTGCCCCCCAAGGCTCTGTACTAGCTGCAGATAGATTGGGGACAGTGGAAGAAGGGGAGAATCAGAGACGACGGGAGCAAACAGCTTTTTTTACATAATGCGCAGGATTAACCCTTTAGGTTCCACAGTGAGTCTGAAAAACATGCTTTACTGCATATACAGTTGTTGTGGGCTTAATAACACTTTAAAGCGTTACTAAACCCACAACAGTAAAATCAGTCTGTATATGCAGTAAAGCATGCTTGTTATACTCACTGTGGAACCAAAGGGGTTAATCCTGTGTATTGTGCAAAGCGTCTGTTTGATCCTGTCTTCCACTGTCCCCAATCCATCTCCTGATAGAGCCTTTGGAGTCACTCTGCACATGCTGAGTTAGAAGGGTGCATGTGATTGGCACAGGGCCAATCAGCACTGTGAAGACAGAGGGTTATGCAGCCTAATAGGAGAATGAAAACTCCTAAAAGCTTTAATCAGACACTGATAAAAGCCATAAGACTGCTATACACTGCTGATGTGAAAAGGTATTTAGCAGTTTATATTTTTTAAAATGATTGCATTTCCATGTTCTGTGTACTGTGGGAGACCAGATATAGAGAATGCAGGCTCCTGGGTTTAGTAACACTTTAAGGTAAAAAAAAAAAAAACTTTACCTTTAGAACCACTAAGTCTTCAGGCCGATCATATGAAGCTGTTGGGTCATTTTTCTCTTTACCTCCTCTCTGGGCTGGGCAGTCCTTACTGATTTATAGAGCAGCACTGACCTCTTCACATCAGCGCCATCAATGAAGGGTACTCAGGGGGCGGAGCCATGACACTCTGTATGTGCAGTATGTACTCATTCTTCACAGGTCAGTGATGCTGGGCGTCATACAACCCAGGAGACTGAAGACATCTTGTGTTGTAGACTGTGCCGGGACAAGGTCATCCAGTGCCTAGGGCAAGAATGCCAAACTGCGCCCCCTCCTTCCCTTAGGTTTAGGGTCAAGGCACCCCCCCCCCCCCCATCCCTGCAATAAACCATTGCACCCAGGGCAACCATCCCTCCTGCCCACCCATTGTCCCGGCCCTGGTTGTAGAAGAGGAACTGTGGTGATTAGCTACAGATTAAGTGTCCATTCACACTGGTACGACTTGTCAGGCGACTTGGTCAGCCTGACAAGTCGTGCACCGTCGCTCCCATAGTGTAGTACAGGACCGGTTCTAATAGGATTGACTCAAGTCGCTCCGACTTAGAAAAAGGGTCCTGTACTACTTCAGGGCGACCTGGAGGCGACTTCCATTGACTTCCATTATGTGAAGTCCGTGCCAGTCGCGCCGAAGTTGCGCTGCGCGCGACTTCACAGGTCGCCCCCGAAGCCCGAGCGACCTAGTGTGAACGGAGCATTAAGGTGAGTATTGCAGCAAGACATTGTTTCAAAGAAGGACAGGTCTCCTCTGACATATGGATGCATGGTGCATCTGATCAGGTCCGCCTGAAAAACTGACAGTCGGATCTGATCGTTCGTGTGAAAGGACCCTTAATGTGGTCAGACTTAGAAAGCGCTATAGGATCAGTGTAAAAGCCAGGGAAGTAGCATTTCCAGGAGCAGTCCAGCAAAGATGTTCCCCATATTTTCCTAATGACAGATTTATTTCAATAGTAATAGCAAGATTTAGCTCATAATCGTTAAAAAAGAAAAAAAAGAAGCTAAAGCACTTTGGGTATGTTCCGGTCAGATGTATACAATTTATGGGGTATTAACATTCTAAATTACGTTCTAAGAGACTGCGATTCTTCAGAATGTCAAAAGGAAACCAGACAGACCATAAAACCATTACAAACTTCTGCCAAGTAAATAATGAGATTATATGGATGTGCTTCCTCTATAGACATTTGATCATTTACCTCAAACTACCGAAATCGCCCAATGCAGCACTAAAATCCCATTCAGACAAAGCAGGATATGTAAATGTAAACCTCATCCCTTGTGGAGATCACATACTTTTATCAGTGGATGGAGAATTATTACTTAGAGAAAAGCTGCTTTGATGAGGTCTGACTTCAATACTTTGAGGAACAAGCATATAGCAAGTGTATCTAAACCCCCAGGGACAAAAATGGAAGACACCAATCCGCCATAACATTATGACCACCTACTGAGTATTGAGTAGGTCCTACTTTTGCTGCCAAAATAGCCTCATCAAGGCATGGACACCACCAATCCTCTGATGGTCTGCTGTGGTATCTGGCAAGCTGTCAGTAGCAGATCCTTTACGTCCTGTAAGTTGCGAGGTGGCACCTCCATGGATAAGGCTCCATGTACACGGGACGCTGGAAATGGCCGTTTAGGAGCAGTTGGGCGTTTTTTTCAGAAGCCCCTGAACCCATCTACATTTTATCTTATCTGTCCATGTACACCAGGTCGTTTACAGTCATTTGCAGGCAGTTGCGTTCAGGGACTGTTTTTAGAACGCAATTATTTGCGTTCAAACGTGTGTTTCCCGGCGTTTCAAACGCACAAACGCGTCCGAACGCGTCTGAACGCGTCTGAACGCGATGACCCACGTTTAGCGTTCACGTTTTTCCATTTTAAAGGGGAATAATTTTTTTGACCTCTAGGAACGCTTCTAAACGCAAACGCCCGCAAACGCCCCTAAACGCCTGCTAAACGCGGGTACAAACGCGACCGAACGGACGTTTCAAACGTCCTAAAAATTCCAGCATTCAAAGGGACTTTTAACAACGTCCCGTGTACATGGAGCCTAAGACTAAATTTAACAGCACATTCCACAGGTGCTTGATTGGATTTTATCTGGAAAATTTGGAGGCCAAATCAACACCTCAAACTGATTGCTGAACTATTTTTGCAGTGTGGCAGGGCACATAATGCTGCTGAAAAAGGCCACTATCATTAGCAGTGCTGTATTTTGGCCTAGGCCAACAAGGCCCAGGCCTAGGGCAGCACTTTGTAGGGGGGTAGCAAAAAAGCCACCCCCCCCCCCTCCACCTGAGACTCTATTGTCCACTAGTAGCTAGAGCCGCCTCTCTCACTCCCTCTCACTCAGCCCCCCCTCTCGCTCTCTCCCCTCTTCTCTTTCACACCCCCTCTCTCTTTCTCTCTCATCACCCTCTCTCTCTCTCTCTCTAATCCCCCTGTCTCTCTCATCCCCCTCTCTCATCCCCCCTCTCTCTCACCCTCTCTCTCATCCCCATCTTTCATCCCCCTCTCTCTCTAATCTCCCCTCTGTCTCATCCCCCCTCTCTCTCTCTCTCTCTCTCTCTCTCATCCCCTCTCTCTCATCCCCCTGCTCTCTCTAATCTCCCCTCTGTCTCATCCCCCCTCTCTCTCTCTCTCTCTCTCATCCCCTCTCTCTCTAATCTCCCCTCTCTCTCATCCCCCCTCTCTCTCTCTCATCCCCTCTCTCTCTCTCATTCCCCCTCTCTCTCATCCCCCTGCTCTCTATAATCTCCCCCTCTCTCTCATCCCCCCTCTCTCTCTCTCATCCCCTCTCTCTCTCTCATTCCCCCTCTCTCTCATCCCCCTGCTCTCTATAATCTCCCCCTCTCTCTCATCCCTCTCTATCTCTCTCATCCCCCCCTCTCTCTCTCTCACCCCCCCTCTCGCTCTCTCTCATCCCCCCTCTCTCTCTAATCTCCCCCTCTCTCATCCTCTCACTCTCTGATCCCCTCCTCTCTCTCGCTTTCTCTCACCCCCTCCCTCTTTCATCCCCCACCTCTCTCTCCCTCACCCCCTCTCTCACTCATCCCCCCTCACCGACCTCCCTCTCCCACCCCCTCACACCCCCCCCCCTCGCGTGAGATGTCAGAGGTTGATGCTGGGACTTGTAGTCCTTCAATCCTGGAGGGAGTCACATCCGTTAAAAAAGGAGTGGGGCAGATTTACATAGGGGGGGGGGCGCCCAATTTTAGTCTTGCCTAGGGCAGCACAAAACCAAAATACACCACTGATCATTAGGTAATACTGTTTCTATGAAGGGGTGTACTTGGTCAGCAACAATGTTTGGGTAGGCGGTACGTGTCAAAGTAACATCCACCTGAACGCCAGGACACGAGGTTTCCCAGAAGGACATTGCTCAAAGCATCACACTGTCTCCATCGGCTTGCCTTCTTCCCTTACTGAACCCTGGTGCCACCTCTTCCCCAGCTAAGTGATGCACATAAAACCGGCCATTCACGTGATGTAAAAAGAAAACAGCATTCATCAGACCAGGTCACGTTCTTTTATTTCCTGTGGTCCAGGTCTGATGCCCATTGTGCCCATTGAAGGTACTTTTTTTTGGCAGTGGACACAGGTCAGCATGGGCACCCTGACCAGTGTACGGCTAAGCAGCTCCACACACAACAAACTGGCGCTGTGTGTTCTGACACCTTTCTTTCAGAATCGGGATTAACTAATTTGAGTTACACTAGCTCTTCTATTAAATAGACTATAGGTTTTCTGTTGATTATTGCTTTTTCAAGTGGCATTTCAATAAATAAAGAATTACAAAAAAAAAAAAATCAGACTATATGGACCAGCCTTTACTCCCCAAGAACATCATTGAGCCTTGGACGCTCATTACCCTGTCACCAGTTTGCTGTTTTTCCTTCCTTGGACCACTTTTAGTAGGTCCCTGAGCACTGCAGACCCGGGAACTTCCTACAAGAGTTGCAGTACTGGAGTTGCTGTGGCCCAGTCATCTAACCATTACAATTTGGCCCTTGTCATAGTCGCTCAAATCATTACACTTGCCCATTTTTTTCTGCTTTCGACCCAACTTCAGGGACAACATGTTCACTTGCTGCCTTATGTTACCCACCTACTTTCAGGTGCCACTGTAACAAGATATTTAATGTTATTCAATTTACTTGTCAGTAGATATAATGTTATGGCTGGTCAGTGTGTATTGCAGCTTACCGGTCCTTAAAAGTGGTGGGAAAACCCTTACATATACCCAGTGAAGTGACTGGTCTCAGGTGATACACAGAGATGAAACAAATCCTCCTACATATGTTTGTACCTGTTTATCTTCAGTCTTCCCTTCTCTACAGCTGTTCAAAGTCAATCATTTATACAGCTTGTCTGAGCTTTCAGAAAGCAGGGGGCGTGGAACTGAAGTTACACAGTTAGATCTGATTGGAGAGAAGGGACACACCCCCATTCCCACAGCACACAGGAACTGAGCTGAGGCTGTCAATCACAGGCTGTGTGTTGGACAATCTTCCCCTGTCACCTTTTAATCTCTTGGTGTCAGGAAAACTTGTCAGAAGTGACATATACTGATAACAGAAGAACGAGGCAGCAGACAGAAATGGGACACTGGATTGAGACAGTTACACACGGCATACCATTTAGCAGACACAGCGCTCCAGTTACTGGCAGCAAATGGAAAGCTCCCTATCGCAAGAAGCTTTTCCGATCATGTGATCGCCGTGACAGCCAATCGCAGTGGTCACATGATCATAAACCCCACCCTGCATCATCTGAAACCACTTAAAGGATCGGGAGGCCCAAGCTCAAAGGGGTAAAGCTTTTTTTCCTCTGTTTTCACTTGGTGATCAGGTCAGTAACACACCTCCTGTATTAGAGTGCCCCCACTCTAGATGAAGGAGCAACAGAGACACCTTTGGACAGCATCATTGTCAGTCTGTGGGGAAAGGGACTGTTAGATGTAGATTGTAAAAGATTAATGCTGGCCATACACTAGCAGAAAAATTGGGCGTGGGCATTTTATAAAATCGAACGATTTATCGGAATGGCAAAAGATACTACCATCATGGAACCATCAAATTTCGAGAAAGATAAACGTTCCATGAACATAAATTAACCATTTTATCGTTAGTTTTCATTAAATCAGAAGGGAAATGAGGACATAAAAGTGACCTCTACATTACAACCTACATAACGATCATTGTATTTTTGAGATCATAACATGTTTTATAATGTTTGTATCGTTTGTGACATGCTGTGCTTTATTTGCAATAAAGTTTGTTTATTATTGCAGAATTTTGATTGGTTATTATATAAATATACTCTAATTGCAAAAGCTAGCGGTGTGCTCTTCTTTGATGAGTTTAGCAATGAACGTGCATGGAAACGAAATGCACTTTACATAAAACGTTTTTTTTCGTGGATCGTACATTTCTATTATTACCGTATATACCCGAATATAAGCCGAGGCTCCTAATTTTACCACAAAAAAGTGGGAAAACTTATTGACTCGAGTATAAGCCTAGGGTGGGAAATGCAGCAGCTACCGGACCTAACTGGACCACCACAAGACACAAAACAGGGGCTGCAGGCATGGTACAGGAGATGGTTCAGGCATGGCACAGGTCATGGTATAGGCATGGAACAGGTCCTGGTACAGGCATGGCACAAGTCATGGTACAGGAGATGGTATAGGCATGGCACAGGTGATGGTATAGGCATGGCACAGGTGATGGTATAGGCATGGCACAGGTCATGGTACAGGCATGGCACAGGTCATGGTACAGGAGATGGTACAGGCATGGCACAGGTGATGGTATAGGCATGGCACAGGTGATGGTATAGGCATGGCACAGGTCATGGTACAGGCATGGCACAGGTCATGGTACAGGCATGGCACAGGTCATGGTATAGACATGGCACAGGTGATGGTATAGGCATGGCACAGGAGATGCAGTGCTGCGGGCATGGTACAGGGGAATGTCCACTGCATGAGGAAATGCAGGGGCTGCGGAGGAGTCTCACTTACCTGTCGGTGAGGCGCCTTCGATTTAAAAATCGCGCCGCCCAGCGCCAATACGTCACCGCATGCGCCGCCGATGCTCGGGAAAGCCTGTACGCATTCGGCTATTCCCAGGAATGCGCGCATGCGCAGTGACACGCCGGCACCGGGCGGCGCAATTTTTAAAAAGACAGTGAGCCAGTGGGGGGGCTTTTTCAGCATGAAAAAACATGCTGAAAAACTCGGCTTACACTCGAGTATAAACGGTATGTTCATTCTGTAATATGTTTACCTTCCGGGTTAAAGGTTTTGGCACATGCGCAACAAAAGTCGCATGATTGTTCTCTGGGCGAGGCAGCCAAAAAGCGCAAGATTGTCGTTAGATCAGCAAAAATATTTCCAATTCCTCAAACGATTTTTTAAGGCCGAAAAGTTGAAAGAGATTACCGTTCATCATCCACTAACTATAAGAATATCGGCCGAACGATCGCCATTATAGATTTTTGACCGATTTTTGGTCGATTGGCCAGCATTAGAAACATTACCAAATTGAAGCCAACCTCCAGCAGCTCACACTTTATAAGCAGTTACAGCAAAGTTCTTCTCCTTTTGGGGTAACGGTATCCCATAAATAAATAAAACTGATCACGCTAAGCACCCCTGCCAGTTTTGACTGGTTTGTCTCATCCCTTTAACTGATAGATCTGCAGGAGAGCTTGTTCTTTAGAAAAACAACAGGCTTACTGGATGGCCCACCAGATGAAAATAGAAGAAGGAAAGCCAAAAAGAAAACGAATGCAGCCATCACATCTAATTGGTAAGCTGCAATATAATAAATATTTACTTCTGGGTAATTCTGGCTTTAAGTCCCCGTTCACACTGGGGCGACCTGTGAGGTCGCCTCACAGGTCGCCATAGGTCGCCTTCCATAGGGAAGCTGCGGACCCGTTCTAATAGGAGCGACACAAGTCGCTCCGACTTAGAAAAAGGGTCCGGAGCTTCTTTGGGGCGACCCGGAGCGACCGTCATAGACTTCAATGTTATGAAGTCTGTGCCGGCCGCTCCAAGGTCGCGGCGCGCTGCTCGCACCGCGACCTCGGAGGTCGCCCCCCCAAGTCGGATCGCGTGCATGTGAACGGGGCCTAATGCCTGATGCAACATTTTAGATACTTACTAATTTACTAGGAGAAAATATGTTTATATTCTGTAGTATTACTGTACTGTAGTAATATTGGTTGTGAGCCTCAGCCAGTGATTCATGGGAGTCAGTTGGGTGGCCAAGTGACCTGAATTGGAAACTAGAGGCGTTGACACCAAGGCAAAGGTTATAATGGTACTTCATAACTTCCTACAGTTTTGGAAATACTAATCTAATACATAGCACACTGAAGATGATTTTCAGGCTCGGATGACTTATGAGAAAGTGATTAAAATAAAAAAAAACATACAAATTGGATATCCACATTACAAGACATCTGCCAAAATGATTTTCACACAGCAGCAGTGGAAACTTGCGCAGATTTTTGGACAGTATTAAAAGAAAAAAAATAATAATTCCATTGCCAAAAAGGAAAGGAAGAAGACACAAGACAACGCTTACAAGATCTAATGGTTCTGTGGGTGTGATTTATTAGCGGGAGAGCGAACGCTTGTACGGGAATTCCAGTTTCCACCACTTCAGCAGAGTTGGAGAAATTTTATTGCAGGGATTTTGTCAATAGGAACAATTTTCAGTCCCATCCTCGGACTTCGCTAAAACATTCTGTGATCAGAGCCAATTCTTTTGAAAAAAAGACAATCTGAACACAGCACAAATGTATATAAAATGGAACCCCAAATATAAAACAGGAAAAACGAGCAAAGAATTTTTAAGCGCCGGTTCACATATGAGCGACGCTACTTGCAGGGGCGACCTCCGAGATCGCGGTGCGAGCAGCGTGCCGCGACCTCGGAGCGGCCGCCACGGACTTCATAACATTGAAGTCTATGGCGGTCACCTCCTGGTCGCCCCAAAGAAGCTCCGGACCCTTTTTCTAGGTCGGAGCGACTTGTGTCGCTCCTATTAGAACGGGTCCGCAGCTTTCCTATGGGAGGCGACCTGCGGCGACCTGTGAGGCGACCAGGTCGCCTCACAGGTCGCCCTAGTGTGAACCGGGGCTAAGGGAAGTCATGGAAAGGTTTTTGTGTTATTTTGGTGTTCAAAGACACAAACTTTCCTTTTCTGCCAATAAAACAACAGACATTAAGACTCGATTCACACTAGCGCGACTTGTCAGGCGACTTGTCAGCCTGACAAGTCGCGCTCCCTCGCGGTACATTGACTGCTACAGGACCCGTTCTAATAGGAGCGACACAAGTCGCTCCGACTTAGAAAAAGGGTCCTGTACTACTTCGGGGCGACCTCGGAGCGACTTGCATAGATTTCCATTATGTGAAGTCCATGCAAGTCGCTCCGAAGTTGTGGTGCATGGGAATGCACAAGTCGCCCCCGAAGTAGTACAGAGTCGTGCCGCCCCAGTGTGAACCGACTCTTAAGCCCCGTACACACGCGTCGAAAATTGGTAGGGAATTTTCGTCTGACAACCGATCCGCCAATTTCCGGCTTGTTAGTATGATGCTTCCGACAACCAACTCCGACTTTTCGGCCGAAAAAAATCTGGTGTGCAGACTATAAAATTTTTGTTGGCCGTCAACACAACGGCCGATTTTCGTGCAGTCAGTACAGATTTCTACAGGGAAAAATCTGATGAGCAAGTCTGGGCATGCTCAGAGAAGAAAGAACACAAAGAAAGCAAACCAACACATGACATCACTTCTGAAGTAGAATTTTGTCGGGCAAGAAAATTTGTGTGCAGTCTAGGCACATTCCAACCAACAAAACACCACTCTGGACAAAAGACGGACGATCGGTCAGCCGATAATCGTTGCGTGTGTACGGGGCTTTAGTCCCGGTTCACAATTCTGCGATGAGGGAATGCTTCGAATATATACAGCGTGTTCCCGCATCGCATCTGCACCCCTGGCAGTTCACACTTCCATATGCGATACGCAGGGGGTGTCAATTAAAAGTTAACGACACCCCCAGTTGAGATCGCATATACCAATGCGATCTGCAAGTTCGCACAGAATCGGATCGCACTAGTGTGAACCACCATGCGATCCGATTCTGCTGCGGATAAAAAAAAAGGGTCATGTGCGTGTTTAGTGCGATTTCGGTGCAAATTCAGCCATACAAACTGTGTGTCTGAAATTTGCACTGCACAGAGATTGCATGTAATTTAGGAGCAGTGCGCCCCGAATTACATGCAATCTCTGTGATCGCACAAATGTGAACTGGCCCTTAACCATGAAACTAATTTCCTCTCAACCCCCTTACAGAAATTCATTTTCCTATGTTAGGCAGAGTAAGCCATACACTAGAAGAATTTTGTTCAAAATCTTATGTTTCCTGGAACAGTTGTTTGATTTTTCCAATAGTGGGGTCAAATTGAGGACCGATATCAACTGTAGTGACAAGAAAATACCGCGTGACAAAAAAATATTGCAACAACCGCCATTTTATTCTCCAGAGTCTTTGCTAAAAATATCCACAGCCCAGAGCTACAGTGAGCGCGGGGGGGGGGGGGGGCAGAGCACAGAGAGCCGGTGACTTACAGTCACCAGCTCTCTGCTCAGGGTACTCTGAGAAGTGACCAATCACCGGTGTTTGATCGTTCAGTTGTTGGAGCCAGCGGAGAACTGATGCTGCAAACAGCTAGATAAGTATAAATTAAAAAAAAAAAAAATAAAAACATTCCCATACTTCTCTTTTAATGTGAGGGCAAATAACAAATTTGGAGTCTTCATCAAAAGAAGAATAGAAGGAAAATCTTCCAACGGGAATATGTGTTCTGGTGTCGAGGGCCCCCTTACGCAGTTGGCTATAAAACTAAAGTCCCCAAAACAGCCGTATTCACATGCTGTGGCCGCGATGCTTTGCACCAATGGCAAATCTAAAATCTAACATGGCACATTGAGTTGACAGACAGCACAGCCTGTCAACTCGGTCGTTCAAGTAAATGAGGCAGCGTCACAATCTTGAGCCAAATGCTTTCGGCAGGTTAGTCCCATTGTAAAATAAAAACAGGCATGGAGGAGGCCACAGGATCACCTGCTGAACACCAGACAGCGGCTGCTTAGCCACCATGGATTGCTTTTCAGAGAATGGCCAAGTGCAATCCTGGCCTAAGAGAGGATCTACAACCTCGCTTTGGGAGATTTCTTCTTACTTGTTGTGTCCGCAGGACAGGAAGTGAAGGGAAATCTCCACAATGGGTCACAGATGATAAAAAAACCTGGACAGGCTTCCCAACTCTATAAAAAAAAGTGATCCCTATATACAGTGGGTACGGAAAGTATTCAGACCCCCTTAAATTTTTCACTCTTTGTTATATTGCAGCCATTTGCTAAAATCATTTAAGTTCATTCTTCTTCCTCATGAATGTACACATAGCACCCCATACTGACAGAAAAACACAGAATTGTTGACATTGTTGCAGATTTATTAAAAAAGAAAAACTGAAATATCACATGGTCCTAAGTATTCAGACCCTTTGCTCAGTATTTAGTAGAAGCCCCCTTTTGATCTAATACAGCCAGGAGTCTTTTTGGGAAAGATGCAACAAGTCTTTCACACCTGGATTTGGGGATCCTCTGCCATTCCTCCTTGCAGATCCTCTCCAGTTCTGTCAGGTTGGATGGTAAACGTTGGTGGACAGCCATTTTTAGGTCTCTCCAGAGATGCTCAATTGGGTTTAAGTCAGGGCTCTGGCTGGGCCATTCAAGAACAGTCACGGAGTTGTTGTGAAGCCACTCCTTCGTTATTTTAGCTGTGTGCTTAGGGTCATTGTCTTGTTGGAGGTCCAGAGCACTCTGGAGAAGGTTTTTGTCCAGGATATCCCTGTACTTGGCCGCATTCATCTTTCCCTCGATTGCAACCAGTCGTCCTGTCCCTGCAGCTGAAAAACACCCCCACAGCATGATGCTGCCACCACCATGCTTCACTGTTGGGACTGTATTGGACAGGTGATGAGCAGTGCCTGGTTTTCTCCACACATACCGCTTAGAATTAAGGCCAAAAAGTTCTATTTTGGTCTCATCAGACCAGAGAATCTTATTTCTCACCATCTTGGAGTCCTTCAGGTGTTTTTTTAGCAAACTCCATGCGGGCTTTCATGTGTCTTACACTGAGGAGTGGCTTCCGTCGGGCCACTCTGCCATAAAGCCCCGACTGGTGGAGGGCTGCAGTGATGGTTGACTTTCTACAACTTTCTCCCATCTCCTGACTGCATCTCTGGAGCTCAGCCACAGTGATCTTTGGGTTCTTCTTTACCTCTCTCACCAAGGCTCTTCTCCCCCGATAGCTCAGTTTGGCCGGACGGCCAGCTCTAGGAAGGGTTCTGGTCGTCCCAAACGTCTTCCATTTGAGGATTATGGAGGCCACTGTGCTCTTAGGAACCTTAAGTGCAGCAGAAATCTTTTTGTAACCTTGGCCAGATCTGTGCCTTGCCACAATTCTGTCTCTGAGCTCTTCAGGCAGTTCCTTTGACCTCATGATTCTCATTTGCTCTGACATGCATTGTGATCTGGAAGGTCTTATATAGACAGGTGTGTGGCTTTCCTAATCAAGTCCAATCAGTATAATCAAACACAGCTGGACTCAAATGAAGGTGAAGAACCCTCTCAAGGATGATCAGAAGAAATGGAAAGCACCTGAGTTAAATATATGAGTGTCACAGCAAAGGGTCTGAATACTTAGGACCATGTGATATTTCAGTTTTTCTTTTTTAATAAATCTGCAACAATGTCAACAATTCTGTGTTTTTCTGTCAGTATGGGGTGCTATGTGTACATTCATGAGGAAGAAGAATGAACTTAAATGATTTTAGCAAATGGCTGCAATATAACAAAGAGTGAAAAATTGAAGGGGGTCTGAATACTTTCCGTACCCACTGTATATATATATATATATATATATATATATATATATATATATACACACACACACACTCACGGCTCAAAATTACAAGTCCTGAGCTACTAGCTAGGCCTTAAGGGTTACTCGCCACCAGTTGCCCCACCCAACCCCAACCCTGCCCCGCCCCATAATACGCCCTCATAAATTATCTCATAAAATGACACTGTTAAATGTTTTTTGCATGAATGCAGAAATTACAAAAATAAATATTAATAACAAGTTCATCAGTGCCACCTCATCAGTGCCCATCAATGCAGCCTGATCAGTGCCCATGAATGCAGCCTCACCAGAGAGAAAGGGAAAGCCGGACGAATAATCACAGAGTGGGGATCGTCCCGCTGTAACAGCTTTCATTTGAATTGCTGGGCACTCACCATCACACACAGTCCTGCCTCCTGGATCCGCTCCTATGATAGACGTCACATGTCCCGGTATTGGACCAGTGTTCTGTCTATCCGGGCCAGGAGGCGGTGCTGTGTGTGACGGTGGGGGCCCAGCAATTCAAATGAAAGCTGTTACAGCGGGGCGATCCCCGCTCTGTAATTATCCAGCTTGCTTTCCTATTCCTCTCTATTCCCCTGGGCGATCGCTGGGAGAATGGCTCCCGAGGCAGCCCCGCACTCGCCCTCAATCATTTTCTACTTGCAAAATGCGAGCAGGTAGGTGGAAAATTTGATGGTTGTATATAGGTAGCCCCGGGTTACAAAAAAGTTAGGGTCTGTAGGTTTGTTTTTAAGTTGAATTTGTTTGTAAGTTGGAACAGGTACATTTTTTAGGTGTAGCTCCAGCCAAAAAAAATAGTATTTACGTTTTTTGGATAGCATAGGGAAGGGTTAACAACACCCCTGTAGTGTTTGTTTTGCTGTCTGTACCCCTGTTCAGAAAGTTTCACCTCACTTTCTGTTCCTGTGACAAAATTTGGGCTGTTGTGGAAACCGGGATTGGTGATAAAGCTTCAGTGGAGACACCTTTTCCCCCATGAGAACTCTTACAGGAGTGAATTTCCCTTCCTAGGGGGAGATTTTCTCTCACTTCCTGTTATCTCTCTCCGTTTGTAAGTAGAAGTCATTTGTAACCCAGGGAACGCCTGTATATAAGAGGACTAAAAGAGGTTTTTAGATTTGCTCTTAGTTCTATATTCCACACTAGGCATCATTTTAAGCAGTAGCGTAAAAGTGTAATAACCAAAGATTTGTGGCTCACAATGACTAAGCAAATCGGCTTCATAAAAAAAGTCTCTTTTATCAATGGTGCCAGAACAAAAACAAAAGGTTTTGCCAGATGAAACCACCGTCTGAAGCTTGGCGGAACAATGGAGCATGTGCGTACAAGTTTGTTTGTGTTCTGCTTTCTGAAATCCTGGTTTTAATTTACTTTATTGCTACAGAAAAGCAGATGCAATAGTATCACATACAGAAGAAGTGATGAGACTTTTGTGCTGTGAAGAACATGGCACTGACATTGAAGGGACATTACGAGGAAGACAATGAGGTTGGCCCACATCTGCAGACGGGTCACAAAGACCTACAAACGGCACGCGTTGTCCTGAGAACTGGCTTGCTCTGCCTTTTTAATCCATTACTAGCAGGCAGACTAGGATTCTGAAGTCAGTCCAATCTACGAGCCAGCAGGAACTTTTCTAGCAGGCCTTTACCCAAATGCTCGCCTAAAGTGAAACTCCAGACCACAATTCAGTTATGCATCAGGCTGAAAGAGGGAGGGGCATCACAAACAGCCAATCAGGTGTGCTACATGCACATCTGCTGACATGGAACATTCTGACAGTAGGAAAGAGCAAAGTGAGCAGAGGAAGGACTCATCAATCAACTGCTGCTCCTTTAGGCCTTGTGTACATGGGCAGCCAGAAGCAGTAAAAATAGGTGGTTGAGCTGCCGTTTTACTGCCCCCTGACCACCCAGCCTCAAGTTAACATGGTCACATGTTGGTACACGCTGCTGTGGGGCAACAAAAATTATAAAATTATATCATAGGTCAGGATAGGTAGGCCTAATGTGGCTTATTCAAATGAATAGGGCTGTACCACAACTGCATGTAATGCATGTTGTTGCAGCGCAGTGTTGCAGGCTTTCAAGGATTAAAACAAGCAGTAAGGCTGTAACATATCACCTCTGAGTAACCTGTCAAATGCCTCTGAAAAGTGATCCACAGCTGATCACTTTTCAGAGGGGTAGCAAAGATGGCCGCAAGGGTAAATGAGCCCTTACTGTGCAAGCATAGAATGTTGCTCCAGTGGAGGCTGAAGATATGGCTGTGCTGTCATGAAGCATCTGCATGGCAAAGCCAGCCTCATGGTATGATGTGAGAAAAGAACAGTAAAAGTGTTTTAACTGTGTACTAAGCTGCTTGCCCTGAATTTAGATATTAAACTGGAACTAAACTGCCCAAATAAATACTGACCTCCCTTCCAATGATCCGATGTCCCTGAAGTCCCTCACTGGTGCCGGCATCTTCTGCCTGGCTTTGGCCTGAACAGGGTCATGCAACTCCTGCAAATGAGCAGGAGTTCACTTATCCCAGCACACAGGTCTTGTGAATGTACCCTGGGTAGAGATGGTAAGGCATTAAAAAAATAAAAAGCAGCTTTTTTGTTTTTTTCCTGGAAACTGTAAGAAGAAAAAGAAGAGGTGTGGAATATGTTCTTTTACAATGATAAATATATCCATGACATGGTATTCAAACTATGTGACACAAAGACCTAAATGAAAGATTTCTGAGACTTTATGTAAATACTTAAACTAATGCAAGTTCTCTCAGCTGAGAATAAATAAATCCTGGAATACAATTCAAGTAACACTGTACTTCTGCAAGAGAAATGTGCATTTCTGACACTAGGGGGCACTGCAGGGGAAAGTTTCAGTTAAAGCCAGCCATAGATGGTACAATTTTCTTTACCGCAACCACAGGTTGCATGAAAGAAAATAGCTTGATTCCACCAACAACCTGCTGAATCGGCCGAGATTCGAACCATCTATGGCTGGCTTTAGTTTGCTTGTGGGCTCCATCTTGTACCTTCTACATTTGGGTGATTGTTGGGATGCAGTGGATGATTGACAGGTAAGAGGGTAAATTTGTCTGACAAATTTGTTTAGCTTTATAACCTTTGAAAGTTTCCTTTTAATGTTCTCCATCATCACAGCATAATATTTCCCTATAGTCAGGTCAGTAAATTGTTTTTTCTTTTCCTCCTCTCAATAAAATGGTGAGACCAACATCTAGAAATTGGAAATATTTCCACAGTGCAACTTCTGCTAAGAGCAAAGCTGCATTTTGCAATTATTCTAACAAGAATTATTCTTTTCCAAATGCTACAAGGATGACAAAACACATCCTGGCATGCCAGAGGTCCCATAAAGACATTAAAAATACTTTATGGAATGAAATGATGAAGACCAGAATGAAAGTGCGAGTAGCTTTATGGAATGAAATGATGAAGACCAGAATGAAAGTGCGAGTAGCTTTTCCCTCCGGAGTTCTCATTCCTTAAACACTCTTTCTGCTGCTTCTGGATCATCACAAAGTGTTTCTTCACCAGCAGCATCTTCAAGTTAGGAAGTGTTGCAAATAATACAAATTTAAAAAGCAAGTTTAGTTTTTTTACTGAATAAGCTGTACTTATAGTTCAAGCATAATACTTTTATATACACTACATTTTACCTTCCCGGTGTAACAGAATGACTTTCAATTTGTAAAGCTACTCCACACTCAATTTTCTTTTCAATTTTTCCCCAAACATTTCCATTTTCACCGGAAAAAAAAGGGAAAAAAAACATTTTTTTTCTGAAGGCTTCAATATTTCAAAAAAATTTTCATCTCTAATCCTGCGTATGCACAGCTCAGTGTACATTTTGAAGAAGCTTAAGAACTGGTAAATATGTTTTCTCTCTTGCAGGTAGGTTTTTAGTTCCACTATAAAGTTAACAGTTAACCCCTTAAAGTCAGCGCCTCCTGGCCCTTTAAGGGGTTTAGGAAGACGGGAGGCAAGGAGGGTTTATGATCATATGAACGTCATGATTAGCGGTCACATGATTGGAAAGCTCCCAATCACAACTTTTCCGTTAGCCACTGGTAACTGTGCTCTAGGCACAGCTGTATTTGCACTAATGCACACAAATATGCGGCTTCTTGGCTCCAAGGCCCACCCACCGAGAGGCTGCATATTTGCGTGCAGCCAGCACCAGGAGGTTAATGAAATAGATAAAAGGTAAGAGATGGGTTGAGATACTTTGATTCCTGAAGAAAATACTGGTTTAGGCTATTTTTCCAGTTCTCTCTGTGCCTGCATAGTTTCCTCCAGGTACTTGGCCTTCCTCCATCACTTCGTAGACATGCTGGTAGCCTAACTGGTTCCAGTCTAAATTATGTGTGTGCGCAGGTCAAAAATTCAGCTGCAGCCTCTTATGGCACATCCTAATAACACTCTGTTACGTAGCAAATGAAGGTCTAGTATGCATTTCAGGCATTAAGCCACAGAAGAAATAAGCTTCCAAGGTCTGAAGTGCATCAAAGATCGGTTACGGTAATAAGGATGCAAGGTATAGTGGCCATGGGCCCTTGGGAGGCGTCCAACTATGTATTAGGTTGAGTAAGTGATATACAGTATCTTTCTGGTGGCCAGCAGGAGACAGCTACAGCAGCAATCTGAGAGACTACAGTTGTAGACCAGGTATGTCCAACCTTTTGACCTTCCAGGGCCATATTGGAAAAAGAGGAATTGTCTTGGGCCGCACATAAAATACACAATTAATTAAGGATAGCTGATGTGTGAATAGGTCAGGCAGATCACAAGGTAACGATCACTAATATAGATAATGCACCAATCTGAGTAATAAAACCATTTTTTATATAATATTTTTATTATAAAAGAGGGCAACATAAAATAAGTGTGATATTTGACACGGTTTTTGATAAACTAACGCAATTGGATGAATGGAGTAATAGATCTCAATTAATTCTGCAGATGTTGAAAAATGTAAAGTAATGCACTTGGGCATCAGAAACACAAAAGCAAGCTACTCACTAGGGGGGGAACCTCTGGGTGAGTCTAGGATGGAAAAGGACCTGGGAGTCCTAGTGGACAACAGGCTTGGCAGTGGCATGCAATGCCAAGCCACTGCAAGCAAAGCCAACAGAATACTGGCATGTATAAAAAAGGGGATTCACTCCAGAAATAAAGAGATTATTCTCCCACTCTACAAGACTCTGGTCCGGCCACATCTGGAGTATGCTGTCCAGTTCTGGGCACCGATCCTCAGGAAGGATGTGCTGGAACTGAAGAGAGTCCAGAGATGGGCAACAAAAATAATTAGGGGAATGGAGGGCATCGGCTATGAGGAAAGACTACAAGCACTGAACTTATTCTCTCTGGAGAAGAGACGCTTGAGAGGGGATATTAATTTAATGTACAAATACTGTACTGGTGACTCTAGCATGAGGAACAAACTTTGTAGAGAAAGGGAATACAATAAGACACGTGGCCTCTCACTAAAACTAGAGGAAAAATGGTTTAACCTTAAAATACGTAAGGGGTTCTTCACTGTCAGACCAGTAAGGATGTGGAATTCTCTTCCACAAGCAGTCGTATCAGCAGGGAGCATTGATAGTTTAAAAAAACTATTAGATGGGCACCTTAAAGACCACAACATACAGGGGTATACAATGTACGTTTAACAGCAAACACACACACACATCATAGGTTGAACTGGATGGACGGATGTCTTTTTTCAACCTCACAAATGTAACTATGTAACTATGTTCATCAGATATTTTGGTTCTAATTTTGCCCCTCTTGTGCGTCAACCTTGAAAATAGTTGCACACAAATATAGGTGCTGCCGAAAACTGATGACATGAATAAGGCGTGATTGTGAAGAGTGGGAGATTTTTCTTTGGGAAGATAAAACTTATAAAAGTCCAGTAAAGAGACACTGTCACATATTTCTTTGGCCACATGTGTTCAGTAAGTGTAAAAGCATTTTGCAAAAAATCCCCCCCCCCCCCCCCCAAAAATCAACATGTTTATCATTTTTGTCTTGGGCCGCATTCAAGCATTTTCACAATTCATATAACAAGTACAGAGCAGTTCTCTGCTCACAAAAAAAAAAAAAAAAAAAGCAGTTGGCAAACATTGCTGAGAGCTGAGAAATAAAAAGAAACATTGTATCTAGGGTTGAGCGAACACCTAGATGTCCGTGTTCGACGGGTTCGGCCGAACTTTAAAAAAAAGTCCGGGTCCGTGTCCCGGACTTTTACCGAACTTTTCCCGGACACCGAACCCCATTGAAGTCAATGGGGACCCGAACTTTAAGGCACTAAAATGGCTCTAAAACACCAAAGGAAAGGGCTAGAGTGCTGCAAATGGCAGCAAAACGTAATTAAGAGCATGGCAAGTGCTCTGCAAACAAATGTGGATAGGGAAATAACTTAAAACAACAAAAAAAAAACAGAAAAATAAAACAATGTTCTTCTTCATCTCTGAAGGACGAGGCCCATATGGAGTAGGAGGGAGGTTGAGGTGGTGGTGGATGTGGCGGTGACATAGGCGTGCGCACAGGGTGTGCTGGGTGTGCCTGGGCACACCCTAATCACCTAGGGCACATAGCATTGCCAGTGAGGAGATGGGAAAGATCTCCCTGGGACCTGCTCTGCTCTATTTCTCCTTGCCTACAGGTACATGGCCCCGATACATTACTCTCCCTGCTGGCAAACACATGCATGTGTATTTCAACTTTGGGGTGCACACCTTAATGCAATAGGCTGCGCACACCTATGGGCGGTGTAGGTGGAAGCGGCGGTGGAGGAGGACCAGGGCCGGATTAACAGCATCATGGGCTTGGTGCTGAGGATTTTGAAGGGCCTTAAGGGCCGTGCCTTGCCATGCACCCAGAGGAGGAAGGGTGCAGCCATGCATGCCTAATTCAACATGGGATGCTGTCTCTGAAGCCCATAAACACATCCATGCATCGCCAACTGTCCCTCCTTGTCCGGCCTTCACGCTGTGTGGGGAGGTTCTGAGGGTGCTGCCTGGGGAAGCGAGCATAGAAGCCAGACTTCTGTGTTTACAAGTGACAGAAGAGCGGTAACAGTGAATATGGCCAACCCGGGGCCTATATAAAAGGTAGGGGCCTGGAGCTGCAGCTCCAATAGCCCCTACATTAATCTGGCCCTGAGGAGGAGGACGAGGTAGCCAACACTGCTTCTTTTCAAAAATTTTAAATGAGGGTACACCCCAAAAGAGTGAGAAAGAGCAAAAATGGAACAATGGGTGGGTAAGGTCGGTATCCATTGCTATTCTGCATAAGGTACGGAAAAGTCCCGTGGGATCCATGCCTGGTTCATTTTAATGAACGTGAGCTTGTCCACATTGTCTCTGGACAGGCGGCTGCGCTTGTCTGTTATAACGCCCCCAGCCGTGCTAAATACCCGTTCAGATAATACACTGGCTGCAGGGCACGCCAGCACCTCCAAGGCGTAAAGGGCAAGCTCAAGCCATGTGCCCAATTTGGAGACCCAGAAGTTGAAGGGGGCAGACCCGTCATTCACTACATGTAGGCGTGTGCACACATACTGCTCCACCATGTTGGTAAAATGCTGCCTCCTGCTAAGACGTTCCATCTGAGCTGCTGGTGCTGCTGTTTGTTGTGGCGTGCTGACAAAGCTTTTCCACATTTCGGCCATGCTAACCCTGCCTTCTGAGGTGCTGGCGGTGCCCTGGTTGCGTTGGCGACCTCCTCCTCCTCCTCCTCTGCCTTGTGCTTCCACTGTGGCCCCGCTGTCAGATGGGAATGCCAGCAGCATGGCGTCTACCAGCGTGCGCTTGTACTCGCGCATCTTGCGATCGCGCTCCAGTGAGTGAATTAAGGACGGTACGTTGTCCTTGTAACGGGGATCCAGCAGCGTGGCCACCCAGTAATCAGCACAAGTTAGAATGTGGGCAACTCGGCGGTCGTTGTGGAGACACTGCAGCATGTAATCGCTCATGTGTGCCAGGCTGCCCAGAGGCAACGAAAGGCTGTCCTCTGTGGGAGGTGTATCGTCCGTGTCCTCTGTATCCCCCCAGCCACGCACCAGTGATGGCCATGAGCTGGCCTGGGTGCCACCCTGCTGTGAACATGGTTCCATCTCCTCCTCCAGCTCCTCCTCCTCCTCATCCTCCTCATCCTCCAGAACTGTGCCCCTGCTGGACAATTGCGTCCCTGGCGTTTGCGTGTGCAGGAACCCACCCTCGGAGCCCCTTGCGAATGACTGCCCTGAAAGCCTTGGAAATGTTACCTCTTCATCCTCCTCCTCCTCCTCATCCTGTGCCACATCCTCTTCCATCATCGCCCGAATTGTTTTTTCAAGGAGGCATAGAAGTGGGATAGTTAAGCTGAGAACGGCGTCATTGCCACTGGCCATGTTGGTGGAGTACTCAAAACAGCGCAACAAGGCACACAGGTCTCGCATGGAGGCCCAGTTAAATTAAATAGCGGAATAGAAAATATGATCCAAAAAAAGTGTATGTATATCACACGTACACAACCACACTGGGCCCCAATTACTATTGTTTGTACCCCTAAAAGGCTAGATGAGGAGTAGGGGGAGTATGGAACAGGCAGCACCCTCAAACCTTCAGAAGTATGAGATGAACCCCAACAACTTGGAAAGGTGGATCTCTCTCACACGTACCGACACAGACTATCCCGCAATTCAATTGATCCTCAAAGGTTTTTATTGAATAGCGGAATAGGAAATATGATCAAAAAAAGTGTATGTATCTCGCACGTACACAACCACACTAGGCCCCAATTACTATTGTTTGTACCCCTAAAAGGCTAGATGAGGAGTAGGGGGGGTATGGAACAGGCAGCACCCTCAAACCTTCAGAAGTATGAGATGAACCCCAACAACTTGGAAAGGTGGATCTCTCTCACACGTACCGACACAGACTATCCCCCAATTTAACTGATCCCCAAAGGTTTTTGATTAAATAGCGGAATAGAAAATATGATCCAAAAAAAGTGTATGTATATCACACGTACACAACCACACTAGGCCCCAATTACTATTGTTTGTACCCCTAAAAGGCTAGATGAGGAGTAGGGGGGGTATGGAACAGGCAGCACCCTCAAACCTTCAGAAGTATGAGATGAACCCCAACAACTTGGAAAGGTGGATCTCTCTCACACGTACCGACACAGACTATCCCCCAATTTAACTGATCCCCAAAGGTTTTTGATTAAATAGCGGAATAGAAAATATGATCCCAAAAATGTGTATGTATATCACACGTACACAACCACACTAGGCCCCAATTACTATTGTTTGTACCCCTAAAAGGCTAGATGAGGAGTAGGGGGAGTATGGAACAGGCAGCACCCTCAAACCTTCAGAAGTATGAGATGAACCCCAACAACTTGGAAAGGTGGATGTCTCTCACACGTACCAACACAGACTATCCCCCAATTTAACTGATCCCCAAAGGTTTTTGATTAAATAGCGGAATAGAAAATATGATCCAAAAAAAGTGTATGTATATCACACGTACACAACCACACTAGGCCCCAATTACTATTGTTTGTACCCCTAAAAGGCTAGATGAGGAGTAGGGGGAGTATGGAACAGGCAGCACCCTCAAACCTTCAGAAGTATGAGATGAACCCCAACAACTTGGAAAGGTGGATCTCTCTCACACGTACCGACACAGACTATCCCCCAATTTAACTGATCCCCAAAGGTTTTTGATTAAATAGCGGAATAGAAAATATGATCCCAAAAAAGTGTATGTATATCACACGTACACAACCACACTGGGCCCCAATTACTATTGTTTGTACCCCTAAAAGGCTAGATGAGGAGTAGGGGGAGTATGGAACAGGCAGCACCCTCAAACCTTCAGAAGTATGAGATGAACCCCAACAACTTGGAAAGGTGGATCTCTCTCACACGTACCGACACAGACTATCCCGCAATTCAATTGATCCTCAAAGGTTTTTATTGAATAGCGGAATAGGAAATATGATCAAAAAAAGTGTATGTATCTCGCACGTACACAACCACACTAGGCCCCAATTACTATTGTTTGTACCCCTAAAAGGCTAGATGAGGAGTAGGGGGGGTATGGAACAGGCAGCACCCTCAAACCTTCAGAAGTATGAGATGAACCCCAACAACTTGGAAAGGTGGATCTCTCTCACACGTACCAACACAGACTATCCCCCAATTTAACTGATCCCCAAAGGTTTTTGATTAAATAGCGGAATAGAAAATATGATCCCAAAAAAGTGTATGTATATCACACGTACACAACCACACTAGGCCCCAATTACTATTGTTTGTACCCCTAAAAGGCTAGGAGTAGGGGGAGTATGGAACAGGCAGCACCCTCAAACCTTCAGAAGTATGAGATGAACCCCAACAACTTGGAAAGGTGGATCTCTCTCACACGTACCAACACAGACTATCCCCCAATTTAACTGATCCCCAAAGGTTTTTGATTAAATAGCGGAATAGAAAATATGATCCCAAAAAAGTGTATGTATATCACACGTACACAACCACACTAGGCCCCAATTACTATTGTTTGTACCCCTAAAAGGCTAGGAGTAGGGGGAGTATGGAACAGGCAGCACCCTCAAACCTTCAGAAGTATGAGATGAACCCCAACAACTTGGAAAGGTGGATCTCTCTCACACGTACCAACACAGACTATCCCCCAATTTAACTGATCCCCAAAGGTTTTTGATTAAATAGCGGAATAGAAAATATGATCCCAAAAAAGTGTATGTATATCACACGTACACAACCACACTAGGCCCCAATTACTATTGTTTGTACCCCTAAAAGGCTAGATGAGGAGTAGGGGGAGTATGGAACAGGCAGCACCCTCAAACCTTCAGAAGTATGAGATTGTGTTCACTGTACCCCACAAAGATTGAGTTCACTGCACCCCACAATGATTGTGTTCACTGCACCCCACAAAGATTGTGTTCACTGCACCTCACAAAGATTGTGTTCACTGTACCCCCCAAAGATTGTGTTCACTGCACCCCACAAAGATTCTGTTCACTGTACCCCACAAAGATTGTGTTCACTGCACCCCAAAAAGATTGTGTTCACTGCACCCCAAAAAGGATGTTGTTCACTGCACCCCAAAAAGGATGTTGTTCACTCCACCCCAAAAAGATTGTGTTCACTGCACCCCACAAAGATTGTGTTCACTGCACCCCAAAAAGATTGTGTTCACTGCACCCCAAAAATGATTTTGTTCACTGCACCCCAAAAAGGATTTTGTTCACTGCACCCCAAAAAGGATGTTGTTCACTCCACCCCAAAAAGATTGTGTTCACTGCACCCCAAAAAGATTGTGTTCACTGCACCCCACAAAGGATTTTGTTCACTGCACCCCAAAAAGATTGTGTTCACTGCACCCCAAAAAGGATGTTGTTCACTGCACCCCAAAAAGGATTTTGTTCACTGCACCCCAAAAAGATTGTGTTCACTGCACCCCAAAAAGGATGTTGTTCACTGCACCCCACAAAGGATTTTGTTCACTGCACCCCACAAAGATTGTGTTCACTGCACACCAAAAAGGATTGTGTTCACTGCACCCCAAAAAGATTTTGTTCACTGCACCCCAAAAAGATTGTGTTCACTGCAGCCCAAAAAGATTGTGTTCACTGCAGCCCAAAAAGATTGTGTTCACTGCAGCCCAAAAAGATTGTGTTCACTGCAGCCCAAAAAGATTGTGTTCACTGCAGCTCACACACAGAAAAATGGATGTGGATCACTGACACCTGCCTATCTCCAATCCCACACCACACAGCAATATCGATTGTAGTTTGTAGAACACAGTTTCCCTAAAATTCAGCAGACTCTGTCCCTAACAGGATTGAGAAGAGATCGTAGATCAGGATTGAGTGCAGACCCCACCCCCCACACAGCAATATCGATTGTAGTTTGTAGAAGACACTGACCCTATAATTCAGCAGACTCTATCCCTAAAATGCCTACAACTCGCCCTGCCTAAACACTCCGACCTGTCCCTCAATTCTATCCGGACACAAATGGTTTTTTCCTGCCTATCTTTCCCTAATCAGCAGCCAGCACGTTGATGTGTGCTCTGTCCCTGAATCTAAGCAGCATAATGACGCCGCTGCGGCTGCCTCGAACTTATAAAGACTTGGTCACATGCTTCAGACGGCCAATCACAGCTACTGAGACATTTGCAGGCATGGCTGGGATGGCTTAAGGCACACCAGTTAAACGATTGTTGATTGGCTGTTGAAAGCCCGCCATGAAAAGAGCGCCAAAGCATGCAAAACCCGGAAATAAAACGACCGAACACGGATTTTTACCCGAACATACAGTAAAGTGTCCGTGTCCGTGTTCGGGTACAAAAAATCCAATTATTCGGTACGAACACGAATAATACAGTCCGTGTTCGCTCAACACTAATTGTATCATTTGGTTCTTTTAGAGATCAAAGGGATAAACAGTCTGCAAATGGGGTCGTTTAAAAGACTAAGGCTTCGTTTCCACTGCTGCGGCTGCGACATGTGTCAAGTCGCACAGCAAGTCGCACAGCAAGTCGCAACAGTGGAAAAAGGGCCTTAGCCTTTTTCTGACACTTGTTGCTTACAAGTTAAAAGAGTTGTAAAGTCAGAAGGGTTTTTATCTTAATGCATTCTATGCATTAAGATAAAAAGACTTCTGTGTGCAGCAGCCTCCCCAGCACCACCTAATACTTACCTGAACCCCATTCTCTGTCCAGCAATGTCCACGAGTCCCTCGGCCGTACTGGACTCTCCCTCCTGATTGGCTGGCACACAGCAGCGGCGCTTTTGGCTCCCGTAGCTGTCAAACTCAGCCAATCAGGAGAGAGAGGGGGCGGGACCGAAAGGGCAGCTCCATGTCTGAATGGACACATGGGGCTGCAGCTCGGCTCCTTGCTCTGGGGGTACTCGACAGCAAAGAGGGACCCAAGAAGAGGAGGATCTGGGGTGGTGAGTACAGAGTAGGTGAGTATAACGTTTTTTTTTTTGTTTTTTTTTTAAACAAGACTTTACAATCACTATAAAAATCTGTATTTTTCCCTGGAAAATTAATTAGAAACCCCAAACATTATATATATTGTTTTAGCAGAGACCCTAGAGAATAAAATGGCAGTCGTTGCAGTATTTTATGTCACACTGTATTTGTGCAGTGGTCTTTCAAACACAGTTTTTTGGGAACAAATACACTTCAATTAATTAAAAAAAAATAAACAGTAAAGTTAACCCAATTTTTTGGTATAATGTGAAAGATGATGTTCCGCTGAGAATGCAACAATGCATGGAAATGAAACGCATCCGGAATGCATTTGTGGTGTGAACCGGCCCTTAGTGGTTGTGCTCTGGAGAATGAATACATAAAACAGAAACTCCACCTGTGTCTTCCCTGCGCTCCAGGACCTTGATGAGAAGATTTTATTTTTAATTTATTTTGTTGCTTAGAGCAGGAATGTGTTAAAATATTATTGGCCCTGAGTGTCAAATATACAAAGTATGGAACATTCTTTGTTCATTTATTTTAAAAACTTTATACAACTTATTGATAATGCTAATGTTCCATAAACTCCACGTTTCATCATCATGGTGGCTCAGTAGTTAGCACTTCTGGCTCCCACAGCACTGGGGTCATTGGTTCTGAACCCAACCAGGCATGAAGTTTGCATGTTCTCCCTGTGCTTGCATTGGTTTCCTCCATCTAATCCAGTTTTCTCGCACACTCCAAAGATGTGCCGCTAGGTTAATTGGCTCTATGTATGTGAGATAGGAACCTTAGATTGCAAGCTCCTTTAGGGCAGAGACTGATGTTAATGTAAGGCGCTGCCTAAATTGTTGGCGCTATAGAAATGCCTACCTATATGGAAGTATGGTATGGAAGCCTACCTTAAACTACCAACAAAATGAGAAATTGGTTCTGCGTGGAGTAGAAGCAGCCGTAATTCAACAATCAGTGCAAAACTTTATGAAGAGCAAAAGGATCACAAGGGCTGGATTCTCTAGAATGTAATTTGAGGCTATTCTAATAATCCTGGGAGCCCAGCCTAAATCAATGCAAAAAACACAAAAAAAAGAGCCTATGACGATCAATAAGTAAAAGTTTCACGGACTAACAATGAAAATCTCAGAATACACAGTATATACTATACTCGGCCTGCTGCTAATGAATTTCAAAGCAACTTAAACTACACTCCAAGAAAAACAATTTTCTAAAGGGTAATAGCGCCACCCTGTGGTAGAAGTGATAAACAACACCGCATCTTACCTATACGTTTAGCAATACATAGAGGATGGCCTTATCGATGCGAGCATTGTGAGTTTGGCTTAAAGGGTAACTCCACTTTCGTGGGGGGGAAAAAAAAATAGCAAAAAAATAAGAAAACATAATATAGTGTATATAATTGCGACATAAGACATATTGTAATTGAATGCTATTAAAAATTACCTTTTCTTTTAAATCTGCAGTGTTGTAATTTTCTGAAAATGCAATGCAAAATGGCTACCTGGGAGGTATTTTGTACACAGACTGTGTACACAACGCCTCCCAGAAACATTTCCTGCTTGTGTGATTGGCTCACTGATTTCCCTAGAAGTCTACCTAAAGCTGGATACACACTATACAATTTTCTTTAGATTTTTTCCTTTATATTTACCAAAACCATATAATATGAGGTCAGACCTAAACACTTTCAATATGTATGCAATCTGGCAGGCCCTTGCACTACATAGAAAAGGTAAATCTGAAGGAAATCTACCAAGAAAAGTTATATAGTGTGTATCCAGCTAAAGATACAAGTCAAATTTCAGGCATCCCTGGAACAAAAATGTCACAAACACCTCTAAAGGGATGCAGGCATTCCTCAGTGTCCTGCAGGTGCACAGCTGGTTAATAATTATGAAACCACTCCCATTAAATTTATTTTCCTACATGGATTCAGACATACAAACAGGGATTTCTTCAGAATAACAAAAGGCAGGAATCTGCAACAAATTTTGGTAAAATCCTTGCAACGTACAGAGATCACCCGGGGGGGGGGGGGGATGTATTTTCTCAACTAAAGTGGAGTTACTCTTTAGGGCAACTACTGCAATGACTGGAGGAAAGTTGGACAAGTTTCATAGTGGACAATGATAAATTAAGAAAACCTACAATAAGAAAAAATGAATGCTGCTCTCCTTTTGAAAAGATTTATTACCTATAAATGATATTGAATCAAATGCTTCAAAGAGTTTCAAAGCATGCACTGTACCACATAGGGGCATTCACTTAACCGCTTGCCGACCGCCACAAGTACATATACTGCGGCGGTCAGCCCCGTGCAGGCAAAGTGACGTACCGGTATGTCACTAGCCTGTGAGCCAATAGGGGCGAGCGCGCGCCGCCGGAGGCATGCTCCCGCCCCCACTCGTTTACGGACACTCGCGATCGTCAGTTACAGAGGGAGAAAGGCAGGCGGCTAATGTAAACAAAGCCGCCTGTCATTCTCCCCTGTGTAACAGCAGAGATCATACGGTTCTGCTATGTAGGATCGTAGATCTCTGCTGTTACATGAAAAGCCACATCCCTACACAGTTAGAATCACACCCCTAGGGACACACTTAACCCCTCCTTCTCCAATAAAGTTAACCCCTTCCCTGCCTGTGCCTTTTTTACAGTAACAGTGCATATGTATAGCACTGATTACTGTAGTAATGTCACTGGTAACCCCAAAGTGTCAAAAGAGTCAGTCAAGGGTCCGATCTGTCCACCACAATGTCGCAGTACCGCAAAAAAAAAAATCGCAGATCGCCGCCATTACTCGTTAAAAAAAAACAACAAAAATGACATAAATCTTTCCCTTAGTCAGTAAACGCAATAACTTTTGCGCAAACCAATCAAAATATGCTTATTGCGATTTTTTTACCAAACATAGGTAGCAGAAAACAAATTGGCCAAAAATGTTAAAAAATTTTGATTTTTACATTTTTTTTTTGGGAATTTCATATGAAAAAATGTGAAAAATATTGTTATTTTTGCAAAATTGTCGCTCTTTTTTTGTTTGTAGTGCATGATCAAAAAATCGCACAGGTGATCAAATACCACCAAAAGAAAGCTCTGTTTGTGGGAAAAAAAGGACGTCAAATTAGTTTAGGTACAGCGTCGCACGACCGCGTAATTGTCCGTTAAATTCACGCAGTGCCGAATCGGGCCTGGTCAGGAAGGGGGTAAAATCTTCCGGGGCTTAAGTGGTTAAAAAGGGAGCATTGCATTCTGGTCCTGAGCCCTGCCCGCATCATCCTGCTTCTGGCTATGTTCCACCCTGTGTTCCACCCACTTCAGGAAGGACGTTGGCCACCTTTCTCCTCCACACGGGGGACACCTGTCACATTCCACATGGCAATACCAGCAACTCCAACCAGCATTCCGGACCTACACTTTTTGATGTGCCTGTTTTTTACTTATCTATTGTGAGGTTGTTGGCCCCGCTCATTTCCTTCCCGGCTATGAGTGTAACAAGGATTTGGAGAGGAGTTGCTTGTGAACCGTAGCTGAAACACCGAGGACACGGTGGATATCTGGTCCAGCCATTGATTGATTATACTGGCCTTCTACATATTTGTATTGACTTCTCTATAATTTGAGGGTCAATTCAATCTGGTAAGCAGGACCTCCTCCTCCCTCACACTGGAGATGTGTCTCTAGGATTCACGGCACTTAATGTGGGGACTCTTCTTGATACATCCATTGTGATTTATGGATATTCTTTCACAGGATTGATCATTGTTATTCTTGGCGCTGCACCCTGCTGCGATTATAGTGATCAGCAGTTGTCTGCAGCCGACAGGGCAGCAACTGGCAGATATTGGTTGACCTTTGATCTTCTGAATCACAAGGTGTAGAGTCAGACTGAGTGTCAGTTCACACTATAGAGATGTCAGACATGTGATTACCACCGCACTGCTATGCAAATCACATGCAATGTCTGTGTGATGTGAATTCAGCCAATACAGATTGTATGGCTAAATTCGCATTGCATTCGGACCAAAGCCACGCAGGACCCTTTTTTTGGTCCGCATCAGAATCGGATCACATAGGTGTTCACACCTACGCGATCCGATTCCTGTCCGAATTGACAGTTCGCACTGCAATATGCGAACTAATCTTGGGGTGTCATTAACTTTTCATTGACACTCCCAGCAGTTTGCATATGGCAGTGTGAACTGCCTGCGAGTCGGGTGCTATGCGGGAACCCACAGTGGATTTGCAGGGTTCCCGCATCACACTAGTGTGAACCGGCACTTAGACAAAGCAAATAAAGCTTAAAGTGATTGTAAACGAAGACCTTGTAAAACAACCCATTTAGTTTAAAATATAAATGAAAGGCAAAACATTTTTGTATACATATAGAAAAAAAAAAACATTTTAGAAGTGATCACATGCCCTCTGTTCTCAGCTGCAGAAGAGCTGCGGGAGGAGAAACAGCAGTACACTGAACTACCCAGTGAAAGGCAGTGTGGCGGAGGGTGTCTGGACAAGACTGATCATTGGAGAAGAGCACACCGAGTTCCCAACATAGTTAGAGAACTGATCATGTTGTGTTCTCCTGCTTAGTGCAGTCAGTTGTTAATAGGAACGTAGAGGGACTCTACGAACCAGAAAAAAACGGATCATTTTTCTTAGAATTTTTAGTAGCACAGGGATGGGACTCCGCTCCTTTCACACCTGGGCGTTTTTGTTGCAGGCATTTATTGGGCATTTTTTGGGCGTCTTTGTAGGCAGGCATGACATCTGAACTTCTGTGTAGGGGTATATATATACACACACACATATATGTATATATACACATACACATATATAGGTGTAATAGGAGCGGAACCTCATCCCTGCAAATAATTTCATTAGCGCATGGATGTGGCTCCGCTCCTATTACACCTATATATGTGTATGTGTATATATACATATATGTGTGTGTGTATATATACCTCTACACAGAAGTTCAGATGTCATGCCTGCCTCCAAAGACGCCCAAAAAATGCCTGATAAACGCCTGCAACAAAAACGCCCAGGTGGAGCGGAGCCCCATCCCTGCGCTACTAAAAATTCTAAGAAAAATTATCTTTTTTTCTGGTTCAGGACCATTTTAATGGAAAGTCGGATCACAAGTCGCTTCAAATAAGATAAGGAGTCGACTCCCATTGAAGTCTATGGGACAAGTCGGATACAAGTCGCCTCAAAGTAGTACAGGACCCTTTTCTGAAGTCGGAGCGACTTCAGTAGTGCCAATTAAGACAGCATTCATTGATTAACATTGCTTTTGTTATGTCAAGCAACTTGGGGCGACTTGAGGGCACACAAGTCGCCTCACAAGTCGCGGCAGTGTGAATGGACTCTTATGTGGCTAGCATTAGTAAATAGATAGGAAAGTATATCAAATTTACCCCAATTTCAAATTTACAGCCCCAAGGGCTGGATGAAAGCAAGCAAAAGGCCACAGTTTGCAGACCACTGACCTAGAGCAAAGTGCATGTGCAAAAAAAGTGCTGTAACCCACAAAGACTGCCTAAAACATATTTTACAAATACACACCATTTGTTTTTAAATTTTGCCCGCAAAAGTTGCCAACTTCTGCTATCCCGTTACTAAGCCAAAACATGGGACAGTATTCCACTGGTTGGTATTGATAGCAAAGACTCTGCTCTTTCTTCTGGTTTCTACATGGCTATATGTGGCATGTGCTATGCAATATACAAATAATTTACCATAAACATTCCCAAAATGCCCTAAAAAGCAGCTTTCTGCTGGTCCTACCTGCCATTCAGTGCCAGAAAGGCTCCTTCATCCTTCAAGCGTTTACTTTTTGTGACGTTATCCTCGAGGAGAATTCCTTTCTTCCGTTTGACAGAGTGGAGCCAGTCCACATCATCCTTCTTAACGGTACCCTCTTCTGCAGCTGACTCTTTTTCAAAGTTTTGTGAGGTCTCCTTCGACACCTTCTCACCAATCTTCCTCTTCCAACCAAAGGAAGCCATACTGTGGAGAAAACAGAGTGATATGATGATCTGAAAGAATCCATCATATACAAATGGCATAAGGTCTATGCAACATATAAATCTGGAAGAGGACCCGCCAGTCAAATCACCATGACATCCTCACACCAACAGTTAGTCATTTTATCGCGGCAACTTAAAGTGTTACTAAACCAACAACAGTAAAATCAGCCTGTATATGCAGTAAAGCATGCTTGTGATACTCACTGTTGAACCTAAAGTGTTAATCCTCCGTATTATGTAAAAAAAAAAGGCTGTTTGATCCTGTCTTCTCTGATCCTCCCCTTCTTTTACTGTCCGTAATCCATCTGCTGATAGAACAGAGCCCTCGGAGGCACTCCGAACATGCTCAGTTTGGTGTGTATTGCTAGAGTTTTTTTTTTTTCTTGGAAGGGTGCATGTGATCAGCACAAGGCCAATCAGCACTGTCCAGACAGAGAGTCAGGGGTCATGCTGCCTCATAGGACAGTCAGAGGTGAATGAAAACTCCTCCTACAAGCTTTAACCAGATGCTGATAGAAGCCATAACCCTGCTATATACTGCTGATGACAAAGGGTATTTAACAGTTTATATTTACAAGAATAATTGTATTTCCATGTTCTGTGTACTGTGGGAGACCAGATAAAAGGGAATTCCGGCTCCTGGGTTTAGTAACACTTTACCTAACTGCCAGTAATATTGTCATCATAACTTCACAACTGCAAGTGAGATGGCTTTTTCCAAGTACCTTCTTATAATATCAATGTGGCTTCCTCCCAATGTAACCCTAGTTGCAATTGGCTTTTCAGCAATTCTAGATGGGTTCAACAATTTTAACAGGCTATACTAGCCACTGAAACTGTCATGTGTCTATTTGCTTTGGCTTGGGACAACACACCACCTTTCCTTTCCACTTGTTTTAATGTGTGTGAAGCTGTGATTCAGCCTTAAAGCAGTGTTTCTCAACTAGGGTTCCTCCTGAGTTTGTCAAGGGCTCTTTCACACGGTCCGCCTCCGCAGGCGGATCCGTGTTGCTCAGCGGGGATCGATCCGCGATCCCCACTGAGCCGGGCGGATGACAGCTCCGTCTCCGCTTGCAGAGCGGAGAGGGAGGTGTCTCAGCACCCGCTGCCCTCTATGGGGGATCGGAGGAGAGCGGACCGCTTGTCCGCTCTCATCAGATCCGCTCCGCTCCGATTACTGAACGGATGGAAAAATAGGGTTTCCATCCGTCCAGATTTCAGCACAGGATCGGATGCGGATGGCAGCGGGTGTCAGCGGAGGTGTCTCCGCTGACACCCGCTGCCCCATAGAGCTGCATGGAGGATCCAATCAGATCCGCCTAAAAAACTGACAGGCGGATCTGATTGGACCGCCCGTGTGAAAGAGCCCTACGAGTTTTTGGGGGAGTGAGGATTCACTCAATGACCTCTCCTCTTTTCCCCTTAGATAAGTAACACCAATGACCTTTTTTAACTGTTGGGGCATTTGCTGATTAATTGATTCACCGAAACTGACAATGTTATCAAAGTGCAAGCACCTGATTCACATGTAAAAGGAATCAGACAGGATAGAAGCATGGCAAGAGAATGCAATCACCGGCTGGAACCGTAGATAGACAGAGTGAGAGAACGCCACAAGCACACCATGAATCTGCAGAATGGGTCCAAAGCTTTATTCAGCATTTACACTATTACAGCAGAAGCAAGGTTTCAGACCCTCGCAGGACCCCTTCTTCAGGCATCAGTGAAAAGCCCTGCCTCCCACCCAACATCCCTTGATTGAAAAATTGAAGGACCAGGGCAATAATTTGTCAGTTGTTCAGGTATGTTGACAGCCGGAGGGGCCAGCTTTAGAATAAAAATGCTCTTGGGCAGACAAATCTGCAGCAAGGACCCAAAAAAGGAAGAACCAGTCAACTAACACTAAGGCCCCTTGCACACGGGACGGATCAGTTTTGACAGACTTGGCTTGCTCAGCGGGGATTGCTCCATTGATCCCCGCTAAGTAGGCAGATTGCAGGTCCATCTCCACCTGTCAGAGTCTCGATCTCCTCTATGGGGAGATCAGATGAAAATGGACAGCCTGTCCGTTTTCATCCTATCCCAACCACTGGACGAATGGCGAACGTATCGCCATACGTCTGTTTTCAGCGGATCTTGTCTTCTGTTTTGTTCATACAATGCTGCCACTTCATAAACATGCTCAGGAGAAGTGGAGAACAGAGGAGCAGAGAGAGAGGTATCTTCTAGCATGGGAAGCGTGCGTGCCTCATTTTCTTTCCACCACTGAAGAGGATGACTTCTTCTGTCAATTACTGCTTCTTTCAAATAGAGATGAAGTTCATCATCCAGGCTCATAGTTGCAGATTCAGAAGAAATAGAATCCTTTGCATGAGGCCCCAATAAAACACTGAAAATGTCCTGATATATTTGACGACGATGAAGATTCTCTTCTGTACGTTGACGTATTTTTGGACATTTTTCTGTTTTTTGCAGCATGCTGCTCTTCATAAAAATAGTGTTTTGGACTTGTCTTTTTGGCAGGAACCTCCTGTTGAATATCTTCTGTCAGCTATTGTTTCGCCTTAGCCAATAAATCATCAGAAGAGAAAGCATTGTTCTTGTATCGAGGATTCAAAAGACTTGCAAGCACAACATTTTTAATCTCTTCATGCTTCTCAAAACATATATCAATCAAAGCTCTTTGGCTTGACAGACCATCATTTGAAAGTTGGAGGGTGTTGTGTGCCATGACACTGAGGTCTGACATATCAGCAAGCCTCATTCCTTTCCGCATGTTTACTACACTGTCTCGAAGTAGCACAAGCATCACTCGGTCTTTGTTGATTCCCCATTCTTCAAGCATGCCTAGAAACATTTCTCTACTGTACTCAGTGTGGGATCCTTGCATCACTTTTGTATTCAATACCAATTGCCTTTTTGTCAATCCGCTGTCAATGAAGTGGAATGTAAGAATCATTAATGACTCTGACTCTGTTTGTGACCAGCAGTCCGTCATGATTGAGAGTGAGTTGCCAGGATTCTCTGGTTGCAGCATGGCCTTTACTTTGTCAACTACCTTTTGGTGAATCTTTCCCAGCATTTTGGTTTGATAATACTGCTCACTCTTCAGTGTGTAGCTTGGCTCAAGTATGGACATCAACCGCTGAAATCCTGAGTCAGACACCATTGTAAATGGCTGGTTATCAGTGACAATCATCTCTGTGATTACTCTGTCCAGCAGTTGGGATCTTCCATCTGAATCTAGACAATGACATGTGTTTTTTTCACAAACATATCTGTTATTGTTGCCTGGGATGGTGGAGGAGGTATTGAATCAAAATCACATTGATATTCATTTTGTTTTTTCTGTGCTGCATGATACAATTCATTATGATGAACTCTTAGATGGGCCCAAAGATTTGACATATATTTTTGTTTTTTGCAGTTACTGATCCCATGCTTATGTTGTTTGTACATGTGTTGCACACGGCTGCTTTTTCTGGAGAAGGTTGAGATGAGAAATAGTCCCAGACCACACTTTTACTTTTGATCTCCTCATCCATCTCCATTTCAATTTGTAAGACACAAAAAATATTTTAAAAAAATGGCTTGCTGAAGTTGCTGCTGCTGGCACCCTGTTGTGGGTTGGTGGCTGACGCCGGGCAGTGTGGGTGGTTGCTTGCTGGCACCCTGTTGTGGGTTGGGGGCTGACGCCTGGCAGTGTGGATGGTTGCTTGCTGGCACCCTGTTGTGGGTTGGTGGCTGACGCCTGGCAGTGTTGGTTGCTTGCTGGCACCCTGTTGTGGGTTGGTGGCTGACGCCTGGCAGTGTGGGTTGCTTGCTGGCACCCTGTTGTGGGTTGGTGGCTGATGCCTGGCAGTGTGGGTTGCTTGCTGGCACCCTGTTGTTGTTGGCTTGCTTGCTGGAACACTGTGGTGGCTGGCTGGCTGGCTGGCTGGGTTGGTGTCACCCTGTTATGGGTGGCTGGCTTGCAGGAACACTGTGGTGGCTGGTTGGGTTGGTGTCACCCTGTTATGGGTGGCTGGCTTGCAGGAACACTGTGGTGGGTGGCTGGGTTGGTGTCACCCTGTTATGGGTGGCTGGCTTGCAGGAACACTGTGGTGGCTGGCTGGCTTGGTGTCACCCTGTAATGGGTCGCTGGCTTCCAGGAACACTGTGGTGGCTGGCTGGCTGGGGGCTCCCTGTTATGGGTGGCTGGCTCGCTTAGTGTCACCCTGTTATGGCTGGCTGGCTTGCTGGAACACTGTGGTGGGGTGGCTGGCTTGGGGTCACCCTGTTGTGTAGGTGGCTGGCTTGGTGTCACTCACTCACCCTGGCCTGTTCTGTTGTAGGTCGGATGGCTGGCGACTGGCACCCTGTGGTGGGTGGCTGAGGACAAGGCCTGTGGGTGGATGGATGGCAGGCACCGTGACCGGACCGGACTGCAGCTGGCTGTACACGAGGCTGTCTGAGGCGTGGGAGGCGGTCTTAAGGCAGAGAATGTGTGCAGCACGGTGCAATGGCGTCACATATGGGCCACGCAGGCATGGAAGGCGGTGTTAGAAGGCAGAACGCGTGTGCGCAACATACGCAATGACGTCACGAAAATATCAGCAATATCGGTAAACCCAAAGGCCAATTCCGATATATCCGTGAAAGTACATATCGTTTTCTAATACTGATCTTAGGAAAGTCAGCATTACAGCCAGTCCAGTGTCTGGAATACCTGGGGCTTCTTGTCGACACGGTGCAGGCAAAGATATTCTTGACAGCAAGAAAGGTCTCAGACCTGAAGGGTCAGGTTCGGTCTATAGTAAGACAGAGATATCTGTCTTTACGTCTTTGCATGATGTTACCGGGAAAGATGGTGTCCACATCGAGGCAATTCCCTATGCTCAATTCCATGCCAGATCCCTGCAGAACAAAGTTCTGTCTGCGTGGAATGTAAAAATTCAGTCCTTGGACCGGTCCATATCTCTGCTACCAAGAGTACGACAGAGTCTGAATTGGTGGTTGTTGACCAGAAATCTGGAGAAGGGGAAATCCTTTCTTCCAGTGACCTGGAAGGTAGTGACTACAGATGCCAGTCTCTCTGGCTGGGGAGCGGTTCTGGAGGAAGCCACTGTCCAAGGAAAATGGTCTTGGGTAGAGAGTCGTCTCCCCATCAACATTTCGGAAATTCATGCAGTCAGTCGGGCTCTGAAATTTTGGACGCCCAGACTTCGGAGTCACCCTGTCAGGGTGCAATCTGACAATGCCCCGGCCGTGCATTATGTCAACCATCAAGGAAGCACAAGGAGTCGATCAGCCCAGAAAGAGGTGGATATTATCCTGTCCTGGGCAGAGAAGTTTGTGCCATGCCTGACAGCAGTGTTCATTCCAGGAATAGAGAACTGGCAGGCAGATTTCTTGAGCCGTCAACAGATGTTTCGGGGGGAATGGTCTTTACATTCCAAGATTTTTCAAATGATCTGCCTACGCTGGGGGGGATTCCAGACATACAGCTGCAAGAAAAAGTATGTGAACCCTTTGGAATTATATGGATTTCTGCACAAATTGGTCATAAAATGTGATCTGATCATCACCTAAGTCACAACAATAGACAATCACAGTCTGCTTAAACTAATAACACACAAAGAATGAAATGTTGCCATGTTTTTATTGAACACACCATGTAAACATTCACAGTGCAGGTGGAAAAAGTATGTGAACCCCTAGACCAGTAATGGCGAACCTTGGCACCCCAGATGTTTTGGAACTACATTTCCCATGATGCTCATGCACTCGGCACTGTTGTTGAGCATCATGGGAAATGTAGTTCCAAAACATCTGGGGTGCCAAGGTTCGCCATCACTGCCCTAGACTAATGACATCTCCAAGAGCTAATTGGAGTGAGATGTCAGCCAACTGGAGTCCAATCAATGAGATGAGATTGGAGGTGTGTAACGCTCCTGCGTTTTACGTATGATGTGGATTTTCAGCTGCAGAAATATTCCACTTCAGTAGTCATGTAGAGAAACGCTTAGACACCAATCCCAACTCTCAATGACTCATCATGTGTGGATGATCTCAATTCAGCAAGTAAATACACACACTCAATAAGATGTTTCCTAGAGTGACTTATGTATATAGTAACACAGTGATGATAGGCTGAAGAGACAGGTTGGGTAGAGATGGTAGATGACAGACACTTGAAAGGAAATGTTCTTGAAAGTAAGATAGTAGCAGATGGGATGCAGATAGGTTTAGCAATCATGTATGGTAGCAGATGACAGAGTAGCAGGTGGACATACAAGAGAGATCAACCCAGTGCAAGAACAGGTGGTAGTAGGCTCAAGAGCTAGCAATCTTAGATAATGCAGATGTAGTAATAGTCCTTAGTATGCAAAGCTAGATAGTGTAAGCTTTAGTATAAAGGTTATAGAGGTTTCCCCTGTGGGGTACTTATCACTAATAGCAATGTAGCAGAGGAGAGGTTCGGCAAGAGCGGATGATCCGGTAGCGGGATACAGGGATCAGCGCAGCGTGGTTCCGACAGCGAGGTATGCTTGCAAGCATGAGAGCTTCAAGACAGGTTAGCATCAAGGCACAAAGCAGTTTGAACGAACACATGTGAGTGAGAGCCGGCGATCTAAATAGCCATCCAGTCCGGCGCTCAGTGATGACAGCATCAGTCTTAAAGGTGTATGCGCACCTTACCAAAAGAGAATGGTGGGGCGCATACACTTATGAAAGAGTAATTAGGGTACCCAAAGGTACCAGAACATTACAAGGTGTTGGTTACAGCTGCCCTGCCCTATAAAAAACACACACCAGTTCTGGGTTTGCTTTTCACAAGAAGCATTGCCTGATGTAAATGATGCCTCGCACAAAAGAGCTCTCAGAAGACCTACAATTAAGAATTGTTGACTTGCATAAAGCTAGAAAGGATTATAAAAGTATCTCCAAAAGCCATGCTGTTCATCAGTCCACGGTAAGACAAATTGTCTATGAATGGAGAAAGTTCAGCACTGCTGCTACTCTCCCTAGGAGTGGCCGTCCTGTAAAAATGACTGCAAGAGCACAGCGCAGACTGCTCAATGAGGTGAAGAAGAATCCTAGAGTGTCAGCTAAAGACTTACAAAAGTCATTGGCAAATGCTAACATCCCTGTTAGCGAATCTACAATACGTAAAACACTAAAAAAGAATGGATTTCATGGGAGGATACCACAGAGGAAGCCACTGCTGTCCAAACAAATCATTGCTGCACGTTTACAGTTTGCACAAGAGCACCTGGATGTTCCACAGCAGTACTGGCAAAATATTCTGTGGACAGATGAAACCAAAGTTGAGTTGTTTGGAAGAAACACACAACACTATGTGTGGCGAAAAAGAGGCACAGCACACCAACATCAAAACCTCATCCCAACTGTGAAGTATGGTGATGGGGGCATCATGGTTTGGGGCTGCTTTGCTGCGTCAGGGCCTGGACGGATTGCGATCATCGAAGGAAAAATGAATTCCCAAGTTTATCAAGACATTTTGCAGGAGAACTTAAGGCCATCTGTTTACCAGCTGGAGCTCAAAAGAAGATGGGTGTTGCAACAGGTCAATGACCCAAAGCATAGAAGTAAAACAATAGAATGGCTTAAACAAAAGAAAATACGCCTTCTGAAGTGGCCCAGTCAGAGTCCTGACCTCAACCCCATTGAGATGCTGTGGCATGACCTCAAGAAAGCGATTCACACCAGACATCCCAAGAATATTGCTGAACTGAGCCAGTTCTGTAAAGAGGAATGGTCAAGAATTACTCCTGACCGTTGTGCACGTCTGATCTGCAACTACAGGAAACGTTTGGTTGAAGTTATTGCTGCCAAAGGAGGTTCAACCAGTTATTAAATCCAAGGGTTCACATACTTTTTCCACCTGCACTGTGAATGTTTACATGGTGTTCAAAAGAAACATGGCAACATTTCATTCTTTGTGTGTTATTAGTTTAAGCAGACTGTGATTGTCTATTGTTGTGACTTAAATGAGAATGATCAGATTACATTTTATAACCAATTTGTGCAGAAATTCATATCATTCCAAAGGGTTCCCATACTTTTTCTTGCAGCTGTAGATCTGTTGGCCTCCAGGTTCAACAAGTTGGAGAGATTTGTGTCCAGGACCAGGAATCCACTCGCAGTCAGAGTGGATGCTTTGGTGACTCCTTGGGAGGAGTATTCCCTCATCTATGCCTTTGCCCTGGTACAGCGGATATTGCGTTTGTTGCGCAGGATCCAGCTGGAGGGGTAACCAGTAATACTGGTAGCTCCGGCTTAGCGGAGGAGGATTTGGTATGCACAAATCCAGAGGTTGGCAGTGACGAGGCCCTGGGTTCTTCCACTGCGTCCGGACTTGCTCTCTCAAGGTCAGATATTTCACCCTGCTATACAGTCTCTAAATTTGACAGCTTGGCTATTGAAGCCTTAATCTTGGAAGAGCAGGGTGTATCTGGCCCCCCAGTGCATACACTGATAAACGCCAAAAACAGCCTTTTGAACCTCTGGGGCAGGTTCCCCTGGTTCTTTTGACCAAAAAACTGGTCTTTTTGATTGCGATAACTTCGGCTAGAAGGATATCGGAACTAGCTACTCTTTCTTGTAAAGAGCTGTTCTTGATATTTTATCAAGATAGGCTGATCTTACGTCCTCCCCCAGACTTTTTGCCCAAGGTAGTGTCCGCCTTTCATTTGAATCAGGACATTATACTACCTTCTTTTTTTTCAGATCCTCATTCAGACGAGGAAAAGTTTGTGCATTCTCTTGATGTGATGCATGCACTTAAGTTTTATTCACAGGAAACAACTCCGATTTGTAAGACCGAGAGCTTGTTTGTACTGCCAGAAGGCCCCAGAAAGCGATTGGCAGCATCTAAATTTAAGATTTCTTGTTGGATTCGCCAGGTTATTACCCAGGCACATGGTTTAGTAGGAAAGGTTCCACCTTTTCCTGTAAAGTCTCTTGGGCACATCCCCATCAAGCCTCTAAGGTTCAGATTTGCAAGGCCACAACCTGGTCGTCGGTGCATGCGTTCACTCGTTTCTATCGAGTGAATGTTGGGACCCAGGAGGAGTCTGCTTCTGGCGGCAGTGTGCTGCAGTTGGCGGTGTAATCCTTCTGTTAAGGGTCAGATGGCGGTATTTTTGGGCGTCCCTCTACCCTCAGATGCATTGCTTTGGGACATCCCATATGTTATGATATATATATATATATATATATATATATATATATATATATATATATATATATATATATATATGACTATTATATATTATTAAGAGTTAGTTCCTACGATTAAAGAGGAACTGTACTCTTAGGGAGGATTTTCTGATAGAAGCATATGTCCTTAGATCCAGGTTTCTAGAAAGAGGGTACCTACCAGAGTCTCTTGACAAGACTCTGATAGAGGTTGACAATTGTGAAAGGGCTGATCTGCTGGTCCCTCGATCTAGGAATAACAATCCGATGCCTGCTGATCTTCCAACTAAATTTTCTTTTTTACATAATTTTCCACCCAGCATTATGCTATTAAAAACATCATAAAGAGGCATTGGAGAGTATTAAGGAACGATCGGGTTCTTGGACCTTTATTACCAGAGAAACCTCTGGTTACTTTTAGAGGTGTTCCTCCAGCCCGATTACAGATCGCCCTGAATATAGTTAGTCCCCCGGGAAAAAATCTCTTTCTTCACTAAATTAAAAGGGTTTTATCCGTGTAGGAGATGTGCTGTATGCTCCATCAACGCTTTTAGAAACAGGAAATACACCACTTTTCAATCAAACGTTACTTCAAAAGTTTACGATATTGATGCCTGACATGTACCACCAAGAACGTGGTTTATGTCATAACGTGCCCTTGCGGCCTACATTACATTGGCCGCACTGTGCGTGCCTTTCATGTACGTATGAAAGAGCACATTGCAAACATCAGAAAGGGCTTCCTCGAAGCACAATCTTTCAAAACATTATGACCAGTGCCATGGGAGGAACCCGGCTGGAACCTCCTCCATGGCCATTGAGCAATTTTGTGCTCATTGGAGGGGAGATAATATTAGGAGAAGTATTTCCCGTTTAGAAACAAAATGGATTTACCAGTTCAAATCATACAGGCCCTTTGGCCTAAACGTTGACTGGGATGTTAATTCCTTTATTAATAATAGCTGATTTGCATATATGTTAACTTTTATTTTGTAGTGGTGTGGTTTCTTGGCAGGTTTTTTGGCCGACCCCCCCGCCTAGAATGGACAGCACCAGCGTTATTTTAACTTATTTCACCTATTATTTATATGTCTGGCGAGTCAATTATTTGCCATTTTTTATAAAAAATTTTCAGTGTTTTCTTTATATATTTTTTTTTAGTATATATTTTTCAGCATTTTATATTTTTTATGTACGCTTAGGCCTACATTAATTAGTAAGGTGCTAAATACATATTATTCATGATGTGTTTTAGAGTGCACATATGAATTTTTTTTGCCAATTTGGAAAATAATATATTTATGTTTTATATAAGACACACTGTTACATGGCGTGGTTTATACTGTATATTCTATTTCACTTTTTGGAATTAATGTCAAGTTCCTTTTTTTTTTTCAAATATTCTTTATTGAAGTTTTAACAAGTAACATACAATAAACATTTGAGCGTTAACAGTCGCTCGCTCGCATAATGCACAAGGTGAGATTAAGTGAGCAATGGTTTACATACAACAGATGTTCATGAACATGCGGAATCTTAACAAACTTGTCTAGGTATACCATACATCTTCACGGGATTTAAGAACAGGTTTCCAATAGCATATACTCCTTAAGTTGGGTTACTAGGATACCATGACGTCCAAGCCGCCCACAGCTTGTCATAAGCGTCAGTGGATGGTTTGGTACTAGCCGCTAATAGACGTTCATAGTGGTAGTTGAGATTTACCTGAATTAATACCTCGCTATGACTAGGGGCTGAACTGTCTTTCCAATGCCTCGCTATGACCAGTTTTGCTGCAAGAAGGATATGAATGATTATGTTGCAAAATTCTCTCGGGTAGTCTTGGATTCCTATATGGAGAACACCGAGAGAAGGTGATGGTTGCTTGAGTATTCCTGAGATTTCCGCCATGACTTGGAAAATCTTCTTCCAGTAACTAGAAATACCCACGCAAGACCAAAACACGTGGAAAATATTTGCTGCTTTGGGCGCATCGTCGCCAGCAAAGAGGTGAGCAACCAGGTACGAATTTCGCCAGTATGACCGGGGTTTTGTACCACCGTGCCACTATTTTTTGGGATAAGTCCCAGTGATTCACACAGTGCGTCGCGGTTGTGATTGCTTGGAGCGCTTGAGACCATTGTCTTGGTGTGAATTGCATACCAAGATCATGTTCCCAGCGAGTCATCGGGGATGTCTTAGTGAATGTGGATTTGTCTCCTAAGAGATCATAGAACAGGGATATACCTTTTTTGGCGTCTGCCGGGGAAGTAAAGAATTTTCTGACTCGGTCATCTACCGTTATAGTAGGGGGAGGATATTTTGTTAGAAACTTTCGCATTTGTAAGTATGAGTAGAGGGTTGAGGGGGGTAGCGCGTATTGTTCGGCTAGGTCCTTCCAAGATATGATCTTCTGGTTTGACACTAATTCGTCTATCCAGCAGATACTATGGTCTTTCCAAACCTGAGACTTCAGGTATGGGATTAATATTTCGAGAGTCTGAATGGGAATTCGTAGCGCCCCGGGATTTTGCTTAGTGGGAGATAGTTTTCTCCAAGCTAAAATCGTGGCCTGAGTGGTTGGTGGGAACTTGTGGATGTTCAGTGGTCTCCATGAGTCCGCCAGAAGCAGTAGGTGCAAAGAAGGAGAATGAGACATCGCTGCTTCAAGATGTACCCAGAGTGTCTCTGGGGACTCGAGAAACCACTTCTCCGCTTGCGACAGGAGTGAAGCTGTGTAGTAGTCTTCTATCACCAGCCAGCAGGTACCTCCAACCTTTTTGTGTTTTATTAAGTGGGACATGGAGCATCTGGGTTTTTCCCCAGCCAGACAAAGTTTTTTAGGATAGAGGTAAATTCTTTTAGGTATTTATTATGGATAGGGAGGGGAATGGTTCTGAAGAGATATAATATTTTGGGCAATTCCATCATTTTGAATGAAGTAATCCTGCCTATCCAGGAGAGTTCTACCTTTGCCATGCGTTGTAGGTTCTGTCTGGTTTGGCGATAAGGGGTTTAAAATTGAGGTCAACGATTTTGGAGATGTCGGCTGCTAACTGGATGCCTAAGTAAGGGATGGATTCCTCAGCCCAAGTGTAGGGAAATTGTTGCATTAAATGGGATTTCGCATGGGTATTGACCCCCAAGTCCAAGATTAGGGATTTGTGGAAGTTTACCTTATAATAGGATAGGGAGCTAAATTGGTTGAGGAGGTCGTGGATATGCGGCAGAGAAATTATGGGATTGTTAATTATCAGTACCACATCATCAGCGAAAAGATTTATTACATGGTGCATGCGATTGACAGTGACACCAGTGATCAGGGGATAGGAGCAGATAGTTTCGGCGAGGGGTTCCATCATCAGGTTGAAAATGGCTGACGACAAAGGGCAGTCTTGTCTTGTGCCATTTTTAATCCGGAATTCCTTAGATAGAAAGCCTGATGTGTAGACCCTCGCCGAAGGTCTGGAGTACAGCGCCAATATAGCCTTCAGTATTGAGCCTTGGAAACCACATTTTTCGAGCGTGGCTGTCATATAACCCCAGTGAATTCTATCGAGCGCTTTTTCAGCGTCGATAGATAGTAATAGGGTTTGGGTTTTGTGGCTGCGTACATGGTGGATGATATTGAGAATGCGCCTAGTAGCATCTGAGGCCTGTCTGCCTTTAGTGAAGCCCGTCTGGTCTGGTTTTACTAAACTAGGGATGATCTCGTAGATACGTTTAGCTAATAGCTTGGCATAAATTTTAATGTCGGAATTTAACAGGGCTATGGGGCGGAAATTGGGCGGGGTGTCTGGTGGTTTGCCCGGCTTTGGCAGTGTGACGATGTGGGCAGAGAGCATTTCCAAGGGAAATTCTCCAGTGGAGGCGGCCGAGGTAAACAGGGAGTGTAGCTGGGGAATTAGGATGGAGTTAAATGTTTTATAATATTCGTTTGTTAGGCCGTCAGGCCCGGGTGATTTGTCCGCTGGTAAGGCTCTGTGTACCGTGATGTACTTCAAGAAATAGATTTTACAGGTAAGTAAGTATAATCCATTTTTTTGGCGATATGTTTCGGACTCTGAAATTTTGGTGCATCTCTAATTATGAGAGTGGTACCCACTGCTGTCAGAATACACTACAGCCACTGATCAACAAACATTTTCCAGTATGTCTCTTTGCCAGAATGTCAGTCAATGGGGGACAGCTGCATACTGATTGAAGTTCAGCCAGTCCCTGCTAAACTGGATAAATTAATGTATAGCCAGCTTTTTAAATGTTTTTATTTATTACAGGTACTTTCATAGTGCCGTCAAATTTATGCAGCGCTTTACAATATTATACGTTCCTATCAGTCCCTGCACTCAAAGAGCTTACAATCTAAGGTCCCTAGCTCACATTAATATAGGCACATACCAGGGCCAATTTATCCAGGAGCCAATTAACCTACCAGCATGTCTTTGGAGTGTGGGAGGAAACTGGCGTACAGGAAGAAACTTACACAGGCACAGGGAGAACATGCAAACTCCAGGCAGCAAGTGCCATGGTTGGGATTTGACCAGACGACTCCATTGCTGCCAGGTGGAAGTCCTTACCACTTAGGGAATGTGCTGCCACATGAGCGTTACTCATACCTACAAGTAAAAGCCACTGCTATAACACTGAGGTGCAGAAGAGAAGGCCAGTGGACCAGGGCCTTATTATTATTTATATTTAAAGGGTTGGAAAAGTATGTAAATCAAAAACTTGAAATCTAAATTGAGCTCCACCCAAAGCATTTTTATTTTTTGGCAAAAGGTGAAAAGAGTGAGAACCTCTGTCTGCATTTATTGATTCGTCCCAGAAAGTGGAAATGCACAGGGACACCGAGCACAATAAAACCCTGGGTAAGGCCGTAACCCTTCCCCACTCTGCCCAAAATAATAAAACGAGGTTTCAGATGGAAATTTTGTTTTATTGGTGTGTTTACACGGCTTCACAGTGTGAATTGAGTCTGCATCCCATTTGTGTTGTGTTTTAGCAGAGGGATCTTCCAACTTTCAAAACAAAGGGCCTGTTTACTGCCCTTCAGACTTTAGGGGGGCTGGACTGTGACCATTGGGAGTAGAAAATGCCCTGACATCAGTGGGTGTAAACAATGCCAAAGGTTTGTTGGTCAGTGGGAGTAAAAATAAGTTACATAATTGTCAGTGGAAGGAATAGTGACCGATAACTGGTGTCAGTGGGGGGGGGGGGGGAGTGTCCCATCATTGGTGTCAGTGGGGGGAAATAGTGTCCCATCATTGGTGTCAGTGGGAGAATAGTGTCCCATCCTAGGTGTCAGTGGGGGGAATAGTGTCCCATCATTGGTGTCAGTGGGAGGAATAGTGTCCCATCATTGGTATCAGTGGGAGGAATAGTGTCCCATCATTGGCGTCAGTGGGAGAATAGTGTCCCATCATTGGTGTCAGTGGGGAGAATAGTGTCCCATCATTGGTGTCAGTGGGGAGAATAGTGTCCCATCATTGGTGTCAGTGGGGGGAATAGTGCCCCATTATTGGTGTCAGTGGGAGGAATAGTGCCCCATCCTAGGTGTCGGGGGGGGAATAGTGCCCCATTATTGGTGTCAGTGGGAGGAATAGTGCCCCATTATTGGTGTCAGTGGGGGGGAATAGTGTCCCATCATTGGTGTCAGTGGGAGGAATAGTGCCCCATCCTAGGTGTCGGGGGGGGAATAGTGCCCCATTATTGGTGTCAGTGGGGGGGAATAGTGTCCCATCATTGGTGTCAGTGGGAGGAATAGTGCCCCATCCTAGGTGTCGGGGGGGGAATAGTGCCCCATTATTGGTGTCAGTGGGAGGAATAGTGCCCCATCCTAGGTGTCGGGGGGGGGGGAATAGTGCCCCATTATTGGTGTCAGTGGGAGGAATAGTGCCCCATTATTGGTGTCAGTGGGGGGGAATAGTGTCCCATCATTGGTGTCAGTGGGAGGAATAGTGCCCCATCCTAGGTGTCGGGGGGGGAATAGTGCCCCATCATTGGTGTCAGTGGGAGGAATAGTGCCCCATCCTAGGTGTCGGGGGGGGGGAATAGTGCCCCATTATTGGTGTCAGTGGGAGGAATAGTGCCCGATAACTGGTGCCAGTGGGAGGAATAGTGTCCGATTAATGGTGTCAGTGGGAGGAATAGTGCCCCATCATTGGTGTCAGTGGGAGGAATAGTGTTCCATCATAAGTGTCAGTGGGGGGAATAGTGTCCCATCATTAGTGTCAGTGGGGGGAATAGTGTCCCATCATTGGTGTCAGTGGGGGGAATAGTGCCCCATCATTAGTGTCAGTGGGGGGAATAGTGTCCCATCCTAGGTGTCAGTGGGGGGAATAGTATCCCATCATTAGTATCAGTGGGGGGAATAGTGTCCCATCATTGGTGTCAGTGGGGGGAATAGTGTCCCATCATTGGTGTCAGTAGGGGGAATAGTGTCCCATCATTAGTATCAGTGGGGGGAATAGTGTCCCATCATTGGTGTCAGTGGGGGGAATAGTGTCCCATCATTGGTGTCAGTGGGGGGAATAGTGTCCCATCATTAGTATCAGTGGGGGGAATAGTGTCCCATCATTGGTGTCAGTGGGGGGGAATAGTGCCCCATCATTAGTGTCAGTGGGGGGAATAGTGTCCCATCCTAGGTGTCAGTGGGGGGGAATAGTGTCCCATCATTGATATCAGTTGGGGGGAATAGTGCCCCATCATTAGTGTCAGTGGGGGGAATAGTGTCCCATCCTAGGTGTCAGTGGGGGGGAATAGTGTCCCATCATTGATATCAGTTGGGGGGAATAGTGCCCCATCATTAGTGTCAGTGGGGGGAATAGTGTCCCATCCTAGGTGTCAGTGGGGGGGAATAGTGTCCCATCATTGATATCAGTTGGGGGGAATAGTGCCCCATCATTAGTGTCAGTGGGGGGAATAGTGTCCCCTCATTGGTGTCAGTGGGGGGAATAGTGTCCAATCATTAGTGTCAGTGGGGGGAATAGTGTTCCATCCTAGGTGTCAGTGGGGGGAATAGTGTCCCCTCATTGGTGTCAGTGGGAGGAATAGTGTCCCATCATTGGTGTCAGTGGGGGGGAATAGTGTCCCATCATTAGTGTCAGTGGGGGAAATAGTGCCCCATTATTGGTGTCAGTGGGGGGAATATTATCCCATCATTGGTGTCAGTGGGAGGAATAGTGCCCCATCCTAGGTGTCAGTGGGGGGGAATAGTGTCCCATCATTAGTGTCAGTGGGGGGAATAGTGTCCCATCATTAGTGTCAGTGGGGGGAATAGTGTCCCATCATTGGTGTCAGTGGGAGAATAGTGTCCCATCATTGGTGTCAGTGGGGGGAATAGTGTCCCATCATTGGTGTCAGTGGGAGGAATAGTGCCCCATCATTTGTGTCAGTGGGGGGAATAGTGCCCCATCATTGGTGTCAGTGGGAAGAATAGTGCCTCGTCATTGGTGTCAGTGGGAGGAATAGTGCACCATCATTGGTGTCAGTGGGAGGAATAGTGCACCATCATTGGTGTCAGTGGGAGGAATAGTGCCCCATCATTGGTGTCAGTGGGAAGAAGAGTGCCCCATTATTAGTGTCAGTGGGAGGAATAGTGCCTCATAACAGTGAAAGAATAGTGACCCAAGGCCCAGATAAAGGCATGCAAGGGGCCACATCAGGCCCTCAGGCCGCAGTTTGGAGATCCCTGTTTTAGCAAATTGAACTCTATCTCAAACAATGATGTACATAATTAATAGAGGACGGAGGAGTACTCTATAATTTTTGAATGATTTTTTAAGGTCATACAATAAATGCATTTGTACAAAATTTAAAATACCCTAAGGAGGTTTTTTATTTTTTTTACAATAGACTGACAAAGTCATAGCCACATTGAAGTGGACCTTAAAATAGAACTATAGCCCAAACTTTTTTTTTTTTCCATTTTGGATAGAGAAAGGGAGGGTTATTATCTCTGTAAGATTAAGAGCCCATTCACACTAGCACAACTTGTGAGGCTACTTGTGTGCCCTCAAGTCGCCCCAAGTCGCTTGTCATAACAAAAGCAATGTTAATCAATCAGTGCCGTCTTAATTGGCACTACTGAAGTCGCTCCGACTTCAGAAAAGGGTCCTGTACTACTTCGAGGCGACTTGTGATCCGACTTGTTCCATATACTTCAATGGGAGTCGCCTCCAAGTCGGATCCTTATCTTATTTGAAGAGACTTGTTATCAGACTTTCCAGAAAGAAGAAGCCATGCCTACAGTTCCTATATAGTTACACATTCCATGAGGCATTGTAAAACTCTGACATTCACAGACATGACTAGGCATGATGGGAATTGTAGTTCCTGAACAGCAGGAGGGCCATAGTTTGAAGACCCCTGCTATATACCATTATCTCTGCCTGGTCTGTGTGAGTGGCACTGGTGGACACAGATAAGTGGCACTGTGACGGAAGTGTAGGTAAGACAGAACGCACATGGAGAGCAGGAGTGCCAACAAAGCCTTTTATTGAACGGTAGCGGGTATGTTCACAAAGAAAGGGCCAAACAAAGGTGCCCAGGGTCAGACCCAACGTGGGTAGGACAGAGTTGCAGATAAACGGGTTAGTCCATAACAGGGGGCTCCCAATAGAATGGGCAAAGTCCTGGCCAGCGAGGGATTGGGCCACACACAGATCAGGGCAAACAATGAGGTGACAAAGTTCAGGCAGAGTTCTGGTAGGCCCAGTGTTAATCCACTCACCAGCAGGCAGATACAGGATGAATCCAAAATCCAGGTTGTAGGAAGGGACAGGGTAAATCCAAAATCCAGGTTGTAGGAAGGGACAGGGTAAATCCAAAATCCAGGTTGTAGGAAGGTTTGAAGAGGCCCGCAGGAACCAATAGGGGATTCTGTGTTCTCTGGCCGCAGCTCAGAGCCACACAGTCTTCCAAACAGCAGAGATGAACTACACACAGGAGAGACTCTCACTCAGCTAAATATATTAGGACTTGTGTCCCAGCAGGTGGGCCAGGCCACTCCCAGCCTGGCGTCCAGTTGCCCCAGCAACCAGCCCCGCCCCCCTCTATTTGAGCCCACACAAGGAATGTGTTCATTGTCCACAGTGAGCATGAAGGCGGAGAAGCAGACATTCAGGCACCTTGCTGGGGAGGGGAGAGGGACAGCACAGTGGGGGGGGCAGGCAAAGGAGTGAGCAGCCAGGGGGGAGAAAAGAATCCCATGCTGGGGAAGATAGTAAAGTACTGGGGGTGCAGAAGAGAGGAAAAGAAGGGGGGGGAAGTAGGATCCGTGACAACCCCTCCCCCTTTTATTTTACAAGTGCCGACAGGGGGACCTCGGCAGGTCTCCTTGGAGGCACTTGTGGTAATAGGCTCACCTACTGAAGGTCCTGCTGCCGGGTATGGTGGGACAAGGGGATAAACACTGTAGACTCCCTGAGGAGGATTGGGCGCCATGGTGGTCAGCCAGTCACTGGGAGGTTGGGGTAGAGGTCCTTCCGCTGGGGCCAACTCTGGGTAGTTGACTGGGCGACTGTGGCTGGCGGATGTGGTGCGACGGTTCTGAGGGCAGCTGGCCTGAAGATGCCCAGGTTGGTTACACCTATAGCACCGGAATTTGCTCAATGTGGGGTCAGAGTCTAGTTCCTGTTTAAATTTCTCACGGTCCCAGGTCAGGGTGGTATTCTGGTCAGGGTTGGTAACACTCACCGGATCCAGGGCAGAAGGGGAGTCCCGTTGGGTTTTCTCGGCAGGCAGGCCGTGGCTGGCTTGGCTCCTGGTCACAGCTCCGACGTATTGGCACTGTAGCTCTCCTAAATCATTTCCAAGCAGAATGTCCGCAGGTAGTCCAGCCATGATTCCAATTTGGCAGCGCTTTTCCCCAAACCCATAGTCAAGGCGAACCGACGCCTTGGGGATGTGTTTCGTAGTACCACCTGCCATTTCAATAAAGAACCCGGGGCCTGGCTTGATGGCTTCTGGTTTTACCACGCGGGGATCAGCAATGGTGAGGAAGGCCCCAGTGTCCCGAAATCCCGTAGTTCTCTCTCCATCAATCAGGACCTCCTGCAGGTGGCGCTGCCTCTGCTCTGGGTAGGATGGGACAAGGGGATGAACACCGTAGACTCCCCGAGGAGGATTGGCAACAGTGGGGGTCAGCCAGTCACTGGGAGGTGGGGGTAGTGGTTCTTCCTCTGGGGTCAACTTTAGGTAGTTGACTGGGCGACTGTGGCTGGCAGACATGGTGCGACGGTACTGAGGGCAGCTGGCCTGAAGATGCCCGGGCTGGTTGCACCCATAGCACCGGCGGTCCAGAAATGGCCCAGAAGTACGAGGTCGGTAGGAAGGGGCTGTGGATGGTGTTGGGGCGACAGGGCGCTGGAGGAGTGGCAGGGGGTTGCTGGGAAGTGGTCTGCCTGTGTTCTGGGCTTTGGGCGGCTCGACTACCAGTCTCTTCCAATGGGGTTTAATGGCAAGGGCCTCGTCTGCCAGTGCAGCAGCCCGCTCAAGGGTGCCAGGGTCCCTCTCCTTCACCCACTCCCGCACCTCTGCTGGGCATTTGGCAAAGAATTGTTCCTTTAGAAAGGCCTGGACAACTTGTTCAATAGTAAAGGCCTGCTCCCCCTCCAGCCAGCGTCTGCAGGCCTGCGAGATTTTGTGCGCATACATCTTGAAGGAAGGCTCAGAATGACAGGAGAGGTCCCGGAATTTGATCCGGTGGGTTTCTGAAGTTACCGCGTAGTGTTCTAGTATAGTCTGTTTGATCCTACTGTAATCTCGATTCCACTGTGCGTTCATTGTCCGGTAGGCAGCAGCCGCACCCCCTTCCAGCAGGCCCACTAGGTGGCGTACCCAGTCTCCACGGGGCACCTCCAGCAGCTGACATAAGTGTTCGAAGTCCTGGAAGAACCCTTCCACATCCCCTGTAGCTTCACAAAATGGCTTGAAGTCTTTACGAGTCACCCTTGGCCGATCAGGCCCACCGACTCGTGGGCTGGGGAGAGGGTCATATCCCCTGAGGCCTCTCATGGTTTCTCGCTCATGAGCCCTTCGGATAGCCTCCCGCTTGTCATCCAAGTTGGCCCCGGGCCCCAGGATAGCCATCTCCTCTTCGTACCATGTGATCCAAGGGCTCCTGGGACTTGAGACGGTGGATGCACTCTGTTCATTCTCTGACGGCGGAGCATTCAAGCTTTCAGTTCTCTGAAGGCCGGCTTCCTCAATGGCGGTGACCAGCTCTTCTTTGGACAGGCCCCTGTAGGTAAGGCTTAACTCCTGAGCCTTTTCTTGCAAACTTGCCACAGTCCAATTTCTGTACTCCCCACCCCGCGTTGGGTCCAGTGTGAGGGGGCTGCTCTCCATCCTCTTCAGCGTTCTGATCCCGCCGCTGCCAACCAGTGTGACGGAAGTGTAGGTAAGACAGAACGCACATGGAGAGCAGGAGTGCCAACAAAGCCTTTTATTGAACGGTAGCGGGTATGTTCACAAAGAAAGGGCCAAACAAAGGTGCCCAGGGTCAGACCCAACGTGGGTAGGACAGAGTTGCAGATAAACGGGTTAGTCCATAACAGGGGGCTCCCAATAGAATGGGCAAAGTCCTGGCCAGCGAGGGATTGGGCCACACACAGATCAGGGCAAACAATGAGGTGACAAAGTTCAGGCAGAGTTCTGGTAGGCCCAGTGTTAATCCACTCACCAGCAGGCAGATACAGGATGAATCCAAAATCCAGGTTGTAGGAAGGGACAGGGTAAATCCAAAATCCAGGTTGTAGGAAGGGACAGGGTAAATCCAAAATCCAGGTTGTAGGAAGGTTTGAAGAGGCCCGCAGGAACCAATAGGGGATTCTGTGTTCTCTGGCCGCAGCTCAGAGCCACACAGTCTTCCAAACAGCAGAGATGAACTACACACAGGAGAGACTCTCACTCAGCTAAATATATTAGGACTTGTGTCCCAGCAGGTGGGCCAGGCCACTCCCAGCCTGGCGTCCAGTTGCCCCAGCAACCAGCCCCGCCCCCCTCTATTTGAGCCCACACAAGGAATGTGTTCATTGTCCACAGTGAGCATGAAGGCGGAGAAGCAGACATTCAGGCACCTTGCTGGGGAGGGGAGAGGGACAGCACAGTGGGGGGGGCAGGCAAAGGAGTGAGCAGCCAGGGGGGAGAAAAGAATCCCATGCTGGGGAAGATAGTAAAGTACTGGGGGTGCAGAAGAGAGGAAAAGAAGGGGGGGAAGTAGGATCCGTGACAGGCACTGGTGGGCAGTGGCACTGATGGACACTGATTCGTGGCACTGATACGTGGCACTGGTGGACACTGATTTGTGGCACTGATTTGTGGCACTGATATGTGGCACTGGTGGACACTGATTCGTGGCACTGGTGGACACTGATTTGTGTCACTGATACGTGGCACTGATATGTGGCACTGGTGGACACTGATTCGTGGCACTGGTGGACACTGATACGTGGCACTGGTGGACACTGATTCGTGGCACTGATACGTGGCACTGGTGGACACTGATTCGTGGCACTGATACGTGGCACTGGTGGACACTGATTCGTGGCACTGGTGGGCACTGATACGTGGCACTGATACGTGGCACTGGTGGACACTGATTCGTGGCACTGATATGTGGCACTGGTGGACACTGATTCGTGGCACTGGTGGGCACTGATACGTGGCACTGATACGTGGCACTGGTGGACACTGATTCGTGGCACTGATACGTGGCACTGGTGGACACTGATTTGTGGCACTGATTTGTGGCACTGATATGTGGCACTGGTGGACACTGATTCGTGGCACTGGTGGACACTGATTTGTGTCACTGATACGTGGCACTGATATGTGGCACTGGTGGACACTGATTCGTGGCACTGGTGGACACTGATACGTGGCAGTGGTGGACACTGATTCGTGGCACTGATACGTGGCACTGGTGGACACTGATACGTGGCACTGGTGGACACTGATTCGTGGCACTGGTGGGCACTGATACGTGGCACTGATACGTGGCACTGGTGGACACTGATTCGTGGCACTGATACGTGGCACTGGTGGACACTGATTCGTGGCACTGATACGTGGCACTGGTGGACACTGATTCGTGGCACTGATACGTGGCACTGGTGGACACTGATTCGTGGCACTGATACGTGGCACTGGTGGACACTGATTCGTGGCACTGATACGTGGCACTGGTGGACACTGATACGTGGCACTGGTGGGCAATGAGGAAATGAGTAAAAAAAAACAGAAAAGGGGAATTAGGTCACAACACATCATATTCTGATTGGCCAAATACAAAGTCGTCTGTCATATAAGTCGCGCAAAATAATTCACAAGTCGTGCTGAAGTCGCAGGAAAAAAGTCGCTCCGACATGGGGCGACTTATGGTCGCGGCAGTGTGAACCGACTCTTATTTTTGCCATGTATGTCCAATTGGGGAGATTTCACTTCACTTCCTGTCCCTTAACCAAAACAGGAAGTGAGAGGAAATCTCTGGATATGTACCCTTTAAATGAATCTGTGCTCAGAAAGGTATGGAGCCTGACATGGCTACCTTCTCCTTCGGAAAATGCCGTTTACCTGGCAGCAAGGTTGGACAAATTTGTTTTGATCCTAGGAGCCAGCTTTTTTAACTAACAAAGCTTTATTTAGCGTTACAAAGGAGGTCTGGTGCTAGAATTATTACTCTCCTTCTGGCATGTGCAGCGATATGTAACATGTGTATCGCATTCAATGTTTTCAGTTGTATATGTGGGGGTGAGAGCCTCAATTTTTTTTCCTACTGCTTGCGTGTAACTTTTTAATTTTTTACAAATTAAACTTTTTTTTTTTATCACATAGGAAACCAAAAAAGTCCCCTATGTAATGATTTTTTTTGGTTCTCTTTAATGAGACATCTATGGTCCATAAGACCCTGCATGTTTCCTTTGTGCTCCTCTGAATGCAATGCACATTGCCCTGCATTACATTCTTTCCCGGCCTTGAAGGCCAGGGAAACTGTTAACGGGGACCCGGAAGTGATGTGTGTTCACTCTCCCCCCTCTCCCCTCTACCCAGTGGCACCCGCTATCCCGGGCCCATAGATGGACAAGCGGAGCCTGGGATACATAGCAGGGGTGGGAAGGCTTGGTGGTGGGGGGGGGGGGGCGGTTGTAAAACAGGCACTTTGTCTTTGGCCATGGTGGCAATGCTCCATCCTCCTCACTCAGATCCTTTATCACCCAGAGAGCAGAGCAAAGCGCTGACAGCGAGCTACTCCCCGCACTTCCCAACTGAGACAGGGAGCTGCCTACCTCCGCACAGTGTCCACCCAGTGCTGTATCTTGGCCTAGGCCAACAAGGCCCAGGCCTAGGGCGGCACTTTGCAGGGGGGGCAGCAAAAAAGCTGCACCCTGCACGAAAAAAAAAACAGCCTCCTCCCGAGTCCCGCACGAAAAGGGTCCCCGCCGGCTTGGGCTACACTTTTAGTATAGTGCGAATCTTATGGCGTGAATTGGGCCAGAGGGCAGAGTCCAGGAGGCAAATCAGTCTGGCATCTCCATAAAGAGGTCAGTGATGAGGCTGTACCGATCAGTGTTAATTTTGGCAGCAAATTTCAATTTAGTTTTAGTCTTAGTCTTAGGACTAAAATGGCATTTTAGTTTTAGTCCTATTTTAGTCTTCTGCAAGTGTTTTAGTTTTAGTCGTATTTAGTCGACTAAAACTCCAGTATATTTTAGTCGACTAAAACGCCCTACATTTTAGTCGACTAAAACTCATTTTAGTCATCTATAATCAAATGGGTGTAGTTCAATTGTAATTTGTAATGCATTATTTAAGCATTTCTCTACAATTTCCAAACTCATTATATACTACTGCTGGTCCTGGAGTGAAAAATCTAATATGTTATTATTTATGCTTTGAGCATGCACCAGTGTTAATTTTTGGCAGCAAATTTCGATTTAGTTTTAGTTATAGTCTTTTGACTAAAATGCCATTTTAGTTTTAGTCGTATTTTAGTCATCTGAATTGTGTTAGTCGACGAAAACGTTTTAGTCGGTTTTAGTCGACGAAATTAACACTGGTACCGATAAGGCTACGCTGATGGGCACTGATAGCCTTGTGGTCTGTGGTCCACAGATGACAGGGCGGGTCATAAACAGTAAGGGGTGTGGCCTTTACAGGTAGGGCCGGGTCATATGTAAATTAGGGGGTGCACAAGTTTAGTCAGGCCTAGGGCAGCACAAAACCTAAATACACCACTGGGTCCACCCCCGGACAAAGGACACACTCCATCCCTCCAATCAGCTTTACAGCTTGGCCCAGCATACCCCCCAAGAGATGGAAGGCCCAGCCTCTTTAGGGTGGGGACCGCCTTCCAAGACCCACCCAGTGAGTAGAACTCCATTGCCCAATTTTAAAGTGAAAACCCGCCAAACCCACCCAGCCTCATCAGCGCCAGGCTTGGAGCATGTGATGTTGTGTCAGCAGTGAATGGGGGTGACAAAAGCCTAGGCGCCAGGATGCAATTTATAGTTGCCATGGCGACCTGGCACCAGGGATTTGTCAAGCCCTACCTGGCAGTGTTCTGACTTAAAGTGGAGCTTCACCCAAAAGTGGAACTTCCGCTAATATGCTTCCCCCCCCCCCTCTGGTGCCACATTTCAGGGAGGAGGGGGGGAATGGGTACCTGTTTTTGACAGGTACCCCTCCTAACTTCCAGGAGACAGCGCCACGGCGCTGTCCCTCGGAAGTTCAGCCCCCCTCCTTCTTCCTTCGCCAATTAGAAGGCGCAGCACACTTCGCAGTAGAGAACCGGCTGTGAAGCAGAAAAGCTTCACTGCCAGGTTCCTTTACCCTGAATGGCGGCGGCAGCACCCGAGACCTGATATAAGAAAATCGGCTATGGGTGCCGACACCGCAGGAACCCTGGACAGGTAAGTTCTAATATTTAAAATTTAGCAGCTATTTGTTGCTGCTGACTTAATTTTTCTCACCGGGGGGAGGGGGCGGAACTCCTCTTTAACTAGCTGCATACTTTTTCTAAGACAGCCAAGCAAATAGCATTTCCACAAAGAGAACAGCAATGGCAGCCTCAACGTTCCTGTAAGCACAGGTCTACTTTAAAGTCTCTGGGGCAGACTCCTAATATAGAAAGGGCTTCCAATGCTGGGAAGAAAAATAGACGGCCTTTCCATAGGAATGAATGCAGATTCTTCTACCCATAAACAGCAGAGCCCGGCTGGGAAACTCTCACTGAAGAGGCTGTGTGAGGTCCAGCACTCTTCCTTGTTCAAACACTTCCCATTATAGGGGGACAACATGCTGTCCTTGTCTCCCAATCACACTCCTGCATTGCCCACCCTGTCACACAGGCTTCTGATGGACACTACAAGTGGCTACTTCAACCATCAGGAGACCAGCCCAGAGAAATGACCTGCAGCCATTGTTGGAGTGCTTGCATCAAGACAGGAAGAGGCTGCAAAGAGGCCGCAGGAGATCAGCAGCACTGAGATGCAAGAAAAAAAAAAAGAATAGCATTTTTTTTTTTTTTTGGTAATGGCAATGTTTTTGACACATGAAGATTTAGCAGGCTAAATGCTATCCGTTTAGGGTTTATATCTACTTTTGGAATTTTACCCATTACAACTTGATAAAAAAATACATTTCTTTAGCAAGGAACATACCGTCCATCCAACCCTAATAATTATACTACCAAAACGAGTGTGTGCTGTAAATTGCCTTCAACATTGCTCCTGTTTCTTCTTGCTGGAGGCCACCATTTTACTAAAGCCCAGAACCCCTGAGCAGCAGAAAATCATAAAGTGGAACTAAACCCAATAATTTAACGGTTTTGAAAAACAGGTACATTCCTGGAACGCCGGGATTACTGTCACATGCGCTTGTGTCCTAAACCAAACTGTGAAACCATCAAATGACTGGTGTCATAACTGATCACATGTGTAGCACCATTTCAGCTACAGATCAAACAGAAGCAGCTTCCTTGGCTGTAAAGGATAGGAGGGTTTAATTCTGCTTTATTGCTGTCAGCAGATTTGCCTCTACAAACTCAGCAGGGTCTAAAAATTGAGAGCAACTGAGCATGTGCAGAGCAGGGTTTTACTGGATGTTAAACAGTATAGACACTTATGTTTAATGTTTTACATTGCTAAACCAGCAAAAGGGGCCAACCTGAAGTCATCTAGCAGGGGGGTCCCCAACCCAATGCTGGTCCGTCTCTCCTCTGCAGTTGGGCCACAAAGGCTGCTCTGCCAATTGGGCGGCGGGCAAACAGAAAGATGTAATCATCTCTCACTGCCTGCCTCGCATCACCGCTGCATCTGGTGGCGGGTGATGGTAGCGAGTGACACGTTGCATCTGGTGGCAGGTAAATGTGGCAAGTGACACGTTGCATCTGGTGGCAGGTAATGGTGGCAAGAGGCACGCTGCATCTGGTGGCAGGTAATGGTGGCAAGTGACACGTTGCATCTGGTGGCAGGTAATGGTGGCAAGTGGCACGCTGCATCTGAAGGGCAGGTAATGGTGGCAAGTGACACGTTGCATCTGGTGGCAGGTAATGGTGGCTAGTGGCACGCTGCATCTGGTGGCGGGTGACGGTGGCAAGTGACACGTTGCATCTGGTGGCAGGTAAATGTGGCAAGTGACACGTTGCATCTGGTGGCAGGTAATGGTGGCAAGAGGCACGCTGCATCTGGTGGCAGGTAATGGTGGCAAGTGACACGTTGCATCTGGTGGCAGGTAATGGTGGCAAGTGGCACGCTGCATCTGAAGGGCAGGTAATGGTGGCTAGTGGCACGCTGCATCTGGTGGCGGGTGACGGTGGCAAGTGGCACGCTGCATCTGGTGGGAGGTGACGGTGGCAAGTGACACGCTGCATCTGGTGGGAGGTGACGGTGGCAAGTGACAAGCTGCATCTGGGGTGGGTAATGGTGGCAAGTGGCACGCTGCATCTGGTGGCAGGTGACGTGGCAAGTGACACGCTGCATCTGGTGTCAGGTAATGGTGGCAAGTGGCACGCTTTATCTGGTGGCGGGTGACGGTGGCAAGTGGCACGCTGCATCTGGTGGGAGGTGACGGTGGCAAGTGACACGCTGCATCTGGTGGGAGGTGACGGTGGCAAGGGACACGCTGCATCTGGTGGGAGGTAATGGTGGCAAGTGACACGCTGCATCTGGTGGCAGGTAAATGTGGCAAGTGACACGTTGCATCTGGTGGCAGGTAATGGTGGCAAGTGACACGTTGCATCTGGTGGCAGGTAATGGTGGCAAGTGGCACACTGCATCTGGTGGCAGGTAATGGTGGCAAGTGACACGCTGCATCTGGTGGCAGGGAATGGTGGCAAGTGACACGTTGCATCTGGTGGCAGGTAATGGTGGCAAGTGACACGTTGCATCTGGTGGCAGGTAAATGTGGCAAGTGACACGTTGCATCTGGTGGCAGGTAATGGTGGCAAGTGACACGTTGCATCTGGTGGCAGGTAATGGTGGCAAGTGGCACGCTGCATCTGGTGGCAGGTAATGGTGGCAAGTGACACGCTGCATCTGGTGGCAGGTGATGGTGGCAAGTGACACGCTGCATCTGGTGGCAGGTAATGGTGGCAAGTGGCACGCTGCATCTGGTGGCTGGTGATGGTGGCAAGTGGCACGCTGCATCTGGTGGCGGGTGATGGTGGCAAGTGGCACGCTGCATCTGGTGGGAGGTGACGGTGGCAAGTGACACGCTGCATCTGGTGGCAGGTAATGGTGGCAAGTGACACGCTGCATTTGGTGGCGGGTGATGGTTACAAGTGGTACGCTGCATCTGGTGGGAAGTGACAGTGGCACGCTGCATCTGGTGGTAGGTGATGGTGGAGTGTGAGACGCTGCATCTGGTGGTGGGCGATGGTGGCAAGTGACACACTGCATCTGGTGGCGGGTGATGGTGGAGTGTGAGACGCTGCATGTGGTGGCAGGCTGACTCGGCTGCACGAATCGCCGTACCCATATGTCGCACCTTAAGGAACGAGCGTGGGGGGCACGCGTCGATTCTTGACAGGGGAAGCTGATCTGTGGGGCTGGTGGCCATGATTGTGGCCAGGCACCTGCGATCGTCCCCCTGGAGATGCATGATCCATGCAGATAGCCTGTGATACTCCTATCAATATACACTTATTGGGATTTTCTTTACCAAAAATACGTAGAATACAAATTGGCCTAAAATGATAAAAATTTTTGATTTTTAATTTTTTTTTTTTATTGGGAATGTTATATAGCAGAAAGTAAAATATATATTTTTTTCAAATTGTCGCTCTTTTTCGTTTTTCATTTTTTTGGTGATCAAATACCACCAAAAGAAAGCGCTATTTGTGGCAAAAAAAGAATGTCAATTTTATTTGGGTGCAGCGTCGCACGACCGCACAATTTTCAGTTTAAGGTATGCAGTGCTGCATGTCAAAAAAATGGCCTGGTCATTAAGGGGGTAAAACCTTCCAGTCCAGAAGTGGTTAAAGTAGCGTAGTGTTTTATAGCAAAAATGGTCTGGTCATAAAGGGGGAAAAATATTCCGGAGGGCAAGAGGTTAATTGCAGCTCGCGATTTACAGGTTATTTCGCGTGTCGCAGCACCTCATAGGCTGCCCTATGTGCGTTGGTCGCCTGAAAAGAAGCTCATATTCCGCTCTGCCATGACGGTGGAAATTTTGCATCGCGTTTGGGGCGTCATTACAGAATAATGGCACCCAAAAACGTATGACATGTCCTGCCGCAATTCGGGATGGTGGGTGGAGTCTCAGCGATTCTTCCTGCGATCCCAAATTGCGAGATGTGAATAATTGTAAGCTAGGCGTACACTGGCAGCTGTGCTTGTGCCCCTCTGAAAAGCGATCTACACTTGGATCGTGTTTGATAGGCAGTAAGGAGGAAACATATCACCTCCATACTGCCTCCCACATGGAGCCGGTTTCAGCCCTGTAAATGGCGCACCCCCACGTTACACGCATTGCAGGTGGTTGCGATGCTGCCCCACTATCTTGCTGTTTGGGGGATGAGGTTTGTACCCACAGATCCATGGGGGACATTTACTAAGACACAATCTGGGGGGGGGGGGGTCTGTTCATGGCAACCAATCAGCTTCTTTCTGTCATTTTCCAAGCTTAACTGAGCAAGCTGAAGAAAGAATGTGATTGGTTGCCAGGCCCAGGTGCTCCAGTTTCTTCTATCATCCATACAGATCAGTACAGCAGAGCAGGGCTCAGGGGAGGGACTTGTGTCTGAGTCCACCAATAGATATTTATTGGTCACATGACTGCAAATTCATCACCTGTATAGAGACCCCAGGGCTCCCCAACCAACCAATCACAACTGCTATTTCACTGACCGACTCAACCTGATTGGTCCCTGCACCGTACGGCTGATTTCCCCCCCCCTAGGATCAGTGTAAGTATGTGGGAGCACGGAGCGGGAGGGAGGGGACCCCCCGGCACTGTACGTGTGACCACCGTCCCCTCTCCCCGCCATCATCATTACCTGCACTGTGCCCGGCTCTGCCTCTTCCTCTATGCAGCTCTGCCAGGGGGCGGGGCTTCCTACAGACGGAAAACACGGGACAAACATAAGTTACCCGGGGCGCGGGAGGAGAGGCCGAGGAAGCGAGAGCGCCTCCTATTTCTGTAGGAAATGCTCATGGTTGGCCATAACAAATCCAAACCTTCACAGATCAGCTGTGCATGATGTCTAAGAGAGAAATACAGCAACACACACAACCATAGAGACTGACAGGTGTACAGAGAACCCCATGGAGCCTTCCAGGTGTACAGAGAACCCCATGGAGCCTTCCAGGTGTACAGAGAACCCCATGGAGCCTTCCAGGTGTACAGAGAACCCCATAGAGCCTTCCAGGTGTACAGAGAACCTCATAGAGCCTTCCAGGTGTACAGAGAACCTCATAGAGCATTCCAGGTGTACAGAAAACATCAAATAGCCTTCCAGGTGTACAGAGAACCTCATAAAGTCTTTCGGGTGTACAGAGAACCCCATGGAGCCTTCCAGGTGTACAGAGAACCTCATAAAGTCTTTCGGGTGTACAGAGCCTGCCAGGGTTATAGAGAACCACAGAGCCTTTCAGGTATACAGAGAACCTTATAGAGCCTTTCGGGTGTAAAGAGAACCACAGAGTCTTCCAGATGTATAGAGAACCATAAGGTCTTCAAGGTGTACAGAGAACCATTGAGCCTTTCAGGTGTACAGAAACCATCATAGAGCCTTCCATGTGTACAGAGAACCTCGTAGAGCCTTCCAGGTGTACAGAGAACCTTGTAGAGCCTTCCAGGTGTACAGAGCCTGCCAGGATTATGGAGAACCACAGAGCCTTCTAGGGTGTATAAAGAACCAGAGTCTTCCAGGTGTAAAGAGAACCTAATGGAGCCTTCCATGTGTACAGATAACCTCATAGAGCGTTCCGGGTGTACAGAGAACTTTGTAGAGCCTTCCAGGTGTACAGAGAACCTCACAGAGGCTTCAGGTGTACTAAGAAGTTCATAGAGCCTTCTAGGTGTACAGAGAACTTCATAGAGCCTTGCAGGCGCAGAGAGAACCTCAGAGCTTTCCAGGTGTACAGAGAACCTTCTAGAGCCTTCCAGGTGTACAGAGAACCTCATAGAGCCGTACAGGCATACATGGAACCTCATAGAGGCTTCCAGGCGTACAGAGAACCTCATAGAAACTTCCCAGCATACAGGGAACCTCATAGGGCTTTACAGGCATACAGAGAACCTCATACAGCCTTCCAGGCGTACAGAGAACCTCAGAGCCTTTCGAGTGTACCGAGTCTGCCAGAGTTATAGAGAACCATGAAGTCTTCCAGGTGTACAGAGAACCATAGAGCCTTTCGGCATAGCCCTGTACCAACCATCCAATTTGTTTTATAGAGAACCACATAGTCTTCCAGATGTACAGAGAACCATGAAGTCTTCCAGGTGTACAGAGAACCATAGAGCCTTTCAGGTGTACAGAAAACCTCATAGATCCCTCTAGATGTATAGAGAAACAGAGTCTTCCAGGTATATAGAGAACCTCATGGAGCCTTCCAGATGTACAGATAACCTCATAGAGCCTTTCAGGTGTACAGAAAACCTCAGAGCCTTCCAGGTGTACATAGAACCTCATAGAGCCTTCCAGGTGTACAGAGAGCTTCATAGAGCCTTCCATATGTACAGAGAACCTCATACAGCCTTCCAGGCATACAGAGAACCTCATAGAGCCTTTCGAGTTTACAGAGTCTGCCAGGGTTATAGAGAACCACAGAGTCTTCCAGATATACAGAGAACCATAAAGTCTTCCAGGTGTACAGAGAACCATAGAGCCTTACAGGTGTACAGGGCCTGCCACGGTTATAGAGAACCACAGAGCCTTCTAGGTGTATAGAAAACCTCATAGATCCTTCTAGGTGTATAGAGAACCTCGTGGAGCCTTCCAGATGTACAGAGAACCTCATCAAGCCTTCAAGATGAACAGAAAACCTCAGAGCCTTCCAGGTGTATAGAGAACCATAGAGCCTTCCAGGTGTACAGAGAACCTCATAGAGCCTTCCAGGTGTACAGAGCCTGCCAGGGTTATAGATAACCACAGAGCCCTCCAGGTTTATAGAGAACCTTGTAGATCCTTCCAGGTGTATAGAGAACCTCATGGAGCCTTCCAGGTGTACAGAGAACCTCATAGTTCTCTGTAGGACCTGAATAACAAATGATAACTGTGCTAAAAAATAAAGATTTAATTTAATTTTACAGAAAATAAACTTTCGATTAAGCAACTATAATCAAATTTAACATAGATGATAAAATCTTAAAAACCCTGATGTTACCAATACAGCGTTGCCAATGGACAGAGAAAGTTACAGTGAGACCTCATGTACATTGGACGTTTGAAAACCTCTTCTGGACGCTGGAACTTCCCAACTAGTGAACAAAGTTATAAAACATCAATTTGACCACTTTGCCACGTTTACTAGCGTTCATCAACATTTTCATTTATAAAAATGTTTGCAAATAACAGTCTCTCTCTCTCTCTCCCCCTCTCCCCCTCTCCCTCTCTCTCTCTCTCTCTCTCTCCCCCTCTCTCTCTCTCCCCCTCTCCCTCTCCCCCCCTCTCCCTCTCTCCCCCTCTCTCTCTCTCCCCCCTCTCTCTCTCTCTCCTCTCTCTCCCCCCCCCTCTCTCTCTCTCTCTCTCCCCCTCTCTCACTCTCTCCCCCCCTCTCTCTCCTCTCTCTCCCTTAGCAAAAAAAATTAAAATAAAGAAAAAATAAATAAAAATAGAGAACTCCTCTCCCACATTAGTGATCAAAAGGTGAACAGGATCACTGTTACTATAAATGTGTAAGTCAAGTACAAAAAAAAATATTAAAAGGAGAGAATAAAACAGCTTTTACCAAAAAAAAAAAAAAAAACTTTTAGAGTTTAGTCAAACCCAACTGTACTTTATTACTTCAATTTAAACCATGGGTGTCCAACCTTTTGGCTTCTCTGGGCCACATTGAGTGTAGAGAAATTTTCTCAGGCCGCATATAAAATATATACTATAGTTAAGGTATATAACCACTTCTGGACCGGAAGGATTTGCCCCCTTAATGACCAGGCCATTTTTTGTGATTCGCCACTGCGTTACTTTAGCGGACACTTGCGCGGTTGTGCGACGCTGTACCTAAATAAAATTGATGTCCTTTTTGCCCCAGAAATAGAGTGACAATTCTGAAAGAAAAAAACAATATTTATCACATTCTGCCATATAATATTCTCAAAAAACAAAATGTCTGCTGCATATTTTTTGATAAAAAAAATCACAATAAGCATATTTTTATTGGTTTTCGCAAAAGTTATTGCGTCTACTAACTACGGGAAAGATTTATGTAATTTTTATTGTTTTTTTTTTTTTTTACAAGTAATGGCGGCGATCTGCGATTTTTAGCAGGACTGTGACATTGCAGCAGACAGATCGGACCCCTGACTGACATTGTTTGCACTTTTGGGGGTACCAGTGACATTACTACAGTAATCAGTGCTAAAAATATGCACTGTTACTGTAATAATGCCATTGGCAGGGAAGGGGCGATCAAAGGGTTAAATGTGTACCCAGGGGCATGTTTCTAACTGTATGGGGGTGGGGCTTGTGAAATGATCATAGAGACCTGTGATCCGATATAGAAGGATCACAGGAGCTCTGTGATCATTCCAGAGAGAAGAACGGTCAGCTGTGTTTACAACAGCTGACCTTTCTTCTCTCTTAGCGGGGAACGATCGCGGGTGACAGGCGGCAATCGGAGTAGCCTGCCCCGTGCATCGGAGTCCCCACTGCCGAGGGGGGGCGGAAGCCCGTCGCCAGTGGCACGCTTGCCCCCTAGCTGCAGGCACACGTCAGACGTATACCTACAACTGTTCGCGCAGGAGGGCCAGCCTGCCTGCGGTGGGTAATAAAACACCGTCGCGCCCTTCCTGCGCCCCAGCCCCGCACTAATTTAACACAACTAGAGGATGATCAAATTAAATGGAATCAGTATACAGAGGATTAATTCTTCTGAGAGATAATAAAGGAACACTCTAACCACCATGACCATATCAGTGATTTGAAGTGGTGATGGTGGGAGGAGTCAGAAACACTGCACATCCTGGTATATTTACAGTTATATGCTGGTGGATAGTTGCACACCTAGCACATGTGACTTAGGCAGCCAGAAAATGTTATGTCATTCATACATGTATGAACAAGGGCATGACATATTATGACAAAACAGTAATAGTTATTAAAAAACATATTGCAACAATTTACACATGCTAATACACATACCTTTTCTACTTATTCTGCAGACTGCTGGCGGTTACTGCCTGGCGGGTAATGTTGGTGGGTAATTCTGGTGGTTACTGCTGGCGAGTAATACTGGTGGGCAACGCTGGTGGTTACTGCTGGCGGGTAATGCTGGTCATGACGTCGGGTACTGCTGGAGGAAGCAGTGGCTGCAGGAGAGAGCAGGGCCGCTTCTTCCTGTATGGCTCCTGTCACAGGCGGAACTATACAGGAATCAGCGACTCTGTCACTGACTGCAAACATCCTAAGTCTCCCGCAGCAGCCGGGACATCGCACGGCACTTGAGGGTGTCCGTGAGCCGCCGGCCAAAGGCGGGAGACTCCTGCAAGCCGCGGGAGACTTGGGATGTCTGGAGTTCCGTGGCCGGTGGACTGCATTGCCTCTGGTACCGGGCAGTATGCGGCCCGCAGGTTGGACATGCCTGTCTTAGAGCCTTCCAGGTGTATAGAGAACCTTATAGAGCCAGACAGGTGTATAGAGAACCACGGTGCCTTCCAGGTGTAAGGAGAACTAAAGAGAGCTTTCCAGGTGCATAGAAAATCTCTTAGAGCCTTCCAACAGAGGTGGGGGACTTGAGTCACATGACTTGACTTAAGTCAGACTTAAGTCACCAGTTTGAGGACTTGAGACTTGCTTGACTAAAATTAATAAAAGACTCGACTTGACTTTGACTTGGCATTCATGACTTGAGACTTGACTTTGACTTGAGACATATGACTCGAAATGACTTTACTTTTTTAAGTTATTAAATATTTGCATTTTCTCAAGATGTGTTAAAGCAAAATGAATGTGCCTGTTGTGTTTCTGACACCACAGTCACTTAAAACACCTCAGTGTGTTCTGATTTTTAGGACACTGGCTGTTTAACAATGGAAATACTTAACATGTTTTTAGTGACTGTGGTGTTGAAACATGACCGGACGAAGGATTTTGAGCTGTTTGGGCATTCAAAGTGTTTCTTTAATATGCCAAGAAAAAAGCACTAAGCAGTTTTGTTAATGTTGAAAATAAAAAAAAAAACCTTTCCTGACCACTGACTTTTAACTGATTTAAAGGTGAAAATTGGGGTAGATCAGTATTTTGACTTGATTTGTGACTTGACCAAAATAAATGGCTTGACTTGACTTGCTTGACTTCTAGCAGTGACTCTACTTGACTTGCTTGCTTTTTGCCACAGTAACTTGGGACTTGTTTGAGACTTGAAGGTTAAGACTTGAGACTTGCTTGTGACTTACTCCCATGTCTGCCTTCCAGGTGTATAGAGAACCTCATATAGCCAGGCAGGTGTATAGAGAATAATGGAGCCTTCCAGGTGTATAGAGAACCTCATAGAGCCTTCCAGGTGTTTAGAGAACCTCTTAGAGCCTTCCAGGTGTAAAAAGCACCACAGAGAGTCTTCCAGATGTAGACAGACCACAGGTCCCACGTGTATAGAGACCACAGAGCCTTTCAGGTGTAAAGAAAACCTCATAGAGCCTGCCAGATATACAGAGACCACAGAGACTTCCATAAGTAAAGAGAACCACAGAGCCTTCCAGATGTATAGAGAACCATAGAGCTTGCCGGGTGTATAGCGAACCATAGAGCCTTCCAGTTGTATAGAGAACCATAGAGGCTGCCAAGTCCATAGAGAAAAACCTATACATCCATTCAGATATATGGAGAACCATAGAGTCTGCCAGGTACGCAGGAGGGAAAGGGGAATGGTTAGTGGCTTGCTTGACTTTACTGCTTTTTTTGTGCACTTTGAGGATGAGTTACGTCACACTGCCTGCAGCTACAGAGGTCAGTGAGGGTTTGTTGTAAAGTTTCTTTACAGCTTTTTAATAATTTACTGTAAATTAAGTTGAATAGTAAATAGCTGAATAGAGAAGTAAATAGTTGAATGTTCACTAGCCTGGCCACAGTTTTTTAAAAACAAATAAAGAAACATAGCAGATGTTTTTGTGGACAGTTTTAAAAAGGGAAAGCTTCAGGACTGTCATTCTTATCCTGGCTTTACAATCTTTTGAGCTACTGGAACAAGTGTAACAAATGCAAAGTTCAGACTTCACTGTTTGCATACTGGTTGTAGGTCAGTAACTCAATGGATGCATTTCACATCACTCCTTTAAAGCTCCTCTCTGGCCTGGATTCCCCCTTCCCCACTAAGAATTAACACCCTACCCACCTCTTCTAACTAATTTCCCCAATGGCGATGGGCTCAGGCGTGTTCGAATCGAACCCGCCAAGAAGCTGTCACCGCACACTGCCAATCATAGGCAGAGTGTGTATGTGAAATTGCCGGTTGGGAAATGCCTCACTGCCTATGATTGGCGGTGTGCAGTGACGGCTTCCTGGCGGGCTCGATCCAAACACGCCCGAGCCCATCACTATCCCCCAATAGTACCTAAAAACCAAGATAAATGCCGAAAATGCTAAATCACAATCTGGGGATTTGCCTAGCCCCCAAAAAGAGGGGAAGAACAGTTCTTCAAGGGCCCACATTGTTCCTTGGTGACATGGGCAACAGCAAGGCCCTCACAGTGTTCTGAAGATTCCAGCAGCATGGTGACATCACAGCGAGGCTCCGCAATGAGGTCAGTCAGTGGCAGGCCTAGACTACTGCACTTGATTACCTTGTTATGGATGCGTCCATTTTTTTAAAATGTTTTTGCTTTAGGCCTTGTTCACACAAGAGCTTCAGGGTGCGCTTGGGGCTGTGCACCGCATGGATTTTACATTGGTAGCAGCAGCTGTGTCCGTGCAGCCACTGCATCCCGCAGCACCTGTGCATCCCTGTGCGGGTAAACACGGCCCTCAGATTCATATGCCCCATGTAAATGAGGCCTAGGCGGTTTCACAAGGGATGTCTGCTGCAACATGCATATATCTATTGGTCAGTGAGAAGAACAAATTGCATTATTTGCCTCCATTACTACACCCCAAATTCAAAAAAAGTTAGGAGGCTGTGTAAAATCTACATAAAAATAGAACGCAATGATTTGCAAATCTCATAAACCCATATTTTTTTCATAATAGAAAAAAGAAAGCATCAAATGTTTAGACTGAAAAATGTACAATTTTGAGAAGAAAAAAGGTAATTTTTTAATTGATGGCAGCAGAACATCTAAAAAAGGGTGAGACAGGGCAATAAAAGCTTGCAAAGTAAGTGGTACTAACAAGGAGCTGGAAGAACATTTTGAAACTTACGAGGTTAGTTGGCAACAGGTCAGTAACATGACTGGGTATAAAAGGGGCATCTTAGAGAGTCAGAGTGTCTGAGAGGTACAGATGGTCAGAGGTTTCAACGATCTGTGAAAAGCTGAATCTTAAAATTTTCAAGCAATTTCAGAAAACTGCAAAGACTTTAAATATCTTATCATCAGTACATAATATCACCAAAAGATTCTGAGAATCTGGAGAAATCTATGCACAAGGGACAAGGCAGAAGCGCAATATTGCAGTGCAGTGCCCTCAGACGGCACTGCAATAAAATCAGACATGATTCTGTGATGAACATCACTGCATGGGCTCAGGAATACTTCCAAAAATCATTGTCTGTGCCCACAGTATGCAGTGCCATCCACAAATTGGGTAAAAAAGGTAAAGCTCTATCACGCAAAGAAGAAGCCATATCTGATTATGATTCAGAAACTCTGCCGTCTACTCTGGGCCAAAACTCATTTAAAATGGTCTGTTACAAAGTGAAAAACTGTTCTGTGATCAGACTAATTAAAATTTGACATACTTTTTGGTAGGGATCGACCGATTATCGACAATGCAGATATATCGGGGGCCGATATGCATTTCCCCAAATTATCGGAATAGGCCCCTGAGGTTACCGATATTGCCGATATTTCGGGAAAATGCTTGTACCGGAGTGATGGCTGCAGCTAGAAGCATCACCACGGTACCTGTGTCCATAGCCAACGGTCGGCTGTCTTGTAATGACAACCAATGCGGCTGAGAAGCTGCTCAGCTGTCTCTACAAGGAGCGGGAGGGGACGTCTCCCCCCCTCCCGCCACCTTCCGCGGCTCGCCCGGGTCTCCCATCCCACCGGGAGACCCGGGCATCCTACCTGCACGGCCGCCGAAGAGAAGACCTGATCAAAGCCGCATTCGGCTCTGATCGGGTCTCTCACTTCCGGGTACTTGGCAGCAAATTAAAAAAAATGCAAGCATTCAAAACAGCCAAACTTGGCATTTTGAATGCTTTAAAATGCAGAGGATGGGTTTGGGGTCTTTTAGACCCCCAGATCCCTCCACCAGAGTACCTGTGAAAAAAAAAAAAAAATGTCCGAAAATATCGGCCAATACCGATATCCGATGACCAAAATATCGGTATCGGCAATAAAAAAACAATATCGGTCAGGATCACTACTTTTTGGCAACCATGGGCACCATGTCCTCCAGACTAAAGAAGGACCTTATGGTTTGCTATCAGAGCTCAGTTCAAAAACCTGCATCTCTGATGGTATGGGGGTGCAATAGTGCATATTGAATGGGCAGCTTGCTTATCCAGAAAGACGCCATCAATGCTGAAAGATACACTATATTACCAAAAGTATTGGCATCCCAGTCTTAGTCCATAGGTTTCAATATTGAGTTGGCTTTAACAGCTTCAACTCTTCTGGGAAGGCTGTCCACAAGGTTTAGAAGTGTGTCTATGGAAATGTTTGACCATTCTTCCAGAAGCACATTTGTAAGGTCAGGCACTGATGTGGACAAGAAGGCCTGGCTCGCAGTGTCCGCTCTAATTAACCCCCAAAGGTATTCTATTGGGTTGAAATCATGACTCTGTGCAGGCCAGTGAAGTTCCTTCACCCCAAAATCGCTCATCCATGTCTTTATGGACCTTGCTTTGTGCACCGCTCCAAATCAAATGGTGGAGGGGGGATTATAGTGTAGGGTTGTTTTTCATTGGTTGGGCTTAGCCCCTTAGTTGTAGTGAAGGGAACTCTTAAGGCGTCAGCATACCAAGACATTTTGGACAATATCATGCTCCCAACTTTGTGGGAACAGTTTGGGGATGTCCCCTTCCTGTTCCAACATGACTGTGCACCAGTGCACAATCAGGGTCCAGAAAGACATGGATGAGCAAGTTTGGGGTGGAAGAACTTGACTGGCCTGCACAAAGTCCTGACCGCAACCCAATAGAATAGAATAACTTTGGGATGAATTAGAGCTGAGACTGCGAGCTAGGCCCTCTTTTCCAACATCAGTGCCTGACCTCACAAATGTGCTTCTGGAAGAATGGTCAAACATTCCCATAGACACACTCCTAAACCTTGTGGCCAGCCTTCCCAGAAAGGTTGAAGCTGTTATAGCTGCCAAGGGTGAGCCAACTCAATATTGAACCCTACGGACTAAGGCTAGGATGCCATTAAATTGCATGTGTCCCAATACTTTTGGTAATATAGTGTTTATCCAGATTTTAAAGCAGCATATACTCCCATCCAGACAATGTCTTTTTCAGCAAAGGCCTTGAATATTTCAGCAGGACAATGCTAAACAACAGCATGGCTAAGTAGTATGTAGCACCCTCCTAGGTAGGTGCAAGAAGCGAGAGTATCGTTTTTGGGTCTTTCTGCTTACCAGAGAGATTGCCATGTAAGTTTATATTGGTCTCTGCCTTTTAGAGAGCAGGATCCATTGGTAGGGTCTGCTCATGGTGCTCAGGACAGGTGCAGCTCAGCTTGTCTGCAATGTTCACACTGGCTCAAAAGGGAGGCATTGTCAGGAAGCTAGTTCAGCTAATACTAGTTCTCGTACAGCTAATGCTAACCCTTGTGCAGCTAATGCTAATTCTTCAGCTAATGCTCGTTCATGTGCACCAGCACAAAGACGAGCTCAGGCTAATGTCCAGCATGCACTGACACATAGGCGCATCTCTGTGTGCGAACGCGCACATCTTCATGTATTGGCACCAAACGGCCTATTTAAAAAGGAGACCCTGATGGATGCTAGCTGCTGGATGTTCTTTCAGCTTCCCCTGATCCATGTTCCTGTGTTCTTGCCTGTGCTAACTGATCTCCCGTTGCTGGCCCGGCTTATTCTTAACCTCGCTCTGTGGATCCTGACCTTAGCTATTCTCTGCCTGATCTCCTGGTTCCAACTTCAGCTTGCTACTGGACCTTGCTCTGCCTGCTTCCCCAATACCGACCCGGCTTGCCTCCTGTCTATCCTGCTGTCTTACCGTGTATGATCACGGCTCACCTTGACTACGTACCTGACTGTGGCAGTCGCCTACTATCAAGCTACCGGGAACCGGGGTTCTTTGACCCTTGTACTTCTGTTACCACCTCCAGGGGTGCTCGGACCAGAGCCACAAGGAAAGCCCTCTCGTCCAACCAAGGTACCCGACAGTAATATTGGACAGTGGGAGGAAACCTGACAAGTGAGGGCACTGGCATCGTTAGAGCCCTGGTGATTGGCAGAGGAAAGTGCCTTGGTGCATGCTGAGATACTGTATAAATGCCAAGGGCACATGTGCTCAGGGGTCTTCCGCTGGAGAGCAGGGTCTCAGAGGGAATGAGCAGCTGCTCCCCCTCTGTAGAAGCTGCCATGCGGCCTCAGGTGGTCAACACCTAAGGGCCTGAGAGTTCGAGAGGCGCTGAACCCAGATGTTCTGCAGAGGGGGACACTGGAAAGGATCTGATTCTGCCTACAGTGAGTACAGATGTGTCATGGGGCCTGTCCTGAGAGGGCCATCCCTTCATGGATGGGTGTCTGTCAAGAAGATGCCACAGAGTGTCCTAAAGATAAAGTAGCTGCATCAAGTCTGTTGCTGAAGAGAGCAAGACTTAATTCGTCCATACAAGTGGCAGTATGGTTAAAGCAGTGTGTCTGCTTCCACAAATATTCTAGTGAGGCCGAGTGAGAGTTCAGTTGGAGTATCCCACTATTCCCTTCTCCCATCCAAGTTCCGCAATAAATATATAACCAAATCCCCTGGACTGTTTATTGAGTAATGAGCAATTGGGGGTAAGAATGGATGTGTGCAAAATCCCCTAGTGACTGCCTGCAGGTAATCAGTGGAAAATTGAAGAAGTCAACACACAGCAATCCCTACGGGGACACTGCTACATTTTGGGGCATCATCCGGGATTTTCCTCTGAGTTACAGCAGTGGTTGCTACCCGCAAGGACCGGATATACTTTAAATCTAAGAAAACACCATGTTTTCTCATGGAAAGTGCTGGAGTGTCAGCAAGGAAAGGATGTGCTGTAATGTGGAAGAAAGTAATGTCTGCTGTACAGTGATCAGTGCAAGTGTGCTTTCAAGTTATGGTCAAGAAAGCAGTGACCTGGGACGCAGAGATCGGAACGTCAGGGGTTGTGTCAGCACATGTGCTGTGGAAGAAAATGTCTGCTGTGCAATCGGTAACAGCAGGACAGTTTCCAGCAGCAGTGGAGGAGCATGTGAATGAAAAAGTGTAACTGGAGCTCAAGTAAAGACAGAAGAGGCAGATGTATGTGAGTTTGTGGCAGGGAATGCAATCTGCATCGCAGTACCATTTGTGCATGCTGAGCAGTGTTAGGGGTTATTGCACCACGCGGGAGAGAGCGCGCCAAAGAGATCTGCCTAGCAGGAGGAGCCACCGCCAAAGAGCCAGCTAGTCTGGGGACGTGGGCGGGGTTGCTGTCCGCAGGCCGCCAATCCGAACGGAGGAAGGAAGCTGAGATGTCACATCCACTGTCCGGTGTAGCTGAGAAGACACCTGTGTGGAGGAGCAAGATGGCGGATGCCGGTGTGAACCAGGGCGCAGGGGCGATCCCAAGTGTTGGCGGAGAGCCTGCAGAGCGGACTGAATCACAGAATCTGACCCTGTTGGACACAGGGGTCCGATTGATGCCCAAGGGAAGTCTATTATTGTGCAGCGGAGGGGACACAAAGCATCTTGGCCTGGTATGTGGCAGATGCCTGAATGTGTCCATGCGGCTGCGAGCATTGGGCCAGTGTGGGCATTGCAGTGACATGTTGCTGAAGTTGGAGCAGAGTTATTGCCAGCCCAGACTTACGTGAACTGGGAGGTAGGAACCACCTCTAAACTGCTGACACCAGTAGTGGCTATTCCCTTTGGGAGAGGACGGGAGAGATCCACATTTCAGAGGTGCAATGCACGCAAGTTGTGAGGGCCAAGCAGCGGTCACAGGGTGCATTGGTTGCAGTCGCAGCAACAAAAAGTCCAGCTCTTAAAGAGGCAGAGGGGCCTAAATGGATCCAGAAGTTGAAATCCTCCAGTTCTTCTAGTGAGGGGGAGGCAGGGGTCTTTGATGTGGGGTCACCCAGATTTGAGTGCCAATTTGGATCCCTGTAAGAGGGAATCGGCGAATGGGGATCAGTTGTGGAGACTGAGTGGAACTGGGAAACTGAAGGAAGAAGTCCGTCCAGTTCACTTAGTGAAGAAAACGAAGCAGCTGTCTTTCGTATGAGGTGTACAAGGAATCTTGGGTTCTGTGAGGCCTATGCTACAAGGGTCCCATACCTATCCCCACCCCGCATCTATGCTCGTTCCTGAGCACAGAATGATGCCTACTCGAAGCTTATCTCAAAAGTGGGAGACCCTGTATGCCCCACCTGGATAAGTTGTTAGAAACGAGAGAACCTGGAAAGTTTCTGCCTAACGACTTATCCAGAAAGCAAGAGAGAGGCATGGTGTGAAGAAGCTGTATGGGACTTTCTATATGTCCCCAAGCTGCATCAGAACCCGTCCAGGCCTCAGCTGTGGGAAATCTTCCTGACTATCAAGGAGAATTGGAATTTGGGGTGATCAAAATACATAGATTGGGTGGAAGTTAATCGTCTAGATAGGGAAAACCAAGCTTAGGCCATTACCAGTTTGAGTCCGGAAGGCAAGTTGGTTTATTTAGCTCACCCTGGCCACTACTACTGAGGTACGTCAAGCTCTTGATTAAGGCCCCTTTCACACAGGGAGTCCATTCAGATCCGCTTGTCCGTTTTTCAGACGGATCTGAACAGATGCCCCATGCATCTCTATGGGGCATCAGATGTCAGCGGAGACATGGCTGCTGACATCCAATCCGATAAATCCAGACGGATGGAAACCCTATTTTCCATCCGTCTGGCAGATCGGATTGGATGAGAATGGACAGACGGTCCGTTCTCATCCGATTCCCCCATAGAGAAGAATGGGGACCCGACAGCTCTGTCTCCACACACAGTGCAGAGACACAGCTGCCATCCTCCTGCTCAGCGGGGGATTGGCGGATCGATCCCCCGCTGAGAAAAACGGAGTCCGCCTGACAGACTCCCTGTGTGAAAGGGGCCTAAATCAAGAGTCTGAGTTACAAAGTTCTACTGTTACAATGTTGCTGTTAGGGCTAGGAGCCCTCTTCCCAAACTCCCTTTCCCTTCTATCCTTGCAAATGAAGACAGGGATCATTGAAACTGCCATTGTTTCGTCACCTGGGACAAAAGAACTTCTGCCCCAGAGGATTTCTCCTGTTAAAGCCAGAGTCTGATATCTGGAGGGGGTAAACCCTCTAGCTCACAGAGACACTTTGTGAAGATCCTTTGGATCATGGATCATTACTATTGCTGAGGGTAATACCTCTTAAAATTACACTTTGCAAAGGAACTTCATTTATAAGGACACTTTGCGATTCCTTTAGGGCCAATGGGCCAGGGTGATGTGGAAGGAAAATTTGTGCGAGTTGCTACCTTGTGAAAAAGAAAGGGGTAGTGGCTCATTGTCTCTTTGGAGAAAGGGGTGCCAGAGAGAAAAGATCCCTTGAAGAGTTCTTACAGACACATTTACAAGTCGGCAAGCTATTGCTAAGGCTGCAGTATTGACAGCATGCCGCCAGGAGAAGATATGTTGCCTTGGTGTTGCAGAATGGACACTGAACACCAGTCGGATGGACTCCGCACTGCTTTATACAACATGTTGGTCTGACTGGGGTAGGAAAGAGTCCGTACCCTGGTAATTGAGAGGGACTCTGCCTATTGCTGGTCATATGGTTTCCAAATAGAACAGGTACAGAATATGCTTAGTTAGTAAGATTGACCGGTTGTTCTGTTTATCTATTACAGGCACACAACAGGACGAGTCAGGTGGCCGGAAGCATCAGATGTCTCTTCATAAAAGCTAGTGTTAGAGATTCGTCAGGTGAGGTGGTCACCTCTGCAGAGACAGTCTCACTGTTAAGTACATAGGATGTGAATTTGCTAACACGTTCACCCTTTTCTTTGCAGGTTTGCAAGGGATTTCCCTGCAAGAGATTGTCTTTTGCTTATTTCCATGTATGTGTGTACAAATGTTATTCATAGTATAGTTAGTCAGGATGTTTAATATTTTCCTGTCAAGCAGTTTTTTGTTTGGTGAGGGGTGCATTGATATAATGCACTTGGTGGATATTTCCATGTAAAATTCTTATACAGCAGATGTCTATTTTTTTTTTCTACATAACTTATTGTGCTTACTGGCCACATATGGGGTATGCCCCATGGCACTGTACAAATGTTATTTCCCTTTTTCCAAGTTTGTGGGATACTCCTTGTAAAAGGTATTTTTTTGTAGGGGGGATGCCCAGAGACCATGATGACATGGCTTAGTTTGGCAGGGGGTGGACGTAGTACCCTCCTAGGTAGGTGCTAGAAAAGAGTGTATAGTTTTTGGGTCTTTCCGCTTACCAGAGAGATTGCCATGTAAAATGTATATTGCTGTCTGCCTACCAGAAAGCAGGATCTGCTCATGGTGCAGCTCAGCTTGTCGGAAAAGTTTCACACTGGTCCAATAGGGAGGCATATGACAAATGACAATCAGTGCTACTAGTAGAACAGTCCGGGTGCTTAATTGGCCTGCTTGAAGTCCAAACTTTCACCAATTTTAAAAGACCTATTGACCTAAATTGATGGAGAAATTTGATTTTTTTTTCTAAATTTATTTAATAGGTTTTATAGCAGAAAGTAAACTTTGTTTATAGTACCAAAAATAAAAAATGCAGAGGTGTTCAAATAAGGAACATTTTATTTGGGTACCGCATCACACAGGCCACGCAATTGTCAGTTAAAGCAATTCAGTGCTAATTTGCAAAAAAATGGCCTTGTCAGGAAGGGGATAAAACCTTCCAGAGCTCAAGTGGTTAATCAATGGGCTGTATGCACTGCAGCGGATCATTTTAGTGTGAATGGGCCCTGAAAATGACTTAAAACCACATGAAAAAAGTTAATGCTTATGCGAGATATCGTTTTTGGGTTCACGTATAAATTTACTGGAAATAGTACACATAGGGTTGTAGTTGTAGTCTAGTTTTAAAAGTTATGAGTGACTGCCAATTGTTGCTTTGTCAGTTATAATGCGTATATACACTGGGTATCTTAATTTTTTGGTTTCTATTGTAGAGCATGAAGGGGCTGACTCCAGACAGATAGATATCTTTTTCTCTAGCCCCCATAGTTGGGAATTTGATAATTTAGATCTGTGTTTCTCAACTGGGGTTCCACTGCAATCTACCCATTAATCACAGGCAGCTGACAGGTAGATTGCATCCCCACTGCCAACACATGCAGAGGGACACAAGACATCACATGGGATGGACTAGCGGGGAGGAGGGGCCAGCAGGCGACAAGGGGACTCATTACAGCTGCTTTCCTGCATTGCTCTGCATACATGCCCCCTCTGTAAACTGCTCATCTCAAGTTCGACCCAGAATTGAGCATCTGTGCAGAAAAAAAAGCAAGCACAAGTTTCACATTAGGTACGTTTTAATTTGGATTAAAGATTACGTTAATGCGATTTCTAAAAGTATTTTTTGCTGTATTAACAGCTCGCCATTCACACCCATCTTGCATTAGCTGTAGATTGATTTTAACAACTTGCCACAAAATCACATACCTGTACGTGCAGGCATCACCCTGGTACTGATTTTTAGAGCCAACGGTTGGCTTTGTAACAACCACCGATGCGGCTAAGCAGCCCCTTGGCTGTTCTTACAAGCAGCGGGAGGGGATGCCCCCACCACTTCATCCAGGTCTCCCATCCCACCAGGAGACCCAAGCCACCAGCCAGCACATCCACTGGCTAGCCAGAGACCCGAACAAAGGCCTGGTCTTGTAGTTAAAGGTTCCCTCAAGATCTTTAACATCTTGCCAAGGGTTCCTCAAAGGTAAACCCTGGGTTAGATCGTCTCTCAACCGTTTTACCCCAGGGGAACGCTTGAAATAACTTTCAGGTCTCTGGGAACCCCTGGAGATTAGTCCTTCAGGAGTTATTGGGAAAAGACTTCTTATATTTGTGGGGGTCAGTGGGAAGACCACAGAGTTTACAGCGGTGGTTAGAATGTCACCTTTACTGGCTTTGCCAAGCGGCATTGGAGAAGGCACCATCAGATGGGAAGTTATTTAGCCACAGCTCAAGGAATCCCTAGCAACCTCTGGAGGAACTGGTTTAGAGTTGGGGACCACCTACTGTATAGAGGGGTCTTAGCATGGCAGTGTCACTTTACATGCACTTGTAAATGTGTGCAATTAAAACCTATGCCCTGTCTGTCCTCTGCACATACCTTTTTAAGAACACCTTGCAATATTTACTATATCCATACAAATAGTACTCTAGCATTTAACCTTTTTACCCCAGATTAATTCTTGGAATAATTTTCAGGTCCTTGAAAACCCCTGCTAAAACAAAATCATTGACAGTCAGTGGAAAGAAAGCCACCCTTCCAGACCACCGAAAAGATCATTGGGTTCTTAAAGCCGTCTTTGTCAATTGGCATTGACCACTGCAAGGCACCATTAAATTTGGGGGGGGGGGGGATTGGGCATCAACCACAGGTCAAGGAACCCCTAGTGACCTCTGGAGAAACCCTAGAGTTCCACAAAATGCAGGTTGAAGATGGCTGTAGTACACTACGGAGCCTCTAGTGCAGTCATGTCCAAAGTGCGGCCCGTCCTTTACTTTCATACGGCCCCCAGAGACACCGCTGATCAATGTCTCTCTCTGAGACATTGCACATCCCTGCCCCGATGCCAATGTGATGTCTCGGGGGCCGAGCCTCTGGCCTCTCTCAGCAGCTCGACTGCTCCCGAGTCCCGCTCAGCTCTATGTGCCTGGCATGTATATACCATATTTAATCGGCGTATAACACGCACTTTTTCCTCCTAAAATTGGAGGAAAAAGTAACAGTAATGTAAAAAAAAAAAAAAAGTCCAGAAAGCAGTGCCGAGAGGTAGAAGGGGCGGGCGGCGGCGAGGAGAAGGAAGGACACGCTGTCATCGGAAGTCCCGCCTCCTATGGCGACGTCTATCATAGGCGCTGGTACTTCCAATGACAGCGCGCCCTTCCTTCTCCTCTGCCCCGCCCGCCCCTTCTACCTCTCGGCACTGCTTCCTGGACTTTTCTTTAAAAGTGATTCGGATAGTGTCAATGGCTTTGGCGAGGCTGCATGTATGGGCACTGCGCTGGTGAGGCTGCATGTATGGGCACTGCGCTGATGATTGCATTTAATTTTAAATGTCAGGCAAAATGGTCCACCCAACGCATGTTCACTTCAAACTTTTTTCAAAGAGGGCCAGACTTGGACACCACTGCTCGAGTGTGAGTCATGACACCCACAAGTCTGTTCCACTGTGACTTCATGAGACTTTGCTTCTTTGCTAGGTTTACACATTCCCTAATCGTCCACTATGTAATTATAAGAAAAGACACATTTGTGATAAGTACATCTTTTATTTAATGTTCATACTGTAATACAAACATGTGATATTTGCCATAGTTTACAACAAATTGTCTCTTCTGTATTGCACCAAATGTCCTATACATTGCATATCTACATCCCAGTGCACACAAGTGCATAGACACAAATGTTGTCCAGCTGATGACAGACCTCTTATCTAGGCAAGCTAGCTGCACTTGTCAGAAATACTTGTCCTTGGAACTCCGATTACACACTGAACAGATTCCTGCAGCAATGTTTTCTACAACAGTCACTTCTTCAAAAAGGACAACTGCAGTAAAGTATATAAAAAAAAAAAAAAATCAATCCCCAAAAAAGCAATGCGCATTTTTAAAGTGTACCCAAAACTGACTTCAAAGTGGATTGATGTTAATCACTCTCCAGGTTCTTGCTTCAGATCACAGCCAATGTTCTTCACCCGTGTTTCTAGCTCCTCCCACAATCATTACAAGCCCATTTTTCAAAGAAAAAATTCCTAAGGGGAACTCTTACTTCTAAAGACACCAATACGTTAAAGGCCAGGTTCACTTTTAAATAAAAACTATGGGAAGTTAATGAGCATGCAGGGCTAGACAAGGTTGCAGCACTGAGGCTGTAAATAATGCATTAAGCTTCTGTCAGAGGTAAGTAGGCACATTGAGGTATGTTCATTTTTAATGGGGGTTGAGGAAGAGGGAGGGGCTTGTAGGTTACAAGGAAGAGGGAGGGGCAGCTTTGAAGTTCATTTTAACACAAGAACCTGTCCTGTAGGACAGTGGTCCTCAACCCTGGCCTACAGAGCCCACTAACAGGCCAGATTTGCAAGATAACTGAAATACATCCCAGGTGATAACATTTGCTGCTCAGTGATTGCAGTACTCTAGTCTGCATCTCCCCAAGGTAATACCTAAAATCTGGCCTGTTAGTGGGCCCTGTAGGCCAAGGTTGAGGACCACTGCTGTAGGCCAATAAAATGCTCAACTTAACAGCAAATGTAAATCAGTTTTGGGTTCACAAGCCCTTTTAATAAAGCAATATTGGACTAAGGAATGGCTTGGCAGTGTCGATATTTGTCTATTGTCTAACAGAATAGTCAATATTCCTTCTGAAAAAGCATAAATAAAGCACACCTGTCCTTTTACGTAAGCAGCTATGTTATAGGCTTAAACAGATGACTGCAATTTTTTCAGAACCTGCTCATCAATGCACAGAAGATTGTTCAAAAAATAGACCTCTCTCAGAAGTTCGTCACTCAAACCCTTTATGTAATAGGTCACAGGCTCACTTAAAAATTGTGTTCTACTTGCTTCTTAAAGAATAAGTTCACCTTAAAAAATAAACGCATGTCATTTTGTAGGTAAAATGTGAATTCTCTTCCCTAGGAGCCTGTAAAGCTTCGCACCCATGATCAGCAGATCACAGGAGCAATGCAAGGTTCCTGCAGACAGTCAGTATAGTCATCTGCCTGTACCTTGTTTGGACAGGCAGTTGCTGAATGACAAGGAAGGATCCATAAACCAGCTAGATCAGCATCCTGGTAGTTCACCGAGAACCACAAGCAGTCAGCCGCAATGGCTGATGGCAGTTGTAGTTCTTCCATTCACAGAACTCTTATTGTGACATCAGGTGTAGGGAGAAGATCCCCAGGCCTGCTGTCACAACAGGACCTTGCAGAGGGGTACGGGGGCTGCTGCATCAGTAACCTGTTATACCCTGGATACCGATGTAACATGTTATACAAGGTGAACTTCTCCTTGGTTGGAATGTGGTCTGCAAATAAGGCAGAGCGCAGCATACTGGCAAGGGATAAATCAACATTCAATAGAAGGTCAGAACCATTACCAATGTTAGATGGCAGTGCTTACATCAAACGAAAAGATGATTTTACACCCAAAGAGGAACATGGGTACAAATGGAATACTCAAGTTTCACAGTACTGATAAACAGGGAATGTACTAGAAGTGCTTCTTTTGCTTTGAAGAGTCTCACAAGAGGATTGCTCTGCCATTTCATTATGAAGCATAGAGCCTATCATGATCAGACATCTGCTCCTATGGACCAACCACAATCTGCTTTTAGATTACACTTTACAGATGGCTTGTTTAAGTAAGACACAGGACACAGATGCAAGGTTGACATGAATTACTTCGGTTTGCATTGCTTCACCAATTTATAAGAGTAAATTATGTCTCTAGGCTTTACTTCTGGCATGGACAGGCTAAAAAAAAAAAAATATATATAGTCAGAGCCAGCATTTGGGGGGGGGGGGGGGGGGACCTAACATTTGTAACGGTTCTTCACCCATATAAATTAATTACTAATGAACCTAGAAGCTTATTTATAGCAGCCCTGTGAATAGAAATACAGCTGTTGCATTGGCCAACTACACAAGCAATAGTAAAAGAAAGCTGGCCATATTTTTTGCAGCTATTACATGCAGTGCAGGCTATACTTTCTATGATCGAGCCTACACAACTTATGAAACACCAAAACCATGAGTGTACACACCATCAGACCCTGGGCAGGCTGCAGCAGCAAGTAGAAAACCGGTATTTGGCACACTAAGGGGAGGCTAGTACAGGTTATGTCCAGACAGTAATATAAAAAGGATGTCAAAAGAGTAAGAGCAATCTGAAAGATAGGACCATACAGTCCAAGCGACAGTCCTTGAAATTCAGAGGACGGCTGCTCGTTCATGAAGAGCAAGAAAAGATTCTGGCAGAAAGCAGCAGCGCCATCTTAGTGCAGCATTAGATTAACCATTATTGTAAAACATGGGCAACTTAAAGACGTAATGAAGCACTTTAAGCAAGGTAATCCGCTATACTGCAAGCGGCACTGCCAAGGATACCAGCTGGAAACCTACCAACAGCGGCACAGATCCTGGAGTACAACGGATTCCTTTACACAAAGCGCTTCAAAACCTTCTTGTGAGTTGCTCAAGTTTTACCTTCATAAATGGTTAATCTACTGCTGCACTTAGAAGGCACTGCCCATTCCTCCTTGTGCAACAGCAACAATTTACATCTAATCTCTGTTTTGAGGTTTCAAACCGTAGTCCACCTTTCTGACCATGTTTTAGGTTACATCCATATTGAGAGTGCAACATTAAAGGTGGTCCCATTCCACAGCCCCCCCCCCCCCCCCATCCCACCTGAATGTTAAGAGTTTGTCTACCTGCATATAATTGTTTTGTTTCAGATATCTGAGAATAAAAAGGGGCAGATGGACTCGTAGATCGAGGGAGCGTAGCAACATTACTGTAATTGTGTTTTATTGAATACTTAACCGTGCCTCCATACAAACTTGGGGCTTAGGAACAGTATGCTGGAGCCTGTGCATTGCACCAGCGATGCCCCGATTGTGGCTGCAGGTTTCAAACACAAATGCGTTATTTTAGCATTTACTACATTTCTGGAAAAGACAGACTATACCCTCCTGTAGAGTGGGAGAGACGGGTTACAATTTTAAGGTAAAGTTACCTTTTAAAGCAGGTTTTATTGGCAGGAGGAAGCCATACATATTACTTAACATTTCTTTCCACTCAATCTATGAATATCAACCATGAATCTAAAAAAGGTTGAAAGCTTTACAGGTGAACATTTTCTGTAAGACCTTGTATATAAAGCTAGTGTTATTTATAGCAAGCCTTTAAAAAAAACACAAATCTCAATCAGGATGCCACATGAAGGGGAGGGGAGCGAGAGACAGGGTAATATTTGTCCCTTTAACACCAAAGGATAATTTTGATGATCATATGCAACCATCCCACAATAAAAGCGACTCTTGACCTACCATAAAATACCTAGGCCTCATGGAATGAATAACAGCTGATACGAGTCCTACAAGGAAGACCAATATAATACTGCAACAGTGCCAGCATGCATACCAATCACAAACTCCTCCCCGCCCCCCATTAGCCAAATCTCACATGAAATATGACCAGCACACCCCCAACTGGAATGTGGGAACAGGCTGAACCCTCACTATACATTGGGAATGTATACAGACTCCCCACTAAAAAAGAAAATCCTGGGATGGTGTTAGAAGATGGATACCAAATCAGATCCGTCATAGGAGGCAACATGCAGTAAAATTGGGTAGGTTGTTCAAGGCAGTTTACAAATATTAAAGTACCAAGCTCTGTATCCAATGCTAGCCAGTAAGAATAGTTTATATATGAAGATTGCTTCCAATTGTTGGTTCCAGATTACTGAGCTTTGCATTCTTAACCTCCCTGGCGGTATGATTCTTTCGGATTTTAGGTGCTGAAAGCGGTACCATTATTTTGCATGTAATTCTTGTGAATGAGCAGCCCAAACCAACTGTGTGTGTGTAAATATATACATATATATATATATATATACATATATATATATATATATATATATACATATACATATACATATATATATATATATATACATATATATATACACATTATATATATATATATATATATATATATATATATATATATATATATATATATACATACATATACATACATACATATACATATACACATACATATACACACACACACACACACACACGTGTGTTTGTTGTGTTTTACATTTGAATTTGCCACCGGTTCCACCCCCCTGCGAATGTCACATCGCAGGAGACGGAAGCCGGGGCACGGAGAGGATCGGGAGGAAGATCCGCCGCTAGACACATCGCTGGATCCCGGTAACAAGGTAAGTAACCCTGCTTACAGGATCCAGCGATGCTTCTGGCAGTACCCCGAGTGTGGCTCGAGGTTACCGCTTTTGACTCTGACATTTAACCCCGAGCCACGCTCGGGAATACCGCTAAGGTTAAATAAGCCTCTGAACACAAATTCAAACTGCTCATGTTAAGTCCATCAATAGGATCATGTAAAGCACAGCAATTTTCAGCCCCCAATCACACCAGAGCGACTAGTCATGCGATTTTGACATTTCCAAATCACATGACAAATTTCACCCTATTGCCAGCAATGGAACAGTTCATATTGCCGCAACTCATGTCACAGCAATTATGAAAAAGGTTCCTGCACTTTACTGACTTTATTGCAACTTGCATAAACTTCTGTTAAATGAAGTCGCAATGAAATTGGCAGTGCAAATCGCATTGATAGGCAGCTTTGAAATCGTGCCGAAGTAGCAAGATTTCAAAGCCTCACCTGTGTGAACCATGGCTTACCCACCAAGACAATGATGGCCATAAACTCTGGACTGTAGCGACACCAACATGTTAGGCATGCTCTACAGCATGTGTGCTGAACTGTGTCCACAATAGTGAAATGCCTAATATGAGACTTGGGCTACATTCACACTTGTGCGACTTTAGACACTAAAGTCATATGACCAGTCGCACCCCATGCTTTTCAATTTCAAATATGTGCAAGTCGTAGTGACTTTAAAAAAGGTTCCTGTGGTATTTTGGTCTGACTTTCAAGCAACCCGATTGCCAGACTGCAATGTAAACCCTCAAAAAAGTTGCATGAAAGCCACACCTGAATGCAATGTAAACCCTCAAAAGTCGCATGAAAGTCACACCTGAATTGTATACATCCAGTTGTCCATCATATGTCAAAGTTGGATCCAAGTTGCGCCCACCCAAAATGACACTTCAAAGTCAGATGACTGAGAAAGTCGTACAAGTGTGAATGGAGCTTAAAGGTAGTGCAAAAGTACATTGGAGCCACCATTGGCATTACTGGTAAGTATCAATCTTGGATGTTGCAGAGCTATGCATACAACACTTTTGGGTGTATCGGATGCCAGTGTCTCACCACTGAAAACTTTGGATCTTTCTGCTGACCACGGTCACTAGCATGTCACTTCCAAGCTTCAGGGACACTTGTAGCGGCTGGCAGATGGGACCACAGTAGGGATCTGACACATCCAGAAGTGTCATCTGCTGGAGATTCCAGTGGCTAGTGTAGCTCTACAAAAAAAAAACTTCATCGGAGGTGGCACTGGTAAGTATTTTTATACTTTACTACCCAGTCTACTTAAATATGCAACTCGAGAGCAACTACTCTGGTCACTGACTGTTCATATTTCATGTCCGACATTTACAGCCACTAATTCCTTGTGTCATTTTAAAATCAATGCATTATGAAGTGACTGAAGCTAGCTATAGACGGCCAATTCCTGCTGACTCTGCGAAAATTCAAACACCTGGCTTAACAAAAGGTAATTTATATAAAAAGAAGCCAAGTTGAAAATGGTCAGCTAAACAGTGTCTGCTTCCAATCAGATGCAGCTAATGCTGGGGTATATAGACAGCTGAAGATGTCTGAATATAAAAGCCAACAGTGGGGACACCCTTCATCCAGGCTGTTTATGTGGATAGCGCAATGGACTGGTACTTTTCACGCTCAGGCTACTGTGAGCAGATTCATTTCAAACTATGGAATGATCAAAATCTCCTGGGTAAGTTCTCTGATGTTCACAGTGCAATAATTACAGTTCTAACCAATAATCAGATGTCTGTGAACCAATAGTAACCGTGCTGCAAATCTTTAAAAATTGATTTTTGTAAAATCTTACCATAAAATCCTTCTCTTAAGCTCATTGACAGACGCAGTCCTCTTGATTAATATCAAATTGGGTTATACTGCCCTCTACAGGAGTAGGACACTAGGCAGAAGGAAAACGTTCTGACCACACCTTAGGGGCAGTCCCAGAGGGTATATCCTCTCTCTCCCTGCTACAGGATGTCAGTTATGTCACAAAGCAGTGTCAGAGAATTTAACCCAACCCAACTCAAAAGTAGAGGGGCGGGTACTGCGTCTGTCAATGAGCTTAAGAAAAAAGGATTTTACGGTAAGATTTTACAAAAATCCATTTTTCTCTGTCGCTCATCGACAGACGCAGTCCTCTTGATTAATATCAAATTGGGATGTCCCAAAGCAGTGCCACAAATGAGGGGTGGGATAACAGAAATCAAAATCCAATCTAGAAGGCCCAACCGGTGCCAACTAGAAGTTTTAAAGGCTCAGACAAAAGGATGAGACAACTGAAAATCCAACAGAAAAAAAACCCTCGAGGTAGACCACCGGTCTCCTCAAATTGCGGCCTGCAAAACCTTGCGGCCAAAAGAGGCATCCGACAATGCCATCACATCAACTTTATAAAATTTTTTAAAGGTATGAACTTCCGCCTGATGGCGGAAAGGCCCAGGAAGCACTGAGCGCCCGAGTGGAGTGCGCCTTAACAGGGAACGGAGGATTCCGCCCCTTAATAGAATAAGCCTGTACCACCGTCTGTCTGATCCATTTGGAGATGGTCTCGGCAGATGCAGGCAACCCCTTTTTGGGGCCATCCGTGATCACAAAAAGTGAATCCGTTTTACGAAACGAGTCCGTAGTTTTCAGGTATACCCTGATTGCTCGAACCAGATCCAAGGAATGATACGCACACTCCCAAGGATGACTGGGCTTAGGACACAGGGAAGGCAATACAATGTCCTCATTCAGAAGAAACTCTGAAACCACCTTAGGAAGGAAGGATGGATTCGGACGAAGAACCACCTTATCCCTATGAACCACCAGATATGGGGGAACGACAAGATAATGCGGCCAGTTCTGACACCCTGCGTGCAGAAGTAATGGCCACCAAGAAGGCCACCTTCTGGGATAACGTAAGCAAGGGAATCTCCCTGATATTTTCAAAGGGAGGTTTCTGAAGAACCGACCACACTAAATTAAGATCCCAGGGTGGTAAGGGCGCGCGCAATGGCGGAGCCAAGTGCCGCACCCCCTGGATGAAATTCCGCACCAAGGAATGGGTAGCCAAAGGTTTCTGAAAGAAAATTGCTAACACTGAAACCTAACCCTTGACAGTGCTCAAGGCCAGCTTCTGCTCAAGGCCAGCTTCTGCTCAAGGCCAGCTTCTGCTCAAGGCCAGCTTCTGCTCAAGGCCAGCTTCTGCTCAACCCCCTGTTGCAGAAAAGCCAGGATTCGGGTCACCGAATAGGCACGTGGAAGAAATCCAAGGGATTCACACCACGCAATATAAGACCTCCATGTGCGATGATAGACCTTTCTGGAAGTCGCTTTCCTTGCTTTAATTAAAGTAGGAATAACTGAAGTTGACAATCCTTTGTCCTTCAGCACCTGAGTCCTAAAAAAATTTTTCTAAAAAAAAAAATCTTGCCAGGACCAAAGATCCCAGCAAGGAACTTAGGTCCTTACTCCTGACTAGACAGAAAAAAACTGACATCCTGTAGCAGGGAGAGAGGATATACCCTCTGGGACTGCCCCTAAGGTGTGGCCAGAATGTTTTCCTTCTGCCTAGTGTCCTACTCCTGTAGAGGGCAGTATAACCCAATTTGATATTAATCAAGACGACTGCGTCTGTCACTGAGCGACAGAAATAACCGCTTCTGTTCAAAACGCAATAGGTGTTCTTGTAACTCAAACCTCCGTACACTGCACTCAATGTTTCTATCCCCTTAGACTAGGATTATTGGATATAGTACAGTTTGTACTACATATATTGTAGTATATATATATAGATCATGTAAATCATAAATCACAACATGCGTATAAAGTGGTCTAAATAATCCTCTTTGAAATCAATACCAAAATCCCTTCCATATTTTACATTAACTCTAGAGTAGATTTGTACATGGACTTTATTGAAAAGATTCTGGACATTTGTTTAAGCATGGTTATGACAGTTTATTAGCCCCCATTCACACTGAATCTGACTTTGAAATGGTGCTCGCAGTCTCTGCTCTAATTCATCCCATAGATGTTCGATTGGGTTGAGGTGCAGGCCAGTAAAGTTCCTCCATCCCATATCTTTATGGATCTTGCACTGGTCCAAATCATTTGGTGGAAGGGGGGGGGGGGATTATGGTGTGGGGTTATATTTCAGGGGTTGGGCTTGACCCCTTCGTTCCAGTGAAGAGAAGTGTTAAGGCATCAGCATACCAATATATTTTGGGACAGTTTCATGCTCCCAACTTTGTCTGAACAGTTTGGGGATGGCCCCTTCCTGTTCCAACATGGCTGCACCAGTGCAAAAAGGTCCATATAAAAACAGATGCGCAAGTTTGGGGTGGAGGAATTTTACTGGCCTACCTCAACCTGATATAACCTTTGGGATGAATTAAAGTGGAAACTGCAAGCCAGGCCTTCTCGCCCAACATCCGTGCCTGACCTCACAAATGCGCTTCTGGAATAATGGTTAAGCATTCCCATAGACACGGTTAAACCTTGTGGACAGCCTTCTCAGAAGAGTTAAAGCCATTATAGCTGCAAAGGGTGGGCCAACTCAATACTAAACCTTACAGACAGACTGGGATGTCATTAAACCATGCGCGTGTAAAGGCAGGCGTCCCAATACTTTTGGTAATTTAGTAGACAGGTCCCTTTCAAAAAATTAGCATATTGTGATAAAGTTCATTATTTTCTGTAATGTACTGATAAACATTAGACTTTCATATATTTTAGATTCATTACACAGAACTGAAGTAGTGCAAGCCTTTTATTGTTTTAATATTGATGATTTTGGCATACAGCTCATGAAAACCCAAAATTCCTATCTCAAAAAATTAGCATATTTCATCCGACCAATAAAAAAAATGTTTTTAATACAAAAAAAGTCAACCTTCAAAAAATTATGTTCAGTTATGCACTCAATACTTGGTCGGGAATACTTTTGCAGAAATGACTGCTTCAATGCGGCGTGGCATGGAGGCAATCAGCCTGTGGCACTGCTGAGGTGTTATGGAGGCCCAGGATGCTTCGATAGCGGCCTTGAGCTCATCCAGAGTGTTGGGTCTTGCGTCTCTCAACTTTCTCTTCACAACATCCCACAGATTCTCTATGGGGTTCAGGTCAGGAGAGTTGGCAGGCCAATTGAGCACAGTAATACCATGGTCAGTAAACCATTTACCAGTGGTTTTGGCACTGTGAGCAGGTGCCAGGTCGTGCTGAAAAATGAAATCTCCATAAAGCTTTTCAGCAGATGGAAGCATGAAGTGCTCCAAAATCTGATAGCTAGCTGCATTGACCCTGCCCTTGATAAAACACAGTGGACCAACACCAGCAGCTGACATGGCACCCCAGACCATCACTGACTGTGGGTAGTTGACACTGGACTTCAGGCATTTTGGCATTTCCCTCTCCCCAGTCTTCCTCCAGACTCTGGCACCTTGATTTCCGAATGACATGCAAAATTTGCTTTCATCTGAAAAAGTACTTTGGACCACTGAGCAACAGTCCAGTGCTGCTTCTCTGTAGCCCAGGTCAGGCGCTTCTGCCGCCGTTTCTGGTTCAAAAGTGGCTTGACCTGGGGAATGCGGCACCTGTAGCCCATTTCCTGCACACGCCTGTACACGGTGGCTCTAGATGTTTCTACTCCAGACTCAGTCCACTGCTCCTGCAGGTCCCCCAAGGTCTGGAATCGGTCCTTCGCCACAATCTTCCTCAGGGTCCGGTCACCTCTTCTCATTGTGCAGCGTTTTCTGCCACACTTTTTCCTTCCCACAGACTTCCCACTGCGGTGCCTTGATACAGCACTCTGGGAACAGCCTATTCGTTCAGAAATTTCTTTGTCTTACCCTCTTGCTTGAGGGTGTCAATGATGGCCTCCTGGACAGCAGTCTTACCCATGATTGCGGTTTTGAGTAATGAACCAGGCTGGGAGTTTTTAAAAGCCTCAGGAATCTTTTGCAGGTGTTTAGAGTTAATTAGTTGATTCAGATGATTTGGTTAATAGCTCGTTTAGAGAACCTTTTCATGATATGCTAATTTTTTGAGATAGGAATTTTGGTTTTTCATGAGCTGTATGTCAAAATCATCAATATTAAAATAAAAGGCTTGCACTACTTCAGTTGTGTGTAATGAATCTAAAATATATGAAAGTCTAATGTTTATCAGTACATTACAGAAAATAATGAAATTTATCACAATATGCTAATTTTTTTAGAGGGACCTGTATATGTAGTACAAACACTGCACTATATCAAATAGTCTAAAGCAGGGATTTCCAAACTATGGTCCTCCAGCTGGTTGCGGAACTACACATCCCATGAGGCATTTTAAAACTCACATTCATAGACCGGAATAGGCATGACGGGAATTGTAGTTCATGAACTGGGGGGGCCATAGTTTGGAGACCCCTAATTTTGCTTAAAGGAAGCCAGCTCTGTAAAAATGAAAAGCTATGATTAGAGCTACACACTAAAATGCATAAGCTTTGTTTAATGTAGAATTATACCTGGATTAATAAACTTATCTTAAAAATAAAATGAAAAGCTGGTTACACTCTGGATACGGACTACCAATGCATTGTCATTTACCAATAAATGGTTTAGCATAAAATGCATGCATATACGCATGTAATATATGCACTAACCAGGTTCTAAGTTATTGTAAGTGCTTATTCACTTTGCAGACCCCTTTCAATTCGGTCAAGTTTTAGTAACACCAAAAAATGTAAACACGCGAGGCACAATATAAAACTTTGCTCTGTGGCAAACATCTCTGCTGTCCCCTCCAAGACAAACTTACATAAGAGATGCATCAGAGTATGTTCTACTTTTGTCTCTCGCTTTTCCATTCTCTGGGTATGGTGGCGTATTCGTACAGAACACCACCTTTACACGTGTTCCTGTTTCCCACATTCATTTTCTACTGTTGGATACAAGCCCCCTGCTCAAGCCTGTGCTCTTACATATTCCCCTCATTTAATGACTTGCTTCAATATGCAGCCGACATGTGAAATAGAAAAACTTTAATGCTGTTATTCCTTGCACATACAATCTAGAGTTTAAGGTAATACAGAAATTGATATGTTTTAAAATGAACGTAAAAACCTATATATATATATATATATATATATATATATATATATATATATATATATATATAAAAATGTAGCAAATCAATGCCAGTTGAGCATGTGAAGAAAAAAAAAAAGCCTGAATTTTTTTGCCATTACAAAGAATAAAAATCAGTGTTTATTTATCCAGCCAGGTAACATTCTACATTTATCCAATGTTTAAAATCCATTTAACAAAAATGTTCAACTGTTATATATAAAAAGAAAAAAAAAAACACTTTATTACATTTGTACAAATTACCGTCCCTCATTCAACTCCAATTATATAAACCAACTTAACCAGAATTAAAAGGGAATTTGTAGGGCTATTTATAAACAGCTGGCAGTCTCATTGCTCTTGATCTAAGGATGATCTTGTGTAGCAAAGAGGGAGGACCCATTCCCTGCATACACTGAAGGGGAAGTGACCCACGTCGTGGTAAACATTTATGTTGGTTTGGGCTACCCTAAGTGAGAACACAGGATTAAAAAAAAAAAAAAAAAACTAAGATCAGATAAGCATTAACATCAAGGAGTGCAATTTAAGGTCTTACGTAATCTTCCTATATCCCGAATTCCAGCCCAGTCATAAATCCACCCAATGCATAAATGAATGCAAAAGCTGTAATATCAGATTTCACCAGTAGGTGGCTCTGGAGTACAAGTCTGAAATGTGCTGTTCATACATTGCCTTTGTCAATCTGCATTCTATTTTCTGTGCGCACCGTTAAAGAACCACTCTAGGATAAGGTCTGGATTTGTGTGAGCTGAATTAAAAGGAGGTGCTACACTCCTGCTCTGTACCACCCAATATTTGTGATAATCTTCATAGATCTAAAAAGGGGATTTGCCCAGTCAGCTTGCCAGAGAGATCTAGAGCTGTGGTGATGGAGCCCTCCTTTAGGGAGCTGCCATGTTTGAATATGCAGAGATTGGTGAGAATTTACTTCCTGGTGTCCTCATGGTGTGTGAAGTCTCCAGACCTCAGAGAAACTCAAAACCTCATCCTTGTCCCGTATAGCCAAGAAAGGGACTGCTAATATCACATAACTGGTGGAAGGCCAGGGCTTCTCTCAGAGCCAAGCCAACTGTACTTAAAACCTTACTTCAACATAGGCAATACAAAATGCTTACAAATTCTACTTTAAAAAGAAGGCCATGGGTGCGGTCATTGCCAACTTTACTTTCTGAAAATTCGAACTGCCTGGCTATCATGCCAACCCTTCTATATCAATACACTGGTACATGCATATAGATCAGGCATTCTACTCTTCTGCATACTGGCTCCTGATTCATACTGAAGCCAGGTTGTCCGTATAACAGTCAGGAAACTGGCATTTTCAGATGCAGTTTAGCCACAGCAACCTTTGTCTCATGACAGGTTTACTTTGAAGTGTACGTAAACCATCTTTCAGTGTTGCTTGGCATCACAGTACACTATTTACACTTTTCTTAAGCAAATCTCTTTAAAACTGTTCCCACGCTTCCTACTTTGAGATCCTGCCAGTAACTGCCGGCTCAACCCATCAGGACACTGCCTCTTAGCAACAGCATTGTGAGCCCAACATGCTCGCTCCTTCAGTTGGCCATTAGGCTGCCTAACAGGCCTGCACACGCATGGCAGGCTAACAACGCTGCTTGCATTTGAAAGGCAGTGGCTCTATGTTGTCAGCCTGTAACAGAAGTCCCATTACTGGCAGGACCTGCAGATAAGAAACTATGCAACACATTCACCAAATATTGCTTGCCTAAAAAATTGTACAGTTTGGCATGAAATCAAACCCTTTAAGTATATATAAAAACAAAAAAATACAAATGGTCAGGCATGAGTTCAAAAGAAAGTGGAAGTTCACCCTAGAATTACTCTAAGAGCCATAACACATGTACCTGGATAAATGCCATAGCGTGTTAGCGTGCCTGCCCAACAATCAGCACTGGAAACTGCTGACCATTTATTGACAAAACCTGTGGTGTTGCTCACCCCCCCCTCATGCTACCTACATCTTGCGACTGAAAGCCTGACCGGGAACATTCCCTATTTCGTGATGCTGTCAACTTCGATAGCATGAGGGGGGCGAGTGACAACATGAACTGCATGGTGTCACTAATAGCTGGCAGCTTCCAAAGCAAATTGCCAGACAACCAAAGAGCAAACAAAAATCACACATGTTGCTATGCATTTGTCAAGGTATTTGGGTTATAAGGCTGCTTTTTTTTTATGCAGATTACTAGTAGGGTGAAAGTTCCCTTTAATTACCACCAACACTAAACCTCCCTATCAAGAGCGGAGACTGTCCAAAGCTATTACATTTAAAATAAACCCCAAAAATCCCCTTTAAAGTAAAATTATATGAAAAAAAGACAAATAAAAAAACAAGCGCATGTGGTGTCTCAGGAATAAGCGACACAGCCCAGTGTTCAATAAAATGTGCAATTAAAAAGTCAAACCTTGAAAAGAAAGAAAAAAATATATATACACACACAGATTTTAGCTTTGTTGACATTTCTATATCGGTTAAAAATATCGATCACACATTAAGCTTTACTGTTTTAGACGGAGCGACCACGTCGGATCCATGTGCAAATTGCATTTGTGATGTTGCTTTCAGCTCTTTGTGTACTAGGAATGGATTAAGACTGGAAGCATTTTGGCTACAGGTTACTGCATGCTTATTGCTCGAAACGAGACCTGGTCAAAGGCCTCGGGCTATCGCGCTAGGATTTTGATTAAATTTGCACACATTTCAAAAAACTCTATAGTATGGCTTCCTGGTCGAGGGACCAGGTCAGTGTTAGAGGAGTCTACAGATGAGGTCAATGAAGACGGGACAGAGCCATTGGATGATTTTGCTGAGGCTTCGGCATCAGAGTCACTTTTCTGAGCTGGGCGGTTACTGCCAACAGACCCCGACCTTCTTGGTGTGGTATTTTCAGATTTGACATCAGTAACGTCATCTGTTGAAAGAGAACACGTTATCAACAGAGCTCATACAAATTAAGAGATCAGCTTGTTTGAGGCAGGCATCCATTTTAAAGTAAATTGTCACCTTGCCTATCCAGTGACTGGTCCTTTTGAAATCTCACTCTACCCACATTACCTTCTCTGGTTTATCCAAGCCATGGGTCATCTCCCTAAGGCAGTCACTCTCAACCAAGGTTCTGTGGAACCCTTAGACTCCCCAGAGGTTGCTAGGGGTTCCTTGAGCTGTGACCGATTGACCTCCCCATTTGGTGGTGCCCACGGAATTCCAAGTCCTATTTGGCAGAGGCATCTGTTTGACACTAGTCAAGATTTAGCTGGCCCTAAGGATCGCCAATTAACTTTGTGGGGCATCTTTCTCACTGACCAACAATGTTAATGGGCATTCTCACTGACACCAAAAAATAACAGAGGTACCCCAAGGTCTGAAAATTTCAAGGGTCCATTTTTTTTATCATATATTATACAGGATTTATATAGCGCCAACCGTGTTAGCAGTGCTTTACAATATAAAGGGGGTCATCAGTAAGATTACAATACAGAGGAGGATGGTGATGTAGCTGGGAGGAGGTTGGAAGGGTAGTCTTTCAAGAGAACTTGCCACTTGTCCTGAGTGGGCAAAGGGAGAGATTCGCCAACAACTGAATACCTCCCATTATCCGAAAGCAGTGACCGGTCTCTACAGCTTTACTTACATCCAAATGTTCCCCCAGTGGTATAATAAAAGTCCGCTAACAAAAGGGAAAAGTCCAGTGAGAACTACTGATGCAAATCAACCTTAACTGTTCAAATTTCCATACTGAAAGCGAAATGCAACCAGGGTTCATTCTTTGCATGCTGGGGCCATTATATATAAGGGATCGACCGATTAACGGCAACAACGATATATCAGGGGCCGATGTGCACTTTCCCCGATATATGGGAATCGGCCCCTGAGGTTACTGATATTGCGGGAAAGTGCATATACCGGGGTGATGCCTGCAGCTAGAGGCATCACCCTGGTACAGGTGTCCATAGCTGACGGTCGGCTGACTTGTAATGACAACCGATGCGGCTGAGAAGCCGCTCGACTGTCATTACAAGGAGCGAAGTGGAGGGGAGGGGACAACTCCCCCCCCCCCCCCCATTCTGCCGCATTCCGCAGCTCGCCTGGGTCTCCCATCCCACCGGGAGACCCAGGCATCCTACCTCCACTGCCGCTAAAGAGATGACCCGGGTCTCCATGTAAAAAACCCAAAAGTGATGTCATGACATCACTTCTGGGTGCGCCAAATGAAAAAAAACTGACAGCATTCAAAACAGCCAAACTTGGCATTTGAATGCTTTTCAGCGTGGGAGGAGCCTATGCGTCATCACGCTGATAACCAGAGGAACACTAGGTGATATTGTTCTGATGTGCAGACAGTCCGCACTGCTATGAGTGCCAGCTAATGTAAGTGCACTTATCACTTATTGCTTCAATAAACCCATTAAAGCAGAGAGCACTAGATCCTTTGTCTTTTTATCCCCTATATCGATACTGGTATAATCTGGAAAGATGAACAGGAGATCGAGCTAGGAGTACCAGGCTGCTGTATTATATTCCTTACATGCGTGTTTAGGCTCAGTGAGAGCCTATCCTTGAGGTGAGCTGCTAGTGTGTCACCAGTCACGTGGAGCACTTTGAGTGGAGCATTCAAGCACCCTTAATCACTTATAATTTGGATGAAGCAATTTATCACCTATGACACAAATTACGATTCTGGGACTGTATTTGAGGTTTATTGGAATTGGACATTTTTGCACTGTTTGATTTATTTGCCTATAATCACATGTGAACTACCAACACTGATTTATGTTTTTTTCCCTATTTATATTTGTTCACTTGGCGCAGCAATAATTTTACTTATTGAATTCACTGGTGTTTGGCACTGATTGCTTGCAGCCTAGATTGCATATTTGATTTACTAATTTGGTTAGCGCTGATTATATTTTTTCTTTATACTCATTACACAGTGTGCACTGGTAAGAAAAGCATGTTTTTACATGTTTAAGAGTCTCCTACAAAAAATTCCCTCATATCAAGTGTCTTTCCTTCAACTTGCTGCCTGCCCTAAACTCAATTAAACGGCTTAGTTCCCTTTGTGACCATTCCAGTTGTATTAACCCCAAAAGCGAACATTGAAGCTTACCAGTACTTAGATGCGATGGTTGCATTTTTTTTAGGCTCCAATTCTAATCTGGTAATACAACCAGTAAGTCAGTCTTCCAAAAGATTCATCAGTTAGAGGAATGAGAAACCATTTTAACAATGACAGTGGTGCTTACAATGATCAACTTATGTAAAACCTTTTCCAAAAAAGAAAAAAAAAAAAAACAATTTTTGGCTTCAATTTGTTTGGTGTATCTAAATCTACTCTACTAGTACATCTAACACTCCCCTCCCCTTAGGCTGACAATGCTGCTGTCCAAAGGCAGCCTCTATGCTCCTTCATCCAGAGTGGGGGCACTCTAATGCACAAGGTGTGACTGGCCAGATCACCAGGTGAAAAAAATGCACAAGGTGTGACTGGCCAGATCACCAGGTGAAAAAAATGAATCTAGTCACCACATCCAATGATTGTTTAGCTGCAATGTATTACACTTTTTGGGTTTCGGTTTAATACTGCCACCTACAGGAATAGGACACTAGGCAGGAAAAAAAAAAAAAGACTTTCCTATACCTATGGGATGTCCTAGGTGGTATACATCCCCCTCTCTGCTATAGGCCCTCAGTTTAGTAACAAGCAGTGTCAGAATTAATACAACTCCATAGAAGGGTGGGTGCCTTGTCTGTCAATGAACTTGATTTTTATGGCAAGTCAAAAATCCCCTTTTTTCGTTCATTGACGGACACCGCTCTCCATTATTCATAACCATAAGGATGTCCCCAAGGAGTGCAAAACACGAGGGGTGGGACAAAAAAAAAAAAAAATCCCAAGGCTAAGTAGGCAACAAGGAAAAAGGAGCTTTTAAAAAAAAAAAAAAAAACAACACTGGAGCCCAACCTGAATACATCCCCAAAGAGGGAACAGACCCTCTAAACAGCAGCCTGCGCAAAACTTTGTGGCCAAAAGAAGGATCCGCAGATGCCGACAAATCCACTATGTAGAATTTAGTGAAAGTGTACACCGGCGACAAGTGGCCACCTTGCAAACCTGCGCCACTGACGCCTGATGACGGCCCAGGAAGGCACTAAGTGCCCGATTAGAGTGCGTCTTGACAGGGGATGTAGGAACCGGACCCCTGATCGAATAGGCCTGAGTCACCATCTGATCCATCTGACAAAATGGTCACAGAAGAAGCAGACAGCTCTTACCTTGGCCTGTCCCTGATCACAAACCATGAGTCTGACCTGAGAAAAGACTCAGTGACTGCCAAATACGCCCAAACCAAATTCAAGGCATGCAAAGCAAATTCTTTTGGATGTTTGGGCCTGGGACACAGGGAAGGCAACACAATGTCTTCATTCAAATGGAAAGCAGACTACCTTAGGAAGGGACAGACATAGGCAAAGGACCAAATTATTTTTGTGGACCACTAAGGGGTACAACAAAATAACACCGCCAGCTCAGACACGCTGCAGAGGTGATAGCCACCAAAAAGGCCACCTTCTAGGAAAGCGCAAGCAGGGGAATCTTGTGAATATTCTCAAAGAGGCTTTGGAGAACTGAAAGCACCAAGTTCAGATCCCACAGCTGTTGAGTAGACCGCAACGGCGGAAGTCAAACCCCTTGCATGAAAGCACACACCAGGGAGTACGTTGCCAGGGGACGCTGAAAGAAAACCGCCAACACCCGGCCCTTCACGGTACTCAAGGCCAATTTCTGCTTCACATCTCGTTGAAGGTCAAACTTGAGCCACCGAAAACGAACGAGGGAGAACTTCAATCCACTCATCACGAAATGTGCAGTTTCCACGTACAATGGTAGATCTTGCTAGAGGTAGACTTCCTAGCCTTCAGTAGTGTTGGAATCACCGACCCAGTGTAATCTCCATTCTTCAGCACCTGGTTTTAAACAGGCAGGCATTTGAAGCCTGCAACTAAAGCAGGATGGAAGATCGGTCCTTGGGAAAGCAGATCCTCCCCGAGACCAGTCACACTAGGTCAGCGTACCAAATCTGGCAGGACCACTAGAATGACAAGAATCCCTTCGGCCTCGACTCTGCGCAGATGTTTGAGAGGAAAGGCATAGATCAGACAGATACTGGCCCCACGGGGACACCAGAGCATCTATGGTGTCCGCCAGAGGATCCCATGACCTTGGCACAAACCTGATTGAGATAGTCCGTCTGCCAGTTTTCACACTCCTGGAATGTGTACATCAGGATAGAAGCATTCTGCCCACCGTGGGAAGGTTGCTCCTTCCGGGGCTAGCAACTCTGTTCTGCCCTCGTGATTGACATAGGCCACCCCGTGGCATTGTCTGACTGGATACGTACCAGGAGCCCCCATAACCGATCCATCCAGTGATCCAGGCACAGCCTGATTGTCCCAAGTTCCAAGACCTTGATCGGTAGTCAGTTTCTCAAGCGTCCCAACAACCCGGAGTAGAGCTCAGTCCCAGGACACCTCCCAACCGGACAGACTGACATTCGTAGTGACCGCTGTCCAATACAAAAGAAAGGATTTGCCCAGCCGAAGAGCTGGAGAGCAACGCCACCAGACCAGGGACCACCTGGTTTCCCGGCTCAGTTGAATCTGATTGTCCAGAGACCTCGGACACTTGTCCCATTTTACCAGGTCCTCCCTTTGAAGGGACCTTGTATAGAGTTGTGCAAATGGAAACATCTTGAAGGTAGATCACATCATGCCCAGGCACCCCCATGCAAGTCTGGAGAGAGGACCACCTGCTGGACAGCAGTTGATCAATCACGGCATGCAACTTCTGGAGTTTATCCAGAGGAAGGAACACTCTGGCTAGGGCCGAGTTCAGTCAGAGCCAGATAATCGAATTCTCTGGGTTCTAAACTACAACTACCAGAAGTCTGCACTGATACCATCCAACCAAACTCTTTCAGGGTCTGTATAAATGATCTCTACGTCATCCATCAGGGCAGCAGAGTACTCGGCTACCTGGACGACCTCCTGTGAGCAAAGTTCCGCAATCCCCCACTGACGTAGCAAAGCAAGAACTGGGCCAACACTTCTGTGAAGAGCGGAGGCAAGACCAAGGGGTAACACCTCAAACTGATAATGCTCCTCTCCCACAGCAAACCAGGTCGATAGAAGCAAGAAAGTCCCCCTGATAAAGGGATGCCACCATCGTGCGAATGGACTCCATTCTGAACTTATGTACCTGCATAAAGCAGTTCAGGGCCTTAATGTCCAGAATTGTATGTACTTTGCCCTCCTTATTTGAGAATGAACAGGTTTAAATAAACCCCGAAACCAGTTCAATATCGGACCCGGGACACTTACACCCTGAAACAGGTCATGCACCTCCCCAAAAAGCTTGCAATTGGTCCGGGGGCCAGACACACATTGGAAGGGAAGAACCTTTCCAAAAGCAAGAACCAAACTCTTGTAACTGGACAGTATCACTTCATGAACCCATTTGTCGTTTACCAAGGAGGTCCACAGGCCCAGAAACCAGCGAAGTCTCCCGCACAAATTTAATCAGTGCATCAACCAGCACCTACAGGTGTGGAGGAATCATCCTCACCATTTGATAAATCATGGAGTACTGCTGCAAACCCCACAGGGGTGGGACACGCCCATTGCAGCCAAGTCCGATTTAGCATCTTGTGAGATTGATGAGTGGGGAAAGCGGGGGACGCTCTTTGCTAGGCCACCGCCCAAAAGCCAACTCAATCCGGGAAACAATGGACACTAGGACTGCCTAGTGAGGGTGGGGGCGGTACAGCTACTCCCTATACCAGGAACCAGGCGGGCACCACTCCAGACAGAACTTCCTCAGTGGGGCTCTCAGCCAGGAGAAACACTGCGACTTAGGCCAAGACCCTGGTCGTATGCGACATCATGAAGGCAAGCCCGTCCAGTGGGGCTAGGTCATGGCTGACCTAGCACAGAGCTGTGGTCTTGTGTGTGCTTGCTGGCAAGACTGGGGGGGGGGGGGGCACTGGCTCTAGATATCCAGCCAGTAGTCCATTCCGGCAGTTAATAGTAGATATAATAATCGCAGAATAAAAAAAAAAAAAAAAAAAATTAAGACCTATAGCAGAGGGAGATTTATACCACCTAGGACTGCCCATAGGCGTAGCCAAGTCTTTTCTGCCTAGTGTCTTACTCCTGTGGGGGACAATCTAACCCTGTGGTTCTGAATAATTGAGAGCTGTGTTCGTCAATGAATGAAAAAAAAAAATATGCCCTCAGGATTTTTAACGCAGAGGAGACATGGTATGTCCTCCAGCATTAAAGTTACTTAACTGCCTGCCCATACTGTGCAGCTCAGTGTAAGAACTTCAGCAATGCTGGGATGACCAACTACCATGCACCATAAGTACGTGGAGTCATCTCGGCCTGACCAATGGAAACGGCTGAGGATCGATAGCCTGAAGCTTCCAGGCTGAGGATGTCAGTGGCTGTCAAGGAGCTCTGGGACATCACAGAACTGGAGAACAGGCGAGTATAGTTCCGCTTTAACAAATACTCTTTTTTCACAAATTGTGGTTTAAATTACTACATTTCTACAAAAATAAATGCACATTTTACCTCCATAAGAAATGTGCATCATTTTATTTGAAAAGGTGAACCTTTTCTTTAACCACTTGTCTACCAGCCACCACAGTTCTACTGCGGAAGGTCGGCTCTGTTACACGAAACGACATCTGAACGTTGTTTCGTGTAGCAGTTGGTGGGGGCGCGTGCGCCAATTGGCTAAAGGGGGAAGCAATTAGCGGGTTGGGCAGAGGCGATGTCCACCCACGATTGCTCTCCATGGAGACAGAACAGCAGTCTGCCAAAGTAAACAGCAGACCGCTGTTCTGTCAGTGATGAACTCCGATCCCTTCCCCTTAGCACCAATTACTGTAGTAATGTCAATGGTACCCCCAAAAGTGTCAGTTAGGTGTCCGATCTGTCCACCGCAATTCAGTCCTGCAAAATCGCTGACCGCTGCCATGACTAGTAAAAAATAAATAAAAATGACAAATCTTTCCCCTAGTTTGTAGACTCGATAAGTACCGTATATGGATTGGTTTGTGCAAAAGTTATCAGGATTTTTTTACCAAAAATTGTGGCAGAATACATATTGGCCTAAAATGATAAAAAAAAATTAAAAAACAATTTTTTTCATTGGCTGTGCCTTCTAGCAGAAAGTAAAAAAGTTTGTTTAGTCGCTCTTTGTTTCTTGCACAAAAATGAAAAACCTCAGAGGTGATCAAATATCACCAAAATAAATCTATTTGTGGGAAAAAAAAAAAAAAAAAAAAAAAACCATCCAATTTTATCTGGGTACAACATCGTCAGTTAAACAGTTCCGTATCGCAAAAAACGGCCTGGTCATTGAGGTAAAACCTTCCAGGCCTTAAGTGGTTAACACGGATTCTGGGTTATTTAGGAATCAGATATATGAAGTAGAGCTGTATCATCACAAATTCTTCCAGCATTTTAAACCATCACCCCCCCCTAAACTTAACGCAAAAGCTGGCTATAGGTCCTGGGATTGATGGCACTACTCCCACAATAGATTTAGTATCCTCCTCTATACCAAACACCCTGAAGCTTTGCAGCAGGCCCCTTCAAAGTACCCACGTTCCAACTGGCAAGTACTGTCTGCCTTCACAATTTCCTCCCCACAGCCTTTAAAAGCCTGGACCTATGTGGGGGTGCATCTGCACATGCTCCCCTCATTACCAAAATGCAGATGTATTTCCTTTGTGAAAAATGAATGCGACTCAAAATGCATCAAAAAAAGCTTATTGCGATTTTCATTAATTTCAATGGAAAGCTGCGTTTTTGGTGCGGTCTCATGCAGGACTTTCCAAAAAGCACCATCCCTGTAACACAGGTGTCCTATAAGATATAAAGGGAAACCTTATTAATGCAAGGTAAAAACGCAGGAGAGGCATCAGTGGGAAAGGGCCTTTAGATGCCCGAGTAACCTATAAACGGACGGTGCCAGAATGTCAGTCAAAATATTGCCCCCCCCCCTACTACTTTACCTGCTTCAGTTCCTGTAGTATAGGCTAAACAGTAAAATCTCTGCATGGTGCTACAGTACATACCATCAATGCTGCGAAAGTCCAGCAGGTATGTTCGGCTGTCCACTTGGTATAGCTGCAGGCTCATTTTTGTGTACATACTGGTCACTGGATTTTTTCTCCTAACACGGAGGTAGTATGGATTCACAATCTGCAAATTATAAGAAGAAACCTTGATGAATGCAGGAAGGGGTATATGCGTTCTCAGACTAAGATCACTTACAGTTGTGTATAATGAATGTTTAAAGAGCAACTCCAGCTAAACCATTATCTAAAGCCTATTTTCCTTGCAGACAGGCAGGCATTTTCAATGCAAGCTAGCATGATAAATATCGTAATCTTTTTATGGTAAATTCAAGTGTAAAGCTGTATTTCTCCCATTGTCTGCTAGGCAGCAAGCAGAACACTTCTTTTCTGTGAGCTTCTATAATGAAGCAAGGAGATGGATGCGAAAAGGACACTGGGCAAAGCTAGGTGTGGCCATTCACTAATACAGGGCTTGACATGTTTGCTTAGAATCTAAGAGCCAGCTAAAAAGTTCAGAGACCCATTTTTTAAATCCGCTGCCCAGTGCACAGTGCTGAATGTCGGGGCGCCGGGCACCAATTGCTCATGCTTGGTGCAAAAGGAAAAAAGGCCAAAAATTAAACAGAAAACCATTGACATTGCAAATAAGTCTCTCCTTCACTGATGAGGTTGCACTAATGGGCACTGATGAGCATTGATGAGGTGGTACTTACTGATTAGGCTGCGCTGATGGTGGCACTGATGTGTGGGCACTCCCAGTCCACAGCGGCGGGAAAGAAAAGGAGACCAATCAAGCCCGCAACCTCAGCTGTCAAACTGGGGAGATGTCTGAGGTGGGCAAGCAAGGAGCAAGCCGCGCTTCATCACCCTACCACCCAGAGGGTGGTGCCGGTTCGCAGAAAGAGTATCCCACTCCAGCAGGCCGCAAAGCTGCAGCCTCCATTTTGACCAGCCTAACCTAAGTCTGCCCACCCGTGAGGGGTGGCTGTGGCCACGTGGGAGGAATCCAGAAAGCTGCTGCAGTGTTGCCCAGGCACCAAGACGCAATCTCCACTCGCCATTGCGACCTGGCTTTTGTCAAGCACGGGCCTAAGAAACACCATTTCAGAGAAGAAAAAAAACCCCACATTAAAAGTTCATTTTAGGGGCCACATTTACCCAATTTTTTTTGTAAAATATAAAAGATGAGTTTGCACCATGCAGGGGGTGGAATATTCGGGTGGCAGCCCAGGCGCCAGAACAAAATTTTGGCCTGGCGTTTGTCGAGCCCTGCCGTAAATAGGACTAACAGTGCCAACATCCAAGCAACTACAGCAGCAGCAAGTGTGACGCGGTTGTAGTGATTTCCCTGCAGAATTTAAAAAAAAAAAAAAAAAAAAAAAAAGCATTGGCCCCTTATCTAAGGAACTACATAATCGATGGTTGTACTGGCATGAGCAACATATACCAAACAATTTAGGTATACTTGGTAAAACCAAGCCCAGTCTTACGGATGTGAACAGTTTAAAGCAGAACTATGGTCAAATTATGAAATCACACGTTTTAAATACAGGGTTGGGTTATAGGTTTGCATTGCATTAGAGGTGTGGCTAAAAGAAACCATTCCAAAAGTTTTGCGCCATATACAATGAGGAAATTTGATCCCCTACAGATTGTAAATGTGTCCATTTACAAAGAAATAAAGGTCTACAATTGTTATCATGAAAGGAATTTTAAATAGATATCAACCGAAAACCCCAAAAAACTAGATACAAAAATGTTAAAATGGAGTTGCAGTTAAAATAGAGTTTCAGTCCAGTGAGTAAAAATGGATTTTTGTAAGATCTTACCGTAAAATCCTTCTCTTAAGCTCATTGACAGACGTAGTCTTCTTGATTCTCAAGAGCTGGGTTATGTTGTCTCCGCAGGAGTAGGACTAGGCAGAAAGACAAAACGTTCTGGCTCCACCTTAGGGGCAGTCCCTGAGGGTATATCCTCCCTCTCTCTGCTACAGGGAATCAGTTCTGTTTAAAGCAGTACAGAGAATTTAACCCAACCCAACTCAATGATAGAGGGGCGGGTACTACGTCTGTCAATGAGCTTAAGAGAAAAGGATTTTACGGTAAGATCTTACAAAAATCCATTTTTCTCTATCGCTCATTGACAGACGTAGTCTTCTTGATTCTCAAGAGCTGGGACATCCAGAAGCAGTGCCACAAATGAGGGGTGGGATTGACAAAATCAAATCCAATCTAGAAGGCCCAACCGGTGCCAAACTAGAAGTTTTAAAGGCTCATAAACAAAGAATGAGACTAAAGAAAAAATTTTCCAACGGAAAAAACCCTCGAGGTAGACCACTGGTCTCCTCAAATTGCGGCCTGCAAAACCTTGCGGCCAAACGAGGCATCAGACGATGCCATTACATCAACTTTATAATGTTTAGAAAAGGTATGCACCGACGACCAGGTAGCCGCCTTGCACACCTGGACCACTGACGCCTGATGGCGAAAGGCCCATGACGCACTAAGTGCCCGAGTGGAGTGCGCCTTAACAGGGAACGGGGGCTCCCGACCCTTAATAGAATAAGCCTGCACTACCGTTTGTCTGATCCATCTGGAAATGGTCACGGCAGATGCAGGCAACCCCTTTTTGGGTCTATCTGGGATCACAAAAAGTGAATCCGTCTTGCGAAACGAGTCTGTCGTTTTCAAGTATACCCTGAACGCCCGGACCACATCCAAGGAGTGTAAAGCAAACTCCCGAGGATGACTGGGCTTAGGACACAGGGAAGGTAATACAATTTCTTCATTCAGATGAAATTCTGAAACCACTTTTGGTAGGAAGGATGGATTCGGACGAAGAAACACCTTATCTCTATGAACCACCAGATATGGTGAACGACAAGATAATGCGGCCAGTTCTGACACCCTGCGTGCAGAAGTAATAGCCACCAAGAAGGCCACCTTCTGGGACAACGTGGGTAGAGGAATCTCCCTAATATCTTCAAAGGGAGGTTTCTGAAGAACCGACAACACTAAATTAAGATCCCAGGGGGGTAACGGCGCGTGCACTGGCGGAGCCAGATGTCGCACCCCCTGGATGAAGTTCCGCACCAAGGAATGAGTAGCCAAAGGCTTCTGAAAGAAGATGGCTAATGCTGAGACCTGACCCTTGATAGTACTCAAGGCCAGTTTCTGCTCAACCCCTTGTTGCAGAAAAGCCAATATTCGACTAATCGAATAAGACCGAGGACGGAACCCCAAAGGTTCACACCATGCAATGTAGGACTTCCATGTGCGATGATAAATCTTTCTGGAAGTCGCTTTCCTTGCTTCAACTAGAGTAGGAATAACTGAAGCTGACAAACCTTTGTCCTTCAGCACCTGGGTCTCAATAGCCAGGCCGTTAAAGCCAGCGATCGTAAAGCAGGATGGAAGATCGGTCCCTGAGACAGTAGATCCTCCCTGAGAGGAAGTCTCCACGGGACGTCCGCCACCAGTCTGACCATGTCGGCGTACCAAGCTCGACGAGGCCAGTCCGGAGCTACCAGGATTACTGGGATTCCTTCCTCCTCTATTCTGCGAAGAAGTCTTGGCAGTAACGCGAGAGGAGGGAAGGCATATATTAGTTGGTATTGCCCCCACGGGGCGATCAGTGCGTCTGCGGTTTCTGCTAGAGGATCGCGGGAGCGAGCCACGAATCTCTGAACTTTCCTGTTGAATCGTGATGCCAACAGATCCACATCCGGGGTGCCCCACCGTAGGCACAACTGGTGGAAAACGTCTGGATGGAGGGACCATTCCCCCTGATCCAGGGTCTGACGGCTGAGATAATCTGCCTGCCAATTCTCCCTGAGACTGATGCTCGCGCCATTAATGAAGTGGCGTCTAACGCCGCATCACACACAAACTAACCCCTGTATCATTTGTTCCAACAAATCTGATACCGCCTGAGGGACCTCTTCTAAGTCCCGGCGTAACCACTTGGTCCATTCAGTTACAGCCTGCGAAACCAGACCAATAGCTATTATAGGTCTGAAAGCTGATCCAATCAAGGAAAACATGGTGCGAGACATAGCTTCTATCTTGCGATCCACTGCTTGAAGATCTCACAGGAAAAAACACTGGAGAAAACTACCTAAAAAATGTCTTTCTTTTAAAGAGAAAAAGTCTTGCCAGGACCAAAAGATCCCAGCAAGGAACTTAGGTCCTTACTCCTGACTAGACAGAAAAAAACTGATTCCCTGTAGCAGAGAGAGGGAGGATATACCCTCAGGGACTGCCCCTAAGGTGGAGCCAGAACGTTTTGTCTTTCTGCCTAGTCCTACTCCTGCGGAGACAACATAACCCAGCTCTTGAGAATCAAGAAGACTACGTCTGTCAATGAGCGATAGAGAAAATAAGTATTTGATCCCCTACCAACCACCAATAATTCTGCATGCCACAGACTGTCTACAGTATGTGCTCATGTGGTACACTGATTAGTCCTGTCATAAGGTGCTCCTAGCGACAATGCAAATGCATTCTGTATATAAAAGACCTGTCCGCAATCTTTTTTCCATTCAAAACTTATTGGCAAGACAAAAGGACTGTCAAGACACGTCAGGCACAAGACTAGACCTGCCCAAGGCTGAAAAAGAGCATCAGCGAGAAGCTTGGTGAGAAGGAGACAACTGCTGGAGCGGTTATTTGCAAATTGAATAAATACAAATCAATCGCCCTTGTTCTGGAGCTCCATGCAAGATTTTGCCTCATGGGGGTAAGGATTGGCAAAGCAGATATATCAAGGGCCGATATGCACTTTCCCCAATATATCGGAATCTGCCTTTTGATTTACAGATATTGCAGATAATTCGGGGAAGTGCATGTACCGGGGTGATGCCTGCAGCTAGAGGCATCACCCTGGTACCGGTGTCCATAGCCGACGGTCGGCTGTCTCGTAATGACAACCGATGTGGCTGAGAAACCACTCAGCTGTCATTCCCAAGGAGCGGGAGGGGACATCCCCCCCCCCCTCCGCGGCTCCACTGGGTCTCCTGTCCCACCGGGAGACCAAGGCATCCTACCTTCACCGCTGTCTGACAGTCTCCATTTCTTTGAATTCGGCACCGCCGAGTACCCGCAAGTTATGTCATGTCATGACATCACTTCCGGGTACTGGCGGGGCCGAATTCAAAATCTTACAGCATTTAAAAACAGCCAAACTTGGTGTTTTGACTGCTTTAAGTGCAGAGGAGGGGGTTGGGGTCTTTTAGACCCCCAGATCCCACAAGAGTACCTGTAGACATTAAAAATAATCATTTTTTTTAATGTCTGAAAATATCGGCAGATATTGGCCAATACAGATATCCGATGACCAAAATATCGGTGATAAAAAAATAAATAAAAAATGATATCGGTTGATCACTAGTAAGGATGATCGTGAGAAAAGTGAGATCAGCCCACTACACAAGAGAACGTTGTGAATGATCTCAAGGTAGATGGGATCAGTCACTATATAAACCATTGGATTGAAACCCTTATATAAACCACTATATAAACCATGGATTAAAACCCTGCAAGGTCCTTCATCCTCAAGGCGGCACATGTACAGGCCCATCTGAAGTTTTCCAACGAACATCTAAATGATTCAGAGAAGTGCTGTGGTCAGATGAGACCAAAATTGAGCTCTTCAGCATTAACTTAACTGACTGTGTTTGGAAGGAAGGGAAATGCCAACTGAACTTAAGTACACCATGCCTACAGTTAAGCACTGAGGTAGAAACCTGCTTTGGGGCTGTTTCTCTGCTAAAAGGTACACACCAACCTTTCCACATTGAGAGGCCAATGGATGGGGCCATGTATTGTAAAATCTTGGATGAGAACCTTCTCACCTCAGCCAGAACACTAAAGATAAGTCATGGTTGGGTCTTCCAGCATGACAATGACCCAAAACATAATGCCAAGGCAACAAGGGAGTGACTCAAGGAGCAGCACATTAAAGGTAATGGAGTGGCCTAGCCAGTCATCAGACCTTAATCCTATAGAAAAATGTATAAAGAGAGCTAAAACTGAGTTGGCAAGCAACAGCCAAGAAATCTTAAAGAGGTTGTAAACCCTATCTATAGACTTTTGCCTATAGGTAAGCCTATTATAAGGCTTACCTATAGGTACTGTAAATTTCCTAAACTTGCACTGTTTAGGAGATATTTACATTGCATGCAGCCGATGACGTCATCGGCGCATGCGATCTGAAGGAACGGCCACCCGTGCCATTCCCTCAGAGCCCTGTGCTGTGAACAGCGGTTGCCGCGTGCATATGTGGGAGTGATGTCATCGCGCCTCCGGGCAATCAGATGGCCAGAGGACGCGAAGGACGGCCGAAAAGGTATGCTGTGTTACGGGGAGCGGGCGGCACTGCAGGGCTTTGTTCTAAGGTAACTTTCATAATGAGCTAGTATGCGATGCATACTAGCTCATTATGCCTTTGTCTTTCGGGTTTTTCTTATAAATTTTTTTTTCTGAGGTTTACAACCTCTAAGGATTTAGAGAAGATCTGTGAAGAGTGGACCAAAATCCCTCCTGAGAGGTGTGCAAACCTGGTAACCAACGAAAAACCTCTGCTTGCCAACAAGGGTTTCTCCACCAAGTACCTAGTCATGTTTTGCTTGGGGATCAAATACTTTTACTCATTTAACTGCAACTCAAATTTATAAAATTTGTATGCGTTTTTTCTGGTTTATATTCTGTCTCTATCATTTAAAATACACCAATGATAAAAATTATAGACCTGAGCAAACTTTGTTTTTTCAAATAATTTAAATAATGATTTCCCCCACAGTACTTCTGGGCCAGTGACTTGGTAGGTGAAGCCTTGATTGCTCATGAACAAGGTCATCGGCGGAAAATAGGGCTTTTTCCAGGATTCTTGCTTTATGACAGATTACAGTACTTTTAGGATTCTCACACTAAATGCAGTGGGACTGCGCTGGGTTATGCCAGCATAGTTCCACTGCAAGACAAGGCAAAATGCCTCATCTTCTGTGTGCCCAATACCATTGCGTTGTGGTGGCATTGCACTGAAAAAGTACTAGGCACAGCGGCCAATTTAACTTTATGAAATGCCTGACACTGAAGTAAAATATTAGTGTCAAAGTACATAAAAAAAAAAAAAAAAACGGTGCAGTACAGAGGGGTGATTCCCGATGGACCACACTACACACCAGTTGATGCATTATAAAGCAGCGGCTGGTGTGCAGTGCCCTTATCCTTGCCCCGACCTAAGGTAATTCACCCTTTACAGATGCAACCTTTGTTTACAACCTGGCCAGGCCAAAATGTAAAAAAAAAAATTTTTTTTACAAAAAGAAAACATTTAGAGCCGGTTCACACTACCACGACCAGAAAGTCGCCACATGAAGGGGCGAGACTTAAACGATAGGCGACTGTCTGTGGGGAATGCCCGGCTAATCTTTTTCTTCTTCCTGGAAAGTCTGATCAGTCGCTTGAAAATAGATAAGGATCCGACTTAGAGGCGACTTCCATTGAAGTCTATGTGCACAAGTCGGATACAGGTTGCCTTGAAGTAGTACAGGAACCTTTTCTGAAGTCGGAGCGACTTCAGTAGTGCATATTAAGACGGCTCCCATTTATTTACATTGAATTTGTGATGACAAGAGACTTGGGGCGACTTGAGGGCACACAAGTCATGTCCAAGTCGGAGTGGTGTGAACCGGCTCTTAGCCCTTTCCTATGAAAATTTAAAAAAGGAGACATACAAAAAAAAAAAAAAAAAAAGACACGTTTGGAGTAGTATCGTAAAACAAAAAAGTTCTATAACTGCTGTGTTGCCAACACTGCCAGAATAAAGTAGGGTAAAAAGCATTGAGCCTTTAAAAACAAAGCATTCTATGCATCAAGGTAAAAAAAACCTGGGCGCAGCTGTCCCAGCCCCCTCTTATACTTACCTGAGCCTTATCTCGTTCTATCATGTGCATGAGAGATGCGGCTCTCTAGGGTCGGTCTATATCCCTCATTGGCTCTTGCTGCTGTTAATCACAGCCAGTGAGCCAATGAGGAGCGGGCGAGGGGCAGGGTTGACCCACGATGTGTGTAGAGGGACAATCTCCAATCACAGGAGCGCAGCTCAAGAGTGAGCCTGCTCGAGTAACCCCATAGCAAGAGGATTGCAATTGAGGGCACTCAAGGTGATGGAGCCAAGACTGCCGAAAGGGGACCCAAAAATAATCAGGGCTGCTCTGTGCAGAGCAGGTAATTATAACATGCGTTTTTAAAGTAACTTCAGAATCCCTTTAACCCTTTTGCTACCAGGTCTGGTGGGTATAAAATCAGACAAGCAGGCGCCCGCACTTCCAGTAACGGCTCCCTGTTCACCCATCTGCGGGCCTGGGAACATAGTGGGTGCTACAGCGTAGAGGGGAGGGAGCAGAGCTGACACAAATCCACTCTACTCCCCCTCCTTGCTGCTGACCCGGAAAGCAATGTGTTTTAGGTCACTTCCTGGTCCGCCTCTAAACATCCCTGGCCACCATACCCGGGAAAGAATGTAATGCAATCTGCATTGTATTACATTCACTGGCTACCAAGGGAGACATTCAGGGTCTAGATTTCTTTTTATTTTACAAAAAATGTGGGCGATTTATTGCATTTGTATGCCTTAAAATTAACATGTATTTTTTTTTACTGCAATTTAGACCTTTGTGGCAATGTGACAAAAAAAAAGGAAACTACCACAGTTTTATTCTTTAGGGTGACTTTAGGAAAAGATTTAAGGTTTTTGCGGGGGTGAGGGGTTTATGTAATCTTCAGACCTAAAATGATTAATAATGTGCAAAAAAAGCAAAAACTTCTCTAAACCGCAACAGGGTTAAAGGGGTTCTAAAGCCTAAACTTCTCTTTACTCTAATGCATTCCTTCCTCATTTGATTCAGCACTGTGTGCATTTGCAGCTCTCTCTCCTCACTTCCAGGGGCTCGCTGGCTTTGCTGGGGCACCAGGGGCCATTGGCTCCCACTGCTGTCAAAGGCAGTGACGAGGGAACGGGGCGAGGCCTCGCTGTCTGTTAATGGACGCAGCAGCGGGGTTCGGGAGCAGACTTCCCATGTGGCACTGAACAAAAAGGGGCCAGGAGAGCCAAGAGGAGGTTTGCGGCCGTTCTATGCATTTCCATTGCACAAAGCTGGCAAGTATAGACATTTGTTTTTTACCTTTCCAATCGCTTTAAACTACCCCATTCATTGCTCATGCTGCTTAATTTATTGGGGTTTGGATATGGGCTGTCCAACCACCTCTAGAGGTGTCACCTCACCTGCTGGGAGAAGTTCTGGTGATCTGAATTAGCCATCAGATCTACTGACTAGTTTTGAGTTCTGATGGCTGGGTCGGGGATAGAATTCCTGCCATACGCAAATCAGCCCAATCCCAACACATTCACCCACTGCATGGCTGACATGAGCAGGACCCATTTAACTGTTTGGTCAGTCCCAATGAGAGATTCTGATTCTGATACCCAGGAAATTCAATTTAACATGCACATGTAGCTTAAAATGCATACTATTAGAGGGAATTACTTCAACTTCCAGAAGCTATTTAGATTAGCGATGAAAATTCTTCTTAGAGAACCAATAGGTTAGTGTGCAACTTCCATATCTGAACCTCAAACCCCCCCGTCAATGCTGCAGCCAACTACAAATATTCAGAAGATAAGAGGTTTATATTTAGACTTTCAATAACCATTTAAGAAAATCTTAAAAAAAGCATGAAAAAAAACGCAACTCTTACCTTCCACTCATATCCCAGCTGCTTCATGGCTCGACATACTTCCGCCATTATGTCATTTGGTCGGCTTTGACTTCTAATCCCGAGGTGCCATTTCGCTCTTCTCAACCCAACTTGGTGTTTCGATTTTTGTGGGTTTAGCTCGTCAAGCGTGTGCCTCTGGCGGGGGGACTCGGCAACCAAAAAGGGCACTCTCTCTGGATGGGGCCGGGGTACCTGTGGCTCCTCCACAAATGAATCGGGCGGGCTTGTAGCCAAATAGAAATCTTTGGCCTCGTTCATAATTCGTCGGTTGTCTATGATCAGGTGATATGCTACAGCCAATGGGTCCTGGTGATTGCGGCTGTACAAGCAGCTAAGCACCTCCTCCTCAGTACACTCGCACTTCTCACACACTTCCTTTAAGGCTTCATCATCGATCATATTTGAACTGTAGGCTTGGTCCTCTGGGAACAGATACTTTGGGAGGTCCTGTTTAAACCATTCGTGATCTCTGGATTAAAAAGTAAAATTAAATATTCATGAGAAACAGATACTTTAATTCCAGTTTATACTACAATGTCTTCAAGGTACAAAAGTTAGAGGCATTACTTATAAAGTTATGAAAAAGAAGATAATCATGCACAGAGGACCAATGTTTCCCCACTTTGGAAAAAAATGAAATGGTTAAACACTCCCCCCCCCCCCCCCCCGAATCTGTGTGCCATTGATGGGGGATTTCACTTGACTTCCTGCCATGTAGACAAAATGGAATCGAGGAGGAAAAAAAAAAAAAAAAAAACCTCCAAATACCTTTCCAGACAAGTTTTTCCCCTACTGGAAGATTTTCCCCTCTATTCCTGTTCTGACACTAGTTCAATTTTCCATCACTATCAGCCCCAGTGACAATGGCTACCAGACAAATAGAAAGAACTCCCCAGATCATAAGTCTAGGACAGAGTGGGTAGCAGGGTAAGTGAATGCCCTATATCATGGGTCTAGGTCAGAGGGGGTAGCAGGGTAAGTGAACGCCCTATATCATGGGTCTAGGTCAGAGGGGGTAGCAGGGTAAGTGAACGCCCTATATCATGGGTCTAGGTCAGAGGGGGTAGCAGGGTAAGTGAATGCCCTATATCATGGGTCTAGGTCAGAGTGGGTAGCAGGGTAAGTGAACGCCCTATATCATGGGTCTAGGTCAGAGTGGGTAGCAGGGTAAGTGAACGCCCTATATCATGGGTCTAGGTCAGAGGGGGTAGCAGGGTAAGTGAACGCCCTATGAGTCTTGGTCAGAGTGGGTAGCAGGATAGGCTTTTCTATATCTTCTGAATATGGCAGAGAAGCAAATCCCATCGTGTTTTTACTGCTGGCAGTGTCCCAAATGCAGAGATTCATCCTATTTGACCTATTATGACCACCGTCACCACTAAGTGATGGGAAATCCAAAATTTTACAGCGGTCACCAGATTACATGAAATACAAAAAAACTATCAGCGCAAACCCAATATATGTGATAAAATAGCTCAACCTCAATTCACTGTGCATAAATCAGGTGTGTGAAAGTATATAAGTGGTATCCGGCAGCATACACCAATCGTGTTTCACAAATCACAATAAACTATAAATCCTACCAAAATGTGATGCGCCAGAAATATAATAAAAAAGTGATGACTTTAAATACAATAAATCATATCCAGTTCATAAGGCACATAGCAATGTGTGTGCTTCCAATAAAGTGATATGAAGAGTGTCCCCATATCCAATTGAAGAAAATCCAGTGATGAAAACAAGTTGTAAACACCAATTAGTGAATCCCTCCACCAGGTGAATTAGCCTCTCACCTTCCTGAAGGACCCAAATGGGCCAGCAATCACATGTATCATGGATCAGACTTCCAGGAAAGAGCCACACTGTATTGCACCTCGAGGGATCCCAGGACATATAAAAAACAGATGAAGAAATCTAGTGCTCTCTGCTTACTAATAAGGGTGTGCTTTATTAGAGAAAGGCAGATCAACTCACATTTGTTGGGCACTCAGCCGTGCCTGCTGTATAAGCGATGTCAGCGATCTGTTACCAGAGAGAGACTCTGCTATGTGCCTTATGAACTGGATATGATTTATTGTATTTAAAGTCATCACTTTTTTATTATATTTCTGGCGCATCACATTTTGGTAGGTCACCAGATTACATAGGAAATATTCCAATGGGGATAACTGCGCTGAACAAAACTGCTCCATAACCATTAGGTCTAGTTTACACCTGCAGTTTGGGGGTAGGAGGGGTAGTTTAGAAACATGCAGCTGAGCTTTTTTTTACCATGGTTTTAAAGCTATAAACCCAAAAGCAAACATATTGCAGCTTACCAAATCTTAGATGTGGCAGCTGCATTCTTCTTTATGGCTCTTTCCCTTATTTTTACCTGGCGATCTGGCCAGTAATGCAGGCAACACATGGGTCGAATTCTGAGCAATTTCTCGATCAAACTTGTGTGGTGATCCAATGATGCTACCATTGATTTCGAAATTCGACCAACCAAGCCATAAATTTCACCTCGTGTTGCTACGGAAAAGTAAATTTGTGGCCGGGAATCTTCTTTTCTTTCCAGGTCACAGGTTATGCACATTTTTCAGATTACATTTCTTGCAAGACCATAGAAGATTACCATCTACCATATAGAAATGTGTTCCTTTTCCGAAAAATGTGCAAAAAATATGTCAAATTCAATGTTTGCACGAAAATCAGGTTCTGCTGCAGCCCACTAATGGTCGAAAATGGAATGATTATTCAAAGATGTGATTTTTGAACACAATTGTTCAGAATGCGACACTTATGGCCAGACTAAGTTTGGATTTCAACAGAACAAGCTTTTCTGCAGATGTAACGAGTTAAGACAAACCATTTACTACTGACAGGGATACTAACAATTAGCTTTTATCCCAAAGCTAAAAACCGTTTGTTGTAACGGATTATAAAGTGTTAGCTGGAGATTAGCTTCAATTGCTAGTGTATCTAAACCTAGTACATCTAATACTCCCCTTTCCCACAGATTAACAATGCTGCCGTCCAAAGATGCCCTTATTGCTTCTTTAGAGTGGGGGCACTCTAATGCAGGTGTTTTACTTGTAAGATCACCAGGTAAAAACGAGGGGAGCCTTAAGAAAACGAATGCACCCACATCTGGTAAGCGTCAACATATTCCATTTCCGGTTTTGGGCTTAATACCACATGAAAGTGGTTCTAAAGGCAAAAAACCTGTGTTCATCAGCCCCCCTAATACTTATCTGAGCTCCCTCTCAATCCAGCAATGTGCACGAGAGCATCAGCTCTCCGGGGTACTCTACTTCCTCAATGGCTGAGACTGCTGTTAATCACAGCCAGTGAGTCAATAAGGAGAGGGAGGGAGGTGTAGCAGTTTCTGAAAGACAGCAGGTCGGGAGAGCACCTGCTCGGGTGCCTCAATTGCAAGCGGCTCAGCTCTGGGGGCACTCGGCAGGAGAGAAGAGCCAGGAGCACTGGCCAGGGACCTGAGAATAGGAGGAGGATCAGGGCTGCTCAGAGCAGGCAAGTAGGACTTTTTTTATTTTTTATTTTTTTTAACAAGACTGCCTTTGCAGAAAGACCTGTCAGATCCCCGCTCTCCTCTATGGGAGATTGGATGAAAACGGACCGCCTGTGTTTTCATCCGATCCTCCAGACACATGAAAAATAGTGTTTCCATCAGTCTGGATGAAGGGACCTTAAGTTTCTATCAAAAATGCACATATGCTTACGATATTGCAATATTACAATAAATATACTGAGGAATTATACACTGATGGGATCCATATTAAGCATTTCTGGAGAGATAAAATTTTGTTGACGCCAAAATAAATAAAAACCTGGTAATAACACATCAAACTGAGCTTACCTACAGTAGTACTATTTGTACCTTCAGTCTTATGGTCTTATTCCGTGTAACCAACATCCCCCCACTTAAGTATAGGATAGTTTTTAATTATGCAACCATATTAAGTAAAGCTGACCCAGGACCTAAAGTGGGGTCATCTCAAATCTTTATGGCATACTTTAAAAGCTACCATGAGCTGGACATATTGAAGTCTTACAATCCTGCCCTCCCAGTATATCAAGGCACAGCAGACTATTCTGCAGAGCACACATTGTTTGGATTCTGCTTACTTATCCAGGCAGAGACCACCTGTCAGATCAGGAATTATATGTGCCTGGTTGTACTGCATATGACCTTGGGTGATCGGCTGCTCCAACAACTGAACAGATGGTGCCGTCAGTATAAATTTGTCACTAGAACGCCATTTGAAGATTAATCCGCTTTTACTTGCATGCATCAAAGTCAACGGCACAAAACTATTGTTTTTGGCCCAGCTGGCACTGGTGACAAATATCTTCTCATTTTGGTCAGTCAGAAAATTATGGGGAAAATTTCCAGACAGTCAAAAGATTTGTGTGAAGAGGTTGAAAAGTTTTGGCGACAAAGATATATGTAGGCACTCTTGGTTAACCTTTAAAAAAAAAAAAAAAGTTGTAATCTAGGACCATACCACACTATTTTGTTTCCAATATTTACTAAGGCTGCATTCACATGTCAGCGTATGGATCGCGGGCAGAATCGCTGCGATTCCGCCCGCGATCCGGAAATCATTGCAAATCGCGGGACGCCTGTGCGTTGCCCGTGATTTGCAATAGCACCCCAAATGCTGAGCGATGTTGCCGCGACTTACGCTTGCCAAATCGCAGTAACATTGCGCAAAAAAAAAATCGCTGGACGCATTACGCCCAAGAAAGTACAAGAGCTTCTTTGGAGAGTAATGCGTCCCGCAATTTTTTTTTGCGCGATGTTACAGCGATTCGGCAGGCGGAAATCGCGGCAACATCGCTCAGCGTTTGGGGTGCTATTGCAAATCACGGGCAATGCACAGGCGTCCCGCGATTTGCAATGATTTCCGGATCGCGGGCGGAATCGCAGCGATTCTGCCCACGATCCATACGCTGACATGTGAATGCAGCCTAATGGTTTTTGGTGTCATTTTAGTACAGGCTTTTGGTAGAACCAGCTAGTTTTCCCAAAAGCTCATCCAAACAAAAAGCACAATACTAGTTACACAAGTTGTGGCCTCTTCACTGGATTGTGGGTCTGAAGCCTGATCGGTTGGGAAATACAAGTACACATTATGGTCAGAATGTGGTAAGGAATAGTAAAATGGCCTATGGAAGACGGCAGCACAGATTAAGAGTGCTCTGGAAGTAATTTAGTACCACAAACTAAATTGACCTGGGATAAATATGCCAAACACTAAGAATGCAGATATAAAGCAGTAGTAAATGCCACTTTGCAACTCACCTACAGGTAAGCAGCTTATAACAGAGCTTACCTGTAGGTAAAATTAATATATCTTAAACATGCGCCATTTAGGAGATCGACCTCGTGTTTTACAGCCAGCGATGTCACTGGCGCGTGCGAAGAAATGGCTTACAAAGTATGCCATGATTGTGGCTCCTAGGCATTGCGTGGGAGCGATATCATGGCTCAGACAAACAGCCAGAGCTCACAAACTTGGAATGAAGGCCAGGTGAAGATGGAAGCCATGTCAACAGTGATAGCATGCCTCTGGAGGGCTTAGTTTTAAGGAAAGTCTTTCATAATATGCTGGTATGCGATGCATACCAACATTGCGTCATTACCTTGCAGGGGGCCCAGAGTCTTTTTATGCATTTACTACAAATTTAAAAATACATTCTTGCCAATATTGCATTTTTATGTAAAGGGTTAAAGGGGAAGTTCACTTTTTAAAAATGCCTTTTGCAGGGGAAAAAAAAAGTGCGCATTTTTTGGAGCCTGTAAAAACATTTCACCAGTAGATCGCTGGTGCCATGCAGGTCTCCTGCAGACCTGTCCATTTACCTGCCTGTACAGAATTTATGGCATGGATACACTGACAGGAAGAATAATTTAACTAACACGGCGCCATGGTAGTTCATGGAGAACTACAAGCCGACAGTCACAAAGGATGTTGGACCAATGCAGCCAGCAGGAGGTGCACTTGGGGTAGTTCACTCTTTATGCAACATTTTCATATTACAAAAAGCCCAATGTAAAATACAGAGCCAGAGGATGGACATTCTCCCTCTGAGCTAGTGTTGCTAAAGGTCTGCAAACATGGACACACCTTGTATTAAACAGCTATTTTTAAAGCAAATTTAAAGTAACCCTGTCTGCTGCAGAGTTAGAGCCTTGAAGATTCTTCAGCCATCACACTGCAGAGTATGTCTGATGCTAGCACACTTAGGAAACACTGGGCGGCTTCTCTCACCACCCCTTACATCACCACTGTGTAGGTTAGTGAAAGTGAGCCAGCAGAAATAACCATGAAGCATGGCAGGGGATTCAGGCATCCTATATACCTGAAAGTACGCCGATCTCATGATTCTCCAGGGAGGCTCTGTATCACCCACCAATAATAAATCTTCCTTGACAATTTTGTATGCCATTTGTACCTACCCCACCCACCTCAAACCGTGTAGCTTTAAAGTAGCAATAGAGAAATTATATAAAAACAGACAAAGTACACAATTGATTAAGCAACATTAGTTTCCCTTTACTGGCAGGCTCACCTGATGTCCCTTATGGTAGCCCTTTTCATGGGATCCACTTGAAGCATGTGCTTGAGAAGGCTGATCACAGGGGAGTTCAGATACTGAGGCGTGTAGAAGATGCCATCACAGATCTTCTTGAACAGGGTTGGCACATGGTCATCATCAAATGGAAGAGTCCCACATAGCAAGGCATAGAGGATGACCCCACTGCTCCATATGTCTACTTCTGGGCCTGCGTAGAGCCTGGATAGGGCAAACAGTAAGCTTACAGCAATGTTGGGGGAATAGTTCATGAAGAGCAGCATTTTGTGATAATGTTTTTTTTTATAGCTTGCTTTACAGAATCACCCTTGAACCAACTAGTCAACCATTTAGCTCTTGTCATGTGGTTTGGCACACACCATGGGGTCAATATCTTATTTCAGAATTTAGAAGGCGTTATTGCAGACGCTATCTACCCCCAGCTCTAGAACGTAATCTACAATTCTACATTTAAGCTGGCCATAGAAGGAGCAATATTCCATGGTTGCAAAAAAAAAAAAAAATTAAAAAAATTAAAAAAAATTTATATATTTATATATATATATATATATATATATATATATATATATATATATATATATATATATATATATATATATATATATATATATATATATATATATATATATATATATATATATATATATATATATACACACACACACACACACAATATATATATGGCGTCGTCCTGCCAGGAGAACACGATCAGGCTGGATGTACCCAAGTTGATCAAACAGGTACAATCATACAATCATCCTGTTCATACATAGTTCAAATCTCAGCCGGTTGTTTCTGCTGAACTCGTTGAAGCTCGAACGATCGAAGACCTGAAGAGGAACTTGAACCCTTTCCTATTGTCAAATAACGGCTGGGTGGGAGCATTGTTGTAGGAGGAGGTTATGATGTCCTCCCAGGATCGGGCCTTACTATATACAAGGATTTCATTTTCAAAGAAATGTAGCCGAATACATTTTGGCCTAAATTTATTAAGAAAGATTTGCAAAATTTTATAAAAAAAAAAAAAATCTTGGTTTTAATTTTGCAAAATATAAAAATAAACCTAGGTAAACTTAGGTGATTAACCGCTAAAAGAAAGTTCCAATTGTGTGAAAAAAGTGATAATTTCATATGGGTACTGTGTTGTATGACTGCACAATTGTCATTCAATTCAAAAGTGTGACAGAGCTGCAAGCTGAAAATTGGCCTGGGCAGGAAGGGGGAAAGTTATCAGTATTGGCTCTTTTAAAATGTGTAAATAGGCGGGTTAAATCCAGAAGAGACATACTATGTTTGGGCCTCCGTTACAGAGACATTGGTTTTACCAGACAGGAAGAGGGGAAAATGTACAATAGGGACAGTTGCAGTATAGCAAAAAAATATATTTTACAGGGTTAAACCTTCGCTTACTTTTTTTTTTTGAAAAAGTGTTGCAGTTAGATTTCTCTGTAAGTGAAATCTCTCCAACAGGGCGCCCAGTAGCAGCAAAAACCACACAGGTGTTCTAAACCTTCCTGACCATCGAAAAAAATTTCAGTCGACATCCTCAATGTAAACCCTGCAGAAAACTCAACGATCTTCTTGAGCAGAATGTTCGCTTTCGAAGATCTGCAGTGCCAAGAAACCAATGAGGTTTCCATTGTATTTTTATAGGTGGGAGTAGGTCAACCTTAGCCATTCAAAATTGTACATACTTCTACATCACCAACTATGTGGGTCACAAAGTCACTACATCCCACTGTGTACTTGCCAATTGTCAGGTATTTAGCACAATGCTGACTGGCCTGACTCTTCAGCAGCCATTGTCTCGAATGGGTGAAGTTGCCCACTTTACGCCATATAAACACGGGCGTTGCATCCTTCCACTAACCCATTTTAGTGAATATAAAAAACGTACCTTCCAGAAATTACTTCTGGCGCAGCGTAATTTGGAGACCCACAGCTTGTCCTTAAAAATTCTCCATCAGCCATCATGTTGGAAAGGCCTGTAAAAAATTTAAAAAGCAGAAGGAAAAAAAAAAACGGTTTAGAGGGCCAAACAAATTCTTTTGTAATAACCTACCGAATGTGTAAAGAGTATTGGTAGAAATGCTCAGTCAAATTTTCTTTGGGTGTTCCTCTATATCCTGTTGCATTCCCCTTAAAGACTATCTAAACCCAAGAACATAACATGTTGCAACTTAGCAGTCCTTCAAGGTGGTGGCAGCATTAGTTTATTTTTCAGGTTAACATTTTCAGCAATTCCAGAAAATACCTTGCAATGTCACTGCCTGTGAGTTGAACTGATCTCCATTCACAGCCATCTTCTGTAAACTACTAACTGCCCTACCATCCATGTAATGAAGATGGAGGGGATAAATTAATCCAAATCAAGTGAGCAGTTTAGGGTGATAATAGTGCTCTTCCATAGATACGGTGGAGTGAGCATAGAAACCTAAAGTGTGTTACTTCCAGGATTACCAGGTGAAAATAAAAGCCAAAAAACCCCACATGTAAGGGCTGGTAGGCGGCAACATGTGAAATTCTGGGATTAGATAGGCTTTGGCACCCTCAAGACCCCCATTATATAATGTCTTCCTAGCAGGTTCTTTATCAGGAGGGTGTTAAACATTGTCATTCTCAGCTGCAGCAAACTTTGAAAATCACTGATCTCCACAAACCACTGTACAGTCCAATGAGGACCCTGTGACACTTGTAACCACTGACCTCTGGAACAATCCGTTTCCAGTGAGGCTGTGTGCACACTACAAGGGTTAACTTTATGTCTAGGGGAATATAGGGTAAAGTGGTTTTACCAGATCTTCTGCTCCTGCAGGCTCCTCTACCCTGATGGACCATGTATTGTAGCCTCTCTCCAGCAGTTGGATTCCCTGAGGTCATCAAGCTGTATACAAGAATGACACCCCTGCATTGGACATTAGGACACTGAGGGCTAATCCAATGCTTGTACCCAGGGGAGTGCCATTTGTGAGCGGAAGATCAGGCAAGTTTTTACCATCCTTCACTAAACACACATTTAACCCTTTCAGGTTAAGCATAGTCCCACTGCAAGGGAAGCCTTACCTTTCCTGGATCTGGGCTTTTAACAAAATCATGGTGACGAAAGGAAAGTTTGTGCCCAGCATTAAAACTTGCCTGATACATTTTAACTGCTTCCCTTTACTCACAGTAGCTTCCGCTGTGAGGAGAGGAGAGCTCTGACTGGCAGCATACATTGGGAAAAAAAATTATTATACGTTATTACAGCTATTAAACACAGACAACAGTCATGGAAAACACCTAATATTTTGAATACTAAAATATACACTGACTATCACATACATTGGAGATCAAAGTCAGAACAATTTATGAACACTGATTTTTTTTCAGAAATAATGTATTCTTCATTGCTGAACATGTGACAGAATTTTTGTTGTGGCTATACCATGCTAATAGAACAGTTTCACAATAACCAAGGCAGTGCAACAAAAAAACTTATTTTGTAGAAAAGTCAATGATCAAAATTACAGAACAGCAATGACTGCATGGAGAAAGATTACAAAATGTCTAAAAGGTTAAAATTACAGTAGTAGAAAGTGTACATAAACACAAAAGAGTTCAGGCACTGATCCAAAACACAAAGTTCCTGTGGTGTCCTTTTACAGAGTACACAATTGTGATAAGAATGTGTCTGATTCACCACTGGTCGCCCGATCTTAGACACGGGATGGTGTATGGGAAGATAGAAATAAATAGGATGGTGCTCTAGTGTGCATAAATGTAGCCAAATTACTCCAACTGAAGCTCATATGTGGGGTCTATAAAAGTTTATTGGGTATGTCCATGGTAAATTAAAACAATTGTCATATATTCATACCGGACCTTGAAGCCTCTGTCTCCTGGCTGTGATATAGAGATCCCTGATGTGAGTCATGGGAACCTAGTACCTTAACACCCGCTGGAAGGGGAGGTGACACTCCGGTTGAAGCGGTGGTCCTCGATTGTGGGGGCTCGCACGGTCCAGTGTGCGGCCGCGTCCTGGGACCGGAGCCGATGCGCTCTACTCCCGCTGTGTCCGCTGTGAACACCGGAAGTCGCGCACTGACGACGTCACGAAGGAGGGCCGGAAATCAGCCGAGAGTCAGCCGCGGAGACACACAGGAGGCCAGATGGAGCGGAGGAAGTGATATGCTTTCTTCTCTGGAGCCTCCCATTGCCACAACGGAAAACAATTCCCAAAAGGATAAACTTAGCCAACCAGGTAACATGAAACTCAACCAGGAACAACTGGAGCTCACCTGAAAAAACACTCTCAAAGAGGACTAATCCTCTCAAACAGCAGCCTGCAAAACATTGCAGCCAAAAGCAGCATCCACAGATCCCAGCAAATCCATTGTATACAATTTTGTGCACAGACGACCAGGCAGCCTTGCCAACCTGCACCACTGACGCCTAAAGGCAGAAGGCCCAAAAAGGCACCAAGCACTCAGGTAGAAAGCACCTGAACATGGAAAGGGGGAACATGACCTTTGATGGAATAGGCCTGCACCACTGCCCATCTTGTCCATCTGGAAATGGTTGCAGCAGACATGACCAACCCTCGAGAGGTCCAGCTGTAAGGGCAAATCGTAAGGCTGATTTCCTAAACGACTCGGTTGCCACAAGATACATTCTGATTGCCCGACCCACATTCAGAGAGTGCAAGGCAATCTCCTTAAGATGTTCAGGCTTAGAACACAGGGAAGGCAACACAATGTCATTCAGATGAAAACCAGAAACCTTAGGAAGGAACGACTGGCAAGGGTTAAGCACCACCTCATCTCTGAACCACCAGGTAACATGGACAAGGCAACGCCGCCAGCTCCGACACCCTTCGTGCAGACGTAATGGCCACCAAGAAGGCTACCTTCTGGGACAATGTAAGCGGAAGAACCTCTAATATTTCCGAAAGGCGGTTACTGGAGAACCAACAGCACCAAAATGAGCTCCCATGGAGGCAACAGGGACTGTACTGGGGAGCCAAGTGGTGAACCCCTAAATAAAGGTGCGAACCAAAGAATATGTAGCCAAAAGATAGCAAAAGATCGCCAAGGCCGAAAACCTGGCCCTTGGTGGTACCCAAGGCCAGGCGCTGCTCAACACCCTCAGAGGAATGCCAAAATCAGAGCCACCGAAATGGAACAGGGATGAACCCCAAGAAACTCACACCAGGCAATGTTTGCCTTCCAGTGTGATGGCAAAACCTTCCTAGAGGTAGATTCTTTAGTCTTTTATAATGTGAGAATCACTGATTCAGACTACCCCCTATCCTGCAACACCTGGCCTTCAATGGCCAGGCTGTTAAAGCGAGCAACTGTAAAGCAGGATGGAAGATTGGCCCCTGGGCCAATAAGTCTTCCGAGAGTCTCCAAGGGGCATCCATGACCAGCTGTACCAGATCGGCGTACCAGGCCAGCAAGCCCAGTCTGGAGCCACTAGGATAAACTGATCCCTTCTGCCTCGATCCTTTGCCGAAGACTCAACAGAAGTATTAGCTGGAAAAAAGCATATATCAGAAGATACTGGCCCCTAGGAGGCATCAGTGCGTCTGACGGCCAGAGGATCCTGAGACCTTGCAACAAATCTCTGTACCTTCCTGTGGAGACAAAAGGCCAACAGGTTCACCTCATGAGTTACCCACCGTAGGCACAGCTGAACCTTAGAATGCCAGCTACCTCCCGAGCCGCAAGGACACTTCTTGTGCCAAATTGGTGACATACGCTACACCATGGCATTGTCCGATAGATCCTTACCTGGCACTCCAGAAAGCGATTTGTCCAACGAGCCAGGCAATCTTATCACCTGAAGTTACAGTATATTGATCGGTAGTCTTGATTCACCCAGGGTCCAGACCCCTTGAGCACATCGGTGCACAAAACTGCTCCCCACCCAGACAGGCTGGCAACCGCGGGGACTATCCTGCAGTACAATGGAAGGATTGATTATCTAGAGACTGGAGATAGTTGTCCCACTTGGCAAGAATCTCCCTTTGCAGAGGCTCGAGTAGAACTATGCAAACGGAACCGCCTCAAAAAAGGTAGACACCATCAGGCACAGCGCCCGCACCCAAGTCCAGAAAGACATACCGCTGAAAAGGAGCAGAGTCGCATACTGCAGCGTTAGAGTTTTTGTTCCCCTGGAAAAAACACCCTGGCAGAAGCCGATCCAGAGTCAGACCCAGATAGTCCCAACTTGCTGGATGGAACCAGAGCAGATTTTGGCAAGTTCAATTTCCAACCAATTGTATAAAGAAAAATTGGGGAAGTGATTGGCGCTGCCTAATGGGGTGTTCGGGAGATCAATATGTTTAGATATTATTGAGTCACTCCTAAAACCAATTAGCAATTCATATGGGATGTATGCAATATAGAAGATACGTGTAATAAAAGCTAAATTGAAACCTGTGTATCCGTGTTAAAACATCAAATTTGGAATATAAAACTATAAAATGTAAAGCCAAAGGCCACAAGTGCCAATCAAACTGCAAAAAATGATATAGGAATGTGCAGATCAAAGAAGTGAAAGCCTAAAGGGCTCTTGCAAATTGGATACAACAAATGAATATAGTGTACAAAAGTGTACAAATAATAAATATTGTGAATATAAAGTGCAGAGGTGCAATAGTAAATTCTAGGAGTGGAACTTTAAAATAAATGGATATATATACTCTGTATAATAACAGTAATGAGTAAAAGTAATACGAATATATTCACAAGCAATAAATGTAATTATAATAAATACAGGTGATAAATATAGCTGCCAATAAATAAGTGCAATAGTGAGAGAGAAATGACTGCAAATTCAGCAAAAAAAGGTGAGTGTCACTGTAGGACGTCACACAAATTAGTCCAAAAATCGTGCAATCACATCTGATGAATGAATCCGAAAAGTCCTATAATTAAATAGTCCATATACAGTGGTTAAGGTGCTCTTTTCTCTATGCCCGGAGTGTAGTGAGTGGGCAGAAGGTAAGGTGCTCCCCTAAGCCTGGGGTCTTGCGCTTACCAGATTCCTGTACCCCTACAGGGGTAACCAGCGGGTCGATATTGGGGACCGCTCCCATACACTGGCCACCTGGTCGCTCCTAATGCTCGATCTCACTCTGTCATATGGTATATGGTGTCCGCTCAGTAGATGAACAATTCCAGTACAGTACCCGGGTATGAAGAAGAAAGGGGAAAGGAGCCTCCGATAGTGTACTATCGTTTAAAAATACTTTATTCCGATCAAAAAGACATGTACTCACATAAACAAAGAACCTATGGTGCGTCCGTCTGGCATAGGAGCCGCAACCTCCTCTCTCGCGGTGCACACCTGGGGAGTAGCGTGCGTGCCAACCGCCGGATGTGCGTTCCGAGCCTCGGGATCGTTCGACGGAAGTGATGTGGTCACGCTCTCGACGCGTTTCGTCACACTGACGTCATCTGGAGTAGGCTAATGGAGTAGGCTAATTATAGGACTTTTCGGATTCATTCATCAGATGTGATTGCACGATTTTTGGACTAATTTGTGTGACGTCCTACAGTGACACTAACCTTTTTTTGCTGAATTTGCACAGTCATTTCTCTCTCACTATTGCACTTATTTATTGGCAGCTATATTTATCACCTGTATTTATTATAATTACATTTATTGCTTGTGAATATATTCGTATTACTTTTACTCATTACTGTTATTATACAGAGTATATATATATCCATTTATTTTAAAGTTCGACTCCTAGAATTTACTATTGCACCTCTGCACTTTATATTCACAATATTTATTATTTGTACACTTTTGTACACTATATTCATTTGTTGTATCCAATTTGCAAGAGCCCTTTATTTAGGCTTTCACTTCTTTGATCTGCACATTCCTATATCATTTTTTGCACTTTGATTGGCACTTGTGGCCTTTGGCTTTACATTTTATAGTTTATATTCCAAATTTTATGTTTTAACACGGATACACAGGTTTCAATTTAGCTTTTATTACACGTATCTTCTATATTGCATACATCCCATATTAATTACTAATTGGTTTTAGGAGTGACGCAATAATATCTAAACATATTGATCTCCCGAACACCCCATTAGGCAGCGCCAATCACTTCCCCTATTTTTCTTTATACATTTGATGCTCCCCTTCTAGGGTCGCATTTTTTGAAGTGGGCAGCAGCCGAGTGTGGTGTTTTTTACACTTCCATATACTCCTTATCCTAAGCGCGGATTCTCTCTACTATTTTTACAATTTCCAACCAAACTCCTACCGAGTCCGCACAGTAATGTCCAGGTTGTCCTTTAGAGCAGTCGGAGAAGATAGTCCAGGTACCCAGTACCGCAATGCCCAGCAGCCGGTAAAATGCCAACACTTTTGTAAATACCCCGAGGAGCTGTGGCTACCAAAGGGTAATGCCATGAATGGAGCAGGCTCCTCACCCACAGCAAGCGGAGGAAATGCTTATGACTGACATATAGGAATAAGAAGGTAAGAGTGATGTAGGGATGCCACTATTGTACGAATGGACCCCATTCAGAACTTCTGTACCCCGACTAGAAACATTGAAAGCGTTCCGATTTTGGAACCAGAACAATCATCCCTTGTAGTAGAAAAACGTGCACCGCCCCGAAGAGACCCCGCAGGCAGTCTGGGGACAAAGATTGTAAGGAAAGAACCCCACTAGAGGATAGGACCGAAACCCGATCTTGTAGCTTAACCTGATCAGCTTGTGGACCCACCTATGTTGATTCAGGAAGGTCCATGGGCTCGGAAAGAAGCAAAGAAGTCCCCCCTTCAGGCAGAAGGGGGTTTGCCTGCAGGTCTGAAGTACCTGCTCTGATGAGACTCCTAGCCCCTGGCAGCCTGTGGAAGAAGAGTGCTTTTCCCCCTGTAAGGCCCTTAAGGATATCATCCAGGAAGATCTAAACAGGCGATCCCCAAAAAGGGAACAGATAAGGCCGTCTTGGCCAGCATTTCAGCCCTATCAGGTGCTGAAGGACCACTGCTGTCTCGGACAGCCTAGAAACCAAGGGAGCTGCATCCAGAGAGGCACCACAGAAAACTGCAACCCTAGGACCTAGACAAACTAGTTCGCCAGCTCGCAAGGACAGGGGAAAGCTGTTCCCCTTCCAGATCCTGGAGCAAATCTTTGCCCACTCCATTAAAGTCTGGGACACCATACTATGGTGAACACCGGCCTAAGGACTGAACCGGCCACAGGAAACAGGTGGCGGACCAAAGTGTCGGCTCTTCCGTCAGTCTTTAAAAGACGGAGACTCCTCCACTGGAATTAAAGTGGAGTTATTCGGCCTGAAACCCAGAGAATCCACCACAGGTGGGACTGTCCACTTTTTTTTTTAAACAGACTCTTCAAAGGAATACAGTCTAGCAAAAACTTCAGGCACCCACAATGTGTTTAGGTCATTGACTTGACACTTTTGGGGAGCTGCGAGTACCAAAAGAAGACCGGAACCTCTGATGCAGCTGCATACTCCAATTTTTAAAGTTGCCTGCACAATCAGTGCATCTACCAGCAGTGTTGCATGCGTGGCTACAGTAGAAGTGGAAACATCCTCACTATCAAAGCCCTCGAAGTTCATGGGCGCAGACCCAGTAGGGTCACAACATACTAAGCTCACCCTGAAACAATCAGGATTGTTGCATAGATAACAAAGGGACAGGTGAGGGTTGCCAACTGCGATCCCACAAAGGGACTTGCTGGACCCCCAAAAAAAACAAACAAAAAAAGGGGGGGGTCGCCATCCGAGCCCTTCTATAGAGGCCCACATGAAAATGGCCCCCTTACAGAGGGCCGCCCACTGTGATGCGGGGGCAAGGTACCCAGAGTGTCCGCAGCACAAGCAGGGGATGCCCTATGCAATATGGCGCCATGCTGTCAAACAAATGTGACCACTTCCACAGCGCCCCCCGCAGGGAAGGCACCAAGCTGGTCACATGGCCTAGTAGGCCGCGGCCTAAATTTAGGTGGAGGTCCAGCAGCACAGTTCTCATCCAAGGAGAGGCGGTTAGCCACAGGACACCCAACCAAGGGCCGCAATGCGGCGCAGACCTGCAGATTTAAAGCCATCTGCTCCCCCAGTCCAACACAACAGGGGGGTACGGAAGACCCACGGTGACCCTAGAGGGGTTGGGGAGAAGGAGGGGAACCTAGGGGCCAGGGAAGGGCCCCCATCTGCCCCAAAACCTGCAAGGGGGGGGACACTACTCCAGGCAGACCACCGCACCATCTTAGAATGGGGGTGCTGCTGGCCAGATGCACGCTGCGACTCAGGCCATGACCAGATCTGTGCATCCTCGCGAGACGTTTAACTCACCGGCTAGCCCCCATCAAGTGGTGCCATGTCGCGGCCGACCTAGCACAGAGCTGAAGGCTGGTCACGCTCGCTGGCCAGACCGGGAGACCATAAGGATCTAGGATAGCGAGTTCAACTTCCAGTCCGCCAGTTGATTGTAGTTCTTAGAGGAACAGAAAATAAAAAAGGAAAAAGTTCAATTTAAAAAAGAAAAAATGCCATGACCAAAGATCCCAGCAAGAAATTAGGTCCTTACTCCAGGCTAAGCAGAAAAAAAAAAAAAACTGAGTGCCTATGGCAGGAAGTGGGAGTATACCCCCTGGGACTGCATCATAGGCATGGTAAAGCTTTATCTTGCCTACTGTCCTACTCTTATAGGGAATAGCATAACCCAATAGTCAAGAAGATTCTGGAGCGGTGTCAGTCAAAGATGAAGAGAAAATCAATTATATATTTTTTTTATGAAATAAACCCTATTAAACCATTTCCTGCTGGCTTGTACTAAAGTATGAGGTGAAGCAGCTTGTTTCTTCATGTAAAACATTGTCCTTGAGCCCCAGTTTTAGTAGCCATGGCAGACTGCTAGACTCGCAATCAGTTCTAAAATTATCTTGTTAGTAAATTAAACCCTGTGTTGCATATATGGATTTTTCTTCTATGATGAGTAAAGGCTAAACATGAGCTGCAGATCAAATAGCCCCAAGCACCTGTGTAACCCAGGCATTTCACATATCAATACTTACCAAAATCAGCAATCTTAGCATTCATATGAGCATCTAGAAGAACATTCTCCGGCTTCAGGTCTCTGTGCACCACCATGTGCCTGTGACAGTAATCAACCCCAGAGAGAATTTGTTGAAACAACCTCCGAGATTCCTTCTCATCCAACTAAGAAAAAAAAAAGTGAGAATGAAGTCAATCACAAGCAAAATCTGTCAGAAATGGTTGTTTCAATGAATTTAGATCTCTATTACTTATTTGTCCACCCCAACTACAGGTGGTGTTTTACTGGCAAGATCAGGTAAAACGAAATAAGCTTGATAAGAAAACTAATGTAGCCACCACATCCACATTCTGAGAAGAAAAAGGCAGAAAGCTGACCAGACAGGGGAGAGGAGCATGGACTGATTAAGTTGTAGGGAGAGAGAAGACAAATTTTGGAATGGAGAGCAGGTAGAATGAGCTGACCATGTATAGGGCAAATGAGACAGTGGGGCTAAACAAGGATGGGAATTATGTTGGCCATAGATGTCCAGGTCATTCTGGATTGGCCAGCTGGATGATCAAGAAAAAAAAAAAAAAAAAAAAAAGGAGGATTCCTCCATCCACGCATTTAAAGTTGGAGGAATACTTCCTGCTGTGTTGTATTCTGACAGCGGGAACTGCTCTGCTATCCAAATACACTGCAGCACTGATTGTACAAAACTTTTCCAGCATGCCCGTACATGAGATGTGGAACATTAGATGGACTTTGGAAACCGCCACAGATTGCTTAATATTTCAGGCCCTGATCCATCTATGGCTGGCTTTTGAAGTTCTAGAGAGAAATTGTATCCGTCCGTCCAATCATTTATCAGATAAGGGGTCTGAGCATTGCTGGAGTGCAGAGGAAAAATGACTGTCTCAGGGGGAAGGAAGGAAGAGAAGGAGTGGATCATGCTTTGGAGAGAAGAGGTAGAGGGATAATGGAGTGCGCTGCTGAGGAGCAACAGGAAGAGAAGTGGAGGGGAGAGAAGTGGTAGCCAATAGTGTTCCAGTGTGATGAGAGCGGTGACAGAGGCGAAGGCAGACTGAAGAAAGCGCTGCAACATAAAGGGGCATTTAGGCCTCGTACACTGCTGCTGATAAATGGACGTTTAGGAGCAGTTGGGTTTTTTTTTTTTTTCGGCAGCCCCTGAACTCTACTGTTATTTTATCTGTCCATGTACACAGAGGTTTATAGTAGTCTAGAGGCAGTTGCGTTTAGTGGCTTTTTTTAAAGCAAAAAATGTGTTCAGATTAGGAAATTTGGCATTTGAAAACACCAAACGTTTGTGACAGCGTGCAAACGCATCTAAATGCAGTAATTCGCTTTTATAGGCGTTTTCATTGGGGATACATTTCTGACCATTTTACAATGTAAAAACGATATGAAACACAAATGCCACTAAAAGCGCACAAACACGGCATGTAAATGCAGCAAAACGGATGTTAACAGTCGGTTACTAGTGTAAGGGTAATCCCAAAACTCACGGGTTTCAGTAACATTTTGACTGTTGAAGCCAGATTGAAAATTATATTTAGACAAACATGTAGATAGGAAGCCATGTTTGGAGAGCAAGTCAATCACATTACATTCTGTTGGCTTAATGAACATTGTTCTATCTGGCTAGGGTTTCTAATACACTTTTATACACTAAAGTGGGTGTAACCTAGCTATCTAATTTCTTTTAAGTCACATCTCAGTTTTGGATGACATTCTTTGATATGCGAAATGGGCATTTAACATAGACATGTCACTTCCAAAGCTTGTTGGCTAAACAGGTCTCAAAGGTTGAGATAGCAATCTTAACAGCTGGAGCTGTAAATAGCTTTTGAATACAACAGCTGTTATACAAAAGGACTTCTCACACAATATATATCTGCTTAACCATAAATCCATGTTTGATAATTATAAGTAAATATTTGATAAATAAAATGAAGCCTTCGAGTGGTGGATACTGTTGATGAAACAATATGTGGTGGGGATGTGGGCAATGATGGTGAAAGGACTGTACTAAGGCATGGGCATTACTATACATCTGTACTGGGAACTGGTCTGCACGATTCTGGCCAAAATGAGAATCACGATTTTTTAGCTTGGAATAAAGATCATGATTCTCTCACGATTCTCTGTGTAACAAAAAAAAATTGGGATAACTCTACTGTTACGTTTTTTTTTTTTTTTTATTCATTAAAGTCTATTAATTGCGTTTGAAAGACTGCTGCGCAAATACAGTGTGACATAAAATATTACAACAATCGCCATTTTATTCTGTAGGGTCTCTGCTAAAAAAAATATATAAAATGTTTGGGGGTTCTAAGTACTTTTCTAGCAAAAAAAATGATTTTAACTTGCAAGCAACAATTGTCAGAAAAAGGTCCAGTCTTTAAGAGGTTAAACTTCCTTTCTCCCTGGCAGAGGGAAGGAAAAGATACAAATGTAATCATTTTTGTTTATAGTTACTGGGAGACTTTGCTGATAGCCGTTTGCAGGAGGCTTTTTTTTTTTTTTTCCACAGCTGTTCTCTCTGCTATTCAGCTATGCAAAGAATCGAGCATATCTCAGGTTCAGATCGTCAGGGGGGGTGAATCGAGATCGCGATTTTCATACGATTAATCGTGCAGCTCTAGTCTGCACTGTAGTAGAAATCTCTGGAGTCAGCGTGAAGGTGCAATGGCTTTCCTGCTACATTCAGTACTGGTGACAAAATCATCCAGCAGTGAAAAGGAAAGTTCCTGTAAAAAGAACACCGGTGATGAAGATCAATAGGTTTCCTGTAAGCAGCTGGACAGGGCTGAGAATGATGTGGCGTGAACAGCTAAACAGGGCTATTGACTCAGATCTGGACTCTGCTGTATGCATTGAAATGGTTGGGGGCCACAATGAACTACAGGGTTTATACCAAGTTGGTATATACAACATCCAAATGGACTTTGGAAAATTCAGGAAATATCAAAACTTGTTAATTTCTGCCTCAACACAAAGAAATTATCCAGCAAACTATTATGCAGACAGATTCTACCAGTTTAATAAGACTACTGATATATAACTTGCAAAATAAGGCGGCCACAGAGCACACAAGACGCAGCTTGTATAGCGAACATCCCCTGAATGTTTCATGTCACACAGAAAGGCCCACAGGAACTTCCCTGAAACCACAACTATTCTGAGCTTGCGGCTGCACAAGAAAACTGGGATTTCTGAGTTTAAGGAAAGTAAATGTACTCAGTGAGCATATATACTTTCAGTTACTGTTCCCATACACCATTCCCCTATGCTTACCTCTCTATGTTCGGTTATTGTGTTATAAACTGCTAATACTTCACCATGTTAAGAAAAATGTATTAAATGCAAGCCATGGTACTGAGCCTGCGATATCCTACACAGTTCTCTCTGCTTAAAGCAGCACAGAAGACCCTGCTTGGCCAAACCAGTCAACTGATTTTGGCGTCTTATTTTTTTGGGGGGGGTGGGGGTGTTGAGCGAAAAGTTTTTTCCTTAATGCAGGTAATGCATTAACCACTTGAGCTCCAGAAGGTTTTACACCCTTCATGACCAGGCCATTTTGTATCACTGCTATTTTAACTGGGAATTGTGTGGTCATGCAATGTTAAAACTAAGTTTTTGGGGTGGAAAATTTCTCACTTTCTGCTCTAAAACATATCCAATCAAAAAAAAAATCTTCATAAACTTAAATGGATGTAAACCAGACTCATGACATTTTACCTGGGCACATCTGTCAGGTTGGGTGCTATAAAATAGATTAGCAGAGAGCTGGTCTATTTAACAGCACAGCTCAGCAAGTATCTTTGCTCTTCTGCCTATGTGGAGGGGCGGGGGGGGGAGAGCCGTGCGCCTTTCCTCCAATCAGCTCGCACACAGTGTACATGCCTAGAATCTACAGTTGGGCAAAAAAAGTATTTAGTCAGCCACCAATTGTACAAGTTTTCCCACTTAAAAAGTGGATGCGCCCGTAGTTTTCATCAAAGGTGTACTTCAACTATGTGAGACAATGAGAAAAAGAAAAATCCAGAAAAATCAGTCTGATTTTTAAAGAATTTGCAAATTATGGTGTAAAATAAGTATTTGATCAACAACAAAAGTTCATCTCAATACTTTGTTATATACCCTTTATTTATATTGGAATTTTTAATCATTTTTTATACTACCAATAGCAGCGATTAGAGATTTCTAAATAATGGGACTGTGATAGTTCCTACTCCGATTGTCTGTCGCACTAACTGCGACTGATCTCACCACACTAATACACTATACACTGTACTAATGACACTGCCTGGGAAGGGGTTATCTTAGGTAATCAAGGGGTTAAATGTAAGCCTAACAATATGGAAAGAAGAAGAAGAAACCGATCGTCCCCACTGCACAGAGCCCTGTGTTGATCATCAACACAGGGCTCTGGGCTGTGACAGGACACATCAGATCCTGGCCATGAATTATACGACAGGACTTGCTGACAAACATCTGCTGTGTACAATCACACAATAAGTGCCAATAATTGCAAAATCTCAAGCCAAATTATTTAAAAATTATTTTAAAAAAAACTCAAGTTTGTTTTCAGGCCAAGTGCATCCTGACCTTCCAGTTTCAGTATTGGAATTTTTATTATTTCGGTGCACCACTAATCTTGGACAGATTATGAACATAGTGTAGATCAGAGTTTCTCAACCTTTTTCCAGTTAGAGCGCCCTTGAAAAGTATTTTCAGTCTTGAGGCACCCCGTCCAAGGCTTGGTTCACGTTACTGTGTCGCGAAACACGTGCAAAATCGCACTCATTAAGGACAGAAAAATGCTCTGCTTTTTATGGGTGCCCTTTATTCCTAATGGTACCCCACACAGTGGCAAACTTGGGGTGCTTTTGGTGTGGCACAAAAAAAAAAAAATCCGGGACTTTTCCTGCATTTCTGAGGGTAAAGAAGCCCATTGACATGAATGGGCTGCCTTACACGCAGCACGCATTTACACAGATGTGAACCAAGGGCTTGTTCACAAGTCAGGTTTGAGGGGCAGTAAAACCACATGGTTGACTTGTTTTAACACCCCAACTGCTCCCCCTTGAGCTGTAGAGGCAGCAGCTGGGGTTACACACATACACGCATGTATACACACTCCTTCCTTTACTTTCACTTTGGCGAGGCCGATGGAGCTCCTTAACAGTGAGGATGTACAGTTCGGAAGGGGATCGGGAGAGGAGGCTCATCTGACAACCCTTCTCTACCATGATCCCGCGGCACACCCGAGGACCTTTGGCAGCACACCGGTTGAGAAAGACTGGTGTAGATTATGAACAGTGGGGACACCATTTCATTCAAGCTTTTAAGAACTACCCTAGTCAGTCGCCCATTTCGTTAAAGAAACTGGTGACACCGATTTTTACATTTGGTACAGGCAAATTTAAAGGGAACCAGAAACGTGTTGTACAAGCTTTATTGAAATCTCATGAAAGTTTTAGTAAATAGGGTTTGCATCCACCATAAATATAGGAGTTTGTAAGTTAACCCATTAGAGTAAGCAGACCACTGTTTCCGCTCTTTATTCAATTAAATTGCCACAGAAGTACACGTTTTCATTTAGTATGTTGACTCAAACGCTTGTGCTTGGTGAAGGAGCAGTAAGTACAACCACTATTACAGCAAAGCCATCAGACCTGCAATGCAGGAATCGGAGCCTGTGTACATATCGAGCAATTAGAGAGCAGTTAAGAGCAAAAAGGGACTGTGGCCAAAAACATAAGTGGGCCTTTCACACTAGCCGACTCTAAAGTTGCTTAATTTTGGCAAGACTCGCACTCAGACATTGAAATCGTGTCAAAATCGGATCAAATTAGACGAGAAATCTTTTCTGAAGTCGCAGCAATTTCAGTACTGTCCATTGGAGTGGCTCTCAGATAGTCAGGTCCATAAATATTGGGACATGGACACAATTCTAATCTTTTTGGCTCTATACACCACCACAATGGATTTGAAATTAAACAAGATGTGCTTTTAACTGCAGACTTTCAGCTTTGAGGGTATTTACATCCAAATCAGGTGAACGGTGTAGGAATTACAACAGTTTGTTACTCTGTCCCTTAAAAAGTGGGAGGCACATATACAATCATAAATCAAACTTTCACTTTTAATACTTGATTGCAAATCCTTTGCAGTCAATTACAGCCTGAAGTCTGGAATGCATAGACATCAGACGCTGGGTTTCATTCCTGGTGATGCTCTGCCAGGCCTCTACTGCAACTGTCTTCAGTTCCTGCTTGTTCTTGGGGCATTTTCCCTTCAGCAAGTGAAATGCATGCTCAATTGGCCATTGCATAACATTCCACTTCTTTCCCTTAACTGTTTGGTTGCTTTCGCAGTACGTGTCGGGTCATGTCCCATCTGCACTGTGAAGCGCCGTTCAAGGAGTTCTGAAGCATTTGGCTGAATATGAGCAGATAATATTGCCCAAAACACTTCAGAATTCCTCCTGCTGCTTTTGTCAGCAGTCACATCATCAATAAATACAAGAGAATCAGTTCCATTGGCAGCCATACAGTACATGCCCACACCATGACACTACCACCACCATGCTTCACTGAGGTGGTATGCTTTGGATCATGAGCAGTTTTCCTTCTCCATTCTCTTCCCATCTCTGGTACAAGTTGATCTTGGTCTCATCTGTCCATAGGATCTTGTTCCAGAACTGTGAAGGCTTTTTTAGATGTTGTTTGGCAAACTCTAATCTGGCCTTCCTGTTTTTGAGGCTCACCAATTGTTTACATTTTGTGGTGAACCCTCTGCATTCACTCTGGTGAAGTCTTCTCTTGATTGTTGACTGACACACATACACCTACCTCCTGGAGAGTGTTCTGATCTGGCCAACTGTTGTGAAGGGTGTTTTCTTCACCAGGGAAAGAATTCTTTGGTCATCCACCACAGTTGTTTTCCATGGTCTTCCGGGTCTTTTGGTGTTGCTGAGCTCACCGGTGCGTTCTCTCTTTAAGGATGTTCCAAACAGTTGATTTGGCCACACCTAATGTTTTTGCTATCTCTGATGGGTTGGTTTTGTTTTTTTTAGCCTAATGATGGCTTGCTTCACTGATAGGGACAGCTCTTTGGATCAGCTCTTTGGATCTAATATTGAGAGTTAACAGATTCCAAATGCAAATCGCACACTTGAAATGAACTCTGGACCTTTTATCTGCTCCTTGTAAATGAGATAATGAGGGAACACACCTGGCCATGGAACAGCCGAGCAGCCTATTGTCCCATTACTTTTGGTCCCTTAAAAAGTGGGAGGCACATATACAAACTGTTGTAATTCCTACACCTCTTTCACCTGATTTGGATGTAAATACCCTCATATTAAAGCTGAAAATCTGCAGTTAAAGCACATCTTGTTTGTTTCATTTCAAATCCATTTTGAAAAAAAATGCCAAAAGATTAGAATTGTGTCGATGTCCCAATATTTATGGACCTGACTGTACATAGCCTTTCATATATCCTGCAACTAGGGGTCTCACAATTTGGATCCTAAGTCACACAAGTATAAAAAGGAGCCTAAAAAACTAAAATATACACAAACACAATGTATAGTACACACATACACATATCTGATAAAATTGCTATTTGATCTTACATGTATACTGTATCTTAAAGGGATTGAAAATACTACACAGTGCCTTTAAGTGAAGCCAATGCATTTGGGGTCGTTTAGAAGAAGAAAAAAAATCCAGTCTTACCTTCCCATTCTTACATATATAGTCAAAGAGTTCCCCGCCTGAAACATATTCCATCACCATAAATATATCTGTCGGTGTACTTATCACCTGATACCTGGGGAAGAATAAAACAAAGGTGGTCAGCATACATACAATTAAAAAAAGGGTTCTACCCATTTTCATAGGGATCCTTTTTTGGAAGGACTATAGAAAATATGGATCACGGTAAATATTTGGATTGGGTGTTTTGAGTAACACTTCTGCAGTCATGACAAGATCCACTTTAAAGCCCAACTGACCCTGGTTATGTATTACTGTATATAAACAAACATGCAGCGTTTACAATATGTCAAAGTGAAACTTGAATCAGTGAAACCATAATTCTAAGTACCAAGTCCAAAAAAGTTCACATAAAAAGAAAAAAAGTGGAAAAAACTTGTTCATAAAAAGGAGAACCACAAGTCCCAGCATGCAGATGAGTTATCAATCCCTCCACGACAGATAAGAAGCCACCAGTTGAACACAAAAAGGGGAATGGCCGCTTACCAGAGGCTGTTGGCTATCCAAATGAATGGAAAAGCCAAAAAGCTCCTGTAAATAGACCACCGGATATAGATCTGACATGGCTGCCCAGGTCAACTCACAGGAGGGCACACATGGTCCATATACATGAGGAAGTAACAATAGCACATAGCGTAATATTGTTTAAGATGCATTTATTTAAAAGGTAGTGCACTTGCATATAACATGAAAACGTCAGGCATAAAAACAGTCCCTCCAGATTGAAGTAGGAAAGCAAATGCCACAGCGTTCGTTTGATTGTGGGCGTGGTCGCAGCGCCCTGTCCCGCCCAATGAACGTTTCGTCACAAGATTGACGTCGTACAAAAAAAAACGTATGTCGGGCGGGACCCGACACTACGACCACAAGCCGGCTCAAGCAAACGAACGCTGTGACGTTTGCTTTCCTACTGCTATCTTGAGAGTGTTTTTATGCCTGACATTTGCATGTTATTTTTAAGTGCACTACCTTTTAAAAAAATGCATCTTAAATATTACGCTATGTGCTATTGTTACTTCCTCATGCATATGGACCCTATGGACCCAATGTGCCCTCCTGTGAGTTGACCTGAGCAGCCGTGTCAGATCTATATCCGGTGGTCTATTGTTTACAAGCGCTTTTTGGCTCTTCCATTTGGATAGCCAACAGCCTCTGGTAAGCGGCCGTTCCCTTTTTTGTGTTATTCCACTGGTGGCTTCTTCTCATCTGTCCTGGAGGGATCGATACTCATTTGCATGCTGGGACTTGTGGTTCTCCTTTATGCACACGTTTTTTTCAAATTTTATTTTATTTATGAACTTTTTTGGACTTAATACTCATTTAGAATTATGGTTTCACTGTTTCAAGTTTCACTTTGACATATTGTAAGCGCTACACGTTTGTTTATATTTGTTTTAGACTTTTTTCTATAAATCTGAAAACTGCTTACACACTAAAGCCCCGTACACGTACAGATTGTCGGCCGTAAATATTCGGCAGCTGAACGATCGGCCGATTGTCGGCTTGTTAGTATGATGCTTCCGACAGCGACTTTTCGGCCGAACAGAATCGGGTGTGCAGGCTATAAAATTTGTTGGCCGTCACCAGAACGGCCAATTGTTCGCCAGTCAGTACAGAATTCGGCCGACAAACCGCAGATTAGCAAGATTGGGCATGCTCACATGCTCAGAAAAGAAAAAACACACGGAAAGTTAACCATCACATGACATCACTTCTGCAGTCGGCTGTTGGCCGACAAAATTCGTGTGCAGACTTTTGCACTTTTCAACCGACAGGACAGCACCGGACAAAAGACGGTCGATCGTTCGGCCGACATACGGTGCTTTAGGGTCCTTTCACAGGAGCGATCCGATCAGATCCGCCTGTCAGTGTCCGATCCTCCATGCATCCCTATGGGGCAGCGGATGTCAGCGGAGACCTGTCCGCTGCCATCCGCATCTGATCCGGTCCGTGAAATCCGAATGGATGGAAACCCTATTTTCCATGCGTCCACGGAATCGGATGAGAGCAAACAGGCGGTCCGCTCCATCCGATTCCCCCATAGGGATGCATGGGGCTCCGACACCTCCCTCTCCGCACACAAAGCAGAGAGAGCTGTCACCTGCCTGCTCAGCGGGGGATCTGTGTATCGATCCCCCGCTGAGCAGCACGCATCCGCCTACGGAGGCGGACGGTGTGAAAGAAGCCTTATACTTTATATCACATTATCAAATTGTCATTTGTTGGGCAGAAGCTCCTTGTTTTTTGTGTATGTATTACTGTAAACAGTCAGCATATACAGCAAATGGGGCTCATCTCTATTTTATTTTTTGTAATTAAAAAGGGTTCAAATGTTTTCCGGCATTCATCTTTAAACTCAGAGCCTCAAACACAACTACCACTTGGTACAGCCTGCCACAGACTGACAACCTGCCCGTAACCAGGAAGGATGCTGCACCTGTCCCTCCGGGGCCACACTAAAACAATGGGCGAGGCACACTAGCCAACAGCCCAGTGTACAAGAGGCCTAAAAATGCCAAATTCTTCTGTGAATATACAAGGTTTCTATGCAGTACACTGTTCCAAGTATCATGCTCATTCTCATTTGATCACATTTCTATTACAAATGAATGTAAACATCCCCTGCAAAAGGAATAAGGGCATGACAGGTCCTCTTTACGGAGAGATGTGGGGTCTATAAAAAGGAAAAAAAAAAAAAAAAAAAAAAAAAACTTGTGAGCCAAGAAAGATGGGCCACGTCAGCAACAAGATTTTTTTTCCCCCCTTTCCCAGACTGGTACTCTTCCCCCGTTTTTTTTTTTTTTTTTTTTATAAAGTGTAGTCTGCAGACCAAACACATAAGCCACAACACGCCTGAGCACCACTGCCAAAACAGACAGTCCAGGGGCTGCAGCTCCCCTGATTTCTAGGTCAACTGGCCCACCAACTCAGCAAAGGCAGGCGCGGAGGGTGTGTGCACACGCTAACCCTCTCGGTCACGGAGCTGAAGTTTTGCACAGTTAGTGTTTGTGACACCAGGGCAATGGCCAGGACTGGCCTAGGCACCGAGCCAGCAATAGTGAATATATTGCAGGCCACAGACTCAGTCTTCCTGTCAGCCGGATCTTTAAAAGCTGGAGATTCCTCTACCCGAATCATGGTTGCCTTATTCAACCTGGAGATAAGGGGGGGTTTCACCACTGGTGGGACAGTCCACTTTGAGTGGCTCCTCAAATGGGCACTTCACAGCAAAGTGTTTAGCAACCACAAAGGGATCCCTGGAGCCTTGAAACCATCCAGCATGGAGAGGGGGGACCAGGCACAGGACCATAAGAAGCAGCAAGCCCCCACCCCTAACCATGAAGCCCAGCCCGTCACTATCCCAGATTTTTTGGGGGGGTACCAAGAAGGCCCACAGGGACCATGAAACAAGAGGGGTGTCTGAGGAAAAAAGGGGGGGAACGCAGGTCGTACTGTCTCAGGCACGCATCCACCCCAAACTTAGACAGAAGTTCCACACCATTTAAAATGGAGGTCTGTTGGCCAGAAGGAACCGTGACCCCAGCCAGCTCCTGTCCTGTGGGGCTATGTCGCGGCCGACCTAGCGCAGAGCTGTGGTCTGTACCCACTCGCTGGGCAGACTGGAGGACCACTGGATCTAGATCCAGGCCGGCGCCCAGTCTGGCAGTTGATTTTAGAGCTCGCAGGAAAAAAAAAAAGGCATTTAAAAAAGTAAAATGTGTCCTTTCTAAATAGACAGAAAAAAAAAAAAAAAGAAGGCCTATAACAGGGTGGAAGAGGGTGGAAGTATACCATCTAGGACTGCCCATAGGCAGAGCAAAATCTTTTCTGGCTAGTGTCCTACTCCTGTGGGGACAATACAACCCTGTGGTTCTGAAAAATGGAGAGCTGTGTCCATCAACGAGAGATATTGAATTCTGGGTTTTCACTAGCTGTAAGCGATAATACAAAATTAAATACCAAAATTCTATTGCAAGCATTTTTTTAAGAACTTACCGTAAAATTATTTTCTCCGAGTCCTCTGACAGACGCAACCTCTTCCAAGTTTCGTCACTACTGGGTAATGGCGCCCTCTGCAGGAGCAGGCTAGGTAGTGAAACTTCATTAAAAAGCTTTAACTAGACAGCTTAGGGGCTGTCCCTCTCGACATTACCCTCAGACACTTAAGAGCTTACTAATCAGTTTTGTAGCAAGCAGTACAGGAAGACAAAACCCCAAAATGGAAGGGCGGGGGCTGAGTCTGTCAGAGGACTCAAAATAATTTTACGGTAACTTACAAAAATTCTATTTTCTTACGTCCTCCGACACAGCCTCTTCAACGTTTCATCGCTATTGGGACGTCCCAAAGAAGTGCAGGTGTAAGGGGTTGGGAAAAGATGCAACCAACAGAACGGTAAAGTGCCAACAAGGCCAGAACAAAAACGTGGCCAACAGGGCAACAAAAGCTCAACCAACAGGAGCTAACCCCAGAAGAGAAAACATGTCTTCAACAAACCGCAGCGCTCAAAACTTTGCGGCCAAAGGAAGCATCCGAGGATGCCATCACGTCAATCTTGTAGAATTTGGTAAAAGTGTGCACCGACGACCAGGTCGCTGCACAGAAGCCCTATGGCAAAAAGCCCAAGAGGCACTCACGGGTCTAGTAGAATGTGCCCTCACAGGGAAAGGAGGCACCTGACCCTTGAGTGAATAGGCCTGAATAGTCTGTCTGATCCATTTTGAAATCGTTGTAGCCGAACCCTTCCGAGGTCCCTTAGGAAGGACAAACAGGGAATCAGACTTCTGAAAGGATTCTGTGGTCGACAGGTAAACCCTGATCGCCTGAACTACATCCAACGAATGCAAGGCAAATTCCTTGGGATGCTTAGGCTTCGCACAAAGCAAAGGCAAAACAATATCTTCATTGAGGTGGAAGGCAGACACCACCTTAGGGAGAAAAGATTGGTTGGGTCACAGAACAACCTTATTCCTATGAACGACCAGGTAAGGTGAACGGCAGGACAGAGCCGCCAATTTAGACACTCTGCGAGCAGAAGTGATAGCCACCAGGAAAGCAACTTTCTGGGAAACACAGGCAGAGTCATTTCTCTGATGTCTTCAAAGGGGAGGTTGTTGCAAAATGACAAAACCATATTCAAATCCCACGGAGGTAAAGGAGCCCTCAGTGGAGTAGCCAGGTGACGCACCCCTTGAATAAAGGTGCGAATTAGGGAATCAGTCGCCAAGGGACGCTGCCCAAAGCCAAACGCTGTACCACACCTTTCTGCAAGAAAGCTAGGACCCTCGCCACCAAAAAGGAGCGAGGATGCAACCCTTGTGATTTCTCAGCAAGGTAGGAAAAACAGCATCAGAGAGACCCCTGTCCCTCAACACCTATCCTTCAACCGCCATTCCGTTAAAGCCAGAGACTAAAGCAGGATGGAAGATCGGCCTTTTTGACAGCAGATCTCTCAGAGGTAGCCACCAGGGAGGCTCGACGATCATCTTGACTAAGTCTGCATACCAAGACCGACAAGGCCAGTCTGGGGCCACCAGAATCACTTGCACCTATCCCAACACCAACCTGCGGAGGAACCTGAACAGTTGAATCGGGGGGAAAGGCATAAATCAGCTGATATTGGTGCCAAGGCACCACCAACGCGTCCGTGGCGTCTGCCAGAGGTTCTCGAGCTCTGGCCACGAACCTTTCCACCTTGTTGAGACTAGACGCGAACAGATGCACGTCCAGAGTCCCCCACCAGGCGCAAAGGAGCCAAAACACCTCTGGATGCAGGGATCATTTCCCCTGATCCAAGGACTGACTCAGATAATCTGCCTGCCAGTTCTCCCACTCCAGGATGTGAAAAGCAGAGATAGCTGGAACATGCTCCTCAGCCCAAGACAGAATCTCGGCCACTTCCTTGGCCGCAGGGGATCTAGTGGTGCCCCCTTGGTGATTGATGTAAGCAACAGCCGTGGCATTGCCGGTTTGAACCCGAACCGGACGACCGCGAAATAGAGTCGCCCAATGGAGCAGGCAATGTTTTATCGCCCTGAGCTCTAGAACATTGATCGGCAAGGAGGATTCCTCCGACTACCATGTCCCCTGGGCACAAAGTATCCAGTACTCCACCCCAGCCTGTCAGGCGGGCATCAGTGGTGATCACTGTCCACAACACCAAAAAGGCATTCCCCCAAACAGGGAATATCAGACAGTCTTTCGAGGCATGGTCTGCCGACCAGCTCTTCTGCCATACCATGCGACGGAGTGCAATCCCCACTGCAGATAAGCTTGTGACCAGGGGAGCCTCGTCCAGGGCCGCGTCACACAGATACACCATGGCCTTGGCCATTTGGTCCGTGAGCTCAATGAGATTCGGTGGAACCGACTCGGCCACCAAGTTGCACTTAAGCACCTTAATCCATTCCGTAACCATCTGAGAGACCAGCACGGGAGCGAAACCGCCACCAAGTACACGTGGCGGGAAAGGGACTCCACGCGCCTATCCATTGGGTCTTTAAACCCTGGGGAGTCCTCCACGGGAGCTCCGAGAGGAAACCGGGTCTGCAAAGGGGTAACAGTTGAAACCGCTTAGGCACTGCCAGCACGTGCTTAAGGCGACGCCACTGCTAGTTCACGATATTGTTAAACTCCTCAGGGCAAGGGAAAACCTGACCTGACTTCTGGGCTTTGCGGGACCCGAAGGAAACCCGCTTACCTGACAGGGTGGGCTCATCATCAATGTTCAAAGTCTCCCCAACGGAGCGAACAAGTGCATTCCCGCGCTGCAGCGGAGGACTCCTCCCCGACTGAGCATGCGGACAGGGATCCCTGAGGGAGGGCAATGTCCGTGGCAACCATGTCAGGCTCTGAATCAGAAGATTGAGAGGGCATCGGCCGTTTTTGAACATTACCCTGTGACAAACATAAGATCAACTTTGGACGCCAAACTTTCAATGGCTGCAGATAAAGAAGCTAGGGAAGGTGATCCGCAAGGCCTGGATGCACAAACAAGCTCTGGGGTGAAATTGTCACCCTAGGACTCCAAATTAGCAGAATATAAAAAAAATGGAACACTAGCCCTTAAAAAAAAAAAAAAAATAAATAAAAAAAAAAAAACGGTGATTGCGGTCCGTACCGCAATCCCGTGCTGCTGCTGGAGTCCCCCTTTATAATGCTAAATAACTGAGCAATTAATGTGTCTAAGGAACAATGCCCAAAAGCAGTGAAAACCCCTTATAGTGCCAGAGATCTAGAAAACCAACAGCTCTCCACGCTTCTCTGCAGCAAGTGAAAAAAATGGCAGGCAAAAGTGACCTAAATCACTGGAGGCTGAACAGTGCCCTGAGCCACACAAACATGGATGCCAATAGAAATATATGGAGAAAACAGAGTAAAAATGGCCGCTGCCCTTACAACGCGGCTGCCCACATCCAAGATGGCACAGAAAATGGCGCCAAAAGCACCATGGTATGCAAAAATGGCTGATGCCCTTACACTGATGTAGCCAGGCATGCCCTTACCCAAAATGGCGGCCGAAAACAACGCCGACAGTCAGGAGCCCAGGAACCCACTATAGGAAGCCCCCGAGGACAAGGTAAGAGCCTTAACACCCCCCCACCCCCACATGCAGTGGGCAGCACTAGAGCGCCCCCATAAGGAGCAGGGAGGCAGGATCCGTCCAGAACGGCCAGGGGGGACACCATAGAGATTGCAGCTCTGACATCCCCAGGAGTGGGCCCACATCACAACCCCCCCCAGAGGACTGTCCCAGCATCATTCACCATACCATGGACCACGGGCTCTGCTATAGCTCAGATCCCACCCTGAGTGGGGGTGCTGTCAGCCAAGAGGGCACGCTGCAACAGGGTTGAGGAGTGCCAGCAAAGAAATACCTCCGCAGGCTCGTCTCCATCCGTCGGGGCACCGTCGTGGCGAGGCCTGGGCGGATCACAACCTGCGCACGCTTGTAGGCTAGGCTGGGGTACCATAAGGATCTTGATTATCCAGTGCGAAACCAAGCCCAGCTGTCGCTTGTAGTTCCAGGAGGATCTCCCTGACTAGCTAGCGTTAGTGAGAAAATTAAAACATTTTTCATCAAAGAAAAAATAAAACTGAGACCGGAGTCCCAGCAGGGTATCTTAGGTCCTACTCCTGATCTCGGCAGCAAGAAACTGATTAATAAGCTCCAAGTGTCTGAGGGTAATGTCTAAGGTGTGTCTAGTTAAAGCGGTTGTAAACTTAAAAAACCTGCAAGACAAAGGCATAATGAGCTAGTATACATCGCATACTAGCTCATTATGAATTACCTTAGAACGAAGCCCCGACACGAACCCCCGGACGCCGCTGTGGGCACTGACATGATCCATCGGCGTCTCTTCCGGGTTCGGCGGCTCCGGCACTGTGATTGGCCGGAGCCGCGATGACGTCACTCACGCGCATGTGCGCGGGAGTCATTTTCCGGCAAGCTCCCAGCAAGGAAAGCTGAAGGTCCGCCGGTCCTTCAGAGCGCGTGAGCGGCTGCATGCAGTGCAAATATCTCCTAAACCGTGCCGGTTTAGGAGATATTAATTGTACCTACAGGTAAGCCTTATTATAGGCTTAGCTGTAGTTAAGTGGCAAAAAGCGGTATACTACCGCTTTAAAGCTTTTTAATGACGTTTCACTACCTAGCCTGCTCCTGCAGAGGGCGCCATTACCCAATAGGGATGAAACTTGGAAAAGGCTGCGTCTGTCAGGACGTAAGTGAAACATCACTGTGCATAACGCATTTATATAAAATAGGAGTCACTTTTTGAATTGAATTACTGAAATAACAGATGATATTCCAATTTAATCATACATAATTTTCTAACGTCTTTAATATCATAATCACAAGTTTGTAGTCTTGGAGAAATTTTAGGCAGAGTTCTTATGTATGCTACAGTTTCAATAAATCCATACAATAACCTCTATAACAGATCGAAAACAAATTACTACATACCCAAAAACGTTTCAAAACAAATCTAATGTAAATAGGTTGCAACACAATGCAGCAGCACATAGCAGATATGGGTGTTGTCACATTGCACAACCTCCATTTTACATAAATTACACTTCAATTCTACATCCTCTGACGATCTGTGGGTCACAAAAGTTAAAAGCTGAACTCTGATTAGATCTGGTGTTTTAAACCAAAATACTTACAGCTTAATAATATGAGGGTGTCTGAAAAGTTTGAGATTCTGAATCTCCCTGCGAATCTTTCCCACCACATCGAGGCTTCGGATCTTCTGTCTGTTCAGGATCTTCACAGCCACTTTGTGGCCTGTTAATTCATGTTTACCAACTATTGTAAAATAAAAAAAATAAAATATAGATTTACTTAGCAGAACTGGACAAAGCATAATAGTTTGCAACATTTTACAATTATTTAATGCCCCTCCTTCAGTAGGTCAAAAACACAGAACCACATTTAGGATTCCTTCATATGTGCTGAGGCTTTCTGCACAGCGGCACTGCTCGGGGAGGCTGTAGAGAGTGCAGGGGGGTGTCTGTAAGGGGAGGAAAGGGTAAAAAAGTTGCCTCTGCTGAGGGTAAGCAGCAGAGCTTGATTTATTTTTGGTTTTGGATGTTGAAACTGGAGCTGCATGTCTGGCGTTTGGGGGGGGGGGGGGCTTGCTGACATCGAGGCAGTTTCGGGATGCCATAGCAACCTGGTGCAGACAGTATATCTATATCTCAAAATGAAACCATTACAATGAATATAAAAACTGGATTATTTACTTACCGTAAAATCCATTCCTCTGTTCATTGATGGACAGCTCCTGATATAACTATTGGGTTATACTACCCCCGACAGGAGTAGGACACTAGGCAGAAAATTATTCTGACTACACCCATGGGCAGTCCCAGGGGGTATACTCCTGCTATAGCCACTCAGCTTTGCTACAAGCAGTGTCAGGAGAATTATAACTCCACAGAGGGGTGGGTGCTCTGTCAATGAACATCAGATATATGGATTTTACGGCAAGTCAAAAATCTCATTTTCTTTCGTTCATTGACGGACACAGATCCTGATATTCATAACAATTGGGACGTCCCAAAGCAGTGTTAAACATGAGGGGTTAGAACAAAAAAAAAAAAAAAAAAAAATCCCAAGACTAAACATTAGCCAACTAGGCAACAGGAGCCCAACCAACCACCCTCAAAAAGGATCAGTATACCACAGCCTGCAAAACCTTGCAACCAAAAGCAGCATCTGCAGATGCCAACCCATCCCAACCCAAGTGTGCACCGACGACCAGGTGGCCACCTTGCAAACTGCATCACTGACGCCTGATGACAAAGCACAGAAGGCACCAAGTGCCCTAGTAGAATGCACCTTGACAGGGAAAGGAGGAACCTGACCCCCTGTTGGATCAGACAGACGGTGGTTCAGGCCTATTCTATGTGGAAATGGTCACAGAGGAAGCAGACAACCATTCGAGGTCGACCCATGAGCAAAGTCTGACTTCTTGAAAGACTCCGTAGCTGCCAGGTACATCCCAATTGCCCAGACCACATCCAAGGCATTTTCCTTCAGATGCTTAGTCCTGGGACACAGGTAAGGCAATACAATGTCTTCATTCAAATGAAAATCAGAGACAACCTTTGGAAGGAGCGATTGACAGGGGCAAAAAAAAAATAAAAAAATAAAAACACCCAATCCCTGTGAACCACCCACCAGGTAAGGTGAATGACATGATAGTGCTGCCAGTTCAACACCCCTCCCTTCTGCTCAGAGGTGATAGCCACTAAAAAGGCCACCTTCTGGGAATCTCCCAAATATTTTCAAAGGGAGTTTTCTGTAGAGCTGAAAGAACCAAATTAAGATGCCAAGGCAGCAATGGAGCCCACACTGGAGGAACCAAATGTTAGACACCCTGAATAAAGGTACGCACCAGGGAGTGTGTGGCCAAAGGTCATTGGAAGACGACCACCAAAAGCAGACACCTGGCCCATGATGGTACCTCAAGGCCAATTTCTGTTCAACCCCCAGTTGAAGGAAGGTTAAGATCCGAGCCACGGAGAAGAATGGATTAACCCCAAGAGATTAACACCACACAAAGTACATCTTCCACGGACAATGGTAGATCATACTAGAGGTAGATTTTCTAGCTTTTATCAGTGTAGGAATCACAACTCAGATAAACCCCTATCCTTCAGCACTTGGGGTTCAACAGCCAAGCCATCAAAGCCAGCGACGGTAAAGGCTGGAAGATCCGTCCTTTGGACAGCAGATCCTCCCTGGGAGGAAGCTGCCAAGGAACGTCTGACCAGCTGCACCAGATCAGCGTACCAAGCCCGACGAGGCCAGTCCAGAATCCCTTCTGCCTCAATCCTGCGTAGAAGTCTTGGCAGAAGCTTGAGAGGGAAGGCGTAAATCAGATACTGAGGGAGACTCCGCTCGCAGAAGGAGTCTAAATAGTCCAGTACCGCAATCCCTTGTTTGCGTAGCAAAGCTAGAACCGGGGCTAACACATTTGTGAAGACCCCCAAGAGCAGATGCGAGACCGGGGGGGGTAACAAACTGAAGATGCTCCTCTCCCAGAGAAAAGCTGAGAAAATGCTGGTGACTGGCAGCTGGCAGATATTGGAATGTGAAGGTAGGCATCCTTGATATCGATACAGGCGAGGAAATCCGACACAGGGGTGTCACCACTGGTCAAATGGACTCCATTCTGAACTTCTGTACCCACACAAAGCAATTTAGTGCCTTGAGGTCCAGGACTGGACGCACTTTTCCTTCCTTTCTAGGGAACTGAACAGGTTTGAGTAAAAACCCTAAAAACATTCTTAAGTCAGAACCGGGACCATCACCCCTTGAAGGAAGAGGTCTTGTACCACCCCAAACAGGCCCTGTAAGCGGTCTGGGGACAGGTGCAAGTTGGAAGAGAACAAAAAAAAAAAAATTGCACTAGCAAAACACGATCTTGTAGCTGGACCCACTTGTCTTGCACTTGGGAAGTCCACAGGTCCGGAAAACAACGAAGACATCCCCCCCACCCCCATACAGGTGAGGGCGACTCATGCAGAAGGAGCCTTGTCCCCAGGGTCTGGAGAAGCTGGATCTTGGCTTGCCAGACCAGGTTCGTTTGGATCCTCCAGCAGAGGCCCTAAAAGGCTTAAAGACCTTTTCAGTCAACCGAGGGACGAAAAAACGTATGGCCTGAGAAGGAAGTCCCACGTCTGCGACGAGGTTCCTTGCCCTTGGTAGCCTGTGGAAGAAAAAGTACTCTCTCCCTCCCCGTGAACCCTTTATTGATGTCATCCAGGGTATCTTGAAACAGGCGATCTCCTTGAAAAGGAAGATCAGTCAAGGACTTTGTTGAAGTCTGATCCGCAGACCAGCTTGAGGCAAAAAACACGCCGAAGGACCACTGCAACAACAGAGGCAAGCAATCAAGAGCAGCATCCAAAGAGGCCTGCAGCCCGGGGGGGGGGGGGGGGGGGGGGTTGTACTGTTCCACCTCCAGGTCACAATGTAGGAGCTTCACCTACTCGGTAAGAGTTTACAACACTAGGGCAATGGTGAATACTGGCCTCACTGCCAAACCAGCCAGAGTGTACATAGTGTGGGCCACAGCCTTCCTGTCAGCCTCGTTTAATCTGGAAACTGGGAGGGTCCACCACCGGTGCCACAGCCCACTTCGTAAAAGGGATTCCTCATCGGGGTAATGCCTAGTAAAGTGCTTAGTGACCCCACAGATGCTTTGGTTGTTCCCACTCTTTAGCGACAATTCTGTCAAAATAGGCAGGGAAAGGAAACCCCTTTGCTGCTTTGGATGGCTTTTGAGTGCCAAAGGGAACCTTCAACTCCATCACGGTTTAAGCTGCGCCCTCCATCTTTAGGGTCTCATGCACAGATACATCCATGCATCCACCGGCGCCTTTTCGTGCGCTATCGCAGTAGTGGAGGAATCATCCTCTATCAGGATTCCAGGCGCGTGGTTGCAGACCCCAGCAGGGTGACCCACGTCCACGGTGGCCAAATCCGATTCAGGATCAGACGATACCAATGAGACCGGGGAAGGCGGGGGGGGGGGGTGCGCTTTTTGCTAGCCCGCCACCCACAAGCATCTGCAAAGAGTGGGACAAAATCTCTGAGATGTGCAAACCTGGTGGCCAACTACAAGAAACGTCTGACCCGATTGCCAGCAAGAGTTTTGCCATCAAGTCATGTTGCGAAGGGGGCCAAATAAATCACTTCAAATGCAAATCAATTTATAACTTTTTGAAATACATTTTTCTGGATTTTTTTTTTTCTCGCTTAAAATAAACTTACCACTGAAATTATAGACTGATCATTTCTTTGTCAGTGGGCAAATGTATACATATATACATACACAAACAAAAATAAAAAATAAAAAAGTAGCGAATAAATAGCAATCTCCAGTCAGATCCATACTTGGAAAGAAAGCCCTGGCACACTGGAATCAGACACAGCTACAGACAGCCATTGGAAAGATCCCACAGAGATTAAATGGTTCTCTCAAGCATTCCACTGGCGTGAAGGCACATGAATACAGAGCAGTTTCAAACACCCAGCTGCCTCTATGCTGCACACATTGCTAGAATGGTGACAGTGTATGTAAATAAACAGATAAGACGGTGAGAATGTGTGTCATAACATACAGAACACGCACTACACAACACCGATCAATGCACATTACTCAGATAGCAGCCGGAAATATCAGCTCACCTGTGGCTTAAACAGTACAGATAGAGGCTTGGCTGATCAATAAAACCTTGAACACCACAATTAAAATAACATATATAAGCACTGATCTGGAAGTGATAACAGAGTGGAACACGCTGTTCTGTAGAAACGCCTATGGAGAGAACTAATGAGGACTCTGGAGTAGCTTTCTCGCTACATGCAGATAACAAATCTAGGACAGAGACCTACAAGTGTGTAATCACTCAGGGCCCTACTATAAAAACAGTTCACGTGAACAGTAACAGTCTGACTTTCTTTGGTGGAGATTCTCGGTCCTAGGTGGTGTTGAAGCCAAGCTAACCACACACACAGACTCAACAGTCCAAAGCTGCCAATGGCCACCAAGGTTTTGGCACTGAACTGTGGAATGGTAGGGTTTAGTGTTTATTTGAACTACTCAACACCTCCACAGCCTGGAATCCTGGGGCTACACAGCTTGATGATCAAGTGTTCTTGTAGGTACCTGTGACGGGAGTCACTTTGGGCATGGGGGTTGTGGACCCCAAATTCCTAGAGAGGTTGGGGGGCACCATCTGTTATGGATGCAGGGTGACCAGGAGGGTGGTGAACACTGAGAATATAGTTTGGACTACTACAAATGGGACAGTCGTATTCAGGAATAATGTCTCCCTTGTAATATGAAGCTTTTATTCCCTGTACAGTATGAGGTCTCTGACCAGGAAGTACAACTCCTAATATGGTCATTCCAGGAAGTTCAATGAGGAGACTGTCTAACAATGTTGCTTTTGTCTGAGGTGGCTTTTCATTCACCTATTGTCGGGTGTGCTGAAGAACTCACCTGTTGTCAGTAATTGGTATTGGGGGGGCTCGTTATGGAACCATTGTTCAGTGTCTGGCTATTGTGTACACTGATTGTCCCTTGGGGGCCTCTGTCTCATTACACATAACAGTCCTTCTAATCAAGCTATCGGACCAATAACTGCTGACTCATTTTCAAGTCCTCATTTGCATGGCTAAGGAGGACCTGAAGGAGAACGGCATGTACTTTGCAATTGACCAATGGGAAAGCGGGGGTTGGGAGCAGGATGTTATAAATTCTGTATAAAAGTGTGTTGTGTACTTCCAATAAACGTCTTCCTGTTTGAAATTCCATACAGCCTGCCTGGTGTTTGTTCTAATGGATTCCGAACGGCACATAGCTGTAGTTCGGATCCCGGAGCCTTGGTTGACCGAACCATCAGACGTTGCGATCTGCAAGCTGACTCACTAGAAGCAGAGGAGTGTCGAGCGAGCAAGGGTCTCGTCACAGTACCCTCAAGGTGCATGGACCTGAATTTTTTTTACCTTTATGCATTCTATGCCCCCCCCCCCCAATACTTACCCTGAGCCCAGTACCAAACTAGCGATGTGCACAAAAGCAGGGGCTCTCCTGGGCATCTCCCTCCCCATTGGCTGAGATCAAGCAGCAGGAGCCATTGGCTCCCGCTGCGGTCAATTACAGCCAGTGAGGAGGTAGCAGGGGGTGGGGCTGAGCCACGCTCTGTCTTATGGACAGAGTGGGGCTCGGAAGAGAGCAAGCATGAGTGCACTCAGCCAGCAGCTTGCTACGGAGGCATTTGGCAGGGGAACCTGAAGAGGATTGTGCATTTATTTGCCAAACCATTGCACAGAGCAGGGAAGTATAACAAGTAAAAAAAAATAAAAAAAAAAGTTTGGCCTCAACACACTTTGAAGTCTCACCAAAAATGTTTAAGCTTTTATTTCATCCCCCAGGGGACCAACTGCATGTAGTAATTGATCCTATTAGGATCTTCCTTTGCCAGTGTGGTTGGACCCTTTACCCACCACTGCCTGACCATGCTGCTAGGAAGGAGAAGGAATGGTTAGTGAAAGTGCGGGTCGGGGGCAGTAGGACAGTCAGCAGACCGGCACTGCCATTCACAACAGATCATTTAGTGCTGCATGCCAGGTGTTCCGGCAACTACTTTTAGGCTCGGTTCACACTGGTGTGATCCGAGAAAGCCTGCTAATCCTGTGCGGATTCTTGCATCGCACCTGAATCGCAGACGGTTCAGACTGACATCTGCAATCTGCTGCAAGTGTTAAAAGTAAAATTAAGGTGATTGTAAAGTCAAAAAAAACATGCAGGTTATAAATCCTGTGCGCAGTGCTTTTGCACAGCAGCCTGGATCCTCCTCTTCACGGGTCCCTCGCTCCTGTTGAGTGCCCCCACAACAAGTAGCTTGCTATAGGGGCACCCGAGCTGCAGCCCTGTGTCATCATTCAGACAGAGCTGCTGTTCGATCCCACCCCTCTCTCTAATTGGCTGACTAACAGCAGCAGGAGCCAATAAGGAGGGAGAGTCTCGGGTGACCAAGGGACTCTTGGACAACGCTGGATAGAGATGGGACTCCGGTAAGTATTCGGAGGTCCTGGGGCAGCTGCTGCACACAAGGCTTTTCATCTTAGTGCATGGAATACATTAAGATAAAAAACCTTCTGCCTTTACAACTCCTTTAATGCCACCCCGGATCAGTTTGCAGATTGCAGTGCGAACTGAAATGCAGGAATCTGATCACATGGGCGTGAACACCCAAGCGATCCAATTCCAGTGCAGACCATAAAAGGCTCCAGCACCATTTTGGTGCCAAAGCAATGGCCATTTCAGCCAAATAAGTTGTATGGCTGAATTCGCATCACAGATATTGCATGCGACGTGCACAGCAATGCAAATCACATGTGATGTCTGATCGCACCAGTGCGAACCCAGCCCAAAACGTACACAGCCCCAGCCAATAGCTCAGAGTGCAGGATAATCTTACTATTGCAAAAGAACCACAAGCGCTGCAAAGCTTATATCATACACATCACCAGCCCTGACAGTATTAAGAGTACATTCTAATACTGAAAGGTCACTCAGCGTTGCATAGATGACGTGATCTATTTGCAGCTGCTTATAAACAAAGCCTGACCGCACTGTCTCCTGCCATTATGATAAAACAATAAGTGCTGTAGGGGCTGTGTAATAGAGCTGCCAATGCAGCACAAGTTTACAAACAGCTGGTAGATCTATCTCACAGCCCTGCAGTGCTGATTGTTCATTCATAATGTAAAGATCAGTCAGCTTAAACTGGAAGCAGGGGCTCCGTGCCAACTGTGCCTCCCACCCAATCCCAAAGGAACACAAACTGGGCTCTAGACTTGGTTGGAGATACAGCCGGTATTAACGGAAAGAGGCCGTAAGAACAGAACCAAATGCAATTGGTCTCCTGGGGAATAAGGTTTAAACATTTTGGTACAGATTTCCTTCAAGTATTAATTTAACCAGTCACATAAAAAGATAAAAATTGTCAAACAATTCTCCTTCAAGAGGTGGTTCAAGGTGAAAGATACACCGGAGTGTGTGAATCTGCCTACAAGGAATACATGGTTCTAATAAGGTGCCATAAAACTTTATTACACTGAGCAGTAACGAACAATGTCTATCTCCTACTTTGTATTCCTTAATCAGCATTTTCCTTTTTACATTCATCTTCTACACTTTAATACCTTTATTCCCCAAGCCACCAACATGAATGTTAACATTAAACCCTTACACTGTCATTTCCCCTTTTTACATGAAAAACTTTGAACTTGACCTTCAACATTTCTAGGATACCTTCAGGCTTTCGAAGCACAAGAGTTAATATGTAGCAAAACTGATTATTAATAAACTAAACCTATCAGTCCTCTAGTACTAGCCTCTATGGGTTATGAAGCAATGTTACCGGGACTGAATGGAATATTACTGAATAAACCGGGTAAAAAAAAAAAAAATGCACCATTGATCAGACGTGTGCCCATAGAGCCCCAACCGTTTCTTCAGAGACAACTATGAATACAATTACCCTTCTCCCTCCCGATACCAGCCATATATACTAAATGGAGAAAGGTTTGTGAACACCATCACATCTTCCTGTGTTTGTACACATTCATCCAAATTATTAATTTCAAGTGTTTCCAGAGAAGGGTACTCAATGTTACAGAATACAAAGACATTTTAACATTGTGTACTTCAAACCTAGTGCCAACGGTTTGGGGAAGGCCCTTGTCCGTTCCAGCTCCATGAAGACCTTTGATGAGCCTGGTGTGGAGGAACGCGAGTTGCCTTTCCAGAGCCCTGACCTCAACACTGATGAATACCATTAGAAGGCACTCATACGGGTGATTACAAATTCCAACAGCAAGCATCTGGATTCCTACAGCTGGAATGACTGTGCAGAACAGTGGCTAAAACTGCCAATTGCTGACTATAAAGAGTCATAACTTCAGCCATCAGCCCATCATTGCATTGTATGGGATTAGCGGCCGCAGCTTTTTGCGCACATCTGTCATTCCAGCTGCAGGAATCCACCAATACTTGCCACTTGATTTGGCAGTGTACCAACCACCCATGTGAATGCACTCTTAGGAGCCGCCAGGTCGTCTCATCCCAAGAGGAGTGCCATTCACACAGACAAGCCAAAATCATGATTGGATTGGGGGGGGGGGCGGGCGACAGGTGGATGTAGCATGTTGGTGAACACCATATTCATGTCCAAGGTTTTTTAAATAGGTGTGTAAAGCTCATTTAGGTGTGAATGTCAAGATGTCAAACTTTAGAACAATGCCTTAGTAAAACTAGTAGTTTTTTTCCATTCACCATGCGGGGCGGAACTAAAATACTAAAGAGCTTGGGAGAAGCCGCTGTACTAACTATGCAATGTTAGTACAACAATCTCCCCCACTGAGCTATTGTGTGCTGACAGAGGGGACAACCCCCCCATTGGAACACACTGGTCAGTGATCCCAGTCATTGGCTGGGAGCGCTTTTTAGATTCTGATCAGCAGACCTTTCTGGGTCATTCCCCGTTGACAGAAGCTGGACCAACTGCCGTACACGGGTCAAATGTAGGACAGTTTCTATTTAACTAGCCAATGCTGCCTGATACATGGCCTATGTACACCCATTTCACACGGGGCAGGTGCCAATTGGATAAGCAGGGGATCTGTCTGCTGACCCCCTGCTGAGCAGAGCATAGCGGGGGATGACCGGTTCATGTCCACTCCGTTTATGCAGCACAACAGACCGAGACCGCTCTGCTCTATGGAGCCATGGGCATAAATGGACTCCATGGGCTTTTTTTTTTTCAATGGACCGGATTGTATTAGAGGTAGATGGGTGTAAATGGACACAAGTCCACTTACATCCACCAGTCCATAGCGGTGAATGGAGAATATACACGTTAGCCTCCTTTCCCATCAAGGGTCCCGATCAAGTCCTCCTGTGTTTTCCAGGTGGACCCGTTTAGACCCTTCATGTGAAGGAGCCCAAAGTGTAAAAAAGTTCTCTTCAATCCTCTAGCACACTAACGTGGCATTTTTAAACACACTAAACAGTGCAGTTTCTCCCGCTTTCTAATCCTTGCCTCTGGGCATTGGTGGTAGAATATTAAATCATTAGCGTTATGCATAGCAGCAGCTCGGCATAGCAGTAGGAACAAAGTAACCCCCAACTCAGATCTACTGTCAGACAGGCCACCAGTCACACTGTGCACCGCCATGAAGTGGGACCCAGGATCCCTTGTGCCCAGCACTGCCACATAATTACTAGGTAAAGCCCAACACCAGCTCAAATTTTTTAATTTTTTTACAGTTTAGCATAGCATGGAAAACAGTTATAACCTCTGTCAGGATTTGAATGATGTGCATCTCATCTAGGCGGGTTTTCAAACTTTAAGTTCCAGCTTTCATTAATATCTTGTAAAGCCAGCATAAGCGTAGATGTTTGTTTTAGGATAACTGTCTCCCAACTGTGCTCCTGCATCGCCATCCTCTTACATGTGCCCTGGAGACCACAAGAGGCCTTGTCTGTACAATGCAGGAAAGGTCTAGGGTTGTTTTCAAGAAGCTGGTCATGAACAATGCTTTGCAGATAACACTGCAGCACTTGTATGTAGACAGGAAGTGGCTAGGCGAGGCAGGAGGAGATAAGATGCAAAACATAACATAATTGAGATTGAATTTAATGAAAAAAGCCATGGTAAAGATTTTGTATACAACATGAAAAAAAGGTTGTCCAGTTAGGGGTCAGATTTACTTTAAAGGGATTGTAAAGTCTGTTTTTCACCCTAATGCATTCTATGCATTAAGGTGAAAAACAAGGGCGTAACTGCAGGGGTTGCAATTGCAACCGGGGGCCCATGCGGCTCCCCTGTACACCTTGATAGGAAGGGTGGCAAGGTCAGCATGTAGAGAAAACACTGTCCTTTCCTCCTGTAGCTGCAGGAGGAAAACGGAGGAGATTGGTTCCTCTGTATACTGCCCCCACCACTCCTCCTATCCAGTTCGCTTGTGTGCTGCTGTCCTTGCATGGTTCGGGTCCGAGTCCTGACGTCTGTCAATGGACGCAGCAAGACTCAAATGTGCCCACATAGGTGCACCCAGGGAAAGCAGCTTTCCGTTGGGCCAGCTGATGGAGGAGCCGGGGGTGCTGTTTGAGCACCCCAGAAGAAGAGGATCGGGGCTGCTCTGAAAAACCTTTGCACAGATCAAGTATAACATGTTTTTTTATTTTTATTTAACCACTTTTCCGCGGGTGGACATCCGTAAACTTTGCGGTAGTGTACCGCGATCATGCCGGTACCGTGCTTTAGAGCCGTCGGTTGGCTTTCCGTCTGTACCGACTGATGCGGCTCGGGAGCCGCTCGATCGTTACCCGGGGGAGCGGGAGGGGACGACCCCCCCCCCCCTCCCGCTGCCTTCCGTGGCTTTTACCAGGGCTCCCGTCCCACCGGGAGCCCCGAGCACCCAGCTCGTCCGCCGGCTGGATGGAGTTCCAATGCTGGAAACTGCTTTGATTGGGTCTCCGATGATGTAATCCGGAGGCGGCGTCCATGACGTCACTTCCGGGTTACTCTGCTGCAAAAGGCGGCAAATTTGAAAAACGGCTGTATGCAAAAACGCAGTTTTCGGCATTTTGCATACAGGGAAGTGTAGTGGAGGGGTCTAGGGTCTTTTAGACCCTCGATCCCTCCATAAAGTGTACCTGTCACTACATATTGCTGTCACAAGGGATGTTTACATTGCTTGTGACAGCAATAAAAGTGATCAGATTTATTTTAACAAAAAAAAAAAATAATAAAGTTAAAAAAATAAAATAAATTGGAAAACAAAAATGTAGCCGCCCCCGCCACCGTTAGCACAAAACGTATACGGAAGTCGAGCCGCAAATGAAATCGCTGTTCAAACCACACATGTGAGGTATCGCCGCGATCGCCAGAGCGTGAGCAATAATTTAAAAAAAAGCGCTACACTCTTAACTCTAAAGTGGTAACCGTTAAATTTAAAGCGTCGCCTATTGAGATCTCTATTGACCGTAGTTTGTCGCCATCCCACGGGGGGCGCAATTTTAAACCGTAACATGTTGGGTATTTACTCGGCGTGACCTCATCTTTCACAATATACAAAAAAATTGGCTAACTTTACCGTTTAGTATTTTTAAATGCAGTGAAATATAATTTTTCAAAAAAAAAAAATGGCGTTTTAAAGACCGCTGCGCAAATACCACGTGACAAAAAATATTGCAATGACCGACATTTTATTCTCCAGAGTCATCTCTCTATCTCTCTATCTCTCTATCTCTCTATCTCTCTATCTCTCTATCTCTCTATCTCTCTATCTCTCTATCTCTCTATCTCTCTATCTCTCTATCTCTCGGGGGGTTCCAAGTAGTTTTCTAGGAAAAAATACTGATTTTAACAAAAAGTGTCCGAAATAGGGCTGGGGCTGAAGTGGTTAAAAATCCGAACCTTTATAACCCCTTTAAATCTATAGCAATCACCTCATTGACCTGTATTAAACACTAAGAGAAACACTGAAGTGACGGTAGAGAAAAAAAAAAAAAAAAAAAAAAAAAAAACAGTAGGCCATCGAGTCTCCCCATTTTTTTTCTTAAATACAGGAACTGAAGAGTGCTATAAGGCGCCACTCGTATCTACAATTAGGGCCAGAAGTGGATTCCTTTGACAAGGATTTGTGGATTCTTACAGCTGAAATCACAGGCGTGTGCAAACCGCTGCAGGTGCTCAGCCTTTACAAAGCAATGACAGGCTGACAGGAGACCGCTGTCAGACAAGGGTTACATGAAATCACACATCCAGGAGTTGGCCAGGAACAGATGAGTGGCTGTGGACACAGATTTCTTCTAGGACTGATTATTCTAGCTGCAGGTAACTGCTGGATATGCAGATACATGCAAACAGCAAAAGCCAATGGCAGAACCCATCAGCCTGTCATTGCTTTGTACAAGCAGAGCAGCTGCAGTGGTTCACAATCCACCGACAGCCCCAAGTGTAAAGGGGCCTAAAGCACCCCTGTAAAAGGGTAAAACATTACTAAACAAAAAGGAAGAGAATTTTAGATCTAACCTTTCACATTACAATAAGCCCTTTGAGAATACAGCTATAACCCCCTGAAAATACAATGCAAATAGACTTTCTGAAAGTGTTCTTTGCATAGGCTTAGCCAGCATTGCCCTTCCCACATGACATCTCTTGGGCCTGGGGGGATTGATCATCTAGGAGCTAAAATTAATTGCAGAGTAAAAAGATCTACCCAAAAGTCTGGACACTATGAGGCCCAAGCTGCATGCACAAGATGTTTATCACATTGTGGGAAACTGTTTCACACTAACAGATTCTTCCATCCACACAAATAATGGAGAAATTCCCAACATTTCTAAACTTCCCTATAACATTGCAAATTATCACATTTCTTTCAGTTCCACTTAAGGGCTGTGTGTTGCTGGGATAATGTGTCCTGCTTGAATCAGCGATCATTTACAGTTCACTGACAAGTTCATTGGTCTGCAGTTGACTTTCTGACCCGTATTTCAGGTTGTAAGCTGCACCAACCTGCTTTGAGTGGCTTTGGCCTTTCCATTAACTCACAGGGAGAGAAGCAGATGGAAACAAAGCTGATCAACACAGGCCCTTAAAAAAAAAAAAAAGTGTCGAAAATTCAGTGTCAGAGCCTGAGATAGACCGATTTCCCGATCTCCCGAACTACAGTTTACAACTTGTGCCTGTATGAAACAAACTCAATTTCTACTGAGCAGAAAGCAGCGGTCAGGTCAAATCCCCTCAGAAGCAACAATTCCAATGGTCAGCCAGAAGATTCATTCGCCGGTACCATAAAAACATCCAAACCAGGTGACCCATTTCTTCTATGACCAGGTCACTGATGAAGGTTTATTATTAGTACCCATGATTAAGTATAGAACGCACACCTTCTCCGAAATTTCTACCATGTCATGTTGCAAATTGAACATTGCCATTCTGTTCCACAACATCTACTCCCACACTTTGGTAGATAGCAACACATTCCCCTTTAAAAGCTACAAAGGCATGCCAAAGTAGCAGGACTTAAAGCGGTCTCTCTCCAATATAAAATCAGCAGCTACAAATATTGTACTTTCCTGTCCAGGGATCCAGCGCTGTACTCTCGGGTCTGTCCTTCACTGGTCTTCAGGTCCCTGGCGCCGCCATACTGGGTGTGGAAAGCCAGCTGAGACTTCTTGCAGCTTCAGAGTCAGCACCCAACTTGGCATGCCTGAGCGGCTCTGCCCTGTGTGACTCGTCCCAAAGCCTCTTGAGACCTGCGACGTAACAGATGGTTTCAGGTTGGGGGGGCTAATTTCAGCAGAAGTGGGAGAGCAGGAATCTGTCAAAACTAGGTACGCTCTCGGCCCAAAATTAAAATAAAAATAAATTGTGTTCCAAACGTAGTACGGAAGAGGAGGAAGGGTGAAACTTGTTTTTCATTGATGTTTCGCTTTAAAGGTGACCAAAATGCAGGAAGCCTTATCCTTTAATTCAGTGTGACAAGTCTGTTGTGATCGATCTAGCATTTCAATAGGGATTCTACATAGTCCTACTCCATACAGTCTAGAGTACTTTGGAACCTGTTCATTCTACCAAAAATCTGGTATTCTTTAGAATTTCCTTGTGGATCAAACTAAATTCCAAACAAGCTTTTCATCCTTGGCCATCTTCTGTAAAATACAAACAACTCTCCTGTATAAAATGGAAATGAGGTGAGGAGGTGGGGTCGGTAGTCCAAATCATGACAGCAGCCTGGGGGCAACACTGCTCCATAGATACAGTGAGTGTTGTCACCAAAGTAGTATTTTATTCACATGAACACCAGGAGAAAAAAAACCTTTACAAAAAAAACAAACTTCATCTAAGGACTGGTACGCTGCAATAAGACAATTCTTGTTCTGGGGCACTGCCAACATGCATTATCCAGAATAGGAATAGAAATGTTCAGCTAACTGTGGATATTCCTGCTCATGGACCGTCTGACCAATCCCAGTGCCTGATTGGACCGTGCATGAACATTTGACCAACATAAAAAGTAAATTCAAATAAGTTTCTGCGCTGTGCGTTAGATTAGGCACAACACTAAAATGATGTACCCAATCAACATAAAAGGATAAAAATAAAACCAGTGTAGCGCACTATACAGGTCCAAAAAATGTATCAAAGTCCAAACAGTTGGGTATCCCAAGCGTAGATCCTAAATGCGATGACTGTCACTTGAAGGTGCAGTATTAAACATCACTCGTGAATCACAGTCATCACCAGAAAGCTTGGGACACTCACCAGATGATTTGGCTACCATTATTGTAGCCGAAATGCCCTAAACGTACATGATCAAAGATCGTTCTGGATGTCAGAAGGAAGAGACCTCCGCTGAATCACCACAAGTACATCCAACTGGGAATGAAGCAGCTCAGCCATAAGATGCAATGAAAATTTAGTAAGTTTATTACAAGCAACCATAAAAATAAATCACATATCACTCACATGTAATGCTGCTGGTGACCCCAAATCGCACAGCGGGACATTAGTGCCAAATAGACACCCTGATGCGTTTCGTCCCAATGGACGGGGTCACATGGGGCCTATAAAACTTCTTAGTACCAAAACAAAGGCCTAAAAAATGCAATGAAATTGAAAAGGATTTCCATTCGCCCACTGGTTGTCCATTCTCGGAACACCATGACTGGAAAGTCTCACATGCACGTCCTTTAATTTAGGAGAAACCCCTTTAACCCAAATTCACCACTTTCTGAAAACACAACCCCTTGGTAGCTGAAAACTTCAGGACTGGAAGGGTTTTGAGTTGATAAACCAGATTTTAATATCCTGGGAGACCGGTTCTCCCACAGCAAAATAATCTGCATCAAAACATCCCCATGTATGACTGCTCTACACTCCTTTCTGAGATAAGTAACTTTTTTTTTTTCCAAGGCAAGAATTTATTTTTTTGTATACAAATACTTAGTTCCAATTCTTACATTGTTATATCCAAAACAATACATGCTCATTACAAGGAAGTTTACTCCACACCTTCATTTCCAACATTTTTAGTTTGATAGCATACAAAGTGTTGGAGCTGCTGCCAGATTTTTTTGTCAGTGAACCCCCTGGGGAGATTTAGCCTCCATTTCCTGTTTTGGTGACTGGTGCTATATGGGACAGAAGGAAGGGGAAATAAAAAGCACTTTTTAGTACAGTAGTAGACTTTTAGGCCCCTTTCACACGGGGCGGTTCTGTTTTGACAGATTACACTTGCTCAGTGGGGATCGCTCTGTTCAGAGCTGTGCAGAGACCGACCTGTCAGAGTCCCGCTCTCCTCTATGGGAAGATCGGATGAAAACGGACAACCTGTCAGTTTCCATCTGATCCGACCCCCTGGAGGGATGGCGAAGGTATAGCCATACGCCTGTTTTCAGCAGATCTTGTCAGATCGGATGCCAGCGGACACTAGTCTGCTGACATCAGCCTCCCCATAGAGCTCAATGGGTGGCCCAAACGAGTCTGCCTGAAAACAGGCAGGTGGACCCAATCATTCCAATCATTTGAAAGAGACCTTAGGACAGACATTATGCCATCTGTGCACCAATATCATGTCTGAGGTCATGACATGACACCAATACTAAAACACACTGTTTATTTCCACTGTCCCTTCGAATTGTGTATATGGATTACACTAATTTTAAAAAAAATTAAATCCAAGTACCCATTTCGTAATCTATATACAGCGGTCACATGACCCAGCCTTTTCCCAGCCTGTTTGCAGGGAAACAAGCAGAAGGAGCTTCTAGTCCTCTGCTGCTGGTCCCAAAAAAAAAAAAAAAAAAAAAAACTTTTGGAATACAAAAAAATAAGATTAATCCATATCAATACACTGTTTAAATTATCACACAAATACATAATTTGAGATAAAAACTTTTGTTTGCAACAACATGGTGTGGGCAGACTTCTGCCAGTCACAGGCTGTGTCATGCCCCTCCAGCCTATGTCTGAGAATAAGAGGGAGGTGAAGCCTCCATTAATATACCACCCACATTGTGTTTCCCTGGTTAGTGGGCATAAATGAGGAGGGAGTGAGCTGTCATTTACCAATGTGTATACGCCCACATGTGACGCTATAGTCACATGGGCTGCTCAGATGTGAAAGGGAGGAAATGCTCAGCATTGAAACTCACTGAAGACTGAGCATGTGCAGAGCTGACACCACAGCTGCAAAATCCTTAGCTGAATTGGGGACAGAACAGAAGGGGGGCGATAGAGAGCAGTAGGATCAAAAAGGTTTTTTTTGAAGAAAACAAATCTCAGTGCCCAAGTATGAAAAGCAGGCAATCAACCATTTAGCCCCCTTTCACACATGTGCGACTTGTAATGCGATTTGGGACTGCAAAATAGCATGACAAGTCGTTCATTATTTCCAATGAGTACCATTCATATCTGTGCGACTTGAAGTCGCACCGACTTCAAAATAGTCCCTGCACTACTTTGGCACGATTTTGATGCGTTTTGAGATCCAAAGACATTCAAATCCAAAGACATTCAAGCCAAGTCAAACTCGCATCAAAATCACGTCAAAATTGCGGCAACAAAGTGACGGCAAAATCGCTGTAAAATCATGCGACTTTGAAGTCGCAGAAGTGTGAAAGGGGCCTTGTTGAGTTTTTTTTTATAATGTGGATTTAGGGACACTTTAATATACTAACAGAAAGTCAACCTTTGTCCCCAACATGGGGATGTGTTAAAGCTGAACTTCTGGCACAAAAAACTTTTAATACGTTTCCCAATAGTAACAAAGGATATAAATCCAATGTATGCTACACCTTTGCAAACCTAGATATCACCTTGTAATAGCAGCTGTGATAATGGCACATAGCCTGTGTAGACAGAGCTGTGGGAGGGACCAGCCAATGGGCCGCCATTCCTTCTACCAACAAATGGCCCACTATTCCTTCTACCAACAAATGGCCCACTATTCCTTCTACCAACAAATGGCCACTATTCCTTCTACCAACAAATGGCCACTATTCCTTCTACCAACAAATGGCCACTATCCCTTCTACCAACAAATGGCCACTATCCCTTCTACCAACAAATGGCCGCTATCCCTTCTACCAACAAATGGCCGCTATCCCTTCTACCAACAAATGGCCACTATCCCTTCTACCAACAAATGGCCACTATCCCTTCTACCAACAAATGGCCACTATCCCTTCTACCAACAAATGGCCACTATCCCTTCTACCAACAAATGGCCACTATCCCTTCTACCAACAAATGGCCACTATCCCTTCTACCAACAAATGGCCACTATCCCTTCTACCAACAAATGGCCGCTATTCCTTCTACCAACAAATGGCCACTATTCCTATCACTGACAGCAATGATGGGGCATTTATTCCTCCCACTGGCCAGATGCAGGAAGTGAGTAAATCCCTGCAAATTAATGGAATTCCTTGGAGACCCCCAGGTGACCAGAACTAGTGTCCCCACTAGAAGATTTCCCTGCTATTACTTCTGGGGAAAAGCCAAAAAACGGAATTTTTGTAAAATCTTACCTGTAAAATTCCTTTCTCTGAGTCCTCCGACAGTCGCCGCCTCTTCTTATTCGTCACATATGGGGTATTAGACTTTGCTCCGAAGGAGTAGCTAGGCAACAGAATATGTTAACAATAAGGCTTTAACATATCCCACCCTCAAGGGGTGGTCCCCTCAGTCAATACCCTCCTACTTCCTGCAACCATACCTCAGTTTTAGTGGAATAGCAGTAGAGTATACAATCAAACCCCAAAAGAGGGGCGGGGGCGGCGACTGTCGGAGGACTCAGAGAAAGGAATTTTACAGGTAAGATTTTACAAAAATTCCGTTCTCTTACGTCCTCCGACAGTCGCCGCCTCTTCATATTCGTCACATATGGGGACGTCCCAAAGCAGTGCAAACATGAGGGGTGGGAAACGCATCCGCGCCGAAAGGCAACGCAGTCTCCGCATCAAAGAAGGAACCTTACCAAAGGAAGGAAACCAGCTGGGCAACAGCAAAAAACAAGTGCTCAACAGGAGCAACAACCCAGGAAAAGACAAAAAACCAGGGGATACAAAACTTATCCCAACAGCCAGGAGTCCCCAACAAGGGACCCTAGGGAACAGCCGCACTAAGAACCTTGCGGCCAAAGTTAGCACCCGCCGATGCCTGAACATCTACTTTGTAGAATTTCGTGAAAGTGTGCACGGTCGACCAAGTCGCCGCCTTACACACCTGGGCTACAGAAGCCCCATGACAGGCCCAAGACGTACTCAGAGATCTAGTAGAGTGCGCCTTCACAGGCACAGGGGGAACCTTCCCCTGCAAAGCATAGGCCTGTTCAATGGTCTGCCTGATCCATTTGGCGATGGTAGAGGCCGAAGCCGCCATGCCCTTCCGAGGACCCTCTGGAAGAACAAACAAGGAGTCCGTCTTTCGAAAAGACTCAGTCGATTTAAGGTAAACCCTTATCGCCCGAACAACATCCAGAGAGTGCAATCTCACCTCCTTTGGATGTTTAGGCTTCGTGCACAATGAAGGCAAGACAATATCCTCATTAAGATGGAAGTCCGAAACTCGTTTCGGAAGAAAAGAAGGATTAGGTCGCAAGACCACCCTATCCAAATGAATAACCAGGTACGGAGACTTGCAGGACAAGGCCGCCAGCTCCGACACTCTGCGAGCCGAAGTGATCGCCACCAAAAAGGCGACCTTTTTGGACAACATAGACAACGAGATCTCCCTGATCTGTTCAAAAGGAGCACGTTGTAACAGACAGAACGAGATTCAAGTCCCAAGGGGGCAGAGGATCCCGCCTCGGGGGAACCAGATGCCGCACACCCTGAACAAAGGTGCCAACCAATGGGTTGGAAGCCACGGGACGTTGAAACAGAACGGCCAGAGCCGACACCCGACCCTTTATCGTAGCCAGCGCCAAACGCTGATCAACACCCGTTTGAAGGAAAGACAGCACACGGGACACCGAGTACGTGCGGGGTGAAAACCCCCTGGACTCACACCAGGCAAAATAGGCCTTCCAAGTACGGTAATAAACCTTCCCCGAGGAAGATTTCCTCGCATTGATTAAAGTATGGACGACCTCCGGGGAGAGACCCCTCTCCTTCAGGACCTCGGTCTCAACAGCCAGGCCGTCAAAGCCAGCGACTGTAAAGCAGGATGGTATATCGGTCCTTGAGACAGTAGATCGTCTCGAAGAGGCAGACGCCACGGGGCGTCGACCGCCAGATTCACGAGATCTGCGTACCAGGACCGGCGAGGCCAGTCCGGTGCCACAAGAATCACCGTGTTGCGTTCCGAGTGTAACCTGCGAAGGAACCTGGACAGCAACTGAATCGGTGGAAACGCGTACATCAGCCTGTACTGATGCCACGGGGCCACTAACGCGTCCGACGCGTCTGCCCGAGGGTCGCGCGTCCTTGCCACGAACCTCTTCACCTTGTTGTTGAGGCGAGACGCGAACAGGTCCACATCTGGAAGACCCCACTTCGCGCACAACGTCTGGAAGACAGCCGGATGGAGAGACCATTCCCCCTGATCCAGGGTCTGGCGACTCAGATAGTCCGCCTGCCAGTTCTCCACTCCCGGAATGTGAACCGCCGTTATCGCCAGGACATGAGTCTCGGCCCAAGACAGAATGTCGGCCACTTCTCGAGCCGCTCGGGCACTCCTGGTGCCCCCTTGGTGGTTGATGTAGGCCACCGCCGTGGCATTGTCCGTCTGCACCCGAACCGGGCAACCCTGCAGCCGGTCCGTCCAGCGAAGACGACAGACGTATCGCACGCAATTCCAGAATGTTGATCGGAAGGGAAGACTCCCCCTCCGACCAAGTCCCCTGAGCGGACAGAAACGCCCTGGGCCCTCAATAATGCCAGAACCGGTGCAAGCACCTTGGTGAAGACCCGCGGAGGCGAGACCAAAGGGCAACGCCACGAACTGGTAGTGATCCTCCGCAATGGCAAATCGAAGGTACCTCCGATGACCCTCGAATATGGGGATGTGAAGGTACGCATCCTTCAAATCGATGGAGGCCATGAATTCCCCCGGAGCCAGGGCAGCCACCACCGACCGCAGGGATTCCATGCGGAACTTGCGAACCCGCACAGAGCGGTTCAGAGCCTTCAAGTCCAGAATCGGACGAACCTTGCCCTCCTTTCTGGGCACGGTGAACAGATTGGAATAAAACCCCCGAAACCTGTCCCGATGAGGCACCGGAACCACCACTCCCTGAGCCCTCAGGTCCCGCACCGCCAGGTGCAGGTCCCGCAAGCGCTCTGGAGACAGTTGAAGATTTGAGGGAAAAAAATCTGCTCTCCGGCCGAGAGAGAAACTCGATCTTGTAACCAGATCAAATGATTTCCAGAACCCATCTGTCCCGCACACGGGCCAACCAGGGCTGAAGAAAACCGAGCAAGCGTCCCCCCACCCCAAAACTGGGTGAGGGCGCCCCTTCAGGCCGAACTGTTATGGGCTGCAGGTCCGGATTGGCCGGACTTCTGTTTACCAGACCAGGGCTTCTTCTGAGAGCCTTGACCTTTGAACGGTTTGCCCTTGTAGTGCGGCCGAAAGGCACGAAAGGACCCCTGAGGGGGCCGAAAATTAGCATGCTTCTTCCCAGAAGCCCCCTTAGCCTTGGGGAAATGGGGCAAGAGAGTGCTCTTACCCCCGGTGATCCCCTTAATCAACACATCCAGGGACTCCCCAAAAAGGCGAGACCCATCATAAGGCAGATTGGCTAAGGTCTTACGTGAAGATTGGTCCACCGACCAACATTTCAACCAAACCAGGCGGCGAGACAACACCGCCACGCTGTGCACACGTGCAGCCAACGGAATCAGGTCCAGGTCCGCATCACACAGATACATGACACCCTGGTGGATCTGATCCACCATATCCAGGGTCGCCGGCGAGGCCGAGTCGGCCACTAGGACGCGCCTAAGCATCTGCGTCCAACTTGCGATCGCCTGGGCCGCCATGAGAGAAGCAAACAGAGCCTTAAGCATAGAACCCGTAACAGAATAAGTATGACGGGCAAGAGACTCCAGTCTCCTATCCGTGGCATCACGGAAAACAGGGGAACCCTCTGCAGGAATCGCAGTGGCTTTGTTCAAAACCGCAATTGCATGATCCACTGGTGGAGGCACACACCACCTTTCATCAGTGGCAGGCGAAAAAGGATAACGCAGCTTGAATTTACTTGGTACCGCAAAAGGTTTGCGCAGATCGCGCCATTGATCCTTAACAGCGCGCTGAAAATCAGCATTGCAGGGAAAAACCTGCGGCGTCCTGCGTTTCCTCTGCGTCCCATGAGCCGCCAAGGCAGCGGGGGGACACACTTCGTCCTGCAAACGCAGCGTTTGCTTAATGGAAGCAATCAACTCATCCATGATTGCAAGCTCTTCAGGCGAGCCAGGGGGAGAATTATCAACCCCCTCAACTTCAGCCTCCACCTCAGACCCCACTAGATCAAGAGAGGAGCGGGACCCCGATAAGGAGGCCCCTGCCAGAACAGCCCCATCACCTTCACCCTCAGAATCAGAGGAAAGAGCAACTCTGGGCCTTTTAGTAGATTGAGCAGCCACCAGCATTTGCACCTGAGCAGCAAGGCCAGCCACAATAGTGGCTAAATCCCCCCCTGGGGGGGAAACAGCGGTCCCCTGGCTTTCCACCAATACTGTAGGAAATTTGCCCTCCTGAGAATCCATTGCCCCTGTAATGCCAGACAACCAAAGGTAAACTGCCCCTTTTAAGCAAGCGCGGCAAGCGCAGCCCACCGCACCACACTCAAGCACAATGAGACCCCCACAGGGAATATGCAAACTGAACACAGGCAATGGATAGCAAGAACAGAAGGATAAAACCTGAGGAGACCCTCGCCGCTGCTGCTGCCTCGATCGGTGTTCCTGGAAAGAGGAAGTGATGCTGCCAGGGCGCTTCTATGTAAGCCTATGGAGGCTACAAGAAAATGGCCGCCATGCATGTAAACCATGCGGCCGGAGCGGGTGTAGGCAAAATGGCGTCGTTTGGCGCCGAAACCGCCGCTCCACAGTGCATTAAAACACACATTACATTCCATATCAGAATACATGTCAGATCGCCGCAGCGATCGCTGTATATGCCCAAACATGCCAAAAAAACATGCCCCACAGCACACAGCTTCTCACACTGACCAGTCTGACACACACAGTGTCATACAGCTCCCCCCCCCCCCCCTTGCAGCCCACAGCATGCAGCCGAGAGATAGGGAGACAAGCAGTGTGAATAGAGGCAGGTTACACAGTCCCAGACTGACAACCCCCCCAGACAGACAGGTCCCCACATAAATACACTTACCTCACACGGCGTGGGGGACCCGCACAGGCGAACAAGCCGCTGCACATGAGGCAGGGAGAGTCGCAATTCAAGACGCACAAAATGGGGGTTAAGAAACCGCACAGCGTCCAGTGAGGTAGCCACCTCACCAATCATCCCTGCACCGAACAGGGATGGGTCGTTCACTGTGCCAGGAGCGTTACCTGGCTGAACGCTCGATGGCAGACTGGGAAGCCACTGACCCACGACCAGGGGGATCAGCCCGAGACCCAGTCCGCATGATCCTCTTCGTCCGAAGAACTAACGCTGACAAAATAACAGCTAAATAAAGGTAGAGAGAAAAACTCAAACAAAATATTAAAAAGAAGAAAGAGTCTGGGACAGAAAGTCCCAGCACAGAGAGAGCCAGCCACTCCTGACAAGCTAGACATTAAAACTGAGATATGGTTGCAGGAAGTAGGAGGGTATTGACTGAGGGGACCACCCCTTGAGGGTGGGATATGTTAAAGCTTTATTGTTAACATATTCTGTTGCCTAGCTACTCCTTCGGAGCAAAGTCTAATACCCCATATGTGACGAATAAGAAGAGGCGGCGACTGTCGGAGGACGTAAGAGAAATTAGGATTTACTTTGATAATGGTAAACAAGACAAATCAAAAGGGTGAATCTCCCTAACGGGGGCAGAGACAGCAATAAACTGACAGGTGTTCTAATCCCTCTCCACTCCAGCCAAAACTAAAAAATGTCTCTTTAGTTCTACTTTGAATAAGTAAACTTACTTTCTGAAGATCCCCCCACATTTCCTTGAATTCTGTGCCATGCAGTCTCTATGCCCCCTCAGTAGGCACTGCTGTGTCACACATTTCACAGAGCCTGCCTTCTGAACTACAAAGGCGCTGAAAGGAGGCAGAGTCAGTACAGGAATCATTGTTTGCATGCAGCGAGGTACCATGGGATATGTAGTCCATAGAAAGGAGAAGCTGCAAAGCATGAGAATCCAGGACGTTGTGGAAAGAGATTGTAAGTAGACAGACAGAACTTACAATATAAAAGGAAAATTTCCAAGTAAGCTTTTATTAGATTGTCAAAAATAATTGTCTATATTAATACTATGCTGCTGTTAGAAAAAACTACGCTGTGGCCATAGATTTCCTTTACTGTTTATATTTATTAGCCCAGAATTCAGCTTTAACTAATTGTGACCTTCATATTTAGATAGCGGTGTGCACGTTCATGCCACAGGTAGGAGTGGTAGCAGCCAGAAGAGACTGGCGTCAGCCTTATCTGAGAAGGAGTTAGACAGATGAGGCAACAAAAAAGGAAAAAAAAACTCAATGACAACCAGCCAGTGAGCTGGGAGTGTCAGATGTGACAATTGTTGCTGGAAGCAGACAATCATCTGACATCTAGGAGTGCACTCATCCCATCCATACATGGGCTTACAATCAAGCCGGTTAGTGGCTGCCAGTAAACGTGTGACCGTACACGGAGGAGCTGAATGCTGAACTCTGGGCAGGTATAAACTTCACATGCATTCATTAATACATCAAATGTATTGATTGTATCTGAACCCCAGGAACAGAGCAAATTCCACCCCTGTAGTGAGCCACTGTCCCACACAGCAACCAATCACAGACCAGCTGCCTGTGTCCTGCCAGCCAATAAAGACAAAGAGGCAGTGGAACCAGAGGACTGCATAGGAGCCTTCTCCTATAACACAACCCCCCCCCCCCCCCCCCCGGGCACACTCATAGAACAGGGGGTGGGGCAATATAACTCTGATCAAGCTCAATGTGAACACCCACAAATCCGGCTTCTGTCAGGGAGGAGTACACAGGCTGGACGGAAGGGGATTTTCTTCACACTTCAATACCATTTCATGGTATAAAGCTGATACAAGTATTAGGCTCCATTCACACCAATGTATTTTTTCATGATTTTTGTGCCTCTGCGTTTTTGGAAAGGGTCAGCAGCTTTTTTAAAACACAAAATAGTGCTTTTTTTTTGCTTCGATAAGACTTAAATGGGGAAGCTTCAGAAAAGCATGTAGTGTGTTCTTACGGCATTTTTGCCACAATTAGCATTTTTAAATCTGCCCAACAAATTTCTCCCCCCCCCCCCCCCCAAAAAAAAAAAAAAAAAAGACAAAAAATGCAAAATGTAAGAAAAAAAAAAAAAAAAAAAAAATGGAAAGTGCTACAGAAATGCTCAAAAGCAACATGCATAGGTGTGAATCCAGCCTTCGGCTCCGTTCACATCAAGCAGTTTTTGGGCGATTTTCTGCTCCAAGCCTCAGCTCTAAAAACACCAAACAAGACAAATCCCATTCATTTCATTGGCCCTGTTCACATCTGAGCGTTACGTCCCCTTAAGCAAAACACCCGTTACGCTTTTTTAGCAGATTACAGGAGTTTTACTGCTTTTCATTGGTCATTTGTCAACTCAAAACGCCTGCACAAACAGCAACGCCTAGAGGTGAATAGAGCATTGGACAATACTGCATGGACCTGTAATGTTTATGAGACTTCTCTACATCCAAGCAGCTGTGAAGAGCTAAATGTGACCAAGTATCAGCCTCTTGTAACCCCCTATACAGAAGAACTAAGGCTGCGGAAGGGAAAATCAGTACTAATCGAGTGGCAGTGCAAAAAGCAGAGACAGGGAGATGGGCCGTGTCAGCCAGCTTCTTTAAAGAGGTTATAAACCCCCCTTAAAGCGGAGTTCCACCCAAATGTGGAACTTTCGCTCATTTGCTCCCCCCCTCCGGTGCCACATTTGGCACCTCTCACAGGTACCCTTCCCCACTTCCAGGAACAGCGCAGCGGCAGCGAAGTGAGGCCCTCCTCCTACTCTCTGCCGCCGAGCCAATCCAAATGCACAGTGCGCCGTAAGGACCCGCCTGTGAAGCCGCTAGGCTTCACTGCCGGGTTCCCTGACCGGCAATGGTGGCGGGAGCCCCCAACAGCCAATGGAAACATCGGCTGCGGTGCCGACATCGCTGGACTCCAGGACAGGCAAGTGTCCTTACATTAAAAGTCAGCAGCTACAGTATGCGTAGCTGCTGATTTAGTTTTTGGAGGGTGGCGGAACTACGCTTCAATGACTTTTGCCTATAGGCAAGCCTACAATAAGGATTACCTATAGGTGCTATAAATATCTCCTATACATGCACTATTTTAGGAGATATTTACATTGAATGCAGCCGATAACGTAATTGGTGCATGCGCTCTGAAGGAACAGCCACCCATGCCGTTCATTCAGAGCCCTATGCCGTGAACGGCGGCTCCCATGCGCATGTGTGGGAGTGATGTCATCGCGCCTCCGGCCGATCAGATGGCCGGAGGACACGAACCAGGACAGCCGAAAAATGTCTGCCGTGTTATGGTGAGCAGGCGGCACCACGGGGGCTTCGTTCTAAGGCAAGTATTTCATAATGAGCTAGTGCGATGCATACTAGCTCATTATGCCCTTATCTTTCGGGTTACAGATCCTCCAGCTGCCTGATCAGCGGAGATCAGTGGATTGATCCCCGCTGAGCAAAAGCGAGTCCGCTGGGCGTAAAGCCAATGTGGAATGACCCTTATGGGCTAGTTTAGTATGGATTACACAGTTCTAAGATTTTAATTGAATTGATGATTACCACTCAAAAATCATGTGTTGTCACTGAGCCACAGAAAAAAAAAAAAAAAAAACACAGAATTGATTCGGTACCAACAGTTCGGGTGTAACTTCACAATATAAAGCAGGGGTGGGGAACCTACATCCCGGGGGCCGTATGCGGCCCTCAAAGTCATTTGGTCCGGCCCCCCGTGCAGCTGAGTCTGAGTCTCAGCTGATCTGTCAGAACACAGCCAATGATTCCTGTATAGTTCTGGCTCCGTTCTGACAGTCTGAGTGAGTCACAGTCTGAGTGAGTCACAGTCTGAGTGAGTCACAGTCTGAGTGAGTCACAGTCTGAGTGAGTCACAGTCTGAGTGAGTCACAGTCTGAGTGAGTCACAGAGTGATATCAAATGCACTTCGCCTGTGACCAATACAGGAAACATCACCTCTTCCTCCAGCACGGCGCCGCTGCTAGCCAGCATTTTCCGCCAGCAGCACACAGCAGTACCAACAGCACAGTACCAGCCAGCAGTACCCACAACATTACCAGCCTGAGCCAGCAGTAACAGCCAGCAGTACCCAAAGCACAGTACCAGCCAGTAGTACCAGCCAGCAGTACCCACAGCACAGTACCAGCCAGTAGTACCAGCCAGCACTACCAGCCAGCAGTACCAGCCAGCACAGTACCAGCCAGCACAGTACCAGCCAGCACAGTACCAGCCTGAGCCAGCAGTACCCAAGGCAGTACCTACAGCAGAGTACCAGCCTGAATCAGCAATACCCACAGCAGTACCAGCCTGAGCCAGCAGTACCCACAGCACAGTACAAGCCAGCAGAACCAACCTGAGCCAGCAGTACCAGCCAGCTATACCCCCCCAGCAGTTCTTTTCAAAACTTACCCACCACAAAGTCGACTGCCCTTTAGACTGATCGACGCAAACCTGGAAAACCAGTTGCGAGTAGCAACATCATCAATACCAGCTAACATCACACACCTCACCAAAGAGCAGCAGTTGCAGCCATGACATTAGGGGTGAGTTAATTAAATTTTTGACCAGATATAATAGGCACATTTTTAAGTTGATAATTTTGTACGGCCCCCCGAATGATTTTACAAATACCCAAATGGCCCTTGGCAGAAAAAAGGTTCCCCACCCCTGATATAAAGTCACAGTACAGCTACAATAATAGAACCCCGACAGCCAGGTCCAACCTCCAATCATCTCCCTATTCCACAAGAAAATTCCATCCACATCCCAATTATAGCAGACTGTGGGGGCAGCGTTACCTGGAGCTCAGCATTCACTGTGACATTCACCTGTGGGAACACACCGCCGCACTCACCCAACACCACAACAGTCACATTCACCCATGCCCACTCATCTGTGGCAATGTTAACCAATGGTAACACAACCCCATAGCAACTTTCACCTATGGCAACACGGTCCTTTGACACACATCCATTGCAACATTCACCCATAACACCCACCTGTGGCAATGTTAACCAATGGCAACATACTGTGGCACTAACCCATGGCAACAGAGTAACATTCACCCATGACACTTATCTATGACAGCAGTTGCCCACGGTAACGCACCATCAGCATCGCCCACGGCAACACGCCATCAGTGTCGCCCACGGCAACTCACTGAAGCTCACACATGGCAACCTTCACCCATAGAAATACAGTGACACTCACCTATAGCAACATTAACCAATAGCAGCACACCTATGGCTACATAGTGATATTCAACATTCACCTGTAGCAACAGACGGCCATTGTAATAGACTGACACTCCCCCGTGGCACCGTGCCATGGCACCAGTCACATCCCTCCCCATGGCGGAGTTTTCCACCCCCAGTCACCACAAACCCGGCCTCCTCTCCTCCCTCAGCTTCCACTCACCCTTCACCTTGCCGAACGTGCCCACCCCGAGCGTGTCCCCCAGGATATAGTGTCCGATCTTCATCCTCCCGTCTTGATGCTTCTGTTTCTCGGCCGCCATCTTCCTCAGGGAACTGAGCCTGCGCATTGCGCGCTCCGGACACAGGCGGGGAGGGAAGGCGGTGGCGAGCACGTCCTGTCAGAGCAAGGCGCGCACAGCGGAGAGCCGTAGACACTGATAAGGCGAGGAAGGCGGGGCTGGGAGGGCGCAGGGTATTTATCAGCAGCCAAGAAGCAGCTGGTTGGTTATGGACAGGCAAGGGGCGGGGTTACACCGCTCTGCTCACTTTAGTAAACACAGCCTACATGTGGCGGGGTGTAGGGATGGGGCGGGGCATAAAGTTACATGTCAGCTCATCCATTACTGTCTATTTACACACACATACTGTATATACATATAACATAGCTCCCAACTGTCCCTGATAGGAACCAGTGTTAATTTCGTCGACTAAAACGTTTTCGTCGACTAACACAATTCAGATGACTAAAATACGACTAAAACTAAAATGGCATTTTGGTCTTAAGACTAAAATACGACTAAAAATTAACACTGGTGCATGCTCAAAGCATAAATAATAACATATTAGATTTTTCACTCCCGGATCAGCAGTAGTATATATAATGAGTTTGGAAATTGTAGAGAAATGCTTAAATAATGCATTACAAATTACAATTGAACTACACCCATTCGATTATAGATGACTAAAATGAGTTTTAGTCGACTAAAATGTAGGACGTTTTAGTTGACTAAAATGTACTGGAGTTTTAGTCGACTAAATACGACTAAAACTAAAACACTTGCAGAAGACTAAAATAGGACTAAAACTAAAATGCCATTTTAGTCCTAAGACTAAGACTAAAACTAAATTGAAATTTGCTGCCAAAATTAACACTGATAGGAACAAAGTCCCTCTATTCCTCTGTCCTCCTCATTTGTCTCTCCTTTTAGTCTGATCTATATAGTTGTATATCCACTATTTATCTTTCACAAGGTGTTTCCCAGTGATAAACCTTTCATCACATTTCTAATTTGATGCATTTGTAAAATTCAAAAGCCAATATAAAGGAATAGTATTGGGAAAGGAAAAAAAAGCACTTATGGGTTTAACTTTTTTATGTCTAATTCCCCTTTAAGGGGGCGTGACAGGGGGTGTGTCCTAAACCAACATACCTTTGCTAATTGGTGTCCCTCGTTCCCATCTCAAAAAGTTGGGATGGGAAATATATGAGGGGTCTTCAAAAAGTTTCCACGCTTTTGTTTTATTTTTAATTTTTTATTATTTTTAATTTTTCCCCATCACCATTTCTTTCTCTCCCGGGAATGAACCCGACCTGGTCTGGCTGTACCCACTCTGACATCAGGTCCTTCATCCTAGTGGCCAGTACTTTCGCAAATCATTTTGTATCTGTATTTAAAGCGTAGTATACCGATTTTTGTGACTTTTACCTACAGGTAAGCCTATATAATAAGGCTTACCTGTAGGTACAATTAATATCTCCTAAACCTGCACAGTTTAGGAGATATTTGCACTGCATGCAACCGCTGGCGCTAGCGGCGCATGCGCTCTGAAGGTCCGGCGGACCCTCAGAGTTCCTTGCCGGAAAGTTAAAACCCCGTGCGCATGCGTGGGGTGACGTCATTCCGACTCCGGCCACTCACAGCGCCGGAGCTGCCGAACCCGGTAGAGACGCCGAGGGATCATGTCAGCTCCCACAGCGTTGTCCGGGGGTCCATGTCGGGGCTTCGTTTTAAGGTAAGCATTTCATAATGAGCTAGTATACGATGCATACTAGCTCATTATGCATTTGTCTTGCAGGGTTTGTTTTTTTTTTGGAGTATACTACCGCTTTAACAGGGATATCAGCCTGTATCTTGAACATAAGTTTACATCTTTTCCCTCCTTTGGTATAATTGTAATCAAGGCTGCTAATGCTTCTCTCCTCATCTCATAGCTTGTTCCTAATCCGTTCATATATGAGCATCGTTTTGGTATTAAAAGTTCTTTGAATTATTTGTAGTAGCCAATTGAAAATCCATCTGGGCCCAGCCTTTTCCCCATTGCAGAGTCTTTTAATGCTGCCTTCTTCTCATCTCATCTTCAGTTATGGGTTCCTCTAGGGCTGATTATTTTCCCTCTAATACTTTAGGTAACCTAGCTTCTCTTAGATATTATTTTATCTTTTCTATACTTTTAGCCTCCATTTCTTGTTGCCCCTTTTGCTTTACCGCGTATAACGACCCGTAATATTTTTGGAATTCTCCTGAAACCTTAGGCGTCGAATACACCAACTCGCCGGCGCTATTTTGAATTTTTTTCTATATTATTTGCCAATTTTTTTCTTTTTAATATCTTTGCTAGATATTTTCCTGGTTTATTTCCCCCTTGGTATCTTTCTTTATCTACTCTATTAATGACCAGTCTGGTCGCCTGTTCCATTAAATCTTTTAATTTATCCCTTTTTATCACCAATGTATGTTTAACTTCTGAGTCGGCTGTTTTCTTACGCTGTTGTTCTAGTTCATAAATTTATTTTAATAATATGTCTATGTTTTTTGTTCTTTCCTTTTTCCTTTGGGCACCTATAGATATTAAAATGCCCCTGATATAGGCCTTTTGGGCCTCCCAGATCGTAGCCTCTGTCATATATTGGGTATCATTTAATTCAAAATATTTCTAATTTTTTTTTTATCTTGTATTAGCTCCTCATTTATTCTCTATGGATTTATTCTATTTTGAGCTGTTGGTATCATCATTTTCATGGTGACAGGGGCATGGTCTGACAGTGTTGCTATTTCAATGTTTGTTTTGACCACTGGGTCTAGTAATCTATGCTCGACCATCATATAGTCAATCCTTGAATATGTCCCATATACTGGGGAGTGGAATGTATAATCCTGCATTTTCGGATGTTGTATTCTCCATTAATCTATCATTTGGTATTGATGCTTCCTTATCATCTTCAGTTGTGACTTTCTCATCCCCTGCACATGGGACGCACTGTCCAATATTGGTTCCAAACAGAAATTTAAATCTCCTGCCATGATCAAATATATTTTTTAAACTCCATTAACTTCCTCAAGACCTCACTCAGATAACTTATTATGTTCTTATTGGGACAATCGATTTTTGCTAATGTACAATCCATTTCACATAATCTTCCATTTAGGAACAGGAATCTTCCCTTCCCGTACCCCTCTTGCAAACCCAGTGGCCACCCCCTTTGCCCTTCTTGTTGTGGAGTCCCCGTAATACCATATAGGATGATCTTTTGAATATAGCTTTACATTTGTGGCGTGGGATATATGTGTCTCCTGGAAGAACACCACCCCTGCGATATGATGTTTTATCTCCATACCCGTCCACTGGAAAATGCTGCCACTTGGGCGTGTGCCCAGGAAGTTAATGGAGGGGGCGAGGGGAAAGACATTGAATGTCAGCAGAGACAACCCATATTATAAACTGAGAGATTACCCCTCCCTTCTCCCTCCCACTTCCCCTTCCGTCCCCCCCTACCCCCTTCCACCCCCACCTCCCATCCCCCTAACTAAATTTTTATTTTTGGGGGATTTTGACTCTATTTTGGCCTTCCATTCAACTATCCCTCACTCCATCCTATCACCCCCTGTCTGTCGACTTTCTCCTCTTGAGGTCAGGCTCTGTCTCTGCCCCCCAGCTGGGCCAAGTGCCTCTTGTATTGAGGAGCAGGTCCAGAGCCTGCTAAGTCACCAAGGGTCCCACCTTACTATATTCTTCTATCTATACCTCAGCCTTCAACTCCCTTCCCTCTCTGCTCCTGCTTCCCTTCCTATTTCAAGTCTTTCGTTCATCTCTTCTACTTTCTTTTAGACATCGGGATCTTCTTAAGGACAAGTTGCCATTGGTCTTCTTCTGATTCTATCCCATTTCTCATTATATCTGTCCAGCCAGGTGTGTCGGGTATAGATAAGGTCCAGTTTCTTACAAAACTCTTGTGTCTCTTCCAGGAATTTCAATCTTGCTATCCGACCGTCTTTTCATCCAACCAAACAAGGCAGGGAAACCCCAAGAATATTGAATGTTCTGCAATCACATTTGTTCTAGAAGTGGTTTAAGGAGCCTCCTTCTTGCTAAGGTCTCTGGTGCTAAATCTGCAAATACTGTATCTGGAGATTTGTTCTATCAAAATTTAACGGCAGTGCTCTTCTAAGTTTTTCCCATATTTGTGCTTAATGCTCGTAATAATGAAATCTCACTATTACATCTCTTGGTATTTCGGCTGTCATATTTTGAGGTTTGCTGATCCTATGGGCTCTTTCAATCTTCAAAGTCTCTGTTATTGTTTTTACTATTAAGGGGTTAAACACTTTTTTCACTTTGTCCTTTCATTTCTCCTCTCGTGATGTTTCTGTTAAACCTCGGATTCTCAAGTTTTTTCTTCTGTTGCGATTTTCCTGGTCTTCAATTTTATACCTCATATTCTTTTGTTTCATTTGTATGTTTTTTTATATGTTCTTTAAAGCGGAATTTCCGGGCACAGAAACATTTTTTTAATAAACATACACCCGGGACAGTCAGGGCTAGTACATTCCACAATGGCTAGCCTCTGATCTGTCCCGGTTCGCACTTACCTGCAAGAAGAAATACTCACTTATAAAATTTCATCTCTCTTGTGGGCAGCTGAAGCCGGCGCGATCCTCTTCGGCATCTTCTTCCGCGTCTTCTTCTCCCAGAATGCGCCTGCACCGGCCCCTCTCGTCACTTCCGGTGCGGCGCCGCATTCCTCCACAGCTTCTGGGCGATGACGTTCAGCTCCCAGGAATCATCGCAAGACAGGAAGTGACGGCGGAGCCGCAGCGCTGAGGGAGGAAGTGAAGAGTAGGTGAGTATATTCTATCTAAAATTACAAGGTGAGTGTAAAAAAAAAAAAAACCTAACTATCCAATTCCTTTTCAGGTTAAGAAGACCAAGCGGACGGGCACAAAAAAAAAGGTTGTTTTTGTGCCCGGAACTCCGCTTTAAGATTTTTTTTTTCTTGGGCGTGATTATCGTCTCTTCCTTCTGTTTCTTCCACCCTTGTCAATAATTGTCCCAATTTCCCATTCATTGTTGTCATATCTATTTTAAGGGAAAGATGCAATTTTGCAAGCATATCGACCATTTCTCTTTTAGTGGGCAATTGTGCTTTTATCCTTTGCTCTTCTTCTTGCACTGCTTCAGAATCACTTTCCATCTGTACTTCTTCGTTTGAATAATTGGGGCTATTCCCTCCCATTGATTGTCTGTTTTGCCCATTCATGTTGGTCCCTGTGGCTTGTTTGCTTCTAGCTCCTAATTTTTTTTGTAGTTATGCTATCGGTATTTCCTTCATGGGTCATATATTTTTTAACTGTGCCCGGACATGGGCTTATTTTTGGGGCTTTCCCTCCCCCCATCCTTTGCTAGTTTGCGCCCCATTGTGAGGTTTCCCTTCGTTTGTTTTTCTTATTGTTTTAATTTGTTTTTTTGTTTTCCCCTCTGCTTTTCTTTTCTATATATATTGGCCACTTCTAGGTAGTTCAGTTACGTAACTTTTCTCGAACATTCCTTAGTTGCCTTCGGTCCTTTCCTTACAGTTTCCAGTCCTCATAGCATATTCCTTTCCCTCCACACACCCATCCAAATTGCTTCCAGTTATTTTGTTTAGGAAGCCTCCTTTTGGGGTCTTGTTCCTTTTTCTCCCATTCTCTGTTTTCCTTATTTAATATGTCCCCACTCACCCTTTTTTGTTTTGCTCACAGTTCCTTCAGTTGTTTATTTCTTACAATGTTTGTATATCATATGTGGTATGTAAGCGCCGGTTCACATAGGAGCGACGCTACTTTCAGGGGCGACCTCCGAGATCGCGGTGCGAGCAGCGCGCCGCGACCTCGGAGCGGCCGCCACGGACTTCATAACATTGAAGTCTATGGCGGTTGCCTCCTGGTCGCCCCAAAGAAGCTCCGGACCCTTTTTCTAGGTCGGAGCGACTTGTGTCGCTCCTATTAGAACGGGTCCGCAGCTTTCCTATGGGAGGCGACCTGCGGCGACCTGTGAGGCGACCAGGTCGCCTCACAGGTCGCCCTAGTGTGAACCGGGGCTAAGACTTGTAAGAGAGGTCCAGAAGAGGTCAAGAAGAGAGACTCACTGCTCTGATGGACACTATAGCTTCATACTCCGTATCATGTACATACACTCTCTGACCATCTCCTGTATCATGTCTGCACACTGTCTGACTATCTCCTGTATCATGTCCGCACAATCTCTGACCATCTCCTGTATCATGTCCGCACACTTCCTGACCACCTCCTGTACACATGCTCCACATTTTTCCAGTACAACTAGATCACGCCTACAAATGAATGTCCCGCCCCTATTTAACCACTTGCCGACCGCCGCCCTACTATATATGGCAGCGGTCAGCCCCTCCCAGGCAAAGTGACGTATCGGTACGTCACTAGCCTGGGAGCGAATAGGGGGCGAGTGCGTGCCGCCGGAGGTGCGCTCCCGTCCCTGCTCGTACCCGAAGAAACCGGCGCGTGTGACCAGCGGACCCGATTTCCGCCGGTTACTCGCGATCGTCGGGTGGAGAGGGATAAAGGCAGGCAGCTAATGTAAACAAAGCCGCCTGTCATTCTCCCCTGTGTAAGAGCACAGATGAATCGGTCCTGCTATGTAGGACCGTTGATCTGTGCAGTTACACACACAGCAACATCCAATGACAGTTAGAATCACGCCCCTAGGGACACACTTAACCCCTCCCTCTCCAATAAAGTTAACCCCTTCCCTCCCAGTGTCATTTTTACAGTAACAGTGCATATGTATAGCACTGATTACTGTAGTAATGTCACTGGTACCCCCAAAAGTGTAAAAAATGTCAGTCAAGGGTCCGATCTGTCCGCTGCAATGTCGCAGTCCTGCAAAAAAAATTGCAGATCGCCGCCATTACTCGTTAAAAAAAACAAACACTAAAAATGACAGAAATCTTTCCCTTAGTTAGTAAACGCAATAACTTTTGCGCAAACCAATCAAAATACGCTTTTTGCGATTTTTTTTACCAAACATATGTAGCAGAAAACAAATTGGCCTAAAATGTTAAAAAATTTTGATTTTTACATTTTTTTGGGGGGAATTTCATATAAAAAAATGTGAAAAATATTGTTATTTTTGCAAAATCGTCGCTCTTTTTTTGTTTATAGCGCATGATCAAAAAATCGCACAGGTGATCAAATACCACCAAAAGAAAGCTCTGTTTGTGGGAAAAAAAGGACGTCAATTTCATTTGAGTACAGCGTTGCACGACCACGCAATTGTCCATTAAAGTCACGCAGTGCCGAATTGTAAAATAGGCCCTGGTCAGGAAGGGGGTAAAATCTTCCGGGGCTTACGTGGTTAAAACAATACTCCGTCTACAGACAAAAAAATGTCCCTTAAATTTTTTTGAGAATGTTGGAAACTATGTTGTCCTAATACAGAAAGATGAGTGTTGTCATGCAAAGACAGGAAGTATGTTATCAAAAGGATCACCAGATTAAAAAAAAAGAAAATAAAACCTGGAAAGGGAAAACTAATGCACACACAACATGTATGGACTATTGAGCAACAATATATTAAATTATTATTATTCGGAAGCATAGGCTACGAGGGTTTATCATTAGGACTTTGGAGCTACGGCTGATAAATATGAGACTTTATTACAGCCGCATATAGATATGTCTATACCTATCTATCTACACTGTTTATATCCACTCACCAGCCACTTTATTAGGTACACCTGTTCAATTGCTTTGTAACACAAATTGCTAATCAGCCAATCACTTGGCAACAACTCAATGCATTTAGGCATCTAGTCATGGTAAAGATGACTTGCTGAAGTTCAAACCGAGCATCAGAATGAGGAAGAAAGGGGATTTAAGTGACTTTGAACGTGGCATGGTTGTTGGTGCCAGACTGAGTATTTCAAAAACTGCTGATCTACTAGGATTTTCATGCACAACTATCTCTAGGGTATACAGAGAATGGTCCGAAAAAGAGAAAATATCTAGTGAATTAATTATTTTAAAACAAAAAATCCCTCAGAAAAAAATAATTTCCAGGTCCGAACACTGACATCAATTGATCTGGATCACATTTACATTTTCTGCACAGGCGTCAAGTGTTCACATCAGTGAATGCAATGTTATCTGGATTTTCATAAATTACAAACCTGTTAACAAGTCATCATCAGGCTAATAGGTACCTGCACCAACCCAAAGTAGGACTAAGGACAAACCATCTTTTTTCATTTTAGAGTAAGGGAGGGTACAACCTCAGTTTTTTTCTTCTTTTCCATTTGTGTCCCATTAGGGAGATTTCCCCTCACCTTCCAACCCATAGCCAAAACAGGTGGTGAAGAGAAATTCCTCCAAAGTGAGGGAATCCCTGGCTGTCACTGGGACTAGTGTCCCCACTGGTGACAACCCAAATTTGGGATTTTCCCTTTTGCTTTCAGGTTATGCAGGACAAATAGAGGGAGTGCCTCTCCCTAACAGGAGCACAAACAGCAATAAAACCTGTTTTAATTCTTTGCCACTTTATCCAAAACTATTTAAAACAAATCGTTCTTAATTCTACTTTAATGTTACACTACCAATTTATACAAATTGTGGGAAAAATGCCCCTTACATTGGAAATTAGCAGGAAGAATATTCATTACATTGGTGATCAGTGGAAAGAATGCCCCTTACATGAGGTTAGTGGGAACAATGCCCCCTACATTGGTGGTCAGTGGAAAGAATGTCCTTTACAGTGGTGGTTAGTGGGCCAGTTTGATGGAAACTGCCCGGGGAATAGTGTTTGGAGTATCTCGATCTGCTAAATAATAAACTTCCTGGAATGCATACAGTATATTGCTATTGTGGTTAAGGATCTGGGCGTGCTGTTGTATCCCCCCTATGGATGACAGGATTGGACTCAAGACCAGAACTGATTTTAGTATGAATATTTTGTTCTTTATCTTTGAAGCTCTTTGATTTTGATGTAAAAAAGTGGAGGATTACATTGATGATTTACTACATCTTCTGGGCTATTATCTTTATGTCCCCTAGCTGTCCCCTTCTGAATTTGAGAATTTGCACTCCAGCAAACTTTATGAAAACTTTTAATTTTACATTAATGGGTTTTTCTTTTATGGATATTGTTACATATGCTCCTGATCGAGATGTTTGAAGCATTTGAAATGCGTTGAGCTAATATGTGGATGTTGAACTGAAATAGGATTTGTGAACTACTTCACTTTGCAAACATTTGATATAGTGCTATATACAGTTTAAAAATGTGCTTAATAAACTTCATGATTTTACTAAATAAAAAGCCCATGGCTACAAGAACTTTTCTTGCTTTATGTGTGTTTGAGGATGTTGGTATATAGGACAAAAAAACCTTTATGCTTTATATTTATATTATGGTAAGTTGGAAGAATGTCCCTTACATTGGTGGTCAATGGGAATAATGCCCCTTACATTCGTGGTGGTCAGTGGAAGAACTGCCCCTTACATTGGTGGTCAATGGGAAGACTGTCCCCTTACATTGGTGGTCAATGGGAAGACTGCCCCCTTACACTGGTGGTCAGTGGGAAGATTGCCCGTCTTACAGTCAATTAGAAAGATCATTGGTGTAATGCCTTTGGCTTTGACAAGTAGCATTGCCCCTCAAACTATATAGGCACCATGACAGGTCAATCAGCTGTAGCTCAAGGAACACCTAGCAAACTCTGGAGGTTCCTCGGTTTCCACAGATCTCTAGTTGAGCATGTAAAGCATATTGGTTAAAGGCTCCTTTTATGGAGACATCAACGTAAAGCCTATGATTCTCAGGGAAAGAGAATCTATAATTAGTGTCATGCCCCATGCTGGCACAGTGTTCCCATGAACCTGGAATGTGCCCTAGGTTCAATCAATACATAGAAAATGGTTAAATAGTAGTCCTATGGTCAGTGTTGTATCTTGGCCTAGGCCAACAAGGCCCAGGCCTAGGGCGGCACTTTGCAGGGGGACAGCAAAAAAGCAGCACCCCAAAAGAAAATTTAAAAAAAACAGCCTTCTCCCGTCTCCTGCACGAAAAAGGTCCCCCACTGGCTTGCGCTACACTTTAAGTATAGTGCCAGGCTTAAGGGGTGAATTGGGCTGGAGGGCAGGGTCCAGGAGGCAAATCGGTTTTGCACCCACATAAAGCGGTCACACTGCTACCTGTGGGTATAATAATACCGACCGGTGAGGACATTCGGACAGACCGCATGGGCACTGATGAGGCTGCACTGATGGGCACTGATAGTGTGTGGTTGTGGTTTACAGATGACAAAGCAGGTCATAAAACAGGAAGGGGTGTGGCCTTTACAGGAAGGGGTGGGTCATATTTAAATTAGGGGGTGCCCACGTTTAGTCAGGCCTAGGGCAGCACAAAACCTAAATACACCACTGCCTAGGGTGACAGAATAATAACAGGAATGGGAACTAGAGGGAAAAAGGGACAGTGGTAGGATGATGAGGGAATGTATTTGACATTCTAAAGCAGCCTTTCTCAACACAGAGGAACCCTTGAAATAACTTTCCAATCTGAGGGAACCCCTGCTAAAATGACTATATCTACAACTCATGATACAATAATGTGAGGTTCAGTGAGAAGAATGCTCCTTATACTTGTGGTCATTGGGAAGAATTCTCTCCTTACAGATAACTAAAAGGATCAATGGTGTCAGTGGGAACTTATCAGTGAGGTAGAAATTGTTCATTGCTCAAGGAACCCCTAGCAACCTGTGGAAGAACCCTAAAGTTCCATGGAACTCTGTAGTAACACTCAATGATACAACTGTATGTCAAACACTCTGTATGCTGTGCTGCGAGTTCCATAGAGTTGTGCACCTAAATACACTGCATAAATTTAATGGAGCACATCATATGCATAGCACAGAGATAACGTTTGGGGAAAAGGTGGGTCATTGGGATCCTTCATGGGGAGGGGCAAGCACACTCCATCATTTTCCAAAAGGAGCTTTAATCAAATAAGTGTATGGCCGGTGTAACGTTAAAAAACCATACCCTGTGAAAATTCCCTACCCTCGTCACTTCCTGTGCACGTATGTCATGGAACAGCTGAGGCGCTTCCCACTGCGCATGCTCACAGCTGTGGAGGGTAGGGTGCCCGCGTCATTCATCAGCTGTTGGAGCACGTCCCACACGTCCCACTGCACATGCCCAATCTCGGCTCCAGGAAGATTAAAGTGGCGATATAAATCATGGCTACAGTGTTTTATAATGTAACCCCTTATCTCGGCTCCATGAACATTAAATCGGCGGCGGGTCTATACAAATTTAAATCACGGCTGCAGATCTCCCTGCTCACGCACCGACCCAGGCATAACAGCCTGACAAATGGATACTGCGGATTTATAGGAATTGTTGGACCCGCCGCCTTGATCGCAGCTTTAACATTTCCCTGGACCCGCAGGCAGTCTCCGAGATAACTTCATTTAGCGGCTGGCAGCCGCATGCGCACTGGGAAGCGGCTGGAAGCGTCTCAGCTGTTGAATGACGTACCCTGACAGGAAGTGACGAGGGTATGGAATTTTTACGGGTATGGTTTTTTCACGGAACACCGGTATCTTAGTGGTAGACAAAGCAATGGCTGGGAGTGTACTTTTGTTTCCTGTTCCAGCATTCCAGGATGAATGACTAAAGCTAGTAGAAGGGGCAGGAGGAGTCTTGTGAGAGGGACATGACGCTTTCAAATCTTGTTGTACCTTTAATAACTGCTCTTCCTTCCTCGATGCTGTTCCACCTCCATCAAACGTCAGCCAGATGCATTTAGGAACCAATGGAGATGGAGATGTAAATAAAAATGTGCTAGAAAGGAGGAGGGATAAGTGGCACAAAGTTAATGTTAGATTCCTCATCCTGCTGCAGCTATGAATAAGATCAATGAGTTATCCATTCAGCGATTTCAGCTGCCTGGCAGAAATTAAATGGACTTTTGATGCTTGGGAAGTGCAGCACTTTTTTGTTGGTTGTGCCACTTTTATTATTGTCCCCAACATCTTTATTGTTGTATGCAAATGTCAAAGCAAGTTCACTGAGACCAACACTGCCAGAGATGCTTTTGTCATCGTGTCCCAAACAATGTTAATTTTGTCACTGAAAATGTTTTCAACAAAATTAACACTATTTTAGTTGACTTAGGTTAAAACAATTCAGAAGACTAAAATACGACTAAAACTAAAATGGTATTTTAGTCAAAAGACTATGAAAAAAACTAAATTGAAATTCGATGTCAAAATGAACACTGGTACAGTATATACAGTATCTCACAAAAGTGAGTACACCCCTTACATTTTTGTAAATACAGTAAAACCTTGGTTTGAGAGTAACTTGGTTTAAGAGCGCTTTGCAAGACAAGCAAAATTTTCAAATAAATTTTGTCTTGATATACAAGTAGCCTCAAGTCACAGCTGAGTATAAAAGAGAAGAGAGGCGCCTCTAGGTGTAGCAATATGGTTACATTTAATGAAGGTACAACATTTAGCAACTCACATGGTTGATGATTGGAATAGGCACATCTAAGTATGCAGGCATTCGGGGTAAAGCTGTCCACATAGGACCATCCTCCGCACCGCCATCTACGTCATCCCTTCCATGCTGCCCCTCGCTTTCAGATCGCTTTACTCAAGGGTGGTCTTCCCGGTCAGGATTACAGACTAGCAGCCGGTGGTGCAGAAGATGGTCTACAGCTTTACCCCAGATGCCTGCATACTTAGATGTGCCTGTTTTATTCATCAACCATGTGTGTTGCTAAATGTTGTACCTTCATTAAATGGAACCATATTGCTACACTTAGAGGCGCCTCTCTTCTCTTTGATACCCTGTAGCTCCTGCTGGATTTTGATTGCAATCCCCTTGTGGAAGCGGCTATTTGTGGATGGACATTTTATGGTTACACAACCAATCACATTGCTATAATCTTTTTATATGGACTATAAACTGAAGGACTTATGAATGAATAATGGTTGTGGAACGGATCATCTGAGTTTCCATCATTTCTTATGGGGAAATTCGCTTTGATATAAGAGTGCTTTGGATTACAAGCATGTTTCCGGAACGAATTATGCTCACAATCCAAGGTTTTACTGTATTTTATTATATCTTTTCATGTGACAACACTGAAGAAATGACACTTTGCTACAATGTAAAGTAGTGAGTGTACAGCTTGTATACTGTCTAAACTGCTGGCAACAAAAGTGAGTACACCCCTAAGTGAACAATGTCCAAATACGGCCCAATTAGGCATTTTCCCTCCCCGCTGTCATGTGACCCATTAGTGTTACAAGGTCTCAGGTGTGAATGGGGAGCAAGTGTGTTAAATTTGGTGTTATCGCTCTCCCTCTCTCATACTAGTCACTAGAAGTTCAACATGGCACCTCATGGCAAAGAACTCTCTGAGGATCTGAAAAAAAGAATTGTTGCTCTACATAAAGATAGCCTAGGCTATAAGACGTTTGCCAAGACCTTGAAACTGAGCTGCAGCACGGTGGCCCAGACCATACAGCCTCCCCATGGTGGACCAAAGAAGTTGAGTGCACGTGGTCAGCGTCATATCCACGGGTTGTCTTTGGGAAATAGACGTATGAGTGCTTCCAGCATTTCTGCAGAGGTTAAAGGGGTGGGGGGTCAGCCTGTCAGTGCTCAGACCAAACACGTCTGAGTCAATATGCTGTAGTATTTGTTTGTAACTATGCATGTTTTTTTTCTTCACTGTTAGATATAATTTTATTAATATTTTTGTAAATCAGAGCTCATACTTTTATTCTAGGAAAACCTATTTCAGAACAGAATTGTAAAATAAAAGAATCTTCTGTACTTTTATAAATACTTGTCCTTTGGAATGAATTGCTGCTGAAAACCCCTGGGGAAATTTTCTCTTGTTTTTCTTTAATGTTTCTCCCCAGTAAACTAGTAATAAATGTTGGCTATTTAGTGGCAATTTATTTATTTGGCTATTTATTACCCCTTTTTGCCCAGCCCTGGTTTTCCCTTGACTCGGTCCTTACTTGCTGGGGTGGGAGGGACTGCTCACATGATCGGGAGCTGGTCCCGCTGGCTCTCAATCATTACTAGAGACTGAGACCTCTCTTTGACAATTTGGCCAATGTGTTGGGAGTGTGCAGCGACTGCTCTCTCAGCACAGAAATCATGGCTGCCCATGGACATATACAGGTGCATCTAAAAGAATTTGAATATCATCAAACAAGTAATTTATTTCAGTAATTCAAATCAAAAAGTGAAACTCATATATTATATAGATTCCTTACAAACAGAGTGGTATATTTCAATTTATTTTTTCTTAATTTTTGATGATTATGGCTTACAGCTAGTGAAAACCCAAAATTCAGTATCTCAGAAATTTAGAATATATATAATATTACATGACCAATAAAAGAAAAAAGGATTTTTAATAAAGAAATGTTGGCTTACTGAAAAGTATGTCCATGTACAGTATAGTATGCATTCAATACTTGGTCGGGGCTCCATTTGCATGATTTACTGCATCAGTGCAGTGTGGAATGTAGGCAATCAGCCTGTAGCATTGCTGAGGTGTTAAGAAAGCCCAGGTTGCTTTGATAGCGGCCTTCAGCTCATCTGCATTGTTGGGTCTGGTGTCTCTCATCGTCCTCTTGACAATACCCAACAGATTCTCTATGTGTTTTAGGTCAGATGAGTTTGCTGTCCAATCAAGCACAGTGAGATCATGATAATTAAACCAGGTATTGGTACTTTTGGCAATGTGGGCAGGTGCCAAGTCCTGCTGGAAAATGAAATCAGAATCTCCATAAAGCTGGTCAGCAGAGGGAAGCATGAAGTGCTCTAGAATTTCCTGGTAGAGGGCTGCACTTACTTTGGACTTGATAAAACACAGTGGACCAACACCAGCAGATGACATGGCTCCCCAAGTCATCACAATGGAAACTTCATACTGGACTTCATGCAACTTAGATTCTGTGCCTCACCACTCTTCCTCCAGATTCTGGGACCCTCATTTCCAAATGAAATACAGAGACAATTGAGTACTGTCCGTGATACTTTTTTTATTTGCACTAACATACAATTTTTCAGGACAAGCTTTCGGGGTATGTCCCCTTCATCAAGATCCAAGTAGTACCTTGATGAAGGGGACACACCCCGAAAGCTTGTCCTGAAAAATCGTATGTTAGTGCAAATAAAAAAAGTATCACGGACAGTACTCAATTGTCTGTCGCAAGTGCACTAATACAGCTACAATGACCTCAAGCAAATGAAATACAAAATCTACTTTCATCCAAAAAGAGGACTTTGGACCACTGAGCAACAGACCAGTCCTTTTTCTCCTTAGCCCAAGTAAGAGGCTTCTGACATCTCTGGTTCAGGAGTGACTTGACACAAGGAATGTGACAGTTGTAGCCCATGTCCTGGATACGTCTGGTTGGCCGCACGTCCAGTAAAATCACCTTTTTTTTTTTCAGTAAGACAGCTATGACTAAGCACTAAGGGAGTGTAAAACGCAGCTGGTGGTGACTCTGTTCCCCTCTATTTGTGTTTTTGAACATGTTTTTATAGACATAGCATAGAAGTGAGTATGTGTGCTTGTTTTTTACATACCCCAAAACTTCTCCTTTAAACAGCAGCAGTTTTTTTCAGCAAGTGGTAAGGATATAAAGAAAAACATGCAAAATTGGCTTAAACTGGTAAAGCCCAAACATTTATTTTCTTAATGCATTCCTTGCATTAAAGCGTAACTCCACTTTTGTTGAGAAAAAAACATTCCCCTCTCAGTGATCTACAGCAGTGGTCCTCAACTCCGGTCCTCGGGGCCCACTAACAGGCCAGATTTTAAGTATTACCTTGGGGAGATGCAGACTAGAATACTAAAAGAAAGAGGTAAACTTATGCGCTGTATTGAGGTAAATGACCTCGTGGCTAATAACAGCAGGGGGCTGGTAACACAATGGGGAAAGGGGGGGGGGGTTGGAACTCCTCCAAAGTGAGCTGCTGATTTAGATAGTGTCCCCACTTATGTTTTTATCTGCTTAATTGTAAGTAGTCTGCATTTGGGCATGAATAAAGTATACCCGGCATACTGCACTATGAGAGTCTCTCTTGTTTGAGCACCAGCTACAGGGTTTAAGTACTGTCTGCCTGGACCGAGTTAAAACCACCTGATCCATAACAGTGGGACGATAGGAGATACATATTGGAAGATTAAGGAGAGGAACCTGGAGATATAGATTTAAACGCTCTTTGTGAGTGTTGTGGAGGTGAGCGGCCACTGCACCTGGTGTTGGATTTGTAAGCTCACCGCGACACACCCACCACCATATTGTTGTTGGAAGTGTAACTTCACCTTTTAGATTGCACTAGAAGAGATCACCTTTTGGTTGGCACTTAGCACTTTAATTATCCTATGGGACTGTTACTTATATAAGAAGTGATTTTGTGGACATTTTTTCAGCACTTCCAATTGGGCACTGCTGCACCTTTTTGCATTATTCACTTTAGCACTATTGTTATTTGCACATCTATATATATTGATTATTGTTCTTGTCATTATTCACTGTGAGTCACTTGTGAGCTATATGAAGATTCTGGATAGGACTCAGAAGTTCACTCACCATTTGATATTTATACTGCATCCATTATATTATTGTTTTTTATATATATTTTGTTTTCACTATTAGTTGTGATTCACTTATATATTTATATTTATTTATTCACCACTTGATCATTGCTAGTTACTGGTGATTATCCGACATTGTACACTGAAGATAGAGGAGGTGGTCCCCCTCATTCAGAGTCTAGCGCTGATTTAACTTCTTCTTTATTACAGACTAGAATACTGCAATCACTGAGCAGCAAATGAGATCACCTGTGATGTAATTTAGTTATATTGCAAACCTGGCCAGTTAGTGGGCCCCGAGGACCGGAGTTGAGGATCACTGATCTACAGTGCCGTGAAAAAGTATTCAAATCCCTTGAAATTTTCACATTTTGTCATGTTCTAACCAAAAACGTAAATGTATTTCATTGGGATTTAATGTGATAAACTAACACAGAGTGACACATAGTTGTGAAGTAGAAGGAAAATGATAAATGTTTTTCAAAATGTTTTTATATATATTTCCTGAAAAGTGTGGCGTGCATTTGTATTCATCCCCCTGAGTCAATACTTTGCAGAACCACCTTTTGCTGCAATTACAGCTGCAAGTCTTTTTGGGTATGTCTCTACCAGCTTTGCACATCTAGAGAGTGAACTTTTTTGCCCATTCTTCTTTGCAAAATAGCTCAAGCTCTGTCAGACTGGATGATGACAGTTTGCGAACAGCAATTTTCAAGTCTTAAACAAACACTAGTGCGGCGCTAAAAATGATGACAAATATAACACATACCGTAGTAAAGTAAAAAGTCCATAAGGGTCCAGAGAGAAATATGAGGATGCCAAAGTCAGATTGCCTTCAGTGTATAAAGGGTGAACAACACACCAAATCAGTGAACACCGTGACGAAGTCTCGCCCATTGACGTAACGCGTAGGGGGGGGGGTCTGGCGTCACCCGCGGCCGCCCACGGAGGAAGATGTTCTATTGTAAAGGCCTGAATTAAGCACTGAGTCAGTGCTTTGCTTGTAAGTAATTTTACATTTGTTTAACCACTTGCCGACCGCCGCACGACTATCTACGTCGGCGGTCAGCCCCTCACAGGCAAACTAACGTAGGGCTACGTTGCTTGCTTGTGAGGGTCTAGGGAGCGAGCGCGCGCCCCCGGAGGCGCGCTCCCGCTCCCGCGTGGTCACGGACCCCCCTACGCGTGTGACCAGCGGACCCGATGTCCGCCGGCCACTCGGCGATCGGCGGGGGAGAGGGAGAATATCAGGCAGCTTGTGTAAACAAGCTGCCTGTCATTCTCCTCGCTGCAAAGACACTGATCACATGGATCTACTATGTAGATCCGTTGATCAGTGTCCTTACAGCTGAAGCCACAGCCAATCACAGTAGAAAGCACGCCCCTAGGGACACACACAGCCCCTCCCTCCCAAATAAAGTTAACCCCTTCACTACCAGTGTATTTTTACAGTAACAGTGCATATATATAGCACTGATTACTGTAGAAATGTCACTGGTAACCCCAAAAGTGTCAAAAATGTCAGTCAAGGGTCCGATCTGTCCGCCGCAATGTCGCAGTACCGCAACAAAAATCGCAGATCGCCGCCATTACTCGTTAAAAAAAAAAAACAACAAAAATGACAAAAATCTTTCCCTTTGTTAGTAAACGCGATAACTTTTGCGCAAACCAATCAAAATACGCTTTTTGAGATTTTTTTTACCAAACATAGGTAGCATAAAACAAATTGGCCGAAAATGTTAAAAAATTGTGATTTTTACATTTTTTTTGGGGGAATTTCATATAAAAAAATGTGAAAAATATTGTTATTTTTGCAAAATTTACGCTCTTTTTTTGTTTATAGCGCGTGATCAAAAAATCGCACAGGTGATCAAATACCACCAAAAGAAAGCTCTGTTTGTGGGAAAAAAAGGACGCCAAATTCGTTTAGGTACAGCGTCGCACGACCGCGCAATTGTCCGTTAAAGTCACGCAGTGCCGAATCGCAAAATACCCCCTGGTCGGAATGGGGGTAAAATCTTCCGGGGCTTAAGTGGTTAATAGAAGTTTAAGGGAGACAGAGAGCACTTAGATTGTCTTCTTTCTCCCTTTGTATGGATGACATGACCGTATTGAGCCCAGAATCTTTGCAGAGGAATTTTGTCAGCAGTGCTGTTCATTTTGCTTCATGACCCCTAGTGGTCAAGTGTTGGAGGTGAGAGGCGATGATACTCACTGGTGGAGGTGTTCGCTGATTTGGTGTGTTGTTCACCCTTTCTACACTGAAAGCAATCTGACTTTGGCATCCTCATATTTCTCTCTGGACTCTTATGGATTTTTTACTATGTGTTATATTTGTCATCATTTTTAGCGCTGCACTAATGTTTGTTTATGTTCATTTTTGCGGTTTTGTTGGTTTGACCTTACCTAACTGTCCATCTGCTTCTTCTCGTTTAGGGTAGTGACTGATTAAGCGCTGAATATTTTTTCTGTTTGAATTTTCAAGTCTTGCCAAAGATTCTCAATTGGATTTAGGTCTGGACTTTGACTGGGCCATTCTAACACATGAATATCAGTGCAAGGGCCTGATAAAATGAAAGTGTTTAGGTTTGACCTCATATTATATGGTTTTGATAAATTTAAAGGAAAAAAATCTTAAGAAAATGGTATAGTGTGTATCCAGCTTAATAGTTGTCCTGTGGACAGATTCTCCCACCTGAGCTGTGGATCTCTGCAGCCCCTCCAGAGTTACCATGGACCTCTTGGCTGCTTCTCTGATTAATTCTCTCCTTGCCCAGCCTGTCAGTTTAGGTGGATTGCCATGTCTTGGTAGGTTTGCAGTTGTGCCATACTCTTTCCATTTTTGGATGATACATTGAACAGTGCTCTGTGAGTGTTCAAAGCTTGGCATATTTTTTTATAACCTTACCCTGCTTTAAGCATCTCCACAACTTTATCCCTGACCTATCTGGTGTGTTCCCTGGCCTTCATGTTGCTGTTTGTTCATTAAAGTTCTCTAACAAACCTCTGAGGGCTTCACAGAACAGCTGTATTTATATTGAAAATAAATTACACACAGGTGGACTCGATTTACTTATTAGGTGACTTCTAAAGGCAATTGGTTCCACTAGATTTTATTTAGGGGTATCAGTTAAAAAGGGGATGAATATAAATGCACACCACACTTTTCAGATATTTATTTGTAAAAAATGTTGAAAACTTTTGATCATTTTCCTTCCACTTCACAATTATGTGCCACTTTGTGTTGGTCTATTACATAAAGTCCAAATAAAATACATTTATGTTTTTGGCTGTAACATGACAAAATGGGGAAAATTTCAAGGGGTATGAATACTTTTTCAAGGCAATGTATGTACATTGCAGGGATATTAACAAACTTTGTTGCAGATTTCTACCTTTTGAAGAAATCCCTGTGTGTTTGTATCCATGCGGGAAAGTGAGTATAATGGACGTGGTTTCATAATTATCATCCCGCTGAGCATCTGCAGGGCACTAATGAGGAAAGTGGCAGGGTCTGCATCCCTTTAGACGTGTTCCTATTGGGAGGATCTCACCAAAAATGAAGTTTCTGTTGCAGGGGATGCCAGAAATCTGACTTGTATCTTAGTGCAGACTTCTGGGAAAATTGGTGAGCCAATCACACAAGCAGGAAATGATGTTTCTGGGGTGTGGTCAGTATACATTCTGTGTACACAACAGCTCCAGGTAGCCATATTGCATTGCATTTTACAGAAAATTACAACAGGTGCAGATTAAAAAGGAAAGGAACTTTTTAATAACATTCAATTACTATATGATTTGTGTCACAATTGTAAATGCTATATTATTTTTTCTTTATTTGCTATTTTTTTCCTCCACTAAATTGGAGTTACCCTTTAAGGTAAAAAATGTTTAGGCATCAGTATTGGCCCTTCACCCCTTGTTATACCTACCTGAGCCCTCATTCGATCCAGTGCTGTGCATGTCTGCAGCTCTTCTCTCCCCTCGCTTACAGGTTTCACCAGCTTTGCTCGGGCACCGGGAGCCATTGGCTCCTAGTGCTGTCAATAAAACCCAGTGATGAGAGAGTGGGGGACGGGGCCGAGTCCCGCTTTCTGTGTCATTGGTCACAGCAGTGGGGCTCAGGAGCAAGCACTTACGAGTGCCCTGGATAGAGAGGAGGGGCCAGGAGCGCCAGTGGTGACCAATTACTAGATATGTTTTTTTTTCTTTTACAATCGCTTTAAACCTTCACCTACTGGCTGAATAGAAGACTGCATATTTTTACACAATATTTCACATTTACCTAGCTAAAAAAAAGGAAACATATTTTTAAATTATTTTAAAAAAGAACTCTGTGCATTTCTTTTTCCCCAATGCAAAGGGTCTTTGCCCGCACTGAAAGGGTAACTCATTTTTATCTAGGGGTGATCGGAGATATATGTACTTACCTAATCCACCAGTCCTCCAAGCTCAAGACCAGTCCCCGCCACCCACACATGCTAGCGGTCTTGTGCATGGACTGTTCCTGGCGTCATCACTCCCATAGACTAGCTGGATGTGAGGATGGCAGGAACAATCCACTGCTGGACGTGGGGGGGGGGGGGGGGGCGCTGTTTTTTGGGTATCAGTATAGCTTTTCCTTGCGCCCCTGGGCAAAACGAGGAGTTAACCCATGCAGTGCTGGCACAGCTCCACTGCATGTGAAAAACTGGATTTTTGTCTTACCGTAAAATCCTTTTCTCTTATATTCATTGACGGACACAGCTTCGTATCTTCAATTGACAAATGGGTTATGCTGCTCGTTCTACTCCTAGGAAGAGCATTCTGTCAAATGAAGATATAAAGCTGTGTCCGTCAATGAACGAAAGAGAACTAAAATTTTTGCCTGTAGTTCTTCTTTAAGTTCTAAGAATGTATGCAGTATAAAAATAATATACTTTATCTTTAAAGGGAATGAACACTTTTATCATTTTTTAAACAAACACGTAAAAATCTTATGTTTAATAATTTGTAATTTCCTATGAAAACAGCAATAATCTCATTACATACTGCGGAGTCTGTCAGATCATTGTAGGACTCCATCCGGCGATCTTCTCTCAACAGTTGTGGATGTAGAGACAGTAATTATACGGCAGCAGCTCCCTCTAGTTGCTAATGTACAAGTCTACAGCTTTATACTTATATACTTTATACTTACAAAAAAATGAAGAGTTTCTGCATATGCAGGCATGATTTTTACCATCCATAGCAGGTTTCCGGATTTTCTTTAGAAATTATTTGGATCGGCCAATCACTTTTACTGCAGATGTTTGGACCCTCCACTGCTTCTCAGACTGTGGACAGTTTTGGGTATCCTTTTTGGCAGTTTCACAGGAACTCACAATTTTGAGGCTTAAAGTAGAACTATAGGCAAAACTTTTTTGTTCATTTTGGAAAGAGTAAGTGCCGGTTCACACATATGCAATGTCAGACATCGCATGTGATTCGCAGCGCATTGCTCTGCAAATCACATGCAATGTCTGTGCATTGCGAATTCAGCCATACAGATTGCATGGCTGAATTTGCATCGCATTTGGACCAAAGTCGAACAGAACCCTTTTTTTAGTCCGAATTGACAGTTTGCACTGCAATATCCAAACTGATCTGGGGGTGTTGTTAACTTTGTATTTCCCCGCCCAGCAATTTGCATACGGCAGTGTGAACTTCCTGCAAGCCAAGTGCGATGCGGGAAAGAGCATGTGTGAACTGGTGTTGTAAAATTTTGTCGGACCCGTGAAAAAATCGGACCTCGTCACTTCCGGCTGGTGCGAGCCCTGGTGCGCATGCGCACAAGGTCCGAGGAAATTCTAAGACTTGGCGAACAGCTGATTGAGAGGAGGAGGGACGCACACAACGCCGCGGGAAAATTGCTGTCACGGGCGAACCAAAGCTGCTAGAGACCCCAATATTATATCGCAGGTAGCCAAGACGCTCCCCTACAGCTGAAATTTGGGGGGATGAAAGGGCGCGGAGCAGTGACCCCGTGGGTCTTGGGGATGAAAGGGCGCGGAGCAGTGACCCCGAGAACCGGGGACCACTGCTCCGCACCCTTTCATCCCGAGACCCCAAATTTTTAACAGCTGTAGGGGAGCGTCTTGGCTACCTGCCATACAATTTTGGGGTCTCTAGCACATATGCTTCGCCCGTGACAGCAATTTTCCCGCGGCGGTGTGTGCGTCCCACCTCAGCCCCTCCTCCTCTCAATCAGCTGTTCTCTAAGTCTTAGAATTTCCTCGGACCTTGTGCGCATGAGCACCGGGGCTCGCAGCAGCCGGAAGTGACGAGGTCCGGAATTTTCATGGGTCCGATAAAATTTTAGAACACCGGCACTAAGGGAGGGTTATAACTCCTGTCAGATTTTCTTTCACCATCTGTGTCCCATTGGGGAGATTTCCCTTCACTTCCTGTCTCATAGCCGAACAGGAAATCACAGCAAATAAACGGAATACCTTGGGGACCTTCAGATCACCAGAACTATTGTCCCTATTGGAAGATTTCCCATATATTATTTTTCTGGGGACAACCCAACATTTGAGATTTACTTTACTTTAATGATAATGGCAAACAGGAGAAATAGAGATGGTGAATCTCTTACGGGGGAACAGACAGCAATAAAACCTGACAAATGTTCTAATCCCTCTCCACTGTGTTTAAAACTAAAAACAAAACTTTTGCCTTTATACTTAAAGAGGCTGCAAACCCTCTCTTATAACTTGTACCTATAGGTAAGCCCATAATAAGGCTTACCTACAGGTACTGTAAATATCTTCTAAACTTACACCATTTAGGAGATATTTAAATTTCATGCAGCCGATGACGTCATTGGCGCATGCGCTCTGAAGGAACAGCCACCCGTGCCGCTCCTTCAGAGCCCTGTGAACGGCGGCTCCCATGCACATGTGCGGGAGTGATTCACCCCTCTGGCCAATCAGATGGCCGGAGTACGTGAACCCGGAAGCAGGACGGCCGAACATATCGGCCGTGTCACCGGTGAGCGGGCGGCACCGTGGGGGCTTCGTTCTAAGTTAAGTAATTCATAATGAGCTAGTGTGCGATGCATACTAGCTCATTATGCCTTTGTCTTACAGGGGTTTTTTTCTTTTAATTTTTTTTTTGGGTTTACAACCTCTTTAAATATATTTTGGTATCTATTTACCCAACGCAGGCTTATTCTGAGAACTTTTTTTTTTTGTGCTTGTGCACACTATTTAAAAAAAAAACAAAAAAAACAAAAAAAAAAAAAAAAAAACTTTAATATTTTTCTGAAATTAGAAAAAAAAAGTGCAAATCTCAACAATTTCTTTTAATCTATAGATCTTCTGCTTTTAGAAAGTGCATGTATTGCACTTAAGCCCCATACACACGTACTGATCGGCCGTCTTTTGTCCAGGGCTGTCGTGTCTGCTGAAAACTGCAAAAGACTGCACACAAATTTTGTCGGCCAACAACAGCCGACTGCAGAAGTGATGTCATGTGATGGTTAATTTTCCTTGTCTTTTTTCTTTTCTGAGCATGCCCAGTCTTGCTAATCTGCTGTCTGTCGGCCGAAATCTGTACTGACTGGCGAACAATCGGCCGTTCTGGTGACGGCCAACAAAAATTTTAATGCCTGCACGACAGATTCTGTTCGACCGAAAATGCGCTGTCGGCTGTCGGAAGCATCATACTAACAAGCCTACAATCGGCCGATCGGTCGTCGGCCGAATATTTACGGCCGACAATCGGTACGTGTGTACGGGGCTTTAGTAAGTACATTTTCATGTACAAAATGTGTAGTTCAGAGCACTGCCACTGCAATTCACGCAAGTGAAAAAAAAGGGGGGAAGAGATAAGCCCCAGGAGCGATGAGACTTTTAAGGCATCCACTAGGTAATCTCATAAAGAAATGTACAATCCTTAAATGTATAATTACATACAAAATGTATTGTGATAACATATTAAAAATTCTCAGTACATAAAGACCATCACATAAATGAGTGAGCTCAACAGTGCTGAGCAACGTGCTCCTGATTAAGAAGAACCGTAAGTGGTCCAACATGTAGCAGGGTCTGTGTCTGAAGACCATCAAGATGGCCGACATCCTATGCCCAGGTCAGAAGGGTTCTAATGTGCAAGTTTGCCAATGGATCGCTACACGTTTCGCTATGCAGCTTCTTCAGGGAATGCTATTGGTGTTATAATGGTGGGCAAAGGGTACCCAATATTCTCTTGGATGGAGGCTGTGAAGTAATAGTGGTAGTAGAATTGTTCCTACTGGAACTAACCACTATACGTATATATCCTTCCTGTAGAGGAGCCACAGATCATATGGATGCCAATCCAATCAGGGTGGGTTACCCCCCTCTGGCAGGGAGACAGTGGAGATGTCTGCAATTCTGGCACGATTAACAAGTATTTTTGGTTCAGATACACTTAAAGTGGTTGTAAACCTCTGACATGAAATATGAAAGCATATCCCTCTCTATAGTGTGAATCTCAATCTAGAGCAGTGCCATTTCTGTCTGCTGCCCTGTTCCTCGGCTATTTGCACGAGTCACTTCTGCCAAACTTTCCTGGTGATATGGGAGGGAGCTCCAGCACACAGCCTATGATTGACAGCCTTAGATGTGATCCTGTGAAGGAGGAGGAGGGGGGGTGTCCCACCAATCAGCTCTCACAGAGCTCTGCAGAGTATTTAAGTTCCCGGCCCCTGCTTTCTGAAAGCTTAGACAAGCTTTTTAAATTCTGGACTTTGAATAGATGTAGAGAAGATTGCAGATATAATTGGATTTTTGACTTACTGTAAAATCCTTTTCTCTTAGGTTCATTGGCGGACGCAGTCCTCTGATGTATATCAGTAGGGTTATACCGCCCCCTACAGGAGTAGGACACTAGGCAGAAAAAAAAATTCTATGGGCAGTCCCTGGGGGTATACCCTCTCTTCCTGCATAGGACGTCAGTTTTGTATCAAAGCAGTGTCAGAGAAAAACACACCAACCCACTCAAAAAAATAGAAGGGAGGGTACTGCGTCCGTCAATGAACCTAAGAGAAAAGGATTTTACGGTTAAGTCAAAAGTCCAATTTTCTCTATCGTTCATTGACGGACACAGTCCTCTGATGTATATCAGAAGGGACGGTCCAAAGCAGTACCAAAATGAGGGGTGGGAACCAGAACACAGAAAAAAACAGTCCCCCAAGGCCAACATGGCCAACCAGCCAACACAGGACACCTCAGAACAACCAGATGAGGTCCACATGAAAGCAAACAGAAAAAAACACCCTCAAGGAAGGCCAAGAGGCCCCCTAAACCGCACCCTGCAAAACCTTGTGGCCAAAGGAGGCATCCGCAGATGCCATCACATTCACCTTATAAAATTTAATAAAGGTGTGAACAGACGACCACGTTGCCGCCGCCTTGCACACCTGAAGCAGACGCCTGATGGCGAAAAGCCCACGAAGCACTAAGTGCTCTGACAGGGAAGGGGGGAACCTGACCCCTAATGGAATAAGCCTACACCACTGTCTGTCTGATCCATCTGGAAATAGTCAGAGCAGACGCAGGCAGCCCCTTCTTTGGACCATCCGGGAGCACAAAGAGTGAGTCAGACCTGCGAAAAGACTCAGTAGATGTCAAATACACCTTGAGCGCCCGAACAACATCCAGGGTATTCAGGGCAAAGTCCTTAAGATGTTTTGACTTAGGACATAAGGAAGGTAACACTAGGTCCTCATTTGAGTGAAAACTGGAAACCACCTTCAGCAGGAAGGACGCATCCGGCCGAAGTACCACCTTGTCCCTGTGAACCACCAGATAGGAGAACGACAGGACAGCGCCACCAGTTCCGACACCCTGCACGGAAGTGATGGCCACCAAGAAGGCCACCTTCTGAGACAAGGTAAGCAGGGGGACCTCCCGAATATTCTCAAAGGGAGGCCTCTGGAGAACCGACAGCACCAAATTAAGATCCCATGGAGGTAGCGGAGGTCACACCGGAGGCACCAAGTGTCGCACCCCCTGGATGAAACTACGCACCAGGGAATGGGCGGCCAATGGCCTCTGGAAGAAAATAGCCAAGGCCGAGACCTAACCCCTGATAGTACTCAAGGACAACTGTTGATCAACTCCCCGTTGAAGGGACGGCCGGTTGGTGGACATCAACAAACGAACCGCTGACTGGATCTTCTGGAGTTTTTCCGGAAGAAACACCCTGGCAGAGGATGAGTCCAAAGGTCAGACCCAGATAGACCAGCCCCATGGAAGTGGTCAGAGACGACTTTCGAAGGTTCACGATCCAACCGAACTCTTCCAGAGTACGCATGGTGATCCCCAAGTTTTCCGACAGCAATGCAGGGGACCCCACAGGGAGAATCAGATCGTCCAGGTAGCCCAGGATCGATATCCCCCGCTGTCGCAATAGTGCCAGGATCGGGGCCAACACCTTTGTGAAGACCCGAGGAGCGGAGGCGAGACCAAAAGAGTAACGCCACAAACTGACAGTGATCTTCTCCCACGGCAAAACTGAGAAACCGTTGGTGAACAGCACAGATCAGAATGTGAAGGTAGGCATCCTTGATGTCTATCGAGGCCAGGAAGTCCTCCTGATGTAGGGAAGCCACCACCGTGCAAATGGTTTCCATCTTGAACTTTTGAGCACGCATGAACACATTCAGTGCCTTTAGGTCCAGGATCGGCTGCACCTTGTCCTCCTTGGGAACCGTGAACAGGTTGGAATAAAACCCGGGAAAGCGTTCCGCGTGTCCTGCACCGCCCCATAGAGCGCCCGCAAGCGATCCGGGGATAGGCAGATATTGGAAAGGAAAACCTGACCAGGGGAACGGATTGAAACTTGATCTTGTATCCGGACCACACAACCTCCCGGACCCATTTGTCTAGGATCCGGGCCAGCCACAGGTCCAAGAACCGGCAAAGGCGTCCCCCCACCCCAGACACAGGTGAGGGTGCACCATCAGGCCGACGGGGCCTTGTCCGCAGGTCTGGCGGGAACCGGACTACTGTTTCCCAGCCCAGGGACGCTTGGGATCACCCGAGGGAGCCTTGAAGGGCTTCGCCTTATCGGCCTACCCCTGGAAGCCTGCAGGAGAAAGGTACTCTTACCCCCCATAACATATTTAATAATGTCGTCCAGGGTAGCCCCAAACAGACGGTCCCCCTGAAAGGGGAGTTCCGTCAAGGCCTTCTTAGAAGCCTGATCCGCAGACCAACACTTCAGCCAGAGCATACGCCTCATGACCGCCACCAAAAACGACAGACAACCCAAAAGGGAAGCAATGTCCAGCGCAGCATCGCAAGCATACTGCAGCGCCTGCACCATCTGGTCCAACAGTTTCTCGAATTCCGGAGGGACATGCTGGCCCTCCACGTCCCAGCGAAGCAGCTTCGCCTATTCAGTCACCGTTTGGGTGACAAGGGCCGAAGCGAAGGCAGGCCATAGCGCAGTCCACGCCATAGCGTACATGTTGCGAGCCACAGCCTCCACCTTCCACTGGAGTCACGGTAGCCTTGTTAAGTCTAGAGACCAGGAGATCCACCTTAGGTAGCACTGACCACTTTTTCACCAGAGACTCTCCTCAAAAGGGTAGCGCCTGATAAACCGCCTAGACACCCCGGGAGAATGTGTTCACCGCTCCCATTCTTTGCCGAGTAGGCCAGCAAAATAAATGGGGAAGGGAAATGACTTTTCCACCCTCTGGGGCTTATGGGTGCCAAAGGCAACCCGCGCCCCTGGAGTGACGACAGCCGCATCCTCCAACTTTAGGGTTTTGCGCACCGAAACAATCAGTGCACCCACCCGCGCCTTATCCTGCGCAGCAGAAGAGGCAGAAAGCTCATCCTCACTATCAGAGGAGGCACCTCGCGGGGTACCCGACCCGGCCGGGGTACCTGCGTCTGTAGTGGCTGAGTCAGACTCAGTCTGAAACATCAGAGGAGACAGGGGTGGGGGGGGGGGGGTCATTTCTGCGCACCCCGCCCTCTAAAGGCCACCTCCACCCGGGACACAAAATCTTCCAGGACTGCTGAAATCGCATCAGTGGACAGTTGCGACCCGGAGGGCCCTGCGGCCTCCGTGAGGGGATCAGGTGGGGACACATGGTCTGAGGGGTCCATGTTGCACTAATAGGACCCGCCGGCAAAATTAAAAAAAAATGACAGAAAAGTTTTTTTTTTTTTTTTTTAAAAAGGAATATCCCCACAGCGCCCCCCGGAGGTCAGGTCCACGCTACGGCACCCCGCCGAGAGAAAGAGAGAATAAACCCCAAGCAATTCACTTTCCCTGGAAAGTCAAAAATCTTCAGGAGGTCTGCATGTGTCAGCGGTGGATCAGAAAAGGAAACCTGAGCCAGAAGCTTCCCGGGCTGAAGAGAGGGGCTCCTCCCCCGAAAAAACACCTCCAGGCACACACACGGGCCTTCCCAGCAAAAATCCACCGCAAAAATGGCGGAAAACCACCCCCCAAGATGGCCACCTCCATAACTGCAGACAAGGGCTACAACAAAATGGCGGCCAGCACGGCAATCGGACACCCCCAGCCAGCCCTACCACATCATCCAGCCCTGGAGGGCCCGATCGAGGCCCTCCCCCGCACCAGCGATCGAGCTCCGCGAACGGTGCACCCCCCCATGCGGCCTGCACACCAGCCTCAGGAAGGCCCAGAAGGGCAAGGAGGGGGTCAAAAGGACAGAGGGAAACCCAGGAGTGTGACGGTCCGTGTGAGCGTGTACTCACCATACTAGGAACACAGAAGGGCGCCATCTCTTGACAGGACCCTACGCCACCGGAGTAGAGGGGCTGTCGGCCAAATAGGAACGCTGCAACATAAGCCCAGACCCTGTCGTGTACGTCCTGGCGAGACGTTTAACTCGCAGGGCCAGTCCCCGCCCAGTGGGAATATGTCACGGCCGTCCCAGCCGATGGCCAGACTGGGGTGATATGGGGGTCCAGTCTGTCGCCCAGCCTGGCATAATTGCTTAAAGAGCTCACAGGAAAAAAATTCCGTAGAAAAAAAAAAAAAGACTAGCTAAAAAAAAAAAAAAAAATCTACTTAAAAAAGTACTTCCCTGCCAGGACCAGCAAGGAACTAGGTCCTTACTCCTGACTAGGCAGATCAAAACTGACATCCTATGCAGGGAGAGGATATAACCCCAGGGACTGCCCATAGGCGTAGCCAGAAATCTTTTACTGCCTAGTGTCCTACTCCTTTAGGGGGCGGTATTACCCTACTGATATACATCAGAGGACTGCGTCTGTCAATGAACGATACAGAAATAGGTACAACTTACCTAGGAGGATTTGTTTCATATCGGTGTATCACCTGAGGCCAGTCACTTCACTGGGTATAAGGAAGGGTTTATAACCACTTAAAAAAAAAATTAAATAAAAAATAACCATAGAGTCTGGCCTATGCTATATTTACAGAAGTAAGACTCCATTCACACTAATACGACTTGTCAGGCGACTTGGTCAGCCTGACAAGTCGCTATCCATTGTGTGGTACAGGAACGATTCTAATAGGAGCGACACAAGTCGCTCCGACTTAGAAAAAGGTTCCTGTACTACTTCGGGGCGACCTGGAGCGACTTGCATAGACATTCATTTTATGAAGTCCGTGCAAGTCGCGCCAAAGTCACGCTGCACGCGACTTCACAGGTCGCCCCCGAAGTTGTGCCGCTGCAGTGTGAATGCGGTGTAAATGGAATTGTTGTGTATTTTTTTTGTAAATATTCTATACTAAAAAAAAACAAAAAAAAAAAAAAAAAACTTTAAAAAATTATTTTAGTCAGGCAAATATATAGCATATAAACATTTACCCGATTGCATACAAAACCTGGCAGTTGAAAGACCTCAAGCATTTCAGATTTTTGTACTTGCCGTAAAATGCTTTTTCCTGAGTTCATTAAAGGACACCATGGGGGTTGATTTCCTAAAACTGGAGAGAGCAAAATATGGTGCAGCTGTGCATGGTAGCCAATCCACTTCTAACTTAAAGCAGACCACCACCCAAATGGGAAAGTTCCGCTCCTCTGCACCCCCCCCCCCCCTCCTCTTGCACAATTGGCACTTTTGAGCAGGGTGGGAAGCAGTTACCCGATTTTGACAGTTACCTGCTCCCACTTCCGTTCCGAGCGCCGTGGCGCTCGGCTATGGAAGTTCTCCTCCCCCCTGCAGTCTTCTGGGACACCAATAGGTGTCCACCAGTCAGGATGCACAGCGTGACCCACGCATGCACAGTGGGCACCCAGCTGTGAAGCCACAAGCTGTCACAGCAAGGTGCCCATAGTTAAGCCGGAGCGGCTGAGGGAGGACAGAGGAAGAAGACGGCTGATACTAGTTTGCTGCTGGACCGTGTGACAGGTGAGTGGCTGCTTTTTATTTGACAGGTGCCTGCAGATCCTCTTTAACCTCTTCCGGACCGCCTGCCGCAGATTTATTTTGGCAGGCAGCCTCTCCTGCACGAACCGACGTAGCCCTATGTCAGTTGTGCGCCTGCTCCCACCCCCACTCAGCAGCGGGGACTCCGATGCACAGGGTTGTAAACACAGCTGACGATTCTCTCTGGAATGATCACAGAGCACCTGTGATCCTTCTATATAGGATCACAGGTCTCTGATCATTTCACAAGAACCACCCCCATAGTTAGAAACCCTCCCCTAGGCTCACATTTAACCTCTTGATCACCCACTGTTAACCCCTTCCCTGCCAGTGTCATTACAGACAGTGCCTATTTTTAGCACTGATTACTATAGTAATGTCACTGGTCCCCCCCTTCCCCACCCCCCAAAAGTGTCAGGGGTCCCATCTGTCCGCCCCAATGTCGCAGTCCCGCTAAAAATTGCAAGCTGCCGCCATTACTAGTAGTAAAAAAAAAACCTTTCCCGTAGTTTGTAGACGCGATAACTTTTGCGCAAACCAATAAAAATACGCTTATTGGGGTTTTTTTTAACCAAAAACATGTAGCAGAAAAAAATTGGCCTAAAAAGTTTATAAAATTTGATTTTTTTAAATTTTTTTTGGAATGTTATATAGCAAAAAGGTAAAAATTTTTTTCAGAATCATCGTTTGTTTATAGCACAAATAAATCACACAGGTGATCAAATTCCACCAAAAGAAAGTTCTATTTGTGGGAAAAATAGGACATCAATTTTATTTAGGCGCAGCATGGCATGACCGCACAATTCTCTGTTAAAGTAACGCAGTGTCAAATCACAAAAAATGGCCTGGTCATTAAGGGGGCAAAACCTTCCAGTCCAAAAGTGGTTAAGCTTGTTAACCTTTGAGGAAAAAAAAAAAAAAAACCTGGAAGCTGATGGATTTCTATGCAGAGCGGCACCAGAATTTGCACGCTCCAGTTTCAGTAAATCAACCCCAGAGTTTAACTTTTTCACAAATGGGCTTGATGTCACCACCTTCAGGACGCTAGGCACAACTTGAAGACCAGGCCTTTTCTGCAACGTTATGTTTAAACTAGTATTTTTTGCTAGAAAATGACTTTGAACCCCGTAACATTTTTAGCAGAAACCCTAGGTAATAAAGTGGCAAACGTTGCAATATTTTATGTCACATAGTATTTGTACAGCGGTCTTTCAAACGCAATTTTTTCAGAAAAAAATACTTTAAGAAAACAAAACACGTTAACCCAATTTTTGTATAATGTGAAAGATGTTATGCAGAGTAAATAGATTTCCAACATTTCATGCATTAAAATTGTGTACACTTGTGGAATAGCAACTAGGGTACCTAAAACTCTCCATGGGCGAGGTTTTAAAAAGGTTAACCGTTACCCGTTTAGAGTTACAGAAAAGGTCTTGTGCTATAATTGCTCTCAATCTAACAATTGCGTTGATATCCTACATGTGTGGTTTGAATACCATTTACATGTGTTTATATTTACACCGTTCCTTTATATTTTTTGGTATTGCTGATTTAAATTTTCCTATCCTGGCAGCATACATGAGGTAGTATGCTGCCATGTTGGCACCAGGAAAATATTGTATCAAATATTTACCATAATTTTCCTGATGCCAATCCATTGTAGCATACTACCACATGTATGCAGCCATGTTGGTGTCAGGAAAAGTATTTTATGGTGAATACACATCTAGTTTTCTCTATGGTTCATTGAACACATCAAGGATGGGACATCCCAAAGCAGTGCCAGACAGAAATAAAGGGGTAGGTCCATAAACCAGAACAGGGAAACTCAAACTGCCACCCATAAATATTTCCAGCCAAGCTGGCATCTGCTACGGCAGCTACCTCAATCTCAGAAAACTTGGTAAAAGGTGTGAATCAACAACCTACGTAGCCACCTTGCAAACCTGAACAGAAGCAGAAGATAAAATGCCTAGGACAAGTGAAGTGCCATGGTAGAAAGTGGAGCAATGGGAAACGGAGCCTCAAGGCTCTCAAACACAGGCCTGAATCATCCTTCTACGGATCCATGGAAGACTAGGGCCCCTGACTACATCCAAGACCCTCCAAAATAAAGTAAAAAAAACCTAAGAGCTTGAGGTCCTAAATCCTAAGACCTTAGGCAAGAACCGAATTCCGTCTTGCAGATGAGGGGTTTGGCCAACACCAGAAGGCCACCCATTTGATCTGCTTTTATTTTAAGTTGCATGTAGGGATCTTCTGAAGGAGGCGGCATTAGCTCACCTGTGAAAGTGTAATGAATGCTAGAGAGAGTTTGTTGTGCTGCAAACAGGGATCTGAAAAGAAACCTCTATGGAAAATACAGACTACTATTGGTGAACTCTAAATATACTAGTTGCCACATTGACCTAAAAGCTTTGATCCTTGGTCACAACCCTGGAAGAAAGCAAGCAGAGCAAAAAATTCTGATGTTCATCTGACTTCTTCAGAGCTTCATGTTCGTTGCAGAGGAAGAGCTTAAATGCGTATGGTTAAATAAAACCTGAGCCTACTCAGGGTCAGTGCAGGGTTCAGTGCTGTCTGAACTTCAGTCCCCAACCACCAGTGCAGACAATATGGCTGTCAGGTCTTAAGATAGGCGGGGACAAAGATTCTGATTTCAGCAGACAGAACATTCCCATCTCACTGCAATATCCAAATCAACTCCCATAATCTACACCCCAGCGGTGTGCTTAACATTCTATCACCTGTTAGTGTGGCCACAACCATTAGCCTCCCATAGAACAGTTTTATTCTGTCACACCCTTACTACACAGGCACCATTCTGTTCTGTGTTCCTAGTTGCTTCTCCCACCAGTACTGGTAATTTTCTACTGTTGGGAACTGCTGCTTTAGCTGGTCCTATGCGATATAGTTGGCCAAAATGACAGGGAACCCAGTACAGGTGGGGAGTGTATTGTGACTTGGGAGTGGTGTGGTTGCTGCACAGAGAAGTGCACAGGGTGGGCACGTTGACGCATCCCAGACAGGGCTGCCTATTCGGCACAGAGTCATGATTTCAATATTGTGGGTGGGCTGACAAAAAACAAACAGTCATTGGTTACCTAAATAAGGTGGAAGAGAATCACTATCCATTGTTACAGTGGGCAGACCTGGCAGCAACCATCAAGTTACATCAATGAATTTTATTTTCCTGTACCCCCAAGTGTACTGGAACTGCTGTAAGGGCTCATTCACACAACTGTTGAGCGGTGATGTGCACACATCAATGCAGGCTTCATGCCAAGGTACATAGTAAACAATTGTTTTGTGTGCCCTGTTCACCCAACGATCCAGAGGCAGGTTGCTGTGCATTTAAAAAAAAAGTGCATACATGCACCACCCCTAAATATCAGACACCAGCCCACAAGCTTACATACCCCCTTCAATGCAAGGACTGCTATGAACAAGTCCTTAAATAGGTTTTCTGGTCACACGCAAATGCAGCTGCACGACTCCCCTCCTCCTCTCCCAGTATACAGCGCTAGAGCTGCATGATTCAGGCAAAAATGAGAACCACAAATTTGCTTAGAATGAAGATCGCGATTCTCAAAATCTTTAGTTTTTTTTTTTTTTTAACCATTTGAAATAAAGCTGTGACTGGGATAATCCCCCTCTGTCATGGATCACCCCTGGGCACTGCATGCTGGCACCTGCTGGTGAAGAGTTGAGTACGAAAAGCGGTGCAGAGCCAATGCTTCTTGTAGCTCTCCTCTCACAGGCGGAGTGCATTTGATGTCACTCCACCTGTGACAGAACAGAGCCAGAACTACACAGGAAACATCGGCTCCGTATTGACAGCTGAGCTCAGACAGCCGGGATATCGCTTGGGTGTCAGGCAGCTGCAGCCCGGATGCTGGAGACTTGGGATGTCTGGCTATGTCTCATACCCAGGCAATGCATAACCTGCAGTCAACAGGTGGAGAGCCAATGCCAACCTTGCTAGACAGCATAGCATGCACAGCATACAGTGGAACAGGATACAAAGCTATTTAATATAATCAACCAAAACCAAATTCAAAGACAAAAAACACCATTTGCATAAGTGTCCAACCCGCTGAAGCCAGTGCTGGAGTCTACACACTAGGGCAACCTATGGTTGTGTTCTCAGTTCTACAAAATCACGTATTAGGGCCAGTTCACACTGGTCTGACATGCGCTCCGACTTAGAGTGCACAATTTCACATGACATGTCAAAAATCAATGGTACAATAACCTGCCTTAACTGGTCTGACTTTGAAAAAGGTTCTTGCACTTTGGTCTGACCTGGGCACGATTTCAGGCCACTGATTTGAATGCAAGTCGCATACAAGTTTGATCATCTTAACTGATCCGACTCGTGCTCTGAGGGACTTGAAGGGGAACCCGATGACAAAATTTAAAAATGGCGATTGCAATAATCTTAAAGTCTGATCCCAATCATTGAAGTTGCATTCACGTTTGACATTAAGTCGCAGGAGAAAAAAAAAAAAAATCTGACGAAAAGTCGTGCAACTTTCGTGTCGGATCAATGTGAACATAGCCGATCCAGCTTGTCAGCCTGAACAGAGATCATTCAGGAAATGCAATGTACAAAACAGACAAGAATTTACTTTTGACCACTTTTATTTTTTGTACAAATATTAGTTCTTAAGAGGAGCTGGAAGCTGCAACTGCGGCTCTCTTGGGTTTAGGTGTGGTACCCTCACGGAATCCATTCCTGTGTGGAGAGAAAGACCGTCATTAGTAGAGTGCACATCATACAGCAAATGTATTCATGCTTCTATTAGCTTATCTCAGTTATATTCTGAAATCACTAGAAATCTCATATGTTCAGACATTTATTTTGTGACATCACTGATAAGCTTCATTGGATCTTTTGTCAGGTTTAAACAATGAACGTTTCATAGATTCCCCTTTAAAAGTTTAACACAAACTACTATAAAAACAATGTTCAATAACTAATTCAGGGAAGAAACAAACAAAAACAGCACTTTGGGAGAAACATGCAAGTTACACTTCTATTCTTCAAATCAGTATTTAGCTGTCAACCTCCCGAAGACAAAGCCTTTTTCTGACCCCCCCCGAAGACAAAGCCTTTTTCTGACCCCCCCCCGAAGACAAAGCCTTTTTCTGACCCCCCCCCCGAAGACAAAGCCTTTTTCTGACCCCCCCCCCCAAAGACAAAGCCTTTTTCTGACCCCCCCCCCAAAGACAAAGCCTTTTTCTGACCCCCCCCCCAAAGACAAAGCCTTTTTCTGACCCCCCCCCCCAAAGACAAAGCCTTTTTCTGACCCCCCCCCCACTGACCCCCCCCAAAGACAAAGCCTTTTTCTGACCCCCCCCCCGAAGACAAAGCCTTTTTCTGACCCCCCCGAAGACCAAGCCTTTTTCTGACCCCCCCGAAGACCAAGCCTTTTTCTGACCCCCCCGAAGACAAAGCCTTTTTCTGACACCCCCCCCCAAAGACAAAGCCTTTTTCTGACACTTGTTGCTTAAAAGTTAAAATCAGTATTTTTGCAAGAAAATTCCCTAGAACCCCCACACATTTTTTAGAAGAGACCCTAGAGCAGGGGTGTAAAACTCCATTTCATCGTGGGCCACATCAGCATTATGGTTGCCCCCTCAAAGGGCCGGTTATATCTATATGATTAGATCTCCAGAGCACCCCACCTGGGGGGGGGGGGGGGGGCTTGGGCAAAGAGGAGCCTTTCTACAGCTGCACAGAGGAGTGCAGGATCTGGCAAAGGAGTTCTGTCCTCTCTGCTGTCGACTACAGAGACAAGGTGGGGGCAGAGACAAGGGGGGTTACTGCAGCTGCAGGAGAGGTGCGAGGGCCACATGAAATGGCCTGGGGGGCCGCATTCGGCCTGCGGGCCTTGTGTTTGACACCTGTGCCCTAGAGAATAAAAATGGCAGTTATTGCAATATTTTATGTCACTATTTGTGCAGAGGTCTTTCAGACAATTTTTTTTTTGGAAAAAACTTTCATGAAAAAAAAAAAAAAAAAAAAAAAAAAGTTAGCTAATTTTTTTTGTATAATGTGAAAAATTGTTATGCCAAGTAGATACTCAACATGTCATGCTTCAAAATTGCACACACTCGTGGAATGGGGACAAACCACGGTACTTAAAATATCAATAGGCGACGCTTTAAAATTTTAACGGTTACCAGTTTAGAGTTACAGAGGAGGTCTAAATGGTATAATTATTGTTATCGCTGTGATGATTGTGGCGATACCTCACGTGTGGTTTGAACACCGTTCATTGCGGGCACAAATTTTTTAATACTGTCCCTTTAAATTTATTTTTTTAATTACTTTTAGTAATGTAAACATCACTTGTGACACCAATAGTCACATTTCAGGTATTTTTTTTTGAGGGATCCGAGACCCCAAATCCTTCCTTTGCACCTTCCTTTGCACCTAAAAGCATTAAAAATGCCAAGCTTGGCTGTTTTGAATACTGACTTTTTAAATCTGGCGTCTAAGGCACCAGAAGGGATGTCATGACATCACTTCCGGGTTACTAAATCCAAGACCCGATTCCAGCTTTGTTTGGGTCTCCGGCCAGCCACTCAGGCTTCCAAGAGGGACGGGAGAGCCCGAACTGGCCCCAAAATCATTGGGAGGGGGACAGATTATCCTCATCTGCTATTACAATAAAGTCGACAGCCAGCTCTAGAAAAACTGTACCGGGTGATCTGTCCAGTACAACCACTTGAAGCAGAAGGCCGCATACATGTGTTAAGTCGGCATGAAGGGATAACGTGTCTGCGCTACTTTGTAGCATCTGGAAAACTGCGCAGAAGCTTTGGGTGTCAGTTTGTTGGTGGAGGTTTCGAAATTGTTAAAGGTGGTCCACTAAAAACCATGCCCCTTCAAGAGTAACTCCATTTTTTTTCTCTCAACAAAACATTCCCCTCCAGGGATTAATGTACATTACAGGGATTTTAACAGACTTTGTTGCAGATTCCTAACTTTTGTTATTCTGAATAAATACGTAGTGTAGCAGTTTGTATCTACATGAAAAGTAAATGTGTATGGGATCGATTTCAGGTTGATCAATTGGCAGCTGCACTTGGAGGGTTCCAATGAGGAATGCGGTAAGGTCTGCATCCCTTTTAGACAAATTCACATTGTTCCAGGAGAAGCCAAAAATCTGACCGGTATCTTAGGGCAGACTTCTGGGAAAAATGTGTCAGCAAATCACACAAGCAGGAGATGACATTTCTGGGGACGTTCTGTACACCATTTGTGTTCAGATCACCTCCAGATTGTATTGGATTTTCAGAAAATTACAGTGCTGCAGATAAAAAAAGCAAAGGTAAACTTTACTACATCCTATTGTCATTGACTTATGTACACTATGTTTTACCTTTATTTTTTTACCCTTTAAGTGACCCCCCAATCTTTGTCCTATAAGCCAACCTTCAACCTAACCCCTACAGATGTACCCTAATACGCTCAATATTTTACAGACTTTAAGTGCCGGTTCACATTTGTACGATGCGGGAATGCTGCGAATATACAGAGTGATCCCGCATCGCATCCGCACCCCTGGCAGTTCACACTGCCATATGCAATACGCAGTGGGTGTCAATTAAAAGTTGACACCCCCAGCTCAGATCGCATATCGCAGTGAAATCTGCAAGTTCGCACAGAACCAGATTGCACTAGTGTGAACCACTAAGCGATCCGATTCTGCTGCGAATAGAAAAAAGCCTCATGTGCGAGTTTAGTGCGGATGCGGTGCAAATTCAGCCATACCAAGTGTATGGCTGAAATTCACACCGCACATGAGATCGCATGCAATTTAGGAGCAGTGCGCTCCGAATTACATGCGATTTCCTCAATAGCACAAATGTGAACCGGGGCTAAAATGCAAATCCAATCCCAAAATGATCCCTTTTGTACACCCCCTCTGCACTAGGAGCTGCTTATTACATACATTATTCTCCACAATCTGTACAGATTTGGGAGAAAGCTCTTTGTTTTTGCAAAAGTACATTAATACTATATTGGTAGATAGGGAAGCTGTAACTTAAGAGGAAAAAAAAAAAAAAAAAAAAAATGACCAGTTATGGAGGAACAAGTTACATGCCCCCAGCTTCTTCACAACTCAGCCCAAGTTGCAAATCTTGAGACCCAGCTACTATCCTTCTCACATTAGGTTGGGGAGGAGCCTGCAATTTTTCCCATACAGGGGCACTTTGGCATTCCAGTATAGGTAAATTGAGAATAGCTTTTAGCTGTAGTTAGATCTGAAGTCTGCAATCACATGTGCATTAATGAAACACCCAAAGAACTGAGGCACGGGACCTGTGTTGAAGCACACTGCAGTTTGTGTATTCTGGTGCGTTGCCAACCGATTTCAATGAAAGGACTGCCTTTAGGGCAACGCATAAATACACCACAACGTGCCCGTCAAGGTCAATGGTGTGATGTAATATTAATTTCTGCATACACTGCAAAGTAAATAAATTCTGATCAGAAACAATTACAGTCTAAATAAGAACTGTGTGCATAGAAGACCTGAATAATGAAAATGCTATTCGATGATTCAAGCTTCTGCTACAATTTTCTATACGATAACTGCTACGTTCCACTGAACAAACTCACCTTGCCCGCAGCTCCATTACACTGAACAGTTTACAGAGCCTCATTGTACTAAGAACATGGACAAAATCATTCGACCACCGAAGATAGAATTTGCACATTGATTTTAAAATGGCTTTAAGTAGAAGGCTTTTAACGGCATGTGAATCACACAGAGCACTGTGGTTCCTATGCGATCCACAGTTTTGTGCAGTGCGCATTCATTTTAAATGGGTTGAAATTGCATCCACTACTTTTGGAAAAGTACTGTAACCAAAATGTGTTGTACTTTTGTACCACGCGATTCGGTGCAGGCAAATGCACTGCATTTGTGACCTGCGTTTGGGGAGTCGTTAAATTTGCACTCAACAGCTGCAGATCACAAAGGCAGTACAATTGGAATGCGGTGCAGGAAAACGGTCATGGATTGTGAGTTTCCTGCACCATGTTCTAGCGTTAACAGGTCCGCCAGCACTTGACATGCAGAACATACCGCAATTTTGAGTCTCCAGTAAAATATATAAATATACAGAACACTAACTTACTCATTCTGAATTCTTTAGTTGACAGGGATAGGTAGAAAACAAAATTCACCTGTCTTGGGCGCAATTTCAAAATGCCTAACCTGTGATCACCTGGTCTGTGGTCTCTCAGTTAGGTCACATAATTATGTTCCAAAGAGATAAGACTATCACGTTTCCACACTTACCTGAACCTGCGGTACACAACCTTCAGATGTCTCATGCGGCCGGTGCCGGTGGTGTTGCGTCTCTTGGCCTTGGCACTCCAGTTGTCTAAAGAAATGCCAAAGAGAGAGTTCATGATTTAGGGAAAAAACGCCTCTCATAACTACTACACAAGATATTCAGACTATATAAAAACAAAGATGCTGAAATGTTTATCTAACCACTTCCGGGCCAGAAGGTTTTACCCCCTTAATGACCAGGCCATTTTGTGCGATATGGCACTGCGTTACTTTAACTGACAATTGTGCGGTCGTGTGACACTGTACCCAAATAAAAATGTATATCTTTCCCCCCACAAACATTGCTTTCTTTTGGTGGTATTTGATCTGCCTTTTTTTTGGGTGCTATAAACAAAGTGACAATTTTGACAGAAAAAAATTATTATATTTCTGCTATAAAACACAGCAAAAAAAAAAAAAAAATCATCAATTTAGTTTAGTCGATGTATATGTAGGCTCCATCTTGTCCCCTTGCAGAATAGCGATCTGCCTTGTTTACATAGGCAGATTGCCATTCTGTCTCTCCCGGGGATGATCGCAATAGCCCCATTTTGCTGCAGTAAATACACAGCATCTGCTCTTTAAGTGGTTAATAACTAAAAGCAAACCTAATTGGTCAAAAGCCACTTAATGGAACATACTGAAAGTCAATTACATCCATCTATAATCGCTATCTTTTTTGCAGGTAAAAAGAAAAAAAGTGCATTTACCATTTAGGAGCCTAAAAGCATTGCAAAGCAGGCCTGCAGACTGTCAGTGTGAGCTGTCTCCTCGTAGATCAGATCGGCTGTTTCACACTGACAAGGAGAATCAAACTACCACAGCTCAACAGTGCCATGGTAGTTCATTGAGAACTATATGTAGACAGCCGAAAAGGATGTAGGGACTTGTAGTTCATTCATTCACAGAACTGTGTGGGGGCGGAGCCCTGCATGGCTGCGCTCTTTTCAAAAACAGCTGGCACGGGGAACTTCTCCCTATAGTGCTGTCACACAGAGGCAGCAGATCCCTTAGCGGCTGCAGAAGGATGTTACACCAGGGATCGACAAACCCCAAGTGCCAGGTCGCATCAGAGACTAGAATTAGTGGCCTGGGCTACACTGCGGCAGGTGTCTTGTCTCCATGCAGCCCCCCCCCCGTGTGGACTAAGATCCTACGCCGGCCAGTAAGGCAGCGGCTTTGCGGCCTGCTGTAGGGAGATGCTTACATCAGGGAACTGGCATCCTCTTGTGGTGGCTGTGGCAAGCAGTCACTGGTGGCACTGAGGGTTTCCCCTGCCTGTTCGCACTGCTCGGACTGGTGCCCTTTCCTTACCGGTGAGCGATCAGGGAGTGTGGGGCAGCTGGTCGGAACAGCCTCAGTTCCATTTACAAAGATGAAGTTTTTTTTCCCCCAATTAAATATTTTTATTCTCTGCCTGTTATGCCACACAGCTGAAGGTCCCCTTCACACAGGCTGTCTGATTAGGTCCGCCTGTCAGTTTTTCAGACAGACCCTTCAGTCTCCTCTATGGAGTGGCGGATGTCCACTGACAACAACCGCCATCCAATCCTGTTGGCCAAAAACAGACAGATGGTGGTCCTACTTTCCATCCATCGGATCGAATCAGATGGCATCTGACTGACATGGATAGGCAGTCCCATTTCCATCCGACTGCCCCATAGAGGAGAACGGGACTGTATCCATGTTCTCTCTGCATAGTGGAGCAGAAAGACCTGTCATCCACCTGCTCAGCGGGGATTCTCAGAGAAATCCCCGCTAAGCAAGTTAGTTCCGCTTAGCGGAGGTGCATGTGTGAAAGGGGCCTAAGGTGGCGTAAATTACTGCATCTCCTATCGCCTCCAACTTGCTGCACACCATCAAGCCAAGCACACGGGTCTAATGCCGGGCAACATCAGCTGGTTCATTTAAAACTGCTCCCCATTCGGCCCGTGTGTATGGCAGCCGGTCCGACAGAAGCCAGCCATTCAACGTGTGGGAAAAAAACTGGCTCCAAGATTTCAAGCAAATTTTGTCAAGCCCCGTGTGACACGTTCCTCCCTAAAATCTGGAGGAAGATGTTACATGTTCCTCCCGAAGGTGAACTTTTCTTTAAATAACTTTTCATAAAAAAAAAAAAAAAAAAAAAAAAAAAAAAAACACACAAACATTTTCAATGTATAAAGACATTTGAAGTTCTAAATAAAAATGCTCACGCAGCAATGGCACTGAATAGGAATATTTATGTACTTACACTTTCTCTTGCGCTTAGCTGGGTATCCACACTTGCCACAGGTAGACTTCTGTAGATGGTAGGCTTTAGACCCACAGCGACGGCACAGAGTGTGCGTCTTATTGCGGCGCTTTCCGAATGACGATGTTCCCTTCGTCTAAAGAAAGAAGAAAGGGATTTCAGAAATACAAGAAATTCCACAATCACCCTCTTCATGGTGTGCGTTGCATTTATCTCAGCAAGAAAATGAAATCACAGAGTATCATATGTTCAGACATTTATTTTATACACATCACTGATAAATGCAAGAAGTAAGAAAGCTGGACTTGACTCAAAAATGGTGGAGAGGAAAAAAAAAAAATCTGCACAGTCTAAACCTCCGTGTCAGTTTTATAGGAGGAATCAAGATTACCTAAGTTAATATAATCTCAATAAGGGTGGTGCATTACCCCACCGCAGACTTACTTTAAATAGGCTGCTAACATCACACTACATAGGTGGCTCCTTCTACCTCAGGGACAAGGTCTGCATGGAGTCCACCCTGGCCACATAGTCTGCATTGAGTCTGTGGCCCCTTCCACCCTGGGTACAAGGTCTGCATGGAGTCCACCCTGGCCACAGAGTCTGCATGGAGTCCATGGGTCCTGCCGTCCTGGCCACAAGCTCCACGGGTCCTGCCACCCTGGCCCCTTCCACCCTGGGTACAAGGTCTGCATGGAGTCCACAGCCCCCCTACCACCCCAGCCACAAGGTCCACTGGCCCCCTACCACCCCAGCCACAAGGTCTGCATGGAGTCCACAGCCCCCCTACCACCCCAGCCACAAGGTCCGCGGCCCCCGACCTCAAGGTCCGCGGGCCCCCTACCATCCCGGCCACAAGGTCCGCGGGCCCCCTACCATCCCGGCCACAAGGTCCGCGGGCCCCCTACCATCCCGGCCACAAGGTCCGCGGGCCCCCTACCATCCCGGCCACAAGGTCCGCGGGCCCCCTACCATCCCGGCCACAAGGTCCGCGGGCCCCCTACCATCCCGGCCACAAGGTCCGCGGCCCCCTACCACCCCGGCCACAAGGTCCGCGGCTCCTTCCACCCCAGCCACAAGGTCTGCATGGAGTCTGTGACTCCATCCACCCAGGGAGAAGGTCTGCAGCTCCTTCCCCCCTGGACACAATGTCTGCAGATTGGTTAGGTGGCAGCAGGCTTCCTGCTCAGAATGGTAAATCATACAGGGAAAGGGATAAACTCTCTGAGATATTAGATAGTAAGCTCTGTGGGCACAGGGATGGGGGTGTCCCATGCACAGCGGTGGAGAAGTTCTTCATAAACCAGGCTGCTCAGTGTTGGTGGCATTACAAGTCCAGCACTCCCATATCACACAGGGCAGCAGAGTACAGGCCTCCTCCCCCCTCCTATCTCCCTCTATGGGACCCGGACTCCATATCTCCTCACCTAGGCCTCCGCTCTAATCAGCACCGGAATCCTTCCTCTACCGCTTCGCCCCCCCGGTAATACCGGGCTCCATGTCACCGGGGGACCCCTTCTACCCCATAGCCGGCGGTACAGACCCGCTACTAGGGGGATGGAGACGGATTTGCACCGATTGTACTTGCCGAGAAACCATGACACTCACCATCTTCCCCAGCGGCTGAGACGATAGAGACCGGAACTAGGCAATCACTTCCGCTATATTAAGAGCAGCGCTTCCGCATCCGAGGCACTGTCACGCTCCTCTGCGCCATTTTAAGTGTGGGCAGGTGCTGGTTTGTTGCCAGTACGGGTTCATTGAAGACGCTGTGTTCTGGTCATTTCTCCATAGATTAGAATTGTGACCTTAATAAGAAAGAGCCCCGAGGCCAGGGGCAATAGAAGAATTTCACCTCCCTCCTGTATAAATCACTATATACTATATTGTCAAAAGTATTGGGACGCCTGCCTTTACACACACATGACCTTTAATGGCACCCAGTCTTCAGCTGGCCATACATTATCATAGCTGCCAACTGTCCCTGATTTCAAGGGACTGTCCCTGATTTGGAACAATGTCGCCTGTTCCTCTTTCCTCCTCATTTTGGTCTGATCTATATAGTTATATATAAAATGTACTTTTTATCTTTCAAAAAGTGTTTCCCAGAGCTAAACCTTTCATCCAATTTCTAAATTGCTGTATTTGTACATTTCAAAGCCAATATAAAGGAATAGTAGTGGTAAAAAAAGCACTTGTGAGTTTAACTAATCTTTATTTTGTATAATTCCCCTTTAAGGGGGTGTGGCAGGGGGTGTGTCCTATGCCTACATACTTATGCTCATAGGTGTCCTCCATTCCCATCTCAAAAAGTTGGGCGGTATACATTATACAATTTTATTGTTCAATTTCCTTTAGATTTACCTTCAACTATGTAGTACATGGGCCTGCCTGATTGCAGCTGAATTGAAAGTGTTCGGTTTGCCCTCATATTATATGGTTTTGGTAAATCTGAAAGAAAGTTGTAGAAGAAAATTGTATAATGTATGGCCAGCCTTAAGCCCCGTACACACGAGTGGAAATTCGGCTGGGAATTTTCTTTCGACGACCGATCTGCCGATTTTCGGCTTGTTAGTATGGTGCTCTCGACAACCGAATCCGACTTTCCGGCCGAAAAAATCCTGGTGTGCAGACTATAAAATTTTTGTCCTCCGTCAAAACACATCCGATTTTCGTGCAGTCAGTACAGATTTCGATGGGGAAAAATCTTATGAGCAAGACTGGGCATGCTCAGAGATGAAAGAACACATACAAAGCAATCCAACACATGGCATCACTTCTGAAGGAGAATTCTATCGTGCGGGAAAATTTGTGTGCAGTCTAGAGAGCACATTCCAACCAACAGACACCACTCTGGACAAAAGACGGACGACCGGTTGGCGGAAATTCCTTGTACGAGGCTTTAGTCTGTAGGGTTCAATATTGAGTTGGCCAGGCACTGATGTGGACGAGAAGGCCTGGCTCACAGTCTCCACTCTAATTCATCCCATAGATATTCTATTAGGTTGAGATCAGGACTCTGTGCAGGCCGATCAAGTTTCCCCACCCCAAACTCGCTCATCCATGTCTTTATGGACCTCGCTTTGTGCACTGGTCCAAATCATTTGGGGGGGGGGTTGTTTCTCAGGGGTTGGGCTTGGCCCCTTAGTTCCAGTGAAGGGCACTTTTAAGGCATCAGCATACCAAGACATTTTGGACAATTTCATGCTCCCAACTTTGTGGGAACAGTTTGGGGATGGCCCCTTCCTGTTCCAACACGACTGCACACCAGTGCGCAAAGCAAGGTCCATAAAGACACGGATGAGCGAGTTTGGGGTGGAGGAACCTGACTGGCCTGCACAGAGTCCTGACCTCAACCCGATAGAACATCTTTGGGATGAATTAGAGCGGAGACTGCGAGCCAGGCCTTCTCCTCCCCCCAGCTATCATGCAGCTGAAAACAGAGGGAATGTGATCACTTACAAAAAAGGAATACAAGGTATTTATAATTGTTTTTTTTTTTTGTTTTAATCTATACACAAATGTTTTGCCTTTCATTTTCATTTCAAACTGAATAGGCTTTCACAAGGTGATTGTTTACAATCACTTTAACATGCATTGACATAGCGTTTTGATGTATTTCCAGGTATCTGGACAATGCATCAGGGGGAAACTCTTAGGTGTGAATCCAGCCTTTACTTTTTTGCCCCAGTGCTCTTTTGTATCTTTGGGCTTATTCATACCACATACATTTGGGTGCATTGCTCAGCGTAGGCCCATTGCAATAATAAGCCAAAGTCAATTGCTTCCAATAGGCTCAGTTCACACCAGCTCATTGCATTGGTCAGAAAACAAAATATAAAGAACTTGACTTTAAAGGGCCAAAAAGGAATGCGGAAGTTTATGAATAAAGCACAGTAATTTGTAAAAACAGCATTTTATTGAATCACAAATAAAAAACTACACATGTACATAGTATAAGAAAAGAATAGAAAAATGCTCCATATCAAGGTGTTGATACAAAAGTACCAAGTGGATGACCATGGTCACAAACGGAGTGCAGTCTTAGCGGTCCCCGGTAATCCGAAGCGTTTCGCACTTGGGGCTTCCTCAGGGCGATAGAGACCAAAGAAAAGACCAGCATTCTACAGGAATGTATACAATAGTACGTTATAATAACTATACAAACAATGTATCTCAATAAACATATCATATACAACTATGTGAACATAAGATAAATTACTATCATTACTAACCCATATTGGTCAGAGGCGGGGTGACGCAATATCCCTGGGCAGGCGTCGGGGTCACTACATAGTAAAGATTGCTATATCTCAAAGCAATTGTATCCAAAACATTAAGATGGTAATAAGACAAGAAATCCCCCACTTTTTCCTTTTAGGTACATTCCCCCTACTAGTTTACGTATATTAATTTATGCAGGGGAGGGGGGACTAAAGACTTAAGAAAATAACAGATGAAAAATCAGCGCAAAAATACTGTCCTAAATATGTCCTAAAGTGATATGTGCCATGTGTGATATCACCAATTATATAACCTAAATACACAATAAATTATAATATTAATTATACAATTATAAACGTGCATAGTGCTGAAATAATTAACTAAATCTGCAAAACTTCTAAAATATAAATGTAACACTACTAAATTACAATCAAATATTCCTGCGATATGAATGTGCAAAATTTGCTGACCAAATTCTGTGTGCAAATATGTGCAAACAATCTAAATAAATCATCAACAATTCATATCTGGGACAAATTCAATGCTGAAGTCATACTAAAATTCATAAATATAAATAATTGGTGATCATTAAAAAGTCCCAAGAAAGGTCCAATAAAGTGCAAAAAATATGCCGGAAAATGTGCAAAAAGTGCAAATAAATAACTGTTACATAGTTACATAGTTAGATAGTTAGTGAGGTTGAAAAAAGACATCCGTCCATCCAGTTCAACCTATGATGTGCGTGTGTGTTTGCTTTTAACCGTACATTGTATACCTCTGTATGTTGTGGTCTTTAAGGTGTCCATCCAATAGTTTTTTGAAACTATCAATGCTCCCTGCTGATACGACTGCTTGTGGAAGAGAATTCCACATCCTTACCGCTCTTACAGTGAAGAACCCCTTACGCACTTTAAGGTTAAACCGCCTTTCCTCAAGTTTTAGTGAGTGGCCACATGTCTTATTGTATTCCCTTACTCTGAATAGTTTGTTCCTTATGCTAGGGTCGCCAGTACAGTATTTGTACATTGATATCATATCCCCCCTCAATCGTCTCTTCTCCAGAGAGAATAGGTTCAGTGCTTGTAGTCTTTCCTCATAGCTGAGGTCCTCCATTCCCCTAATTATTTTTGTTGCCCTTCTCTGGACTTTCTCCAGTTCCAGCACATCCTTTCTGAGGACCGGTGCCCAGAACTGGACAGCATACTCCAGATGTGGCCGGACCAGAGTCTTGTAGAGTGGAAGAATAATCTCTTTATTTCTGGAGTGAATCCCCTTTTTTATACAACCCAGTATTCTGTTGGCTTTCTTTGCTGCGGCCTGGCATTGCATGCCACTGCCAAGCCTGTTGTCTACCAGTACCCCCAGGTCCCTTTCCATCCTAGACTCACCAAGAGGTTCCCCCCCCAGTGAGTAGCTTGCTTTCTGGTTTCTGGCCCCCAAGTGCATTACTTTACATTTTTCTACATTAAATCTCATCTGCCATGTAGTTGCCCACCCCGTTATTTTGTTCAGGTCTGCTTGCAAGGTTTCCACATCCTGCATAGAAGATATTGGCATGCCTAATTTAGTATCATCTGCAAATACTGAGATTGTACTAGATATCCCCTCCTCTAGATCATTTATGAATAAATTAAACAGGATTGGTCCCAGGACAGAACCCTGGGGGACCCCACTTTCCACACCCGCCCAATCCGAGTACTCCCCATTAATCACCACCCTCTGTACTCTCCCCTGGAGCCAGTTCTCTATCCAGGTACTCACCTTATGGTCCATACCTATCTTCCTTAGTTTGTACAGTAAGCGTTTATGGGGAACGGTGTCAAAGGCCTGTTGTGACAAGTCCTCAGCAAATGGATGCAGTATTAGGAAGTCTAAGTAGACACCCGTGTTAGAATCGTTTGGCTCTGGCTACTGTGTTCCCAGCCGTAAGACCGAAATGGACATGCGCAGTACGTTCAAACGTCCTAGTCCTGCCCTACTATTTTCGTCATGTGACGTCCTCACATGCTGGAACCCTTAGTGTCGGGATGACACTTGTTGAATGTGAGTTGTAATTTCACTAAATAAAAGATAATGTATTGTACGGAATTACGCTATGTTAGTTCATCTTTTCTCCCAAACATATGACATATCCCTGCCTGACTACTTGTGGTTGTCTGTCTGAGGAGGATCGATTGGAGTGAGATATTACCCTGCCCATTTGATATAGACAATAGGCTGAACTGCTGGTTTATAATCTTAGCAGCTACTCCATCTGGTGAGTCAGTTTGGGGTGACTGGTGGAAGCAGCACAAAGGGTGCTTTTCGGCGCACATTTTTTTGCTGAGGATTTGTCACAATAGTTATTTATTTGCACTTTTTGCACATTTTCCCGCATCTTTTTTGCACTTTATTGGACCTTTCTTGGGACTTTTTAATGATCAGCACTGATTTATATTTATATTTATGAATTTTAGTATGACTTCAGCATTGAATTTGTGACAGCATATGATACGGCACGGGCACAACAGGACTGTCTCCTGAGAGGAGTCCACCATTACTCCTTCTGATATCCTCTGCCCTTCCTCCGGTTCCACTATGATCAAGGAGTGACTACCTACTTTAGAATATCCAAATAACTATATGCCTGGTTAACTACTTAATATCCCTTAAAAGGATGAAATGTATGAATATGGATATGGCCATTTTATGGAAATTTGGATATAACATTGGGGCACTATAAACGTATAATTGTACTGCATGTGCTTTTTCTATATATATATGCATATGCGCCCCAAAACTTGGTCTATATATATATATATATATATATATATATATATATAATACCAAAGAGGATATAATCCACCATTCCATTATCATCCCATTTCCATATAAAGAATCCCCGTCTTATACACTGCCTATGTCGATGTATGGATCTGCCGGCTGCTCCATAATCTTGCACACTAAGGAACACTAGTCGGTTTTTGGTCTCTTAAAGCCCTGAAGAAGCAAAACCAAGCGAAACGCGTTGACTGCACAGGGACCATTCTCCACCTCTTTTGCTGAGACCCGCCACTTGGTTATCCTTAATTGTGTTTTTGGTTTTAAGTTTATATGTTTTATGTATGTATGTCTCTAGAGCATGTTTGCACATGCCTTTTTATGAGAAAATTTTGACGAATAAACATGTGTTTAAATAAACCTGCTGTGTTGTTCATATTCTGACCATCTCAAATTTTGGCCTACAAAACCCCACCTTTTTTCTTTCCTTTTTTTCTGCATTGAATTTGTCACAGATATGAATTGTTGATAATTTATTTAGATTGTTTGCACATATTTGCACACAGAATTTGGTCAGCAAATTTTGCACATTCATATGGCATGAATATTTGATTGTAATTTAGTAGTGTCACATGTATATTTTAGAAGTTATGCAGATTTAGTTAATTATTTCAGCACTGTGCACTTTTTTAATTTTATAATTAATATTATAATTTATTGTGTATTTTACATTATATAATTGGTGATGCACATATCACTTTAGGACAGGAGTTCCCAAACTGTGGGTCGGGTCCCACTGGTGGGTTGCGAGCTGCGTTTGAGTGGGTCGCGATGAGCTGGAAATCACTGAGAGCGGGCCCGCTTAAATTGTGCTGTGCGAGCCTGCGCAAATTACAGAGAAACAAGCAAAACATTTTGGGGGAGCATACCCATGTATTTCTAAAGCTGGTGCATAGCTGCACCGGCTTTAGATATACATGTTCAGGGTTTGCTCCCCCAATTTTTTGCTTGCAAATTACAGAGAGCCAGAGCAGTCAAATCACGATGGATTCAGGACCCCGCCCATGCAGTTTACAGAGGCTGGTCTGCATTTCCCACAAGGAGGATACTTGCATCAGTGAGTACGTATGTGGGCTGTTATGTAGGATATGTTCATGGGTTGCAGAGCCAGCTCCTCGGTCCTGCTGGCGGCAGCAGTGTTTGCTAGACTGGGGGCGGGATTCTCTCAGCTATAGCGGGCAGAAGCGGCAGCCTTGGTGTCATAGGAGGACCAGGTGGCCCAGTGGTGTCAGGAGTTCATGGCAGCTTCTGTAACCCCAGAGGATCTGAAGGAGAAGAGCCAGGACACCAAGACCAGCATAGAGCTCCTCATCATGGAGACTCTGGGTGAGGTGTGACGGGCCCTGGAGAGGGCAAACAGGGGCTTCAATTTCACTGTGGACCGCTGGGAGAGGAAGGAAGGTGAGTGCCATATAGCCTTATATTTGTTTATATATTAATTAAGTGTATTCAATAATACATTGAAAAGTAGTAAATTGATATTTTTAATCTAACATCCTTTCCCTTTAAAATATGCATTATTATTATTTTCATTTATATAGTGCCAACAAATTCTGTAGCGCTTTACAATATTCAATTACAAGCAAGTGGGTCCCGAGAAATAACTGTATTCAGAAGTGGGTCTCGGCCCAAAAAAGTTTGGGAAGCCCTGCTTTAGGCTGGCCATACACTATACAATTTTCTTGTTCAACTTTCCTTTAGATTTACCAAAACCATGTAATATAGGGTCAAACCTAAACACTTTCAATTTGTATGCAATCAGGCAGGCCCTTGCACTACATAGTTAAAGGTAAATCTAAAGGAAATTGAATAAGAAAATTGTATAGTGTATGGCCAGCCTTAGGCCATTCACTCAGAGTATTTTTGCGCTGATTTTTCATCTGCTTTTCATCCTGCTGCTGCATCCATTTGCAGTTAATTGGCAGCAATTGTACTCTTAATTGTTTCTCAATACAGCCCTAGATTGTCCTGCCGCTAGATCCAAATAATTGTATCTTAAGAAAATAATAGTTCATGTGTGTCAAAGCAGTTGTCTATACATATTCAGCACTAGAGGGTCCCTGGCTAGAAATGTCCCTGTTCTCCCACTCCTGGCTGAGCAGAACCGTATCCTGAAAATCTCTTCAAGAGTCCAAACCTGGAAAAGGACCAAGAGAAGATGGAGGCACCTGTGACAGTGCTGGAGGGGCTCATTTAGCAGGTAAATCTGCCATCATGTGCTAATACTGTATGTTGTGCATGCTATTACATTATAGCTTAGAGCGCCAAGGGGCCATTTTTAAATATTTTAAACCAGGTTTATTTCCACTTTAACCATTTAAGCCCTGGAAGGCTTCATGACCAGGCCATTTTTTGCTATACGACACTGCGTTAATTTAACTGACAACGGCGTTGTTGGGTGACACTGTACACAAATAAAATTGATGTCCCTTTTCCCCCCCACAAATAGAGCTTACTTGTGGTGGTATTTGATCCCCTCTGCAGTTTTTATTATTTGTGCTTTAAACAAAGAAGCCCGACATTTAAAAAAAAAAAAAAAACAATATTTTTTATTTTCTGCTATAAAACATATCAAATAAAAAAAATGTAAGCTAATATTTATTCTGCTACCGTGTTTCCCCGAAAATAAGACTGGGTCTTATATTAATTTTGGCACCAAAAGACATATTTTCTTATTTTCTGGGTAGGTCTTAACATAAAATGTGCTGTCTTCTCTCCCTCCCTGCCTGTCAGGAATCCCCTGTGTGAACCAAATTAAAAGTGTTTGTAAAATCCTAGAATCCACTCTATTATTAGTATATCATGTCCAATGTGTGTGTTCCTGTATTATATATGTGGCAAATACCTTCCGTGACAGCGCCGCCTGGTGCTTCCGTGACCTGCAGGAGCTCTCTTCTCTTAGTATATCATGTCCAATATGTGTGTTCCTGTATTATATTCACGGCTTTTTTTCTCAGAAAATAGGTGCAGGAACTCGCCTACGACCCCCCAAACACACACACACCCTCCAAGCCGCATAAAATAGTGGCTGTGGTCAAATTTCAGTAACAGTGGGAGGATCTTAAAGGGGCGCTAAATGCCAGCAGTGCATTAGATACCAAGTTCAGAGTTGGGGAAGGGGGGGTTACATACAGAGTGCTGAGTTCAAGTGTGTGCAACATGCATGCAGAATTTGGGGGTGCGTTATGTACATATTGTCGAGTTCAGGAGTTCACTGCATACAGACTGCAGAGTTCAGCCTTCTGCCACAGCTGCATCCCCTATCCACATCTCACTTTCACCCCTCTTCAACTCTGACCTCTGCATGCAACCCCACCTCCATTGCCCCCATCTTCTCCACCCCTCCTCCTTAAAAGCTCCACCATCATCCACGTCTTACTTTTGTTTCTTTATTTTGCTGAAGCACTCAGCCAGCTCTTTTACCTCCCCATACACTGTAGGGGGCTCCACCTCTCTCACTTGCAGGGAGATCCTCCAGTAGGGGTGTAGGCATCTGCACTGCATCCCGGGCACCTGCATCTCCCTTGTCCCCATCCTGCACTCAGTAGGATCTGTTCAGGAGATCAGATTTGTGGGAGCTGTTGGGAGACAAGCTGTCACCTGTAAACACAGAAGCCGGACTTCTGTATTTACAAGTGATAGTGGTGAGAAGGGAGCAGAGGACCAAGTTCCAGCTCAAAAAAAGCCCAGATTGTATTTGTGTCAAATACCTTTGTTACAGCGCCGCTCTACGCTTCCGTGACCTACCGGAGCTCTCTTCTCTTAGTATATCATGTCCAATGTGTATTATATTTGTGCTAAATACCTTAATTACAGCGCCGCTCGGCGCTTCCGCGACCCGCCGGAGCTCTCTTCTACAGTATGCTCTAAGCACTGTTGAGTTTCTTCGGTTGGATTCTGTACCTTTTTTCTCCCCATGATCATCGCTGGGTTCTCCTGGGCAGGAAATGGTGTGGTGCAGGTGAATTCCGAGCTCCGTTGCGCTGTGGAGTGGTCCGTTGGCGATCTGCAGAGCGGAGCTGCTCTCCTATGCGGCCAACTCCGTCCGACACTGACAGCATTGTGAAGAAGGACGGATGATGATGAATCCTCACCGACACGATGCATCCCCTCCTGAGTCACAGTGACAGGCTCTCTCCACGCCAGGTGGACCCTTCAGTCCACTCCAAACAGCACTGACAGTCCTGCTCCCGGCTTGCCTTGCTCCGACCCATGTGCGAGGCTCCGGCCACTCCGCTTGTCTCCCTTGCAACATTACATCACACAACACTCTCCACCAGACCTGGCACCGTTTGAACACACTGTAGCAGGCACTCAGATGGTCTCGGCTGGCTCTGAACTAGAACTGCGCATGAGTAGTTCCGAGCGGAGCATTACAGCCATATTTTTTACTGGCAACTTTTTCCTGTCATTGCCATTTACTAGTGGGAGAAAAGTGCTCAGTTCGTACTGGTTGCCAGTAAAAATACTGACAGTTGGCAACACTGGCTCCCCTTTGTGTGAGCTCAGTTGGGGTTCCAAATTTTATGGACTCTATCGACTTGTATGGACTTGTGCTACCAGTTATGCATTTACTGCCTTTTTTTATCGCTACCTCATGTGGATTTACTTCCAATTATGGGCTCTAGCAGAGCCTGAAGTGATGAGAAAGGTCTCTCTTACACCTCTGACTCGGGGTCCCTGGTAGTGTGAACAGAAGGTGCAGGAGTGCAGAGTGGCATGAGTGCCTGTAGGTCGAGCGGGTATCCACGCCAAGCTGAAGAGGTCATCAGTAGACTTCATAAAAGAAAAGGAATTGGCAGCACTCCAGGTTTATTGACTGGACATCCAAATATGACAATCGTGACAAGGTAGACGCGTTTCACACACTGACTGTGTGCTTAATCATTACGTAGACTTCAGTGAAGCAGGCGAGCTGGTAGACAGCTGGTGGATGGCAGACTGAAGCAGGCTGGTACTGGCAACAGCGGGCAGGTGAGGCATGTGCTGGTAGCAGACTGTAGCTTAGTAGGCACAGCAGGATGTGGCAGGAAGCAGAGTCAGGCAAGCCGGGTCATACACTGGCAGGACAGGTCAGGTACAGAGGAGCAAGCAAGAGTGTGGTATGGGTACAAGCCGGGTCAGGAGCCAATCAGTGACAGAGTAGCAAATGGAGCAGACAAAAGTGGAGGCCAAGGACAAGCAGGGGTCAGTACAGGAGGAGTTCAGAGAGTGGTCAAACAAGCCGAGTCAGCAACTGATATCAGCATACAGAATAACAGGGAATAACAGGGTCACAGGATACAGGGAAGGCTGAAAGAGCACCATTGATCTTGAGCACGGGATAGCGCTTTTGGCACCAACATCTGTCACCAGTGCACATGAGCATGCTTATGCATGCTAATGCACATGTGTGCACGCACGTCTGCGCATGTCCATATGCATGCGTGCTCATAAGTATTAGCCAAATTTCTATATGTACGTATGGGAGGAAGCAGAAATTAGCATGTGAAGAGGCACCAAAGTCTGTCTAGAGAAACCATGTCTTCTACTGACATGCCCTTCCTGACAACATATCAAAAGAACAGGGCATATTCAAGTGGACAAGAGGAGTTAGAGAAGATGCAGTATATTGGTCTAATGAGCAGAGAAGCTGTCCTAAGGAGACTACAGCGTTGATTTCCTAAAACGTAGCCCTTGTTCACACCAGTGCAACTTGTCATGTGATTTGACAGTTCAAAGTCGCATGACAATTCGCACCCCATTTGCGGCAATTTGAAAAAGACTTTGAAAAAGATTCTTGCGCTATTTCTCTGAGATTTCAGCACAACTTGCATTGACATATGTTAAAGGAAGTAGCAATTATCAGCAAGCTGCACAGCAAATCCTACTGCTTTTAAGTCACACTGAAGTAGTGCAACTTCAAAACTGCACTGGTATGAACCAGGACTTAAGAATAAAAAATTTGGTGCAGCACTGCATAGAAACCAATCAGCTTCCATGTTTTTTCTGTCAAAGCTTAATTGAACAAGCTGACTCTAGAAACTGATTGGCTACCATGCAGAATTGCACCAGATTTAGCATTCTCCAGTTTTAGTAAATCAATATATTTCCATTGCTAATGACTGTTGTATTTGTGACACATCTATGACTGTCATATGTGTCACACCCTGTTCCCTCACAACTACTATGGTCACCCTCTTCTTCTATCCTATGCTCCCTCAATCACATCTTCAATCTCTCCCTCTCTACTGCCACCTTCCCCTCCCCTTTAAAACATGCACTTATCCCTCCCCGACTTAAAAATGCCTTACTGGGCCCCACCAGCCTGAACAACTTAAGACTCATCTCATAAACTTTTAGAATGCCTAGTCTACAATCGTCTGAGCTCCTACCTCACTTACAACAGCCTTTCGTGACCCCTTTCAGTCTGGTTTTCACTTACTGCACTCCACTGAAACTGTCCTACTAAAATTCACTAATGCTTTGCTAACTACTTAACCAATGGCCACTACTCCATACTCCTAAAACTAGACCTCTTTGCGGTATTTGATACTGTTGACCACCCGCTCCTCCTCAAAAAACTCCACTCTCTTGACCTGCAAGACTCTGCTATATCCTGGTTCTCCTCCTTCCTATCACAGTGCTCCTTCAGTGTTACCTTTGCCTCCTCCTCGCCACTGTCCACAGACCCCCTCCTCTTCTTCATCTACACCTCCTCCCTCGGTCACTTGATTAACTCCCATGGCTTCCAGTAACATCTCGATGCTGATGACACACAAGTCTATTTACTCCTCACCAGAGATGTATAGTAACTAAGTAGAACTACTTCACTACTGTGGGGTCGGGAGGTGTTGGTATGGGGCGCTACCACCTTGTACAGCAAATCAATTTGTTGTGTGTGATCCCAAGTAAAAGTGCACAGTGCTTATTTATTAGGAGATTATGTGCAAATTATAATATTAAAGTGCTGCGTGCTTAACGGAATAAATGTGCAGCTAGTGCAAACACACAAAGGTGGTACTCTCAACACCGTGGTGCTGAGTAGATTGTACCGTCTATGTGTCAATCATCGGATGTAAACGACCATTAGTCAGTGATAAGTGCAAAAAGTGCAAAGGTACAAATGAGTGAATAAACAGTATATTAAAACTTTTATTGTGACATCCCATTGCGGAGGAAACTAACATCCGTGATAAGTGTCATAAAAATCAATAAAATACAGTAAAAAAGAGTGGTGGGTAGATTGCGCCTTTAGGCGCGTGCTGAGAGTGAGGAGTGCTAATACCGGAGGTAAAGCACTTACCAAAAAACCTCTCCCTTATTCCACTTTCAGCTTGGTTAACTGTTTCTCCCTTCTCCCGATGCCTGCAAGATCTTTGCTATTGATTGTTCCACAGGTATCGTTGCGCTTGCATCTAGGGAGTCAGTATACAAAAGACCAAGAGAGCTTCCATTGCATAGTACAGTATAGCATTGAGGGAAATAAAGTAGCGACTCACTGTTAGGAAATTCACCGTCAGCTTGTTGGTGTGTCTCCGGCGTTCGGCCGTGCGGTGCTTCCGCGTTCCACCGGCCAGAGCCACCTAACCGGAAGTGACATATGACGCCGGATTGCCGCTCTACGCGTTTCGTCACTGCAAAGTCATCTGGCGCGGTACTATGCTACGTACTCCCGGGGTTTATATGGACCTCCGTATCCTAGCGACTGTTATGTGTACCGCCGCCATATTGGTAACCTCATGGAAGTCATACCGGCGGCCATCTTGGTACCTCTGAGTGCTTCATTATCTGGTCAACATGTTCAGGATACGGAGTTTATTTACATCATGTGAACTTCCTTCTGCAGCGGGCCCCATATGTTAAAATGCATACATTTCATCTCATCTTTTAACATATGGGGCCCGCTGCAGAAGGAAGTTCTTCACACACTTCTTCAGTCTCCTCTCACATTACTCACTTACTAACTGACATATCAGCATGGCTGTCACACCACTTCCTCAAACTCAGTCTTTCTGAAACTGAGCTGATAATATTCCGTCCTGCCTGTGCACCCCCCCCCCGACTTCTCCATCAAGATCAGCCATCAGTCTCTCTCTCCTCACAACTGGGTGCTAGGTGTAATCCTGGACTCTGATGGGTAATTTCAGGCTCCAAATCCATTCACTGTTCAAATCTTGTAGACAACCTCCAAATCATCTACAAAATACACCCCTTTTTAACCATTGAAACCACTAAGCAACCTATTCACTCCCTTATTATCTCTCACCTTGATTGTAACTCCCTCCTCATTGGCCTACCTCTTTGAAAGCTATTTCCTCTTCAGTCTATCAAGAATACTGCTGCCAGACTCATCCACCTTACCAACTGTTCAGCGTCTGCCACCCCTCTTTGCCAATCCCTCCACTGGCTTCCCATTGCCCAAAGAATAAAAAACACTAACAATAACATAAAAAGCCATTTACAACTCTGCCTACATCTCATCACCAATCTTGTCTCCAAATATCACCCAAACCGTCCTCTCTGCTCCTCCCAAGACCTCCTGCTCTCTAGCTCCCTTGTCTCCTCCTCCCATGCTTGTCTCCAGGACTTCTCCAGAGCCTCTCCCATCATCTGGAACTCCCTAACCCTATCTGTCTGGCTATTCCCACTTTTAGGTGATCCCTGAAAACTCAAGGAAGCCTATCCTGCCTTCAGCTAATAACGAATCTTCTATTTCTCCCATCAGTTAATCCCTCACAGTTATTTTTTGTTCCACCAGCCCCTCCCTCCTAGACTGTAAGCTCCCAGGAGAAGGGCCCTCCTAACCCTCTTGTATTGGATTGGATTGTTGCTGTATTGTCTCTCTTTATATTTTAATATTCTGCTGGAAAAAGTTGGTGCTATATAAATCCTGTATAATAATACTAAAAATAATAATAATGCTAACGTAACCAACCAACCAGGAAGCCAGGAAATAGGAGACATGACCAAGGTGACAGATACAGATATTGAAGGGGTGTTATGCTTGACCCCATCACAGCTACCGATTCCCCACTTACTGGGATTGGTCTTGCGGCACAGAGCACCTAGGGACCTAGCCTGTAGTCACAGGAGAGAGATGTAGAAGGAGCCCCAGATGGAAAAAAAGCATGGAGCTTTGGAGACGTGCGTTTCCTATATCCAATAATAACCTTTGGAACATTGTCACTGGGAGTGAGGTGATGGGTCTGCTGAGTTATGGAAGACCAGTACAGGATCCACAGTACCTACTGAGAAATGCTGCACACCTGGGGAAAGGTGATCTCTAACAGAACTTTTGTCCATAGTGCAGTAGTGTCAACAGTGTTAGAAGCATAACCATGGTTAACAAAGTGTTAAGTGTGCAAGTTGTCCGGCTCGCTTCCAAGTTCATTGCTGAATTCACATGATCGCAGCTTCCATCTGCCATGCAGGCATTAGCAAGCGCTGTATCATCGTGTCCCCATTGGGTACATTAATCCCCACTCACATGCTTTGTAAAATGTGTACTTTGAACTGCTATGGAGGAGTAAGTGCTGCAGAAAAACATGTACAACTTATGTAGCAGGCCAGTCACTTCACTGGGTATATACAACCACTTTATGTATTGTTAATCCGTGATAAATTTGTTTTTGTGGGATTTATTATGCTTTTGGGGAATTTATTATGATTTATTATGCTCACTGTATCCAATGAGGGAGCTTGTTGGTCAGTGGAGGAAACCCAGCCAGTGACACATTGGCTTTTGTGGGAGTCCCAGTGGGAGGGCATTCTTGCAATGCCTCCTGGGATTGCTCATAAAAGCCGTGGGGACATGTGACAGGGCATCTTTGGCGGGGAGCAGAGTCCCAGGAGGAGGCAGACGGCTGGTCTCTCCTCCTGCAGTGTGAGAGGAAGGGGGTCTTAGGTAGTCGGCCTAGTGAACAGGGTGTGGAGCTGAGCTGCAGAGGATCCCGTGTAGCTGACGATGGAGCTGCTGGCAGAGTCTCTCGGGAACAACAGTGTCCGTGAATACTAAGGGACTTGCCAAAGTCTAGCCCCAGGAAGGGGGACCACTCAGCTATGTCTAGACGTCCCAGCAAATTGTGCATAGTTCGTTCAAGTTGGAGTATCCCACTCATCCCTTCTCCTATCCAAGTTCTCAAATAAAACTACAAAAAACCAAAACCCCTAGACTGTTTTCTGACTGAGCCAAGCACTTTGAAAATGCTAAACTGTGATGTTGTTGCTATGGGTAACCAAGGGGAATCTGTAACCAGCAACTCCCATGGGAGTAGTGCTACAATTATAAATAGAAGTGCTTTCTATTGTCATTTTTGGCCCAGAAATCCCAATGTGCTTATCTCTCACTAAAGGCCCGTACACACGTACCGATCGTCGGCATACAAACGTCGGTGGACGAAGGATCTGCCGATTGTACGCGTGTTAGTATGGTGCCTCCGACAGATGTCTGCGCACAATCCGCGGACAAAAGTCTTTCTTGCAAACATGAAAATATTTGTATGCCGACACCAGAACGGACGATTGTTCGCCTGTCAGTACACAATTCTGCCGACACACAGCTACAAATCCCAACACGCATGATCAAACCAAATGAGTTCCCGGAAGAATTTTCTCTAGTAAACTCAACATTTTATTCAGAAAGAACTTTCGGCTCGCGGAAGTCCAAGAAATAGGTGAAATGCGGAGCACATGCTCATCTTGATAAATGTGAGAAGAAGGAAGATGCTGCTCATAATGCCATACTTTTCTAATAAAAAGGCATGTGTTCTGTTATGATGAAGATAATGTTTGTCTATTCTATCTGTTCTATCAAATTTTAGAATTAAATAATTTGAACTCTTCACCATTATTTTTGTATTTTCACACCAAAGATCTAACTATTGATATGACCCTTTATTCTTTTATGAATTAATGTCTAAAACATATTTTTCAGGTTATGCACAATATTAAACATGTTAACAAATTCAGATAGGCCATTTTTTATTTTCAATTTTCTTTATTTTTTGGATCTCAGCAAAAAAAAAACAAAGCAAACATCAATACTTTCCGTATAATAAACTAAACATAAAAAAGTTCCATTTGGACAAAATTAAACTAGAAACTGGCAAACAGGGGTAAAATAAATAATAGGGGGTTACACAAATTAAAGTTGCTGGTAACTGTAATCAGGTTGCCATGAGGGCAGGTTTGGATCCTGCTGGCCATATTGCCACTGGCCATGTGGCATTTGGCGAGGTGGTGGGTGTTGTGGAGGTGGAGGTGGAGGTGGAGGTGGAGGGCACGGGTGCTCCTGGCATGCGTGGCTGTGCTCAGTAAGTATGCCGTTTTCAGCGTTTTGCAGCACATCCAGAATAATTTTTCTGGCATACTGACACTGCCTGAGGTCCACCTTATCCAGGATTTTGGCAGTCATATTCCCGAAGGACTCATTGGCCTCCGGTTTCCGACGTAGGGCTATGGTGGCCTCCTGGATAAACTCGTCGGTGATGTCATCCACGTGCTTCCTCTTTTGCCTCCGTTTGGCAGGAGGAGGTGGTGGTGGAAAGAGTTCCGCAGGCTCCTCAGGCTCCACAGGCTCCCCAGGCTCCTGGCTGCAACCTGGCTCCTCCTCAGTGACACTTCCCTGTTGATGAAATGAACAATTGATTAGAATGTTATAGTGTATATAAAAATGCATGTTTGTTATATTATTGTGAACAAATAGCAGACTTTACATACAGTGGCATATCTAGGGTCTCCAGTGCCCTTGTTGAGGAGCTGTATTTGGCAACAACCCCCCCCCCCCCCAAGATCAATGTAAAACTGTAACCCACCCCCCCAAAAAAAAATTAAAGGGCATTAAAAGTTTCTAATTTGCCCCTTGTTTGCCCAGTGTAGAGCTCTCTAGTGGGCAATCATTGTCTCAGGTGTGAAAAAGAAAGAGAGGGTTGAGAGCTAGAGAGAGGGAGAGAAAGAGGGGGTGTGAGAGAGAGAGGAGGGGGTTGCAGAGAGAGAGGGGCCTGAACTTGCAGAGGACTTGATGTAGGGCATTGAGGGTGAAGCAGTGCAGGGAAACATGAATAAGGAAGCCACCTGCCTTGCTGACCCAGAGTGAGAGACCAGAGACATGGAAGCAAGGATGGATGGATCATTTGCAGGAGCTGTTAGTTTTGTATTAAAAAAGGTTGAGCCAGAGGAATGCTGAGGCTACAGCAGTGTTTCTTAGGACCAGAGGTGTGCTGGGGATGCAGCAGTGTTTGTAAGACCAGAGGTGTGCTGGGGATGCAGTGAGAGGCAGTCTCAGTCTCCTGGTCTTTTGGCTCAGCTGCTCTCAATGTTTTACACCTGCATGAAGCAGCTCTCAATGTTTTACACCTGCATGAAGCTGCTCTCAATGTTTTACACCTGCATGAAGCAGCTCTCAATGTTTTACACCTGCATGAAGCTGCTCTCAATGTTTTACACCTGCATGAATCCGCCTGCAAACTGGGGGTTCTGGGGTGTGCAGGCTGAGTGGATTGTTAAAATAAACAATAAAACAATGCCAATGTTTTTGTGACCCACCCCCCTTGGCCTGCGCCCCTGGCGGTTGCCTGTCATGCCAACCCCTTGCTATGCCCGTTTACATAAAGGGTCAATTATGGTTTAGCTTATAATTTTGTTACATGATTACATTTTAGCAGACAATATATTGTGAAATGCCATACCTGAGTAAAACTCTCCTCCAGGAAATCCTCATCCTGGCTTGGATCTACCGACACTGAGCCCTCTGCCGAAGTAGAAGGCAGTGTAGAAATTGACGGCCTGGATTCCATGGTGTCTGCCAGGAACCGCATGTTATCATAGTACCACAGCCGTGGTACATATACATTCCGTGCCCCTGCTCCAGACTGGGTGGAATCTTCTATTTTTTTTAACTCCCGCCTGTAGGCAGTGCGAATACTGTTTATTTTTTTGCGGATATAATCAAAATTTGCCCCAGGACAGACGGGCTTGTAGAAGGCCACCAAATGTTCCATGGCCTGTTTTCTGAGTTTTCGATTTTTATAATCTGCGGACTTGACTTGCCACAAACAGGGCAGTTGCCTGAACTCATCAATAAAACTTATTAAAAAGTTGTGGGTGGTGAAATTGTCCACCATATTGCAGGACAGTATATGCCTGCAAGACACAAAAAAACACAAAACATATTAAAATAGCATGTATTTTGGCACATAATAAAGATATTCCTAATAAAAGCTGTATAGGGCCCAAAACACACACTTTCTATTAAAAGAGTCGTACCTTTGTTTGTGTGGAAAAGTCGTGATTCGCCGCTCGATCGTGCTCCAACTCTCGATATGTCCGCTAGCGAATCGTCGGCCGAACGATCTGGCGTCCTTTAAATACAGCGCAGGCGTCAACTCCTCCTCCAGTGGCGGGCTTGTGCAGGGGTGTGTACGTGCCGAAGATCAGGCCTACATGCGACACTCACACCTGAGGCAGTGGAATAATCATTGTTTAATTAGGAACCATGTCTCAACAATCTGGGAGCTCAATTAGTGGGGGCCGAAGTGATTGGGCCACCCGAAAATCAAGGGCTACACCCATGTCAAAGCCAGAAATGGTGGAGATGGTCTCCATTTTAGAAAAAATGGATTACGATGGAAAGTTGGCAAATTACGATCGGCCCAATGCCAGGAAAGATGGCATCATGGACAAGGTGGTGGCCTGTTTGGTCAAAAAATTCGGTGTCGAGCGATCGAAAGATCAGATTCGGAAACGGTGGTCTGACCTCAAACACCGTGAGCAGGATCAGCTTTCCCAAATCCATCGGATTTTGAAAAAAAGTAAGTTTTATTTTTTTTTTTTTTTTTAATCATGCAATATGTTTTTTATAATTTGGTGTATGTTGTATTAACATGTCTAGATTATAATGTCTATGTAAAAAGTTAGATTACTCATTTTAGTTGTCATGTCGTGATTTGATCGATCTATTGTTGATGTTTTAGTATATGACATTAAAAGTCAGGAAGCCATAGTTAAAAATATATGTATTGTGTTGCAACGAACGTTCTTTCCTGCACGAATCTTCTCAGCAAACATTCCTATTAATCACAGATTATTATTCAAACCTTTAAATAGGAGAAAAACGTAAACTCCGTGCCAAACAATGGGAAAGGAGGAGGAGAGGTTTGCCAGCTCCATCGGCAGTTGTGGAAGAAGAGGAGGACATGGGCCCAGATGGTGGCACAGATTCCACTAAAGGTAATTGGTTCCTATGCACTGTCAAACATTAATGTACCATATTTTTCGTAGATAACCATGTACATGTCTTCATATTTGTTACTAAAAGAGCTATCAAGCAGGGCACCATGTCCTAACAAATGTACCTCTTGTGACTTTTATGATATGGCCAATGTTTTGTATTATGTAGATGAAGACATTATGCCTGAGGTGATTCTGGTGGAGCCTACAAGTGACCAGACACCAGAGCAACAAGAAGGTTGGTAGTCACAGATTTTTGTGTAGTGGGATCATAGAAATATGTGTATTTGCAATGATTGTTTAACCTTATATTCTTGTATTCCCTTACAAATTTACATTGCAGATGTTGCGTCATGCCAGGATGTGGCATCCCCAGCCAGGTCTGAACCAATATCTCCTGGCAACTTGCCAAGCAGCATGGAAGCCACTTCAGAAACTGTGGAGGAACCAGGACCAAGTGTCCAAGAGCCAATTGTGTGCCCACGTAGGTTTTTTCAGAATGATTTTTATCAGTGTTATTTTTAGCCTCCAATTTACAACACTAGTTCCCTATGGGAGCCTCTTTATTTGAATGGAAGTCGCACCGTAAGTCGGATCAGGATGCTCTGACTTGCGGGGCCACTTGCGTTGTGAAGATTTTTGAGGGGGAACTACACCCAAAAATTGAACAACCCACCGTGGGTGTCCCCCCAAGTTCACAACCAGGCCTTTTGTGTGTGGTATTGAGTTTGAGGGTATGCCCACAACAAAAAGACAGCGTGGGTTACCCCCAAAACCCCTACCAGACCCTTATACAAGCATGCAGCTTGTCAGGCCAGGAAAGAGAACGAGCAAGCGGACCAAACACCCCCTGGACCACAGCAGGACACATGCCCTCAACATGGGGGGGTTTTGTTGCTTTGGGCCAGGGGGCCTCTGCACCGCACACCCAAAAGCACCTTACTCCCATGTAGAGGAGGACAAGAGCCTCATCCCCACAACCCTGTCTGGTGGTTTTGGGGGGTCATGCGGCCAGGGGGTTCCTAGGACTTTGGAAGCAACCTTTAACAAAGGGTGGCCCCCAGATCCCAGACCCCAATCACTATGTGAATGGGTATGGGGTACATAGTACCCCTACACATTAACCACATAAATGGAAGTGTATGTGAATAACGACAGGAGACGTTTATGAAATGTTCTTAAATATCTTCATCCGGTCTTCTCCACTCTGCTCTTTGGATCTTCTCCTCTCCACTCTTCTGCTGTCCAATCTTCTGCTCTTATGTTGTCTGCTCTTTTGCCCTAGGCTCTTCTTCTTCCTCCTGTCCTCCTCCAATGCTGTTGCCGTGCATTCTGCCCGTCTCTGGTCTCTGCATCTTAATATATATACATTACAACCATGCCCTCACAATGACGTCATCATGCGTTCACACCCCTAATGAATATATAGTAAGCTCAGGAGACCGGCAGAATCATCAGCAACAGCATCGGAGGAGGACAGGAGGAAGAAGAAGAGCCTAGGGCAAAAGAGCATAAGAACAGGGTAGGTATTAACTCGAGAGGAATTTAAGATTACCTGGACACCAAATGTTTCTCTATTATTATGACCTCATGTAGGTGATTCACATTGACTCATTTTTTTTTAATTTTTACAGACCATGTTTTACATAGTTGCACATTAGCCAAATTGACCCGTGAGGCTCTCCAATGCTGCGCAGACCTGGAACAAATAAAGGAGACTGCAACGGCATTACAAATCAAAATGCGCAATTTTGTGGACATGATTGGCAAATTTTAAGCCACAATTTTACTAGGTTTTTAATGTTTGTATTGGGATGTTCCTGATGTTACAATTTTTTTAGAATGTTTTAGGGCATTTTAATTACACTCAGATGTTAAAGAGTGTACCCAAGTTTGGGAAAAGCACTTTACAACACCCTAACCCTAACCCTAACCCTAACCCTAACCCTAACCCTAACCCTAACCCTGTGAATGTTTGATACTAAAACGTTTTTACATTCAACAATGTGTGTTCAATTCTTTATTAGACTTTAGTTGGGGGGTCGAGGTCTAAAGCTGTGTAAAGAAGCACTAAATGTATGATGGCTGTCCTATTCCCATATTTACATGTTAATGAAAGCATTTTGGTCACTGCCATATGCGAGTTGCTGGAGGTGTCAATGAAATGTTAAAGATACCCCCAGTTTTAACGCATATCACAGTGCGATCTGACATTTCACACAGGATCGGATCACACAAGTTTGAACGATTGTGCGATCCTATCCTGATGTGGCTGAATAAATGCATCATGTGCGACTTTTGTGCGAGTGCAGTGCGAATTGAGCCATACAAACTGTATAGCTGATTTTCGCATGAACATCTGATCGCATGTAATAAAGGAGCAGTGCGCTACGATATTACATGCCATCAGATGTGCAGTGTGAATTGAGACATACACTTTGTATGGCTACATTCGCACTGAACACGCATACAAGTCGCACATGACCCTTTATTTCTGATGTATCTGGATCGGATCGCACAGTGCTTAACACTTGTGGAATACAATCCTGTGCAAAAAGTAAGTGGCGGGTCACCCTTATGCAATGCTGGAAGGCTGCAAAGTCGCAGACTTCCCGCATCGCATAAGTGTGACTCAACACTCAAGGTACTAGCAGTCCTAGGATTCAATATGGCATTGATATTGCCAGTAGCAATCAGTGTAGGGAGATCAGTGTAATCTATAGTGTATTGCTTGTTCGTTGCTCTAGTTCACTTTCCATTACCTATATATATAACACTTTGAGATGAACAATGATCAAGTTTCACATAACACTGACATATCCTAACATTGGTGGGCAGTGAGAAGGATGTCATAAATGAACACAACATAACAGGTGTAGGTACTTTGTTAATACCCTAATGTATTATATGAAATATATAGTATGGGCAACTTCTGGACAATGAACACCAATGTAAGGTGACATTAGATGAACCTTGGGTGTGACCTAGTTCTCAATGTGACAGGGTTTGTGTACATTTTGTGGGGTGCAGAAGGCCCTTGTATTTACACCACTGGCTAAAAAATAACACATGGCCATCATCACTTTGGATCAGCTGGTGAGAGACTACAGTCAAGAAACACACTGATGAATGTATTAACCCTTCCAAAGTCACACATATATAACACATGATTAACCCAAATAATTGTGTTTGGCATATGTGCCCAAATGATTATAATCCACAATACAGAATCATTGCAATTTTTGTTTAATGTGTTGAAAAATAATATATCTCTGACATTTATCTTGTGTGTCCAATCTTTAACAAGATTAATGGGTGTGTGACAGTGATTGCTGCCAGGACACAGCTCCTCTCCCCACGAAATAGTCCAGATATTCCTGGCGGATCTGACGGGCCCTGTGTGATGCCAATGCTGACCGTCCAACTTCCATTGACGTCATGGACTCCACTTGGTTAGAAGGTTGGGCCTCTCCACTTGTACCTGGCATAGCAGGGTCAGTATCCAGTTGCTGCAAGACATAATTTTGTGCATTCCTGCGTAGGAAGTTGTGCAAAATGCAGCAACACAAGACCACATTATCCACTTTGTACAGTGCCAGGTTTATGGACGTCAGGAATATCCGGAACCGGTTGGCCATTATCCCGAAGGCATTCTCCACAACTCTGCGAGCTCTGGACAACCGGTAGTTGTAAATCCTTTGGTCTGGGGTGAGGTTCCTCTGAGGGTAGGGCTTCATGAGATGCTCCCCAAGCGCAAAAGCCTCATCTGCGATAAACACAAAGCTCATACCCTCAACAGTTTGCTCCCTGGATGGCAGGTTCAGAGTGCCGTTCTTTAGACGACGAGCGAACTCCGTCTGATCAATAACTCCCCCATCCGAATTGCGGCCATTTTTGCCAATATCCAAAAAAATAAACTCATAGTTTGCATTAACTATGGCTAGCATGACTATACTAAAAAAACCTTTATAATTATAATAAAATGTGCCGGAATTCGGAGGGGGGACAATGCGGACGTGCTTCCCATCAATAGCACCCCCACAATTGGGAAAATTCCACTTCTCCAGAAATTGATCAGAAATCTCCAGCCATTGCTCTGCGTTTGAAGGAAACTGTGGGGAAAAAATAAAAAAAAAAAAAAAAAATAAAATTAGTGCTTGAGCACATCACATTATTAATTACACACACAGTTGTCTGTTAAATGCTTATGCAACTTGCTAAAAAAATATACAACAGGAAGGCAAAGGTTTGGATATGGGGATGTAACATCTACATACATTTCTTTTCAACCTCCTATTGTTCTTATATTGTAAAGGGCCATACACACTAGAAGATTCTCTGAAGACTTTTTCGTGCAGATTTAACTTTTCTATGTAGTGCAAGGGCCTACCAGATTGCATAGGATTTGAAAGTGTTTGTTGGACCTCATATTATTTGGTTTTGGTAAATCGGAAGGATAAATTGTTCTGACAATCTTCTAGTGTGTATGGCCCATTATACTCACCAGCTAGAGCTGAGATTTACAAACTACGGCCCTCCAGCTGTTGCAGAACTACACATCCCATGAGGCCTTGTAATTCTCTGACATTCACAGACATGACTAGGCATGATGGAAATTGAAGTTCGTGAACAACTGGTGGGCCATAGTTTGAAGACCTCTGAACTTGAGCTTTGGTATATGCTGACTTTGAGATTTAGCATGTGGGTGGGGGGATGGGTAAGTAAAACTGGGCATTTATACATCAATTAGGGCTTGTGGTCAGTGAAGGTTTTAACATCATTACATAAACATACAGAATCATAGGTGGGAATGGATGGACTGATGTATTTTAGATAAATCATTAACTAGGTACTAAAACATTGGCCAAGGAATAATTGTTTGAGGGAAAGCAATAAAATGACCCAAATTCAAAATACTGTTAACAGGCAATGCGTTTAGGGACACATAGGAGAGAATGGTGGGGTGGTTAGTGGGTAATTTTACAAATGGTTAAAGATAATCTACATCTTTACTACTATGTGCATGCGGACAGAGGGTAGTTTACAAATAATGGCCTGTGTCAATTGCTGTACATCCAAAAACATCATAATTCGGGTGAAACTAGTAATACATGTAATGTAATGTAAAAAATCAAACATACCTTGATATAGTCCTTCTGCAAGACCTTGATGATGGCAGAGCAGGTCTCAGGGATGATGACTCCAAGAGCTTGGGGGGAGATGCCTGTGGTGAACTTCAGATCCTGCAGGCTTCTCCCTGTTGCAAGATACCTCAACGTCGCAATTAACCTTTGCTCAGGAGTAATTGCAAGCCGCATACAAGTATCCTGCTTCAGAATATAGGGGGACACCAGGGCAAGAAGACGGTAAAAGATGGGATCCGTCATCCTCAAATAATTCCTGAAGTCATCAGGATTATTTTCCTGGAGCTCCCTCAGCAAGGACATATGAGAAAATTGATCACGGTTAAGCAACCAATTTTTCGTCCAGGAGGTCCGCTTCTTCTTCCTATTGCTCGTACGTCGTCTCAGAGCCAAAACTCCAACACTAACGACAGCAACGGACGAATTCACGGTCGCCATAATAAATTCTCGAACGATGTCTCGGAAAATAGCGAAATGTCGTCAACCAAACAAATGCTACCGAAATCAGCGCGAGATGCCCAGAAGGGTCACGGCCAAACACTCACTTCCTCTTTTGTAGCGGCGAACGTGCGTGGAACGTAGTGACGTCATTTTCTGTCGGAAGACAAATGTCCTGGGCAAGTTTGGAGCACTTTTCAACAGACAAACAACAAACACACCAGCCGCGAACATTTGTAGGACGTTCCGTCGGCCGACGATCGGTACGTGTGTACGGGCCTTTACCTCTATCTATATATCTATAGAAGCTTTGAACCTTCATCTATCTGTTTGGATGTTTAAAAATGCTTTTTGATTCCCGCAAGTGGGTTTTTTGGGCGTTTTGGAGGGTTTTCGTTGTGGTTTTGTTGTGTATATGGGTTTGTATTATTGGTTCTTTACTGTTTTTTGTTTTTTATTGGTTGAGCCATATGGATGTCTTTTTTCAACCTTACTATGTAACTATATTATTTTTTCTTTATTTGCTATTTTTATCCTCACGAAAGTGAAGTTACCCTTTAAAGCGTAACTCGACTTTTGTTGAGAAAAAAAACATTCCCCTCTGGGTGATCTCTGTACATTACAAGGATTATAACAAACAATATACTGATATGAAGTCCACTTGCAACTATGGATGTGCGAATTTGCGATCCCCTCATCAGTACAGATCAGCAGTCACTAGATGGCAGTGTTGTACTTGTTAAGGATCACAGTCGTACATGTTTGTTAATTGTAATGTTGCTAATAATTATGCAGCAAGACACACAAATAACAATTGTCTAAATGTGATTTGACAGCTGCGAGCATCTGAAAATGTGTGTTGACTTTGAAGGCCCATTCTCCAGACATCCAAAATAATATATTTATATTCTTTTCTGCTGTCTGATTAAATCCGGTTACCAGCACTGGATGGTATACAACATTATTTCAATTTTCTGTGAGCATTTCAAACCTTTTTTTTCTTATTATTGTTTGCTGTTCTTTGCTGTGTTTTTTTTTTTTGTATGTAACTATGCAGCATTCTGTGGAGGTGTTAGCAAATACAAAAGGTGACTGGGTCTCTTGTATTTCCATTGCAGGTAAGGGGCATTCCACCCTAAAGTTATATATTTCAGTAAAAACCAAACTCTGATCAATTAAAAAAATGATTTCTCTTTCGTTCATTGACGGACACAGCTCCAGAATCTTTTTGACCATTGGGTTATGCTGCCCCCTACAGGAGTAGGACACTAGGCAGGAAAAAACATTACCACACCTATAAGGCAGTCCCAGGAGGTATACTCCCACTTCCTGCTATAGGCACTCATTTTTTTTTCTGCCTAGTCAGGAGTAAGGACCTAGTTCCTTGCAGGGATCTCTGGTCCTAGCATTTTTTTCTTCTTTAAATTGATTTTTTTCCTCTTTTATTATTATTTTGTTCCTGTGAGAACTACAATCAACTGCCGGACTGGGCGACGTAATGGATATTCTAGATCCTTACAGTCTCCCCAATCCGGCCAGCAAGCGTGACCCGATCTCAGCCCTGCGCTAGGTCGTCCACGACATAGCCCCACTGGACGGGGGCTGGCCAGCGAGCTAAACGTCTCGCGAGGGCGCTCAGACCTGGTCACAGCCTTTTTCTGGCCCGCAGCACCCCCATTCCAAGATGGTGTGGTGGTCTGCCTGGAATGGTGCCCATCCGGTTTCCATGGTGCTTTAAATAGTGTCACCTCTTTCACTGGTGGCCTAGAGGTGACTGATGATCTGACCCCCCCGAGTTCCCACCCTTCCCGCATAGCATCCCCCCTCATTTATCAGGGTTCTGCTGTGGACCACCCCCCTTTTGCCCACACCTAGCTCCCCCTCCCTTCCCCTCATATGGGTGACTGTACAGGAGATGTTGAGCGGGTAATAGGGGCCGGGGGGGGGGGGGACACGCCATCAGCTGCAAAAAAACACATTTGGGGGGGATGGTATAGGTGGAGGGCTCCTGCCAGGGCCCCCCCATTCCTGCCTATTCATTTCTGCGGTCCTCTGGGGGGGTCTCGGGAGCCGCAATTTTGTTGTGGATGGCTGCTGTATCTATCGGCGGCAATGCTTGTGTAGTCTGACGGCCATTTTCTTGTAGTTTCCCATTGAATAATGTGGCGGCCATGTTTTTGAAGCCTACAGAGTGGTGATTGGTGGTGGGCCTCTAGAGCGTCACGGCATGCAACTAGACGCTCTGCTCTGGGTCGGTGGTGGTGAGTCCCTGAGGGTGTAAACGGCTCTCCCTCTTCTCTGCTATAGCAGCAACTGGGTGTGTTGGGACTTGTGGTGCCGCTTGTGCAGCGGTGGGGATTTTTTAGCAGCGTTTTTCCTATTTTGCCTAGGTAGTCCCTGGGTTCACCATGTAGTCCCTGGAGCATGTTTCTCCACCTGACCCTCTTTCAGAGGCTGAGGGGCCCTCCGGGGCCCTGCCCGCTTTGTCTGCCATGACAACGGTCCTGGAGTCACTAGTGTCCAAGGCAGATATGGTCCTGCAATACAGGACAGGCAAAAAGCGCCCCCCGTCTTTATCTGTATCCTTTGTCTCCTCAGATTCTGAGGCTGGTTTGGCCGTCGCAGACACGAGTCTCCCTACTGGGTCTGCATCCCTGCACCTTGAGTGCTCCGATAGTGAGGATGATACCTCTTCCTTACAGCACAAAAAGGCGCTAATGGATGCACTGGTTGTAGCAGTGGGATAAACTTTAAACTTTAAAACTGGAGGACACAGCTACTGCTGCGTCGGAGGAGCTGGTACGTTTCGGTATCTGCAAATCCTCTAAGGTGACTAAGGTGTTTCCCTTTCTCGCTTATTTTGACAAAATTGTCGCAAGTCAGTGGAGGTACCAAAGCGTTTCGCTAGGAGGTATCCTTTTGAAGAGTTCCTGTTAAAAAAGCTGACAGTCCCACCTGTGGTGGACTCTCAAGCTAAATAAAGCCACCCTTCTCCCTGTGGAGGGCTACTCCATCTTTTAAAGACCCTTTTGACAAGAAAGCTGAATCTCTAGTCTGACATCTTTTTACCATGGCTAGTTCCATCCTTAGACCGGTGTTTACCACAACTTTGGTCTCCCAGACCTTAATGGAATGGGCAAAGCCTTTGCGCCAGGATTTGGAGGGGGAACACATTTCCCTTAACCTCGTGGAGGTGGCGGACCAGTTGGTCCAGGGGTTGCAGTTCATCTGTGATGTCTCTCTAGATGCTTTTGGCTCAAACATTGGTCTGCGGACCAGGCTTCCAAGAAGGTCCTGTCTGATCTTCCCTTTGTAGGGGATCGCCTGTTCGGAGCTTCCATGGATGAGATCATTAAGGGTCTTACAGGGGGGGAAGAGTATACTTCTCCCACCGGCTACCAGGAGCAAGGAGGCTCATCATTAAATGTGGGCCTTTCTTCTTGGCTCACAAGCGGCCCTTTAATTTCTTTAGGATCTCAGGACAAGGGATCGAATTCCATTCGAACCCCCTCGGGAGGTTCCAAGAGGCCCTGGTCTAGTAAGCCGAGAGCGGGTCCCTTTAGAACCGCAGACAAGCCCTCTTCTGCCTGAAGGAGCGCCCTCACCCGTATCTGAGGTGGGGGGAAACTTTGCTTTTTTCCAGACCCGTGGACCTTCTTGATTCAAGACAGGTGGGTGCACAAGCTGATTCGGTCCGGTTGCAAGATCAAGTTCCGGTCTTCGCCTCCGGCAAGGTTTTTCCCTTCCAACCTGCATTTGTCCCCAGATCGCCTGCGAGGTCTCCCTGGGCGGTGCAGGACTTACTTCTACAAGGGGTAATTTTTCTGGTTCCCGACTTGGAACGCTTTCAGGGGTTTTACTCAAACCTATTCCCAGGAAGGAGGGGAAAGTTTGTCCAATCCTGGACCTCAAGGCCTTGAACCGCTTTGTGCGGGTACAAAAGTTTCCTCAATGGTAGTGGCATCCCTTCATCAAGAGGATCTTCTGGCCTCTATAGATATCAAGGATGCTTACCTTCATATCCCAATATATGTCGGACATCAGCATTTTCTTCACTTTGCCATGGGCAAGGAGCATTATCAATTCATGGCATTACCCTCTGGTCTAGCCTCAGCTCCTCGGGTGTTCACAAAAGTGTTGGCCCTGTTGTTAGCGCTGTTGCACCAGTGGAGGATTGCGGTACTGGGGTACCTGGACAATCTCTTTCTGCGAGTAGAATCTCCTGCTGTCTTGAAAGACAACATGAACATCACTGTGCGAACCTTGCAAGAGGTTTGATGGATTTTCCAAAAATCTGCTTTGGTTCCGTTCACCAAGTTGGACTGCCTGGGCCTGATCTTGTACTCGGATTCAGCCCCGGGTGTTTCTTCCTGGGGAAAAACTCCAGAAATTGCAGGATGCGATTTGGCTCATGTTGTCCAACAGGAGGTCCTCTCTCAGGACATGTATGCAAGTGCTGGGTCTGCACAGTTCCATACGAGACCTCTGCAAAGGGAGATTCTTGCCAAGTGGGACAAGAATCCACAGTCTCTAGAAAATCTTAGGCTCTTTGTCAGGGAAAATCCTTTCTTTCCCTGTACTGGACGGTGGTCACCATGGATGCCAGCCTGTCCGGGTGGGGAGGCGTCTTGGGCACGGATTGTGCTCAGGGTGTTTGGACTCTGGAGGAGTCCAGACTGCCGATCAGTATCCTGGAAATTCTGGCGATCAGGCTTTGCCTGACCCATTGGACGGATCGTCTGCAGGGGCACCTGGTCAGGATTCAATCGGACAAGGCCACAGCCTTGGGGGCACAAAAGGTGTCCTTGCGGCCCGGGATGTTGCCGGCATTCTAAGGTGGGCAGAACGCTATGTTCCAGCCCTCTCTGCTGTGCATATTCCAGCGGTGGAAAATTGGCAGACGGACTACCTCAGTCGACAGGCGTTGGACCAAGGAGAATGATCACTTCATCCGGAGGTGTTTAATCAACTGTGTCTCCGGTGGGAAATTCCTGAAGTGGACCTGTTGGCTCTCGTCTCAACAGAAAGGTAGAGAGGTTTATAGTAAGGTCTCAGAATCCTCTGGCCGACACCACAGATGCTCTGGTGGCCCCTTGGAGCCAGTATCATCTGATAAACACCTTTCCCCCTCTAAAATTTCTGCCAAGGCTTCTGCGAAGAATTAAGGCAGAAGGGATTCCTGTCAACTTAGTGGCCCCAGACTGGCCTCACTGGTCTTGGTACTCAGATCTGGTATGGTTGGTCGCTGACGTTCCTTGGAGACTCCCTCTCAGAGAAGATCTTCTTGCTCAAGGGCCGATCTTCCATCCTGCTTTACAGTCACTGGCTTTAACTTTAGCGTGGCTATTAAAAGCCATGTGCTGAGGTATAGATAGGTGTCGGAATCGGTGATTCTCATGCTGTTGAAAGCTAGAAAGTGTACTTCTAGGAAGATTTATCATCGCGTCTGGAAAACGTACATTGCATGGTGTGAAGCTTGGGGGATCTCCCCCGTTGCTTTTCGGTGGCCAGAATCTTGGAGTTCCTCCAAAAAGGGGTAGATCAATGTTGGCCTTGGGAACCATCAAGGACCAAGTTTCTGCATTGGCAATTTTCTTTTAACGCCTGTCTGCTACACACTCCTTGATTCATACTTTTATTCAGGGGGTCCACCACCTGGCTCATCCTGTCTCTGTTGCCTCCGTGGGACCTCAATTTGATGCTGTCGGTTCTTCAGAATCCGCCTTATGAAAATATTTGTGAGATTCCTCAGCTCAATATGACACAGAAGGTAGTTTTCTTAGTGGCTATTACTTCTGCAAGCAGTGTGTCGGAGCTGGCTGCATTGTCTTGTCGTTCACCTTATCTAGTGGTTCACAGAGACAAAGTGGTGCTTCGTCCCTGTCAGTCGTTCCTTCCTAGGGTCGTTTCTGGTTTCCATCCAAATGAAGACATTGTATTGCCTTCCTTGTGTCCTAAGCCTAAACACCCTAAGGAGATTGCCTTACATTCCTTGGATGTGGTTCGGGCATTCAGGGTGTATCTGGCGGAGTTGTTTAGGAAATCGGACTCGCTATTTGTTCTTATGGATGGACCTCGTAAAGGGCTGGCTGCGTCTACTGCGACCATTTCCAGATGGATCAGGTGTTGCGGGCCTATTTCATTAAGGGTCAGGATCCTCCTTTCCCTGATAAGGCGCATTCTACAAGGGCGCTTAGTGCCTCTTGGGCCTTTCGTCATCAGGCGTCCTGCAGGTTTGCAAGGTGGCCACTTGGTCGTCTGTGCACACTTTCACAAGATTTTACAAAGTGGATATGTTGGTATCTGCAGACGCTGCCTTTTGCCGCAAGGTTTTGCAGGCCACTGTTTGAGAGGACTAGTTCTCTTTGAGGGTGCATTTTTCAGGTGAGCGCCAGTTGTTCCTGGTCAAGCTCTTGTTACCTGGTTGGCTAGGTTTAGCCTTTTTGGGAATTTCCTTTTGCTGTGTTTTTTTTCCCACCCCTCATGTTTGACACTGCTTTGGGACCTCCCAATGGTCAAAAAGATTCTGGAGCTGTGTCAATGAATGAAAGAGAAGATTGGATTTTTGTCTTACCTAAAATCTTTTTCTCTGATGTTCATTGATGGACACAGCACCCACCCCTCTATTGAGTTGGGTTATATTTCTTCTGACACTGCTTGCAACAAAGCTGAGTGCCTATAGCAGGAAGTGGGAGTATACACCCTGGGACTGCCCCATAGGCATGGTAAAGTTTTTTCCTGCCTAGTGTCCTACTCCTGTAGGGGGCAGCATACCCAATAGTCAAGAAGATTCTGAAGCTGTGTCTGTCAATGCACATCGGAGAAAAGGATTTTAAGACAAAAATCCAATTGTTCAGTATTTTTAAAGCATAACTAAAGGCATCACTTTTTTTTCTGAGTGGGGGAGAAGGGATAAAAACATCTGTCAGGCTGTTCTGGAACACTTATAGTGTATCCACCACTTTTACATTGGATTTCATTAGTATGTATACAGTAAATATCTCAGTGGTCACATCTCACATCTAGTGCTAATTCAGTGTAACTATAACTTTTTAATATTGCATGGTATGAAGAAATGTCTGGATGGCCCCAGCCATTAAATCAACTTTATTGAGTCAAAAAATACAACACTCCATACAGCAAATGAGGGATGGAGATACAGCATTCAATACAGCTAACGCGTTTCACAGGATACTCTGTGCTTAATCATAGCTGAAATCATAAGCTAACATACCGCTATACAGTACCTTGCGAAAGTATTCGGCCCCCTTAAACTTTTCGACCTTTTGCCACATTTCAGGCTTCAAACATAAAGATATAAAACTGTAATTTCTTGTGAAGAATCAACAACAAGTGGGACACAATCATGAAGTGGAATGAAATTTATTGGATATTTCAAACTTTTTTAACAAATAAAAAACTGAAAAATTGGGCGTGCAAAATTATTCAGCCCCCTTAAGTTAATACTTTGTAGCGTCAAGGTAGTGTCTCCTCTTATATATCTCCTAATATTATCTATTTCCCTATTTATAATATATCAAAACATTAATACAACCCATGTTTCCATTTTTAGACATATTTTTAAGCTCCTGATGAATGGACGGAGGTCCACGAAACGCGTAGAGCCTACACTTACTCCAATGTGTCATTTAAACATGATATATTGCAAGATTATGAGCACAGAGAACATTTATGTGTTGATGTATCCATTACATTCTTGAGTGATCTAATATCTGGTCCTAGAAATTTTGTTTATGCATTATTTATTTTGCTCTGTGCTGTATCTCTGTATATGTATATGTAACAGTGATTTTTTATTATATTATATTTATTATATCAATAAAATATTTCATTTCCAATTTTACCTCATTTAAAGTCCCGCATTTCTCTTCCTTCTATATATTTATACACAGGGATGGAGGCAATTGGACATTCATTGAGAGATGGCAAAACATGCTTAAAGCCCTTCTTTTCTGTATTTAATGGGGTGGAAGACACCCACTTTTTGCATGGTTTGCCTCTCTCTATAAATTTTATTTATTTATAAGACCATCTTTATATTGGTTTTCATTATCAGTCCGTGGTTTTATATACAAATTAATAATACAATATAATGATACCCATACATCTAGTTTTTCTATTCATCCAGTACTGGATTTGGGTGATCTGGGCTGCTTCAGGCTTCCTGTTCCGGGGCTGCGATGGATGGCCATCCGCCTCCCCCCCTTCTCCACTTCCTACCTGGCTCTGCGCAGGCATCCAGAGTTGGGGGCGTGGCGTCACGCCCTCCATCGGCGCCATGCATAACACGCCGGGTACGTGACGCTACTTAGCGTCATGTTACTATGGCAACTTCCATCTTGTTGTATGTCAGTGGCGGACGGCCCCCACCCACATCCGGATGTGAAGGGCTTTTAGCCGCCTATTTATACTGACGCCAGCATGGCGCTGGCGTGGTATCGCTCCTGCATTGCTGGACACATGGATTGGATGGGACCAGCCAACATTTCCACTGTTGTCACTTTATATTCTGGTAAACTTTATGCTAGCTCAACATTATACCTCTTGGTTTATTACATAGTATTGGGTCACTATTGCTTTTTCCAACACATTCATTTCTTTCTTCATTTCACAATTCTTTTGATATACCCCCTTCCCAGGGGATATTTTCTCTCCTTTTCACCTCTTAGATAATCCTTTTTCATCCTTCCCACCTTCCCTACTTTTGACTCAGTCTGGGTCTCACATATATTCCTATATGCACTCTGTTTGTTAACCTCCCTGGGATTCGATAGCCTTGGATGTTGTCCTTGGTGGCACTCTCTCTTTTTCTTATGGATTTACCTATTTGTAAATATTGTTCCTTTGAGATTGATTTTCTCAGTATAATTATTCTATACACAATATTATAAATATTCTTTCAGATTGATCATGCTTCTAATGAGTCTTTGGCATCAATCCCCGGAGTATATCCTTGGAATGTCTTCATTTACCCCCACTTTGGTCCTCTCCTTCCTGTTGTCCTTTTGCTGGTTGCAATCCATGTCTCAGCCCCGGAACAGGCAATCCCTGGACCCGCTTCGGTCCCCCCTTTATCTGACTGACAGATATAAAACTGTAATTTCTTGTGAAGAATCAACAACAAGTGGGACACAATCATGAAGTGGAACGAAATTTATTGGATATTTCAAACTTTTTTAACAAATAAAAAACTGAAAAATTGGGCGTGCAAAATTATTCAGCCCCCTTAAGTTAATACTTTGTAGCGTCAAGGTAGTGTCTCCTCTTATATATCTCCTAATATTATCTATTTCCCTATTTATGATATATCAAAACATTAATACAACCCATGTTTCCATTTTTAGACATATTTTTAAGCTCCTGATGAATGGACGGAGGTCCACGAAACGCGTAGAGCCTACACTTACTCCAATGTTTCATTTAAACATGATATATTGCAAGATTATGAGCACAGAGAACATTTATGTGTTGATGTATCCATTACATTCTAGAGTGATCTAATATCTGGTCCTAGAAATTTTGTAATAATTTTGGATTTATTATGCATTATTATATTTGCTCTGTGCTGTATCTCTGTATATGTATATGTAACAGTGATTTTTTTATTATATTATATTTATTCTATCAATAAAATATTTCATGTCCAATTTTACCTTATTTAAAGTCCCACATTTCTCTTCCTTCTATATATTTTTAAACAGGGATGGAGGCAATTGGACATTCATTGAGAGATGGCAAACCATGCTTAAAACCCTTCTTCTCTACTTTGTAGCGCCACCTATTGCTGCAATTACAGCTGTAAGTCGCTTGGGGTATGTCTTTATCAGTTTTGCACATCGAGAGACTGAAATTTTTGCCCATTCCTCCTTGCAAATCAGCTCGAGCTCAGTGAGGTTGGATGGAAAGTGTTTGTAAACAGCGATTTTCAGTTCTTTCCACAGATTCTCGATTGGATTCTGGTCTGGACTTTGACTTGGCTATTCTAACACCTGGATATGTTTATTTGTGAACCATTCCATTGTAGATTTTACTTTATGTTTTGGATCATTGTCTTGTTGGATGACAAATCTCCGTCCCAGTCTCAGGTCTTTTGCAGTCTCCATCAGGTTTTCTTCCAGAATGGTCCTGTATTAGGCTCCATCCATCTTCCCATCAATTTTAACCATCTTCCCTGTCCCTGCTGAAGAAAAGCAGGCCCAAACCATGATGCTGCCACCACCATGTTTGACAGTGGGGATGGTGTGTTCAGGGTGATGAGCTGTGTTGCTTTTACCCCAAACATAACGCTTTGCATTGTTGCCAAAAAGTTTGATTTTGGTTTCATCTGACCAGAGCACCTTCTTTCACATGTTTGGTGTGTCTCCCAGGTGGCTTGTGGCAAACTTTAAACAACACATTTATGGATATCTTTAAGAAATGGCTTTCTTCTTGCCACTCTTCCATAAAGGCCAGATTTGTGCAGTATACGACTGATTGTTGTCCTATGGACAGAGTCTCCCACCTCAGCTGTAGATCTCTGCAGTTCATCCAGAGTGATCATGGGCCTCTTGGCTGCATCTCTGCTCAGTCTTCTCCTTGTATGAGCTGAAAGTTTAGAGGGACGGCCAGGTCTTCGTAGATTTGCAGTGGTCTGATACTCCTTCCATTTGAATATTATCACTTGCACAGTGCCCCTTGGGATGTTTTAAAGCTTGGGAAATCTTTTTGTATCGAAATCCGGCTTTAAACTTCTCCGCAACAGTATCTCTGACCTGCCTGGTGTGTTCCTTGTGCTTCATGATGCTCTCTGCGCTTTAAATGGACCTCTGAGACTATCACAGTGCAGGTGCATTTATACGGAGACTTGATTACACACAGGTGGATTCTATTTATCATCCTTAGTCATTTAGGTCAACATTGGATCATTCAGAGATCCTCACTGAACTTCTGGAGAGAGTTTGCTGCACTGAAAGTAAAGGGGCTGAATCATTTTGCACACCCAATTTTTCAGTTTTTTATTTGTAAACAAAGTTTGAAATATCCAATAAATTTCGTTTCACTTTATGATTTTGTCCCACTTGTTGTTGATTCTTCACAAAAATTACAGTTTTATATCTTTATGTTTGAAGCCTGAAATGTGGCAAAAGGTCGCAAAGTTTAAGGGGGCCGAATACTTTTGCAAGGCACTGTATACTGTATATATATATATATATATATATATATATATATATATATATATAATGTATATATGCATACATACATATTATACTTGCCTTGATCTATCTAGCCTTCAACCCAAAATGAGCCATGTGTAACTAATGAAGCACAGATACTAATAATTACCCTCTTGTCTTATCTCACAGACCCCTCATTTGAATAGTCATGTATAAAAGAATCTGAAAAACAGATCCAACTGTTACATTTATAAAAACAAAGGGCAAAAAAAGAACAAAAAACATAGATACAAAAATAAACCAAATGTCAGACAATAGTGACAAGTAAGTGTATAACACTAGTGCATGTAATCTATGTGGTAAATGCATGAAATATCAAACACATAGGGAAACAATATCAAGATGGACTAAAAAAAAAAAAAATATATATATATATATATATATATATATATATATATATATATATATATATATATATATATATGTAAAGTCCCTAGACCAGGGGTTTTTAACCTTGGGTCAAGGAACCCCAAAGTGGCCCATGGATGAGTTTCAGGGGATCCATGAGGGTCAGATATAAAATAACATTTACATTCTGTCAGGGAGTTATTCATAACAAATGTAAGAATGTGCTGAGAAGAAGACAGCAGAACAAAAATGTGCATGTGCTGAGGAAAAAACCTGGCATAGTTGCCAATACTATGCATGACCGTTCATATTAGCGCACGTTCACGCACGCCAGAACTGGCACCAAACACCCTATATAAGGGAAGTAACTGCACTTAAGAGTTTTCTGGGATATCTTTAGCTACCAGTACTCCTTGTTTAGCCTGTATACCCTGAACCTCCTGTTACTGACTTGGCTTGTCTCTGAACTTTCCTGCTGCCTGACTCCTGGTTTTGGCCCCAGCTTGCCCTAAAGGACTCTGCCTCTCCTACCTTACTGTGTATGACTCTGGCCTGTTACCTGACTACTCTTCTGCCTGCTCCACCTGATTCCCGTGCATTACTTTGGCTACTGTTTCTAAACTGAACCTTCTAGGGAAAGGGAGCTTTGACTGCTGGAAGAAGGGCATCACTGTGGGTGTGAACCTAAAATAGAAGTTAAGTAGCTCCCTTAGGACTGGCTACAAAGACCTGAGGTAAAAGGATGGAGCCTGAATTCTAGGAAAAGGCTATGCATTGGCACGTCCAACTGCTCTGAGGAGAATTAGCTGTCACAAGAGTTGCTCACCCTCCCGACCCGTTGTGATATTTTGTCACAGCTTTATTGGTATGTAGCACTGTCCCGGTAGGGCTTGCTGTGTGTTAATTTCTTAGGCCTCCCCCTGATTACCTGCAGACAGTTGCTGTTTTTTTTTTTTACATATCTCTTCTTACTCCACTTCACTCGTTACTCAAGAAACAGTCCAGTGTATTTGTTTTTTGTATTTATTGTGGAACTTGAATGGGAGAAGGGAATAGTGGGATACTCCAACTGAACTATTCACAGTAGATGAGGACAACTCTCACTTGGCCTCACTAGATTACTTGTGGAAGCAGTCACACTGCTTTTACCATACTGCCACTTAAATATTAGAAATTTAAAGTCTTCTTGCTCTCCCTCTAGCAGCAGATTTGATGTAACTACTTTATCTTCAGGACACTCTCTAGCAGGCCCTTGACTGACACCCATCCACTGTCTCTTCTACTTAAAGGGATAACCCTTGCATGACACAGATCTGTACTCACAGTAGGCAGAATCAGATCCCTCGTGGTGTCTCTCTTCTAGTCAGCTCTACAGGACTTCAGGGTTCAGCTTCATTCTCTGACTTTCAGGCCCTCAGGTCAACCACCTAAGGCTGCATGGCAGCTTCTAAAGAGGAACCCCGCTCTCCAGCCGAAGACCCCGAGCACATGTGCCCCTGGCATTTATACAGTCATCCAGCATGCAGCAAGGCACTTTTCTCTGTCAATCGCCAAGGCTGTCACAATGCCTGGGCCCTCACTTGTCAGCTTTCCTCCCACTGTCCAATATGCCTCCCTATTGTACAAGTGTAAAGGATTCAGACAAGCTGAGTTGCACTTGAGCACCATGAGCAGACCCCATCAATAAATCCTGCTCCTTGGTAGGTGGAGAGCACTCTAAATTTACCTGGCAATCTTCCTAAGCAGAAAGACCCAAAAACTATACTCTCATCTAGCACCTACCTAGGAGGGTGCTACAGGCGGTTTTGACCTTGCCAGCAATTGATGTTGATTTATGGGCTATGCCCTCAATTTAAACTCTGGGGTAAGTCTAATGCTTTCGTGGCACTGATGGTAAGAACAGGCCTTTTAGACTATGTGAGTTCATGTTCTATGGGTGCTTACAGTATAACCGTGAATGCCATTATTGTTTGGTAAATTTTGGGGTCAGTCTAATGCCTGTCTGGCACTGAAGGTAAGGACAGGCCTCTTAGACTATGTGAGTTTAAGTTTTATGGGTGCTGCCAGGCAGGGGCGTTGCTAGGTGGGAAAAAGACCAGGGGCTTCAGCCCGAAGGTAAATTTGATAACCCCGCCCACATTTTAAAGAAAGTCCCACCCAAGCTCCTCCCACATTTAAAAGTAACGCCCAAGCTCCACCCAATGCCCCCCTCAGTCAAGGTATGGTATGGAGAGGAGTACAGGGGGTCAGACATGGAGAGGAGAGGAGAGGGTCAGACATGGAGAGGAGAGGAGAAGGGAGGAGAGGGTCAGACATGGAGAGGAGAGGAGAGGAGAGGAGAGGGTCAGACATGGAGAGGAGAGGAGAGGGTCAGACATGGAGAGGAGAGGAGAAGGGAGGAGAGGGTCAGACATGGAGAGGAGAGGGTCAGACATGGTGAGGAGAGGAGAAGGGAGGAGAGGGTCAGACATGGAGAGGAGAGGGTCAGACATGGTGAGGAGAGGAGAAGGGAGGAGAGGGTCAGACATGGAGAGGAGAGGAGAGGAGAAGGGAAGAGAGGGTCAGACATGGAGAGGAGAAGGGAGGAGAGGGTCAGACATGGAGAGGAGAGGAGAAGAGAAGGGAGGAGAGGGTCAGACATGGAGAAGGGAGGAGAGGGTCAGACATGGAGAGGGTCAGACATGGAGAGGAGAGGAGAGGGTCAGACATGGAGAGGAGAGGGTCAGACATGGAGAGGAGAGGAGAGGAGAGGAGAGGGTCAGACATGGAGAGGAGAGGGTCAGACATGGAGAGGAGAGGAGAGGGTCAGACATGGAGAGGAGAGGAGAGGAGAGGAGAAGGGAAGAGAGGGTCAGACATGGAGAGGAGAAGGGAGGAGAGGGTCAGACATGGAGAGGAGAGGAGAAGAGAAGGGAGGAGAGGGTCAGACATGGAGAAGGGAGGAGAGGGTCAGACATGGAGAGGAGAGGGTCAGACATGGAGAGGAGAGGAGAAGAGAAGGGAGGAGAGGGTCAGACATGGAGAGGAGAGGAGAAGGGAGGAGAGGGTCAGACATGGAGAGGAGAGGGTCAGACATGGAGAGGAGAGGAGAGGAGAAGAGAAGGGAGGAGAGGGTCAGACATGGAGAGGAGAGGGTCAGACATGGAGAGGAGAGGAGAAGGGAGGAGAGGGTCAGACATGGAGAGGAGAGGGTCAGACATGGAGAGGAGAGGAGAAGGGAGGAGAGGGTCAGACATGGAGAAGGGAGGAGAGGGTCAGACATGGAGAGGAGTGCAGTTGGAAGTGAACCACGTCATTGCCTGGGGAGGTTAACATTTTGGAGGTTAAACCAGGCAGTGAGGAAATGTGATATCCCCTCCTTACTGACTGTCAAATGCCTCTGAAAAGTGACCTGAGCATGGATCTTTTCAGTAGAGTGGCAGTGCCTGCTGCAAATGCATACAATCCTTTGGGTTCACATGGTGCGCTGTAGTTTGGCTGGTGTACTCATAGTTTTCCTTAGCTGCAGTCCCATAGATTTATTTTAGGTTGTGCGTTTTTCCTGCAGTTCTTTTTATAAAGTGCATCAAAGCTCTTTTTCTTCATTTTAACAACTTAAGGACAGTTTTACCCCCTTGAGGACCAGGTCATTTTTTGCGATATGGCACTGCGCTACTTTATCTGACAATTGTGTGGTTGTGTGGCGCTGTACCCAAATAAAATTGATGTCCTTTCTGTCCCCACAAATAGAGCTTTCTTTTGGTGGTATTTGATCTCCTCTGATGAATTTTTTTTTTTTTTTTTTTGCGTTATAAACACACAAAAAAGAACGACCATTCTGAAAAAAAAAACAATATTTTTACTTTCTGCTGTAAAACATTCCCAATAAAAAAAAAATAAAAAAATTGAATTTTTTCATCATTTTAGGCCAATATGTATTCTGCTACATATTTTTGTTAAAAACAATCCCAATAAGTGTATATTGATTGGTTTGTGCAACAGTTATCGCATCTACAAACTAGGGGATAGATTTGTCATCTTTATTTATTTATTTTTACTAGTAATGGCGGTGATCTGCGTTTTTTTTGTGGGACTACGACATTGCGGCGGACAGATCGGACCCCTAACTGACATTTTTGACACTTTTGGGGGGACCAGTGACATTACTACAGTAATCAGTGCTATAAATATCCACTGTTACTGTAATAATGACACTGGCAGGGAAGGGGTTAACACCAGGGGCAATCAAAGGGTTAAGTGTGTCCCCAGGGAGTGCTTTCTAACTGTGTGGGGGATGGACTTACTAGATGAACACAGAAACCTGTGTTCCTAAATAGCAGGAACACAGGATCCTTGTGTTCATTACTGACAGAATGGCGTACTGCCTTGTTTACATAGGCAGCCCGCAGTTCTGTCTCCATGGGGAGCGATTGCGGGTTTCTGGCACACATCGCATCCAAAGTACCTGCTGATTGGCTTCCCCTCTGGCCAATTGGCACATGTCCCTGCTGTCTATTACACGAAACGACATACAGGTACGCCGTTTTGTGTAATAGTGTTAGGGCTCTTTCACACGGGCGGTCCGATCAGATCCGTCTGTCAGTTTTTTAGGCGGATCTGATCGGATCCTCCATGCAGCTCTATGGGGCAGCGGGTGTCAGTGGAGACACCTCCGCTGACACCCGCTGCCATCCGTACCCGATCCTGTGCTGAAATCTGGACGGATGGAAACCCTATTTTTCCATCCGTTCAGTAATCGGAGCGGATCTGATGAGAGCGGACAAGCGGTCCGCTCTCCTCCGATCCCCCATAGAGAGCAGCGGGGGCTGAGACACCTCCCCTCCGCACTGCAAGCGGAGACGGAGCTGTCATCCGCCGGCTCAGCGGGGATCGCGGATCGATCCCTGCTGAGCAATACGGATCCGCCTACGGAGGTGGACCGCGTGAAAGAGCCCTAAAACTGCGTGGCTGGTAAGCAAGCAGTTAAATGTACAGCCTAATAGAAGTCTATGGGACTGGGGGAAACATGCAGGAAGACTGTGGGGACACCAGCACTGCAGCCAAATCACACTACATAGGGGCAGATCACTGCACACAATGCTGAAATAGAACTCCTTAGCTTCACATAAGGTGAGTGGTGACAGTTCACTTACTTGAAAAGGCAATGCACGGCTTCAGGCTTAGGATGTGACTGTCAGTTCAAACTTTCCCGCCCACACAATCCTCTTCACAGACCTCAGAGACACAGGCTTCCTGTGTGGGCGGGCACATTGAGAGAGGGGCAGGAGGAGGCAGAGCATTTCTGGAGGGGGCTGTGCAGTGTATGGAAGACAGAGACACTCAGCCCTGTGACTGGTGCAGCCGACCTTCCTGTCACAGGACACAAAGAAACTCGCAGCAGGAGTGTGTATGCTTTTCTAACATTACACAGCTCTATCTCGTCTCTTCAGGGGGCGGGGTCAAGGAGGCGGTGCCCTGGTGGAGCTCTTTTGAGTCCCTGGCTCTCAGGCTGCCTGCAAAAGGGAAACTGAACAAGGGGGCGGAGCCCCACGTTTCGGCCCCGCCCACCCCAACATCAATTCTTCGTTTTGACAGCTCCAGCCTTTTGCAGCTGCCCCACCAATCACTGGATGGACATTATGCTGAGTATTTAGCCCCGACCAACCCCACGCCTTGGGAGTGATTCGGGGCTAATCATTGTAAAAAGGAATATGAGACTCGGGGCTTTTTGGGGGCCAACTCGGGGCTATAGCCCCTGTCAGCCCCCCCCTGCCGACGCCACTGCTGCCAGGATAACTATGACTGGCACTGTTGTTTGGAAAGTTGTTACTTTTGCAAAGTTCAATAAAGCTGTGACCTTTGCTTTTTTCCAACTTAATCAGTTTCCGTGTCTTTTTTGGGGGACAAGGTATTGGTTAATTAGTTGGTCATAAATGAGCCTATGCTTCTCAACAGTCATTCATCGGCCCTCTCTCTGGTTACCTCTTTGTGTATAACCTTGGCTTCTATTCTGACAACATTTCTTCAACCTGGCCCTGCCCGTCTGACCACACTTCTACCTTCTGTGCCATCTTTCTTGTGGCTGCTGCCTTGGTACTCCTGCATCTCCAAGGGCAACAGAGGTCCAGCCATCAGTCCTGACAGACCAACAGACAGCTATCCGGTGGACTCCGCTGCGAGCAACCTCCAGCAGAGCTAGTTAAAAGGCACCCGTGCTTCTTTGAACTGCGCACTCCCTGTTTTAACATCCAGGGGTTCTTGGGCGATCTGCCTCAAAGGAAGCCCTATCATCAAGTCAGCCTCAGACCAGGTACGTGACACATTTACTAAACATCCCCCCTTATCACCGTTAATGGTTTCCCATTAAAAGAAATGAAAGAAAACTTACCCTGAAACTGCTTATACTGCCGACCGCTAAGCGTCTCTTGACTCGTTGTTGGCCCAAATGTACTATTTAAATTTGTATTATCGTTTGTATCATCATTCTCTGCACAACCGCCATCATGTGCCACTCCATAATAGCAAGTTCCAATTCTCATTTTCTAGTAGTTGTAGTAGTAGATCTGAGCAAAATTAAAATAGTTTTGTTTACTTTGCACAAGATGATTGTATTTCATTTTTGTATATTTATTGTTTACTTCATTCAAACGTTTTGTATGTCATATATGTATGAGGCAATCAAATATAAATAATATAAAGCAGGGTTTCTCAACCAGTGTGCCACAGCACCCTGGTGTGCTCTGAAGAGTCCCCAGGTGTGCCGTGGCAAAATGACCCCAACTTAGGCAGCCACCTGATTATAAAACATTGTTAGCAACTATCTTGTTACAGTGATTTCAGTCCGCTGTCTAAAGTTAATTTCCCACTGCCAGAGGCATTCGGGAAGTTGTGCGGGTCTTCCGACCGCGTCTTGCCAACCGATGGCGTCACCGATTACTATGGGCGGGTCGAGCATACGAAGGGCTTACTGGGATGTGCAAGCCGTGGGTCCCGGGAGATGCTGGCTGGCGCGCTTTTCCATGATGGAGTTGAAGCAGGGCGTGTGAGGAGAGGAGGAATAACAGGGAGGAGGCTCCTCTAAACTCCGTGAGGTACATGAATTATACATGTAATTTACCTGGCAAATGGTTATTGCTTTTTTTGTATGTAATATAAATATACATAAGATATGTGGGGTTTAATTACTGTATTATTGATAATGGTAACTCTTAATGGCAATTCTTTTTTTTTTTTTCGTATTGTATTCCGCTTGCACATTTTTTTCTTTTTAGATTGTGTCCTGTGGTTTCCCATAGACTTCTATTATGTCCCTCATTTTTTGTGTGCTTTCAGAAAATGCACTAAAAATGTAGGATACAGTAAAATACAGTTCTTTGCCTTACAAAGTACTGAACTCTGTTATACAACGTACTGAACTATGTACTCTGCATTACAGAATACAGAAGTCTGCGGCTACTTAGAAAGGCTCCAGTACCCAGCTCTGAATCTAAGCCTTCAACTTCATCATCCACAAGTACCTCAGCAGAGAGGGTAGAGGAGGCCAGCATCAAGACAAGGAAAAGACAGTATGATGACAGATACCTGTCATATGGTTTCATCTGTACAGAAGATTCATCATGCCCTCTCCCTATGTGGGTGATATGTGGTATGAAATTATCAAATGAAGCAATGGTTCCCAAGCAAACTTAAAAGACACCTGATAATAAATCATTCATCACTAGCCAGCAAGGGACCAGAGTATTTTATTTATTTGAAAAGTCAACAAACTACAAGAGCAAGTCATGATGAAGAGTACAAAAGTGTCAGAGAAAGCATTGGAGGCTAGCTATTTAGTGGCCGAGATAGTAGCTAAAGCTAAGACGCCACACACAATTGCGGAAACAGCAGTCATTTTGCCAGCATGCACAGCAATCGTCAACAAAATGCTAGGCCCACAAGCAGCAAAAGAAATTGCAAAATTTCCACTGTCTATGATTGGAAGGCAAATTAATGATATGTCTGCAGATATTGAAAACCTGTTTCTTTTAAAAAATCTGATCTACTGGGAAATTGTCCTTACAAGTTGATGAATATACTGACATAAGTGGGCATGCTCATTTCTTGGCAAATGTTAGATTAATAGATGAGGAACATATCAGAGAGACTTTTTTATTTTTTTTTTCCAAACCAATGCCTGAAAAAACAACTGGAGAGGAGATTTATCATGTGACAAGAATGTATCTTGAATAGGGCGGATTAACCTTCCTAGCGGTATTCCCGAGTGTGACTCGGGGTAAGATTTTAGTGCCAAAAGCGGTAACCCCGAGTCACACTCGGGGTAGCGCTAGGAAGATCGCTGGATGCTGGAGGAGGTTTTACTTACCTTTTCTCCGGGATCCAGCGATGTCTGCGAGCGGTGTGCGGCGGCGGAGCTCTCTCCCGATCGTCTGCGACCCCCCGGCTTCCGTCTCCGGCGACGTGACGTCCGCCGGGGGGTGGAACCGGCGGCAAATTCGAATGTAAAATGCACCAAACACACTGATATCGTTCAAAATAAAATAAAATCACATTACATTACCCCCCAGTGCCCTTTCCTGCAGTTTTACTGTACTTTTTATGTAAATATATGTATATATATATATATACATATATATACAGTATATATATATACATATATATACAGTATATATATATATATACGTATATATATATACACATATACATATATATATATATACACACACACACATATTATATATATATATATACATATATATGTATATATATATATATATATATATATATATATATATATATATATATATATATACATACACACGTATATATATATATATATATATATATATATATATATACACACGTAATTCTTGTGAATGAGCAGCCCAAACCAACTGTATACATTATATATATATATATATATATATATATATATATATATATATATAATATATGTATACATAATATATGTATACATACATATATATATATATATATATATATATATATATATATATATAATATGTATAATAAATGTATACAGTTGGTTTGGGCTGCTCATTCACAAGAATTACATGCTTTCAGCACCTAAAATAATGGTACCGCTTTCAGCACCTAAAATCCAAAAGAATCATACCGCCAGGGAGGTTAAGCTGCAAGAACTGTATCAGTGTCTGCACTGATGGCGCTGCTGCCGTGTTGGGTAGTGCCAATGAATTCTCCAGCAGAGTCAGAGATCAGAAAACGTACTTTCTTCATAGGGAGGCACTAGTTGCAAAGACCCTGCCAAAAGAACTGTCAGATGTACTGGATGGAGCAGTGAACATTGTCTTCATCTTTTCAATTCTGTGTGCACAAATGGGAGCAGAACATCACAGCTTGTTGTTACACACCGCAGTCCGCTGGCGGGGAAAAGTCTTTGACCAAGTATATGAGTTAAGAGAAAAAAACAGAACACTTCTAAAAGGAGAGAATTCAACATATTCAGAATTGATGGAAGACACTTAATGGTGTACAAAACTTGCACACCTTGCCAATATTTTTAGACATCTAAATGCAGTAAATGCTAAAATGCAAGGTAAAGAAGAAAATCTTCCCACCAGTGGCGGTTCTACAATAAATTGCTCCCCGGGCAAGACTCCCTCCCGGCGCCCCCCCCCCAAAAAAAATAACATGACAACATAACAATAAATGCAGAGTGCCACAGCATTGTTGCCCCAAATAAATAAATGCAGAATGCCACAGCAATGCCCCCAATAAATGCAGAGTGCCACAGCATTGTTGCCCCCAATAAATGCAAAGTACCACAGCAATGCCCCCTTTAATGCAGAGCACCACAGCAATGCCCCCTTTCAATGCAGAGCGCCACAGCAATGCCCCCTTTAATGCAGAGCGCCATAGCAATGCCCCCTTTAATGCAGAGCGCCACAGCAATGCCCCCTTTCAATGCAGAGCGCCACAGCATTGCCCCCTTTAATGCAGAGCACCACAGCAATGCCCCCTTTAATGCAGAGCGCCACAGCAATGCCCCCTTTAATGCAGAGCACCACAGCAATGCCCCCTTTCAATGTAGAGATGCCACAGCATTGCCCCCTTTAATGCAGAGCGCCACAGCAATGCCCCCTTTCAATGTAGAGATGCCACAGAAATGCCCCCTTTCAATGTAGAGATGCCACAGCAAAGCCCCCTTTCAATGTAGAGATAAAACAGCAATGCCCCCTTTAATGCAGAGCGCCACAGCATTGCCCCCTTTCAATGTAGAGATGCCACAGCATTGCCCCCTTTAATGCAGAGCGCTACAGCATTGCCCCTTTCAATGTAGAGATGCCACAGCATTGCCCCCTTTAATGCAGAGCTCTACAGCATTGCCCCTTTCAATTTAGAGATGCCACAGCATTGCCCCCTTTAATGCAGAGCGCTACAGCATTGCCCCCTTTCAATGTAGAGATGCCATGCCAGAGTGCCACTTTTCAATGCAGAGCGCCAGCGTCCCCCCCCGAGACCCGTCCGTGCACTTACCTCACTTCTCTTCATGTCTCCTCAGTCCTCCCGCAGCGCCTCCTCCTCGGCCAATGGCGTGGGGTTTGCCTTTCGGCCAATCAGGAAGTGGGAGGACCTGCTCCCTGATTGGCCAGGAGGAGGATCAGTGTGACAATAGCGAATTTTTATTCGCTATTGTCACACAATGGGCGGGCTCGGGGGGAGCAATGCTCTGCTCCTCGGCTCGACTCGGCTGCGGCGGTTTTAGGCATGGGCGAACGGGGCTCGGGCGGTCCGGTACCATTTGATCCACGGACCGGTACTGGTCCGCGGCCTGGGCATGCCGCCCCCCAAGTGTTATGAAAAAATGCCGCCCGGGCGGCTGCCCCGTTCGCCCGTGCCTAAAACCGCCACTGCTTACCACCTCATCTGACAAATTATGTGGCTTCGGTTCCAAGCTGACACTCTGTCGCTCCTTTGTAGAACAGGGCAGTCTTGAGATGTTTCCCCACATTGCAAATAAAATTTCAACATGTGGCTTTGGATACGTTTTGGATATCATTGACTAGTGAGTAATTTTTTGTTTCAAGTACCGCCATTACAAATCTGCTACTCTTCTCTACAACGTACTTATGTGAGCTGAGCTTTTCAAGCCTAACCTACTTCAAGAACAAGTACAGAGAACGACTTGGGACTCTGGACCAGGAGCTTCCGTATTTGTCTCCCATCCATTCCTGCAAGAATAGAGTGGTTGTGCGGATCACCCCAGGCTCAAGTATCCCATCGATGTAAGTAACAATTACATTTTTTTTACATTTTTGGTTAGTGTGCCTTGAGATTCTGCCAGATTTTAAATGGGTGCCTTGGTTGAAAAAAGGTTGAAAAACACTGATATAAAGTATGTATATCCACTGCATGCAAAGTTGTGTTTATGTGAATATTTCTGGAGAGGGGGGTCCATAAATTTCTTCGAAGTTCTTAAAAAGATAGATAGACCCCTCCCTTCTTCTTCATGTTCCCTCAGTAAGTTACCAGTGGGCACAAGGCTTAGACGATTATTGTCTCTTTGCATTTCAAAGGACCAGTGAACATTCCATTTATTGCATTTTAACGAGTAAAACAACATTGGACCAAACTGCTGTATAGTCCAATGTCTGAGTGAAGCTGTCTGTTGAGGATGCTTATTCAGCAGGCAATCATACTGGCCGGATAGACTGAGGTCTAAAATAGGTATGCCAATGCATAAAGCGACAGAACCTCAGCTGTCTGCACTACATAAGGGAGTTTTGTCCTTTCTATTTGTCCTTTTGGCCATTATCACAGAGAGTAAAAGTGAATGAAAATCTCAAATTTTGGGTTGTCCCAGAACAGGAATAGGGGGAAACCTTCCAATGGATACACAAGTTCTGGTTACCCTGGTTACAATCAGAAATTTCCCTCACTTTGGAAGGATTTCCTCTCTGTTTTGGCTATAGGACAGCAAGTCCTCTCCAATGGGATACAGATGGCATTAAAAAATCTGACAGGAGTTGTAATTCCCACTTATTCTATTCCAAAAAAAAAAAAAAAAATTGGTGCCTTTAGTTTTACAAAAGAATGTCGGCAGAGTGGTTAAAGAAAACAGTGTAAGGGCTGTGATGATGCTCAATAAGAATTAATTGATGGGGCATTTGGCCTACTTCTGATCTGAATTTGACCTCCTAAAAGTGAGATCTTCAGTTCCATAGACTTGTATGGGAATGCAAAACCAGTTTCAAGCAAACAAAAGCCTGTCAAGGTTTCAGGCCTGTCAGGCCATCAGGCCCTTTAGCTGATCATAGATTTGAGATGACAATTGTCCAAACTGGCCATTTCCAGTTGGGCCGAAAATAGCAGATGATCACCATAAGGTGACAGACTTTCAATTTTTTAAGTTCACGTCTACTTTGAATCTATAAGTAAGGACATTAAACTGTGTAATGGCTTGTTCACACTAGCATTGGTCTCTAAAGAGCTATCCACATTTGGATTGCCCTTCAGAAAGCATTTCTCAAGTAGTTTGTATTGCCTCCTCACCACCTGCTTTAACCTCTTGTACCATTCACTAGCATGCTGCAACCACGTGCACTGCGTATAAATGTGGGGCAGCAGGGGGTATAGTTCTTGCCACAACCACAAAGCAAAGCAAAGCATTACAGCTTTAGAATGTGTACACCCCTGGCAGCTGCCTTTGCAGCTAAAGGGGCTAGCAGGTGTGAGGCAGTAAAAGCGAGAGTAAGCCGTGGGGTTTTACAACCCTCAACCTCAAATGTGAACAAACCCTAAAAGAAAGAGTATTCTGATGTGTCATGTACCTGGTGGGTAGAGCATGGTTTATGCAGAGGAGGGCCTCTCTTACACCCCTGACCTGGTAGAGTATACAGGTGGTGCAGGAGTGCAGAGCCGCACAAGTGCCGGTAGATGTGCTAGCTGCTGGGCTGCTGGCTTAGTAGGACGCCAGATGGCAGCAGATGTACTGGTAGCAGATGTACAGGTGTTTCCAACTTGGTAACCCCAAATGGACTGGAACACAAGCAGAGTCAAACAAGTTGGGTAATACACAGAGCGATCAAATCGGGTACACATGTGGAGACAGGAGAATGGTCAAGGAACAAGCCAGGGTCGATGCAGGTGGAGAGCAGGAAAGGTTAAGAGCAAGCCGGGTCAGTATTTCAAGAGGAGATGCAGGTAACAAGGAAAAGGACAATCACAGAATACTGTAGATGAGACAGCACTAATCCAGGGTGCTGATCCAGCGTAAATAGCCCATTTGGGGCCCTCATCTGTCATGGGATGCGGCGTGCACGTTTGTGCACGCATGAGCACATTCGTTCACGTTCCGGCGCATATTGGTTCGCCTGCGTGTTTGCAGATGCGCGTAAACTTTAGGACGCGCTAACATGTCTCTTCTTTGGGAGGTTCGGGGTACAGGGACTTACCTGCGGGCATTAACCTGTCTTCTGACAGAGCCTTCCTGACAAGTTGCTTCCTTCCTTTAATTTTATTGCGAAAAAGTAAAATAAAAACTGTGAACTTATTGGATTGTATGGTAATGGGCATCCATCTGTTGTAGCTAAATGAGCCCCTATAGTAGAACTATTGCCTCCCATACAATTGTAGAAGGGTGTTACAGAGGGATGGGGTGGGGGTGGCTGGGTTTGGCACTTTAGACGCTTGTGTTTTCCTCACTTTCTACCAGTCGGTGTCCCAGCATATGCTTAGTTCCTAATTTAAATTATGTTCAAGAGAAGTGTAACAATGTGACTGTTATGCAGAACTGTATTAGGCCACAAGATTGCAGTGTTCTGCAACTTAGTTGTCACACAACCCATACAAGAATGCTGGCGACGCTGGGATTTGTATGTTGTAAGCAGGATTCTTTCATCCAGTGTAGCTAAAGATGAATTACACAGCCCAAGAGGACTGGCAAAGGGGCAGGAACATTTAAAAAGGAAAAAGCCCAGGAACACGGGGGATAGATGAGGGAGAGACCTGGATGTGAGAGAGAGGCTGGACATGAGAGAGAGAGAGAGCTGATCATCCTGAGGAAACAGGTTAGCAGAACCTGTGGGCAGGCTGACCGGGTCATAATTATCTACACAGCCCTACAAGAGGGCTGACAAAGGAAGTCCCATTCCAAATGGAAGGTCATTGTTTCGCCCTTCTTCCCTGTAAGACCAGGTGAGAGGGTTCTTAACCCACACAACGCTGCAAGGATAAAGGAAAAGGGTTTTTTTTGGGGGGAATTATTTCTTAAAAAAGTTATACACAGAATGGCAATAACAATAAGCAATGAAAGATAACAGTTTTGTACAACACCACAAACAACGAGAGAACCTTTTTAAATGTCTTTGCACCTGAACCCTGTATCTAAGGTCCTACCTGAAGGGGATGGTCGGGAAGCAAAAAGGTCCTTCAATCTTTCAAAAGCCCTCCCGCTCGCTAGCATACTATTAAACATTGGGGCCCAAAGTTCCTGCATTGGAGCGCTCAGGTTTAAGGGGGTCCCAGGGTATTAGATCATAAATACCCAAATTGTATCCCAAGGCAGGTTCACATTGTCACTGATGAAAATGGTTAGGGAAGTTGTGGCCTGCAGCCTCTTACCACTATGCAGTCTGAATTTAATCCTACTGCCACTCTTTGGTGTCTGAAACTGGTGGTGTTGGCAGCGACTAGGGACCTGGTAAAGGCGATTTCTGATTGAATCAGTGACAGTGGCGTAGCGTGGGGGGTGCAGGGGGGGCGGCCGTACCGGGTGCAACATCTGGGGGGGCGCATCCGCAGTGTCACTCTGTCTGTCTGACCCTAACATTCACACACTGTCTGCAGCTGCCTCCATCTTTAGGCTGGGAGGTGCCCAGCGCGGCCGCCCTATGGCTGAAAATGAAATGAAAATTCGCTATTGTCACACGGATCCTCCTCCTGGCCAATCAGGAAGCGGGTCCGAGACCCGCTTCCTGATTGGCTGAAAGGCGAACGCATGCCATCAGCCGAGGAGGAGGCAGGAGGACTCAAGGAGACACGGGGAACTGAGGAGAAGCCGCCGCTGCAGGCAAGTCTCTCTGCATTAAAGGGGGCACGCTGGTCTGTCTGCATTGAAAGGGGGCACGCTGGTCTGTCTGCATTGAAAGGGGGCACGCTGGTCACTCTGCATTCAAAGGGGGCAAGCTGGTCTCTCTGCATTGAAAGGGGGCACGCTGGTCATTCTGCATTGAAAGGGGGCACGCTGGTCATTCTGCATTGAAAGGGGGCACGCTGGTCTCTCTGCATTGAAAGGGGGCACACTGGTCATTCTGCATTGAAAGGGGGCACGATGATCTCTCTGCATTGAAGGGGGCACGCTGGTCATTCTGCATTGAAAGGGGGCACGCTGGTCATTCTGCATTGAAAGGGGGCACACTGGTCATTCTGCATTGAAAGGGGGCACGCTGGTCTCTCTGCATTGGAAGGGGGCACGCTGGTCTCTCTGCATTGAATGGGGGCACGCTGGTCATTCTGCATTGAAAGGAGGCACGCTGGTCATTCTGCATTGAAAGGGGGCACGCTGGTCTCTCTGCATTGAAAGGGGGCACGCTGGTAATTCTGCATTGAAAGGGGGCACGCTGGTCATTTTGCATTGAAAGGGGGCACGCTGGTCATTCTTCATTGAAAGGGGGCACGCTGGTCACTCTGCATTGAATGGGGGCACGCTGGTCTCTCTGCATTGAAATGGGGCACGCTGGTCATTCTGCATTGAAAAGGGGCACGCTGGTCTCTCTGCATTGAAAGGGGGCACGCTGGTCTCTCTGCATTGAAAGGGGGCATGCTGGTCTTTCTGCACTGACAGGGGGCACGCTGGTCTCTCTGCATTGAAAAGGGGCACGCTGGTCATTCAAACTTGTATTTAGATGCATTTTACTTTAATTACATTAGTATTTTCATAACAAACAATACATGTGCTTAGGGGGTAAGGGTTTCTTTAACTAATCTAGTGGAAGAGACTCGAGTGCTAAAATCCCGTGGGTTAGGGGGCGCAAATTACTTGCCTTGCCCCGGGTGCTGACAACTCACGCTACGCCACTGATCAGTGATGCCCTTTTTTTCCTGCTCACTGGGTTTCTCCAGCAGCTGTACAGTTTATGCAGATATGGCTGCCCAGTCTCTCTCTCTGACACCACAACAAACACTCATAGCAGGCAACTCTCCAACTCAGCAACCCAATCACTGGTCCCTTCCATGTGAGACTGCTCTGAGCCCAGGCTTCTTTTTCCTTCTCCTGCAGGGCCCTGTCCATCTGAAATTTGTAGTCCCGTGCAGGCCTTACAATGAAAAATCTAGGGGTGCCGCTTAAGGTTCCTGTGTGTCCTAATCTGGTGACTCACTCTGAGGGTGAAGGTTGGGGGAGAAGGTCCTGGCTCAAATACATGCAGAATAAAGGAAGGAAACAACCCAGAGAGACACACACCTTCACGAGTTTCGCCCCACCCATGGGGCTTAACCCATGACCTCCATGACTAAGCCCCGTGGGCAGGGCGAACCACTTTGGTGGGCGTGGCCTGGACAGAGCCAGCCTGACGCTGCTTCTATTATATTGACTGTCAGGTCCTGATGGTGTGTGGCACTTGGAGTTGTTTCCTTCCTTTATACCCCATCCAGTCCTTGGCTTGCCAGAGTCTCCTGTGGACTACATCCCCCATAGTTTCAGCAGTCTGTTTTTGCTCCCAGGCTGTCCAGCAGCCAATCACAGCGTCCTCTGCTGTACCAGGCAGTAGGAGGGGCTTCCATCCCGCTTACTGTGGCTGCATCACAATCCTATTAAAATGTTCTCTGTCCTCTTTCTTCTTCTCTCCCCTACATGACCGCCCCTCTACCCTACATTACCGCCCCTCTACTTATTAGGGCCAGGGAGAGGAAGAGAAACTCTGTGGGTGGCATCAACATTAGTAATTACACCCCAGTGCATGCGACGATGGGCAGGAAGTGCCAGGCAGAAATTTCTCCTCCAAACGGAGCATGGATTCTATCAGATGCAGGTACTGTTTGGGTTTTCTGAAAGCCTCAGAGAGAGATTTGTCCATCCTTGCTGTTAACATGAATGGGGGAATCTGTTACATTTCTTTCATTCAGCCGGCAGCCTGAACAAAAGGAATCAATGGGCCCAGAGCCATCTTAACTCTGCATAATTTATTTATTTATTTTATTGAGCAAACAAGACTGTTATATCGACTGGACCATACGGGACAGCTATGCTAGTATTAGTGGAACCAATAATCCATTTAATTTATGTTTTATGGTAACTTTTGTACAATTTTATTTTGTGTAAAAATATTCTTTGTTTTACAATATCATTTTTATGGTTGATGCTGTGACACTGTCAAAGTTACAATAGCCTTTCTCCGAAAAATACATTTTTCTGCCCTGCCTATTTCTCCTCCTTTTCCCACAAATACAATTCTATATTTTTAAAAAAGAACTTTATTTGTGCTGCAAAGCAGAACTTCAACATTTGTCGCCTAGGTGAGAATTTCTGCCTGCACCATGCGCGTGGTTCCCTGGGAATGTGCGCATCTGCGGGGGTTACCTGCACACGAGCAAAGACTAATAGGTAAGTCTAAAAGCTTCTCTGTCTTTGTGTAAGCATGGTAAATCACTTACGTGTACGCAGATGTGCCAATGAGCTCTACTAGGACCTAACATGTGCCATAATAGTGGTGGCAAAAGGGGGCGGAGCCACCTGGGAGGCGGACTCCACTTTCGCATTAAAGTCTGTTAAAGGCCTGGTTGTTCCAGTTGAGACAAAAGTCTTTATTACTGGGATATGGTGTCCAAATAGGAATAGATAAAAAAGGACCATCCATTGAGCTTTGAACATTGCAAGATGGAAAGTGAAGTAACCCATTTTAATCAATCAGAAAAAATTGTGTTGAAATAATCCCACTCCATGTGAACTCACTTTGGTTACTTTGGATCACTGCAATGTTACTGTTGTTTTAGATAGAGATCACGCCACTCATAAGCCATTGGTGCCATCCATAAATATGGGTTTAAATTGCTTTCAACACCGACTCACCTGATTTTATCTTGACCCTTGGGCAGAGTGGTATAAAGTACTCGAAACCCATACTTGAGTAAAAGTACAAGTGCTCGATCAAAAAGTGACTTGAGTAGAAGTGGAAGTGCTCGATCAAAAAGTGACTTGAGTAGAAGTACTAAAGCATTCAACATTTTTTGTACTTAAGTATTGCAAGTAGTTTTTTTAGAAATTTTGCTACTCAAGTACTGAAAGTAAAAGTACAAGTACTGTGTTATGTAGTTATTAAAGAAAGAAGTCAAAAGTTTGAACATCATATTGTCTTTTATTCTTTCAAATGCAGCTTTTATTTATGCATACAGTAGCATTTATTTTCGTATGCGCTGATAATACACATGTTTTGAGCTTCATGAAATTTGACATCTACGGTTCTGTCAGTGGTCATTTTTATAATAGTAACGAGTAACTATGCAGCACAAAAAAAAATATCGAAGTAGAAGTATTGAAATCATCAAAAAAATGTAGTGAAGTAAAAGTGGAAGTAGGAGAAAAAAATTCTACTCTAGGAAAGTACAGATACCGCCTTTCGGTACTTAAGTACAGTAGTGAAGTAGTTCTACTTAGTTACTATACATCTCTGCCCTTGGGCTACCATCTGTTCCCTAACCCTAAAAATTATTTTTCTGGTATACATCTAGGAACAGATGAAGATGTTATTGATGTTGTGGGATCCTGTTTTGACATTCGAGAAATCATCTAATTTTGAGTGAATATGAGCCTTCCCAGCGCTGGTGGAAAACCTTCATACAAAGCTGTTTGCTTGGACTTCAGCTAGTTATTCTACATAGCCCAATTTCCTAGGAAGGACAGATTTATGGGAAT